>NC_091025.1:23397500-24597500 GCF_041296385.1 Aphelocoma coerulescens
GCAGTGCTGAACAGGGTTAGGGCACATGTGAGCAGGGAGCAGGGAGACCCCCGTGCCCAGGCCATGCCTCTACCCCAGGGTCCCCTCTCCCATGACCTCATGGCAGGGGGGAGGAACCCCAACACTTCCGTAGGTGTAGTCTCTCTCCTCCTCCTTGCAGCTGGCTCATGGGCCCACATTCAGGGCCCCCACCTCGGGAGAAAATTCTCCCAATGTGCTCTGATGTTGAAAGAGTCAAGAAGAGAAGAAGGGAAAAAAAACCCCCGAAGTCCCAGGAAAACAAAGTTCAACTCTCCATCTCCCCCCAGAGAAAAGGAGCTGAAAACTGGCTAAAAAGAAACAAAGTTGCTTCCTCTGCTCTTGCTGCAAGCAGGATGCAGAGGAGTGTGTATGTGTGTCCTTGAACAAACGCTCTGAGAAGGTTGTCCGGTTTTTTTTCCTCTCCCCCCTCTCAGGCTCAGTTGAAAGGCACAGAAATGCACAAAGTTCACTTCTGGGCATAGAGCAGCAATAGGGGATACACATGATAAAGTCACCCCAAGACACAGGGAGAGAGAATTCAGTGGAAAGACTCCGAGAATTCTGCTCCCAGAGATCATTCCTGCTCACACTGACCCTTGTAGAAAGGGGACATCGTTCCAGGCAGCCTGTACTGAGCATGTGGCTCCTGAGTGGGGTTTGTTGTTTAGGAAACCTGCTCCGGCTTTTCCATTCTTTCCTTGCAAACAGGAAAACTTCTCCTGGGGCTGTGTGCAGGCAGAGCCCTGAGGAGAGCAGGTGGCACATGGTGCGCTGGGCTGGGACAGCCAGCTGCAGAGCTCAAGGGAAGAAGCCCAAAGTGTCACAATGGCTCCTTGCCTTCCCATGCAACACCTGGGTCACAATGGTCTCCTTGATTCCATGAGGCCCCACTGTGTCACAATGGCTCCTTGGTTCCATCAGGTTCCGCAGTGTCACCATGGTCTCCTTTGATCCGCACTGTCATCATGGACAATTGGTTCCATGAGGCCCCGCAGTGTCACAATGGTCCCTTGCTTCCATAGCTTTTACGTTGTAACAATGGACTCCTTGCTTCTATGAGCTAGCCTGCTTTTTGCAGAGGTGTCTTTGGTTCCAACAAGGCCCCACTGTGTCTCAGTGCACCCTGGCTTCCATGTGGATCTGGAGTATCACAAAGGCTCCTTGGTTCCACCAGGTCCTGCTGTGTCACAATGGGTCCTGTGGTCCCTGAGGCCCTCCAAAGTCATCATGGATGCTTGCTTCCATGAGGTTCCATTATGTGCCAGTGGTCATCTTGGTTCCAGGAGTTTCCTTAGTGTCACAATGCTCTCCATGTTTCCATGATTCCCCACAATGTCACAATGCTCTCCAGGCTTCCATTAGGCCCTGCTTTGCCACAATGGTCCCCTTGTTTCCATGCGGCCTTGCTGTGTCACAATGGACGTACGGTTCCATGATGTTGCGTGGTGTCACCGTGCTCTTCTTGAATCCGCCGTGTAACCATGGACCATTGGTTCCATGCAGCCGTGTCACAATGGGCTCCTTGATTCCATGATTCCCCACGGTGTCACAATGGAGCCTTGTTTCTAGGAGGTTCTGTACTGTCACAATTGCCTCCTTGATGCCATCAGCCCCTGCAGTGTCACAATGGCTCCTTGGTTCCATGAGGAACACAATAGCTTGGCATAAGCATTGAGCAACAGCTGCTGAACACACCTGGCAACATCTGCTTGCATCAAAAGAGTCTTCAAGCTGACAATGGCACCAGCAGCTTCCATCTGCAACAGAGACCCAGGAAAGGACAGGCTGTGCCGGTTTGGACAAATGTGGAGGAAAATATCCTCTGATAGAAGGCAGGTTACACCCAGCTCTCCCCCACCAGGTTTTTGGAAAAAAGAACTTTCCTGGGAAGAAAGTGAAAGAGATAAAAACTATTTTTTTAACAAACACACAGGAAAAGGATAGCAATGCTAAATATTAAAAGCTCTCGCTGTGCAGAGAAAGCTGGGATAATTTGAGAGTCCTTCCGTGTTTCGGTGGGGTCTCCTGAAACATCCATAGACAGCGAGGCCCGTGCAAAGAAACAGGGAGCGATTCTTGAGAGAAGTTTCAGAGCTCTTTCTTCTCCAGCCACATGGGCGGGGCACTGCCAAAGAACTGAGCAATCACAGCACAACCAGGGCCCTCCTCGCACAGGGCAACACAAAATAAGCAGTGCTGAACAGGGTTAGGGCACATGTGAGCAGGGAGCAGGGAGACCCCCGTGCCCAGGCCATGCCTCTACCCCAGGGTCCCCTCTCCCATGACCTCATGGCAGGGGGGAGGAACCCCAACACTTCCGTAGGTGTAGTCTCTCTCCTCCTCCTTGCAGCTGGCTCATGGGCCCACATTCAGGGCCCCCACCTCGGGAGAAAATTCTCCCAATGTGCTCTGATGTTGAAAGAGTCAAGAAGAGAAGAAGGGAAAAAAAACCCCCGAAGTCCCAGGAAAACAAAGTTCAACTCTCCATCTCCCCCCAGAGAAAAGGAGCTGAAAACTGGCTAAAAAGAAACAAAGTTGCTTCCTCTGCTCTTGCTGCAAGCAGGATGCAGAGGAGTGTGTATGTGTGTCCTTGAACAAACGCTCTGAGAAGTTTGTCCGGTTTTTTTTCCTCTCCCCCCTCTCAGGCTCAGTTGAAAGGCACAGAAACGCACAAAGTTCACTTCTGGGCATAGAGCAGCAATAGGGGATACACACAATAAAGTCACCCCAAGACACAGGGACAGAGAATTCAGTGGAAAGACTCCAAGAATTCTGCTCCCAGACATCATTCATTCCTGCTCACACTGACCCTTGTAGAAAGGGGACATCGTTCCAGGCAGCCTGTACTGAGCATGTGGCTCCTGAGTGGGGTTTGTTGTTTAGGAAACCTGCTCCGGCTTTTCCATTCTTTCCTTCCAAACAGGAAAACTTCTCCTGGGGCTGTGTGCAGGCAGAGCCCTGAGGAGAGCAGGTGGCACATGGTGCGCTGGGCTGGGACAGCCAGCTGCAGAGCTCAAGGGAAGAAGCCCAAAGTGTCACAATGGCTCCTTGCCTTCACATGCAACACCTGGGTCACAATGGTCTCCTTGATTCCATGAGGCCCCACTGTGTCACAATGGCTCCTTGGTTCCATCAGGTTCCGCAGTGTCACCATGGTCTCCTTTGATCCGCACTGTCATCATGGACAATTGGTTCCATGAGGCCCCGCAGTGTCACAATGGTCCCTTGCTTCCATAGGTTTGATGGTGTAACAATGGACTCCTTGCTTCAATGAGCTAGCCTGCTTTTTGCAGAGGTGTCTTTGGTTCCAACAAGGCCCCGCTGTGTCTCAGTGCACCCTGGCTTCCATGTGGATGTGGAGTATCACAAAGGCTCCTTGGTTCCACCAGGTCCTGCTGTGTCACAATGGGTCCTGTGGTCCCTGAGGCCCTCCAAAGTCATTGTGGAGGCTTGCTTCCATGAGGTTCCATTATGTGCCAGTGGTCATCTTGGTTCCAGGAGTTTCCTTAGTGTCACAATGCTCTCCATGTTTCCATGATTCCCCACAATGTCCCAATGCTCTCCAGGCTTCCATTAGGCCCTGCTTTGCCACAATGGTCCCCTTGTTTCCATGCGGCCTTGCTGTGTCACAATGGACGTACGGTTCCATGATGTTGCGTGGTGTCACCGTGCTCTTCTTGAATCCGCCGTGTAACCATGGACCATTGGTTCCATGCAGCCGTGTCACAATGGGCTCCTTGATTCCATGATTCCCCACGGTGTCACAATGGAGCCTTGTTTCTAGGAGGTTCTGTACTGTCACAATTGCCTCCTTGATGCCATCAGCCCCTGCAGTGTCACAATGGCTCCTTGGTTCCATGAGGAACACAATAGCTTGGCATAAGCATTGAGCAACAGCTGCTGAACACACCTGGCAACATCTGCTTGCATCAAAAGAGTCTTCAAGCTGACAATGGCACCAGCAGCTTCCATCTGCAACAGAGACCCAGGAAAGGACAGGCTGTGCCGGTTTGGACAAATGTGGAGGAAAATATCCTCTGATAGAAGGCAGGTTACACCCAGCTCTCCCCCACCAGGTTTTTGGAAAAAAGAACTTTCCTGGGAAGAAAGTGAAAGAGATAAAAACTATTTTTTTAACAAACACACAGGAAAAGGATAGCAATGCTAAATATTAAAAGCTCTCGCTGTGCAGAGAAAGCTGGGATAATTTGAGAGTCCTTCCGTGTTTCGGTGGGGTCTCCTGAAACATCCATAGACAGCGAGGCCCGTGCAAAGAAACAGGGAGCGATTCTTGAGAGAAGTTTCAGAGCTCTTTCTTCTCCAGCCACATGGGCGGGGCACTGCCAAAGAACTGAGCAATCACAGCACAACCAGGGCCCTCCTCGCACAGGGCAACACAAAATAAGCAGTGCTGAACAGGGTTAGGGCACATGTGAGCAGGGAGCAGGGAGACCCCCGTGCCCAGGCCATGCCTCTACCCCAGGGTCCCCTCTCCCATGACCTCATGGCAGGGGGGAGGAACCCCAACACTTCCGTAGGTGTAGTCTCTCTCCTCCTCCTTGCAGCTGGCTCATGGGCCCACATTCAGGGCCCCCACCTCGGGAGAAAATTCTCCCAATGTGCTCTGATGTTGAAAGAGTCAAGAAGAGAAGAAGGGAAAAAAAACCCCCGAAGTCCCAGGAAAACAAAGTTCAACTCTCCATCTCCCCCCAGAGAAAAGGAGCTGAAAACTGGCTAAAAAGAAACAAAGTTGCTTCCTCTGCTCTTGCTGCAAGCAGGATGCAGAGGAGTGTGTATGTGTGTCCTTGAACAAACGCTCTGAGAAGTTTGTCCGGTTTTTTTTCCTCTCCCCCCTCTCAGGCTCAGTTGAAAGGCACAGAAACGCACAAAGTTCACTTCTGGGCATAGAGCAGCAATAGGGGATACACATGATAAAGTCACCCCAAGACACAGGGACAGAGAATTCAGTGGAAAGACTCCAAGAATTCTGCTCCCAGACATCATTCATTCCTGCTCACACTGACCCTTGTAGAAAGGGGACATCGTTCCAGGCAGCCTGTACTGAGCATGTGGCTCCTGAGTGGGGTTTGTTGTTTAGGAAACCTGCTCCGGCTTTTCCATTCTTTCCTTCCAAACAGGAAAACTTCTCCTGGGGCTGTGTGCAGGCAGAGCCCTGAGGAGAGCAGGTGGCACATGATGCGCTGGGCTGGGACAGCCAGCTGCAGAGCTCAAGGGAAGAAGCCCAAAGTGTCACAATGGCTCCTTGCCTTCACATGCAACACCTGGGTCACAATGGTCTCCTTGATTCCATGAGGCCCCACTGTGTCACAATGGCTCCTTGGTTCCATCAGGTTCCGCAGTGTCACCATGGTCTCCTTTGATCCGCACTGTCATCATGGACAATTGGTTCCATGAGGCCCCGCAGTGTCACAATGGTCCCTTGCTTCCATAGGTTTGATGGTGTAACAATGGACTCCTTGCTTCTATGAGCTAGCCTGCTTTTTGCAGAGGTGTCTTTGGTTCCCACAAGGCCCTGCTGTGTCTCAGTGCACCCTGGCTTCCATGTGGATGTGGAGTATCACAAAGGCTCCTTGGTTCCACCAGGTCCTGCTGTGTCACAATGGGTCCTGTGGTCCCTGAGGCCCTCCAAAGTCATTGTGGAGGCTTGCTTCCATGAGGTTCCATTATGTGCCAGTGGTCATCTTGGTTCCAGGAGTTTCCTTAGTGTCACAATGCTCTCCATGCTTCCATTAGGCCCTGCTTTGCCACAATGGTCCCCTTGTTTCCATGAGGCCCCGCTGTGTCACAATGGACCTATGGTTCCATGATGTTGCGTGGTGTCACCGTGCTCTTCTTGAATCCGCCGTGTAACCATGGACCATTGGTTCCATGCGGCGTGTCACAATGGGCTCCTTGATTCCATGATTCCCCACGGTGTCACAATGGAGCCTTGTTTCTAGGAGGTTCTGTACTGTCACAATTGCCTCCTTGATGCCATCAGCCCCTGCAGTGTCACAATGGCTCCTTGGTTCCATGAGGAACACAATAGCTTGGCATAAGCATTGAGCAACAGCTGCTGAACACACCTGGCAACATCTGCTTGCATCAAAAGAGTCTTCAAGCTGACAATGGCACCAGCAGCTTCCATCTGCAACAGAGACCCAGGAAAGGACAGGCTGTGCCGGTTTGGACAAATGTGGAGGAAAATATCCTCTGATAGAAGGCAGGTTACACCCAGCCCTCCCCCACCAGGTTTTTGGAAAAAAGAACTTTCCTGGGAAGAAAGTGAAAGAGATAAAAACTATTTTTTTAACAAACACACAGGAAAAGGATAGCAATGCTAAATATTAAAAGCTCTCGCTGTGCAGAGAAAGCTGGGATAATTTGAGAGTCCTTCCGTGTTTCGGTGGGGTCTCCTGAAACATCCATAGACAGCGAGGCCCGTGCAAAGAAACAGGGAGCGATTCTTGAGAGAAGTTTCAGAGCTCTTTCTTCTCCAGCCACATGGGCGGGGCACTGCCAAAGAACTGAGCAATCACAGCACAACCAGGGCCCTCCTCGCACAGGGCAACACAAAATAAGCAGTGCTGAACAGGGTTAGGGCACATGTGAGCAGGGAGCAGGGAGACCCCCGTGCCCAGGCCATGCCTCTACCCCAGGGTCCCCTCTCCCATGACCTCATGGCAGGGGGGAGGAACCCCAACACTTCCGTAGGTGTAGTCTCTCTCCTCCTCCTTGCAGCTGGCTCATGGGCCCACATTCAGGGCCCCCACCTCGGGAGAAAATTCTCCCAATGTGCTCTGATGTTGAAAGAGTCAAGAAGAGAAGAAGGGGAAAAAAACCCCCGAAGTCCCAGGAAAACAAAGTTCAACTCTCCATCTCCCCCCAGAGAAAAGGAGCTGAAAACTGGCTAAAAAGAAACAAAGTTGCTTCCTCTGCTCTTGCTGCAAGCAGGATGCAGAGGAGTGTGTATGTGTGTCCTTGAACAAACGCTCTGAGAAGTTTGTCCGGTTTTTTTTTTCCTCTCCCCCCTCTCAGGCTCAGTTGAAAGGCACAGAAATGCACAAAGTTCACTTCTGGGCATAGAGCAGCGATAGGGGATACACACGATAAAGTCACCCCAAGACACAGGGACAGAGAATTCAGTGGAAAGACTCCGAGAATTCTGCTCCCAGAGATCATTCATTCCTGCTCACACTGACCCTTGTAGAAAGGGGACATCGTTCCAGGCAGCCTGTACTGAGCATGTGGCTCCTGAGTGGGGTTTGTTGTTTAGGAAACCTGCTCCGTCTTTTCCATTCTTTCCTTGCAAACAGGAAAACTTCTCCTGGGGCTGTGTGCAGGCAGAGCCCTGAGGAGAGCAGGTGGCACATGGTGCGCTGGGCTGGGACAGCCAGCTGCAGAGCTCAAGGGAAGAAGCCCAAAGTGTCACAATGGCTCCTTGCCTTCACATGCAACACCTGGGTCACAATGGTCTCCTTGATTCCATGAGGCCCCACTGTGTCACAATGGCTCCTTGGTTCCATCAGGTTCCGCAGTGTCACCATGGTCTCCTTTGATCCGCACTGTCATCATGGACAATTGGTTCCATGAGGCCCCGCAGTGTCACAATGGTCCCTTGCTTCCATAGGTTTGATGTTGTAACAATGGACTCCTTGCTTCTATGAGCTAGCCTGCTTTTTGCAGAGGTGTCTTTGGTTCCCACAAGGCCCCGCTGTGTCTCAGTGCACCCTGGCTTCCATGTGGATGTGGAGTATCACAAAGGCTCCTTGGTTCCACCAGGTCCTGCTGTGTCACAATGGGTCCTGTGGTCCCTGAGGCCCTCCAAAGTCATTGTGGAGGCTTGCTTCCATGAGGTTCCATTATGTGCCAGTGGTCATCTTGGTTCCAGGAGTTTCCTTAGTGTCACAATGCTCTCCATGCTTCCATTAGGCCCTGCTTTGCCACAATGGTCCCCTTGTTTCCATGAGGCCCCGCTGTGTCACAATGGACCTATGGTTCCATGATGTTGCGTGGTGTCACCGTGCTCTTCTTGAATCCGCCGTGTAACCATGGACCATTGGTTCCATGCGGCCTGGCTGTGTCACAATGGGCTCCTTGATTCCATGATTCCCCACGGTGTCACAATGGAGCCTTGTTTCTAGGAGGTTCTGTACTGTCACAATTGCCTCATTGATGCCATCAGCCCCTGCAGTGTCACAATGGCTCCTTGGTTCCATGAGGAACACAATAGCTTGGCATAAGCATTGAGCAACAGCTGCTGAACACACCTGGCAACATCTGCTTGCATCAAAAGAGTCTTCAAGCTGACAATGGCACCAGCAGCTTCCATCTGCAACAGAGACCCAGGAAAGGACAGGCTGTGCCGGTTTGGACAAATGTGGAGGAAAATATCCTCTGATAGAAGGCAGGTTACACCCAGCCCTCCCCCACCAGGTTTTTGGAAAAAAGAACTTTCCTGGGAAGAAAGTGAAAGAGATAAAAACTATTTTTTTAACAAACACACAGGAAAAGGATAGCAATGCTAAATATTAAAAGCTCTCGCTGTGCAGAGAAAGCTGGGATAATTTGAGAGTCCTTCCGTGTTTCGGTGGGGTCTCCTGAAACATCCATAGACAGCGAGGCCCGTGCAAAGAAACAGGGAGCGATTCTTGAGAGAAGTTTCAGAGCTCTTTCTTCTCCAGCCACATGGGCGGGGCACTGCCAAAGAACTGAGCAATCACAGCACAACCAGGGCCCTCCTCGCACAAGGCAACACAAAATAAGCAGTGCTGAACAGGGTTAGGGCACATGTGAGCAGGGAGCAGGGAGACCCCCGTGCCCAGGCCATGCCTCTACCCCAGGGTCCCCTCTCCCATGACCTCATGGCAGGGGGGAGGAACCCCAACACTTCCGTAGGTGTAGTCTCTCTCCTCCTCCTTGCAGCTGGCTCATGGGCCCACATTCAGGGCCCCCACCTTGGGAGAAAATTCTCCCAATGTGCTCTGATGTTGAAAGAGTCAAGAAGAGAAGAAGGGAAAAAAAACCCCCGAAGTCCCAGGAAAACAAAGTTCAACTCTCCATCTCCCCCCAGAGAAAAGGAGCTGAAAACTGGCTAAAAAGAAACAAAGTTGCTTCCTCTGCTCTTGCTGCAAGCAGGATGCAGAGGAGTGTGTATGTGTGTCCTTGAACAAACGCTCTGAGAAGTTTGTCCGGTTTTTTTTCCTCTCCCCCCTCTCAGGCTCAGTTGAAAGGCACAGAAACGCACAAAGTTCACTTCTGGGCATAGAGCAGCAATAGGGGGATACACACAATAAAGTCACCCCAAGACACAGGGACAGAGAATTCAGTAAAAAGACTCCAAGAATTCTGCTCCCAGAGATCATTCATTCCTGCTCACACTGACCCTTGTAGAAAGGGGACATCGTTCCAGGCAGCCTGTACTGAGCATGTGGCTCCTGAGTGGGGTTTGTTGTTTAGGAAACCTGCTCCGGCTTTTCCATTCTTTCCTTCCAAACAGGAAAACTTCTCCTGGGGCTGTGTGCAGGCAGAGCCCTGAGGAGAGCAGGTGGCACATGGTGCGCTGGGCTGGGACAGCCAGCTGCAGAGCTCAAGGGAAGAAGCCCAAAGTGTCACAATGGCTCCTTGCCTTCACATGCAACACCTGGGTCACAATGGTCTCCTTGATTCCATGAGGCCCCACTGTGTCACAATGGCTCCTTGGTTCCATCAGGTTCCGCAGTGTCACCATGGTCTCCTTTGATCCGCACTGTCATCATGGACAATTGGTTCCATGAGGCCCCGCAGTGTCACAATGGTCCCTTGCTTCCATAGGTTTGATGTTGTAACAATGGACTCCTTGCTTCAATGAGCTAGCCTGCTTTTTGCAGAGGTGTCTTTGGTTCCAACAAGGCCCCGCTGTGTCTCAGTGCACCCTGGCTTCCATGTGGATGTGGAGTATCACAAAGGCTCCTTGGTTCTACCAGGTCCTGCTGTGTCACAATGGGTCCTGTGGTCCCTGAGGCCCTCCAAAGTCATTGTGGAGGCTTGCTTCCATGAGGTTCCATTATGTGCCAGTGGTCATCTTGGTTCCAGGAGTTTCCTTAGTGTCACAATGCTCTCCATGCTTCCATTAGGCCCTGCTTTGCCACAATGGTCCCCTTGTTTCCATCAGGCCCCGCTGTGTCACAATGGACCTATGGTTCCATGATGTTGCGTGGTGTCACCGTGCTCTTCTTGAATCCGCCGTGTAACCATGGACCATTGGTTCCATGCGGCGTGTCACAATGGGCTCCTTGATTCCATGATTCCCCACGGTGTCACAATGGAGCCTTGTTTCTAGGAGGTTCTGTACTGTCACAATTGCCTCATTGATGCCATCAGCCCCTGCAGTGTCACAATGGCTCCTTGGTTCCATGAGGAACACAATAGCTTGGCATAAGCATTGAGCAACAGCTGCTGAACACACCTGGCAACATCTGCTTGCATCAAAAGAGTCTTCAAGCTGACAATGGCACCAGCAGCTTCCATCTGCAACAGAGACCCAGGAAAGGACAGGCTGTGCCGGTTTGGACAAATGTGGAGGAAAATATCCTCTGATAGAAGGCAGGTTACACCCAGCCCTCCCCCACCAGGTTTTTGGAAAAAAGAACTTTCCTGGGAAGAAAGTGAAAGAGATAAAAACTATTTTTTTAACAAACACACAGGAAAAGGATAGCAATGCTAAATATTAAAAGCTCTCGCTGTGCAGAGAAAGCTGGGATAATTTGAGAGTCCTTCCGTGTTTCGGTGGGGTCTCCTGAAACATCCATAGACAGCGAGGCCCGTGCAAAGAAACAGGGAGCGATTCTTGAGAGAAGTTTCAGAGCTCTTTCTTCTCCAGCCACATGGGCGGGGCACTGCCAAAGAACTGAGCAATCACAGCACAACCAGGGCCCTCCTCGCACAGGGCAACACAAAATAAGCAGTGCTGAACAGGGTTAGGGCACATGTGAGCAGGGAGCAGGGAGACCCCCGTGCCCAGGCCATGCCTCTACCCCAGGGTCCCCTCTCCCATGACCTCATGGCAGGGGGGAGGAACCCCAACACTTCCGTAGGTGTAGTCTCTCTCCTCCTCCTTGCAGCTGGCTCATGGGCCCACATTCAGGGCCCCCACCTCGGGAGAAAATTCTCCCAATGTGCTCTGATGTTGAAAGAGTCAAGAAGAGAAGAAGGGGAAAAAAACCCCCGAAGTCCCAGGAAAACAAAGTTCAACTCTCCATCTCCCCCCAGAGAAAAGGAGCTGAAAACTGGCTAAAAAGAAACAAAGTTGCTTCCTCTGCTCTTGCTGCAAGCAGGATGCAGAGGAGTGTGTATGTGTGTCCTTGAACAAACGCTCTGAGAAGTTTGTCCGGTTTTTTTTTTCCTCTCCCCCCTCTCAGGCTCAGTTGAAAGGCACAGAAATGCACAAAGTTCACTTCTGGGCATAGAGCAGCGATAGGGGATACACACGATAAAGTCACCCCAAGACACAGGGACAGAGAATTCAGTGGAAAGACTCCGAGAATTCTGCTCCCAGAGATCATTCATTCCTGCTCACACTGACCCTTGTAGAAAGGGGACATCGTTCCAGGCAGCCTGTACTGAGCATGTGGCTCCTGAGTGGGGTTTGTTGTTTAGGAAACCTGCTCCGTCTTTTCCATTCTTTCCTTGCAAACAGGAAAACTTCTCCTGGGGCTGTGTGCAGGCAGAGCCCTGAGGAGAGCAGGTGGCACATGGTGCGCTGGGCTGGGACAGCCAGCTGCAGAGCTCAAGGGAAGAAGCCCAAAGTGTCACAATGGCTCCTTGCCTTCCCATGCAACACCTGGGTCACAATGGTCTCCTTGATTCCATGAGGCCCCACTGTGTCACAATGGCTCCTTGGTTCCATCAGGTTCCGCAGTGTCACCATGGTCTCCTTTGATCCGCACTGTCATCATGGACAATTGGTTCCATGAGGCCCCGCAGTGTCACAATGGTCCCTTGCTTCCATAGGTTTGATGTTGTAACAATGGACTCCTTGCTTCTATGAGCTAGCCTGCTTTTTGCAGAGGTGTCTTTGGTTCCAACAAGGCCCCGCTGTGTCTCAGTGCACCCTGGCTTCCATGTGGATGTGGAGTATCACAAAGGCTCCTTGGTTCCACCAGGTCCTGCTGTGTCACAATGGGTCCTGTGGTCCCTGAGGCCCTCCAAAGTCATTGTGGAGGCTTGCTTCCATGAGGTTCCATTATGTGCCAGTGGTCATCTTGGTTCCAGGAGTTTCCTTAGTGTCACAATGCCCTCCATGCTTCCATTAGGCCCTGCTTTGCCACAATGGTCCCCTTGTTTCCATGAGGCCCCGCTGTGTCACAATGGACGTACGGTTCCATGATGTTGCGTGGTGTCACCGTGCTCTTCTTGAATCCGCCGTGTAACCATGGACCATTGGTTCCATGCAGCCGTGTCACAATGGGCTCCTTGATTCCATGATTCCCCACGGTGTCACAATGGAGCCTTGTTTCTAGGAGGTTCTGTACTGTCACAATTGCCTCCTTGATGCCATCAGCCCCTGCAGTGTCACAATGGCTCCTTGGTTCCATGAGGAACACAATAGCTTGGCATAAGCATTGAGCAACAGCTGCTGAACACACCTGGCAACATCTGCTTGCATCAAAAGAGGGCTTCAAGCTGACAATGGCACCAGCAGCTTCCATCTGCAACAGAGACCCAGGAAAGGACAGGCTGTGCCGGTTTGGACAAATGTGGAGGAAAATATCCTCTGATAGAAGGCAGGTTACACCCAGCCCTCCCCCACCAGGTTTTTGGAAAAAAGAACTTTCCTGGGAAGAAAGTGAAAGAGATAAAAACTATTTTTTTAACAAACACACAGGAAAAGGATAGCAATGCTAAATATTAAAAGCTCTCGCTGTGCAGAGAAAGCTGGGATAATTTGAGAGTCCTTCCGTGTTTCGGTGGGGTCTCCTGAAACATCCATAGACAGCGAGGCCCGTGCAAAGAAACAGGGAGCGATTCTTGAGAGAAGTTTCAGAGCTCTTTCTTCTCCAGCCACATGGGCGGGGCACTGCCAAAGAACTGAGCAATCACAGCACAACCAGGGCCCTCCTCGCACAAGGCAACACAAAATAAGCAGTGCTGAACAGGGTTAGGGCACATGTGAGCAGGGAGCAGGGAGACCCCCGTGCCCAGGCCATGCCTCTACCCCAGGGTCCCCTCTCCCATGACCTCATGGCAGGGGGGAGGAACCCCAACACTTCCGTAGGTGTAGTCTCTCTCCTCCTCCTTGCAGCTGGCTCATGGGCCCACATTCAGGGCCCCCACCTCGGGAGAAAATTCTCCCAATGTGCTCTGATGTTGAAAGAGTCAAGAAGAGAAGAAGGGAAAAAAAACCCCCGAAGTCCCAGGAAAACAAAGTTCAACTCTCCATCTCCCCCCAGAGAAAAGGAGCTGAAAACTGGCTAAAAAGAAACAAAGTTGCTTCCTCTGCTCTTGCTGCAAGCAGGATGCAGAGGAGTGTGTATGTGTGTCCTTGAACAAACGCTCTGAGAAGTTTGTCCGGTTTTTTTTCCTCTCCCCCCTCTCAGGCTCAGTTGAAAGGCACAGAAACGCACAAAGTTCACTTCTGGGCATAGAGCAGCAATAGGGGATACACACAATAAAGTCACCCCAAGACACAGGGACAGAGAATTCAGTAAAAAGACTCCAAGAATTCTGCTCCCAGAGATCATTCATTCCTGCTCACACTGACCCTTGTAGAAAGGGGACATCGTTCCAGGCAGCCTGTACTGAGCATGTGGCTCCTGAGTGGGGTTTGTTGTTTAGGAAACCTGCTCCGGCTTTTCCATTCTTTCCTTGCAAACAGGAAAACTTCTCCTGGGGCTGTGTGCAGGCAGAGCCCTGAGGAGAGCAGGTGGCACATGGTGCGCTGGGCTGGGACAGCCAGCTGCAGAGCTCAAGGGAAGAAGCCCAAAGTGTCACAATGGCTCCTTGCCTTCCCATGCAACACCTGGGTCACAATGGTCTCCTTGATTCCATGAGGCCCCACTGTGTCACAATGGCTCCTTGGTTCCATCAGGTTCCGCAGTGTCACCATGGTCTCCTTTGATCCGCACTGTCATCATGGACAATTGGTTCCATGAGGCCCCGCAGTGTCACAATGGTCCCTTGCTTCCATAGGTTTGATGTTGTAACAATGGACTCCTTGCTTCTATGAGCTAGCCTGCTTTTTGCAGAGGTGTCTTTGGTTCCAACAAGGCCCCGCTGTGTCTCAGTGCACCCTGGCTTCCATGTGGATGTGGAGTATCACAAAGGCTCCTTGGTTCCACCAGGTCCTGCTGTGTCACAATGGGTCCTGTGGTCCCTGAGGCCCTCCAAAGTCATTGTGGAGGCTTGCTTCCATGAGGTTCCATTATGTGCCAGTGGTCATCTTGGTTCCAGGAGTTTCCTTAGTGTCACAATGCCCTCCATGCTTCCATTAGGCCCTGCTTTGCCACAATGGTCCCCTTGTTTCCATGAGGCCCCGCTGTGTCACAATGGACCTATGGTTCCGTGATGTTGCGTGGTGTCACCGTGCTCTTCTTGAATCCGCCGTGTAACCATGGACCATTGGTTCCATGCAGCCGTGTCACAATGGGCTCCTTGATTCCATGATTCCCCACGGTGTCACAATGGAGCCTTGTTTCTAGGAGGTTCTGTACTGTCACAATTGCCTCCTTGATGCCATCAGCCCCTGCAGTGTCACAATGGCTCCTTGGTTCCATGAGGAACACAATAGCTTGGCATAAGCATTGAGCAACAGCTGCTGAACACACCTGGCAACATCTGCTTGCATCAAAAGAGGGCTTCAAGCTGACAATGGCACCAGCAGCTTCCATCTGCAACAGAGACCCAGGAAAGGACAGGCTGTGCCGGTTTGGACAAATGTGGAGGAAAATATCCTCTGATAGAAGGCAGGTTACACCCAGCCCTCCCCCACCAGGTTTTTGGAAAAAAGAACTTTCCTGGGAAGAAAGTGAAAGAGATAAAAACTATTTTTTTAACAAACACACAGGAAAAGGATAGCAATGCTAAATATTAAAAGCTCTCGCTGTGCAGAGAAAGCTGGGATAATTTGAGAGTCCTTCCGTGTTTCGGTGGGGTCTCCTGAAACATCCATAGACAGCGAGGCCCGTGCAAAGAAACAGGGAGCGATTCTTGAGAGAAGTTTCAGAGCTCTTTCTTCTCCAGCCACATGGGCGGGGCACTGCCAAAGAACTGAGCAATCACAGCACAACCAGGGCCCTCCTCGCACAAGGCAACACAAAATAAGCAGTGCTGAACAGGGTTAGGGCACATGTGAGCAGGGAGCAGGGAGACCCCCGTGCCCAGGCCATGCCTCTACCCCAGGGTCCCCTCTCCCATGACCTCATGGCAGGGGGGAGGAACCCCAACACTTCCGTAGGTGTAGTCTCTCTCCTCCTCCTTGCAGCTGGCTCATGGGCCCACATTCAGGGCCCCCACCTTGGGAGAAAATTCTCCCAATGTGCTCTGATGTTGAAAGAGTCAAGAAGAGAAGAAGGGAAAAAAAACCCCCGAAGTCCCAGGAAAACAAAGTTCAACTCTCCATCTCCCCCCAGAGAAAAGGAGCTGAAAACTGGCTAAAAAGAAACAAAGTTGCTTCCTCTGCTCTTGCTGCAAGCAGGATGCAGAGGAGTGTGTATGTGTGTCCTTGAACAAACGCTCTGAGAAGTTTGTCCGGTTTTTTTTCCTCTCCCCCCTCTCAGGCTCAGTTGAAAGGCACAGAAACGCACAAAGTTCACTTCTGGGCATAGAGCAGCAATAGGGGGATACACACAATAAAGTCACCCCAAGACACAGGGACAGAGAATTCAGTAAAAAGACTCCAAGAATTCTGCTCCCAGAGATCATTCATTCCTGCTCACACTGACCCTTGTAGAAAGGGGACATCGTTCCAGGCAGCCTGTACTGAGCATGTGGCTCCTGAGTGGGGTTTGTTGTTTAGGAAACCTGCTCCGGCTTTTCCATTCTTTCCTTCCAAACAGGAAAACTTCTCCTGGGGCTGTGTGCAGGCAGAGCCCTGAGGAGAGCAGGTGGCACATGGTGCGCTGGGCTGGGACAGCCAGCTGCAGAGCTCAAGGGAAGAAGCCCAAAGTGTCACAATGGCTCCTTGCCTTCACATGCAACACCTGGGTCACAATGGTCTCCTTGATTCCATGAGGCCCCACTGTGTCACAATGGCTCCTTGGTTCCATCAGGTTCCGCAGTGTCACCATGGTCTCCTTTGATCCGCACTGTCATCATGGACAATTGGTTCCATGAGGCCCCGCAGTGTCACAATGGTCCCTTGCTTCCATAGGTTTGATGTTGTAACAATGGACTCCTTGCTTCAATGAGCTAGCCTGCTTTTTGCAGAGGTGTCTTTGGTTCCAACAAGGCCCCGCTGTGTCTCAGTGCACCCTGGCTTCCATGTGGATGTGGAGTATCACAAAGGCTCCTTGGTTCTACCAGGTCCTGCTGTGTCACAATGGGTCCTGTGGTCCCTGAGGCCCTCCAAAGTCATTGTGGAGGCTTGCTTCCATGAGGTTCCATTATGTGCCAGTGGTCATCTTGGTTCCAGGAGTTTCCTTAGTGTCACAATGCTCTCCATGCTTCCATTAGGCCCTGCTTTGCCACAATGGTCCCCTTGTTTCCATCAGGCCCCGCTGTGTCACAATGGACCTATGGTTCCATGATGTTGCGTGGTGTCACCGTGCTCTTCTTGAATCCGCCGTGTAACCATGGACCATTGGTTCCATGCGGCGTGTCACAATGGGCTCCTTGATTCCATGATTCCCCACGGTGTCACAATGGAGCCTTGTTTCTAGGAGGTTCTGTACTGTCACAATTGCCTCATTGATGCCATCAGCCCCTGCAGTGTCACAATGGCTCCTTGGTTCCATGAGGAACACAATAGCTTGGCATAAGCATTGAGCAACAGCTGCTGAACACACCTGGCAACATCTGCTTGCATCAAAAGAGTCTTCAAGCTGACAATGGCACCAGCAGCTTCCATCTGCAACAGAGACCCAGGAAAGGACAGGCTGTGCCGGTTTGGACAAATGTGGAGGAAAATATCCTCTGATAGAAGGCAGGTTACACCCAGCCCTCCCCCACCAGGTTTTTGGAAAAAAGAACTTTCCTGGGAAGAAAGTGAAAGAGATAAAAACTATTTTTTTAACAAACACACAGGAAAAGGATAGCAATGCTAAATATTAAAAGCTCTCGCTGTGCAGAGAAAGCTGGGATAATTTGAGAGTCCTTCCGTGTTTCGGTGGGGTCTCCTGAAACATCCATAGACAGCGAGGCCCGTGCAAAGAAACAGGGAGCGATTCTTGAGAGAAGTTTCAGAGCTCTTTCTTCTCCAGCCACATGGGCGGGGCACTGCCAAAGAACTGAGCAATCACAGCACAACCAGGGCCCTCCTCGCACAGGGCAACACAAAATAAGCAGTGCTGAACAGGGTTAGGGCACATGTGAGCAGGGAGCAGGGAGACCCCCGTGCCCAGGCCATGCCTCTACCCCAGGGTCCCCTCTCCCATGACCTCATGGCAGGGGGGAGGAACCCCAACACTTCCGTAGGTGTAGTCTCTCTCCTCCTCCTTGCAGCTGGCTCATGGGCCCACATTCAGGGCCCCCACCTCGGGAGAAAATTCTCCCAATGTGCTCTGATGTTGAAAGAGTCAAGAAGAGAAGAAGGGGAAAAAAACCCCCGAAGTCCCAGGAAAACAAAGTTCAACTCTCCATCTCCCCCCAGAGAAAAGGAGCTGAAAACTGGCTAAAAAGAAACAAAGTTGCTTCCTCTGCTCTTGCTGCAAGCAGGATGCAGAGGAGTGTGTATGTGTGTCCTTGAACAAACGCTCTGAGAAGTTTGTCCGGTTTTTTTTTTCCTCTCCCCCCTCTCAGGCTCAGTTGAAAGGCACAGAAATGCACAAAGTTCACTTCTGGGCATAGAGCAGCGATAGGGGATACACACGATAAAGTCACCCCAAGACACAGGGACAGAGAATTCAGTGGAAAGACTCCGAGAATTCTGCTCCCAGAGATCATTCATTCCTGCTCACACTGACCCTTGTAGAAAGGGGACATCGTTCCAGGCAGCCTGTACTGAGCATGTGGCTCCTGAGTGGGGTTTGTTGTTTAGGAAACCTGCTCCGTCTTTTCCATTCTTTCCTTGCAAACAGGAAAACTTCTCCTGGGGCTGTGTGCAGGCAGAGCCCTGAGGAGAGCAGGTGGCACATGGTGCGCTGGGCTGGGACAGCCAGCTGCAGAGCTCAAGGGAAGAAGCCCAAAGTGTCACAATGGCTCCTTGCCTTCCCATGCAACACCTGGGTCACAATGGTCTCCTTGATTCCATGAGGCCCCACTGTGTCACAATGGCTCCTTGGTTCCATCAGGTTCCGCAGTGTCACCATGGTCTCCTTTGATCCGCACTGTCATCATGGACAATTGGTTCCATGAGGCCCCGCAGTGTCACAATGGTCCCTTGCTTCCATAGGTTTGATGTTGTAACAATGGACTCCTTGCTTCTATGAGCTAGCCTGCTTTTTGCAGAGGTGTCTTTGGTTCCAACAAGGCCCCGCTGTGTCTCAGTGCACCCTGGCTTCCATGTGGATGTGGAGTATCACAAAGGCTCCTTGGTTCCACCAGGTCCTGCTGTGTCACAATGGGTCCTGTGGTCCCTGAGGCCCTCCAAAGTCATTGTGGAGGCTTGCTTCCATGAGGTTCCATTATGTGCCAGTGGTCATCTTGGTTCCAGGAGTTTCCTTAGTGTCACAATGCCCTCCATGCTTCCATTAGGCCCTGCTTTGCCACAATGGTCCCCTTGTTTCCATGAGGCCCCGCTGTGTCACAATGGACGTACGGTTCCATGATGTTGCGTGGTGTCACCGTGCTCTTCTTGAATCCGCCGTGTAACCATGGACCATTGGTTCCATGCAGCCGTGTCACAATGGGCTCCTTGATTCCATGATTCCCCACGGTGTCACAATGGAGCCTTGTTTCTAGGAGGTTCTGTACTGTCACAATTGCCTCCTTGATGCCATCAGCCCCTGCAGTGTCACAATGGCTCCTTGGTTCCATGAGGAACACAATAGCTTGGCATAAGCATTGAGCAACAGCTGCTGAACACACCTGGCAACATCTGCTTGCATCAAAAGAGGGCTTCAAGCTGACAATGGCACCAGCAGCTTCCATCTGCAACAGAGACCCAGGAAAGGACAGGCTGTGCCGGTTTGGACAAATGTGGAGGAAAATATCCTCTGATAGAAGGCAGGTTACACCCAGCCCTCCCCCACCAGGTTTTTGGAAAAAAGAACTTTCCTGGGAAGAAAGTGAAAGAGATAAAAACTATTTTTTTAACAAACACACAGGAAAAGGATAGCAATGCTAAATATTAAAAGCTCTCGCTGTGCAGAGAAAGCTGGGATAATTTGAGAGTCCTTCCGTGTTTCGGTGGGGTCTCCTGAAACATCCATAGACAGCGAGGCCCGTGCAAAGAAACAGGGAGCGATTCTTGAGAGAAGTTTCAGAGCTCTTTCTTCTCCAGCCACATGGGCGGGGCACTGCCAAAGAACTGAGCAATCACAGCACAACCAGGGCCCTCCTCGCACAAGGCAACACAAAATAAGCAGTGCTGAACAGGGTTAGGGCACATGTGAGCAGGGAGCAGGGAGACCCCCGTGCCCAGGCCATGCCTCTACCCCAGGGTCCCCTCTCCCATGACCTCATGGCAGGGGGGAGGAACCCCAACACTTCCGTAGGTGTAGTCTCTCTCCTCCTCCTTGCAGCTGGCTCATGGGCCCACATTCAGGGCCCCCACCTCGGGAGAAAATTCTCCCAATGTGCTCTGATGTTGAAAGAGTCAAGAAGAGAAGAAGGGAAAAAAAACCCCCGAAGTCCCAGGAAAACAAAGTTCAACTCTCCATCTCCCCCCAGAGAAAAGGAGCTGAAAACTGGCTAAAAAGAAACAAAGTTGCTTCCTCTGCTCTTGCTGCAAGCAGGATGCAGAGGAGTGTGTATGTGTGTCCTTGAACAAACGCTCTGAGAAGTTTGTCCGGTTTTTTTTCCTCTCCCCCCTCTCAGGCTCAGTTGAAAGGCACAGAAACGCACAAAGTTCACTTCTGGGCATAGAGCAGCAATAGGGGATACACACAATAAAGTCACCCCAAGACACAGGGACAGAGAATTCAGTAAAAAGACTCCAAGAATTCTGCTCCCAGAGATCATTCATTCCTGCTCACACTGACCCTTGTAGAAAGGGGACATCGTTCCAGGCAGCCTGTACTGAGCATGTGGCTCCTGAGTGGGGTTTGTTGTTTAGGAAACCTGCTCCGGCTTTTCCATTCTTTCCTTGCAAACAGGAAAACTTCTCCTGGGGCTGTGTGCAGGCAGAGCCCTGAGGAGAGCAGGTGGCACATGGTGCGCTGGGCTGGGACAGCCAGCTGCAGAGCTCAAGGGAAGAAGCCCAAAGTGTCACAATGGCTCCTTGCCTTCCCATGCAACACCTGGGTCACAATGGTCTCCTTGATTCCATGAGGCCCCACTGTGTCACAATGGCTCCTTGGTTCCATCAGGTTCCGCAGTGTCACCATGGTCTCCTTTGATCCGCACTGTCATCATGGACAATTGGTTCCATGAGGCCCCGCAGTGTCACAATGGTCCCTTGCTTCCATAGGTTTGATGTTGTAACAATGGACTCCTTGCTTCAATGAGCTAGCCTGCTTTTTGCAGAGGTGTCTTTGGTTCCAACAAGGCCCCGCTGTGTCTCAGTGCACCCTGGCTTCCATGTGGATGTGGAGTATCACAAAGGCTCCTTGGTTCCACCAGGTCCTGCTGTGTCACAATGGGTCCTGTGGTCCCTGAGGCCCTCCAAAGTCATTGTGGAGGCTTGCTTCCATGAGGTTCCATTATGTGCCAGTGGTCATCTTGGTTCCAGGAGTTTCCTTAGTGTCACAATGCTCTCCATGTTTCCATGATTCCCCACAATGTCACAATGCTCTCCAGGCTTCCATTAGGCCCTGCTTTGCCACAATGGTCCCCTTGTTTCCATGCGGCCTTGCTGTGTCACAATGGACCTATGGTTCCATGATGTTGCGTGGTGTCACCGTGCTCTTCTTGAATCCGCCGTGTAACCATGGACCATTGGTTCCATGCAGCCGTGTCACAATGGGCTCCGTGATTCCATGATTCCCCACGGTGTCACAATGGAGCCTTGTTTCTAGGAGGTTCTGTACTGTCACAATTGCCTCCTTGATGCCATCAGCCCCTGCAGTGTCACAATGGCTCCTTGGTTCCATGAGGAACACAATAGCTTGGCATAAGCATTGAGCAACAGCTGCTGAACACACCTGGCAACATCTGCTTGCATCAAAAGAGGGCTTCAAGCTGACAATGGCACCAGCAGCTTCCATCTGCAACAGAGACCCAGGAAAGGACAGGCTGTGCCGGTTTGGACAAATGTGGAGGAAAATATCCTCTGATAGAAGGCAGGTTACACCCAGCCCTCCCCCACCAGGTTTTTGGAAAAAAGAACTTTCCTGGGAAGAAAGTGAAAGAGATAAAAACTATTTTTTTAACAAACACACAGGAAAAGGATAACAATGCTAAATATTAAAACCTCTCGCTGTGCAGAGAAAGCTGGGATAATTTGAGAGTCCTTCTGTGTTTCGGTGGGGTCTCCTGAAACATCCATAGACAGCGAGGCCCGTGCAAAGAAATAGGGAGCGATTCTTGAGAGAAGTTTCAGAGCTCTTTCTTCTCCAGCCACATGGGCGGGGCACTGCCAAAGAACTGAGCAATCAAGGGACAACCAGGACCCTCCTCGCACAGGGCAACACCAATAAGCAGTGCTGAACAGGATTAGGGCACATGTGAGCAGGGAGCAGGGAGACCCCGTGCCCAGGCCATGCCTCTACCCCAGGGTCCCCTCTCCCATGACCTCATGGCAGGGGGGAGGAACCCCAACACTTCCGTAGGTGTAGTCTCTCTCCTCCTCCTTGCAGCTGGCTCATGGGCCCACATTCAGGGCCCCCACCTCGGGAGAAAATTCTCCCAATGTGCTCTGATGTTGAAAGAGTCAAGAAGAGTAGAAGGGAAAAAAAACCCCCGAAGTCCCAGGAAAACAAAGTTCAACTCTCCATCTCCCCCCAGAGAAAAGGAGCTGAAAACTGGCTAAAAAGAAACAAAGTTGCTTCCTCTGCTCTTGCTGCAAGCAGGATGCAGAGGAGTGTGTATGTGTGTCCTTGAACAAACGCTCTGAGAAGTTTGTCCGGTTTTTTTCCTCTGCCCCCTCTCAGGCTCAGTTGAAAGGCACAGAAACGCACAAAGTTCACTTCTGGGCATAGAGCAGCAATAGGGGATACACACGATAAAGTCACCCCAAGACACAGGGACAGAGAATTCAGTGGAAAGACTCCGAGAATTCTGCTCCCAGAGATCATTCATTCCTGCTCACACTGACCCTTGTAGAAAGGGGACATCGTTCCAGGCAGCCTGTACTGAGCATGTGGCTCCTGAGTGGGGTTTGTTGTTTAGGAAACCTGCTCCGGCTTTTCCATTCTTTCCTTGCAAACAGGAAAACTTCTCCTGGGGCTGTGTGCAGGCAGAGCCCTGAGGAGAGCAGGTGGCACATGGTGTACTGGGCTGGGACAGCCAGCTGCAGAGCTCAAGGGAAGAAGCCCAAAGTGTCACAATGGCTCCTTGCCTTCACATGCAACACCTGGGTCACAATGGTCTCCTTGATTCCATGAGGCCCCACTGTGTCACAATGGCTCCTTGGTTCCATCAGGTTCCGCAGTGTCACCATGGTCTCCTTTGATCCGCACTGTCATCATGGACAATTGGTTCCATGAGGCCCCGCAGTGTCACAATGGTCCCTTGGGTCCATAGCTTTGATGTTGTAACAAAGGACTCCTTGCTTCTATGAGCTAGCCTGCTTTTTGCAGAGGTGTCTTTGGTTCCAACAAGGCCCCGCTGTGTCTCAGTGCACCCTGGCTTCCATGTGGATCTGGAGTATCACAAAGGCTCCTTGGTTCCACCAGGTCCTGCTGTGTCACAATGGGTCCTGTGGTCCCCGAGGCCCTCCAAAACCATCGTGGAGGCTTGGTTCCATGAGGTTCCATTATGTGCCAGTGGTCATCTTGGTTCCAGGAGTTTCCTTAGTGTCACAATGCTCTCCATGTTTCCATGATTCCCCACAATGTCACAATGCTCTCCAGGCTTCCATTAGGCCCTGCTTTGCCACAATGGTCCCCTTGTTTCCATCAGGCCCCGCTGTGTCACAATGGACCTATGGTTCCGTGATGTTGCGTGGTGTCACCGTGCTCTTCTTGAATCCGCCGTGTAACCATGGACCATTGGTTCCATGCAGCCGTGTCACAATGGGCTCCTTGATTCCATGATTCCCCACGGTGTCACAATGGAGCCTTGTTTCTAGGAGGTTCTGTACTGTCACAATTGCCTCCTTGATGCCATCAGCCCCTGCAGTGTCACAATGGCTCCTTGGTTCCATGAGGAACACAATAGCTTGGCATAAGCATTGAGCAACAGCTGCTGAACACACCTGGCAACATCTGCTTGCATCAAAAGAGGGCTTCAAGCTGACAATGGCACCAGCAGCTTCCATCTGCAACAGAGACCCAGGAAAGGACAGGCTGTGCCGGTTTGGACAAATGTGGAGGAAAATATCCTCTGATAGAAGGCAGGTTACACCCAGCCCTCCCCCACCAGGTTTTTGGAAAAAAGAACTTTCCTGGGAAGAAAGTGAAAGAGATAAAACCTATTTTTTTAACAAACACACAGGAAAAGGATAACAATGCTAAATATTAAAAGCTCTCGCTGTGCAGAGAAAGCTGGCATAATTTGAGAGTCCTTCCGTGTTTCGGTGGGGTCTCCTGAAACATCCATAGACAGCGAGGCCCGTGCAAAGAAACAGGGAGCGATTCTTGAGAGAAGTTTCAGAGCTCTTTCTTCTCCAGCCACATGGGCGGGGCACTGCCAAAGAACTGAGCAATCACGGCACAACCAGGGCCCTCCTGGCACAGGGCAACACAAAATAAGCAGTGCTGAACAGGGTTAGGGCACATGTGAGCAGGGAGCAGGGAGACCCCGTGCCCAGGCCATGCCTCTACCCCAGGGTCCCCTCTCCCATGACCGCATGGCAGGAGGGAGGAACCCCAACACTTCCGTAGGTGTAGTCTCTCTCCTCCTCCTTGCAGCTGGCTCATGGGCCCACATTCAGGGCCCCCACCTCGGGAGAAAATTCTCCCAATGTGCTCTGATGTTGAAAGAGTCAAGAAGAGAAGAAGGGAAAAAAAACCCCCGAAGTCCCAGGAAAACAAAGTTCAACTCTCCATCTCCCCCCAGAGAAAAGGAGCTGAAAACTGGCTAAAAAGAAACAAAGTTGCTTCCCTCTGCTCTTGCTGCAAGCAGGATGCAGAGGAGTGTGTATGTGTGTCCTTGAACAAACGCTCTGAGAAGTTTGTCCGGTTTTTTTTCCTCTCCCCCCTCTCAGGCTCAGTTGAAAGGCACAGAAATGCACAAAGTTCACTTCTGGGCATAGAGCAGCAATAGGGGATACACATGATAAAGTCACCCCAAGACACAGGGAGAGAGAATTCAGTGGAAAGACTCCGAGAATTCTGCTCCCAGAGATCATTCATTCCTGCTCACACTGACCCTTGTAGAAAGGGGACATCGTTCCAGGCAGCCTGTACTGAGCATGTGGCTCCTGAGTGGGGTTTGTTGTTTAGGAAACCTGCTCCGGCTTTTCCATTCTTTCCTTGCAAACAGGAAAACTTCTCCTGGGGCTGTGTGCAGGCAGAGCCCTGAGGAGAGCAGGTGGCACATGGTGCGCTGGGCTGGGACAGCCAGCTGCAGAGCTCAAGGGAAGAAGCCCAAAGTGTCACAATGGCTCCTTGCCTTCCCATGCAACACCTGGGTCACAATGGTCTCCTTGATTCCATGAGGCCCCACTGTGTCACAATGGCTCCTTGGTTCCATCAGGTTCCGCAGTGTCACCATGGTCTCCTTTGATCCGCACTGTCATCATGGACAATTGGTTCCATGAGGCCCCGCAGTGTCACAATGGTCCCTTGGTTCCATAGCTTTTACGTTGTAACAATGGACTCCTTGCTTCTATGAGCTAGCCTGCTTTTTGCAGAGGTGTCTTTGGTTCCAACAAGGCCCCACTGTGTCTCAGTGCACCCTGGCTTCCATGTGGATCTGGAGTATCACAAAGGCTCCTTGGTTCCACCAGGTCCTGCTGTGTCACAATGGGTCCTGTGGTCCCTGAGGCCCTCCAAAGTCATCATGGATGCTTGCTTCCATGAGGTTCCATTATGTGCCAGTGGTCATCTTGGTTCCAGGAGTTTCCTTAGTGTCACAATGCTCTCCATGTTTCCATGATTCCCCACAATGTCACAATGCTCTCCAGGCTTCCATTAGGCCCTGCTTTGCCACAATGGTCCCCTTGTTTCCATGCGGCCTTGCTGTGTCACAATGGACGTACGGTTCCATGATGTTGCGTGGTGTCACCGTGCTCTTCTTGAATCCGCCGTGTAACCATGGACCATTGGTTCCATGCAGCCGTGTCACAATGGGCTCCTTGATTCCATGATTCCCCACGGTGTCACAATGGAGCCTTGTTTCTAGGAGGTTCTGTACTGTCACAATTGCCTCCTTGATGCCATCAGCCCCTGCAGTGTCACAATGGCTCCTTGGTTCCATGAGGAACACAATAGCTTGGCATAAGCATTGAGCAACAGCTGCTGAACACACCTGGCAACATCTGCTTGCATCAAAAGAGGGCTTCAAGCTGACAATGGCACCAGCAGCTTCCATCTGCAACAGACACCCAGGGAAAGGACAGGCTGTGCCGGTTTGGACAAATGTGGAGGAAAATATCCTCTGATAGAAGGCAGGTTACACCCAGCCCTCCCCCACCAGGTTTTTGGAAAAAAGAACTTTCCTGGGAAGAAAGTGAAAGAGATAAAAACTACTTTTTTAACAAACACAAAGGAAAAGGATAACAATGCTAAATATTAAAAGCTCTCGCTGTGCAGAGAAAGCTGGGATAATTTGAGAGTCCTTCTGTGTTTCGGTGGGGTCTCCTGAAACATCCATAGACAGCGAGGCCCGTGCAAAGAAACAGGGAGCGATTCTTGAGAGAAGTTTCAGAGCTCTTTCTTCTCCAGCCACATGGGCGGGGCACTGCCAAAGAACTGAGCAATCACGGCACAACCAGGGCCCTCCTGGCACAGGGCAACACAAAATAAGCAGTGCTGAACAGGGTTAGGGCACATGTGAGCAGGGAGCAGGGAGACCCCGTGCCCAGGCCATGCCTCTACCCCAGGGTCCCCTCTCCCATGACCGCATGGCAGGAGGGAGGAACCCCAACACTTCCGTAGGTGTAGTCTCTCTCCTCCTCCTTGCAGCTGGCTCATGGGCCCACATTCAGGGCCCCCACCTCGGGAGAAAATTCTCCCAATGTGCTCTGATGTTGAAAGAGTCAAGAAGAGAAGAAGGGAAAAAAAACCCCCGAAGTCCCAGGAAAACAAAGTTCAACTCTCCATCTCCCCCCAGAGAAAAGGAGCTGAAAACTGGCTAAAAAGAAACAAAGTTGCTTCCCTCTGCTCTTGCTGCAAGCAGGATGCAGAGGAGTGTGTATGTGTGTCCTTGAACAAACGCTCTGAGAAGTTTGTCCGGTTTTTTTTCCTCTCCCCCCTCTCAGGCTCAGTTGAAAGGCACAGAAATGCACAAAGTTCACTTCTGGGCATAGAGCAGCAATAGGGGATACACATGATAAAGTCACCCCAAGACACAGGGAGAGAGAATTCAGTGGAAAGACTCCGAGAATTCTGCTCCCAGAGATCATTCATTCCTGCTCACACTGACCCTTGTAGAAAGGGGACATCGTTCCAGGCAGCCTGTACTGAGCATGTGGCTCCTGAGTGGGGTTTGTTGTTTAGGAAACCTGCTCCGGCTTTTCCATTCTTTCCTTGCAAACAGGAAAACTTCTCCTGGGGCTGTGTGCAGGCAGAGCCCTGAGGAGAGCAGGTGGCACATGGTGCGCTGGGCTGGGACAGCCAGCTGCAGAGCTCAAGGGAAGAAGCCCAAAGTGTCACAATGGCTCCTTGCCTTCCCATGCAACACCTGGGTCACAATGGTCTCCTTGATTCCATGAGGCCCCACTGTGTCACAATGGCTCCTTGGTTCCATCAGGTTCCGCAGTGTCACCATGGTCTCCTTTGATCCGCACTGTCATCATGGACAATTGGTTCCATGAGGCCCCGCAGTGTCACAATGGTCCCTTGGTTGCATAGCTTTTACGTTGTAACAAAGGACTCCTTGCTTCTATGAGCTAGCCTGCTTTTTGCAGAGGTGTCTTTGGTTCCAACAAGGCCCCACTGTGTCTCAGTGCACCCTGGCTTCCATGTGGATCTGGAGTATCACAAAGGCTCCTTGGTTCCACCAGGTCCTGCTGTGTCACAATGGGTCCTGTGGTCCCTGAGGCCCTCCAAAGTCATCATGGATGCTTGCTTCCATGAGGTTCCATTATGTGCCAGTGGTCATCTTGGTTCCAGGAGTTTCCTTAGTGTCACAATGCTCTCCATGTTTCCATGATTCCCCACAATGTCACAATGCTCTCCAGGCTTCCATTAGGCCCTGCTTTGCCACAATGGTCCCCTTGTTTCCATGCGGCCTTGCTGTGTCACAATGGACGTACGGTTCCATGATGTTGCGTGGTGTCACCGTGCTCTTCTTGAATCCGCCGTGTAACCATGGACCATTGGTTCCATGCAGCCGTGTCACAATGGGCTCCTTGATTCCATGATTCCCCACGGTGTCACAATGGAGCCTTGTTTCTAGGAGGTTCTGTACTGTCACAATTGCCTCCTTGATGCCATCAGCCCCTGCAGTGTCACAATGGCTCCTTGGTTCCATGAGGAACACAATAGCTTGGCATAAGCATTGAGCAACAGCTGCTGAACACACCTGGCAACATCTGCTTGCATCAAAAGAGGGCTTCAAGCTGACAATGGCACCAGCAGCTTCCATCTGCAACAGACACCCAGGGAAAGGACAGGCTGTGCCGGTTTGGACAAATGTGGAGGAAAATATCCTCTTATAGAAGGCAGGTTACACCCAGCCCTCCCCCACCAGCTTCGGGAAAAAAGAATTTTCCTGGGAAGAAAGTGAAAGAGATAAAAACTACTTTTTTAACAAACACACAGGAAAAGGATAACAATGCTAAATATTAAAAGCTCTCGCTGTGCAGAGAAAGCTGGGATAATTTGAGAGTCCTTCCGTGTTTCGGTGGGGTCTCCTGAAACATCCATAGACAGCGAGGCCCGTGCAAAGAAACAGGGAGCGATTCTTGAGAGAAGTTTCAGAGCTCTTTCTTCTCCAGCCACATGGGCGGGGCACTGCCAAAGAACTGAGCAATCACGGCACAAGCAGGGCCCTCCTGGCACAGGGCAACACAAAATAAGCAGTGCTGAACAGGATTAGGGCACATGTGAGCAGGGAGCAGGGAGACCCCGTGCCCAGGCCATGCCTCTACCCCAGGGTCCCCTCTCCCATGACCTCATGGCAGGGGGGAGGAACCCCAACACTTCCGTAGGTGTAGTCTCTCTCCTCCTCCTTGCAGCTGGCTCATGGGCCCACATTCAGGGCCCCCACCTCGGGAGAAAATTCTCCCAATGTGCTCTGATGTTGAAAGAGTCAAGAAGAGAAGAAGGGAAAAAAAACCCCCGAAGTCCCAGGAAAACAAAGTTCAACTCTCCATCTCCCTCCAGAGAAAAGGAGCTGAAAACTGGCTAAAAAGAAACAAAGTTGCTTCCTCTGCTCTTGCTGCAAGCAGGATGCAGAGGAGTGTGTATGTGTGTCCTTGAACAAACGCTCTGAGAAGTTTGTCTGGCTTTTTTTTCCTCTCCCCCCTCTCAGGCTCAGTTGAAAGGCACAGAAATGCACAAAGTTCACTTCTGGGCATAGAGCAGCAATAGGGGGATACACATGATAAAGTCACCCCAAGACACAGGGACAGAGAATTCAGTGGAAAGACTCCGAGAATTCTGCTCCCAGAGATCATTCATTCCTGCTCACCCTGACCCTTGTAGAAAGGGGACATCGTTCCAGGCAGCCTGTACTGAGCATGTGGCTCCTGAGTGGGGTTTGTTGTTTAGGAAACCTGCTCCGGCTTTTCCATTCTTTCCTTGCAAACAGGAAAACTTCTCCTGGGGCTGTGTGCAGGCAGAGCCCTGAGGAGAGCAGGTGGCACATGGTGCGCTGGGCTGGGACAGCCAGCTGCAGAGCTCAAGGGAAGAAGCCCAAAGTGTCACAATGGCTCCTTGCCTTCCCATGCAACACCTGGGTCACAATGGTCTCCTTGATTCCATGAGGCCCCACTGTGTCACAATGGCTCCTTGGTTCCATCAGGTTCCGCAGTGTCACCATGGTCTCTTTTGATCCGCACTGTCATCATGGACAATTGGTTCCATGAGGCCCCGCAGTGTCACAATGGTCCCTTGCTTCCATAGGTTTGATGTTGTAACAAAGGACTCCTTGCTTCTATGAGCTAGCCTGCTTTTTGCAGAGGTGTCTTTGGTTCCAACAAGGCCCCGCTGTGTCTCAGTGCACCCTGGCTTCCATGTGGATCTGGAGTATCACAAAGGCTCCTTGGTTCCACCAGGTCCTGCTGTGTCACAATGGGTCCTGTGGTCCCTGAGGCCCTCCAAAACCATCGTGGAGGCTTGCTTCCATGAGGTTCCATTATGTGCCAGTGGTCATCTTGGTTCCAGGAGTTTCCTTAGTGTCACAATGCTCTCCATGCTTCCATTAGGCCCTGCTTTGCCACAATGGTCCCCTTGTTTCCATGAGGCCCCGCTGTGTCACAATGGACCTATGGTTCCGTGATGTTGCGTGGTGTCACCGTGCTCTTCTTGAATCCGCCGTGTAACCATGGACCATTGGTTCCATGCAGCCGTGTCACAATGGGCTCCTTGATTCCATGATTCCCCACGGTGTCACAATGGAGCCTTGTTTCTAGGAGGTTCTGTACTGTCACAATTGCCTCCTTGATGCCATCAGCCCCTGCAGTGTCACAATGGCTCCTTGGTTCCATGAGGAACACAATAGCTTGGCATAAGCATTGAGCAACAGCTGCTGAACACACCTGGCAACATCTGCTTGCATCAAAAGAGGGCTTCAAGCTGACAATGGCACCAGCAGCTTCCATCTGCAACAGAGACCCAGGAAAGGACAGGCTGTGCCAGTTTGGACAAATGTGGAGGAAAATATCCTCTTATAGAAGGCAGGTTACACCCAGCCCTCCCCCACCAGGTTTTTGGAAAAAAGAACTTTCCTGGGAAGAAAGTGAAAGAGATAAAACCTATTTTTTTAACAAACACACAGGAAAAGGATAACAATGCTAAATATTAAAACCTCTCGCTGTGCAGAGAAAGCTGGGATAATTTGAGAGTCCTTCCGTGTTTCGGTGGGGTCTCCTGAAACATCCATAGACAGCGAGGCCCGTGCAAAGAAACAGGGAGCGATTCTTGAGAGAAGTTTCAGAGCTCTTTCTTCTCCAGCCACATGGGCGGGGCACTGCCAAAGAACTGAGCAATCACAGCACAACCAGGGCCCTCCTCGCACAAGGCAACACAAAATAAGCAGTGCTGAACAGGATTAGGGCACATGTGAGCAGGGAGCAGGGAGACCCCGTGCCCAGGCCATGCCTCTACCCCAGGGTCCCCTCTCCCATGACCTCATGGCAGGGGGGAGGAACCCCAACACTTCCGTAGGTGCAGTCTCTCTCCTCCTCCTTGCAGCTGGCTCATGGGCCCACATTCAGGGCCCCCACCTCGGGAGAAAATTCTCCCAATGTGCTCTGATGTTGAAAGAGTCAAGAAGAGAAGAAGGGAAAAAAAACCCCCGAAGTCCCAGGAAAACAAAGTTCAACTCTCCATCTCCCCCCAGAGAAAAGGAGCTGAAAACTGGCTAAAAAGAAACAAAGTTGCTTCCCTCTGCTCTTGCTGCAAGCAGGATGCAGAGGAGTGTGTATGTGTGTCCTTGAACAAACCCTCTGAGAAGTTTGTCTGGATTTTTTTCCTCTCCCCCCTCTCAGGCTCAGTTGAAAGGCACAGAAATGCACAAAGTTCACTTCTGGGCATAGAGCAGCAATAGGGGATACACATGATAAAGTCACCCCAAGACACAGGGACAGAGAATTCAGTGGAAAGACTCCGAGAATTCTGCTCCCAGAGATCATTCATTCCTGCTCACACTGACCCTTGTAGAAAGGGGACATCGTTCCAGGCAGCCTGTACTGAGCATGTGGCTCCTGAGTGGGGTTTGTTGTTTAGGAAACCTGCTCCGGCTTTTCCATTCTTTCCTTGCAAACAGGAAAACTTCTCCTGGGGCTGTGTGCAGGCAGAGCCCTGAGGAGAGCAGGTGGCACATGGTGCGCTGGGCTGGGACAGCCAGCTGCAGAGCTCAAGGGAAGAAGCCCAAAGTGTCACAATGGCTCCTTGCCTTCCCATGCAACACCTGGGTCACAATGGTCTCCTTGATTCCATGAGGCCCCACTGTGTCACAATGGCTCCTTGGTTCCATCAGGTTCCGCAGTGTCACCATGGTCTCCTTTGATCCGCACTGTCATCATGGACAATTGGTTCCATGAGGCCCCGCAGTGTCACAATGGTCCCTTGGTTGCATAGCTTTTACGTTGTAACAATGGACTCCTTGCTTCTATGAGCTAGCCTGCTTTTTGCAGAGGTGTCTTTGGTTCCAACAAGGCCCCGCTGTGTCTCAGTGCACCCTGGCTTCCATGTGGATCTGGAGTATCACAAAGGCTCCTTGGTTCCACCAGGTCCTGCTGTGTCACAATGGGTCCTGTTGTCCCTGAGGCCCTCCAAAGTCATCATGGATGCTTGCTTCCATGAGGTTCCATTATGTGCCAGTGGTCATCTTGGTTCCAGGAGTTTCCTTAGTGTCACAATGCTCTCCATGTTTCCATGATTCCCCACAATGTCACAATGCTCTCCAGGCTTCCATTAGGCCCTGCTTTGCCACAATGGTCCCCTTGTTTCCATGCGGCCTTGCTGTGTCACAATGGACGTACGGTTCCATGATGTTGCGTGGTGTCACCGTGCTCTTCTTGAATCCGCCGTGTAACCATGGACCATTGGTTCCATGCAGCCGTGTCACAATGGGCTCCTTGATTCCATGATTCCCCACGGTGTCACAATGGAGCCTTGTTTCTAGGAGGTTCTGTACTGTCACAATTGCCTCCTTGATGCCATCAGCCCCTGCAGTGTCACAATGGCTCCTTGGTTCCATGAGGAACACAATAGCTTGGCATAAGCATTGAGCAACAGCTGCTGAACACACCTGGCAACATCTGCTTGCATCAAAAGAGGGCTTCAAGCTGACAATGGCACCAGCAGCTTCCATCTGCAACAGAGACCCAGGAAAGGACAGGCTGTGCCGGTTTGGACAAATGTGGAGGAAAATATCCTCTGATAGAAGGCAGGTTACACCCAGCCCTCCCCCACCAGGTTTTTGGAAAAAAGAACTTTCCTGGGAAGAAAGTGAAAGAGATAAAAACTACTTTTTTAACAAACACAAAGGAAAAGGATAACAATGCTAAATATTAAAACCTCTCGCTGTGCAGAGAAAGCTGGCATAATTTGAGAGTCCTTCTGTGTTTCGGTGGGGTCTCCTGAAACATCCATAGACAGCGAGGCCCGTGCAAAGAAACAGGGAGTGATTCTTGAGAGAAGTTTCAGAGCTCTTTCTTCTCCAGCCACATGGGCGGGGCACTGCCAAAGAACTGAGCAATCACGGCACAACCAGGGCCCTCCTGGCACAGGGCAACACAAAATAAGCAGTGCTGAACAGGGTTAGGGCACATGTGAGCAGGGAGCAGGGAGACCCCGTGCCCAGGCCATGCCTCTACCCCAGGGTCCCCTCTCCCATGACCGCATGGCAGGAGGGAGGAACCCCAACACTTCCGTAGGTGTAGTCTCTCTCCTCCTCCTTGCAGCTGGCTCATGGGCCCACATTCAGGGCCCCCACCTCGGGAGAAAATTCTCCCAATGTGCTCTGATGTTGAAAGAGTCAAGAAGAGAAGAAGGGAAAAAAAACCCCCGAAGTCCCAGGAAAACAAAGTTCAACTCTCCATCTCCCCCCAGAGAAAAGGAGCTGAAAACTGGCTAAAAAGAAACAAAGTTGCTTCCCTCTGCTCTTGCTGCAAGCAGGATGCAGAGGAGTGTGTATGTGTGTCCTTGAACAAACGCTCTGAGAAGTTTGTCCGGTTTTTTTTCCTCTCCCCCCTCTCAGGCTCAGTTGAAAGGCACAGAAATGCACAAAGTTCACTTCTGGGCATAGAGCAGCAATAGGGGATACACATGATAAAGTCACCCCAAGACACAGGGAGAGAGAATTCAGTGGAAAGACTCCGAGAATTCTGCTCCCAGAGATCATTCATTCCTGCTCACACTGACCCTTGTAGAAAGGGGACATCGTTCCAGGCAGCCTGTACTGAGCATGTGGCTCCTGAGTGGGGTTTGTTGTTTAGGAAACCTGCTCCGGCTTTTCCATTCTTTCCTTGCAAACAGGAAAACTTCTCCTGGGGCTGTGTGCAGGCAGAGCCCTGAGGAGAGCAGGTGGCACATGGTGCGCTGGGCTGGGACAGCCAGCTGCAGAGCTCAAGGGAAGAAGCCCAAAGTGTCACAATGGCTCCTTGCCTTCCCATGCAACACCTGGGTCACAATGGTCTCCTTGATTCCATGAGGCCCCACTGTGTCACAATGGCTCCTTGGTTCCATCAGGTTCCGCAGTGTCACCATGGTCTCCTTTGATCCGCACTGTCATCATGGACAATTGGTTCCATGAGGCCCCGCAGTGTCACAATGGTCCCTTGGGTCCATAGCTTTGATGTTGTAACAAAGGACTCCTTGCTTCTATGAGCTAGCCTGCTTTTTGCAGAGGTGTCTTTGGTTCCAACAAGGCCCCGCTGTGTCTCAGTGCACCCTGGCTTCCATGTGGATCTGGAGTATCACAAAGGCTCCTTGGTTCCACCAGGTCCTGCTGTGTCACAATGGGTCCTGTGGTCCCTGAGGCCCTCCAAAACCATCGTGGAGGCTTGCTTCCATGAGGTTCCATTATGTGCCAGTGGTCATCTTGGTTCCAGGAGTTTCCTTAGTGTCACAATGCTCTCCATGTTTCCATGATTCCCCACAATGTCACAATGCTCTCCAGGCTTCCATTAGGCCCTGCTTTGCCACAATGGTCCCCTTGTTTCCATGCGGCCTTGCTGTGTCACAATGGACGTACGGTTCCATGATGTTGCGTGGTGTCACCGTGCTCTTCTTGAATCCGCCGTGTAACCATGGACCATTGGTTCCATGCAGCCGTGTCACAATGGGCTCCGTGATTCCATGATTCCCCACGGTGTCACAATGGAGCCTTGTTTCTAGGAGGTTCTGTACTGTCACAATTGCCTCCTTGATGCCATCAGCCCCTGCAGTGTCACAATGGCTCCTTGGTTCCATGAGGAACACAATAGCTTGGCATAAGCATTGAGCAACAGCTGCTGAACACACCTGGCAACATCTGCTTGCATCAAAAGAGGGCTTCAAGCTGACAATGGCACCAGCAGCTTCCATCTGCAACAGAGACCCAGGAAAGGACAGGCTGTGCCGGTTTGGACAAATGTGGAGGAAAATATCCTCTGATAGAAGGCAGGTTACACCCAGCCCTCCCCCACCAGGTTTTTGGAAAAAAGAACTTTCCTGGGAAGAAAGTGAAAGAGATAAAAACTATTTTTTTAACAAACACACAGGAAAAGGATAACAATGCTAAATATTAAAACCTCTCGCTGTGCAGAGAAAGCTGGGATAATTTGAGAGTCCTTCCATGTTTCGGTGGGGTCTCCTGAAACATCCATAGACAGCGAGGCCCGTGCAAAGAAATAGGGAGCGATTCTTGAGAGAAGTTTCAGAGCTCTTTCTTCTCCAGCCACATGGGCGGGGCACTGCCAAAGAACTGAGCAATCAAGGGACAACCAGGACCCTCCTCGCACAGGGCAACACCAATAAGCAGTGCTGAACAGGATTAGGGCACATGTGAGCAGGGAGCAGGGAGACCCCGTGCCCAGGCCATGCCTCTACCCCAGGGTCCCCTCTCCCATGACCTCATGGCAGGGGGGAGGAACCCCAACACTTCCGTAGGTGTAGTCTCTCTCCTCCTCCTTGCAGCTGGCTCATGAGCCAACATTCAGGGCCCCCACCTCGGGAGAAAATTCTCCCAATGTGCTCTGATGTTGAAAGAGTCAAGAAGAGTAGAAGGGAAAAAAAACCCCCGAAGTCCCAGGAAAACAAAGTTCAACTCTCCATCTCCCCCCAGAGAAAAGGAGCTGAAAACTGGCTAAAAAGAAACAAAGTTGCTTCCTCTGCTCTTGCTGCAAGCAGGATGCAGAGGAGTGTGTATGTGTGTCCTTGAACAAACGCTCTGAGAAGTTTGTCCGGTTTTTTTCCTCTGCCCCCTCTCAGGCTCAGTTGAAAGGCACAGAAACGCACAAAGTTCACTTCTGGGCATAGAGCAGCAATAGGGGATACACCGATAAAGTCACCCCAAGACACAGGGACAGAGAATTCAGTGGAAAGACTCCGAGAATTCTGCTCCCAGAGATCATTCATTCCTGCTCACACTGACCCTTGTAGAAAGGGGACATCGTTCCAGGCAGCCTGTACTGAGCATGTGGCTCCTGAGTGGGGTTTGTTGTTTAGGAAACCTGCTCCGGCTTTTCCATTCTTTCCTTGCAAACAGGAAAACTTCTCCTGGGGCTGTGTGCAGGCAGAGCCCTGAGGAGAGCAGGTGGCACATGGTGCGCTGGGCTGGGACAGCCAGCTGCAGAGCTCAAGGGAAGAAGCCCAAAGTGTCACAATGGCTCCTTGCCTTCACATGCAACACCTGGGTCACAATGGTCTCCTTGATTCCATGAGGCCCCACTGTGTCACAATGGCTCCTTGGTTCCATCAGGTTCCGCAGTGTCACCATGGTCTCCTTTGATCCGCACTGTCATCATGGACAATTGGTTCCATGAGGCCCCGCAGTGTCACAATGGTCCCTTGCTTCCATAGCTTTGATGTTGTAACAAAGGACTCCTTGCTTCTATGAGCTAGCCTGCTTTTTGCAGAGGTGTCTTTGGTTCCAACAAGGCCCCGCTGTGTCTCAGTGCACCCTGGCTTCCATGTGGATCTGGAGTATCACAAAGGCTCCTTGGTTCCACCAGGTCCTGCTGTGTCACAATGGGTCCTGTGGTCCCTGAGGCCCTCCAAAACCATCGTGGAGGCTTGGTTCCATGAGGTTCCATTATGTGCCAGTGGTCATCTTGGTTCCAGGAGTTTCCTTAGTGTCACAATGCTCTCCATGTTTGCATGATTCCCCACAATGTCACAATGCTCTCCAGGCTTCCATTAGGCCCTGCTTTGCCACAATGGTCCCCTTGTTTCCATCAGGCCCCGCTGTGTCACAATGGACCTATGGTTCCATGATGTTGCGTGGTGTCACCGTGCTCTTCTTGAATCCGCCGTGTAACCATGGACCATTGGTTCCATGCAGCCGTGTCACAATGGGCTCCGTGATTCCATGATTCCCCACGGTGTCACAATGGAGCCTTGTTTCTAGGAGGTTCTGTACTGTCACAATTGCCTCCTTGATGCCATCAGCCCCTGCAGTGTCACAATGGCTCCTTGGTTCCATGAGGAACACAATAGCTTGGCATAAGCATTGAGCAACAGCTGCTGAACACACCTGGCAACATCTGCTTGCATCAAAAGAGGGCTTCAAGCTGACAATGGCACCAGCAGCTTCCATCTGCAACAGAGACCCAGGAAAGGACAGGCTGTGCCGGTTTGGACAAATGTGGAGGAAAATATCCTCTGATAGAAGGCAGGTTACACCCAGCCCTCCCCCACCAGCTTCGGGAAAAAAGAATTTTCCTGGGAAGAAAGTGAAAGAGATAAAAACTACTTTTTTAACAAACACACAGGAAAAGGATAACAATGCTAAATATTAAAAGCTCTCGCTGTGCAGAGAAAGCTGGGATAATTTGAGAGTCCTTCCGTGTTTCGGTGGGGTCTCCTGAAACATCCATAGACAGCGAGGCCCGTGCAAAGAAACAGGGAGCAATTCTTGAGAGAAGTTTCAGAGCTCTTTCTTCTCCAGCCACATGGGCGGGGCACTGCCAAAGAACTGAGCAATCACAGCACAACCAGGGCCCTCCTCGCACAGGGCAACACAAAATAAGCAGTGCTGAACAGGATTAGGGCACATGTGAGCAGGGAGCAGGGAGACCCCCCGTGCCCAGGCCATGCCTCTACCCCAGGGTCCCCTCTCCCATGACCTCATGGCAGGGGGGAGGAACCCCAACACTTCCGTAGGTGCAGTCTCTCTCCTCCTCCTTGCAGCTGGCTCATGGGCCCACATTCAGGGCCCCCACCTCGGGAGAAAATTCTCCCAATGTGCTCTGATGTTGAAAGAGTCAAGAAGAGAAGAAGGGAAAAAAAACCCCCGAAGTCCCAGGAAAACAAAGTTCAACTCTCCATCTCCCCCCAGAGAAAAGGAGCTGAAAACTGGCTAAAAAGAAACAAAGTTGCTTCCTCTGCTCTTGCTGCAAGCAGGATGCAGAGGAGTGTGTATGTGTGTCCTTGAACAAACGCTCTGAGAAGTTTGTCCGGTTTTTTTCCTCTGCCCCCTCTCAGGCTCAGTTGAAAGGCACAGAAACGCACAAAGTTCACTTCTGGGCATAGAGCAGCAATAGGGGATACACCGATAAAGTCACCCCAAGACACAGGGACAGAGAATTCAGTGGAAAGACTCCGAGAATTCTGCTCCCAGAGATCATTCATTCCTGCTCACACTGACCCTTGTAGAAAGGGGACATCGTTCCAGGCAGCCTGTACTGAGCATGTGGCTCCTGAGTGGGGTTTGTTGTTTAGGAAACCTGCTCCGGCTTTTCCATTCTTTCCTTGCAAACAGGAAAACTTCTCCTGGGGCTGTGTGCAGGCAGAGCCCTGAGGAGAGCAGGTGGCACATGGTGCGCTGGGCTGGGACAGCCAGCTGCAGAGCTCAAGGGAAGAAGCCCAAAGTGTCACAATGGCTCCTTGCCTTCACATGCAACACCTGGGTCACAATGGTCTCCTTGATTCCATGAGGCCCCACTGTGTCACAATGGCTCCTTGGTTCCATCAGGTTCCGCAGTGTCACCATGGTCTCCTTTGATCCGCACTGTCATCATGGACAATTGGTTCCATGAGGCCCCGCAGTGTCACAATGGTCCCTTGCTTCCATAGCTTTGATGTTGTAACAAAGGACTCCTTGCTTCTATGAGCTAGCCTGCTTTTTGCAGAGGTGTCTTTGGTTCCAACAAGGCCCCGCTGTGTCTCAGTGCACCCTGGCTTCCATGTGGATCTGGAGTATCACAAAGGCTCCTTGGTTCCACCAGGTCCTGCTGTGTCACAATGGGTCCTGTGGTCCCTGAGGCCCTCCAAAACCATCGTGGAGGCTTGGTTCCATGAGGTTCCATTATGTGCCAGTGGTCATCTTGGTTCCAGGAGTTTCCTTAGTGTCACAATGCTCTCCATGTTTGCATGATTCCCCACAATGTCACAATGCTCTCCAGGCTTCCATTAGGCCCTGCTTTGCCACAATGGTCCCCTTGTTTCCATCAGGCCCCGCTGTGTCACAATGGACCTATGGTTCCATGATGTTGCGTGGTGTCACCGTGCTCTTCTTGAATCCGCCGTGTAACCATGGACCATTGGTTCCATGCAGCCGTGTCACAATGGGCTCCGTGATTCCATGATTCCCCACGGTGTCACAATGGAGCCTTGTTTCTAGGAGGTTCTGTACTGTCACAATTGCCTCCTTGATGCCATCAGCCCCTGCAGTGTCACAATGGCTCCTTGGTTCCATGAGGAACACAATAGCTTGGCATAAGCATTGAGCAACAGCTGCTGAACACACCTGGCAACATCTGCTTGCATCAAAAGAGGGCTTCAAGCTGACAATGGCACCAGCAGCTTCCATCTGCAACAGAGACCCAGGAAAGGACAGGCTGTGCCGGTTTGGACAAATTTGGAGGAAAATATCCTCTGATAGAAGGCAGGTTACACCCAGCCCTCCCCCACCAGGTTTTTGGAAAAAAGAACTTTCCTGGGAAGAAAGTGAAAGAGATAAAACCTATTTTTTTAACAAACACACAGGAAAAGGATAGCAATGCTAAATATTAAAAGCTCTCGCTGTGCAGAGAAAGCTGGGATAATTTGAGAGTCCTTCCGTGTTTCGGTGGGGTCTCCTGAAACATCCATAGACAGCGAGGCCCGTGCAAAGAAACAGGGAGCGATTCTTGAGAGAAGTTTCAGAGCTCTTTCTTCTCCAGCCACATGGGCGGGGCACTGCCAAAGAACTGAGCAATCACAGCACAACCAGGGCCCTCCTGGCACAGGGCAACACAAAATAAGCAGTGCTGAACAGGATTAGGGCACATGTGAGCAGGGAGCAGGGAGACCCCGTGCCCAGGCCATGCCTCTACCCCAGGGTCCCCTCTCCCATGACCTCATGGCAGGGGGGAGGAACCCCAACACTTCCGTAGGTGTAGTCTCTCTCCTCCTCCTTGCAGCTGGCTCATGGGCCCACATTCAGGGCCCCCACCTCGGGAGAAAATTCTCCCAATGTGCTCTGATGTTGAAAGAGTCAAGAAGAGAAGAAGGGAAAAAAAACCCCCGAAGTCCCAGGAAAACAAAGTTCAACTCTCCATCTCCCCCCAGAGAAAAGGAGCTGAAAACTGGCTAAAAAGAAACAAAGTTGCTTCCCTCTGCTCTTGCTGCAAGCAGGATGCAGAGGAGTGTGTATGTGTGTCCTTGAACAAACGCTCTGAGAAGTTTGTCCGGTTTTTTTTCCTCTCCCCCCTCTCAGGCTCAGTTGAAAGGCACAGAAATGCACAAAGTTCACTTCTGGGCATAGAGCAGCAATAGGGGATACACATGATAAAGTCACCCCAAGACACAGGGACAGAGAATTCAGTGGAAAGACTCCGAGAATTCTGCTCCCAGAGATCATTCCTGCTCACACTGACCCTTGTAGAAAGGGGACATCGTTCCAGGCAGCCTGTACTGAGCATGTGGCTCCTGAGTGGGGTTTGTTGTTTAGGAAACCTGCTCCGGCTTTTCCATTCTTTCCTTGCAAACAGGAAAACTTCTCCTGGGGCTGTGTGCAGGCAGAGCCCTGAGGAGAGCAGGTGGCACATGGTGCGCTGGGCTGGGACAGCCAGCTGCAGAGCTCAAGGGAAGAAGCCCAAAGTGTCACAATGGCTCCTTGCCTTCCCATGCAACACCTGGGTCACAATGGTCTCCTTGATTCCATGAGGCCCCACTGTGTCACAATGGCTCCTTGGTTCCATCAGGTTCCGCAGTGTCACCATGGTCTCCTTTGATCCGCACTGTCATCATGGACAATTGGTTCCATGAGGCCCCGCAGTGTCACAATGGTCCCTTGGTTGCATAGCTTTTACGTTGTAACAATGGACTCCTTGCTTCTATGAGCTAGCCTGCTTTTTGCAGAGGTGTCTTAGGTTCCAACAAGGCCCCGCTGTGTCTCAGTGCACCCTGGCTTCCATGTGGATCTGGAGTATCACAAAGGCTCCTTGGTTCCACCAGGTCCTGCTGTGTCACAATGGGTCCTGTGGTCCCTGAGGCCCTCCAAAACCATCGTGGAGGCTTGCTTCCATGAGGTTCCATTATGTGCCAGTGGTCATCTTGGTTCCAGGAGTTTCCTTAGTGTCACAATGCTCTCCATGTTTCCATGATTCCCCACAATGTCACAATGCTCTCCAGGCTTCCATTAGGCCCTGCTTTGCCACAATGGTCCCCTTGTTTCCATGCGGCCTTGCTGTGTCACAATGGACGTACGGTTCCATGATGTTGCGTGGTGTCACCGTGCTCTTCTTGAATCCGCCGTGTAACCATGGACCATTGGTTCCATGCAGCCGTGTCACAATGGGCTCCGTGATTCCATGATTCCCCACGGTGTCACAATGGAGCCTTGTTTCTAGGAGGTTCTGTACTGTCACAATTGCCTCCTTGATGCCATCAGCCCCTGCAGTGTCACAATGGCTCCTTGGTTCCATGAGGAACACAATAGCTTGGCATAAGCATTGAGCAACAGCTGCTGAACACACCTGGCAACATCTGCTTGCATCAAAAGAGGGCTTCAAGCTGACAATGGCACCAGCAGCTTCCATCTGCAACAGAGACCCAGGAAAGGACAGGCTGTGCCGGTTTGGACAAATGTGGAGGAAAATATCCTCTGATAGAAGGCAGGTTACACCCAGCCCTCCCCCACCAGGTTTTTGGAAAAAAGAACTTTCCTGGGAAGAAAGTGAAAGAGATAAAAACTATTTTTTTAACAAACACACAGGAAAAGGATAACAATGCTAAATATTAAAACCTCTCGCTGTGCAGAGAAAGCTGGGATAATTTGAGAGTCCTTCCATGTTTCGGTGGGGTCTCCTGAAACATCCATAGACAGCGAGGCCCGTGCAAAGAAATAGGGAGCGATTCTTGAGAGAAGTTTCAGAGCTCTTTCTTCTCCAGCCACATGGGCGGGGCACTGCCAAAGAACTGAGCAATCAAGGGACAACCAGGACCCTCCTCGCACAGGGCAACACCAATAAGCAGTGCTGAACAGGATTAGGGCACATGTGAGCAGGGAGCAGGGAGACCCCGTGCCCAGGCCATGCCTCTACCCCAGGGTCCCCTCTCCCATGACCTCATGGCAGGGGGGAGGAACCCCAACACTTCCGTAGGTGTAGTCTCTCTCCTCCTCCTTGCAGCTGGCTCATGGGCCCACATTCAGGGCCCCCACCTCGGGAGAAAATTCTCCCAATGTGCTCTGATGTTGAAAGAGTCAAGAAGAGAAGAAGGGAAAAAAAACCCCCGAAGTCCCAGGAAAACAAAGTTCAACTCTCCATCTCCCCCCAGAGAAAAGGAGCTGAAAACTGGCTAAAAAGAAACAAAGTTGCTTCCCTCTGCTCTTGCTGCAAGCAGGATGCAGAGGAGTGTGTATGTGTGTCCTTGAACAAACGCTCTGAGAAGTTTGTCCGGTTTTTTTTCCTCTCCCCCTTCTCAGGCTCAGTTGAAAGGCACAGAAATGCACAAAGTTCACTTCTGGGCATAGAGCAGCAATAGGGGATACACATGATAAAGTCACCCCAAGACACAGGGACAGAGAATTCAGTGGAAAGACTCCGAGAATTCTGCTCCCAGAGATCATTCCTGCTCACACTGACCCTTGTAGAAAGGGGACATCGTTCCAGGCAGCCTGTACTGAGCATGTGGCTCCTGAGTGGGGTTTGTTGTTTAGGAAACCTGCTCCGGCTTTTCCATTCTTTCCTTGCAAACAGGAAAACTTCTCCTGGGGCTGTGTGCAGGCAGAGCCCTGAGGAGAGCAGGTGGCACATGGTGCGCTGGGCTGGGACAGCCAGCTGCAGAGCTCAAGGGAAGAAGCCCAAAGTGTCACAATGGCTCCTTGCCTTCCCATGCAACACCTGGGTCACAATGGTCTCCTTGATTCCATGAGGCCCCACTGTGTCACAATGGCTCCTTGGTTCCATCAGGTTCCGCAGTGTCACCATGGTCTCCTTTGATCCGCACTGTCATCATGGACAATTGGTTCCATGAGGCCCCGCAGTGTCACAATGGTCCCTTGGTTGCATAGCTTTTACGTTGTAACAATGGACTCCTTGCTTCTATGAGCTAGCCTGCTTTTTGCAGAGGTGTCTTAGGTTCCAACAAGGCCCCGCTGTGTCTCAGTGCACCCTGGCTTCCATGTGGATCTGGAGTATCACAAAGGCTCCTTGGTTCCACCAGGTCCTGCTGTGTCACAATGGGTCCTGTGGTCCCTGAGGCCCTCCAAAACCATCGTGGAGGCTTGCTTCCATGAGGTTCCATTATGTGCCAGTGGTCATCTTGGTTCCAGGAGTTTCCTTAGTGTCACAATGCTCTCCATGTTTCCATGATTCCCCACAATGTCACAATGCTCTCCAGGCTTCCATTAGGCCCTGCTTTGCCACAATGGTCCCCTTGTTTCCATGCGGCCTTGCTGTGTCACAATGGACGTACGGTTCCATGATGTTGCGTGGTGTCACCGTGCTCTTCTTGAATCCGCCGTGTAACCATGGACCATTGGTTCCATGCAGCCGTGTCACAATGGGCTCCGTGATTCCATGATTCCCCACGGTGTCACAATGGAGCCTTGTTTCTAGGAGGTTCTGTACTGTCACAATTGCCTCCTTGATGCCATCAGCCCCTGCAGTGTCACAATGGCTCCTTGGTTCCATGAGGAACACAATAGCTTGGCATAAGCATTGAGCAACAGCTGCTGAACACACCTGGCAACATCTGCTTGCATCAAAAGAGGGCTTCAAGCTGACAATGGCACCAGCAGCTTCCATCTGCAACAGAGACCCAGGAAAGGACAGGCTGTGCCGGTTTGGACAAATGTGGAGGAAAATATCCTCTGATAGAAGGCAGGTTACACCCAGCCCTCCCCCACCAGGTTTTTGGAAAAAAGAACTTTCCTGGGAAGAAAGTGAAAGAGATAAAAACTATTTTTTTAACAAACACACAGGAAAAGGATAACAATGCTAAATATTAAAACCTCTCGCTGTGCAGAGAAAGCTGGGATAATTTGAGAGTCCTTCCATGTTTCGGTGGGGTCTCCTGAAACATCCATAGACAGCGAGGCCCGTGCAAAGAAATAGGGAGCGATTCTTGAGAGAAGTTTCAGAGCTCTTTCTTCTCCAGCCACATGGGCGGGGCACTGCCAAAGAACTGAGCAATCAAGGGACAACCAGGACCCTCCTCGCACAGGGCAACACCAATAAGCAGTGCTGAACAGGATTAGGGCACATGTGAGCAGGGAGCAGGGAGACCCCGTGCCCAGGCCATGCCTCTACCCCAGGGTCCCCTCTCCCATGACCTCATGGCAGGGGGGAGGAACCCCAACACTTCCGTAGGTGTAGTCTCTCTCCTCCTCCTTGCAGCTGGCTCATGAGCCAACATTCAGGGCCCCCACCTCGGGAGAAAATTCTCCCAATGTGCTCTGATGTTGAAAGAGTCAAGAAGAGTAGAAGGGAAAAAAAACCCCCGAAGTCCCAGGAAAACAAAGTTCAACTCTCCATCTCCCCCCAGAGAAAAGGAGCTGAAAACTGGCTAAAAAGAAACAAAGTTGCTTCCTCTGCTCTTGCTGCAAGCAGGATGCAGAGGAGTGTGTATGTGTGTCCTTGAACAAACGCTCTGAGAAGTTTGTCCGGTTTTTTTCCTCTGCCCCCTCTCAGGCTCAGTTGAAAGGCACAGAAACGCACAAAGTTCACTTCTGGGCATAGAGCAGCAATAGGGGATACACCGATAAAGTCACCCCAAGACACAGGGACAGAGAATTCAGTGGAAAGACTCCGAGAATTCTGCTCCCAGAGATCATTCATTCCTGCTCACACTGACCCTTGTAGAAAGGGGACATCGTTCCAGGCAGCCTGTACTGAGCATGTGGCTCCTGAGTGGGGTTTGTTGTTTAGGAAACCTGCTCCGGCTTTTCCATTCTTTCCTTGCAAACAGGAAAACTTCTCCTGGGGCTGTGTGCAGGCAGAGCCCTGAGGAGAGCAGGTGGCACATGGTGCGCTGGGCTGGGACAGCCAGCTGCAGAGCTCAAGGGAAGAAGCCCAAAGTGTCACAATGGCTCCTTGCCTTCACATGCAACACCTGGGTCACAATGGTCTCCTTGATTCCATGAGGCCCCACTGTGTCACAATGGCTCCTTGGTTCCATCAGGTTCCGCAGTGTCACCATGGTCTCCTTTGATCCGCACTGTCATCATGGACAATTGGTTCCATGAGGCCCCGCAGTGTCACAATGGTCCCTTGCTTCCATAGCTTTGATGTTGTAACAAAGGACTCCTTGCTTCTATGAGCTAGCCTGCTTTTTGCAGAGGTGTCTTTGGTTCCAACAAGGCCCCGCTGTGTCTCAGTGCACCCTGGCTTCCATGTGGATCTGGAGTATCACAAAGGCTCCTTGGTTCCACCAGGTCCTGCTGTGTCACAATGGGTCCTGTGGTCCCTGAGGCCCTCCAAAACCATCGTGGAGGCTTGCTTCCATGAGGTTCCATTATGTGCCAGTGGTCATCTTGGTTCCAGGAGTTTCCTTAGTGTCACAATGCTCTCCATGCTTCCATGATTCCTTACAATGTCACAATGCTCTCCAGGCTTCCATTAGGCCCTGCTTTGCCACAATGGTCCCCTTGTTTCCATCAGGCCCTGCTGTGTCACAATGGACCTATGGTTCCATGATGTTGCGTGGTGTCACCGTGCTCTTCTTGAATCCGCCGTGTAACCATGGGCCATTGGTTCCATGCAGCCGTGTCACAATGGGCTCCGTGATTCCATGATTCCCCACGGTGTCACAATGGAGCCTTGTTTCTAGGAGGTTCTGTACTGTCACAATTGCCTCCTTGATGCCATCAGCCCCTGCAGTGTCACAATGGCTCCTTGGTTCCATGAGGAACACAAGAGCTTGGCATAAGCATTGAGCAACAGCTGCTGAACACACCTGGCAACATCTGCTTGCATCAAAAGAGGGCTTCAAGCTGACAATGGCACCAGCAGCTTCCATCTGCAACAGAGACCCAGGAAAGGACAGGCTGTGCCGGTTTGGACAAATGTGGAGGAAAATATCCTCTGATAGAAGGCAGGTTACACCCAGCCCTCCCCCACCAGGTTTTTGGAAAAAAGAACTTTCCTGGGAAGAAAGTGAAAGAGATAAAACCTATTTTTTTAACAAACACACAGGAAAAGGATAACAATGCTAAATATTAAAACCTCTCGCTGTGCAGAGAAAGCTGGGATAATTTGAGAGTCCTTCTGTGTTTCGGTGGGGTCTCCTGAAACATCCATAGACAGCGAGGCCCGTGCAAAGAAATAGGGAGCGATTCTTGAGAGAAGTTTCAGAGCTCTTTCTTCTCCAGCCACATGGGCGGGGCACTGCCAAAGAACTGAGCAATCAAGGGACAACCAGGACCCTCCTCGCACAGGGCAACACCAATAAGCAGTGCTGAACAGGATTAGGGCACATGTGAGCAGGGAGCAGGGAGACCCCGTGCCCAGGCCATGCCTCTACCCCAGGGTCCCCTCTCCCATGACCTCATGGCAGGGGGGAGGAACCCCAACACTTCCGTAGGTGTAGTCTCTCTCCTCCTCCTTGCAGCTGGCTCATGGGCCCACATTCAGGGCCCCCACCTCGGGAGAAAATTCTCCCAATGTGCTCTGATGTTGAAAGAGTCAAGAAGAGTAGAAGGGAAAAAAAACCCCCGAAGTCCCAGGAAAACAAAGTTCAACTCTCCATCTCCCCCCAGAGAAAAGGAGCTGAAAACTGGCTAAAAAGAAACAAAGTTGCTTCCTCTGCTCTTGCTGCAAGCAGGATGCAGAGGAGTGTGTATGTGTGTCCTTGAACAAACGCTCTGAGAAGTTTGTCCGGTTTTTTTCCTCTGCCCCCTCTCAGGCTCAGTTGAAAGGCACAGAAACGCACAAAGTTCACTTCTGGGCATAGAGCAGCAATAGGGGATACACACGATAAAGTCACCCCAAGACACAGGGACAGAGAATTCAGTGGAAAGACTCCGAGAATTCTGCTCCCAGAGATCATTCATTCCTGCTCACACTGACCCTTGTAGAAAGGGGACATCGTTCCAGGCAGCCTGTACTGAGCATGTGGCTCCTGAGTGGGGTTTGTTGTTTAGGAAACCTGCTCCGGCTTTTCCATTCTTTCCTTGCAAACAGGAAAACTTCTCCTGGGGCTGTGTGCAGGCAGAGCCCTGAGGAGAGCAGGTGGCACATGGTGCACTGGGCTGGGACAGCCAGCTGCAGAGCTCAAGGGAAGAAGCCCAAAGTGTCACAATGGCTCCTTGCCTTCACATGCAACACCTGGGTCACAATGGTCTCCTTGATTCCATGAGGCCCCACTGTGTCACAATGGCTCCTTGGTTCCATCAGGTTCCGCAGTGTCACCATGGTCTCCTTTGATCCGCACTGTCATCATGGACAATTGGTTCCATGAGGCCCCGCAGTGTCACAATGGTCCCTTGCTTCCATAGCTTTGATGTTGTAACAAAGGACTCCTTGCTTCTATGAGCTAGCCTGCTTTTTGCAGAGGTGTCTTTGGTTCCAACAAGGCCCCGCTGTGTCTCAGTGCACCCTGGCTTCCATGTGGATCTGGAGTATCACAAAGGCTCCTTGGTTCCACCAGGTCCTGCTGTGTCACAATGGGTCCTGTGGTCCCCGAGGCCCTCCAAAACCATCGTGGAGGCTTGGTTCCATGAGGTTCCATTATGTGCCAGTGGTCATCTTGGTTCCAGGAGTTTCCTTAGTGTCACAATGCTCTCCATGCTTCCATGATTCCCCACAATGTCACAATGCTCTCCAGGCTTCCATTAGGCCCTGCTTTGCCACAATGGTCCCCTTGTTTCCATCAGGCCCCGCTGTGTCACAATGGACCTATGGTTCCGTGATGTTGCGTGGTGTCACCGTGCTCTTCTTGAATCCGCCGTGTAACCATGGACCATTGGTTCCATGCAGCCGTGTCACAATGGGCTCCTTGATTCCATGATTCCCCACGGTGTCACAATGGAGCCTTGTTTCTAGGAGGTTCTGTACTGTCACAATTGCCTCCTTGATGCCATCAGCCCCTGCAGTGTCACAATGGCTCCTTGGTTCCATGAGGAACACAATAGCTTGGCATAAGCATTGAGCAACAGCTGCTGAACACACCTGGCAACATCTGCTTGCATCAAAAGAGGGCTTCAAGCTGACAATGGCACCAGCAGCTTCCATCTGCAACAGAGACCCAGGAAAGGACAGGCTGTGCCGGTTTGGACAAATGTGGAGGAAAATATCCTCTGATAGAAGGCAGGTTACACCCAGCCCTCCCCCACCAGGTTTTTGGAAAAAAGAACTTTCCTGGGAAGAAAGTGAAAGAGATAAAAACTATTTTTTTAACAAACACACAGGAAAAGGATAACAATGCTAAATATTAAAAGCTCTCGCTGTGCAGAGAAAGCTGGGATAATTTGAGAGTCCTTCCGTGTTTTGGTGGGGTCTCCTGAAACATCCATAGACAGCGAGGCCCGTGCAAAGAAACAGGGAGCGATTCTTGAGAGAAGTTTCAGAGCTCTTTCTTCTCCAGCCACATGGGCGGGGCACTGCCAAAGAACTGAGCAATCACGGCACAACCAGGGCCCTCCTGGCACAGGGCAACACAAAATAAGCAGTGCTGAACAGGGTTAGGGCACATGTGAGCAGGGAGCAGGGAGACCCCCCGTGCCCAGGCCATGCCTCTACCCCAGGGTCCCCTCTCCCATGACCGCATGGCAGGAGGGAGGAACCCCAACACTTCCGGAGGTGTAGTCTCTCTCCTCCTCCTTGCAGCTGGCTCATGGGCCCACATTCAGGGCCCCCACCTCGGGAGAAAATTCTCCCAATGTGCTCTGATGTTGAAAGAGTCAAGAAGAGAAGAAGGGAAAAAAAACCCCCGAAGTCCCAGGAAAACAAAGTTCAACTCTCCATCTCCCTCCAGAGAAAAGGAGCTGAAAACTGGCTAAAAAGAAACAAAGTTGCTTCCTCTGCTCTTGCTGAAAGCAGGATGCAGAGGAGTGTGTATGTGTGTCCTTGAACAAACGCTCTGAGAAGTTTGTCTGGCTTTTTTTTCCTCTCCCCCCTCTCAGGCTCAGTTGAAAGGCACAGAAATGCACAAAGTTCACTTCTGGGCATAGAGCAGCAATAGGGGGATACACATGATAAAGTCACCCCAAGACACAGGGACAGAGAATTCAGTGGAAAGACTCCGAGAATTCTGCTCCCAGAGATCATTCATTCCTGCTCACACTGACCCTTGTAGAAAGGGGACATCGTTCCAGGCAGCCTGTACTGAGCATGTGGCTCCTGAGTGGGGTTTGTTGTTTAGGAAACCTGCTCCGGCTTTTCCATTCTTTCCTTGCAAACAGGAAAACTTCTCCTGGGGCTGTGTGCAGGCAGAGCCCTGAGGAGAGCAGGTGGCACATGGTGCGCTGGGCTGGGACAGCCAGCTGCAGAGCTCAAGGGAAGAAGCCCAAAGTGTCACAATGGCTCCTTGCCTTCCCATGCAACACCTGGGTCACAATGGTCTCCTTGATTCCATGAGGCCCCACTGTGTCACAATGGCTCCTTGGTTCCATCAGGTTCCGCAGTGTCACCATGGTCTCCTTTGATCCGCACTGTCATCATGGACAATTGGTTCCATGAGGCCCCGCAGTGTCACAATGGTCCCTTGGGTCCATAGCTTTGATGTTGTAACAAAGGACTCCTTGCTTCTATGAGCTAGCCTGCTTTTTGCAGAGGTGTCTTTGGTTCCAACAAGGCCCCGCTGTGTCTCAGTGCACCCTGGCTTCCATGTGGATCTGGAGTATCACAAAGGCTCCTTGGTTCCACCAGGTCCTGCTGTGTCACAATGGGTCCTGTGGTCCCTGAGGCCCTCCAAAACCATCGTGGAGGCTTGCTTCCATGAGGTTCCATTATGTGCCAGTGGTCATCTTGGTTCCAGGAGTTTCCTTAGTGTCACAATGCTCTCCATGTTTCCATGATTCCCCACAATGTCACAATGCTCTCCAGGCTTCCATTAGGCCCTGCTTTGCCACAATGGTCCCCTTGTTTCCATGCGGCCTTGCTGTGTCACAATGGACCTATGGTTCCATGATGTTGCGTGGTGTCACCGTGCTCTTCTTGAATCCGCCGTGTAACCATGGACCATTGGTTCCATGCAGCCGTGTCACAATGGGCTCCGTGATTCCATGATTCCCCACGGTGTCACAATGGAGCCTTGTTTCTAGGAGGTTCTGTACTGTCACAATTGCCTCCTTGATGCCATCAGCCCCTGCAGTGTCACAATGGCTCCTTGGTTCCATGAGGAACACAATAGCTTGGCATAAGCATTGAGCAACAGCTGCTGAACACACCTGGCAACATCTGCTTGCATCAAAAGAGGGCTTCAAGCTGACAATGGCACCAGCAGCTTCCATCTGCAACAGAGACCCAGGAAAGGACAGGCTGTGCCGGTTTGGACAAATGTGGAGGAAAATATCCTCTGATAGAAGGCAGGTTACACCCAGCCCTCCCCCACCAGGTTTTTGGAAAAAAGAACTTTCCTGGGAAGAAAGTGAAAGAGATAAAAACTATTTTTTTAACAAACACACAGGAAAAGGATAACAATGCTAAATATTAAAACCTCTCGCTGTGCAGAGAAAGCTGGGATAATTTGAGAGTCCTTCTGTGTTTCGGTGGGGTCTCCTGAAACATCCATAGACAGCGAGGCCCGTGCAAAGAAATAGGGAGCGATTCTTGAGAGAAGTTTCAGAGCTCTTTCTTCTCCAGCCACATGGGCGGGGCACTGCCAAAGAACTGAGCAATCAAGGGACAACCAGGACCCTCCTCGCACAGGGCAACACCAATAAGCAGTGCTGAACAGGATTAGGGCACATGTGAGCAGGGAGCAGGGAGACCCCGTGCCCAGGCCATGCCTCTACCCCAGGGTCCCCTCTCCCATGACCTCATGGCAGGGGGGAGGAACCCCAACACTTCCGTAGGTGTAGTCTCTCTCCTCCTCCTTGCAGCTGGCTCATGGGCCCACATTCAGGGCCCCCACCTCGGGAGAAAATTCTCCCAATGTGCTCTGATGTTGAAAGAGTCAAGAAGAGTAGAAGGGAAAAAAAACCCCCGAAGTCCCAGGAAAACAAAGTTCAACTCTCCATCTCCCCCCAGAGAAAAGGAGCTGAAAACTGGCTAAAAAGAAACAAAGTTGCTTCCTCTGCTCTTGCTGCAAGCAGGATGCAGAGGAGTGTGTATGTGTGTCCTTGAACAAACGCTCTGAGAAGTTTGTCCGGTTTTTTTCCTCTGCCCCCTCTCAGGCTCAGTTGAAAGGCACAGAAACGCACAAAGTTCACTTCTGGGCATAGAGCAGCAATAGGGGGATACACATGATAAAGTCACCCCAAGACACAGGGACAGAGAATTCAGTGGAAAGACTCCGAGAATTCTGCTCCCAGAGATCATTCATTCCTGCTCACACTGACCCTTGTAGAAAGGGGACATCGTTCCAGGCAGCCTGTACTGAGCATGTGGCTCCTGAGTGGGGTTTGTTGTTTAGGAAACCTGCTCCGGCTTTTCCATTCTTTCCTTGCAAACAGGAAAACTTCTCCTGGGGCTGTGTGCAGGCAGAGCCCTGAGGAGAGCAGGTGGCACATGGTGCGCTGGGCTGGGACAGCCAGCTGCAGAGCTCAAGGGAAGAAGCCCAAAGTGTCACAATGGCTCCTTGCCTTCCCATGCAACACCTGGGTCACAATGGTCTCCTTGATTCCATGAGGCCCCACTGTGTCACAATGGCTCCTTGGTTCCATCAGGTTCCGCAGTGTCACCATGGTCTCCTTTGATCCGCACTGTCATCATGGACAATTGGTTCCATGAGGCCCCGCAGTGTCACAATGGTCCCTTGGGTCCATAGCTTTGATGTTGTAACAAAGGACTCCTTGCTTCTATGAGCTAGCCTGCTTTTTGCAGAGGTGTCTTTGGTTCCAACAAGGCCCCGCTGTGTCTCAGTGCACCCTGGCTTCCATGTGGATCTGGAGTATCACAAAGGCTCCTTGGTTCCACCAGGTCCTGCTGTGTCACAATGGGTCCTGTGGTCCCTGAGGCCCTCCAAAACCATCGTGGAGGCTTGCTTCCATGAGGTTCCATTATGTGCCAGTGGTCATCTTGGTTCCAGGAGTTTCCTTAGTGTCACAATGCTCTCCATGTTTCCATGATTCCCCACAATGTCACAATGCTCTCCAGGCTTCCATTAGGCCCTGCTTTGCCACAATGGTCCCCTTGTTTCCATGCGGCCTTGCTGTGTCACAATGGACCTATGGTTCCATGATGTTGCGTGGTGTCACCGTGCTCTTCTTGAATCCGCCGTGTAACCATGGACCATTGGTTCCATGCAGCCGTGTCACAATGGGCTCCGTGATTCCATGATTCCCCACGGTGTCACAATGGAGCCTTGTTTCTAGGAGGTTCTGTACTGTCACAATTGCCTCCTTGATGCCATCAGCCCCTGCAGTGTCACAATGGCTCCTTGGTTCCATGAGGAACACAATAGCTTGGCATAAGCATTGAGCAACAGCTGCTGAACACACCTGGCAACATCTGCTTGCATCAAAAGAGGGCTTCAAGCTGACAATGGCACCAGCAGCTTCCATCTGCAACAGAGACCCAGGAAAGGACAGGCTGTGCCGGTTTGGACAAATGTGGAGGAAAATATCCTCTGATAGAAGGCAGGTTACACCCAGCCCTCCCCCACCAGGTTTTTGGAAAAAAGAACTTTCCTGGGAAGAAAGTGAAAGAGATAAAAACTATTTTTTTAACAAACACACAGGAAAAGGATAACAATGCTAAATATTAAAACCTCTCGCTGTGCAGAGAAAGCTGGGATAATTTGAGAGTCCTTCTGTGTTTCGGTGGGGTCTCCTGAAACATCCATAGACAGCGAGGCCCGTGCAAAGAAATAGGGAGCGATTCTTGAGAGAAGTTTCAGAGCTCTTTCTTCTCCAGCCACATGGGCGGGGCACTGCCAAAGAACTGAGCAATCAAGGGACAACCAGGACCCTCCTCGCACAGGGCAACACCAATAAGCAGTGCTGAACAGGATTAGGGCACATGTGAGCAGGGAGCAGGGAGACCCCGTGCCCAGGCCATGCCTCTACCCCAGGGTCCCCTCTCCCATGACCTCATGGCAGGGGGGAGGAACCCCAACACTTCCGTAGGTGTAGTCTCTCTCCTCCTCCTTGCAGCTGGCTCATGGGCCCACATTCAGGGCCCCCACCTCGGGAGAAAATTCTCCCAATGTGCTCTGATGTTGAAAGAGTCAAGAAGAGTAGAAGGGAAAAAAAACCCCCGAAGTCCCAGGAAAACAAAGTTCAACTCTCCATCTCCCCCCAGAGAAAAGGAGCTGAAAACTGGCTAAAAAGAAACAAAGTTGCTTCCTCTGCTCTTGCTGCAAGCAGGATGCAGAGGAGTGTGTATGTGTGTCCTTGAACAAACGCTCTGAGAAGTTTGTCCGGTTTTTTTCCTCTGCCCCCTCTCAGGCTCAGTTGAAAGGCACAGAAACGCACAAAGTTCACTTCTGGGCATAGAGCAGCAATAGGGGGATACACATGATAAAGTCACCCCAAGACACAGGGACAGAGAATTCAGTGGAAAGACTCCGAGAATTCTGCTCCCAGAGATCATTCATTCCTGCTCACACTGACCCTTGTAGAAAGGGGACATCGTTCCAGGCAGCCTGTACTGAGCATGTGGCTCCTGAGTGGGGTTTGTTGTTTAGGAAACCTGCTCCGGCTTTTCCATTCTTTCCTTGCAAACAGGAAAACTTCTCCTGGGGCTGTGTGCAGGCAGAGCCCTGAGGAGAGCAGGTGGCACATGGTGTACTGGGCTGGGACAGCCAGCTGCAGAGCTCAAGGGAAGAAGCCCAAAGTGTCACAATGGCTCCTTGCCTTCCCATGCAACACCTGGGTCACAATGGTCTCCTTGATTCCATGAGGCCCCACTGTGTCACAATGGCTCCTTGGTTCCATCAGGTTCCGCAGTGTCACCATGGTCTCCTTTGATCCGCACTGTCATCATGGACAATTGGTTCCATGAGGCCCCGCAGTGTCACAATGGTCCCTTGGTTGCATAGCTTTTACGTTGTAACAATGGACTCCTTGCTTCTATGAGCTAGCCTGCTTTTTGCAGAGGTGTCTTTGGTTCCAACAAGGCCCCGCTGTGTCTCAGTGCACCCTGGCTTCCATGTGGATCTGGAGTATCACAAAGGCTCCTTGGTTCCACCAGGTCCTGCTGTGTCACAATGGGTCCTGTGGTCCCTGAGGCCCTCCAAAACCATCGTGGAGGCTTGCTTCCATGAGGTTCCATTATGTGCCAGTGGTCATCTTGGTTCCAGGAGTTTCCTTAGTGTCACAATGCTCTCCATGTTTCCATGATTCCCCACAATGTCACAATGCTCTCCAGGCTTCCATTAGGCCCTGCTTTGCCACAATGGTCCCCTTGTTTCCATGCGGCCTTGCTGTGTCACAATGGACGTACGGTTCCATGATGTTGCGTGGTGTCACCGTGCTCTTCTTGAATCCGCCGTGTAACCATGGACCATTGGTTCCATGCAGCCGTGTCACAATGGGCTCCTTGATTCCATGATTCCCCACGGTGTCACAATGGAGCCTTGTTTCTAGGAGGTTCTGTACTGTCACAATTGCCTCCTTGATGCCATCAGCCCCTGCAGTGTCACAATGGCTCCTTGGTTCCATGAGGAACACAAGAGCTTGGCATAAGCATTGAGCAACAGCTGCTGAACACACCTGGCAACATCTGCTTGCATCAAAAGAGGGCTTCAAGCTGACAATGGCACCAGCAGCTTCCATCTGCAACAGAGACCCAGGAAAGGACAGGCTGTGCCGGTTTGGACAAATGTGGAGGAAAATATCCTCTGATAGAAGGCAGGTTACACCCAGCCCTCCCCCACCAGGTTTTTGGAAAAAAGAACTTTCCTGGGAAGAAAGTGAAAGAGATAAAACTATTTTTTTAACAAACACACAGGAAAAGGATAACAATGCTAAATATTAAAACCTCTCGCTGTGCAGAGAAAGCTGGGATAATTTGAGAGTCCTTCCATGTTTCGGTGGGGTCTCCTGAAACATCCATAGACAGCGAGGCCCGTGCAAAGAAATAGGGAGCGATTCTTGAGAGAAGTTTCAGAGCTCTTTCTTCTCCAGCCACATGGGCGGGGCACTGCCAAAGAACTGAGCAATCAAGGGACAACCAGGACCCTCCTCGCACAGGGCAACACCAATAAGCAGTGCTGAACAGGATTAGGGCACATGTGAGCAGGGAGCAGGGAGACCCCGTGCCCAGGCCATGCCTCTACCCCAGGGTCCCCTCTCCCATGACCTCATGGCAGGGGGGAGGAACCCCAACACTTCCGTAGGTGTAGTCTCTCTCCTCCTCCTTGCAGCTGGCTCATGAGCCAACATTCAGGGCCCCCACCTCGGGAGAAAATTCTCCCAATGTGCTCTGATGTTGAAAGAGTCAAGAAGAGTAGAAGGGAAAAAAAACCCCCGAAGTCCCAGGAAAACAAAGTTCAACTCTCCATCTCCCCCCAGAGAAAAGGAGCTGAAAACTGGCTAAAAAGAAACAAAGTTGCTTCCTCTGCTCTTGCTGCAAGCAGGATGCAGAGGAGTGTGTATGTGTGTCCTTGAACAAACGCTCTGAGAAGTTTGTCCGGTTTTTTTCCTCTGCCCCCTCTCAGGCTCAGTTGAAAGGCACAGAAACGCACAAAGTTCACTTCTGGGCATAGAGCAGCAATAGGGGATACACCGATAAAGTCACCCCAAGACACAGGGACAGAGAATTCAGTGGAAAGACTCCGAGAATTCTGCTCCCAGAGATCATTCATTCCTGCTCACACTGACCCTTGTAGAAAGGGGACATCGTTCCAGGCAGCCTGTACTGAGCATGTGGCTCCTGAGTGGGGTTTGTTGTTTAGGAAACCTGCTCCGGCTTTTCCATTCTTTCCTTGCAAACAGGAAAACTTCTCCTGGGGCTGTGTGCAGGCAGAGCCCTGAGGAGAGCAGGTGGCACATGGTGCGCTGGGCTGGGACAGCCAGCTGCAGAGCTCAAGGGAAGAAGCCCAAAGTGTCACAATGGCTCCTTGCCTTCACATGCAACACCTGGGTCACAATGGTCTCCTTGATTCCATGAGGCCCCACTGTGTCACAATGGCTCCTTGGTTCCATCAGGTTCCGCAGTGTCACCATGGTCTCCTTTGATCCGCACTGTCATCATGGACAATTGGTTCCATGAGGCCCCGCAGTGTCACAATGGTCCCTTGGTTCCATAGCTTTGATGTTGTAACAAAGGACTCCTTGCTTCTATGAGCTAGCCTGCTTTTTGCAGAGGTGTCTTTGGTTCCAACAAGGCCCCGCTGTGTCTCAGTGCACCCTGGCTTCCATGTGGATGTGGAGTATCACAAAGGCTCCTTGGTTCCACCAGGTCCTGCTGTGTCACAATGGGTCCTGTGGTCCCTGAGGCCCTCCAAAACCATCGTGGAGGCTTGCTTCCATGAGGTTCCATTATGTGCCAGTGGTCATCTTGGTTCCAGGAGTTTCCTTAGTGTCACAATGCTCTCCATGCTTCCATGATTCCTTACAATGTCACAATGCTCTCCAGGCTTCCATTAGGCCCTGCTTTGCCACAATGGTCCCCTTGTTTCCATCAGGCCCTGCTGTGTCACAATGGACCTATGGTTCCATGATGTTGCGTGGTGTCACCGTGCTCTTCTTGAATCCGCCGTGTAACCATGGACCATTGGTTCCATGCAGCCGTGTCACAATGGGCTCCGTGATTCCATGATTCCCCACGGTGTCACAATGGAGCCTTGTTTCTAGGAGGTTCTGTACTGTCACAATTGCCTCCTTGATGCCATCAGCCCCTGCAGTGTCACAATGGCTCCTTGGTTCCATGAGGAACACAAGAGCTTGGCATAAGCATTGAGCAACAGCTGCTGAACACACCTGGCAACATCTGCTTGCATCAAAAGAGGGCTTCAAGCTGACAATGGCACCAGCAGCTTCCATCTGCAACAGAGACCCAGGAAAGGACAGGCTGTGCCGGTTTGGACAAATGTGGAGGAAAATATCCTCTGATAGAAGGCAGGTTACACCCAGCCCTCCCCCACCAGGTTTTTGGAAAAAAGAACTTTCCTGGGAAGAAAGTGAAAGAGATAAAAACTATTTTTTTAACAAACACACAGGAAAAGGATAACAATGCTAAATATTAAAACCTCTCGCTGTGCAGAGAAAGCTGGGATAATTTGAGAGTCCTTCTGTGTTTCGGTGGGGTCTCCTGAAACATCCATAGACAGCGAGGCCCGTGCAAAGAAATAGGGAGCGATTCTTGAGAGAAGTTTCAGAGCTCTTTCTTCTCCAGCCACATGGGCGGGGCACTGCCAAAGAACTGAGCAATCAAGGGACAACCAGGGCCCTCCTCGCACAGGGCAACACCAATAAGCAGTGCTGAACAGGATTAGGGCACATGTGAGCAGGGAGCAGGGAGACCCCGTGCCCAGGCCATGCCTCTACCCCAGGGTCCCCTCTCCCATGACCTCATGGCAGGGGGGAGGAACCCCAACACTTCCGTAGGTGTAGTCTCTCTCCTCCTCCTTGCAGCTGGCTCATGGGCCCACATTCAGGGCCCCCACCTCGGGAGAAAATTCTCCCAATGTGCTCTGATGTTGAAAGAGTCAAGAAGAGTAGAAGGGAAAAAAAACCCCCGAAGTCCCAGGAAAACAAAGTTCAACTCTCCATCTCCCCCCAGAGAAAAGGAGCTGAAAACTGGCTAAAAAGAAACAAAGTTGCTTCCTCTGCTCTTGCTGCAAGCAGGATGCAGAGGAGTGTGTATGTGTGTCCTTGAACAAACGCTCTGAGAAGTTTGTCCGGTTTTTTTCCTCTGCCCCCTCTCAGGCTCAGTTGAAAGGCACAGAAACGCACAAAGTTCACTTCTGGGCATAGAGCAGCAATAGGGGATACACACGATAAAGTCACCCCAAGACACAGGGACAGAGAATTCAGTGGAAAGACTCCGAGAATTCTGCTCCCAGAGATCATTCATTCCTGCTCACACTGACCCTTGTAGAAAGGGGACATCGTTCCAGGCAGCCTGTACTGAGCATGTGGCTCCTGAGTGGGGTTTGTTGTTTAGGAAACCTGCTCCGGCTTTTCCATTCTTTCCTTGCAAACAGGAAAACTTCTCCTGGGGCTGTGTGCAGGCAGAGCCCTGAGGAGAGCAGGTGGCACATGGTGCACTGGGCTGGGACAGCCAGCTGCAGAGCTCAAGGGAAGAAGCCCAAAGTGTCACAATGGCTCCTTGCCTTCACATGCAACACCTGGGTCACAATGGTCTCCTTGATTCCATGAGGCCCCACTGTGTCACAATGGCTCCTTGGTTCCATCAGGTTCCGCAGTGTCACCATGGTCTCCTTTGATCCGCACTGTCATCATGGACAATTGGTTCCATGAGGCCCCGCAGTGTCACAATGGTCCCTTGCTTCCATAGCTTTGATGTTGTAACAAAGGACTCCTTGCTTCTATGAGCTAGCCTGCTTTTTGCAGAGGTGTCTTTGGTTCCAACAAGGCCCCGCTGTGTCTCAGTGCACCCTGGCTTCCATGTGGATCTGGAGTATCACAAAGGCTCCTTGGTTCCACCAGGTCCTGCTGTGTCACAATGGGTCCTGTGGTCCCCGAGGCCCTCCAAAACCATCGTGGAGGCTTGGTTCCATGAGGTTCCATTATGTGCCAGTGGTCATCTTGGTTCCAGGAGTTTCCTTAGTGTCACAATGCTCTCCATGCTTCCATGATTCCCCACAATGTCACAATGCTCTCCAGGCTTCCATTAGGCCCTGCTTTGCCACAATGGTCCCCTTGTTTCCATCAGGCCCCGCTGTGTCACAATGGACCTATGGTTCCGTGATGTTGCGTGGTGTCACCGTGCTCTTCTTGAATCCGCCGTGTAACCATGGACCATTGGTTCCATGCAGCCGTGTCACAATGGGCTCCTTGATTCCATGATTCCCCACGGTGTCACAATGGAGCCTTGTTTCTAGGAGGTTCTGTACTGTCACAATTGCCTCCTTGATGCCATCAGCCCCTGCAGTGTCACAATGGCTCCTTGGTTCCATGAGGAACACAATAGCTTGGCATAAGCATTGAGCAACAGCTGCTGAACACACCTGGCAACATCTGCTTGCATCAAAAGAGGGCTTCAAGCTGACAATGGCACCAGCAGCTTCCATCTGCAACAGAGACCCAGGAAAGGACAGGCTGTGCCGGTTTGGACAAATGTGGAGGAAAATATCCTCTGATAGAAGGCAGGTTACACCCAGCCCTCCCCCACCAGGTTTTTGGAAAAAAGAACTTTCCTGGGAAGAAAGTGAAAGAGATAAAAACTATTTTTTTAACAAACACACAGGAAAAGGATAACAATGCTAAATATTAAAAGCTCTCGCTGTGCAGAGAAAGCTGGGATAATTTGAGAGTCCTTCCGTGTTTTGGTGGGGTCTCCTGAAACATCCATAGACAGCGAGGCCCGTGCAAAGAAACAGGGAGCGATTCTTGAGAGAAGTTTCAGAGCTCTTTCTTCTCCAGCCACATGGGCGGGGCACTGCCAAAGAACTGAGCAATCACGGCACAACCAGGGCCCTCCTGGCACAGGGCAACACAAAATAAGCAGTGCTGAACAGGGTTAGGGCACATGTGAGCAGGGAGCAGGGAGACCCCCCGTGCCCAGGCCATGCCTCTACCCCAGGGTCCCCTCTCCCATGACCGCATGGCAGGAGGGAGGAACCCCAACACTTCCGGAGGTGTAGTCTCTCTCCTCCTCCTTGCAGCTGGCTCATGGGCCCACATTCAGGGCCCCCACCTCGGGAGAAAATTCTCCCAATGTGCTCTGATGTTGAAAGAGTCAAGAAGAGAAGAAGGGAAAAAAAACCCCCGAAGTCCCAGGAAAACAAAGTTCAACTCTCCATCTCCCTCCAGAGAAAAGGAGCTGAAAACTGGCTAAAAAGAAACAAAGTTGCTTCCTCTGCTCTTGCTGAAAGCAGGATGCAGAGGAGTGTGTATGTGTGTCCTTGAACAAACGCTCTGAGAAGTTTGTCTGGCTTTTTTTTCCTCTCCCCCCTCTCAGGCTCAGTTGAAAGGCACAGAAATGCACAAAGTTCACTTCTGGGCATAGAGCAGCAATAGGGGGATACACATGATAAAGTCACCCCAAGACACAGGGACAGAGAATTCAGTGGAAAGACTCCGAGAATTCTGCTCCCAGAGATCATTCATTCCTGCTCACACTGACCCTTGTAGAAAGGGGACATCGTTCCAGGCAGCCTGTACTGAGCATGTGGCTCCTGAGTGGGGTTTGTTGTTTAGGAAACCTGCTCCGGCTTTTCCATTCTTTCCTTGCAAACAGGAAAACTTCTCCTGGGGCTGTGTGCAGGCAGAGCCCTGAGGAGAGCAGGTGGCACATGGTGCGCTGGGCTGGGACAGCCAGCTGCAGAGCTCAAGGGAAGAAGCCCAAAGTGTCACAATGGCTCCTTGCCTTCCCATGCAACACCTGGGTCACAATGGTCTCCTTGATTCCATGAGGCCCCACTGTGTCACAATGGCTCCTTGGTTCCATCAGGTTCCGCAGTGTCACCATGGTCTCCTTTGATCCGCACTGTCATCATGGACAATTGGTTCCATGAGGCCCCGCAGTGTCACAATGGTCCCTTGCTTCCATAGCTTTGATGTTGTAACAAAGGACTCCTTGCTTCTATGAGCTAGCCTGCTTTTTGCAGAGGTGTCTTTGGTTCCAACAAGGCCCCGCTGTGTCTCAGTGCACCCTGGCTTCCATGTGGATCTGGAGTATCACAAAGGCTCCTTGGTTCCACCAGGTCCTGCTGTGTCACAATGGGTCCTGTGGTCCCTGAGGCCCTCCAAAACCATCGTGGAGGCTTGCTTCCATGAGGTTCCATTATGTGCCAGTGGTCATCTTGGTTCCAGGAGTTTCCTTAGTGTCACAATGCTCTCCATGTTTCCATGATTCCCCACAATGTCACAATGCTCTCCAGGCTTCCATTAGGCCCTGCTTTGCCACAATGGTCCCCTTGTTTCCATGCGGCCTTGCTGTGTCACAATGGACCTATGGTTCCATGATGTTGCGTGGTGTCACCGTGCTCTTCTTGAATCCGCCGTGTAACCATGGACCATTGGTTCCATGCAGCCGTGTCACAATGGGCTCCGTGATTCCATGATTCCCCACGGTGTCACAATGGAGCCTTGTTTCTAGGAGGTTCTGTACTGTCACAATTGCCTCCTTGATGCCATCAGCCCCTGCAGTGTCACAATGGCTCCTTGGTTCCATGAGGAACACAATAGCTTGGCATAAGCATTGAGCAACAGCTGCTGAACACACCTGGCAACATCTGCTTGCATCAAAAGAGGGCTTCAAGCTGACAATGGCACCAGCAGCTTCCATCTGCAACAGAGACCCAGGAAAGGACAGGCTGTGCCGGTTTGGACAAATGTGGAGGAAAATATCCTCTGATAGAAGGCAGGTTACACCCAGCCCTCCCCCACCAGGTTTTTGGAAAAAAGAACTTTCCTGGGAAGAAAGTGAAAGAGATAAAAACTATTTTTTTAACAAACACACAGGAAAAGGATAACAATGCTAAATATTAAAACCTCTCGCTGTGCAGAGAAAGCTGGGATAATTTGAGAGTCCTTCTGTGTTTCGGTGGGGTCTCCTGAAACATCCATAGACAGCGAGGCCCGTGCAAAGAAATAGGGAGCGATTCTTGAGAGAAGTTTCAGAGCTCTTTCTTCTCCAGCCACATGGGCGGGGCACTGCCAAAGAACTGAGCAATCAAGGGACAACCAGGACCCTCCTCGCACAGGGCAACACCAATAAGCAGTGCTGAACAGGATTAGGGCACATGTGAGCAGGGAGCAGGGAGACCCCGTGCCCAGGCCATGCCTCTACCCCAGGGTCCCCTCTCCCATGACCTCATGGCAGGGGGGAGGAACCCCAACACTTCCGTAGGTGTAGTCTCTCTCCTCCTCCTTGCAGCTGGCTCATGGGCCCACATTCAGGGCCCCCACCTCGGGAGAAAATTCTCCCAATGTGCTCTGATGTTGAAAGAGTCAAGAAGAGTAGAAGGGAAAAAAAACCCCCGAAGTCCCAGGAAAACAAAGTTCAACTCTCCATCTCCCCCCAGAGAAAAGGAGCTGAAAACTGGCTAAAAAGAAACAAAGTTGCTTCCTCTGCTCTTGCTGCAAGCAGGATGCAGAGGAGTGTGTATGTGTGTCCTTGAACAAACGCTCTGAGAAGTTTGTCCGGTTTTTTTCCTCTGCCCCCTCTCAGGCTCAGTTGAAAGGCACAGAAACGCACAAAGTTCACTTCTGGGCATAGAGCAGCAATAGGGGGATACACATGATAAAGTCACCCCAAGACACAGGGACAGAGAATTCAGTGGAAAGACTCCGAGAATTCTGCTCCCAGAGATCATTCATTCCTGCTCACACTGACCCTTGTAGAAAGGGGACATCGTTCCAGGCAGCCTGTACTGAGCATGTGGCTCCTGAGTGGGGTTTGTTGTTTAGGAAACCTGCTCCGGCTTTTCCATTCTTTCCTTGCAAACAGGAAAACTTCTCCTGGGGCTGTGTGCAGGCAGAGCCCTGAGGAGAGCAGGTGGCACATGGTGTACTGGGCTGGGACAGCCAGCTGCAGAGCTCAAGGGAAGAAGCCCAAAGTGTCACAATGGCTCCTTGCCTTCACATGCAACACCTGGGTCACAATGGTCTCCTTGATTCCATGAGACCCCACTGTGTCACAATGGCTCCTTGGTTCCATCAGGTTCCGCAGTGTCACCATGGTCTCCTTTGATCCGCACTGTCATCATGGACAATTGGTTCCATGAGGCCCCGCAGTGTCACAATGGTCCCTTGCTTCCATAGCTTTGATGTTGTAACAAAGGACTCCTTGCTTCTATGAGCTAGCCTGCTTTTTGCAGAGGTGTCTTTGGTTCCAACAAGGCCCCGCTGTGTCTCAGTGCACCCTGGCTTCCATGTGGATCTGGAGTATCACAAAGGCTCCTTGGTTCCACCAGGTCCTGCTGTGTCACAATGGGTCCTGTGGTCCCCGAGGCCCTCCAAAACCATCGTGGAGGCTTGGTTCCATGAGGTTCCATTATGTGCCAGTGGTCATCTTGGTTCCAGGAGTTTCCTTAGTGTCACAATGCTCTCCATGCTTCCATGATTCCCCACAATGTCACAATGCTCTCCAGGCTTCCATTAGGCCCTGCTTTGCCACAATGGTCCCCTTGTTTCCATCAGGCCCCGCTGTGTCACAATGGACCTATGGTTCCGTGATGTTGCGTGGTGTCACCGTGCTCTTCTTGAATCCGCCGTGTAACCATGGACCATTGGTTCCATGCAGCCGTGTCACAATGGGCTCCTTGATTCCATGATTCCCCACGGTGTCACAATGGAGCCTTGTTTCTAGGAGGTTCTGTACTGTCACAATTGCCTCCTTGATGCCATCAGCCCCTGCAGTGTCACAATGGCTCCTTGGTTCCATGAGGAACACAATAGCTTGGCATAAGCATTGAGCAACAGCTGCTGAACACACCTGGCAACATCTGCTTGCATCAAAAGAGGGCTTCAAGCTGACAATGGCACCAGCAGCTTCCATCTGCAACAGAGACCCAGGAAAGGACAGGCTGTGCCGGTTTGGACAAATGTGGAGGAAAATATCCTCTGATAGAAGGCAGGTTACACCCAGCCCTCCCCCACCAGGTTTTTGGAAAAAAGAACTTTCCTGGGAAGAAAGTGAAAGAGATAAAACCTATTTTTTTAACAAACACACAGGAAAAGGATAACAATGCTAAATATTAAAAGCTCTCGCTGTGCAGAGAAAGCTGGCATAATTTGAGAGTCCTTCCGTGTTTCGGTGGGGTCTCCTGAAACATCCATAGACAGCGAGGCCCGTGCAAAGAAACAGGGAGCGATTCTTGAGAGAAGTTTCAGAGCTCTTTCTTCTCCAGCCACATGGGCGGGGCACTGCCAAAGAACTGAGCAATCACGGCACAACCAGGGCCCTCCTCACACAGGGCAACACAAAATAAGCAGTGCTGAACAGGGTTAGGGCACATGTGAGCAGGGAGCAGGGAGACCCCCCGTGCCCAGGCCATGCCTCTACCCCAGGGTCCCCTCTCCCATGACCGCATGGCAGGAGGGAGGAACCCCAACACTTCCGTAGGTGTAGTCTCTCTCCTCCTCCTTGCAGCTGGCTCATGGGCCCACATTCAGGGCCCCCACCTCGGGAGAAAATTCTCCCAATGTGCTCTGATGTTGAAAGAGTCAAGAAGAGAAGAAGGGAAAAAAAAACCCCCGAAGTCCCAGGAAAACAAAGTTCAACTCTCCATCTCCCCCCAGAGAAAAGGAGTTGAAAACTGGCTAAAAAGAAACAAAGTTGCTTCCCTCTGCTCTTGCTGCAAGCAGGATGCAGAGGAGTGTGTATGTGTGTCCTTGAACAAACGCTCTGAGAAGTTTGTCCGGTTTTTTTTCCTCTCCCCCCTCTCAGGCTCAGTTGAAAGGCACAGAAATGCACAAAGTTCACTTCTGGGCATAGAGCAGCAATAGGGGATACACATGATAAAGTCACCCCAAGACACAGGGACAGAGAATTCAGTGGAAAGACTCCGAGAATTCTGCTCCCAGAGATCATTCATTCCTGCTCACACTGACCCTTGTAGAAAGGGGACATCGTTCCAGGCAGCCTGTACTGAGCATGTGGCTCCTGAGTGGGGTTTGTTGTTTAGGAAACCTGCTCCGGCTTTTCCATTCTTTCCTTGCAAACAGGAAAACTTCTCCTGGGGCTGTGTGCAGGCAGAGCCCTGAGGAGAGCAGGTGGCACATGGTGCGCTGGGCTGGGACAGCCAGCTGCAGAGCTCAAGGGAAGAAGCCCAAAGTGTCACAATGGCTCCTTGCCTTCCCATGCAACACCTGGGTCACAATGGTCTCCTTGATTCCATGAGGCCCCACTGTGTCACAATGGCTCCTTGGTTCCATCAGGTTCCGCAGTGTCACCATGGTCTCCTTTGATCCGCACTGTCATCATGGACAATTGGTTCCATGAGGCCCCGCAGTGTCACAATGGTCCCTTGCTTCCATAGCTTTTACGTTGTAACAATGGACTCCTTGCTTCTATGAGCTAGCCTGCTTTTTGCAGAGGTGTCTTTGGTTCCAACAAGGCCCCGCTGTGTCTCAGTGCACCCTGGCTTCCATGTGGATCTGGAGTATCACAAAGGCTCCTTGGTTCCACCAGGTCCTGCTGTGTCACAATGGGTCCTGTGGTCCCTGAGGCCCTCCAAAGTCATCATGGATGCTTGCTTCCATGAGGTTCCATTATGTGCCAGTGGTCATCTTGGTTCCAGGAGTTTCCTTAGTGTCACAATGCTCTCCATGTTTCCATGATTCCCCACAATGTCACAATGCTCTCCATGCTTCCATTAGGCCCTGCTTTGCCACAATGGTCCCCTTGTTTCCATGCGGCCTTGCTGTGTCACAATGGACGTACGGTTCCATGATGTTGCGTGGTGTCACCGTGCTCTTCTTGAATCCGCCGTGTAACCATGGACCATTGGTTCCATGCAGCCGTGTCACAATGGGCTCCTTGATTCCATGATTCCCCACGGTGTCACAATGGAGCCTTGTTTCTAGGAGGTTCTGTACTGTCACAATTGCCTCCTTGATGCCATCAGCCCCTGCAGTGTCACAATGGCTCCTTGGTTCCATGAGGAACACAATAGCTTGGCATAAGCATTGAGCAACAGCTGCTGAACACACCTGGCAACATCTGCTTGCATCAAAAGAGGGCTTCAAGCTGACAATGGCACCAGCAGCTTCCATCTGCAACAGACACCCAGGGAAAGGACAGGCTGTGCCGGTTTGGACAAATGTGGAGGAAAATATCCTCTTATAGAAGGCAGGTTACACCCAGCCCTCCCCCACCAGGTTTTTGGAAAAAAGAATTTTCCTGGGAAGAAAGTGAAAGAGATAAAAACTACTTTTTTAACAAACACACAGGAAAAGGATAACAATGCTAAATATTAAAACCTCTCGCTGTGCAGAGAAAGCTGGGATAATTTGAGAGTCCTTCTGTGTTTCGGTGGGGTCTCCTGAAACATCCATAGACAGCGAGGCCCGTGCAAAGAAACAGGGAGCGATTCTTGAGAGAAGTTTCAGAGCTCTTTCTTCTCCAGCCACATGGGCGGGGCACTGCCAAAGAACTGAGCAATCACGGCACAACCAGGGCCCTCCTGGCACAGGGCAACACAAAATAAGCAGTGCTGAACAGGATTAGGGCACATGTGAGCAGGGAGCAGGGAGACCCCGTGCCCAGGCCATGCCTCTACCCCAGGGTCCCCTCTCCCATGACCTCATGGCAGGGGGGAGGAACCCCAACACTTCCGTAGGTGTAGTCTCTCTCCTCCTCCTTGCAGCTGGCTCATGGGCCCACATTCAGGGCCCCCACCTCGGGAGAAAATTCTCCCAATGTGCTCTGATGTTGAAAGAGTCAAGAAGAGAAGATGGGAAAAAAAACCCCCGAAGTCCCAGGAAAACAAAGTTCAACTCTCCATCTCCCTCCAGAGAAAAGGAGCTGAAAACTGGCTAAAAAGAAACAAAGTTGCTTCCTCTGCTCTTGCTGCAAGCAGGATGCAGAGGAGTGTGTATGTGTGTCCTTGAACAAACCCTCTGAGAAGTTTGTCTGGCTTTTTTTTCCTCTCCCCCCTCTCAGGCTCAGTTGAAAGGCACAGAAATGCACAAAGTTCACTTCTGGGCATAGAGCAGCAATAGGGGGATACACATGATAAAGTCACCCCAAGACACAGGGACAGAGAATTCAGTGGAAAGACTCCGAGAATTCTGCTCCCAGAGATCATTCATTCCTGCTCACACTGACCCTTGTAGAAAGGGGACATCGTTCCAGGCAGCCTGTACTGAGCATGTGGCTCCTGAGTGGGGTTTGTTGTTTAGGAAACCTGCTCCGGCTTTTCCATTCTTTCCTTGCAAACAGGAAAACTTCTCCTGGGGCTGTGTGCAGGCAGAGCCCTGAGGAGAGCAGGTGGCACATGGTGCGCTGGGCTGGGACAGCCAGCTGCAGAGCTCAAGGGAAGAAGCCCAAAGTGTCACAATGGCTCCTTGCCTTCCCATGCAACACCTGGGTCACAATGGTCTCCTTGATTCCATGAGGCCCCACTGTGTCACAATGGCTCCTTGGTTCCATCAGGTTCCGCAGTGTCACCATGGTCTCTTTTGATCCGCACTGTCATCATGGACAATTGGTTCCATGAGGCCCCGCAGTGTCACAATGGTCCCTTGCTTCCATAGCTTTGATGTTGTAACAAAGGACTCCTTGCTTCTATGAGCTAGCCTGCTTTTTGCAGAGGTGTCTTTGGTTCCAACAAGGCCCCGCTGTGTCTCAGTGCACCCTGGCTTCCATGTGGATCTGGAGTATCACAAAGGCTCCTTGGTTCCACCAGGTCCTGCTGTGTCACAATGGGTCCTGTGGTCCCTGAGGCCCTCCAAAACCATCGTGGAGGCTTGCTTCCATGAGGTTCCATTATGTGCCAGTGGTCATCTTGGTTCCAGGAGTTTCCTTAGTGTCACAATGCTCTCCATGCTTCCATTAGGCCCTGCTTTGCCACAATGGTCCCCTTGTTTCCATGAGGCCCCGCTGTGTCACAATGGACCTATGGTTCCGTGATGTTGCGTGGTGTCACCGTGCTCTTCTTGAATCCGCCGTGTAACCATGGACCATTGGTTCCATGCAGCCGTGTCACAATGGGCTCCTTGATTCCATGATTCCCCACGGTGTCACAATGGAGCCTTGTTTCTAGGAGGTTCTGTACTGTCACAATTGCCTCCTTGATGCCATCAGCCCCTGCAGTGTCACAATGGCTCCTTGGTTCCATGAGGAACACAATAGCTTGGCATAAGCATTGAGCAACAGCTGCTGAACACACCTGGCAACATCTGCTTGCATCAAAAGAGGGCTTCAAGCTGACAATGGCACCAGCAGCTTCCATCTGCAACAGAGACCCAGGAAAGGACAGGCTGTGCCAGTTTGGACAAATTTGGAGGAAAATATCCTCTTATAGAAGGCAGGTTACACCCAGCCCTCCCCCACCAGGTTTTTGGAAAAAAGAACTTTCCTGGGAAGAAAGTGAAAGAGATAAAACCTATTTTTTTAACAAACACACAGGAAAAGGATAACAATGCTAAATATTAAAAGCTCTCGCTGTGCAGAGAAAGCTGGGATAATTTGAGAGTCCTTCTGTGTTTCGGTGGGGTCTCCTGAAACATCCATAGACAGCGAGGCCCGTGCAAAGAAACAGGGAGCGATTCTTGAGAGAAGTTTCAGAGCTCTTTCTTCTCCAGCCACATGGGCGGGGCACTGCCAAAGAACTGAGCAATCACAGCACAACCAGGGCCCTCCTCGCACAAGGCAACACAAAATAAGCAGTGCTGAACAGGATTAGGGCACATGTCAGCAGGGAGCAGGGAGACCCCGTGCCCAGGCCATGCCTCTACCCCAGGGTCCCCTATCCCATGACCTCATGGCAGGGGGGAGGAACCCCAACACTTCCGTAGGTGCAGTCTCTCTCCTCCTCCTTGCAGCTGGCTCATGGGCCCACATTCAGGGCCCCCACCTCGGGAGAAAATTCTCCCAATGTGCTCTGATGTTGAAAGAGTCAAGAAGAGAAGAAGGGAAAAAAAACCCCCGAAGTCCCAGGAAAACAAAGTTCAACTCTCCATCTCCCCCCAGAGAAAAGGAGTTGAAAACTGGCTAAAAAGAAACAAAGTTGCTTCCCTCTGCTCTTGCTGCAAGCAGGATGCAGAGGAGTGTGTATGTGTGTCCTTGAACAAACCCTCTGAGAAGTTTGTCTGGATTTTTTTCCTCTCCCCCCTCTCAGGCTCAGTTGAAAGGCACAGAAATGCACAAAGTTCACTTCTGGGCATAGAGCAGCAATAGGGGATACACATGATAAAGTCACCCCAAGACACAGGGACAGAGAATTCAGTGGAAAGACTCCGAGAATTCTGCTCCCAGAGATCATTCATTCCTGCTCACACTGACCCTTGTAGAAAGGGGACATCGTTCCAGGCAGCCTGTACTGAGCATGTGGCTCCTGAGTGGGGTTTGTTGTTTAGGAAACCTGCTCCGGCTTTTCCATTCTTTCCTTGCAAACAGGAAAACTTCTCCTGGGGCTGTGTGCAGGCAGAGCCCTGAGGAGAGCAGGTGGCACATGGTGCGCTGGGCTGGGACAGCCAGCTGCAGAGCTCAAGGGAAGAAGCCCAAAGTGTCACAATGGCTCCTTGCCTTCCCATGCAACACCTGGGTCACAATGGTCTCCTTGATTCCATGAGGCCCCACTGTGTCACAATGGCTCCTTGGTTCCATCAGGTTCCGCAGTGTCACCATGGTCTCCTTTGATCCGCACTGTCATCATGGACAATTGGTTCCATGAGGCCCCGCAGTGTCACAATGGTCCCTTGGTTGCATAGCTTTTACGTTGTAACAATGGACTCCTTGCTTCTATGAGCTAGCCTGCTTTTTGCAGAGGTGTCTTTGGTTCCAACAAGGCCCCGCTGTGTCTCAGTGCACCCTGGCTTCCATGTGGATCTGGAGTATCACAAAGGCTCCTTGGTTCCACCAGGTCCTGCTGTGTCACAATGGGTCCTGTGGTCCCTGAGGCCCTCCAAAGTCATCATGGATGCTTGCTTCCATGAGGTTCCATTATGTGCCAGTGGTCATCTTGGTTCCAGGAGTTTCCTTAGTGTCACAATGCTCTCCATGTTTCCATGATTCCCCACAATGTCACAATGCTCTCCAGGCTTCCATTAGGCCCTGCTTTGCCACAATGGTCCCCTTGTTTCCATGCGGCCTTGCTGTGTCACAATGGACGTACGGTTCCATGATGTTGCGTGGTGTCACCGTGCTCTTCTTGAATCCGCCGTGTAACCATGGACCATTGGTTCCATGCAGCCGTGTCACAATGGGCTCCTTGATTCCATGATTCCCCACGGTGTCACAATGGAGCCTTGTTTCTAGGAGGTTCTGTACTGTCACAATTGCCTCCTTGATGCCATCAGCCCCTGCAGTGTCACAATGGCTCCTTGGTTCCATGAGGAACACAATAGCTTGGCATAAGCATTGAGCAACAGCTGCTGAACACACCTGGCAACATCTGCTTGCATCAAAAGAGGGCTTCAAGCTGACAATGGCACCAGCAGCTTCCATCTGCAACAGAGACCCAGGAAAGGACAGGCTGTGCCAGTTTGGACAAATTTGGAGGAAAATATCCTCTTATAGAAGGCAGGTTACACCCAGCCCTCCCCCACCAGGTTTTTGGAAAAAAGAACTTTCCTGGGAAGAAAGTGAAAGAGATAAAACCTATTTTTTTAACAAACACACAGGAAAAGGATAACAATGCTAAATATTAAAAGCTCTCGCTGTGCAGAGAAAGCTGGGATAATTTGAGAGTCCTTCTGTGTTTCGGTGGGGTCTCCTGAAACATCCATAGACAGCGAGGCCCGTGCAAAGAAACAGGGAGCGATTCTTGAGAGAAGTTTCAGAGCTCTTTCTTCTCCAGCCACATGGGCGGGGCACTGCCAAAGAACTGAGCAATCACAGCACAACCAGGGCCCTCCTCGCACAAGGCAACACAAAATAAGCAGTGCTGAACAGGATTAGGGCACATGTCAGCAGGGAGCAGGGAGACCCCGTGCCCAGGCCATGCCTCTACCCCAGGGTCCCCTATCCCATGACCTCATGGCAGGGGGGAGGAACCCCAACACTTCCGTAGGTGCAGTCTCTCTCCTCCTCCTTGCAGCTGGCTCATGGGCCCACATTCAGGGCCCCCACCTCGGGAGAAAATTCTCCCAATGTGCTCTGATGTTGAAAGAGTCAAGAAGAGAAGAAGGGAAAAAAAACCCCCGAAGTCCCAGGAAAACAAAGTTCAACTCTCCATCTCCCCCCAGAGAAAAGGAGTTGAAAACTGGCTAAAAAGAAACAAAGTTGCTTCCCTCTGCTCTTGCTGCAAGCAGGATGCAGAGGAGTGTGTATGTGTGTCCTTGAACAAACCCTCTGAGAAGTTTGTCTGGATTTTTTTCCTCTCCCCCCTCTCAGGCTCAGTTGAAAGGCACAGAAATGCACAAAGTTCACTTCTGGGCATAGAGCAGCAATAGGGGATACACATGATAAAGTCACCCCAAGACACAGGGACAGAGAATTCAGTGGAAAGACTCCGAGAATTCTGCTCCCAGAGATCATTCATTCCTGCTCACACTGACCCTTGTAGAAAGGGGACATCGTTCCAGGCAGCCTGTACTGAGCATGTGGCTCCTGAGTGGGGTTTGTTGTTTAGGAAACCTGCTCCGGCTTTTCCATTCTTTCCTTGCAAACAGGAAAACTTCTCCTGGGGCTGTGTGCAGGCAGAGCCCTGAGGAGAGCAGGTGGCACATGGTGCGCTGGGCTGGGACAGCCAGCTGCAGAGCTCAAGGGAAGAAGCCCAAAGTGTCACAATGGCTCCTTGCCTTCCCATGCAACACCTGGGTCACAATGGTCTCCTTGATTCCATGAGGCCCCACTGTGTCACAATGGCTCCTTGGTTCCATCAGGTTCCGCAGTGTCACCATGGTCTCCTTTGATCCGCACTGTCATCATGGACAATTGGTTCCATGAGGCCCCGCAGTGTCACAATGGTCCCTTGGTTGCATAGCTTTTACGTTGTAACAATGGACTCCTTGCTTCTATGAGCTAGCCTGCTTTTTGCAGAGGTGTCTTTGGTTCCAACAAGGCCCCGCTGTGTCTCAGTGCACCCTGGCTTCCATGTGGATCTGGAGTATCACAAAGGCTCCTTGGTTCCACCAGGTCCTGCTGTGTCACAATGGGTCCTGTGGTCCCTGAGGCCCTCCAAAGTCATCATGGATGCTTGCTTCCATGAGGTTCCATTATGTGCCAGTGGTCATCTTGGTTCCAGGAGTTTCCTTAGTGTCACAATGCTCTCCATGTTTCCATGATTCCCCACAATGTCACAATGCTCTCCAGGCTTCCATTAGGCCCTGCTTTGCCACAATGGTCCCCTTGTTTCCATGCGGCCTTGCTGTGTCACAATGGACGTACGGTTCCATGATGTTGCGTGGTGTCACCGTGCTCTTCTTGAATCCGCCGTGTAACCATGGACCATTGGTTCCATGCAGCCGTGTCACAATGGGCTCCTTGATTCCATGATTCCCCACGGTGTCACAATGGAGCCTTGTTTCTAGGAGGTTCTGTACTGTCACAATTGCCTCCTTGATGCCATCAGCCCCTGCAGTGTCACAATGGCTCCTTGGTTCCATGAGGAACACAATAGCTTGGCATAAGCATTGAGCAACAGCTGCTGAACACACCTGGCAACATCTGCTTGCATCAAAAGAGGGCTTCAAGCTGACAATGGCACCAGCAGCTTCCATCTGCAACAGAGACCCAGGAAAGGACAGGCTGTGCCGGTTTGGACAAATGTGGAGGAAAATATCCTCTGATAGAAGGCAGGTTACACCCAGCCCTCCCCCACCAGGTTTTTGGAAAAAAGAACTTTCCTGGGAAGAAAGTGAAAGAGATAAAAACTATTTTTTTAACAAACACCCAGGAAAAGGATAGCAATGCTAAATATTAAAAGCTCTCGCTGTGCAGAGAAAGCTGGGATAATTTGAGAGTCCTTCCGTGTTTTGGTGGGGTCTCCTGAAACATCCATAGACAGCGAGGCCCGTGCAAAGAAACAGGGAGCGATTCTTGAGAGAAGTTTCAGAGCTCTTTCTTCTCCAGCCACATGGGCGGGGCACTGCCAAAGAACTGAGCAATCACAGCACAACCAGGGCCCTCCTGGCACAGGGCAACACAAAATAAGCAGTGCTGAACAGGGTTAGGGCACATGTGAGCAGGGAGCAGGGAGACCCCCCGTGCCCAGGCCATGCCTCTACCCCAGGGTCCCCTCTCCCATGACCGCATGGCAGGAGGGAGGAACCCCAACACTTCCGGAGGTGTAGTCTCTCTCCTCCTCCTTGCAGCTGGCTCATGGGCCCACATTCAGGGCCCCCACCTCGGGAGAAAATTCTCCCAATGTGCTCTGATGTTGAAAGAGTCAAGAAGAGAAGAAGGGAAAAAAAACCCCCGAAGTCCCAGGAAAACAAAGTTCAACTCTCCATCTCCCTCCAGAGAAAAGGAGCTGAAAACTGGCTAAAAAGAAACAAAGTTGCTTCCTCTGCTCTTGCTGAAAGCAGGATGCAGAGGAGTGTGTATGTGTGTCCTTGAACAAACGCTCTGAGAAGTTTGTCTGGCTTTTTTTTCCTCTCCCCCCTCTCAGGCTCAGTTGAAAGGCACAGAAATGCACAAAGTTCACTTCTGGGCATAGAGCAGCAATAGGGGGATACACACGATAAAGTCACCCCAAGACACAGGGACAGAGAATTCAGTGGAAAGACTCCGAGAATTCTGCTCCCAGAGATCATTCATTCCTGCTCACCCTGACCCTTGTAGAAAGGGGACATCGTTCCAGGCAGCCTGTACTGAGCATGTGGCTCCTGAGTGGGGTTTGTTGTTTAGGAAACCTGCTCCGGCTTTTCCATTCTTTCCTTGCAAACAGGAAAACTTCTCCTGGGGCTGTGTGCAGGCAGAGCCCTGAGGAGAGCAGGTGGCACATGGTGCGCTGGGCTGGGACAGCCAGCTGCAGAGCTCAAGGGAAGAAGCCCAAAGTGTCACAATGGCTCCTTGCCTTCCCATGCAACACCTGGGTCACAATGGTCTCCTTGATTCCATGAGGCCCCACTGTGTCACAATGGCTCCTTGGTTCCATCAGGTTCCGCAGTGTCACCATGGTCTCCTTTGATCCGCACTGTCATCATGGACAATTGGTTCCATGAGGCCCCGCAGTGTCACAATGGTCCCTTGCTTCCATAGCTTTGATGTTGTAACAAAGGACTCCTTGCTTCTATGAGCTAGCCTGCTTTTTGCAGAGGTGTCTTTGGTTCCAACAAGGCCCCGCTGTGTCTCAGTGCACCCTGGCTTCCATGTGGATCTGGAGTATCACAAAGGCTCCTTGGTTCCACCAGGTCCTGCTGTGTCACAATGGGTCCTGTGGTCCCTGAGGCCCTCCAAAACCATCGTGGAGGCTTGCTTCCATGAGGTTCCATTATGTGCCAGTGGTCATCTTGGTTCCAGGAGTTTCCTTAGTGTCACAATGCTCTCCATGTTTCCATGATTCCCCACAATGTCACAATGCTCTCCAGGCTTCCATTAGGCCCTGCTTTGCCACAATGGTCCCCTTGTTTCCATGCGGCCTTGCTGTGTCACAATGGACGTACGGTTCCATGATGTTGCGTGGTGTCACCGTGCTCTTCTTGAATCCGCCGTGTAACCATGGACCATTGGTTCCATGCAGCCGTGTCACAATGGGCTCCTTGATTCCATGATTCCCCACGGTGTCACAATGGAGCCTTGTTTCTAGGAGGTTCTGTACTGTCACAATTGCCTCCTTGATGCCATCAGCCCCTGCAGTGTCACAATGGCTCCTTGGTTCCATGAGGAACACAATAGCTTGGCATAAGCATTGAGCAACAGCTGCTGAACACACCTGGCAACATCTGCTTGCATCAAAAGAGGGCTTCAAGCTGACAATGGCACCAGCAGCTTCCATCTGCAACAGACACCCAGGGAAAGGACAGGCTGTGCCGGTTTGGACAAATGTGGAGGAAAATATCCTCTTATAGAAGGCAGGTTACACCCAGCCCTCCCCCACCAGGTTTTTGGAAAAAAGAATTTTCCTGGGAAGAAAGTGAAAGAGATAAAAACTACTTTTTTAACAAACACACAGGAAAAGGATAACAATGCTAAATATTAAAACCTCTCGCTGTGCAGAGAAAGCTGGGATAATTTGAGAGTCCTTCCGTGTTTCGGTGGGGTCTCCTGAAACATCCATAGACAGCGAGGCCCGTGCAAAGAAACAGGGAGCGATTCTTGAGAGAAGTTTCAGAGCTCTTTCTTCTCCAGCCACATGGGCGGGGCACTGCCAAAGAACTGAGCAATCACGGCACAACCAGGGCCCTCCTGGCACAGGGCAACACAAAATAAGCAGTGCTGAACAGGATTAGGGCACATGTGAGCAGGGAGCAGGGAGACCCCGTGCCCAGGCCATGCCTCTACCCCAGGGTCCCCTCTCCCATGACCTCATGGCAGGGGGGAGGAACCCCAACACTTCCGTAGGTGCAGTCTCTCTCCTCCTCCTTGCAGCTGGCTCATGGGCCCACATTCAGGGCCCCCACCTCGGGAGAAAATTCTCCCAATGTGCTCTGATGTTGAAAGAGTCAAGAAGAGAAGAAGGGAAAAAAAACCCCCGAAGTCCCAGGAAAACAAAGTTCAACTCTCCATCTCCCTCCAGAGAAAAGGAGCTGAAAACTGGCTAAAAAGAAACAAAGTTGCTTCCTCTGCTCTTGCTGCAAGCAGGATGCAGAGGAGTGTGTATGTGTGTCCTTGAACAAACGCTCTGAGAAGTTTGTCTGGCTTTTTTTTCCTCTCCCCCCTCTCAGGCTCAGTTGAAAGGCACAGAAATGCACAAAGTTCACTTCTGGGCATAGAGCAGCAATAGGGGGATACACATGATAAAGTCACCCCAAGACACAGGGACAGAGAATTCAGTGGAAAGACTCCGAGAATTCTGCTCCCAGAGATCATTCATTCCTGCTCACCCTGACCCTTGTAGAAAGGGGACATCGTTCCAGGCAGCCTGTACTGAGCATGTGGCTCCTGAGTGGGGTTTGTTGTTTAGGAAACCTGCTCCGGCTTTTCCATTCTTTCCTTGCAAACAGGAAAACTTCTCCTGGGGCTGTGTGCAGGCAGAGCCCTGAGGAGAGCAGGTGGCACATGGTGCGCTGGGCTGGGACAGCCAGCTGCAGAGCTCAAGGGAAGAAGCCCAAAGTGTCACAATGGCTCCTTGCCTTCCCATGCAACACCTGGGTCACAATGGTCTCCTTGATTCCATGAGGCCCCACTGTGTCACAATGGCTCCTTGGTTCCATCAGGTTCCGCAGTGTCACCATGGTCTCTTTTGATCCGCACTGTCATCATGGACAATTGGTTCCATGAGGCCCCGCAGTGTCACAATGGTCCCTTGCTTCCATAGGTTTGATGTTGTAACAAAGGACTCCTTGCTTCTATGAGCTAGCCTGCTTTTTGCAGAGGTGTCTTTGGTTCCAACAAGGCCCCGCTGTGTCTCAGTGCACCCTGGCTTCCATGTGGATCTGGAGTATCACAAAGGCTCCTTGGTTCCACCAGGTCCTGCTGTGTCACAATGGGTCCTGTGGTCCCTGAGGCCCTCCAAAACCATCGTGGAGGCTTGCTTCCATGAGGTTCCATTATGTGCCAGTGGTCATCTTGGTTCCAGGAGTTTCCTTAGTGTCACAATGCTCTCCATGCTTCCATTAGGCCCTGCTTTGCCACAATGGTCCCCTTGTTTCCATGAGGCCCCGCTGTGTCACAATGGACCTATGGTTCCGTGATGTTGCGTGGTGTCACCGTGCTCTTCTTGAATCCGCCGTGTAACCATGGACCATTGGTTCCATGCAGCCGTGTCACAATGGGCTCCTTGATTCCATGATTCCCCACGGTGTCACAATGGAGCCTTGTTTCTAGGAGGTTCTGTACTGTCACAATTGCCTCCTTGATGCCATCAGCCCCTGCAGTGTCACAATGGCTCCTTGGTTCCATGAGGAACACAATAGCTTGGCATAAGCATTGAGCAACAGCTGCTGAACACACCTGGCAACATCTGCTTGCATCAAAAGAGGGCTTCAAGCTGACAATGGCACCAGCAGCTTCCATCTGCAACAGAGACCCAGGAAAGGACAGGCTGTGCCAGTTTGGACAAATTTGGAGGAAAATATCCTCTTATAGAAGGCAGGTTACACCCAGCCCTCCCCCACCAGGTTTTTGGAAAAAAGAACTTTCCTGGGAAGAAAGTGAAAGAGATAAAACCTATTTTTTTAACAAACACACAGGAAAAGGATAACAATGCTAAATATTAAAAGCTCTCGCTGTGCAGAGAAAGCTGGGATAATTTGAGAGTCCTTCTGTGTTTCGGTGGGGTCTCCTGAAACATCCATAGACAGCGAGGCCCGTGCAAAGAAACAGGGAGCGATTCTTGAGAGAAGTTTCAGAGCTCTTTCTTCTCCAGCCACATGGGTGGGGCACTGCCAAAGAACTGAGCAATCACAGCACAACCAGGGCCCTCCTCGCACAAGGCAACACAAAATAAGCAGTGCTGAACAGGATTAGGGCACATGTGAGCAGGGAGCAGGGAGACCCCGTGCCCAGGCCATGCCTCTACCCCAGGGTCCCCTCTCCCATGACCTCATGGCAGGGGGGAGGAACCCCAACACTTCCGTAGGTGCAGTCTCTCTCCTCCTCCTTGCAGCTGGCTCATGGGCCCACATTCAGGGCCCCCACCTCGGGAGAAAATTCTCCCAATGTGCTCTGATGTTGAAAGAGTCAAGAAGAGAAGAAGGGAAAAAAAACCCCCGAAGTCCCAGGAAAACAAAGTTCAACTCTCCATCTCCCCCCAGAGAAAAGGAGTTGAAAACTGGCTAAAAAGAAACAAAGTTGCTTCCCTCTGCTCTTGCTGCAAGCAGGATGCAGAGGAGTGTGTATGTGTGTCCTTGAACAAACCCTCTGAGAAGTTTGTCTGGATTTTTTTCCTCTCCCCCCTCTCAGGCTCAGTTGAAAGGCACAGAAATGCACAAAGTTCACTTCTGGGCATAGAGCAGCAATAGGGGATACACATGATAAAGTCACCCCAAGACACAGGGACAGAGAATTCAGTGGAAAGACTCCGAGAATTCTGCTCCCAGAGATCATTCATTCCTGCTCACACTGACCCTTGTAGAAAGGGGACATCGTTCCAGGCAGCCTGTACTGAGCATGTGGCTCCTGAGTGGGGTTTGTTGTTTAGGAAACCTGCTCCGGCTTTTCCATTCTTTCCTTGCAAACAGGAAAACTTCTCCTGGGGCTGTGTGCAGGCAGAGCCCTGAGGAGAGCAGGTGGCACATGGTGCGCTGGGCTGGGACAGCCAGCTGCAGAGCTCAAGGGAAGAAGCCCAAAGTGTCACAATGGCTCCTTGCCTTCCCATGCAACACCTGGGTCACAATGGTCTCCTTGATTCCATGAGGCCCCACTGTGTCACAATGGCTCCTTGGTTCCATCAGGTTCCGCAGTGTCACCATGGTCTCCTTTGATCCGCACTGTCATCATGGACAATTGGTTCCATGAGGCCCCGCAGTGTCACAATGGTCCCTTGGTTGCATAGCTTTTACGTTGTAACAATGGACTCCTTGCTTCTATGAGCTAGCCTGCTTTTTGCAGAGGTGTCTTTGGTTCCAACAAGGCCCCGCTGTGTCTCAGTGCACCCTGGCTTCCATGTGGATCTGGAGTATCACAAAGGCTCCTTGGTTCCACCAGGTCCTGCTGTGTCACAATGGGTCCTGTGGTCCCTGAGGCCCTCCAAAGTCATCATGGATGCTTGCTTCCATGAGGTTCCATTATGTGCCAGTGGTCATCTTGGTTCCAGGAGTTTCCTTAGTGTCACAATGCTCTCCATGTTTCCATGATTCCCCACAATGTCACAATGCTCTCCAGGCTTCCATTAGGCCCTGCTTTGCCACAATGGTCCCCTTGTTTCCATGCGGCCTTGCTGTGTCACAATGGACGTACGGTTCCATGATGTTGCGTGGTGTCACCGTGCTCTTCTTGAATCCGCCGTGTAACCATGGACCATTGGTTCCATGCAGCCGTGTCACAATGGGCTCCTTGATTCCATGATTCCCCACGGTGTCACAATGGAGCCTTGTTTCTAGGAGGTTCTGTACTGTCACAATTGCCTCCTTGATGCCATCAGCCCCTGCAGTGTCACAATGGCTCCTTGGTTCCATGAGGAACACAATAGCTTGGCATAAGCATTGAGCAACAGCTGCTGAACACACCTGGCAACATCTGCTTGCATCAAAAGAGGGCTTCAAGCTGACAATGGCACCAGCAGCTTCCATCTGCAACAGAGACCCAGGAAAGGACAGGCTGTGCCGGTTTGGACAAATGTGGAGGAAAATATCCTCTGATAGAAGGCAGGTTACACCCAGCCCTCCCCCACCAGGTTTTTGGAAAAAAGAACTTTCCTGGGAAGAAAGTGAAAGAGATAAAAACTATTTTTTTAACAAACACCCAGGAAAAGGATAGCAATGCTAAATATTAAAAGCTCTCGCTGTGCAGAGAAAGCTGGGATAATTTGAGAGTCCTTCCGTGTTTTGGTGGGGTCTCCTGAAACATCCATAGACAGCGAGGCCCGTGCAAAGAAACAGGGAGCGATTCTTGAGAGAAGTTTCAGAGCTCTTTCTTCTCCAGCCACATGGGCGGGGCACTGCCAAAGAACTGAGCAATCACAGCACAACCAGGGCCCTCCTGGCACAGGGCAACACAAAATAAGCAGTGCTGAACAGGGTTAGGGCACATGTGAGCAGGGAGCAGGGAGACCCCCCGTGCCCAGGCCATGCCTCTACCCCAGGGTCCCCTCTCCCATGACCGCATGGCAGGAGGGAGGAACCCCAACACTTCCGGAGGTGTAGTCTCTCTCCTCCTCCTTGCAGCTGGCTCATGGGCCCACATTCAGGGCCCCCACCTCGGGAGAAAATTCTCCCAATGTGCTCTGATGTTGAAAGAGTCAAGAAGAGAAGAAGGGAAAAAAAACCCCCGAAGTCCCAGGAAAACAAAGTTCAACTCTCCATCTCCCTCCAGAGAAAAGGAGCTGAAAACTGGCTAAAAAGAAACAAAGTTGCTTCCTCTGCTCTTGCTGAAAGCAGGATGCAGAGGAGTGTGTATGTGTGTCCTTGAACAAACGCTCTGAGAAGTTTGTCTGGCTTTTTTTTCCTCTCCCCCCTCTCAGGCTCAGTTGAAAGGCACAGAAATGCACAAAGTTCACTTCTGGGCATAGAGCAGCAATAGGGGGATACACACGATAAAGTCACCCCAAGACACAGGGACAGAGAATTCAGTGGAAAGACTCCGAGAATTCTGCTCCCAGAGATCATTCATTCCTGCTCACCCTGACCCTTGTAGAAAGGGGACATCGTTCCAGGCAGCCTGTACTGAGCATGTGGCTCCTGAGTGGGGTTTGTTGTTTAGGAAACCTGCTCCGGCTTTTCCATTCTTTCCTTGCAAACAGGAAAACTTCTCCTGGGGCTGTGTGCAGGCAGAGCCCTGAGGAGAGCAGGTGGCACATGGTGCGCTGGGCTGGGACAGCCAGCTGCAGAGCTCAAGGGAAGAAGCCCAAAGTGTCACAATGGCTCCTTGCCTTCCCATGCAACACCTGGGTCACAATGGTCTCCTTGATTCCATGAGGCCCCACTGTGTCACAATGGCTCCTTGGTTCCATCAGGTTCCGCAGTGTCACCATGGTCTCCTTTGATCCGCTCTGTCATCATGGACAATTGGTTCCATGAGGCCCCGCAGTGTCACAATGGTCCCTTGCTTCCATAGCTTTGATGTTGTAACAAAGGACTCCTTGCTTCTATGAGCTAGCCTGCTTTTTGCAGAGGTGTCTTTGGTTCCAACAAGGCCCCGCTGTGTCTCAGTGCACCCTGGCTTCCATGTGGATCTGGAGTATCACAAAGGCTCCTTGGTTCCACCAGGTCCTGCTGTGTCACAATGGGTCCTGTGGTCCCTGAGGCCCTCCAAAACCATCGTGGAGGCTTGCTTCCATGAGGTTCCATTATGTGCCAGTGGTCATCTTGGTTCCAGGAGTTTCCTTAGTGTCACAATGCTCTCCATGTTTCCATGATTCCCCACAATGTCACAATGCTCTCCATGCTTCCATTAGGCCCTGCTTTGCCACAATGGTCCCCTTGTTTCCATGCGGCCTTGCTGTGTCACAATGGACGTACGGTTCCATGATGTTGCGTGGTGTCACCGTGCTCTTCTTGAATCCGCCGTGTAACCATGGACCATTGGTTCCATGCAGCCGTGTCACAATGGGCTCCTTGATTCCATGATTCCCCACGGTGTCACAATGGAGCCTTGTTTCTAGGAGGTTCTGTACTGTCACAATTGCCTCCTTGATGCCATCAGCCCCTGCAGTGTCACAATGGCTCCTTGGTTCCATGAGGAACACAATAGCTTGGCATAAGCATTGAGCAACAGCTGCTGAACACACCTGGCAACATCTGCTTGCATCAAAAGAGGGCTTCAAGCTGACAATGGCACCAGCAGCTTCCATCTGCAACAGACACCCAGGGAAAGGACAGGCTGTGCCAGTTTGGACAAATTTGGAGGAAAATATCCTCTTATAGAAGGCAGGTTACACCCAGCCCTCCCCCACCAGGTTTTTGGAAAAAAGAACTTTCCTGGGAAGAAAGTGAAAGAGATAAAACCTATTTTTTTAACAAACACACAGGAAAAGGATAACAATGCTAAATATTAAAAGCTCTCGCTGTGCAGAGAAAGCTGGGATAATTTGAGAGTCCTTCTGTGTTTCGGTGGGGTCTCCTGAAACATCCATAGACAGCGAGGCCCGTGCAAAGAAACAGGGAGCGATTCTTGAGAGAAGTTTCAGAGCTCTTTCTTCTCCAGCCACATGGGCGGGGCACTGCCAAAGAACTGAGCAATCACAGCACAACCAGGGCCCTCCTCGCACAAGGCAACACAAAATAAGCAGTGCTGAACAGGATTAGGGCACATGTCAGCAGGGAGCAGGGAGACCCCGTGCCCAGGCCATGCCTCTACCCCAGGGTCCCCTATCCCATGACCTCATGGCAGGGGGGAGGAACCCCAACACTTCCGTAGGTGCAGTCTCTCTCCTCCTCCTTGCAGCTGGCTCATGGGCCCACATTCAGGGCCCCCACCTCGGGAGAAAATTCTCCCAATGTGCTCTGATGTTGAAAGAGTCAAGAAGAGAAGAAGGGAAAAAAAACCCCCGAAGTCCCAGGAAAACAAAGTTCAACTCTCCATCTCCCCCCAGAGAAAAGGAGTTGAAAACTGGCTAAAAAGAAACAAAGTTGCTTCCCTCTGCTCTTGCTGCAAGCAGGATGCAGAGGAGTGTGTATGTGTGTCCTTGAACAAACCCTCTGAGAAGTTTGTCTGGATTTTTTTCCTCTCCCCCCTCTCAGGCTCAGTTGAAAGGCACAGAAATGCACAAAGTTCACTTCTGGGCATAGAGCAGCAATAGGGGATACACATGATAAAGTCACCCCAAGACACAGGGACAGAGAATTCAGTGGAAAGACTCCGAGAATTCTGCTCCCAGAGATCATTCATTCCTGCTCACACTGACCCTTGTAGAAAGGGGACATCGTTCCAGGCAGCCTGTACTGAGCATGTGGCTCCTGAGTGGGGTTTGTTGTTTAGGAAACCTGCTCCGGCTTTTCCATTCTTTCCTTGCAAACAGGAAAACTTCTCCTGGGGCTGTGTGCAGGCAGAGCCCTGAGGAGAGCAGGTGGCACATGGTGCGCTGGGCTGGGACAGCCAGCTGCAGAGCTCAAGGGAAGAAGCCCAAAGTGTCACAATGGCTCCTTGCCTTCCCATGCAACACCTGGGTCACAATGGTCTCCTTGATTCCATGAGGCCCCACTGTGTCACAATGGCTCCTTGGTTCCATCAGGTTCCGCAGTGTCACCATGGTCTCCTTTGATCCGCACTGTCATCATGGACAATTGGTTCCATGAGGCCCCGCAGTGTCACAATGGTCCCTTGGTTGCATAGCTTTTACGTTGTAACAATGGACTCCTTGCTTCTATGAGCTAGCCTGCTTTTTGCAGAGGTGTCTTTGGTTCCAACAAGGCCCCGCTGTGTCTCAGTGCACCCTGGCTTCCATGTGGATCTGGAGTATCACAAAGGCTCCTTGGTTCCACCAGGTCCTGCTGTGTCACAATGGGTCCTGTGGTCCCTGAGGCCCTCCAAAGTCATCATGGATGCTTGCTTCCATGAGGTTCCATTATGTGCCAGTGGTCATCTTGGTTCCAGGAGTTTCCTTAGTGTCACAATGCTCTCCATGTTTCCATGATTCCCCACAATGTCACAATGCTCTCCAGGCTTCCATTAGGCCCTGCTTTGCCACAATGGTCCCCTTGTTTCCATGCGGCCTTGCTGTGTCACAATGGACGTACGGTTCCATGATGTTGCGTGGTGTCACCGTGCTCTTCTTGAATCCGCCGTGTAACCATGGACCATTGGTTCCATGCAGCCGTGTCACAATGGGCTCCTTGATTCCATGATTCCCCACGGTGTCACAATGGAGCCTTGTTTCTAGGAGGTTCTGTACTGTCACAATTGCCTCCTTGATGCCATCAGCCCCTGCAGTGTCACAATGGCTCCTTGGTTCCATGAGGAACACAATAGCTTGGCATAAGCATTGAGCAACAGCTGCTGAACACACCTGGCAACATCTGCTTGCATCAAAAGAGGGCTTCAAGCTGACAATGGCACCAGCAGCTTCCATCTGCAACAGAGACCCAGGAAAGGACAGGCTGTGCCAGTTTGGACAAATTTGGAGGAAAATATCCTCTTATAGAAGGCAGGTTACACCCAGCCCTCCCCCACCAGGTTTTTGGAAAAAAGAACTTTCCTGGGAAGAAAGTGAAAGAGATAAAACCTATTTTTTTAACAAACACACAGGAAAAGGATAACAATGCTAAATATTAAAAGCTCTCGCTGTGCAGAGAAAGCTGGGATAATTTGAGAGTCCTTCTGTGTTTCGGTGGGGTCTCCTGAAACATCCATAGACAGCGAGGCCCGTGCAAAGAAACAGGGAGCGATTCTTGAGAGAAGTTTCAGAGCTCTTTCTTCTCCAGCCACATGGGCGGGGCACTGCCAAAGAACTGAGCAATCACAGCACAACCAGGGCCCTCCTCGCACAAGGCAACACAAAATAAGCAGTGCTGAACAGGATTAGGGCACATGTCAGCAGGGAGCAGGGAGACCCCGTGCCCAGGCCATGCCTCTACCCCAGGGTCCCCTATCCCATGACCTCATGGCAGGGGGGAGGAACCCCAACACTTCCGTAGGTGCAGTCTCTCTCCTCCTCCTTGCAGCTGGCTCATGGGCCCACATTCAGGGCCCCCACCTCGGGAGAAAATTCTCCCAATGTGCTCTGATGTTGAAAGAGTCAAGAAGAGAAGAAGGGAAAAAAAACCCCCGAAGTCCCAGGAAAACAAAGTTCAACTCTCCATCTCCCCCCAGAGAAAAGGAGTTGAAAACTGGCTAAAAAGAAACAAAGTTGCTTCCCTCTGCTCTTGCTGCAAGCAGGATGCAGAGGAGTGTGTATGTGTGTCCTTGAACAAACCCTCTGAGAAGTTTGTCTGGATTTTTTTCCTCTCCCCCCTCTCAGGCTCAGTTGAAAGGCACAGAAATGCACAAAGTTCACTTCTGGGCATAGAGCAGCAATAGGGGATACACATGATAAAGTCACCCCAAGACACAGGGACAGAGAATTCAGTGGAAAGACTCCGAGAATTCTGCTCCCAGAGATCATTCATTCCTGCTCACACTGACCCTTGTAGAAAGGGGACATCGTTCCAGGCAGCCTGTACTGAGCATGTGGCTCCTGAGTGGGGTTTGTTGTTTAGGAAACCTGCTCCGGCTTTTCCATTCTTTCCTTGCAAACAGGAAAACTTCTCCTGGGGCTGTGTGCAGGCAGAGCCCTGAGGAGAGCAGGTGGCACATGGTGCGCTGGGCTGGGACAGCCAGCTGCAGAGCTCAAGGGAAGAAGCCCAAAGTGTCACAATGGCTCCTTGCCTTCCCATGCAACACCTGGGTCACAATGGTCTCCTTGATTCCATGAGGCCCCACTGTGTCACAATGGCTCCTTGGTTCCATCAGGTTCCGCAGTGTCACCATGGTCTCCTTTGATCCGCACTGTCATCATGGACAATTGGTTCCATGAGGCCCCGCAGTGTCACAATGGTCCCTTGGTTGCATAGCTTTTACGTTGTAACAATGGACTCCTTGCTTCTATGAGCTAGCCTGCTTTTTGCAGAGGTGTCTTTGGTTCCAACAAGGCCCCGCTGTGTCTCAGTGCACCCTGGCTTCCATGTGGATCTGGAGTATCACAAAGGCTCCTTGGTTCCACCAGGTCCTGCTGTGTCACAATGGGTCCTGTGGTCCCTGAGGCCCTCCAAAGTCATCATGGATGCTTGCTTCCATGAGGTTCCATTATGTGCCAGTGGTCATCTTGGTTCCAGGAGTTTCCTTAGTGTCACAATGCTCTCCATGTTTCCATGATTCCCCACAATGTCACAATGCTCTCCAGGCTTCCATTAGGCCCTGCTTTGCCACAATGGTCCCCTTGTTTCCATGCGGCCTTGCTGTGTCACAATGGACGTACGGTTCCATGATGTTGCGTGGTGTCACCGTGCTCTTCTTGAATCCGCCGTGTAACCATGGACCATTGGTTCCATGCAGCCGTGTCACAATGGGCTCCTTGATTCCATGATTCCCCACGGTGTCACAATGGAGCCTTGTTTCTAGGAGGTTCTGTACTGTCACAATTGCCTCCTTGATGCCATCAGCCCCTGCAGTGTCACAATGGCTCCTTGGTTCCATGAGGAACACAATAGCTTGGCATAAGCATTGAGCAACAGCTGCTGAACACACCTGGCAACATCTGCTTGCATCAAAAGAGGGCTTCAAGCTGACAATGGCACCAGCAGCTTCCATCTGCAACAGAGACCCAGGAAAGGACAGGCTGTGCCGGTTTGGACAAATGTGGAGGAAAATATCCTCTGATAGAAGGCAGGTTACACCCAGCCCTCCCCCACCAGGTTTTTGGAAAAAAGAACTTTCCTGGGAAGAAAGTGAAAGAGATAAAAACTATTTTTTTAACAAACACCCAGGAAAAGGATAGCAATGCTAAATATTAAAAGCTCTCGCTGTGCAGAGAAAGCTGGGATAATTTGAGAGTCCTTCCGTGTTTTGGTGGGGTCTCCTGAAACATCCATAGACAGCGAGGCCCGTGCAAAGAAACAGGGAGCGATTCTTGAGAGAAGTTTCAGAGCTCTTTCTTCTCCAGCCACATGGGCGGGGCACTGCCAAAGAACTGAGCAATCACAGCACAACCAGGGCCCTCCTGGCACAGGGCAACACAAAATAAGCAGTGCTGAACAGGGTTAGGGCACATGTGAGCAGGGAGCAGGGAGACCCCCCGTGCCCAGGCCATGCCTCTACCCCAGGGTCCCCTCTCCCATGACCGCATGGCAGGAGGGAGGAACCCCAACACTTCCGGAGGTGTAGTCTCTCTCCTCCTCCTTGCAGCTGGCTCATGGGCCCACATTCAGGGCCCCCACCTCGGGAGAAAATTCTCCCAATGTGCTCTGATGTTGAAAGAGTCAAGAAGAGAAGAAGGGAAAAAAAACCCCCGAAGTCCCAGGAAAACAAAGTTCAACTCTCCATCTCCCTCCAGAGAAAAGGAGCTGAAAACTGGCTAAAAAGAAACAAAGTTGCTTCCTCTGCTCTTGCTGAAAGCAGGATGCAGAGGAGTGTGTATGTGTGTCCTTGAACAAACGCTCTGAGAAGTTTGTCTGGCTTTTTTTTCCTCTCCCCCCTCTCAGGCTCAGTTGAAAGGCACAGAAATGCACAAAGTTCACTTCTGGGCATAGAGCAGCAATAGGGGGATACACACGATAAAGTCACCCCAAGACACAGGGACAGAGAATTCAGTGGAAAGACTCCGAGAATTCTGCTCCCAGAGATCATTCATTCCTGCTCACCCTGACCCTTGTAGAAAGGGGACATCGTTCCAGGCAGCCTGTACTGAGCATGTGGCTCCTGAGTGGGGTTTGTTGTTTAGGAAACCTGCTCCGGCTTTTCCATTCTTTCCTTGCAAACAGGAAAACTTCTCCTGGGGCTGTGTGCAGGCAGAGCCCTGAGGAGAGCAGGTGGCACATGGTGCGCTGGGCTGGGACAGCCAGCTGCAGAGCTCAAGGGAAGAAGCCCAAAGTGTCACAATGGCTCCTTGCCTTCCCATGCAACACCTGGGTCACAATGGTCTCCTTGATTCCATGAGGCCCCACTGTGTCACAATGGCTCCTTGGTTCCATCAGGTTCCGCAGTGTCACCATGGTCTCCTTTGATCCGCACTGTCATCATGGACAATTGGTTCCATGAGGCCCCGCAGTGTCACAATGGTCCCTTGCTTCCATAGCTTTGATGTTGTAACAAAGGACTCCTTGCTTCTATGAGCTAGCCTGCTTTTTGCAGAGGTGTCTTTGGTTCCAACAAGGCCCCGCTGTGTCTCAGTGCACCCTGGCTTCCATGTGGATCTGGAGTATCACAAAGGCTCCTTGGTTCCACCAGGTCCTGCTGTGTCACAATGGGTCCTGTGGTCCCTGAGGCCCTCCAAAACCATCGTGGAGGCTTGCTTCCATGAGGTTCCATTATGTGCCAGTGGTCATCTTGGTTCCAGGAGTTTCCTTAGTGTCACAATGCTCTCCATGTTTCCATGATTCCCCACAATGTCACAATGCTCTCCATGCTTCCATTAGGCCCTGCTTTGCCACAATGGTCCCCTTGTTTCCATGCGGCCTTGCTGTGTCACAATGGACGTACGGTTCCATGATGTTGCGTGGTGTCACCGTGCTCTTCTTGAATCCGCCGTGTAACCATGGACCATTGGTTCCATGCAGCCGTGTCACAATGGGCTCCTTGATTCCATGATTCCCCACGGTGTCACAATGGAGCCTTGTTTCTAGGAGGTTCTGTACTGTCACAATTGCCTCCTTGATGCCATCAGCCCCTGCAGTGTCACAATGGCTCCTTGGTTCCATGAGGAACACAATAGCTTGGCATAAGCATTGAGCAACAGCTGCTGAACACACCTGGCAACATCTGCTTGCATCAAAAGAGGGCTTCAAGCTGACAATGGCACCAGCAGCTTCCATCTGCAACAGACACCCAGGGAAAGGACAGGCTGTGCCGGTTTGGACAAATGTGGAGGAAAATATCCTCTTATAGAAGGCAGGTTACACCCAGCCCTCCCCCACCAGGTTTTTGGAAAAAAGAATTTTCCTGGGAAGAAAGTGAAAGAGATAAAAACTACTTTTTTAACAAACACACAGGAAAAGGATAACAATGCTAAATATTAAAACCTCTCGCTGTGCAGAGAAAGCTGGGATAATTTGAGAGTCCTTCCGTGTTTCGGTGGGGTCTCCTGAAACATCCATAGACAGCGAGGCCCGTGCAAAGAAACAGGGAGCGATTCTTGAGAGAAGTTTCAGAGCTCTTTCTTCTCCAGCCACATGGGCGGGGCACTGCCAAAGAACTGAGCAATCACGGCACAAGCAGGGCCCTCCTGGCACAGGGCAACACAAAATAAGCAGTGCTGAACAGGATTAGGGCACATGTGAGCAGGGAGCAGGGAGACCCCGTGCCCAGGCCATGCCTCTACCCCAGGGTCCCCTCTCCCATGACCTCATGGCAGGGGGGAGGAACCCCAACACTTCCGTAGGTGCAGTCTCTCTCCTCCTCCTTGCAGCTGGCTCATGGGCCCACATTCAGGGCCCCCACCTCGGGAGAAAATTCTCCCAATGTGCTCTGATGTTGAAAGAGTCAAGAAGAGAAGAAGGGAAAAAAAACCCCCGAAGTCCCAGGAAAACAAAGTTCAACTCTCCATCTCCCTCCAGAGAAAAGGAGCTGAAAACTGGCTAAAAAGAAACAAAGTTGCTTCCTCTGCTCTTGCTGCAAGCAGGATGCAGAGGAGTGTGTATGTGTGTCCTTGAACAAACGCTCTGAGAAGTTTGTCTGGCTTTTTTTTCCTCTCCCCCCTCTCAGGCTCAGTTGAAAGGCACAGAAATGCACAAAGTTCACTTCTGGGCATAGAGCAGCAATAGGGGGATACACATGATAAAGTCACCCCAAGACACAGGGACAGAGAATTCAGTGGAAAGACTCCGAGAATTCTGCTCCCAGAGATCATTCATTCCTGCTCACCCTGACCCTTGTAGAAAGGGGACATCGTTCCAGGCAGCCTGTACTGAGCATGTGGCTCCTGAGTGGGGTTTGTTGTTTAGGAAACCTGCTCCGGCTTTTCCATTCTTTCCTTGCAAACAGGAAAACTTCTCCTGGGGCTGTGTGCAGGCAGAGCCCTGAGGAGAGCAGGTGGCACATGGTGCGCTGGGCTGGGACAGCCAGCTGCAGAGCTCAAGGGAAGAAGCCCAAAGTGTCACAATGGCTCCTTGCCTTCCCATGCAACACCTGGGTCACAATGGTCTCCTTGATTCCATGAGGCCCCACTGTGTCACAATGGCTCCTTGGTTCCATCAGGTTCCGCAGTGTCACCATGGTCTCTTTTGATCCGCACTGTCATCATGGACAATTGGTTCCATGAGGCCCCGCAGTGTCACAATGGTCCCTTGCTTCCATAGGTTTGATGTTGTAACAAAGGACTCCTTGCTTCTATGAGCTAGCCTGCTTTTTGCAGAGGTGTCTTTGGTTCCAACAAGGCCCCGCTGTGTCTCAGTGCACCCTGGCTTCCATGTGGATCTGGAGTATCACAAAGGCTCCTTGGTTCCACCAGGTCCTGCTGTGTCACAATGGGTCCTGTGGTCCCTGAGGCCCTCCAAAACCATCGTGGAGGCTTGCTTCCATGAGGTTCCATTATGTGCCAGTGGTCATCTTGGTTCCAGGAGTTTCCTTAGTGTCACAATGCTCTCCATGCTTCCATTAGGCCCTGCTTTGCCACAATGGTCCCCTTGTTTCCATGAGGCCCCGCTGTGTCACAATGGACCTATGGTTCCGTGATGTTGCGTGGTGTCACCGTGCTCTTCTTGAATCCGCCGTGTAACCATGGACCATTGGTTCCATGCAGCCGTGTCACAATGGGCTCCTTGATTCCATGATTCCCCACGGTGTCACAATGGAGCCTTGTTTCTAGGAGGTTCTGTACTGTCACAATTGCCTCCTTGATGCCATCAGCCCCTGCAGTGTCACAATGGCTCCTTGGTTCCATGAGGAACACAATAGCTTGGCATAAGCATTGAGCAACAGCTGCTGAACACACCTGGCAACATCTGCTTGCATCAAAAGAGGGCTTCAAGCTGACAATGGCACCAGCAGCTTCCATCTGCAACAGAGACCCAGGAAAGGACAGGCTGTGCCAGTTTGGACAAATTTGGAGGAAAATATCCTCTTATAGAAGGCAGGTTACACCCAGCCCTCCCCCACCAGGTTTTTGGAAAAAAGAACTTTCCTGGGAAGAAAGTGAAAGAGATAAAACCTATTTTTTTAACAAACACACAGGAAAAGGATAACAATGCTAAATATTAAAAGCTCTCGCTGTGCAGAGAAAGCTGGGATAATTTGAGAGTCCTTCTGTGTTTCGGTGGGGTCTCCTGAAACATCCATAGACAGCGAGGCCCGTGCAAAGAAACAGGGAGCGATTCTTGAGAGAAGTTTCAGAGCTCTTTCTTCTCCAGCCACATGGGTGGGGCACTGCCAAAGAACTGAGCAATCACAGCACAACCAGGGCCCTCCTCGCACAAGGCAACACAAAATAAGCAGTGCTGAACAGGATTAGGGCACATGTGAGCAGGGAGCAGGGAGACCCCGTGCCCAGGCCATGCCTCTACCCCAGGGTCCCCTCTCCCATGACCTCATGGCAGGGGGGAGGAACCCCAACACTTCCGTAGGTGCAGTCTCTCTCCTCCTCCTTGCAGCTGGCTCATGGGCCCACATTCAGGGCCCCCACCTCGGGAGAAAATTCTCCCAATGTGCTCTGATGTTGAAAGAGTCAAGAAGAGAAGAAGGGAAAAAAAACCCCCGAAGTCCCAGGAAAACAAAGTTCAACTCTCCATCTCCCCCCAGAGAAAAGGAGTTGAAAACTGGCTAAAAAGAAACAAAGTTGCTTCCCTCTGCTCTTGCTGCAAGCAGGATGCAGAGGAGTGTGTATGTGTGTCCTTGAACAAACCCTCTGAGAAGTTTGTCTGGATTTTTTTCCTCTCCCCCCTCTCAGGCTCAGTTGAAAGGCACAGAAATGCACAAAGTTCACTTCTGGGCATAGAGCAGCAATAGGGGATACACATGATAAAGTCACCCCAAGACACAGGGACAGAGAATTCAGTGGAAAGACTCCGAGAATTCTGCTCCCAGAGATCATTCATTCCTGCTCACACTGACCCTTGTAGAAAGGGGACATCGTTCCAGGCAGCCTGTACTGAGCATGTGGCTCCTGAGTGGGGTTTGTTGTTTAGGAAACCTGCTCCGGCTTTTCCATTCTTTCCTTGCAAACAGGAAAACTTCTCCTGGGGCTGTGTGCAGGCAGAGCCCTGAGGAGAGCAGGTGGCACATGGTGCGCTGGGCTGGGACAGCCAGCTGCAGAGCTCAAGGGAAGAAGCCCAAAGTGTCACAATGGCTCCTTGCCTTCCCATGCAACACCTGGGTCACAATGGTCTCCTTGATTCCATGAGGCCCCACTGTGTCACAATGGCTCCTTGGTTCCATCAGGTTCCGCAGTGTCACCATGGTCTCCTTTGATCCGCACTGTCATCATGGACAATTGGTTCCATGAGGCCCCGCAGTGTCACAATGGTCCCTTGGTTGCATAGCTTTTACGTTGTAACAATGGACTCCTTGCTTCTATGAGCTAGCCTGCTTTTTGCAGAGGTGTCTTTGGTTCCAACAAGGCCCCGCTGTGTCTCAGTGCACCCTGGCTTCCATGTGGATCTGGAGTATCACAAAGGCTCCTTGGTTCCACCAGGTCCTGCTGTGTCACAATGGGTCCTGTGGTCCCTGAGGCCCTCCAAAGTCATCATGGATGCTTGCTTCCATGAGGTTCCATTATGTGCCAGTGGTCATCTTGGTTCCAGGAGTTTCCTTAGTGTCACAATGCTCTCCATGTTTCCATGATTCCCCACAATGTCACAATGCTCTCCAGGCTTCCATTAGGCCCTGCTTTGCCACAATGGTCCCCTTGTTTCCATGCGGCCTTGCTGTGTCACAATGGACGTACGGTTCCATGATGTTGCGTGGTGTCACCGTGCTCTTCTTGAATCCGCCGTGTAACCATGGACCATTGGTTCCATGCAGCCGTGTCACAATGGGCTCCTTGATTCCATGATTCCCCACGGTGTCACAATGGAGCCTTGTTTCTAGGAGGTTCTGTACTGTCACAATTGCCTCCTTGATGCCATCAGCCCCTGCAGTGTCACAATGGCTCCTTGGTTCCATGAGGAACACAATAGCTTGGCATAAGCATTGAGCAACAGCTGCTGAACACACCTGGCAACATCTGCTTGCATCAAAAGAGGGCTTCAAGCTGACAATGGCACCAGCAGCTTCCATCTGCAACAGAGACCCAGGAAAGGACAGGCTGTGCCGGTTTGGACAAATGTGGAGGAAAATATCCTCTGATAGAAGGCAGGTTACACCCAGCCCTCCCCCACCAGGTTTTTGGAAAAAAGAACTTTCCTGGGAAGAAAGTGAAAGAGATAAAAACTATTTTTTTAACAAACACCCAGGAAAAGGATAGCAATGCTAAATATTAAAAGCTCTCGCTGTGCAGAGAAAGCTGGGATAATTTGAGAGTCCTTCCGTGTTTTGGTGGGGTCTCCTGAAACATCCATAGACAGCGAGGCCCGTGCAAAGAAACAGGGAGCGATTCTTGAGAGAAGTTTCAGAGCTCTTTCTTCTCCAGCCACATGGGCGGGGCACTGCCAAAGAACTGAGCAATCACAGCACAACCAGGGCCCTCCTGGCACAGGGCAACACAAAATAAGCAGTGCTGAACAGGGTTAGGGCACATGTGAGCAGGGAGCAGGGAGACCCCCCGTGCCCAGGCCATGCCTCTACCCCAGGGTCCCCTCTCCCATGACCGCATGGCAGGAGGGAGGAACCCCAACACTTCCGGAGGTGTAGTCTCTCTCCTCCTCCTTGCAGCTGGCTCATGGGCCCACATTCAGGGCCCCCACCTCGGGAGAAAATTCTCCCAATGTGCTCTGATGTTGAAAGAGTCAAGAAGAGAAGAAGGGAAAAAAAACCCCCGAAGTCCCAGGAAAACAAAGTTCAACTCTCCATCTCCCTCCAGAGAAAAGGAGCTGAAAACTGGCTAAAAAGAAACAAAGTTGCTTCCTCTGCTCTTGCTGAAAGCAGGATGCAGAGGAGTGTGTATGTGTGTCCTTGAACAAACGCTCTGAGAAGTTTGTCTGGCTTTTTTTTCCTCTCCCCCCTCTCAGGCTCAGTTGAAAGGCACAGAAATGCACAAAGTTCACTTCTGGGCATAGAGCAGCAATAGGGGGATACACACGATAAAGTCACCCCAAGACACAGGGACAGAGAATTCAGTGGAAAGACTCCGAGAATTCTGCTCCCAGAGATCATTCATTCCTGCTCACCCTGACCCTTGTAGAAAGGGGACATCGTTCCAGGCAGCCTGTACTGAGCATGTGGCTCCTGAGTGGGGTTTGTTGTTTAGGAAACCTGCTCCGGCTTTTCCATTCTTTCCTTGCAAACAGGAAAACTTCTCCTGGGGCTGTGTGCAGGCAGAGCCCTGAGGAGAGCAGGTGGCACATGGTGCGCTGGGCTGGGACAGCCAGCTGCAGAGCTCAAGGGAAGAAGCCCAAAGTGTCACAATGGCTCCTTGCCTTCCCATGCAACACCTGGGTCACAATGGTCTCCTTGATTCCATGAGGCCCCACTGTGTCACAATGGCTCCTTGGTTCCATCAGGTTCCGCAGTGTCACCATGGTCTCCTTTGATCCGCTCTGTCATCATGGACAATTGGTTCCATGAGGCCCCGCAGTGTCACAATGGTCCCTTGCTTCCATAGCTTTGATGTTGTAACAAAGGACTCCTTGCTTCTATGAGCTAGCCTGCTTTTTGCAGAGGTGTCTTTGGTTCCAACAAGGCCCCGCTGTGTCTCAGTGCACCCTGGCTTCCATGTGGATCTGGAGTATCACAAAGGCTCCTTGGTTCCACCAGGTCCTGCTGTGTCACAATGGGTCCTGTGGTCCCTGAGGCCCTCCAAAACCATCGTGGAGGCTTGCTTCCATGAGGTTCCATTATGTGCCAGTGGTCATCTTGGTTCCAGGAGTTTCCTTAGTGTCACAATGCTCTCCATGTTTCCATGATTCCCCACAATGTCACAATGCTCTCCATGCTTCCATTAGGCCCTGCTTTGCCACAATGGTCCCCTTGTTTCCATGCGGCCTTGCTGTGTCACAATGGACGTACGGTTCCATGATGTTGCGTGGTGTCACCGTGCTCTTCTTGAATCCGCCGTGTAACCATGGACCATTGGTTCCATGCAGCCGTGTCACAATGGGCTCCTTGATTCCATGATTCCCCACGGTGTCACAATGGAGCCTTGTTTCTAGGAGGTTCTGTACTGTCACAATTGCCTCCTTGATGCCATCAGCCCCTGCAGTGTCACAATGGCTCCTTGGTTCCATGAGGAACACAATAGCTTGGCATAAGCATTGAGCAACAGCTGCTGAACACACCTGGCAACATCTGCTTGCATCAAAAGAGGGCTTCAAGCTGACAATGGCACCAGCAGCTTCCATCTGCAACAGACACCCAGGGAAAGGACAGGCTGTGCCGGTTTGGACAAATGTGGAGGAAAATATCCTCTTATAGAAGGCAGGTTACACCCAGCCCTCCCCCACCAGGTTTTTGGAAAAAAGAATTTTCCTGGGAAGAAAGTGAAAGAGATAAAAACTACTTTTTTAACAAACACACAGGAAAAGGATAACAATGCTAAATATTAAAACCTCTCGCTGTGCAGAGAAAGCTGGGATAATTTGAGAGTCCTTCCGTGTTTCGGTGGGGTCTCCTGAAACATCCATAGACAGCGAGGCCCGTGCAAAGAAACAGGGAGCGATTCTTGAGAGAAGTTTCAGAGCTCTTTCTTCTCCAGCCACATGGGCGGGGCACTGCCAAAGAACTGAGCAATCACGGCACAACCAGGGCCCTCCTGGCACAGGGCAACACAAAATAAGCAGTGCTGAACAGGATTAGGGCACATGTGAGCAGGGAGCAGGGAGACCCCGTGCCCAGGCCATGCCTCTACCCCAGGGTCCCCTCTCCCATGACCTCATGGCAGGGGGGAGGAACCCCAACACTTCCGTAGGTGTAGTCTCTCTCCTCCTCCTTGCAGCTGGCTCATGGGCCCACATTCAGGGCCCCCACCTCGGGAGAAAATTCTCCCAATGTGCTCTGATGTTGAAAGAGTCAAGAAGAGAAGAAGGGAAAAAAAACCCCCGAAGTCCCAGGAAAACAAAGTTCAACTCTCCATCTCCCTCCAGAGAAAAGGAGCTGAAAACTGGCTAAAAAGAAACAAAGTTGCTTCCTCTGCTCTTGCTGCAAGCAGGATGCAGAGGAGTGTGTATGTGTGTCCTTGAACAAACGCTCTGAGAAGTTTGTCTGGCTTTTTTTTCCTCTCCCCCCTCTCAGGCTCAGTTGAAAGGCACAGAAATGCACAAAGTTCACTTCTGGGCATAGAGCAGCAATAGGGGGATACACATGATAAAGTCACCCCAAGACACAGGGACAGAGAATTCAGTGGAAAGACTCCGAGAATTCTGCTCCCAGAGATCATTCATTCCTGCTCACCCTGACCCTTGTAGAAAGGGGACATCGTTCCAGGCAGCCTGTACTGAGCATGTGGCTCCTGAGTGGGGTTTGTTGTTTAGGAAACCTGCTCCGGCTTTTCCATTCTTTCCTTGCAAACAGGAAAACTTCTCCTGGGGCTGTGTGCAGGCAGAGCCCTGAGGAGAGCAGGTGGCACATGGTGCGCTGGGCTGGGACAGCCAGCTGCAGAGCTCAAGGGAAGAAGCCCAAAGTGTCACAATGGCTCCTTGCCTTCCCATGCAACACCTGGGTCACAATGGTCTCCTTGATTCCATGAGGCCCCACTGTGTCACAATGGCTCCTTGGTTCCATCAGGTTCCGCAGTGTCACCATGGTCTCTTTTGATCCGCACTGTCATCATGGACAATTGGTTCCATGAGGCCCCGCAGTGTCACAATGGTCCCTTGCTTCCATAGGTTTGATGTTGTAACAAAGGACTCCTTGCTTCTATGAGCTAGCCTGCTTTTTGCAGAGGTGTCTTTGGTTCCAACAAGGCCCCGCTGTGTCTCAGTGCACCCTGGCTTCCATGTGGATCTGGAGTATCACAAAGGCTCCTTGGTTCCACCAGGTCCTGCTGTGTCACAATGGGTCCTGTGGTCCCTGAGGCCCTCCAAAACCATCGTGGAGGCTTGCTTCCATGAGGTTCCATTATGTGCCAGTGGTCATCTTGGTTCCAGGAGTTTCCTTAGTGTCACAATGCTCTCCATGCTTCCATTAGGCCCTGCTTTGCCACAATGGTCCCCTTGTTTCCATGAGGCCCCGCTGTGTCACAATGGACCTATGGTTCCGTGATGTTGCGTGGTGTCACCGTGCTCTTCTTGAATCCGCCGTGTAACCATGGACCATTGGTTCCATGCAGCCGTGTCACAATGGGCTCCTTGATTCCATGATTCCCCACGGTGTCACAATGGAGCCTTGTTTCTAGGAGGTTCTGTACTGTCACAATTGCCTCCTTGATGCCATCAGCCCCTGCAGTGTCACAATGGCTCCTTGGTTCCATGAGGAACACAATAGCTTGGCATAAGCATTGAGCAACAGCTGCTGAACACACCTGGCAACATCTGCTTGCATCAAAAGAGGGCTTCAAGCTGACAATGGCACCAGCAGCTTCCATCTGCAACAGAGACCCAGGAAAGGACAGGCTGTGCCAGTTTGGACAAATTTGGAGGAAAATATCCTCTTATAGAAGGCAGGTTACACCCAGCCCTCCCCCACCAGGTTTTTGGAAAAAAGAACTTTCCTGGGAAGAAAGTGAAAGAGATAAAACCTATTTTTTTAACAAACACACAGGAAAAGGATAACAATGCTAAATATTAAAAGCTCTCGCTGTGCAGAGAAAGCTGGGATAATTTGAGAGTCCTTCTGTGTTTCGGTGGGGTCTCCTGAAACATCCATAGACAGCGAGGCCCGTGCAAAGAAACAGGGAGCGATTCTTGAGAGAAGTTTCAGAGCTCTTTCTTCTCCAGCCACATGGGTGGGGCACTGCCAAAGAACTGAGCAATCACAGCACAACCAGGGCCCTCCTCGCACAAGGCAACACAAAATAAGCAGTGCTGAACAGGATTAGGGCACATGTGAGCAGGGAGCAGGGAGACCCCGTGCCCAGGCCATGCCTCTACCCCAGGGTCCCCTCTCCCATGACCTCATGGCAGGGGGGAGGAACCCCAACACTTCCGTAGGTGCAGTCTCTCTCCTCCTCCTTGCAGCTGGCTCATGGGCCCACATTCAGGGCCCCCACCTCGGGAGAAAATTCTCCCAATGTGCTCTGATGTTGAAAGAGTCAAGAAGAGAAGAAGGGAAAAAAAACCCCCGAAGTCCCAGGAAAACAAAGTTCAACTCTCCATCTCCCCCCAGAGAAAAGGAGTTGAAAACTGGCTAAAAAGAAACAAAGTTGCTTCCCTCTGCTCTTGCTGCAAGCAGGATGCAGAGGAGTGTGTATGTGTGTCCTTGAACAAACCCTCTGAGAAGTTTGTCTGGATTTTTTTCCTCTCCCCCCTCTCAGGCTCAGTTGAAAGGCACAGAAATGCACAAAGTTCACTTCTGGGCATAGAGCAGCAATAGGGGATACACATGATAAAGTCACCCCAAGACACAGGGACAGAGAATTCAGTGGAAAGACTCCGAGAATTCTGCTCCCAGAGATCATTCATTCCTGCTCACACTGACCCTTGTAGAAAGGGGACATCGTTCCAGGCAGCCTGTACTGAGCATGTGGCTCCTGAGTGGGGTTTGTTGTTTAGGAAACCTGCTCCGGCTTTTCCATTCTTTCCTTGCAAACAGGAAAACTTCTCCTGGGGCTGTGTGCAGGCAGAGCCCTGAGGAGAGCAGGTGGCACATGGTGCGCTGGGCTGGGACAGCCAGCTGCAGAGCTCAAGGGAAGAAGCCCAAAGTGTCACAATGGCTCCTTGCCTTCCCATGCAACACCTGGGTCACAATGGTCTCCTTGATTCCATGAGGCCCCACTGTGTCACAATGGCTCCTTGGTTCCATCAGGTTCCGCAGTGTCACCATGGTCTCCTTTGATCCGCACTGTCATCATGGACAATTGGTTCCATGAGGCCCCGCAGTGTCACAATGGTCCCTTGGTTGCATAGCTTTTACGTTGTAACAATGGACTCCTTGCTTCTATGAGCTAGCCTGCTTTTTGCAGAGGTGTCTTTGGTTCCAACAAGGCCCCGCTGTGTCTCAGTGCACCCTGGCTTCCATGTGGATCTGGAGTATCACAAAGGCTCCTTGGTTCCACCAGGTCCTGCTGTGTCACAATGGGTCCTGTGGTCCCTGAGGCCCTCCAAAGTCATCATGGATGCTTGCTTCCATGAGGTTCCATTATGTGCCAGTGGTCATCTTGGTTCCAGGAGTTTCCTTAGTGTCACAATGCTCTCCATGTTTCCATGATTCCCCACAATGTCACAATGCTCTCCAGGCTTCCATTAGGCCCTGCTTTGCCACAATGGTCCCCTTGTTTCCATGCGGCCTTGCTGTGTCACAATGGACGTACGGTTCCATGATGTTGCGTGGTGTCACCGTGCTCTTCTTGAATCCGCCGTGTAACCATGGACCATTGGTTCCATGCAGCCGTGTCACAATGGGCTCCTTGATTCCATGATTCCCCACGGTGTCACAATGGAGCCTTGTTTCTAGGAGGTTCTGTACTGTCACAATTGCCTCCTTGATGCCATCAGCCCCTGCAGTGTCACAATGGCTCCTTGGTTCCATGAGGAACACAATAGCTTGGCATAAGCATTGAGCAACAGCTGCTGAACACACCTGGCAACATCTGCTTGCATCAAAAGAGGGCTTCAAGCTGACAATGGCACCAGCAGCTTCCATCTGCAACAGAGACCCAGGAAAGGACAGGCTGTGCCGGTTTGGACAAATGTGGAGGAAAATATCCTCTGATAGAAGGCAGGTTACACCCAGCCCTCCCCCACCAGGTTTTTGGAAAAAAGAACTTTCCTGGGAAGAAAGTGAAAGAGATAAAAACTATTTTTTTAACAAACACACAGGAAAAGGATAACAATGCTAAATATTAAAAGCTCTCGCTGTGCAGAGAAAGCTGGGATAATTTGAGAGTCCTTCCGTGTTTTGGTGGGGTCTCCTGAAACATCCATAGACAGCGAGGCCCGTGCAAAGAAACAGGGAGCGATTCTTGAGAGAAGTTTCAGAGCTCTTTCTTCTCCAGCCACATGGGCGGGGCACTGCCAAAGAACTGAGCAATCACAGCACAACCAGGGCCCTCCTGGCACAGGGCAACACAAAATAAGCAGTGCTGAACAGGGTTAGGGCACATGTGAGCAGGGAGCAGGGAGACCCCCCGTGCCCAGGCCATGCCTCTACCCCAGGGTCCCCTCTCCCATGACCGCATGGCAGGAGGGAGGAACCCCAACACTTCCGGAGGTGTAGTCTCTCTCCTCCTCCTTGCAGCTGGCTCATGGGCCCACATTCAGGGCCCCCACCTCGGGAGAAAATTCTCCCAATGTGCTCTGATGTTGAAAGAGTCAAGAAGAGAAGAAGGGAAAAAAAACCCCCGAAGTCCCAGGAAAACAAAGTTCAACTCTCCATCTCCCTCCAGAGAAAAGGAGCTGAAAACTGGCTAAAAAGAAACAAAGTTGCTTCCTCTGCTCTTGCTGAAAGCAGGATGCAGAGGAGTGTGTATGTGTGTCCTTGAACAAACGCTCTGAGAAGTTTGTCTGGCTTTTTTTTCCTCTCCCCCCTCTCAGGCTCAGTTGAAAGGCACAGAAATGCACAAAGTTCACTTCTGGGCATAGAGCAGCAATAGGGGGATACACACGATAAAGTCACCCCAAGACACAGGGACAGAGAATTCAGTGGAAAGACTCCGAGAATTCTGCTCCCAGAGATCATTCATTCCTGCTCACACTGACCCTTGTAGAAAGGGGACATCGTTCCAGGCAGCCTGTACTGAGCATGTGGCTCCTGAGTGGGGTTTGTTGTTTAGGAAACCTGCTCCGGCTTTTCCATTCTTTCCTTGCAAACAGGAAAACTTCTCCTGGGGCTGTGTGCAGGCAGAGCCCTGAGGAGAGCAGGTGGCACATGGTGCGCTGGGCTGGGACAGCCAGCTGCAGAGCTCAAGGGAAGAAGCCCAAAGTGTCACAATGGCTCCTTGCCTTCACATGCAACACCTGGGTCACAATGGTCTCCTTGATTCCATGAGGCCCCACTGTGTCACAATGGCTCCTTGGTTCCATCAGGTTCCGCAGTGTCACCATGGTCTCCTTTGATCCGCACTGTCATCATGGACAATTGGTTCCATGAGGCCCCGCAGTGTCACAATGGTCCCTTGCTTCCATAGCTTTGATGTTGTAACAAAGGACTCCTTGCTTCTATGAGCTAGCCTGCTTTTTGCAGAGGTGTCTTTGGTTCCAACAAGGCCCCGCTGTGTCTCAGTGCACCCTGGCTTCCATGTGGATCTGGAGTATCACAAAGGCTCCTTGGTTCCACCAGGTCCTGCTGTGTCACAATGGGTCCTGTGGTCCCTGAGGCCCTCCAAAACCATCGTGGAGGCTTGCTTCCATGAGGTTCCATTATGTGCCAGTGGTCATCTTGGTTCCAGGAGTTTCCTTAGTGTCACAATGCTCTCCATGTTTCCATGATTCCCCACAATGTCACAATGCTCTCCAGGCTTCCATTAGGCCCTGCTTTGCCACAATGGTCCCCTTGTTTCCATGCGGCCTTGCTGTGTCACAATGGACCTATGGTTCCATGATGTTGCGTGGTGTCACCGTGCTCTTCTTGAATCCGCCGTGTAACCATGGACCATTGGTTCCATGCAGCCGTGTCACAATGGGCTCCGTGATTCCATGATTCCCCACGGTGTCACAATGGAGCCTTGTTTCTAGGAGGTTCTGTACTGTCACAATTGCCTCCTTGATGCCATCAGCCCCTGCAGTGTCACAATGGCTCCTTGGTTCCATGAGGAACACAATAGCTTGGCATAAGCATTGAGCAACAGCTGCTGAACACACCTGGCAACATCTGCTTGCATCAAAAGAGGGCTTCAAGCTGACAATGGCACCAGCAGCTTCCATCTGCAACAGAGACCCAGGAAAGGACAGGCTGTGCCGGTTTGGACAAATGTGGAGGAAAATATCCTCTGATAGAAGGCAGGTTACACCCAGCCCTCCCCCACCAGGTTTTTGGAAAAAAGAACTTTCCTGGGAAGAAAGTGAAAGAGATAAAAACTATTTTTTTAACAAACACACAGGAAAAGGATAACAATGCTAAATATTAAAACCTCTCGCTGTGCAGAGAAAGCTGGGATAATTTGAGAGTCCTTCTGTGTTTCGGTGGGGTCTCCTGAAACATCCATAGACAGCGAGGCCCGTGCAAAGAAATAGGGAGCGATTCTTGAGAGAAGTTTCAGAGCTCTTTCTTCTCCAGCCACATGGGCGGGGCACTGCCAAAGAACTGAGCAATCAAGGGACAACCAGGACCCTCCTCGCACAGGGCAACACCAATAAGCAGTGCTGAACAGGATTAGGGCACATGTGAGCAGGGAGCAGGGAGACCCCGTGCCCAGGCCATGCCTCTACCCCAGGGTCCCCTCTCCCATGACCTCATGGCAGGGGGGAGGAACCCCAACACTTCCGTAGGTGTAGTCTCTCTCCTCCTCCTTGCAGCTGGCTCATGGGCCCACATTCAGGGCCCCCACCTCGGGAGAAAATTCTCCCAATGTGCTCTGATGTTGAAAGAGTCAAGAAGAGTAGAAGGGAAAAAAAACCCCCGAAGTCCCAGGAAAACAAAGTTCAACTCTCCATCTCCCCCCAGAGAAAAGGAGCTGAAAACTGGCTAAAAAGAAACAAAGTTGCTTCCTCTGCTCTTGCTGCAAGCAGGATGCAGAGGAGTGTGTATGTGTGTCCTTGAACAAACGCTCTGAGAAGTTTGTCTGGCTTTTTTTTCCTCTCCCCCCTCTCAGGCTCAGTTGAAAGGCACAGAAATGCACAAAGTTCACTTCTGGGCATAGAGCAGCAATAGGGGGATACACATGATAAAGTCACCCCAAGACACAGGGACAGAGAATTCAGTGGAAAGACTCCGAGAATTCTGCTCCCAGAGATCATTCATTCCTGCTCACCCTGACCCTTGTAGAAAGGGGACATCGTTCCAGGCAGCCTGTACTGAGCATGTGGCTCCTGAGTGGGGTTTGTTGTTTAGGAAACCTGCTCCGGCTTTTCCATTCTTTCCTTGCAAACAGGAAAACTTCTCCTGGGGCTGTGTGCAGGCAGAGCCCTGAGGAGAGCAGGTGGCACATGGTGCGCTGGGCTGGGACAGCCAGCTGCAGAGCTCAAGGGAAGAAGCCCAAAGTGTCACAATGGCTCCTTGCCTTCCCATGCAACACCTGGGTCACAATGGTCTCCTTGATTCCATGAGGCCCCACTGTGTCACAATGGCTCCTTGGTTCCATCAGGTTCCGCAGTGTCACCATGGTCTCCTTTGATCCGCACTGTCATCATGGACAATTGGTTCCATGAGGCCCCGCAGTGTCACAATGGTCCCTTGGGTCCATAGCTTTGATGTTGTAACAAAGGACTCCTTGCTTCTATGAGCTAGCCTGCTTTTTGCAGAGGTGTCTTTGGTTCCAACAAGGCCCCGCTGTGTCTCAGTGCACCCTGGCTTCCATGTGGATCTGGAGTATCACAAAGGCTCCTTGGTTCCACCAGGTCCTGCTGTGTCACAATGGGTCCTGTGGTCCCTGAGGCCCTCCAAAACCATCGTGGAGGCTTGCTTCCATGAGGTTCCATTATGTGCCAGTGGTCATCTTGGTTCCAGGAGTTTCCTTAGTGTCACAATGCTCTCCATGTTTCCATGATTCCCCACAATGTCACAATGCTCTCCAGGCTTCCATTAGGCCCTGCTTTGCCACAATGGTCCCCTTGTTTCCATGCGGCCTTGCTGTGTCACAATGGACCTATGGTTCCATGATGTTGCGTGGTGTCACCGTGCTCTTCTTGAATCCGCCGTGTAACCATGGACCATTGGTTCCATGCAGCCGTGTCACAATGGGCTCCGTGATTCCATGATTCCCCACGGTGTCACAATGGAGCCTTGTTTCTAGGAGGTTCTGTACTGTCACAATTGCCTCCTTGATGCCATCAGCCCCTGCAGTGTCACAATGGCTCCTTGGTTCCATGAGGAACACAATAGCTTGGCATAAGCATTGAGCAACAGCTGCTGAACACACCTGGCAACATCTGCTTGCATCAAAAGAGGGCTTCAAGCTGACAATGGCACCAGCAGCTTCCATCTGCAACAGAGACCCAGGAAAGGACAGGCTGTGCCGGTTTGGACAAATGTGGAGGAAAATATCCTCTGATAGAAGGCAGGTTACACCCAGCCCTCCCCCACCAGGTTTTTGGAAAAAAGAACTTTCCTGGGAAGAAAGTGAAAGAGATAAAAACTATTTTTTTAACAAACACACAGGAAAAGGATAACAATGCTAAATATTAAAACCTCTCGCTGTGCAGAGAAAGCTGGGATAATTTGAGAGTCCTTCTGTGTTTCGGTGGGGTCTCCTGAAACATCCATAGACAGCGAGGCCCGTGCAAAGAAATAGGGAGCGATTCTTGAGAGAAGTTTCAGAGCTCTTTCTTCTCCAGCCACATGGGCGGGGCACTGCCAAAGAACTGAGCAATCAAGGGACAACCAGGACCCTCCTCGCACAGGGCAACACCAATAAGCAGTGCTGAACAGGATTAGGGCACATGTGAGCAGGGAGCAGGGAGACCCCGTGCCCAGGCCATGCCTCTACCCCAGGGTCCCCTCTCCCATGACCTCATGGCAGGGGGGAGGAACCCCAACACTTCCGTAGGTGTAGTCTCTCTCCTCCTCCTTGCAGCTGGCTCATGGGCCCACATTCAGGGCCCCCACCTCGGGAGAAAATTCTCCCAATGTGCTCTGATGTTGAAAGAGTCAAGAAGAGTAGAAGGGAAAAAAAACCCCCGAAGTCCCAGGAAAACAAAGTTCAACTCTCCATCTCCCCCCAGAGAAAAGGAGCTGAAAACTGGCTAAAAAGAAACAAAGTTGCTTCCTCTGCTCTTGCTGCAAGCAGGATGCAGAGGAGTGTGTATGTGTGTCCTTGAACAAACGCTCTGAGAAGTTTGTCCGGTTTTTTTCCTCTGCCCCCTCTCAGGCTCAGTTGAAAGGCACAGAAACGCACAAAGTTCACTTCTGGGCATAGAGCAGCAATAGGGGATACACACGATAAAGTCACCCCAAGACACAGGGACAGAGAATTCAGTGGAAAGACTCCGAGAATTCTGCTCCCAGAGATCATTCATTCCTGCTCACACTGACCCTTGTAGAAAGGGGACATCGTTCCAGGCAGCCTGTACTGAGCATGTGGCTCCTGAGTGGGGTTTGTTGTTTAGGAAACCTGCTCCGGCTTTTCCATTCTTTCCTTGCAAACAGGAAAACTTCTCCTGGGGCTGTGTGCAGGCAGAGCCCTGAGGAGAGCAGGTGGCACATGGTGTACTGGGCTGGGACAGCCAGCTGCAGAGCTCAAGGGAAGAAGCCCAAAGTGTCACAATGGCTCCTTGCCTTCACATGCAACACCTGGGTCACAATGGTCTCCTTGATTCCATGAGGCCCCACTGTGTCACAATGGCTCCTTGGTTCCATCAGGTTCCGCAGTGTCACCATGGTCTCCTTTGATCCGCACTGTCATCATGGACAATTGGTTCCATGAGGCCCCGCAGTGTCACAATGGTCCCTTGCTTCCATAGCTTTGATGTTGTAACAAAGGACTCCTTGCTTCTATGAGCTAGCCTGCTTTTTGCAGAGGTGTCTTTGGTTCCAACAAGGCCCCGCTGTGTCTCAGTGCACCCTGGCTTCCATGTGGATCTGGAGTATCACAAAGGCTCCTTGGTTCCACCAGGTCCTGCTGTGTCACAATGGGTCCTGTGGTCCCCGAGGCCCTCCAAAACCATCGTGGAGGCTTGGTTCCATGAGGTTCCATTATGTGCCAGTGGTCATCTTGGTTCCAGGAGTTTCCTTAGTGTCACAATGCTCTCCATGCTTCCATGATTCCCCACAATGTCACAATGCTCTCCAGGCTTCCATTAGGCCCTGCTTTGCCACAATGGTCCCCTTGTTTCCATCAGGCCCCGCTGTGTCACAATGGACCTATGGTTCCGTGATGTTGCGTGGTGTCACCGTGCTCTTCTTGAATCCGCCGTGTAACCATGGACCATTGGTTCCATGCAGCCGTGTCACAATGGGCTCCTTGATTCCATGATTCCCCACGGTGTCACAATGGAGCCTTGTTTCTAGGAGGTTCTGTACTGTCACAATTGCCTCCTTGATGCCATCAGCCCCTGCAGTGTCACAATGGCTCCTTGGTTCCATGAGGAACACAATAGCTTGGCATAAGCATTGAGCAACAGCTGCTGAACACACCTGGCAACATCTGCTTGCATCAAAAGAGGGCTTCAAGCTGACAATGGCACCAGCAGCTTCCATCTGCAACAGAGACCCAGGAAAGGACAGGCTGTGCCGGTTTGGACAAATGTGGAGGAAAAAATCCTCTGATAGAAGGCAGGTTACACCCAGCCCTCCCCCACCAGGTTTTTGGAAAAAAGAACTTTCCTGGGAAGAAAGTGAAAGAGATAAAAACTATTTTTTTAACAAACACACAGGAAAAGGATAACAATGCTAAATATTAAAAGCTCTCGCTGTGCAGAGAAAGCTGGGATAATTTGAGAGTCCTTCCGTGTTTCGGTGGGGTCTCCTGAAACATCCATAGACAGCGAGGCCCGTGCAAAGAAACAGGGAGCGATTCTTGAGAGAAGTTTCAGAGCTCTTTCTTCTCCAGCCACATGGGCGGGGCACTGCCAAAGAACTGAGCAATCACGGCACAACCAGGGCCCTCCTGGCACAGGGCAACACAAAATAAGCAGTGCTGAACAGGGTTAGGGCACATGTGAGCAGGGAGCAGGGAGACCCCGTGCCCAGGCCATGCCTCTACCCCAGGGTCCCCTCTCCCATGACCGCATGGCAGGAGGGAGGAACCCCAACACTTCCGTAGGTGTAGTCTCTCTCCTCCTCCTTGCAGCTGGCTCATGGGCCCACATTCAGGGCCCCCACCTCGGGAGAAAATTCTCCCAATGTGCTCTGATGTTGAAAGAGTCAAGAAGAGAAGAAGGGAAAAAAAACCCCCGAAGTCCCAGGAAAACAAAGTTCAACTCTCCATCTCCCCCCAGAGAAAAGGAGCTGAAAACTGGCTAAAAAGAAACAAAGTTGCTTCCCTCTGCTCTTGCTGCAAGCAGGATGCAGAGGAGTGTGTATGTGTGTCCTTGAACAAACGCTCTGAGAAGTTTGTCCGGTTTTTTTTCCTCTCCCCCCTCTCAGGCTCAGTTGAAAGGCACAGAAATGCACAAAGTTCACTTCTGGGCATAGAGCAGCAATAGGGGATACACATGATAAAGTCACCCCAAGACACAGGGACAGAGAATTCAGTGGAAAGACTCCGAGAATTCTGCTCCCAGAGATCATTCATTCCTGCTCACACTGACCCTTGTAGAAAGGGGACATCGTTCCAGGCAGCCTGTACTGAGCATGTGGCTCCTGAGTGGGGTTTGTTGTTTAGGAAACCTGCTCCGGCTTTTCCATTCTTTCCTTGCAAACAGGAAAACTTCTCCTGGGGCTGTGTGCAGGCAGAGCCCTGAGGAGAGCAGGTGGCACATGGTGCGCTGGGCTGGGACAGCCAGCTGCAGAGCTCAAGGGAAGAAGCCCAAAGTGTCACAATGGCTCCTTGCCTTCCCATGCAACACCTGGGTCACAATGGTCTCCTTGATTCCATGAGGCCCCACTGTGTCACAATGGCTCCTTGGTTCCATCAGGTTCCGCAGTGTCACCATGGTCTCCTTTGATCCGCACTGTCATCATGGACAATTGGTTCCATGAGGCCCCGCAGTGTCACAATGGTCCCTTGCTTCCATAGCTTTTACGTTGTAACAATGGACTCCTTGCTTCTATGAGCTAGCCTGCTTTTTGCAGAGGTGTCTTTGGTTCCAACAAGGCCCCACTGTGTCTCAGTGCACCCTGGCTTCCATGTGGATCTGGAGTATCACAAAGGCTCCTTGGTTCCACCAGGTCCTGCTGTGTCACAATGGGTCCTGTGGTCCCTGAGGCCCTCCAAAGTCATCATGGATGCTTGCTTCCATGAGGTTCCATTATGTGCCAGTGGTCATCTTGGTTCCAGGAGTTTCCTTAGTGTCACAATGCTCTCCATGTTTCCATGATTCCCCACAATGTCACAATGCTCTCCAGGCTTCCATTAGGCCCTGCTTTGCCACAATGGTCCCCTTGTTTCCATGCGGCCTTGCTGTGTCACAATGGACGTACGGTTCCATGATGTTGCGTGGTGTCACCGTGCTCTTCTTGAATCCGCCGTGTAACCATGGACCATTGGTTCCATGCAGCCGTGTCACAATGGGCTCCTTGATTCCATGATTCCCCACGGTGTCACAATGGAGCCTTGTTTCTAGGAGGTTCTGTACTGTCACAATTGCCTCCTTGATGCCATCAGCCCCTGCAGTGTCACAATGGCTCCTTGGTTCCATGAGGAACACAATAGCTTGGCATAAGCATTGAGCAACAGCTGCTGAACACACCTGGCAACATCTGCTTGCATCAAAAGAGGGCTTCAAGCTGACAATGGCACCAGCAGCTTCCATCTGCAACAGACACCCAGGGAAAGGACAGGCTGTGCCGGTTTGGACAAATGTGGAGGAAAATATCCTCTGATAGAAGGCAGGTTACACCCAGCCCTCCCCCACCAGGTTTTTGGAAAAAAGAACTTTCCTGGGAAGAAAGTGAAAGAGATAAAAACTACTTTTTTAACAAACACAAAGGAAAAGGATAACAATGCTAAATATTAAAAGCTCTCGCTGTGCAGAGAAAGCTGGGATAATTTGAGAGTCCTTCTGTGTTTCGGTGGGGTCTCCTGAAACATCCATAGACAGCGAGGCCCGTGCAAAGAAACAGGGAGCGATTCTTGAGAGAAGTTTCAGAGCTCTTTCTTCTCCAGCCACATGGGCGGGGCACTGCCAAAGAACTGAGCAATCACGGCACAACCAGGGCCCTCCTGGCACAGGGCAACACAAAATAAGCAGTGCTGAACAGGGTTAGGGCACATGTGAGCAGGGAGCAGGGAGACCCCGTGCCCAGGCCATGCCTCTACCCCAGGGTCCCCTCTCCCATGACCGCATGGCAGGAGGGAGGAACCCCAACACTTCCGGAGGTGTAGTCTCTCTCCTCCTCCTTGCAGCTGGCTCATGGGCCCACATTCAGGGCCCCCACCTCGGGAGAAAATTCTCCCAATGTGCTCTGATGTTGAAAGAGTCAAGAAGAGAAGAAGGGAAAAAAACCCCCGAAGTCCCAGGAAAACAAAGTTCAACTCTCCATCTCCCCCCAGAGAAAAGGAGCTGAAAACTGGCTAAAAAGAAACAAAGTTGCTTCCCTCTGCTCTTGCTGCAAGCAGGATGCAGAGGAGTGTGTATGTGTGTCCTTGAACAAACGCTCTGAGAAGTTTGTCCGGTTTTTTTTCCTCTCCCCCCTCTCAGGCTCAGTTGAAAGGCACAGAAATGCACAAAGTTCACTTCTGGGCATAGAGCAGCAATAGGGGATACACATGATAAAGTCACCCCAAGACACAGGGAGAGAGAATTCAGTGGAAAGACTCCGAGAATTCTGCTCCCAGAGATCATTCATTCCTGCTCACACTGACCCTTGTAGAAAGGGGACATCGTTCCAGGCAGCCTGTACTGAGCATGTGGCTCCTGAGTGGGGTTTGTTGTTTAGGAAACCTGCTCCGGCTTTTCCATTCTTTCCTTGCAAACAGGAAAACTTCTCCTGGGGCTGTGTGCAGGCAGAGCCCTGAGGAGAGCAGGTGGCACATGGTGCGCTGGGCTGGGACAGCCAGCTGCAGAGCTCAAGGGAAGAAGCCCAAAGTGTCACAATGGCTCCTTGCCTTCCCATGCAACACCTGGGTCACAATGGTCTCCTTGATTCCATGAGGCCCCACTGTGTCACAATGGCTCCTTGGTTCCATCAGGTTCCGCAGTGTCACCATGGTCTCCTTTGATCCGCACTGTCATCATGGACAATTGGTTCCATGAGGCCCCGCAGTGTCACAATGGTCCCTTGGTTGCATAGCTTTTACGTTGTAACAAAGGACTCCTTGCTTCTATGAGCTAGCCTGCTTTTTGCAGAGGTGTCTTTGGTTCCAACAAGGCCCCACTGTGTCTCAGTGCACCCTGGCTTCCATGTGGATCTGGAGTATCACAAAGGCTCCTTGGTTCCACCAGGTCCTGCTGTGTCACAATGGGTCCTGTGGTCCCTGAGGCCCTCCAAAGTCATCATGGATGCTTGCTTCCATGAGGTTCCATTATGTGCCAGTGGTCATCTTGGTTCCAGGAGTTTCCTTAGTGTCACAATGCTCTCCATGTTTCCATGATTCCCCACAATGTCACAATGCTCTCCAGGCTTCCATTAGGCCCTGCTTTGCCACAATGGTCCCCTTGTTTCCATGCGGCCTTGCTGTGTCACAATGGACGTACGGTTCCATGATGTTGCGTGGTGTCACCGTGCTCTTCTTGAATCCGCCGTGTAACCATGGACCATTGGTTCCATGCAGCCGTGTCACAATGGGCTCCTTGATTCCATGATTCCCCACGGTGTCACAATGGAGCCTTGTTTCTAGGAGGTTCTGTACTGTCACAATTGCCTCCTTGATGCCATCAGCCCCTGCAGTGTCACAATGGCTCCTTGGTTCCATGAGGAACACAATAGCTTGGCATAAGCATTGAGCAACAGCTGCTGAACACACCTGGCAACATCTGCTTGCATCAAAAGAGGGCTTCAAGCTGACAATGGCACCAGCAGCTTCCATCTGCAACAGAGACCCAGGAAAGGACAGGCTGTGCCGGTTTGGACAAATGTGGAGGAAAATATCCTCTGATAGAAGGCAGGTTACACCCAGCCCTCCCCCACCAGGTTTTTGGAAAAAAGAACTTTCCTGGGAAGAAAGTGAAAGAGATAAAAACTATTTTTTTAACAAACACACAGGAAAAGGATAACAATGCTAAATATTAAAACCTCTCGCTGTGCAGAGAAAGCTGGGATAATTTGAGAGTCCTTCTGTGTTTCGGTGGGGTCTCCTGAAACATCCATAGACAGCGAGGCCCGTGCAAAGACATAGGGAGCGATTCTTGAGAGAAGTTTCAGAGCTCTTTCTTCTCCAGCCACATGGGCGGGGCACTGCCAAAGAACTGAGCAATCAAGGGACAACCAGGACCCTCCTCGCACAGGGCAACACCAATAAGCAGTGCTGAACAGGATTAGGGCACATGTGAGCAGGGAGCAGGGAGACCCCGTGCCCAGGCCATGCCTCTACCCCAGGGTCCCCTCTCCCATGACCTCATGGCAGGGGGGAGGAACCCCAACACTTCCGTAGGTGTAGTCTCTCTCCTCCTCCTTGCAGCTGGCTCATGGGCCCACATTCAGGGCCCCCACCTCGGGAGAAAATTCTCCCAATGTGCTCTGATGTTGAAAGAGTCAAGAAGAGTAGAAGGGAAAAAAAACCCCCGAAGTCCCAGGAAAACAAAGTTCAACTCTCCATCTCCCCCCAGAGAAAAGGAGCTGAAAACTGGCTAAAAAGAAACAAAGTTGCTTCCTCTGCTCTTGCTGCAAGCAGGATGCAGAGGAGTGTGTATGTGTGTCCTTGAACAAACGCTCTGAGAAGTTTGTCTGGCTTTTTTTTCCTCTCCCCCCTCTCAGGCTCAGTTGAAAGGCACAGAAATGCACAAAGTTCACTTCTGGGCATAGAGCAGCAATAGGGGGATACACATGATAAAGTCACCCCAAGACACAGGGACAGAGAATTCAGTGGAAAGACTCCGAGAATTCTGCTCCCAGAGATCATTCATTCCTGCTCACCCTGACCCTTGTAGAAAGGGGACATCGTTCCAGGCAGCCTGTACTGAGCATGTGGCTCCTGAGTGGGGTTTGTTGTTTAGGAAACCTGCTCCGGCTTTTCCATTCTTTCCTTGCAAACAGGAAAACTTCTCCTGGGGCTGTGTGCAGGCAGAGCCCTGAGGAGAGCAGGTGGCACATGGTGCGCTGGGCTGGGACAGCCAGCTGCAGAGCTCAAGGGAAGAAGCCCAAAGTGTCACAATGGCTCCTTGCCTTCCCATGCAACACCTGGGTCACAATGGTCTCCTTGATTCCATGAGGCCCCACTGTGTCACAATGGCTCCTTGGTTCCATCAGGTTCCGCAGTGTCACCATGGTCTCCTTTGATCCGCACTGTCATCATGGACAATTGGTTCCATGAGGCCCCGCAGTGTCACAATGGTCCCTTGGGTCCATAGCTTTGATGTTGTAACAAAGGACTCCTTGCTTCTATGAGCTAGCCTGCTTTTTGCAGAGGTGTCTTTGGTTCCAACAAGGCCCCGCTGTGTCTCAGTGCACCCTGGCTTCCATGTGGATCTGGAGTATCACAAAGGCTCCTTGGTTCCACCAGGTCCTGCTGTGTCACAATGGGTCCTGTGGTCCCTGAGGCCCTCCAAAACCATCGTGGAGGCTTGCTTCCATGAGGTTCCATTATGTGCCAGTGGTCATCTTGGTTCCAGGAGTTTCCTTAGTGTCACAATGCTCTCCATGTTTCCATGATTCCCCACAATGTCACAATGCTCTCCAGGCTTCCATTAGGCCCTGCTTTGCCACAATGGTCCCCTTGTTTCCATGCGGCCTTGCTGTGTCACAATGGACCTATGGTTCCATGATGTTGCGTGGTGTCACCGTGCTCTTCTTGAATCCGCCGTGTAACCATGGACCATTGGTTCCATGCAGCCGTGTCACAATGGGCTCCGTGATTCCATGATTCCCCACGGTGTCACAATGGAGCCTTGTTTCTAGGAGGTTCTGTACTGTCACAATTGCCTCCTTGATGCCATCAGCCCCTGCAGTGTCACAATGGCTCCTTGGTTCCATGAGGAACACAATAGCTTGGCATAAGCATTGAGCAACAGCTGCTGAACACACCTGGCAACATCTGCTTGCATCAAAAGAGGGCTTCAAGCTGACAATGGCACCAGCAGCTTCCATCTGCAACAGAGACCCAGGAAAGGACAGGCTGTGCCGGTTTGGACAAATGTGGAGGAAAATATCCTCTGATAGAAGGCAGGTTACACCCAGCCCTCCCCCACCAGGTTTTTGGAAAAAAGAACTTTCCTGGGAAGAAAGTGAAAGAGATAAAAACTATTTTTTTAACAAACACACAGGAAAAGGATAACAATGCTAAATATTAAAACCTCTCGCTGTGCAGAGAAAGCTGGGATAATTTGAGAGTCCTTCTGTGTTTCGGTGGGGTCTCCTGAAACATCCATAGACAGCGAGGCCCGTGCAAAGAAATAGGGAGCGATTCTTGAGAGAAGTTTCAGAGCTCTTTCTTCTCCAGCCACATGGGCGGGGCACTGCCAAAGAACTGAGCAATCAAGGGACAACCAGGACCCTCCTCGCACAGGGCAACACCAATAAGCAGTGCTGAACAGGATTAGGGCACATGTGAGCAGGGAGCAGGGAGACCCCGTGCCCAGGCCATGCCTCTACCCCAGGGTCCCCTCTCCCATGACCTCATGGCAGGGGGGAGGAACCCCAACACTTCCGTAGGTGTAGTCTCTCTCCTCCTCCTTGCAGCTGGCTCATGGGCCCACATTCAGGGCCCCCACCTCGGGAGAAAATTCTCCCAATGTGCTCTGATGTTGAAAGAGTCAAGAAGAGAAGAAGGGAAAAAAAACCCCCGAAGTCCCAGGAAAACAAAGTTCAACTCTCCATCTCCCCCCAGAGAAAAGGAGCTGAAAACTGGCTAAAAAGAAACAAAGTTGCTTCCTCTGCTCTTGCTGCAAGCAGGATGCAGAGGAGTGTGTATGTGTGTCCTTGAACAAACGCTCTGAGAAGTTTGTCCGGTTTTTTTCCTCTGCCCCCTCTCAGGCTCAGTTGAAAGGCACAGAAACGCACAAAGTTCACTTCTGGGCATAGAGCAGCAATAGGGGATACACACGATAAAGTCACCCCAAGACACAGGGACAGAGAATTCAGTGGAAAGACTCCGAGAATTCTGCTCCCAGAGATCATTCATTCCTGCTCACACTGACCCTTGTAGAAAGGGGACATCGTTCCAGGCAGCCTGTACTGAGCATGTGGCTCCTGAGTGGGGTTTGTTGTTTAGGAAACCTGCTCCGGCTTTTCCATTCTTTCCTTGCAAACAGGAAAACTTCTCCTGGGGCTGTGTGCAGGCAGAGCCCTGAGGAGAGCAGGTGGCACATGGTGTACTGGGCTGGGACAGCCAGCTGCAGAGCTCAAGGGAAGAAGCCCAAAGTGTCACAATGGCTCCTTGCCTTCACATGCAACACCTGGGTCACAATGGTCTCCTTGATTCCATGAGGCCCCACTGTGTCACAATGGCTCCTTGGTTCCATCAGGTTCCGCAGTGTCACCATGGTCTCCTTTGATCCGCACTGTCATCATGGACAATTGGTTCCATGAGGCCCCGCAGTGTCACAATGGTCCCTTGCTTCCATAGCTTTGATGTTGTAACAAAGGACTCCTTGCTTCTATGAGCTAGCCTGCTTTTTGCAGAGGTGTCTTTGGTTCCAACAAGGCCCCGCTGTGTCTCAGTGCACCCTGGCTTCCATGTGGATCTGGAGTATCACAAAGGCTCCTTGGTTCCACCAGGTCCTGCTGTGTCACAATGGGTCCTGTGGTCCCCGAGGCCCTCCAAAACCATCGTGGAGGCTTGGTTCCATGAGGTTCCATTATGTGCCAGTGGTCATCTTGGTTCCAGGAGTTTCCTTAGTGTCACAATGCTCTCCATGCTTCCATGATTCCCCACAATGTCACAATGCTCTCCAGGCTTCCATTAGGCCCTGCTTTGCCACAATGGTCCCCTTGTTTCCATCAGGCCCCGCTGTGTCACAATGGACCTATGGTTCCGTGATGTTGCGTGGTGTCACCGTGCTCTTCTTGAATCCGCCGTGTAACCATGGACCATTGGTTCCATGCAGCCGTGTCACAATGGGCTCCTTGATTCCATGATTCCCCACGGTGTCACAATGGAGCCTTGTTTCTAGGAGGTTCTGTACTGTCACAATTGCCTCCTTGATGCCATCAGCCCCTGCAGTGTCACAATGGCTCCTTGGTTCCATGAGGAACACAATAGCTTGGCATAAGCATTGAGCAACAGCTGCTGAACACACCTGGCAACATCTGCTTGCATCAAAAGAGGGCTTCAAGCTGACAATGGCACCAGCAGCTTCCATCTGCAACAGAGACCCAGGAAAGGACAGGCTGTGCCGGTTTGGACAAATGTGGAGGAAAATATCCTCTGATAGAAGGCAGGTTACACCCAGCCCTCCCCCACCAGGTTTTTGGAAAAAAGAACTTTCCTGGGAAGAAAGTGAAAGAGATAAAACCTATTTTTTTAACAAACACACAGGAAAAGGATAACAATGCTAAATATTAAAAGCTCTCGCTGTGCAGAGAAAGCTGGGATAATTTGAGAGTCCTTCCGTGTTTCGGTGGGGTCTCCTGAAACATCCATAGACAGCGAGGCCCGTGCAAAGAAACAGGGAGCGATTCTTGAGAGAAGTTTCAGAGCTCTTTCTTCTCCAGCCACATGGGCGGGGCACTGCCAAAGAACTGAGCAATCACGGCACAACCAGGGCCCTCCTGGCACAGGGCAACACAAAATAAGCAGTGCTGAACAGGGTTAGGGCACATGTGAGCAGGGAGCAGGGAGACCCCGTGCCCAGGCCATGCCTCTACCCCAGGGTCCCCTCTCCCATGACCGCATGGCAGGAGGGAGGAACCCCAACACTTCCGTAGGTGTAGTCTCTCTCCTCCTCCTTGCAGCTGGCTCATGGGCCCACATTCAGGGCCCCCACCTCGGGAGAAAATTCTCCCAATGTGCTCTGATGTTGAAAGAGTCAAGAAGAGAAGAAGGGAAAAAAAACCCCCGAAGTCCCAGGAAAACAAAGTTCAACTCTCCATCTCCCCCCAGAGAAAAGGAGCTGAAAACTGGCTAAAAAGAAACAAAGTTGCTTCCCTCTGCTCTTGCTGCAAGCAGGATGCAGAGGAGTGTGTATGTGTGTCCTTGAACAAACGCTCTGAGAAGTTTGTCCGGTTTTTTTTCCTCTCCCCCCTCTCAGGCTCAGTTGAAAGGCACAGAAATGCACAAAGTTCACTTCTGGGCATAGAGCAGCAATAGGGGATACACATGATAAAGTCACCCCAAGACACAGGGACAGAGAATTCAGTGGAAAGACTCCGAGAATTCTGCTCCCAGAGATCATTCATTCCTGCTCACACTGACCCTTGTAGAAAGGGGACATCGTTCCAGGCAGCCTGTACTGAGCATGTGGCTCCTGAGTGGGGTTTGTTGTTTAGGAAACCTGCTCCGGCTTTTCCATTCTTTCCTTGCAAACAGGAAAACTTCTCCTGGGGCTGTGTGCAGGCAGAGCCCTGAGGAGAGCAGGTGGCACATGGTGCGCTGGGCTGGGACAGCCAGCTGCAGAGCTCAAGGGAAGAAGCCCAAAGTGTCACAATGGCTCCTTGCCTTCCCATGCAACACCTGGGTCACAATGGTCTCCTTGATTCCATGAGGCCCCACTGTGTCACAATGGCTCCTTGGTTCCATCAGGTTCCGCAGTGTCACCATGGTCTCCTTTGATCCGCACTGTCATCATGGACAATTGGTTCCATGAGGCCCCGCAGTGTCACAATGGTCCCTTGCTTCCATAGCTTTTACGTTGTAACAATGGACTCCTTGCTTCTATGAGCTAGCCTGCTTTTTGCAGAGGTGTCTTTGGTTCCAACAAGGCCCCACTGTGTCTCAGTGCACCCTGGCTTCCATGTGGATCTGGAGTATCACAAAGGCTCCTTGGTTCCACCAGGTCCTGCTGTGTCACAATGGGTCCTGTGGTCCCTGAGGCCCTCCAAAGTCATCATGGATGCTTGCTTCCATGAGGTTCCATTATGTGCCAGTGGTCATCTTGGTTCCAGGAGTTTCCTTAGTGTCACAATGCTCTCCATGTTTCCATGATTCCCCACAATGTCACAATGCTCTCCAGGCTTCCATTAGGCCCTGCTTTGCCACAATGGTCCCCTTGTTTCCATGCGGCCTTGCTGTGTCACAATGGACGTACGGTTCCATGATGTTGCGTGGTGTCACCGTGCTCTTCTTGAATCCGCCGTGTAACCATGGACCATTGGTTCCATGCAGCCGTGTCACAATGGGCTCCTTGATTCCATGATTCCCCACGGTGTCACAATGGAGCCTTGTTTCTAGGAGGTTCTGTACTGTCACAATTGCCTCCTTGATGCCATCAGCCCCTGCAGTGTCACAATGGCTCCTTGGTTCCATGAGGAACACAATAGCTTGGCATAAGCATTGAGCAACAGCTGCTGAACACACCTGGCAACATCTGCTTGCATCAAAAGAGGGCTTCAAGCTGACAATGGCACCAGCAGCTTCCATCTGCAACAGACACCCAGGGAAAGGACAGGCTGTGCCGGTTTGGACAAATGTGGAGGAAAATATCCTCTGATAGAAGGCAGGTTACACCCAGCCCTCCCCCACCAGGTTTTTGGAAAAAAGAACTTTCCTGGGAAGAAAGTGAAAGAGATAAAAGCTACTTTTTTAACAAACACAAAGGAAAAGGATAACAATGCTAAATATTAAAAGCTCTCGCTGTGCAGAGAAAGCTGGGATAATTTGAGAGTCCTTCTGTGTTTCGGTGGGGTCTCCTGAAACATCCATAGACAGCGAGGCCCGTGCAAAGAAACAGGGAGCGATTCTTGAGAGAAGTTTCAGAGCTCTTTCTTCTCCAGCCACATGGGCGGGGCACTGCCAAAGAACTGAGCAATCACGGCACAACCAGGGCCCTCCTGGCACAGGGCAACACAAAATAAGCAGTGCTGAACAGGGTTAGGGCACATGTGAGCAGGGAGCAGGGAGACCCCGTGCCCAGGCCATGCCTCTACCCCAGGGTCCCCTCTCCCATGACCGCATGGCAGGAGGGAGGAACCCCAACACTTCCGTAGGTGTAGTCTCTCTCCTCCTCCTTGCAGCTGGCTCATGGGCCCACATTCAGGGCCCCCACCTCGGGAGAAAATTCTCCCAATGTGCTCTGATGTTGAAAGAGTCAAGAAGAGAAGAAGGGAAAAAAAACCCCCGAAGTCCCAGGAAAACAAAGTTCAACTCTCCATCTCCCCCCAGAGAAAAGGAGCTGAAAACTGGCTAAAAAGAAACAAAGTTGCTTCCCTCTGCTCTTGCTGCAAGCAGGATGCAGAGGAGTGTGTATGTGTGTCCTTGAACAAACGCTCTGAGAAGTTTGTCCGGTTTTTTTTCCTCTCCCCCCTCTCAGGCTCAGTTGAAAGGCACAGAAATGCACAAAGTTCACTTCTGGGCATAGAGCAGCAATAGGGGATACACATGATAAAGTCACCCCAAGACACAGGGAGAGAGAATTCAGTGGAAAGACTCCGAGAATTCTGCTCCCAGAGATCATTCATTCCTGCTCACACTGACCCTTGTAGAAAGGGGACATCGTTCCAGGCAGCCTGTACTGAGCATGTGGCTCCTGAGTGGGGTTTGTTGTTTAGGAAACCTGCTCCGGCTTTTCCATTCTTTCCTTGCAAACAGGAAAACTTCTCCTGGGGCTGTGTGCAGGCAGAGCCCTGAGGAGAGCAGGTGGCACATGGTGCGCTGGGCTGGGACAGCCAGCTGCAGAGCTCAAGGGAAGAAGCCCAAAGTGTCACAATGGCTCCTTGCCTTCCCATGCAACACCTGGGTCACAATGGTCTCCTTGATTCCATGAGGCCCCACTGTGTCACAATGGCTCCTTGGTTCCATCAGGTTCCGCAGTGTCACCATGGTCTCCTTTGATCCGCACTGTCATCATGGACAATTGGTTCCATGAGGCCCCGCAGTGTCACAATGGTCCCTTGGTTGCATAGCTTTTACGTTGTAACAAAGGACTCCTTGCTTCTATGAGCTAGCCTGCTTTTTGCAGAGGTGTCTTTGGTTCCAACAAGGCCCCACTGTGTCTCAGTGCACCCTGGCTTCCATGTGGATCTGGAGTATCACAAAGGCTCCTTGGTTCCACCAGGTCCTGCTGTGTCACAATGGGTCCTGTGGTCCCTGAGGCCCTCCAAAGTCATCATGGATGCTTGCTTCCATGAGGTTCCATTATGTGCCAGTGGTCATCTTGGTTCCAGGAGTTTCCTTAGTGTCACAATGCTCTCCATGTTTCCATGATTCCCCACAATGTCACAATGCTCTCCAGGCTTCCATTAGGCCCTGCTTTGCCACAATGGTCCCCTTGTTTCCATGCGGCCTTGCTGTGTCACAATGGACGTACGGTTCCATGATGTTGCGTGGTGTCACCGTGCTCTTCTTGAATCCGCCGTGTAACCATGGACCATTGGTTCCATGCAGCCGTGTCACAATGGGCTCCTTGATTCCATGATTCCCCACGGTGTCACAATGGAGCCTTGTTTCTAGGAGGTTCTGTACTGTCACAATTGCCTCCTTGATGCCATCAGCCCCTGCAGTGTCACAATGGCTCCTTGGTTCCATGAGGAACACAATAGCTTGGCATAAGCATTGAGCAACAGCTGCTGAACACACCTGGCAACATCTGCTTGCATCAAAAGAGGGCTTCAAGCTGACAATGGCACCAGCAGCTTCCATCTGCAACAGACACCCAGGGAAAGGACAGGCTGTGCCGGTTTGGACAAATGTGGAGGAAAATATCCTCTTATAGAAGGCAGGTTACACCCAGCCCTCCCCCACCAGCTTCGGGAAAAAAGAATTTTCCTGGGAAGAAAGTGAAAGAGATAAAAACTACTTTTTTAACAAACACACAGGAAAAGGATAACAATGCTAAATATTAAAAGCTCTCGCTGTGCAGAGAAAGCTGGGATAATTTGAGAGTCCTTCCGTGTTTCGGTGGGGTCTCCTGAAACATCCATAGACAGCGAGGCCCGTGCAAAGAAATAGGGAGCGATTCTTGAGAGAAGTTTCAGAGCTCTTTCTTCTCCAGCCACACGGGCGGGGCACTGCCAAAGAACTGAGCAATCACGGCACAACCAGGGCCCTCCTGGCACAGGGCAACACAAAATAAGCAGTGCTGAACAGGGTTAGGGCACATGTGAGCAGGGAGCAGGGAGACCCCGTGCCCAGGCCATGCCTCTACCCCAGGGTCCCCTCTCCCATGACCGCATGGCAGGAGGGAGGAACCCCAACACTTCCGTAGGTGTAGTCTCTCTCCTCCTCCTTGCAGCTGGCTCATGGGCCCACATTCAGGGCCCCCACCTCGGGAGAAAATTCTCCCAATGTGCTCTGATGTTGAAAGAGTCAAGAAGAGAAGAAGGGAAAAAAAACCCCCGAAGTCCCAGGAAAACAAAGTTCAACTCTCCATCTCCCCCCAGAGAAAAGGAGCTGAAAACTGGCTAAAAAGAAACAAAGTTGCTTCCCTCTGCTCTTGCTGCAAGCAGGATGCAGAGGAGTGTGTATGTGTGTCCTTGAACAAACGCTCTGAGAAGTTTGTCCGGTTTTTTTTCCTCTCCCCCCTCTCAGGCTCAGTTGAAAGGCACAGAAATGCACAAAGTTCACTTCTGGGCATAGAGCAGCAATAGGGGATACACATGATAAAGTCACCCCAAGACACAGGGACAGAGAATTCAGTGGAAAGACTCCGAGAATTCTGCTCCCAGAGATCATTCATTCCTGCTCACACTGACCCTTGTAGAAAGGGGACATCGTTCCAGGCAGCCTGTACTGAGCATGTGGCTCCTGAGTGGGGTTTGTTGTTTAGGAAACCTGCTCCGGCTTTTCCATTCTTTCCTTGCAAACAGGAAAACTTCTCCTGGGGCTGTGTGCAGGCAGAGCCCTGAGGAGAGCAGGTGGCACATGGTGCGCTGGGCTGGGACAGCCAGCTGCAGAGCTCAAGGGAAGAAGCCCAAAGTGTCACAATGGCTCCTTGCCTTCCCATGCAACACCTGGGTCACAATGGTCTCCTTGATTCCATGAGGCCCCACTGTGTCACAATGGCTCCTTGGTTCCATCAGGTTCCGCAGTGTCACCATGGTCTCCTTTGATCCGCACTGTCATCATGGACAATTGGTTCCATGAGGCCCCGCAGTGTCACAATGGTCCCTTGCTTCCATAGCTTTTACGTTGTAACAATGGACTCCTTGCTTCTATGAGCTAGCCTGCTTTTTGCAGAGGTGTCTTTGGTTCCAACAAGGCCCCACTGTGTCTCAGTGCACCCTGGCTTCCATGTGGATCTGGAGTATCACAAAGGCTCCTTGGTTCCACCAGGTCCTGCTGTGTCACAATGGGTCCTGTGGTCCCTGAGGCCCTCCAAAGTCATCATGGATGCTTGCTTCCATGAGGTTCCATTATGTGCCAGTGGTCATCTTGGTTCCAGGAGTTTCCTTAGTGTCACAATGCTCTCCATGTTTCCATGATTCCCCACAATGTCACAATGCTCTCCAGGCTTCCATTAGGCCCTGCTTTGCCACAATGGTCCCCTTGTTTCCATGCGGCCTTGCTGTGTCACAATGGACGTACGGTTCCATGATGTTGCGTGGTGTCACCGTGCTCTTCTTGAATCCGCCGTGTAACCATGGACCATTGGTTCCATGCAGCCGTGTCACAATGGGCTCCTTGATTCCATGATTCCCCACGGTGTCACAATGGAGCCTTGTTTCTAGGAGGTTCTGTACTGTCACAATTGCCTCCTTGATGCCATCAGCCCCTGCAGTGTCACAATGGCTCCTTGGTTCCATGAGGAACACAATAGCTTGGCATAAGCATTGAGCAACAGCTGCTGAACACACCTGGCAACATCTGCTTGCATCAAAAGAGGGCTTCAAGCTGACAATGGCACCAGCAGCTTCCATCTGCAACAGACACCCAGGGAAAGGACAGGCTGTGCCGGTTTGGACAAATGTGGAGGAAAATATCCTCTGATAGAAGGCAGGTTACACCCAGCCCTCCCCCACCAGGTTTTTGGAAAAAAGAACTTTCCTGGGAAGAAAGTGAAAGAGATAAAAACTACTTTTTTAACAAACACAAAGGAAAAGGATAACAATGCTAAATATTAAAAGCTCTCGCTGTGCAGAGAAAGCTGGGATAATTTGAGAGTCCTTCTGTGTTTCGGTGGGGTCTCCTGAAACATCCATAGACAGCGAGGCCCGTGCAAAGAAACAGGGAGCGATTCTTGAGAGAAGTTTCAGAGCTCTTTCTTCTCCAGCCACATGGGCGGGGCACTGCCAAAGAACTGAGCAATCACGGCACAACCAGGGCCCTCCTGGCACAGGGCAACACAAAATAAGCAGTGCTGAACAGGGTTAGGGCACATGTGAGCAGGGAGCAGGGAGACCCCGTGCCCAGGCCATGCCTCTACCCCAGGGTCCCCTCTCCCATGACCGCATGGCAGGAGGGAGGAACCCCAACACTTCCGTAGGTGTAGTCTCTCTCCTCCTCCTTGCAGCTGGCTCATGGGCCCACATTCAGGGCCCCCACCTCGGGAGAAAATTCTCCCAATGTGCTCTGATGTTGAAAGAGTCAAGAAGAGAAGAAGGGAAAAAAAACCCCCGAAGTCCCAGGAAAACAAAGTTCAACTCTCCATCTCCCCCCAGAGAAAAGGAGCTGAAAACTGGCTAAAAAGAAACAAAGTTGCTTCCCTCTGCTCTTGCTGCAAGCAGGATGCAGAGGAGTGTGTATGTGTGTCCTTGAACAAACGCTCTGAGAAGTTTGTCCGGTTTTTTTTCCTCTCCCCCCTCTCAGGCTCAGTTGAAAGGCACAGAAATGCACAAAGTTCACTTCTGGGCATAGAGCAGCAATAGGGGATACACATGATAAAGTCACCCCAAGACACAGGGAGAGAGAATTCAGTGGAAAGACTCCGAGAATTCTGCTCCCAGAGATCATTCATTCCTGCTCACCCTGACCCTTGTAGAAAGGGGACATCGTTCCAGGCAGCCTGTACTGAGCATGTGGCTCCTGAGTGGGGTTTGTTGTTTAGGAAACCTGCTCCGGCTTTTCCATTCTTTCCTTGCAAACAGGAAAACTTCTCCTGGGGCTGTGTGCAGGCAGAGCCCTGAGGAGAGCAGGTGGCACATGGTGCGCTGGGCTGGGACAGCCAGCTGCAGAGCTCAAGGGAAGAAGCCCAAAGTGTCACAATGGCTCCTTGCCTTCCCATGCAACACCTGGGTCACAATGGTCTCCTTGATTCCATGAGGCCCCACTGTGTCACAATGGCTCCTTGGTTCCATCAGGTTCCGCAGTGTCACCATGGTCTCCTTTGATCCGCACTGTCATCATGGACAATTGGTTCCATGAGGCCCCGCAGTGTCACAATGGTCCCTTGGTTGCATAGCTTTTACGTTGTAACAAAGGACTCCTTGCTTCTATGAGCTAGCCTGCTTTTTGCAGAGGTGTCTTTGGTTCCAACAAGGCCCCACTGTGTCTCAGTGCACCCTGGCTTCCATGTGGATCTGGAGTATCACAAAGGCTCCTTGGTTCCACCAGGTCCTGCTGTGTCACAATGGGTCCTGTGGTCCCTGAGGCCCTCCAAAGTCATCATGGATGCTTGCTTCCATGAGGTTCCATTATGTGCCAGTGGTCATCTTGGTTCCAGGAGTTTCCTTAGTGTCACAATGCTCTCCATGTTTCCATGATTCCCCACAATGTCACAATGCTCTCCAGGCTTCCATTAGGCCCTGCTTTGCCACAATGGTCCCCTTGTTTCCATGCGGCCTTGCTGTGTCACAATGGACGTACGGTTCCATGATGTTGCGTGGTGTCACCGTGCTCTTCTTGAATCCGCCGTGTAACCATGGACCATTGGTTCCATGCAGCCGTGTCACAATGGGCTCCTTGATTCCATGATTCCCCACGGTGTCACAATGGAGCCTTGTTTCTAGGAGGTTCTGTACTGTCACAATTGCCTCCTTGATGCCATCAGCCCCTGCAGTGTCACAATGGCTCCTTGGTTCCATGAGGAACACAATAGCTTGGCATAAGCATTGAGCAACAGCTGCTGAACACACCTGGCAACATCTGCTTGCATCAAAAGAGGGCTTCAAGCTGACAATGGCACCAGCAGCTTCCATCTGCAACAGACACCCAGGGAAAGGACAGGCTGTGCCGGTTTGGACAAATGTGGAGGAAAATATCCTCTGATAGAAGGCAGGTTACACCCAGCCCTCCCCCACCAGCTTCGGGAAAAAAGAATTTTCCTGGGAAGAAAGTGAAAGAGATAAAAGCTACTTTTTTAACAAACACACAGGAAAAGGATAACAATGCTAAATATTAAAAGCTCTCGCTGTGCAGAGAAAGCTGGGATAATTTGAGAGTCCTTCCGTGTTTCGGTGGGGTCTCCTGAAACATCCATAGACAGCGAGGCCCGTGCAAAGAAATAGGGAGCGATTCTTGAGAGAAGTTTCAGAGCTCTTTCTTCTCCAGCCACACGGGCGGGGCACTGCCAAAGAACTGAGCAATCACGGCACAACCAGGGCCCTCCTGGCACAGGGCAACACAAAATAAGCAGTGCTGAACAGGATTAGGGCACATGTGAGCAGGGAGCAGGGAGACCCCGTGCCCAGGCCATGCCTCTACCCCAGGGTCCCCTCTCCCATGACCTCATGGCAGGGGGGAGGAACCCCAACACTTCCGTAGGTGTAGTCTCTCTCCTCCTCCTTGCAGCTGGCTCATGGGCCCACATTCAGGGCCCCCACCTCGGGAGAAAATTCTCCCAATGTGCTCTGATGTTGAAAGAGTCAAGAAGAGAAGAAGGGAAAAAAAACCCCCGAAGTCCCAGGAAAACAAAGTTCAACTCTCCATCTCCCTCCAGAGAAAAGGAGCTGAAAACTGGCTAAAAAGAAACAAAGTTGCTTCCTCTGCTCTTGCTGCAAGCAGGATGCAGAGGAGTGTGTATGTGTGTCCTTGAACAAACGCTCTGAGAAGTTTGTCTGGCTTTTTTTTCCTCTCCCCCCTCTCAGGCTCAGTTGAAAGGCACAGAAATGCACAAAGTTCACTTCTGGGCATAGAGCAGCAATAGGGGGATACACATGATAAAGTCACCCCAAGACACAGGGAGAGAGAATTCAGTGGAAAGACTCCGAGAATTCTGCTCCCAGAGATCATTCATTCCTGCTCACCCTGACCCTTGTAGAAAGGGGACATCGTTCCAGGCAGCCTGTACTGAGCATGTGGCTCCTGAGTGGGGTTTGTTGTTTAGGAAACCTGCTCCGGCTTTTCCATTCTTTCCTTGCAAACAGGAAAACTTCTCCTGGGGCTGTGTGCAGGCAGAGCCCTGAGGAGAGCAGGTGGCACATGGTGCGCTGGGCTGGGACAGCCAGCTGCAGAGCTCAAGGGAAGAAGCCCAAAGTGTCACAATGGCTCCTTGCCTTCCCATGCAACACCTGGGTCACAATGGTCTCCTTGATTCCATGAGGCCCCACTGTGTCACAATGGCTCCTTGGTTCCATCAGGTTCCGCAGTGTCACCATGGTCTCTTTTGATCCGCACTGTCATCATGGACAATTGGTTCCATGAGGCCCCGCAGTGTCACAATGGTCCCTTGCTTCCATAGGTTTGATGTTGTAACAAAGGACTCCTTGCTTCTATGAGCTAGCCTGCTTTTTGCAGAGGTGTCTTTGGTTCCAACAAGGCCCCGCTGTGTCTCAGTGCACCCTGGCTTCCATGTGGATCTGGAGTATCACAAAGGCTCCTTGGTTCCACCAGGTCCTGCTGTGTCACAATGGGTCCTGTGGTCCCTGAGGCCCTCCAAAACCATCGTGGAGGCTTGCTTCCATGAGGTTCCATTATGTGCCAGTGGTCATCTTGGTTCCAGGAGTTTCCTTAGTGTCACAATGCTCTCCATGCTTCCATTAGGCCCTGCTTTGCCACAATGGTCCCCTTGTTTCCATGAGGCCCCGCTGTGTCACAATGGACCTATGGTTCCGTGATGTTGCGTGGTGTCACCGTGCTCTTCTTGAATCCGCCGTGTAACCATGGACCATTGGTTCCATGCAGCCGTGTCACAATGGGCTCCTTGATTCCATGATTCCCCACGGTGTCACAATGGAGCCTTGTTTCTAGGAGGTTCTGTACTGTCACAATTGCCTCCTTGATGCCATCAGCCCCTGCAGTGTCACAATGGCTCCTTGGTTCCATGAGGAACACAATAGCTTGGCATAAGCATTGAGCAACAGCTGCTGAACACACCTGGCAACATCTGCTTGCATCAAAAGAGGGCTTCAAGCTGACAATGGCACCAGCAGCTTCCATCTGCAACAGAGACCCAGGAAAGGACAGGCTGTGCCAGTTTGGACAAATTTGGAGGAAAATATCCTCTTATAGAAGGCAGGTTACACCCAGCCCTCCCCCACCAGGTTTTTGGAAAAAAGAACTTTCCTGGGAAGAAAGTGAAAGAGATAAAACCTATTTTTTTAACAAACACACAGGAAAAGGATAACAATGCTAAATATTAAAACCTCTCGCTGTGCAGAGAAAGCTGGGATAATTTGAGAGTCCTTCTGTGTTTCGGTGGGGTCTCCTGAAACATCCATAGACAGCGAGGCCCGTGCAAAGAAACAGGGAGCGATTCTTGAGAGAAGTTTCAGAGCTCTTTCTTCTCCAGCCACATGGGCGGGGCACTGCCAAAGAACTGAGCAATCACAGCACAACCAGGGCCCTCCTCGCACAAGGCAACACAAAATAAGCAGTGCTGAACAGGATTAGGGCACATGTGAGCAGGGAGCAGGGAGACCCCGTGCCCAGGCCATGCCTCTACCCCAGGGTCCCCTCTCCCATGACCTCATGGCAGGGGGGAGGAACCCCAACACTTCCGTAGGTGCAGTCTCTCTCCTCCTCCTTGCAGCTGGCTCATGGGCCCACATTCAGGGCCCCCACCTCGGGAGAAAATTCTCCCAATGTGCTCTGATGTTGAAAGAGTCAAGAAGAGAAGAAGGGAAAAAAAACCCCCGAAGTCCCAGGAAAACAAAGTTCAACTCTCCATCTCCCCCCAGAGAAAAGGAGTTGAAAACTGGCTAAAAAGAAACAAAGTTGCTTCCCTCTGCTCTTGCTGCAAGCAGGATGCAGAGGAGTGTGTATGTGTGTCCTTGAACAAACCCTCTGAGAAGTTTGTCTGGATTTTTTTCCTCTCCCCCCTCTCAGGCTCAGTTGAAAGGCACAGAAATGCACAAAGTTCACTTCTGGGCATAGAGCAGCAATAGGGGATACACATGATAAAGTCACCCCAAGACACAGGGAGAGAGAATTCAGTGGAAAGACTCCGAGAATTCTGCTCCCAGAGATCATTCATTCCTGCTCACACTGACCCTTGTAGAAAGGGGACATCGTTCCAGGCAGCCTGTACTGAGCATGTGGCTCCTGAGTGGGGTTTGTTGTTTAGGAAACCTGCTCCGGCTTTTCCATTCTTTCCTTGCAAACAGGAAAACTTCTCCTGGGGCTGTGTGCAGGCAGAGCCCTGAGGAGAGCAGGTGGCACATGGTGCGCTGGGCTGGGACAGCCAGCTGCAGAGCTCAAGGGAAGAAGCCCAAAGTGTCACAATGGCTCCTTGCCTTCCCATGCAACACCTGGGTCACAATGGTCTCCTTGATTCCATGAGGCCCCACTGTGTCACAATGGCTCCTTGGTTCCATCAGGTTCCGCAGTGTCACCATGGTCTCCTTTGATCCGCACTGTCATCATGGACAATTGGTTCCATGAGGCCCCGCAGTGTCACAATGGTCCCTTGCTTCCATAGCTTTTACGTTGTAACAATGGACTCCTTGCTTCTATGAGCTAGCCTGCTTTTTGCAGAGGTGTCTTTGGTTCCAACAAGGCCCCACTGTGTCTCAGTGCACCCTGGCTTCCATGTGGATCTGGAGTATCACAAAGGCTCCTTGGTTCCACCAGGTCCTGCTGTGTCACAATGGGTCCTGTGGTCCCTGAGGCCCTCCAAAGTCATCATGGATGCTTGCTTCCATGAGGTTCCATTATGTGCCAGTGGTCATCTTGGTTCCAGGAGTTTCCTTAGTGTCACAATGCTCTCCATGTTTCCATGATTCCCCACAATGTCACAATGCTCTCCAGGCTTCCATTAGGCCCTGCTTTGCCACAATGGTCCCCTTGTTTCCATGCGGCCTTGCTGTGTCACAATGGACGTACGGTTCCATGATGTTGCGTGGTGTCACCGTGCTCTTCTTGAATCCGCCGTGTAACCATGGACCATTGGTTCCATGCAGCCGTGTCACAATGGGCTCCTTGATTCCATGATTCCCCACGGTGTCACAATGGAGCCTTGTTTCTAGGAGGTTCTGTACTGTCACAATTGCCTCCTTGATGCCATCAGCCCCTGCAGTGTCACAATGGCTCCTTGGTTCCATGAGGAACACAATAGCTTGGCATAAGCATTGAGCAACAGCTGCTGAACACACCTGGCAACATCTGCTTGCATCAAAAGAGGGCTTCAAGCTGACAATGGCACCAGCAGCTTCCATCTGCAACAGACACCCAGGGAAAGGACAGGCTGTGCCGGTTTGGACAAATGTGGAGGAAAATATCCTCTTATAGAAGGCAGGTTACACCCAGCCCTCCCCCACCAGCTTCGGGAAAAAAGAATTTTCCTGGGAAGAAAGTGAAAGAGATAAAAACTACTTTTTTAACAAACACACAGGAAAAGGATAACAATGCTAAATATTAAAAGCTCTCGCTGTGCAGAGAAAGCTGGGATAATTTGAGAGTCCTTCCGTGTTTCGGTGGGGTCTCCTGAAACATCCATAGACAGCGAGGCCCGTGCAAAGAAACAGGGAGCGATTCTTGAGAGAAGTTTCAGAGCTCTTTCTTCTCCAGCCACATGGGCGGGGCACTGCCAAAGAACTGAGCAATCACGGCACAACCAGGGCCCTCCTGGCACAGGGCAACACAAAATAAGCAGTGCTGAACAGGATTAGGGCACATGTGAGCAGGGAGCAGGGAGACCCCGTGCCCAGGCCATGCCTCTACCCCAGGGTCCCCTCTCCCATGACCTCATGGCAGGGGGGAGGAACCCCAACACTTCCGTAGGTGTAGTCTCTCTCCTCCTCCTTGCAGCTGGCTCATGGGCCCACATTCAGGGCCCCCACCTCGGGAGAAAATTCTCCCAATGTGCTCTGATGTTGAAAGAGTCAAGAAGAGAAGAAGGGAAAAAAAACCCCCGAAGTCCCAGGAAAACAAAGTTCAACTCTCCATCTCCCTCCAGAGAAAAGGAGCTGAAAACTGGCTAAAAAGAAACAAAGTTGCTTCCTCTGCTCTTGCTGCAAGCAGGATGCAGAGGAGTGTGTATGTGTGTCCTTGAACAAACGCTCTGAGAAGTTTGTCTGGCTTTTTTTTCCTCTCCCCCCTCTCAGGCTCAGTTGAAAGGCACAGAAATGCACAAAGTTCACTTCTGGGCATAGAGCAGCAATAGGGGGATACACATGATAAAGTCACCCCAAGACACAGGGACAGAGAATTCAGTGGAAAGACTCCGAGAATTCTGCTCCCAGAGATCATTCATTCCTGCTCACCCTGACCCTTGTAGAAAGGGGACATCGTTCCAGGCAGCCTGTACTGAGCATGTGGCTCCTGAGTGGGGTTTGTTGTTTAGGAAACCTGCTCCGGCTTTTCCATTCTTTCCTTCCAAACAGGAAAACTTCTCCTGGGGCTGTGTGCAGGCAGAGCCCTGAGGAGAGCAGGTGGCACATGGTGCGCTGGGCTGGGACAGCCAGCTGCAGAGCTCAAGGGAAGAAGCCCAAAGTGTCACAATGGCTCCTTGCCTTCCCATGCAACACCTGGGTCACAATGGTCTCCTTGATTCCATGAGGCCCCACTGTGTCACAATGGCTCCTTGGTTCCATCAGGTTCCGCAGTGTCACCATGGTCTCTTTTGATCCGCACTGTCATCATGGACAATTGGTTCCATGAGGCCCCGCAGTGTCACAATGGTCCCTTGCTTCCATAGGTTTGATGTTGTAACAAAGGACTCCTTGCTTCTATGAGCTAGCCTGCTTTTTGCAGAGGTGTCTTTGGTTCCAACAAGGCCCCGCTGTGTCTCAGTGCACCCTGGCTTCCATGTGGATCTGGAGTATCACAAAGGCTCCTTGGTTCCACCAGGTCCTGCTGTGTCACAATGGGTCCTGTGGTCCCTGAGGCCCTCCAAAACCATCGTGGAGGCTTGCTTCCATGAGGTTCCATTATGTGCCAGTGGTCATCTTGGTTCCAGGAGTTTCCTTAGTGTCACAATGCTCTCCATGCTTCCATTAGGCCCTGCTTTGCCACAATGGTCCCCTTGTTTCCATGAGGCCCCGCTGTGTCACAATGGACCTATGGTTCCGTGATGTTGCGTGGTGTCACCGTGCTCTTCTTGAATCCGCCGTGTAACCATGGACCATTGGTTCCATGCAGCCGTGTCACAATGGGCTCCTTGATTCCATGATTCCCCACGGTGTCACAATGGAGCCTTGTTTCTAGGAGGTTCTGTACTGTCACAATTGCCTCCTTGATGCCATCAGCCCCTGCAGTGTCACAATGGCTCCTTGGTTCCATGAGGAACACAATAGCTTAGCATAAGCATTGAGCAACAGCTGCTGAACACACCTGGCAACATCTGCTTGCATCAAAAGAGGGCTTCAAGCTGACAATGGCACCAGCAGCTTCCATCTGCAACAGAGACCCAGGAAAGGACAGGCTGTGCCAGTTTGGACAAATTTGGAGGAAAATATCCTCTTATAGAAGGCAGGTTACACCCAGCCCTCCCCCACCAGGTTTTTGGAAAAAAGAACTTTCCTGGGAAGAAAGTGAAAGAGATAAAACCTATTTTTTTAACAAACACACAGGAAAAGGATAACAATGCTAAATATTAAAACCTCTCGCTGTGCAGAGAAAGCTGGGATAATTTGAGAGTCCTTCTGTGTTTCGGTGGGGTCTCCTGAAACATCCATAGACAGCGAGGCCCGTGCAAAGAAACAGGGAGCGATTCTTGAGAGAAGTTTCAGAGCTCTTTCTTCTCCAGCCACATGGGCGGGGCACTGCCAAAGAACTGAGCAATCACAGCACAACCAGGGCCCTCCTCGCACAAGGCAACACAAAATAAGCAGTGCTGAACAGGATTAGGGCACATGTGAGCAGGGAGCAGGGAGACCCCGTGCCCAGGCCATGCCTCTACCCCAGGGTCCCCTCTCCCATGACCTCATGGCAGGGGGGAGGAACCCCAACACTTCCGTAGGTGCAGTCTCTCTCCTCCTCCTTGCAGCTGGCTCATGGGCCCACATTCAGGGCCCCCACCTCGGGAGAAAATTCTCCCAATGTGCTCTGATGTTGAAAGAGTCAAGAAGAGAAGAAGGGAAAAAAAACCCCCGAAGTCCCAGGAAAACAAAGTTCAACTCTCCATCTCCCCCCAGAGAAAAGGAGTTGAAAACTGGCTAAAAAGAAACAAAGTTGCTTCCTCTGCTCTTGCTGCAAGCAGGATGCAGAGGAGTGTGTATGTGTGTCCTTGAACAAACCCTCTGAGAAGTTTGTCTGGATTTTTTTCCTCTCCCCCCTCTCAGGCTCAGTTGAAAGGCACAGAAATGCACAAAGTTCACTTCTGGGCATAGAGCAGCAATAGGGGATACACATGATAAAGTCACCCCAAGACACAGGGACAGAGAATTCAGTGGAAAGACTCCGAGAATTCTGCTCCCAGAGATCATTCATTCCTGCTCACACTGACCCTTGTAGAAAGGGGACATCGTTCCAGGCAGCCTGTACTGAGCATGTGGCTCCTGAGTGGGGTTTGTTGTTTAGGAAACCTGCTCCGGCTTTTCCATTCTTTCCTTCCAAACAGGAAAACTTCTCCTGGGGCTGTGTGCAGGCAGAGCCCTGAGGAGAGCAGGTGGCACATGGTGCGCTGGGCTGGGACAGCCAGCTGCAGAGCTCAAGGGAAGAAGCCCAAAGTGTCACAATGGCTCCTTGCCTTCCCATGCAACACCTGGGTCACAATGGTCTCCTTGATTCCATGAGGCCCCACTGTGTCACAATGGCTCCTTGGTTCCATCAGGTTCCGCAGTGTCACCATGGTCTCCTTTGATCCGCACTGTCATCATGGACAATTGGTTCCATGAGGCCCCGCAGTGTCACAATGGTCCCTTGGTTCCATAGCTTTGATGTTGTAACAATGGACTCCTTGCTTCTATGAGCTAGCCTGCTTTTTGCAGAGGTGTCTTTGGTTCCAACAAGGCCCCGCTGTGTCTCAGTGCACCCTGGCTTCCATGTGGATCTGGAGTATCACAAAGGCTCCTTGGTTCCACCAGGTCCTGCTGTGTCACAATGGGTCCTGTGGTCCCTGAGGCCCTCCAAAGTCATCATGGATGCTTGCTTCCATGAGGTTCCATTATGTGCCAGTGGTCATCTTGGTTCCAGGAGTTTCCTTAGTGTCACAATGCTCTCCATGCTTCCATGATTCCCCACAATGTCACAATGCTCTCCAGGCTTCCATTAGGCCCTGCTTTGCCACAATGGTCCCCTTGTTTCCATCAGGCCCCGCTGTGTCACAATGGACCTATGGTTCCGTGATGTTGCGTGGTGTCACCGTGCTCTTCTTGAATCCGCCGTGTAACCATGGACCATTGGTTCCATGCAGCCGTGTCACAATGGGCTCCTTGATTCCATGATTCCCCACGGTGTCACAATGGAGCCTTGTTTCTAGGAGGTTCTGTACTGTCACAATTGCCTCCTTGATGCCATCAGCCCCTGCAGTGTCACAATGGCTCCTTGGTTCCATGAGGAACACAATAGCTTGGCATAAGCATTGAGCAACAGCTGCTGAACACACCTGGCAACATCTGCTTGCATCAAAAGAGGGCTTCAAGCTGACAATGGCACCAGCAGCTTCCATCTGCAACAGAGACCCAGGAAAGGACAGGCTGTGCCGGTTTGGACAAATGTGGAGGAAAATATCCTCTTATAGAAGGCAGGTTACACCCAGCCCTCCCCCACCAGCTTCGGGAAAAAAGAATTTTCCTGGGAAGAAAGTGAAAGAGATAAAAACTACTTTTTTAACAAACACACAGGAAAAGGATAACAATGCTAAATATTAAAACCTCTCGCTGTGCAGAGAAAGCTGGGATAATTTGAGAGTCCTTCCGTGTTTCGGTGGGGTCTCCTGAAACATCCATAGACAGCGAGGCCCGTGCAAAGAAACAGGGAGCGATTCTTGAGAGAAGTTTCAGAGCTCTTTCTTCTCCAGCCACATGGGCGGGGCACTGCCAAAGAACTGAGCAATCACGGCACAACCAGGGCCCTCCTGGCACAGGGCAACACAAAATAAGCAGTGCTGAACAGGATTAGGGCACATGTGAGCAGGGAGCAGGGAGACCCCGTGCCCAGGCCATGCCTCTACCCCAGGGTCCCCTCTCCCATGACCTCATGGCAGGGGGGAGGAACCCCAACACTTCCGTAGGTGTAGTCTCTCTCCTCCTCCTTGCAGCTGGCTCATGGGCCCACATTCAGGGCCCCCACCTCGGGAGAAAATTCTCCCAATGTGCTCTGATGTTGAAACAGTCAAGAAGAGAAGAAGGGAAAAAAAACCCCCGAAGTCCCAGGAAAACAAAGTTCAACTCTCCATCTCCCTCCAGAGAAAAGGAGCTGAAAACTGGCTAAAAAGAAACAAAGTTGCTTCCTCTGCTCTTGCTGCAAGCAGGATGCAGAGGAGTGTGTATGTGTGTCCTTGAACAAACGCTCTGAGAAGTTTGTCTGGCTTTTTTTTCCTCTCCCCCCTCTCAGGCTCAGTTGAAAGGCACAGAAATGCACAAAGTTCACTTCTGGGCATAGAGCAGCAATAGGGGGATACACATGATAAAGTCACCCCAAGACACAGGGACAGAGAATTCAGTGGAAAGACTCCGAGAATTCTGCTCCCAGAGATCATTCATTCCTGCTCACCCTGACCCTTGTAGAAAGGGGACATCGTTCCAGGCAGCCTGTACTGAGCATGTGGCTCCTGAGTGGGGTTTGTTGTTTAGGAAACCTGCTCCGGCTTTTCCATTCTTTCCTTGCAAACAGGAAAACTTCTCCTGGGGCTGTGTGCAGGCAGAGCCCTGAGGAGAGCAGGTGGCACATGGTGCGCTGGGCTGGGACAGCCAGCTGCAGAGCTCAAGGGAAGAAGCCCAAAGTGTCACAATGGCTCCTTGCCTTCCCATGCAACACCTGGGTCACAATGGTCTCCTTGATTCCATGAGGCCCCACTGTGTCACAATGGCTCCTTGGTTCCATCAGGTTCCGCAGTGTCACCATGGTCTCTTTTGATCCGCACTGTCATCATGGACAATTGGTTCCATGAGGCCCCGCAGTGTCACAATGGTCCCTTGCTTCCATAGGTTTGATGTTGTAACAAAGGACTCCTTGCTTCTATGAGCTAGCCTGCTTTTTGCAGAGGTGTCTTTGGTTCCAACAAGGCCCCGCTGTGTCTCAGTGCACCCTGGCTTCCATGTGGATCTGGAGTATCACAAAGGCTCCTTGGTTCCACCAGGTCCTGCTGTGTCACAATGGGTCCTGTGGTCCCTGAGGCCCTCCAAAACCATCGTGGAGGCTTGCTTCCATGAGGTTCCATTATGTGCCAGTGGTCATCTTGGTTCCAGGAGTTTCCTTAGTGTCACAATGCTCTCCATGCTTCCATTAGGCCCTGCTTTGCCACAATGGTCCCCTTGTTTCCATGAGGCCCCGCTGTGTCACAATGGACCTATGGTTCCGTGATGTTGCGTGGTGTCACCGTGCTCTTCTTGAATCCGCCGTGTAACCATGGACCATTGGTTCCATGCAGCCGTGTCACAATGGGCTCCTTGATTCCATGATTCCCCACGGTGTCACAATGGAGCCTTGTTTCTAGGAGGTTCTGTACTGTCACAATTGCCTCCTTGATGCCATCAGCCCCTGCAGTGTCACAATGGCTCCTTGGTTCCATGAGGAACACAATAGCTTGGCATAAGCATTGAGCAACAGCTGCTGAACACACCTGGCAACATCTGCTTGCATCAAAAGAGGGCTTCAAGCTGACAATGGCACCAGCAGCTTCCATCTGCAACAGAGACCCAGGAAAGGACAGGCTGTGCCAGTTTGGACAAATTTGGAGGAAAATATCCTCTTATAGAAGGCAGGTTACACCCAGCCCTCCCCCACCAGGTTTTTGGAAAAAAGAACTTTCCTGGGAAGAAAGTGAAAGAGATAAAACCTATTTTTTTAACAAACACACAGGAAAAGGATAACAATGCTAAATATTAAAACCTCTCGCTGTGCAGAGAAAGCTGGGATAATTTGAGAGTCCTTCTGTGTTTCGGTGGGGTCTCCTGAAACATCCATAGACAGCGAGGCCCGTGCAAAGAAACAGGGAGCGATTCTTGAGAGAAGTTTCAGAGCTCTTTCTTCTCCAGCCACATGGGCGGGGCACTGCCAAAGAACTGAGCAATCACAGCACAACCAGGGCCCTCCTCGCACAAGGCAACACAAAATAAGCAGTGCTGAACAGGATTAGGGCACATGTGAGCAGGGAGCAGGGAGACCCCGTGCCCAGGCCATGCCTCTACCCCAGGGTCCCCTCTCCCATGACCTCATGGCAGGGGGGAGGAACCCCAACACTTCCGTAGGTGCAGTCTCTCTCCTCCTCCTTGCAGCTGGCTCATGGGCCCACATTCAGGGCCCCCACCTCGGGAGAAAATTCTCCCAATGTGCTCTGATGTTGAAAGAGTCAAGAAGAGAAGAAGGGAAAAAAAACCCCCGAAGTCCCAGGAAAACAAAGTTCAACTCTCCATCTCCCCCCAGAGAAAAGGAGTTGAAAACTGGCTAAAAAGAAACAAAGTTGCTTCCCTCTGCTCTTGCTGCAAGCAGGATGCAGAGGAGTGTGTATGTGTGTCCTTGAACAAACCCTCTGAGAAGTTTGTCTGGATTTTTTTCCTCTCCCCCCTCTCAGGCTCAGTTGAAAGGCACAGAAATGCACAAAGTTCACTTCTGGGCATAGAGCAGCAATAGGGGATACACATGATAAAGTCACCCCAAGACACAGGGACAGAGAATTCAGTGGAAAGACTCCGAGAATTCTGCTCCCAGAGATCATTCATTCCTGCTCACACTGACCCTTGTAGAAAGGGGACATCGTTCCAGGCAGCCTGTACTGAGCATGTGGCTCCTGAGTGGGGTTTGTTGTTTAGGAAACCTGCTCCGGCTTTTCCATTCTTTCCTTGCAAACAGGAAAACTTCTCCTGGGGCTGTGTGCAGGCAGAGCCCTGAGGAGAGCAGGTGGCACATGGTGCGCTGGGCTGGGACAGCCAGCTGCAGAGCTCAAGGGAAGAAGCCCAAAGTGTCACAATGGCTCCTTGCCTTCCCATGCAACACCTGGGTCACAATGGTCTCCTTGATTCCATGAGGCCCCACTGTGTCACAATGGCTCCTTGGTTCCATCAGGTTCCGCAGTGTCACCATGGTCTCCTTTGATCCGCACTGTCATCATGGACAATTGGTTCCATGAGGCCCCGCAGTGTCACAATGGTCCCTTGGTTGCATAGCTTTTACGTTGTAACAATGGACTCCTTGCTTCTATGAGCTAGCCTGCTTTTTGCAGAGGTGTCTTTGGTTCCAACAAGGCCCCGCTGTGTCTCAGTGCACCCTGGCTTCCATGTGGATCTGGAGTATCACAAAGGCTCCTTGGTTCCACCAGGTCCTGCTGTGTCACAATGGGTCCTGTGGTCCCTGAGGCCCTCCAAAGTCATCATGGATGCTTGCTTCCATGAGGTTCCATTATGTGCCAGTGGTCATCTTGGTTCCAGGAGTTTCCTTAGTGTCACAATGCTCTCCATGTTTCCATGATTCCCCACAATGTCACAATGCTCTCCAGGCTTCCATTAGGCCCTGCTTTGCCACAATGGTCCCCTTGTTTCCATGCGGCCTTGCTGTGTCACAATGGACGTACGGTTCCATGATGTTGCGTGGTGTCACCGTGCTCTTCTTGAATCCGCCGTGTAACCATGGACCATTGGTTCCATGCAGCCGTGTCACAATGGGCTCCTTGATTCCATGATTCCCCACGGTGTCACAATGGAGCCTTGTTTCTAGGAGGTTCTGTACTGTCACAATTGCCTCCTTGATGCCATCAGCCCCTGCAGTGTCACAATGGCTCCTTGGTTCCATGAGGAACACAATAGCTTGGCATAAGCATTGAGCAACAGCTGCTGAACGCACCTGGCAACATCTGCTTGCATCAAAAGAGGGCTTCAAGCTGACAATGGCACCAGCAGCTTCCATCTGCAACAGACACCCAGGGAAAGGACAGGCTGTGACGGTTTGGACAAATGTGGAGGAAAATATCCTCTGATAGAAGGCAGGTTACACCCAGCCCTCCCCCACCAGGTTTTTGGAAAAAAGAACTTTCCTGGGAAGAAAGTGAAAGAGATAAAAACTACTTTTTTAACAAACACACAGGAAAAGGATAACAATGCTAAATATTAAAACCTCTCGCTGCGCAGAGAAAGCTGGGATAATTTGAGAGTCCTTCCGTGTTTCGGTGGGGTCTCCTGAAACATCCATAGACAGCGAGGCCCGTGCAAAGAAACAGGGAGCGATTCTTGAGAGAAGTTTCAGAGCTCTTTCTTCTCCAGCCACATGGGCGGGGCACTGCCAAAGAACTGAGCAATCACAGCACAACCAGGGCCCTCCTTGCACAGGGCAACACAAAATAAGCAGTGCTGAACAGGATTAGGGCACATGTGAGCAGGGAGCAGGGAGACCCCCCGTGCCCAGGCCATGCCTCTACCCCAGGGTCCCCTCTCCCATGACCGCATGGCAGGAGGGAGGAACCCCAACACTTCCGTAGGTGCAGTCTCTCTCCTCCTCCTTGCAGCTGGCTCATGGGCCCACATTCAGGGCCCCCACCTCGGGAGAAAATTCTCCCAATGTGCTCTGATGTTGAAAGAGTCAAGAAGAGAAGAAGGGAAAAAAAACCCCCGAAGTCCCAGGAAAACAAAGTTCAACTCTCCATCTCCCCCCAGAGAAAAGGAGCTGAAAACTGGCTAAAAAGAAACAAAGTTGCTTCCCTCTGCTCTTGCTGCAAGCAGGATGCAGAGGAGTGTGTATGTGTGTCCTTGAACAAACGCTCTGAGAAGTTTGTCCGGTTTTTTTTCCTCTCCCCCCTCTCAGGCTCAGTTGAAAGGCACAGAAATGCACAAAGTTCACTTCTGGGCATAGAGCAGCAATAGGGGATACACATGATAAAGTCACCCCAAGACACAGGGACAGAGAATTCAGTGGAAAGACTCCGAGAATTCTGCTCCCAGAGATCATTCCTGCTCACACTGACCCTTGTAGAAAGGGGACATCGTTCCAGGCAGCCTGTACTGAGCATGTGGCTCCTGAGTGGGGTTTGTTGTTTAGGAAACCTGCTCCGGCTTTTCCATTCTTTCCTTGCAAACAGGAAAACTTCTCCTGGGGCTGTGTGCAGGCAGAGCCCTGAGGAGAGCAGGTGGCACATGGTGCGCTGGGCTGGGACAGCCAGCTGCAGAGCTCAAGGGAAGAAGCCCAAAGTGTCACAATGGCTCCTTGCCTTCCCATGCAACACCTGGGTCACAATGGTCTCCTTGATTCCATGAGGCCCCACTGTGTCACAATGGCTCCTTGGTTCCATCAGGTTCCGCAGTGTCACCATGGTCTCCTTTGATCCTCACTGTCATCATGGACAATTGGTTCCATGAGGCCCTGCAGTGTCACAATGGTCCCTTGGTTGCATAGCTTTTACGTTGTAACAATGGACTCCTTGCTTCTATGAGCTAGCCTGCTTTTTGCAGAGGTGTCTTTGGTTCCAACAAGGCCCCACTGTGTCTCAGTGCACCCTGGCTTCCATGTGGATCTGGAGTATCACAAAGGCTCCTTGGTTCCACCAGGTCCTGCTGTGTCACAATGGGTCCTGTGGTCCCTGAGGCCCTCCAAAGTCATCATGGATGCTTGCTTCCATGAGGTTCCATTATGTGCCAGTGGTCATCTTGGTTCCAGGAGTTTCCTTAGTGTCACAATGCTCTCCATGTTTCCATGATTCCCCACAATGTCACAATGCTCTCCAGGCTTCCATTAGGCCCTGCTTTGCCACAATGGTCCCCTTGTTTCCATGCGGCCTTGCTGTGTCACAATGGACGTACGGTTCCATGATGTTGCGTGGTGTCACCGTGCTCTTCTTGAATCCGCCGTGTAACCATGGACCATTGGTTCCATGCAGCCGTGTCACAATGGGCTCCTTGATTCCATGATTCCCCACGGTGTCACAATGGAGCCTTGTTTCTAGGAGGTTCTGTACTGTCACAATTGCCTCCTTGATGCCATCAGCCCCTGCAGTGTCACAATGGCTCCTTGGTTCCATGAGGAACACAATAGCTTGGCATAAGCATTGAGCAACAGCTGCTGAACACACCTGGCAACATCTGCTTGCATCAAAAGAGGGCTTCAAGCTGACAATGGCACCAGCAGCTTCCATCTGCAACAGACACCCAGGGAAAGGACAGGCTGTGCCGGTTTGGACAAATGTGGAGGAAAATATCCTCTGATAGAAGGCAGGTTACACCCAGCCCTCCCCCACCAGGTTTTTGGAAAAAAGAACTTTCCTGGGAAGAAAGTGAAAGAGATAAAAACTACTTTTTTAACAAACACAAAGGAAAAGGATAACAATGCTAAATATTAAAAGCTCTCGCTGTGCAGAGAAAGCTGGGATAATTTGAGAGTCCTTCTGTGTTTCGGTGGGGTCTCCTGAAACATCCATAGACAGCGAGGCCCGTGCAAAGAAACAGGGAGCGATTCTTGAGAGAAGTTTCAGAGCTCTTTCTTCTCCAGCCACATGGGCGGGGCACTGCCAAAGAACTGAGCAATCACGGCACAACCAGGGCCCTCCTGGCACAGGGCAACACAAAATAAGCAGTGCTGAACAGGGTTAGGGCACATGTGAGCAGGGAGCAGGGAGACCCCGTGCCCAGGCCATGCCTCTACCCCAGGGTCCCCTCTCCCATGACCGCATGGCAGGAGGGAGGAACCCCAACACTTCCGGAGGTGTAGTCTCTCTCCTCCTCCTTGCAGCTGGCTCATGGGCCCACATTCAGGGCCCCCACCTCGGGAGAAAATTCTCCCAATGTGCTCTGATGTTGAAAGAGTCAAGAAGAGAAGAAGGGAAAAAAACCCCCGAAGTCCCAGGAAAACAAAGTTCAACTCTCCATCTCCCCCCAGAGAAAAGGAGCTGAAAACTGGCTAAAAAGAAACAAAGTTGCTTCCCTCTGCTCTTGCTGCAAGCAGGATGCAGAGGAGTGTGTATGTGTGTCCTTGAACAAACGCTCTGAGAAGTTTGTCCGGTTTTTTTTCCTCTCCCCCCTCTCAGGCTCAGTTGAAAGGCACAGAAATGCACAAAGTTCACTTCTGGGCATAGAGCAGCAATAGGGGATACACATGATAAAGTCACCCCAAGACACAGGGAGAGAGAATTCAGTGGAAAGACTCCGAGAATTCTGCTCCCAGAGATCATTCATTCCTGCTCACACTGACCCTTGTAGAAAGGGGACATCGTTCCAGGCAGCCTGTACTGAGCATGTGGCTCCTGAGTGGGGTTTGTTGTTTAGGAAACCTGCTCCGGCTTTTCCATTCTTTCCTTGCAAACAGGAAAACTTCTCCTGGGGCTGTGTGCAGGCAGAGCCCTGAGGAGAGCAGGTGGCACATGGTGCGCTGGGCTGGGACAGCCAGCTGCAGAGCTCAAGGGAAGAAGCCCAAAGTGTCACAATGGCTCCTTGCCTTCCCATGCAACACCTGGGTCACAATGGTCTCCTTGATTCCATGAGGCCCCACTGTGTCACAATGGCTCCTTGGTTCCATCAGGTTCCGCAGTGTCACCATGGTCTCGTTTGATCCGCACTGTCATCATGGACAATTGGTTCCATGAGGCCCCGCAGTGTCACAATGGTCCCTTGCTTCCATAGGTTTGATGTTGTAACAAAGGACTCCTTGCTTCTATGAGCTAGCCTGCTTTTTGCAGAGGTGTCTTTGGTTCCAACAAGGCCCCGCTGTGTCTCAGTGCACCCTGGCTTCCATGTGGATCTGGAGTATCACAAAGGCTCCTTGGTTCCACCAGGTCCTGCTGTGTCACAATGGGTCCTGTGGTCCCTGAGGCCCTCCAAAACCATCGTGGAGGCTTGCTTCCATGAGGTTCCATTATGTGCCAGTGGTCATCTTGGTTCCAGGAGTTTCCTTAGTGTCACAATGCTCTCCATGCTTCCATTAGGCCCTGCTTTGCCACAATGGTCCCCTTGTTTCCATGAGGCCCCGCTGTGTCACAATGGACCTATGGTTCCGTGATGTTGCGTGGTGTCACCGTGCTCTTCTTGAATCCGCAGTGTAACCATGGACCATTGGTTCCATGCAGCCGTGTCACAATGGGCTCCTTGATTCCATGATTCCCCACGGTGTCACAATGGAGCCTTGTTTCTAGGAGGTTCTGTACTGTCACAATTGCCTCCTTGATGCCATCAGCCCCTGCAGTGTCACAATGGCTCCTTGGTTCCATGAGGAACACAATAGCTTGGCATAAGCATTGAGCAACAGCTGCTGAACACACCTGGCAACATCTGCTTGCATCAAAAGAGGGCTTCAAGCTGACAATGGCACCAGCAGCTTCCATCTGCAACAGAGACCCAGGAAAGGACAGGCTGTGCCGGTTTGGACAAATTTGGAGGAAAATATCCTCTTATAGAAGGCAGGTTACACCCAGCCCTCCCCCACCAGGTTTTTGGAAAAAAGAACTTTCCTGGGAAGAAAGTGAAAGAGATAAAACCTATTTTTTTAACAAACACACAGGAAAAGGATAACAATGCTAAATATTAAAACCTCTCGCTGTGCAGAGAAAGCTGGGATAATTTGAGAGTCCTTCTGTGTTTCGGTGGGGTCTCCTGAAACATCCATAGACAGCGAGGCCCGTGCAAAGAAACAGGGAGCGATTCTTGAGAGAAGTTTCAGAGCTCTTTCTTCTCCAGCCACATGGGCGGGGCACTGCCAAAGAACTGAGCAATCACAGCACAACCAGGGCCCTCCTGGCACAGGGCAACACAAAATAAGCAGTGCTGAACAGGATTAGGGCACATGTCAGCAGGGAGCAGGGAGACCCCCGTGCCCAGGCCATGCCTCTACCCCAGGGTCCCCTCTCCCATGACCTCATGGCAGGGGGGAGGAACCCCAACACTTCCGTAGGTGCAGTCTCTCTCCTCCTCCTTGCAGCTGGCTCATGGGCCCACATTCAGGGCCCCCACCTCGGGAGAAAATTCTCCCAATGTGCTCTGATGTTGAAAGAGTCAAGAAGAGAAGAAGGGAAAAAAAACCCCCGAAGTCCCAGGAAAACAAAGTTCAACTCTCCATCTCCCCCCAGAGAAAAGGAGTTGAAAACTGGCTAAAAAGAAACAAAGTTGCTTCCCTCTGCTCTTGCTGCAAGCAGGATGCAGAGGAGTGTGTATGTGTGTCCTTGAACAAACCCTCTGAGAAGTTTGTCTGGATTTTTTTCCTCTCCCCCCTCTCAGGCTCAGTTGAAAGGCACAGAAATGCACAAAGTTCACTTCTGGGCATAGAGCAGCAATAGGGGATACACATGATAAAGTCACCCCAAGACACAGGGACAGAGAATTCAGTGGAAAGACTCCGAGAATTCTGCTCCCAGAGATCATTCATTCCTGCTCACACTGACCCTTGTAGAAAGGGGACATCGTTCCAGGCAGCCTGTACTGAGCATGTGGCTCCTGAGTGGGGTTTGTTGTTTAGGAAACCTGCTCCGGCTTTTCCATTCTTTCCTTCCAAACAGGAAAACTTCTCCTGGGGCTGTGTGCAGGCAGAGCCCTGAGGAGAGCAGGTGGCACATGGTGCGCTGGGCTGGGACAGCCAGCTGCAGAGCTCAAGGGAAGAAGCCCAAAGTGTCACAATGGCTCCTTGCCTTCCCATGCAACACCTGGGTCACAATGGTCTCCTTGATTCCATGAGGCCCCACTGTGTCACAATGGCTCCTTGGTTCCATCAGGTTCCGCAGTGTCACCATGGTCTCCTTTGATCCGCACTGTCATCATGGACAATTGGTTCCATGAGGCCCCGCAGTGTCACAATGGTCCCTTGGTTGCATAGCTTTTACGTTGTAACAATGGACTCCTTGCTTCTATGAGCTAGCCTGCTTTTTGCAGAGGTGTCTTTGGTTCCAACAAGGCCCCGCTGTGTCTCAGTGCACCCTGGCTTCCATGTGGATCTGGAGTATCACAAAGGCTCCTTGGTTCCACCAGGTCCTGCTGTGTCACAATGGGTCCTGTGGTCCCTGAGGCCCTCCAAAGTCATCATGGATGCTTGCTTCCATGAGGTTCCATTATGTGCCAGTGGTCATCTTGGTTCCAGGAGTTTCCTTAGTGTCACAATGCTCTCCATGTTTCCATGATTCCCCACAATGTCACAATGCTCTCCAGGCTTCCATTAGGCCCTGCTTTGCCACAATGGTCCCCTTGTTTCCATGCGGCCTTGCTGTGTCACAATGGACGTACGGTTCCATGATGTTGCGTGGTGTCACCGTGCTCTTCTTGAATCCGCCGTGTAACCATGGACCATTGGTTCCATGCAGCCGTGTCACAATGGGCTCCTTGATTCCATGATTCCCCACGGTGTCACAATGGAGCCTTGTTTCTAGGAGGTTCTGTACTGTCACAATTGCCTCCTTGATGCCATCAGCCCCTGCAGTGTCACAATGGCTCCTTGGTTCCATGAGGAACACAATAGCTTGGCATAAGCATTGAGCAACAGCTGCTGAACACACCTGGCAACATCTGCTTGCATCAAAAGAGGGCTTCAAGCTGACAATGGCACCAGCAGCTTCCATCTGCAACAGAGACCCAGGAAAGGACAGGCTGTGCCGGTTTGGACAAATGTGGAGGAAAATATCCTCTGATAGAAGGCAGGTTACACCCAGCCCTCCCCCACCAGCTTCGGGAAAAAAGAATTTTCCTGGGAAGAAAGTGAAAGAGATAAAAACCATTTTTTTAACAAACACCCAGGAAAAGGAGAACAATGCTAAATATTAAAAGCTCTCGCTGTGCAGAGAAAGCTGGGATAATTTGAGAGTCCTTCCGTGTTTCGGTGGGGTCTCCTGAAACATCCATAGACAGCGAGGCCCGTGCAAAGAAATAGGGAGCCATTCATGAGAGAAGTTTCAGAGCTCTTTCTTCTCCAGCCACATGGGCGGGGCACTGCCAAAGAACTGAGCAGTCACGGCACAACCAGGGCCCTCCTGGCAGAGGGCAACACAAAATAAGCAGTGCTGAACAGGATTAGGGCACATGTGAGCAGGGAGCAGGGAGACCCCGTGCCCAGGCCATGCCTCTACCCCAGGGTCCCCTCTCCCATGACCTCATGGCAGGGGGGAGGAACCCCAACACTTCCGGAGGTGTAGTCTCTCTCCTCCTCCTTGCAGCTGGCTCATGGGCCCACATTCAGGGCCCCCACCTCGGGAGAAAATTCTCCCAATGTGGTCTGATGTTGAAAGAGTCAAGAAGAGAAGAAGGGAAAAAAAACCCCAAAGTCCCAGGAAAACAAAGTTCAACTCTCCATCTCCCCCCAGAGAAAAGGAGCTGAAAACTGGCTAAAAAGAAACAAAGTTGCTTCCTCTGCTCTTGCTGCAAGCAGAATGCAGAGGAGTGTGTATGTGTGTCCTTGAACAAACGCTCTGAGAAGGTTGTCCGGTTTTTTTTTCCTCTCCCCCCTCTCAGGCTCAGTTGAAAGGCACAGAAATGCACAAAGTTCACTTCTGGGCATAGAGCAGCAATAGGGGATACACATGATAAAGTCACCCCAAGACACAGGGACAGAGAATTCAGTGGAAAGACTCCGAGAATTCTGCTCCCAGAGATCATTCATTCCTGCTCACCCTGACCCTTGTAGAAAGGGGACATCGTTCCCGGCAGCCTGTACTGAGCATGTGGCTCCTGAGTGGGGTTTGTTGTTTAGGAAACCTGCTCCGGCTTTTCCATTCTTTCCTTCCAAACAGGAAAACTTCTCCTGGGGCTGTGTGCAGGCAGAGCCCTGAGGAGAGCAGGTGGCACATGGTGCGCTGGGCTGGGACAGCCAGCTGCAGAGCTCAAGGGAAGAAGCCCAAAGTGTCACAATGGCTCCTTGCCTTCACATGCAACACCTGGGTCACAATGGTCTCCTTGATTCCATGAGGCCCCACTGTGTCACAATGGCTCCTTGGTTCCATCGGGTTCCGCAGTGTCACCATGGTCTCTTTTGATCCGCATTGTCATCATGGACAATTGGTTCCATGAGGCCCCGCAGTGTCACAATGGTCCCTTGGTTCCATAGGTTTGATGTTGTAACAATGGACTCCTTGCTTCTATGAGCTAGCCTGCTTTTTGCAGAGGTGTCTTTGGTTCCAACAAGGCCCCGCTGTGTCTCAGTGCACCCTGGCTTCCATGTGGATCTGGAGTATCACAAAGGCTCCTTGGTTCCACCAGGTCCTGCTGTGTCACAATGGGTCCTGTGGTCCCTGAGGCCCTCCAAAGTCATCATGGAGGCTTGCTTCCATGAGGTTCCATTATGTGCCAGTGGTCATCTTGGTTCCAGGAGTTTCCTTAGTGTCACAATGCTCTCCATGCTTCCATGATTCCCCACAATGTCACAATGCTCTCCATGCTTCCATTAGGCCCTGCTTTGCCACAATGGTCCCCTTGTTTCCATGAGGCCCCGCTGTGTCACAATGGACCTATGGTTCCGTGATGTTGCGTGGTGTCACCGTGCTCTTCTTGAATCCGCAGTGTAACCATGGACCATTGGTTCCATGCGGCCTGGCCGTGTCACAATGGGCTCCGTGATTCCATGATTCCCCACGGTGTCACAATGGAGCCTTGTTTCTAGGAGGTTCTGTACTGTCACAATTGCCTCCTTGATGCCATCAGCCCCTGCAGTGTCACAATGGCTCCTTGGTTCCATGAGGAACACAATAGCTTGGCATAAGCATTGAGCAACAGCTGCTGAACACACCTGGCAACATCTGCTTGCATCAAAAGAGGGCGTCAAGCTGAGAATGGCACCAGCAGCTTCCATCTGCAACAGAGACCCAGGAAAGGACAGGCTGTGCCGGTTTGGACAAATGTGGAGGAAAATATCCTCTGATAGAAGGCAGGTTACACCCAGCCCTCCCCCACCAGCTTCGGGAAAAAAGAATTTTCCTGGGAAGAAAGTGAAAGAGATAAAAACCATTTTTTTAACAAACACCCAGGAAAAGGACAACAATGCTAAATATTAAAAGCTCTCGCTGTGCAGAGAAAGCTGGGATAATTTGAGAGTCCTTCCGTGTTTCGGTGGGGTCTCCTGAAACATCCATAGACAGCGAGGCCCGTGCAAAGAAATAGGGAGCGATTCTTGAGAGAAGTTTCAGAGCTCTTTCTTCTCCAGCCACATGGGCGGGGCACTGCCAAAGAACTGAGCAATCACGGCACAAGCAGGGCCCTCCTGGCACAGGGCAACACAAAATAAGCAGTGCTGAACAGGATTAGGGCACATGTGAGCAGGGAGCAGGGAGACCCCGTGCCCAGGCCATGCCTCTACCCCAGGGTCCCCTCTCCCATGACCTCATGGCAGGGGGGAGGAACCCCAACACTTCCGGAGGTGTAGTCTCTCTCCTCCTCCTTGCAGCTGGCTCATGGGTCCACATTCAGGGCCCCCACCTCGGGAGAAAATTCTCCCAATGTGGTCTGATGTTGAAAGAGTCAAGAAGAGAAGAAGGGAAAAAAAACCCCAAAGTCCCAGGAAAACAAAGTTCAACTCTCCATCTCTCCCCAGAGAAAAGGAGCTGAAAACTGGCTAAAAAGAAACAAAGTTGCTTCCTCCGCTCTTGCTGCAAGCAGGATGCAGAGGAGTGTGTATGTGTGTCCTTGAACAAACGCTCTGAGAAGTTTGTCCGGTTTTTTTTCCTCTCCCCCCTCTCAGGCTCAGTTGAAAGGCACAGAAATGCACAAAGTTCACTTCTGGGCATAGAGCAGCAATAGGGGATACACATGATAAAGTCACCCCAAGACACAGGGACAGAGAATTCAGTGGAAAGACTCCGAGAATTCTGCTCCCAGAGAATTCTGCTCACACTGACCCTTGTAGAAAGGGGACATCGTTCCCGGCAGCCTGTACTGAGCATGTGGCTCCTGAGTGGGGTTTGTTGTTTGGGAAACCTGCTCCAGCTTTTCCATTCTTTCCTTCCAAACAGGAAAACTTCTCCTGGGGCTGTGTGCAGGCAGAGCCCTGAGGAGAGCAGGTGGCACATGGTGCGCTGGGCTGGGACAGCCAGCTGCAGAGCTCAAGGGAAGAAGCCCAAAGTGTCACAATGGCTCCTTGCCTTCACATGCAACACCTGGGTCACAATGGTCTCCTTGATTCCATGAGGCCCCACTGTGTCACAATGGCTCCTTGGTTCCATCGGGTTCCGCAGTGTCACCATGGTCTCTTTTGATCCGCACTGTCATCATGGACAATTGGTTCCATGAGGCCCCGCAGTGTCACAATGGTCCCTTGGTTCCATAGGTTTGATGTTGTAACAATGGACTCCTTGCTTCTATGAGCTAGCCTGCTTTTTGCAGAGGTGTCTTTGGTTCCAACAAGGCCCCGCTGTGTCTCAGTGCACCCTGGCTTCCATGTGGATCTGGAGCATCACAAAGGCTCCTTGGTTCCACCAGGTCCTGCTGTGTCACAATGGGTCCTGTGGTCCCCGAGGCCCTCCAAAGTCATCATGGAGGCTTGCTTCCATGAGGTTCCATTATGTGCCAGTGGTCATCTTGGTTCCAGGAGTTTCCTTAGTGTCACAATGCTCTCCATGCTTCCATGATTCCCCACAATGTCACAATGCTCTCCATGCTTCCATTAGGCCCTGCTTTGCCACAATGGTCCCCTTGTTTCCATGAGGCCCCGCTGTGTCACAATGGACCTATGGTTCCATGATGTTGCGTGGTGTCACCGTGCTCTTCTTGAATCCGCAGTGTAACCATGGACCATTGGTTCCATGCGGCCTGGCCGTGTCACAACGGGCTCCGTGATTCCATGATTCCCCACGGTGTCACAATGGAGCCTTGTTTCTAGGAGGTTCTGTACTGTCACAATTGCCTCCTTGATGCCATCAGCCCCTGCAGTGTCACAATGGCTCCTTGGTTCCATGAGGAACACAATAGCTTGGCATAAGCATTGAGCAACAGCTGCTGAACACACCTGGCAACATCTGCTTGCATCAAAAGAGGGCGTCAAGCTGACAATGGCACCAGCAGCTTCCATCTGCAACAGAGACCCAGGAAAGGACAGGCTGTGCCGGTTTGGACAAATGTGGAGGAAAAAATCCTCTGATAGAAGGCAGGTTACACCCAGCCCTCCCCCACCAGCTTCGGGAAAAAAGAATTTTCCTGGGAAGAAAGTGAAAGAGATAAAAACTATTTTTTTAACAAACACACAGGAAAAGGATAACAATGCTAAATATTAAAAGCTCTCGCTGTGCAGAGAAAGCTGGGATAATTTGAGAGTCCTTCCATGTTTCGGTGGGGTCTCCTGAAACATCCATAGACAGCGAGGCCCGTGCAAAGAAATAGGGAGCGATTCTTGAGAGAAGTTTCAGAGCTCTTTCTTCTCCAGCCACATGGGCGGGGCACTGCCAAAGAACTGAGCAGTCACGGCACAACCAGGGCCCTCCTGGCACAGGGCAACACAAAATAAGCAGTGCTGAACAGGATTAGGGCACATGTGAGCAGGGAGCAGAGAGACCCCGTGCCCAGGCCATGCCTCTACCCCAGGGTCCCCTCTCCCATGACCTCATGGCAGGGGGGAGGAACCCCAACACTTCCGGAGGTGTAGTCTCTCTCCTCCTCCTTGCAGCTGGCTCATGGGCCCACATTCAGGGCCCCCACCTCGGGAGAAAATTCTCCCAATGTGGTCTGATGTTGAAAGAGTCAAGAAGAGAAGAAGGGAAAAAAAACCCCAAAGTCCCAGGAAAACAAAGTTCAACTCTCCATCTCTCCCCAGAGAAAAGGAGCTGAAAACTGGCTAAAAAGAAACAAAGTTGCTTCCTCCGCTCTTGCTGCAAGCAGGATGCAGAGGAGTGTGTATGTGTGTCCTTGAACAAACGCTCTGAGAAGTTTGTCCGGTTTTTTTTCCTCTCCCCCCTCTCAGGCTCAGTTGAAAGGCACAGAAATGCACAAAGTTCACTTCTGGGCATAGAGCAGCAATAGGGGATACACATGATAAAGTCACCCCAAGACACAGGGACAGAGAATTCAGTGGAAAGACTCCGAGAATTCTGCTCCCAGAGAATTCTGCTCACACTGACCCTTGTAGAAAGGGGACATCGTTCCCGGCAGCCTGTACTGAGCATGTGGCTCCTGAGTGGGGTTTGTTGTTTGGGAAACCTGCTCCAGCTTTTCCATTCTTTCCTTCCAAACAGGAAAACTTCTCCTGGGGCTGTGTGCAGGCAGAGCCCTGAGGAGAGCAGGTGGCACATGGTGCGCTGGGCTGGGACAGCCAGCTGCAGAGCTCAAGGGAAGAAGCCCAAAGTGTCACAATGGCTCCTTGCCTTCACATGCAACACCTGGGTCACAATGGTCTCCTTGATTCCATGAGGCCCCACTGTGTCACAATGGCTCCTTGGTTCCATCGGGTTCCGCAGTGTCACCATGGTCTCTTTTGATCCGCACTGTCATCATGGACAATTGGTTCCATGAGGCCCCGCAGTGTCACAATGGTCCCTTGGTTCCATAGGTTTGATGTTGTAACAATGGACTCCTTGCTTCTATGAGCTAGCCTGCTTTTTGCAGAGGTGTCTTTGGTTCCAACAAGGCCCCGCTGTGTCTCAGTGCACCCTGGCTTCCATGTGGATCTGGAGCATCACAAAGGCTCCTTGGTTCCACCAGGTCCTGCTGTGTCACAATGGGTCCTGTGGTCCCTGAGGCCCTCCAAAGTCATCATGGATGCTTGCTTCCATGAGGTTCCATTATGTGCCAGTGGTCATCTTGGTTCCAGGAGTTTCCTTAGTGTCACAATGCTCTCCATGTTTCCATGATTCCCCACAATGTCACAATGCTCTCCAGGCTTCCATTAGGCCCTGCTTTGCCACAATGGTCCCCTTGTTTCCATGCGGCCTTGCTGTGTCACAATGGACGTACGGTTCCATGATGTTGCGTGGTGTCACCGTGCTCTTCTTGAATCCGCCGTGTAACCATGGACCATTGGTTCCATGCAGCCGTGTCACAATGGGCTCCTTGATTCCATGATTCCCCACGGTGTCACAATGGAGCCTTGTTTCTAGGAGGTTCTGTACTGTCACAATTGCCTCCTTGATGCCATCAGCCCCTGCAGTGTCACAATGGCTCCTTGGTTCCATGAGGAACACAATAGCTTGGCATAAGCATTGAGCAACAGCTGCTGAACACACCTGGCAACATCTGCTTGCATCAAAAGAGGGCTTCAAGCTGACAATGGCACCAGCAGCTTCCATCTGCAACAGAGACCCAGGAAAGGACAGGCTGTGCCGGTTTGGACAAATGTGGAGGAAAATATCCTCTGATAGAAGGCAGGTTACACCCAGCCCTCCCCCACCAGCTTCGGGAAAAAAGAATTTTCCTGGGAAGAAAGTGAAAGAGATAAAAACCATTTTTTTAACAAACACCCAGGAAAAGGAGAACAATGCTAAATATTAAAAGCTCTCGCTGTGCAGAGAAAGCTGGGATAATTTGAGAGTCCTTCCGTGTTTCGGTGGGGTCTCCTGAAACATCCATAGACAGCGAGGCCCGTGCAAAGAAATAGGGAGCCATTCATGAGAGAAGTTTCAGAGCTCTTTCTTCTCCAGCCACATGGGCGGGGCACTGCCAAAGAACTGAGCAGTCACGGCACAACCAGGGCCCTCCTGGCACAGGGCAACACAAAATAAGCAGTGCTGAACAGGATTAGGGCACATGTCAGCAGGGAGCAGGGAGACCCCGTGCCCAGGCCATGCCTCTACCCCAGGGTCCCCTCTCCCATGACCTCATGGCAGGGGGGAGGAACCCCAACACTTCCGGAGGTGTAGTCTCTCTCCTCCTCCTTGCAGCTGGCTCATGGGCCCACATTCAGGGCCCCCACCTCGGGAGAAAATTCTCCCAATGTGGTCTGATGTTGAAAGAGTCAAGAAGAGAAGAAGGGAAAAAAAACCCCAAAGTCCCAGGAAAACAAAGTTCAACTCTCCATCTCTCCCCAGAGAAAAGGAGCTGAAAACTGGCTAAAAAGAAACAAAGTTGCTTCCTCCGCTCTTGCTGCAAGCAGGATGCAGAGGAGTGTGTATGTGTGTCCTTGAACAAACGCTCTGAGAAGTTTGTCCGGTTTTTTTTCCTCTCCCCCCTCTCAGGCTCAGTTGAAAGGCACAGAAATGCACAAAGTTCACTTCTGGGCATAGAGCAGCAATAGGGGATACACATGATAAAGTCACCCCAAGACACAGGGACAGAGAATTCAGTGGAAAGACTCCGAGAATTCTGCTCCCAGAGAATTCTGCTCACACTGACCCTTGTAGAAAGGGGACATCGTTCCCGGCAGCCTGTACTGAGCATGTGGCTCCTGAGTGGGGTTTGTTGTTTGGGAAACCTGCTCCAGCTTTTCCATTCTTTCCTTCCAAACAGGAAAACTTCTCCTGGGGCTGTGTGCAGGCAGAGCCCTGAGGAGAGCAGGTGGCACATGGTGCGCTGGGCTGGGACAGCCAGCTGCAGAGCTCAAGGGAAGAAGCCCAAAGTGTCACAATGGCTCCTTGCCTTCCCATGCAACACCTGGGTCACAATGGTCTCCTTGATTCCATGAGGCCCCACTGTGTCACAATGGCTCCTTGGTTCCATCGGGTTCCGCAGTGTCACCATGGTCTCTTTTGATCCGCACTGTCATCATGGACAATTGGTTCCATGAGGCCCCGCAGTGTCACAATGGTCCCTTGGTTCCATAGGTTTGATGTTGTAACAATGGACTCCTTGCTTCTATGAGCTAGCCTGCTTTTTGCAGAGGTGTCTTTGGTTCCAACAAGGCCCCGCTGTGTCTCAGTGCACCCTGGCTTCCATGTGGATCTGGAGCATCACAAAGGCTCCTTGGTTCCACCAGGTCCTGCTGTGTCACAATGGGTCCTGTGGTCCCTGAGGCCCTCCAAAGTCATCATGGAGGCTTGGTTCCATGAGGTTCCATTATGTGCCAGTGGTCATCTTGGTTCCAGGAGTTTCCTTAGTGTCACAATGCTCTCCATGCTTCCATGATTCCCCACAATGTCACAATGCTCTCCATGCTTCCATTAGGCCCTGCTTTGCCACAATGGTCCCCTTGTTTCCATGAGGCCCCGCTGTGTCACAATGGACCTATGGTTCCATGATGTTGCGTGGTGTCACCGTGCTCTTCTTGAATCCGCAGTGTAACCATGGACCATTGGTTCCATGCGGCCTGGCCGTGTCACAACGGGCTCCGTGATTCCATGATTCCCCACGGTGTCACAATGGAGCCTTGTTTCTAGGAGGTTCTGTACTGTCACAATTGCCTCCTTGATGCCATCAGCCCCTGCAGTGTCACAATGGCTCCTTGGTTCCATGAGGAACACAATAGCTTGGCATAAGCATTGAGCAACAGCTGCTGAACACACCTGGCAACATCTGCTTGCATCAAAAGAGGGCGTCAAGCTGACAATGGCACCAGCAGCTTCCATCTGCAACAGAGACCCAGGAAAGGACAGGCTGTGCCGGTTTGGACAAATGTGGAGGAAAAAATCCTCTGATAGAAGGCAGGTTACACCCAGCCCTCCCCCACCAGCTTCGGGAAAAAAGAATTTTCCTGGGAAGAAAGTGAAAGAGATAAAAACTATTTTTTTAACAAACACACAGGAAAAGGATAACAATGCTAAATATTAAAAGCTCTCGCTGTGCAGAGAAAGCTGGGATAATTTGAGAGTCCTTCCATGTTTCGGTGGGGTCTCCTGAAACATCCATAGACAGCGAGGCCCGTGCAAAGAAATAGGGAGCGATTCTTGAGAGAAGTTTCAGAGCTCTTTCTTCTCCAGCCACATGGGCGGGGCACTGCCAAAGAACTGAGCAATCACGGCACAACCAGGGCCCTCCTGGCACAGGGCAACACAAAATAAGCAGTGCTGAACAGGATTAGGGCACATGTGAGCAGGGAGCAGGGAGACCCCGTGCCCAGGCCATGCCTCTACCCCAGGGTCCCCTCTCCCATGACCGCATGGCAGGAGGGAGGAACCCCAACACTTCCGGAGGTGTAGTCTCTCTCCTCCTCCTTGCAGCTGGCTCATGGGCCCACATTCAGGGCCCCCACCTCGGGAGAAAATTCTCCCAATGTGCTCTGATGTTGAAAGAGTCAAGAAGAGAAGAAGGGAAAAAAAACCCCCGAAGTCCCAGGAAAACAAAGTTCAACTCTCCATCTCCCCCCAGAGAAAAGGAGCTGAAAACTGGCTAAAAAGAAACAAAGTTGCTTCCCTCTGCTCTTGCTGCAAGCAGGATGCAGAGGAGTGTGTATGTGTGTCCTTGAACAAACGCTCTGAGAAGTTTGTCCGGTTTTTTTTCCTCTCCCCCCTCTCAGGCTCAGTTGAAAGGCACAGAAATGCACAAAGTTCACTTCTGGGCATAGAGCAGCAATAGGGGATACACATGATAAAGTCACCCCAAGACACAGGGACAGAGAATTCAGTGGAAAGACTCCGAGAATTCTGCTCCCAGAGATCATTCATTCCTGCTCACCCTGACCCTTGTAGAAAGGGGACATCGTTCCAGGCAGCCTGTACTGAGCATGTGGCTCCTGAGTGGGGTTTGTTGTTTAGGAAACCTGCTCCGGCTTTTCCATTCTTTCCTTGCAAACAGGAAAACTTCTCCTGGGGCTGTGTGCAGGCAGAGCCCTGAGGAGAGCAGGTGGCACATGGTGCGCTGGGCTGGGACAGCCAGCTGCAGAGCTCAAGGGAAGAAGCCCAAAGTGTCACAATGGCTCCTTGCCTTCCCATGCAACACCTGGGTCACAATGGTCTCCTTGATTCCATGAGGCCCCACTGTGTCACAATGGCTCCTTGGTTCCATCAGGTTCCGCAGTGTCACCATGGTCTCTTTTGATCCGCACTGTCATCATGGACAATTGGTTCCATGAGGCCCCGCAGTGTCACAATGGTCCCTTGCTTCCATAGGTTTGATGTTGTAACAAAGGACTCCTTGCTTCTATGAGCTAGCCTGCTTTTTGCAGAGGTGTCTTTGGTTCCAACAAGGCCCCGCTGTGTCTCAGTGCACCCTGGCTTCCATGTGGATCTGGAGCATCACAAAGGCTCCTTGGTTCCACCAGGTCCTGCTGTGTCACAATGGGTCCTGTGGTCCCTGAGGCCCTCCAAAACCATCGTGGAGGCTTGCTTCCATGAGGTTCCATTATGTGCCAGTGGTCATCTTGGTTCCAGGAGTTTCCTTAGTGTCACAATGCTCTCCATGCTTCCATTAGGCCCTGCTTTGCCACAATGGTCCCCTTGTTTCCATGAGGCCCCGCTGTGTCACAATGGACCTATGGTTCCGTGATGTTGCGTGGTGTCACCGTGCTCTTCTTGAATCCGCCGTGTAACCATGGACCATTGGTTCCATGCAGCCGTGTCACAATGGGCTCCTTGATTCCATGATTCCCCACGGTGTCACAATGGAGCCTTGTTTCTAGGAGGTTCTGTACTGTCACAATTGCCTCATTGATGCCATCAGCCCCTGCAGTGTCACAATGGCTCCTTGGTTCCATGAGGAACACAATAGCTTGGCATAAGCATTGAGCAACAGCTGCTGAACACACCTGGCAACATCTGCTTGCATCAAAAGAGGGCTTCAAGCTGACAATGGCACCAGCAGCTTCCATCTGCAACAGAGACCCAGGAAAGGACAGGCTGTGCCGGTTTGGACAAATTTGGAGGAAAATATCCTCTTATAGAAGGCAGGTTACACCCAGCCCTCCCCCACCAGGTTTTTGGAAAAAAGAACTTTCCTGGGAAGAAAGTGAAAGAGATAAAACCTATTTTTTTAACAAACACACAGGAAAAGGATAACAATGCTAAATATTAAAACCTCTCGCTGTGCAGAGAAAGCTGGGATAATTTGAGAGTCCTTCTGTGTTTCGGTGGGGTCTCCTGAAACATCCATAGACAGCGAGGCCCGTGCAAAGAAACAGGGAGCGATTCTTGAGAGAAGTTTCAGAGCTCTTTCTTCTCCAGCCACATGGGCGGGGCACTGCCAAAGAACTGAGCAATCACAGCACAACCAGGGCCCTCCTCGCACAAGGCAACACAAAATAAGCAGTGCTGAACAGGATTAGGGCACATGTCAGCAGGGAGCAGGGAGACCCCGTGCCCAGGCCATGCCTCTACCCCAGGGTCCCCTCTCCCATGACCTCATGGCAGGGGGGAGGAACCCCAACACTTCCGTAGGTGCAGTCTCTCTCCTCCTCCTTGCAGCTGGCTCATGGGCCCACATTCAGGGCCCCCACCTCGGGAGAAAATTCTCCCAATGTGCTCTGATGTTGAAAGAGTCAAGAAGAGAAGAAGGGAAAAAAAACCCCCGAAGTCCCAGGAAAACAAAGTTCAACTCTCCATCTCCCCCCAGAGAAAAGGAGTTGAAAACTGGCTAAAAAGAAACAAAGTTGCTTCCCTCTGCTCTTGCTGCAAGCAGGATGCAGAGGAGTGTGTATGTGTGTCCTTGAACAAACCCTCTGAGAAGTTTGTCTGGATTTTTTTCCTCTCCCCCCTCTCAGGCTCAGTTGAAAGGCACAGAAATGCACAAAGTTCACTTCTGGGCATAGAGCAGCAATAGGGGATACACATGATAAAGTCACCCCAAGACACAGGGACAGAGAATTCAGTGGAAAGACTCCGAGAATTCTGCTCCCAGAGATCATTCATTCCTGCTCACACTGACCCTTGTAGAAAGGGGACATCGTTCCAGGCAGCCTGTACTGAGCATGTGGCTCCTGAGTGGGGTTTGTTGTTTAGGAAACCTGCTCCGGCTTTTCCATTCTTTCCTTGCAAACAGGAAAACTTCTCCTGGGGCTGTGTGCAGGCAGAGCCCTGAGGAGAGCAGGTGGCACATGGTGCGCTGGGCTGGGACAGCCAGCTGCAGAGCTCAAGGGAAGAAGCCCAAAGTGTCACAATGGCTCCTTGCCTTCCCATGCAACACCTGGGTCACAATGGTCTCCTTGATTCCATGAGGCCCCACTGTGTCACAATGGCTCCTTGGTTCCATCAGGTTCCGCAGTGTCACCATGGTCTCCTTTGATCCGCACTGTCATCATGGACAATTGGTTCCATGAGGCCCCGCAGTGTCACAATGGTCCCTTGGTTGCATAGCTTTTACGTTGTAACAATGGACTCCTTGCTTCTATGAGCTAGCCTGCTTTTTGCAGAGGTGTCTTTGGTTCCAACAAGGCCCCGCTGTGTCTCAGTGCACCCTGGCTTCCATGTGGATCTGGAGTATCACAAAGGCTCCTTGGTTCCACCAGGTCCTGCTGTGTCACAATGGGTCCTGTGGTCCCTGAGGCCCTCCAAAGTCATCATGGATGCTTGCTTCCATGAGGTTCCATTATGTGCCAGTGGTCATCTTGGTTCCAGGAGTTTCCTTAGTGTCACAATGCTCTCCATGTTTCCATGATTCCCCACAATGTCACAATGCTCTCCAGGCTTCCATTAGGCCCTGCTTTGCCACAATGGTCCCCTTGTTTCCATGCGGCCTTGCTGTGTCACAATGGACGTACGGTTCCATGATGTTGCGTGGTGTCACCGTGCTCTTCTTGAATCCGCCGTGTAACCATGGACCATTGGTTCCATGCAGCCGTGTCACAATGGGCTCCTTGATTCCATGATTCCCCACGGTGTCACAATGGAGCCTTGTTTCTAGGAGGTTCTGTACTGTCACAATTGCCTCCTTGATGCCATCAGCCCCTGCAGTGTCACAATGGCTCCTTGGTTCCATGAGGAACACAATAGCTTGGCATAAGCATTGAGCAACAGCTGCTGAACACACCTGGCAACATCTGCTTGCATCAAAAGAGGGCTTCAAGCTGACAATGGCACCAGCAGCTTCCATCTGCAACAGAGACCCAGGAAAGGACAGGCTGTGCCGGTTTGGACAAATGTGGAGGAAAAAATCCTCTGATAGAAGGCAGGTTACACCCAGCCCTCCCCCACCAGCTTCGGGAAAAAAGAATTTTCCTGGGAAGAAAGTGAAAGAGATAAAAACCATTTTTTTAACAAACACCCAGGAAAAGGACAACAATGCTAAATATTAAAAGCTCTCGCTGTGCAGAGAAAGCTGGGATAATTTGAGAGTCCTTCCGTGTTTCGGTGGGGTCTCCTGAAACATCCATAGACAGCGAGGCCCGTGCAAAGAAATAGGGAGCCATTCATGAGAGAAGTTTCAGAGCTCTTTCTTCTCCAGCCACATGGGCGGGGCACTGCCAAAGAACTGAGCAGTCACGGCACAACCAGGGCCCTCCTGGCACAGGGCAACACAAAATAAGCAGTGCTGAACAGGGTTAGGGCACATGTGAGCAGGGAGCAGGGAGACCCCGTGCCCAGGCCATGCCTCTACCCCAGGGTCCCCTCTCCCATGACCTCATGGCAGGGGGGAGGAACCCCAACACTTCCGGAGGTGTAGTCTCTCTCCTCCTCCTTGCAGCTGGCTCATGGGCCCACATTCAGGGCCCCCACCTCGGGAGAAAATTCTCCCAATGTGCTCTGATGTTGAAAGAGTCAAGAAGAGAAGAAGGGAAAAAAAACCCCAAAGTCCCAGGAAAACAAAGTTCAACTCTCCATCTCCCCCCAGAGAAAAGGAGCTGAAAACTGGCTAAAAAGAAACAAAGTTGCTTCCTCTGCTCTTGCTGCAAGCAGAATGCAGAGGAGTGTGTATGTGTGTCCTTGAACAAACGCTCTGAGAAGGTTGTCCGGTTTTTTTTTCCTCTCCCCCCTCTCAGGCTCAGTTGAAAGGCACAGAAATGCACAAAGTTCACTTCTGGGCATAGAGCAGCAATAGGGGATACACATGATAAAGTCACCCCAAGACACAGGGACAGAGAATTCAGTGGAAAGACTCCGAGAATTCTGCTCCCAGAGATCATTCATTCCTGCTCACCCTGACCCTTGTAGAAAGGGGACATCGTTCCCGGCAGCCTGTACTGAGCATGTGGCTCCTGAGTGGGGTTTGTTGTTTGGGAAACCTGCTCCGGCTTTTCCATTCTTTCCTTGCAAACAGGAAAACTTCTCCTGGGGCTGTGTGCAGGCAGAGCCCTGAGGAGAGCAGGTGGCACATGGTGCGCTGGGCTGGGACAGCCAGCTGCAGAGCTCAAGGGAAGAAGCCCAAAGTGTCACAATGGCTCCTTGCCTTCACATGCAACACCTGGGTCACAATGGTCTCCTTGATTCCATGACGCCCCACTGTGTCACAATGGCTCCTTGGTTCCATCGGGTTCCGCAGTGTCACCATGGTCTCTTTTGATCCGCATTGTCATCATGGACAATTGGTTCCATGAGGCCCCGCAGTGTCACAATGGTCCCTTGCTTCCATAGGTTTGATGTTGTAACAATGGACTCCTTGCTTCTATGAGCTAGCCTGCTTTTTGCAGAGGTGTCTTTGGTTCCAACAAGGCCCCGCTGTGTCTCAGTGCACCCTGGCTTCCATGTGGATCTGGAGTATCACAAAGGCTCCTTGGTTCCACCAGGTCCTGCTGTGTCACAATGGGTCCTGTGGTCCCTGAGGCCCTCCAAAGTCATCATGGAGGCTTGCTTCCATGAGGTTCCATTATGTGCCAGTGGTCATCTTGGTTCCAGGAGTTTCCTTAGTGTCACAATGCTCTCCATGCTTCCATGATTCCCCACAATGTCACAATGCTCTCCATGCTTCCATTAGGCCCTGCTTTGCCACAATGGTCCCCTTGTTTCCATGAGGCCCCGCTGTGTCACAATGGACCTATGGTTCCATGATGTTGCGTGGTGTCACCGTGCTCTTCTTGAATCCGCAGTGTAACCATGGACCATTGGTTCCATGCGGCCTGGCCGTGTCACAATGGGCTCCGTGATTCCATGATTCCCCACGGTGTCACAATGGAGCCTTGTTTCTAGGAGGTTCTGTACTGTCACAATTGCCTCCTTGATGCCATCAGCCCCTGCAGTGTCACAATGGCTCCTTGGTTCCATGAGGAACACAATAGCTTGGCATAAGCATTGAGCAACAGCTGCTGAACACACCTGGCAACATCTGCTTGCATCAAAAGAGGGCGTCAAGCTGAGAATGGCACCAGCAGCTTCCATCTGCAACAGAGACCCAGGAAAGGACAGGCTGTGCCGGTTTGGACAAATGTGGAGGAAAATATCCTCTGATAGAAGGCAGGTTACACCCAGCCCTCCCCCACCAGCTTCGGGAAAAAAGAATTTTCCTGGGAAGAAAGTGAAAGAGATAAAAACCATTTTTTTAACAAACACCCAGGAAAAGGAGAACAATGCTAAATATTAAAAGCTCTCGCTGTGCAGAGAAAGCTGGGATAATTTGAGAGTCCTTCCGTGTTTCGGTGGGGTCTCCTGAAACATCCATAGACAGCGAGGCCCGTGCAAAGAAATAGGGAGCCATTCATGAGAGAAGTTTCAGAGCTCTTTCTTCTCCAGCCACATGGGCGGGGCACTGCCAAAGAACTGAGCAGTCACGGCACAACCAGGGCCCTCCTGGCACAGGGCAACACAAAATAAGCAGTGCTGAACAGGATTAGGGCACATGTCAGCAGGGAGCAGGGAGACCCCGTGCCCAGGCCATGCCTCTACCCCAGGGTCCCCTCTCCCATGACCTCATGGCAGGGGGGAGGAACCCCAACACTTCCGGAGGTGTAGTCTCTCTCCTCCTCCTTGCAGCTGGCTCATGGGCCCACATTCAGGGCCCCCACCTCGGTAGAAAATTCTCCCAATGTGGTCTGATGTTGAAAGAGTCAAGAAGAGAAGAAGGGAAAAAAAACCCCAAAGTCCCAGGAAAACAAAGTTCAACTCTCCATCTCCCCCCAGAGAAAAGGAGCTGAAAACTGGCTAAAAAGAAACAAAGTTGCTTCCTCTGCTCTTGCTGCAAGCAGAATGCAGAGGAGTGTGTATGTGTGTCCTTGAACAAACGCTCTGAGAAGGTTGTCCGGTTTTTTTTTCCTCTCCCCCCTCTCAGGCTCAGTTGAAAGGCACAGAAATGCACAAAGTTCACTTCTGGGCATAGAGCAGCAATAGGGGATACACATGATAAAGTCACCCCAAGACACAGGGACAGAGAATTCAGTGGAAAGACTCCGAGAATTCTGCTCCCAGAGATCATTCATTCCTGCTCACCCTGACCCTTGTAGAAAGGGGACATCGTTCCCGGCAGCCTGTACTGAGCATGTGGCTCCTGAGTGGGGTTTGTTGTTTGGGAAACCTGCTCCGGCTTTTCCATTCTTTCCTTCCAAACAGGAAAACTTCTCCTGGGGCTGTGTGCAGGCAGAGCCCTGAGGAGAGCAGGTGGCACATGGTGCGCTGGGCTGGGACAGCCAGCTGCAGAGCTCAAGGGAAGAAGCCCAAAGTGTCACAATGGCTCCTTGCCTTCACATGCAACACCTGGGTCACAATGGTCTCCTTGATTCCATGAGGCCCCACTGTGTCACAATGGCTCCTTGGTTCCATCGGGTTCCGCAGTGTCACCATGGTCTCTTTTGATCCGCATTGTCATCATGGACAATTGGTTCCATGAGGCCCCGCAGTGTCACAATGGTCCCTTGCTTCCATAGGTTTGATGTTGTAACAATGGACTCCTTGCTTCTATGAGCTAGCCTGCTTTTTGCAGAGGTGTCTTTGGTTCCAACAAGGCCCCGCTGTGTCTCAGTGCACCCTGGCTTCCATGTGGATCTGGAGTATCACAAAGGCTCCTTGGTTCCACCAGGTCCTGCTGTGTCACAATGGGTCCTGTGGTCCCTGAGGCCCTCCAAAGTCATCATGGAGGCTTGCTTCCATGAGGTTCCATTATGTGCCAGTGGTCATCTTGGTTCCAGGAGTTTCCTTAGTGTCACAATGCTCTCCATGCTTCCATGATTCCCCACAATGTCACAATGCTCTCCATGCTTCCATTAGGCCCTGCTTTGCCACAATGGTCCCCTTGTTTCCATGAGGCCCCGCTGTGTCACAATGGACCTATGGTTCCATGATGTTGCGTGGTGTCACCGTGCTCTTCTTGAATCCGCAGTGTAACCATGGACCATTGGTTCCATGCGGCCTGGCCGTGTCACAATGGGCTCCGTGATTCCATGATTCCCCACGGTGTCACAATGGAGCCTTGTTTCTAGGAGGTTCTGTACTGTCACAATTGCCTCCTTGATGCCATCAGCCCCTGCAGTGTCACAATGGCTCCTTGGTTCCATGAGGAACACAATAGCTTGGCATAAGCATTGAGCAACAGCTGCTGAACACACCTGGCAACATCTGCTTGCATCAAAAGAGGGCGTCAAGCTGAGAATGGCACCAGCAGCTTCCATCTGCAACAGAGACCCAGGAAAGGACAGGCTGTGCCGGTTTGGACAAATGTGGAGGAAAATATCCTCTGATAGAAGGCAGGTTACACCCAGCCCTCCCCCACCAGCTTCGGGAAAAAAGAATTTTCCTGGGAAGAAAGTGAAAGAGATAAAAACCATTTTTTTAACAAACACCCAGGAAAAGGACAACAATGCTAAATATTAAAAGCTCTCGCTGTGCAGAGAAAGCTGGGATAATTTGAGAGTCCTTCCGTGTTTCGGTGGGGTCTCCTGAAACATCCATAGACAGCGAGGCCCGTGCAAAGAAATAGGGAGCGATTCTTGAGAGAAGTTTCAGAGCTCTTTCTTCTCCAGCCACATGGGCGGGGCACTGCCAAAGAACTGAGCAGTCACGGCACAACCAGGGCCCTCCTGGCACAGGGCAACACAAAATAAGCAGTGCTGAACAGGATTAGGGCACATGTGAGCAGGGAGCAGAGAGACCCCGTGCCCAGGCCATGCCTCTACCCCAGGGTCCCCTCTCCCATGACCTCATGGCAGGGGGGAGGAACCCCAACACTTCCGGAGGTGTAGTCTCTCTCCTCCTCCTTGCAGCTGGCTCATGGGCCCACATTCAGGGCCCCCACCTCGGGAGAAAATTCTCCCAATGTGGTCTGATGTTGAAAGAGTCAAGAAGAGAAGAAGGGAAAAAAACCCCCAAAGTCCCAGGAAAGCAAAGTTCAACTCTCCATCTCCCCCCAGAGAAAAGGAGCTGAAAACTGGCTAAAAAGAAACAAAGTTGCTTCCTCCGCTCTTGCTGCAAGCAGGATGCAGAGGAGTGTGTATGTGTGTCCTTGAACAAACGCTCTGAGAAGTTTGTCTGGTTTTTTTTTCCTCTCCCCCCTCTCAGGCTCAGTTGAAAGGCACAGAAATGCACAAAGTTCACTTCTGGGCATAGAGTAGCAATAGGGGATACACATGATAAAGTCACCCCAAGACACAGGGACAGAGAATTCAGTGGAAAGACTCCGAGAATTCTGCTCCCAGAGATCATTCATTCCTGCTCACCCTGACCCTTGTAGAAAGGGGACCTCGTTCCAGGCAGCCTGTACTGAGCATGTGGCTCCTGAGTGGGGTTTGTTGTTTGGGAAACCTGCTCCGGCTTTTCCATTCTTTCCTTCCAAACAGGAAAACTTCTCCTGGGGCTGTGTGCAGGCAGAGCCCTGAGGAGAGCAGGTGGCACATGGTGCGCTGGGCTGGGACAGCCAGCTGCAGAGCTCAAGGGAAGAAGCCCAAAGTGTCACAATGGCTCCTTGCCTTCACATGCAACACCTGGGTCACAATGGTCTCCTTGATTCCATGACGCCCCACTGTGTCACAATGGCTCCTTGGTTCCATCGGGTTCCGCAGTGTCACCATGGTCTCTTTTGATCCGCATTGTCATCATGGACAATTGGTTCCATGAGGCCCCGCAGTGTCACAATGGTCCCTTGGTTCCATAGGTTTGATGTTGTAACAATGGACTCCTTGCTTCTATGAGCTAGCCTGCTTTTTGCAGAGGTGTCTTTGGTTCCAACAAGGCCCCGCTGTGTCTCAGTGCACCCTGGCTTCCATGTGGATCTGGAGCATCACAAAGGCTCCTTGGTTCCACCAGGTCCTGCTGTGTCACAATGGGTCCTGTGGTCCCCGAGGCCCTCCAAAGTCATCATGGAGGCTTGCTTCCATGAGGTTCCATTATGTGCCAGTGCTCATCTTGGTTCCAGGAGTTTCCTTAGTGTCACAATGCTCTCCATGCTTCCATGATTCCCCACAATGTCACAATGCTCTCCATGCTTCCATTAGGCCCTGCTTTGCCACAATGGTCCCCTTGTTTCCATGAGGCCCCGCTGTGTCACAATGGACCTATGGTTCCATGATGTTGCGTGGTGTCACCGTGCTCTTCTTGAATCCGCAGTGTAACCATGGACCATTGGTTCCATGCGGCCTGGCCGTGTCACAATGGGCTCCGTGATTCCATGATTCCCCACGGTGTCACAATGGAGCCTTGTTTCTAGGAGGTTCTGTACTGTCACAATTGCCTCCTTGATGCCATCAGCCCCTGCAGTGTCACAATGGCTCCTTGGTTCCATGAGGAACACAATAGCTTGGCATAAGCATTGAGCAACAGCTGCTGAACACACCTGGCAACATCTGCTTGCATCAAAAGAGGGCTTCAAGCTGACAATGGCACCAGCAGCTTCCATCTGCAACAGAGACCCAGGAAAGGACAGGCTGTGCCGGTTTGGACAAATGTGGAGGAAAATATCCTCTGATAGAAGGCAGGTTACACCCAGCCCTCCCCCACCAGCTTCGGGAAAAAAGAATTTTCCTGGGAAGAAAGTGAAAGAGATAAAAACCATTTTTTTAACAAACACCCAGGAAAAGGACAACAATGCTAAATATTAAAAGCTCTCGCTGTGCAGAGAAAGCTGGGATAATTTGAGAGTCCTTCCGTGTTTCGGTGGGGTCTCCTGAAACATCCATAGACAGCGAGGCCCGTGCAAAGAAATAGGGAGCCATTCATGAGAGAAGTTTCAGAGCTCTTTCTTCTCCAGCCACATGGGCGGGGCACTGCCAAAGAACTGAGCAGTCACGGCACAACCAGGGCCCTCCTGGCACAGGGCAACACAAAATAAGCAGTGCTGAACAGGATTAGGGCACATGTCAGCAGGGAGCAGGGAGACCCCGTGCCCAGGCCATGCCTCTACCCCAGGGTCCCCTCTCCCATGACCTCATGGCAGGGGGGAGGAACCCCAACACTTCCGGAGGTGTAGTCTCTCTCCTCCTCCTTGCAGCTGGCTCATGGGCCCACATTCAGGGCCCCCACCTCGGGAGAAAATTCTCCCAATGTGGTCTGATGTTGAAAGAGTCAAGAAGAGAAGAAGGGAAAAAAACCCCCAAAGTCCCAGGAAAACAAAGTTCAACTCTCCATCTCTCCCCAGAGAAAAGGAGCTGAAAACTGGCTAAAAAGAAACAAAGTTGCTTCCTCCGCTCTTGCTGCAAGCAGGATGCAGAGGAGTGTGTATGTGTGTCCTTGAACAAACGCTCTGAGAAGTTTGTCCGGTTTTTTTTCCTCTCCCCCCTCTCAGGCTCAGTTGAAAGGCACAGAAATGCACAAAGTTCACTTCTGGGCATAGAGCAGCAATAGGGGATACACATGATAAAGTCACCCCAAGACACAGGGACAGAGAATTCAGTGGAAAGACTCCGAGAATTCTGCTCCCAGAGAATTCTGCTCACACTGACCCTTGTAGAAAGGGGACATCGTTCCCGGCAGCCTGTACTGAGCATGTGGCTCCTGAGTGGGGTTTGTTGTTTAGGAAACCTGCTCCGGCTTTTCCATTCTTTCCTTGCAAACAGGAAAACTTCTCCTGGGGCTGTGTGCAGGCAGAGCCCTGAGGAGAGCAGGTGGCACATGGTGCGCTGGGCTGGGACAGCCAGCTGCAGAGCTCAAGGGAAGAAGCCCAAAGTGTCACAATGGCTCCTTGCCTTCCCATGCAACACCTGGGTCACAATGGTCTCCTTGATTCCATGAGGCCCCACTGTGTCACAATGGCTCCTTGGTTCCATCAGGTTCCGCAGTGTCACCATGGTCTCTTTTGATCCGCACTGTCATCATGGACAATTGGTTCCATGAGGCCCCGCAGTGTCACAATGGTCCCTTGCTTCCATAGGTTTGATGTTGTAACAAAGGACTCCTTGCTTCTATGAGCTAGCCTGCTTTTTGCAGAGGTGTCTTTGGTTCCAACAAGGCCCCGCTGTGTCTCAGTGCACCCTGGCTTCCATGTGGATCTGGAGCATCACAAAGGCTCCTTGGTTCCACCAGGTCCTGCTGTGTCACAATGGGTCCTGTGGTCCCTGAGGCCCTCCAAAACCATCGTGGAGGCTTGCTTCCATGAGGTTCCATTATGTGCCAGTGGTCATCTTGGTTCCAGGAGTTTCCTTAGTGTCACAATGCTCTCCATGCTTCCATTAGGCCCTGCTTTGCCACAATGGTCCCCTTGTTTCCATGAGGCCCCGCTGTGTCACAATGGACCTATGGTTCCGTGATGTTGCGTGGTGTCACCGTGCTCTTCTTGAATCCGCCGTGTAACCATGGACCATTGGTTCCATGCAGCCGTGTCACAATGGGCTCCTTGATTCCATGATTCCCCACGGTGTCACAATGGAGCCTTGTTTCTAGGAGGTTCTGTACTGTCACAATTGCCTCATTGATGCCATCAGCCCCTGCAGTGTCACAATGGCTCCTTGGTTCCATGAGGAACACAATAGCTTGGCATAAGCATTGAGCAACAGCTGCTGAACACACCTGGCAACATCTGCTTGCATCAAAAGAGGGCTTCAAGCTGACAATGGCACCAGCAGCTTCCATCTGCAACAGAGACCCAGGAAAGGACAGGCTGTGCCGGTTTGGACAAATTTGGAGGAAAATATCCTCTTATAGAAGGCAGGTTACACCCAGCCCTCCCCCACCAGGTTTTTGGAAAAAAGAACTTTCCTGGGAAGAAAGTGAAAGAGATAAAACCTATTTTTTTAACAAACACACAGGAAAAGGATAACAATGCTAAATATTAAAACCTCTCGCTGTGCAGAGAAAGCTGGGATAATTTGAGAGTCCTTCTGTGTTTCGGTGGGGTCTCCTGAAACATCCATAGACAGCGAGGCCCGTGCAAAGAAACAGGGAGCGATTCTTGAGAGAAGTTTCAGAGCTCTTTCTTCTCCAGCCACATGGGCGGGGCACTGCCAAAGAACTGAGCAATCACAGCACAACCAGGGCCCTCCTCGCACAAGGCAACACAAAATAAGCAGTGCTGAACAGGATTAGGGCACATGTCAGCAGGGAGCAGGGAGACCCCGTGCCCAGGCCATGCCTCTACCCCAGGGTCCCCTCTCCCATGACCTCATGGCAGGGGGGAGGAACCCCAACACTTCCGTAGGTGCAGTCTCTCTCCTCCTCCTTGCAGCTGGCTCATGGGCCCACATTCAGGGCCCCCACCTCGGGAGAAAATTCTCCCAATGTGCTCTGATGTTGAAAGAGTCAAGAAGAGAAGAAGGGAAAAAAAACCCCCGAAGTCCCAGGAAAACAAAGTTCAACTCTCCATCTCCCCCCAGAGAAAAGGAGTTGAAAACTGGCTAAAAAGAAACAAAGTTGCTTCCCTCTGCTCTTGCTGCAAGCAGGATGCAGAGGAGTGTGTATGTGTGTCCTTGAACAAACCCTCTGAGAAGTTTGTCTGGATTTTTTTCCTCTCCCCCCTCTCAGGCTCAGTTGAAAGGCACAGAAATGCACAAAGTTCACTTCTGGGCATAGAGCAGCAATAGGGGATACACATGATAAAGTCACCCCAAGACACAGGGACAGAGAATTCAGTGGAAAGACTCCGAGAATTCTGCTCCCAGAGATCATTCATTCCTGCTCACACTGACCCTTGTAGAAAGGGGACATCGTTCCAGGCAGCCTGTACTGAGCATGTGGCTCCTGAGTGGGGTTTGTTGTTTAGGAAACCTGCTCCGGCTTTTCCATTCTTTCCTTCCAAACAGGAAAACTTCTCCTGGGGCTGTGTGCAGGCAGAGCCCTGAGGAGAGCAGGTGGCACATGGTGCGCTGGGCTGGGACAGCCAGCTGCAGAGCTCAAGGGAAGAAGCCCAAAGTGTCACAATGGCTCCTTGCCTTCCCATGCAACACCTGGGTCACAATGGTCTCCTTGATTCCATGAGGCCCCACTGTGTCACAATGGCTCCTTGGTTCCATCAGGTTCCGCAGTGTCACCATGGTCTCCTTTGATCCGCACTGTCATCATGGACAATTGGTTCCATGAGGCCCCGCAGTGTCACAATGGTCCCTTGGTTGCATAGCTTTTACGTTGTAACAATGGACTCCTTGCTTCTATGAGCTAGCCTGCTTTTTGCAGAGGTGTCTTTGGTTCCAACAAGGCCCCGCTGTGTCTCAGTGCACCCTGGCTTCCATGTGGATCTGGAGTATCACAAAGGCTCCTTGGTTCCACCAGGTCCTGCTGTGTCACAATGGGTCCTGTGGTCCCTGAGGCCCTCCAAAGTCATCATGGATGCTTGCTTCCATGAGGTTCCATTATGTGCCAGTGGTCATCTTGGTTCCAGGAGTTTCCTTAGTGTCACAATGCTCTCCATGTTTCCATGATTCCCCACAATGTCACAATGCTCTCCAGGCTTCCATTAGGCCCTGCTTTGCCACAATGGTCCCCTTGTTTCCATGCGGCCTTGCTGTGTCACAATGGACGTACGGTTCCATGATGTTGCGTGGTGTCACCGTGCTCTTCTTGAATCCGCCGTGTAACCATGGACCATTGGTTCCATGCAGCCGTGTCACAATGGGCTCCTTGATTCCATGATTCCCCACGGTGTCACAATGGAGCCTTGTTTCTAGGAGGTTCTGTACTGTCACAATTGCCTCCTTGATGCCATCAGCCCCTGCAGTGTCACAATGGCTCCTTGGTTCCATGAGGAACACAATAGCTTGGCATAAGCATTGAGCAACAGCTGCTGAACACACCTGGCAACATCTGCTTGCATCAAAAGAGGGCTTCAAGCTGACAATGGCACCAGCAGCTTCCATCTGCAACAGAGACCCAGGAAAGGACAGGCTGTGCCGGTTTGGACAAATGTGGAGGAAAAAATCCTCTGATAGAAGGCAGGTTACACCCAGCCCTCCCCCACCAGCTTCGGGAAAAAAGAATTTTCCTGGGAAGAAAGTGAAAGAGATAAAAACCATTTTTTTAACAAACACCCAGGAAAAGGACAACAATGCTAAATATTAAAAGCTCTCGCTGTGCAGAGAAAGCTGGGATAATTTGAGAGTCCTTCCGTGTTTCGGTGGGGTCTCCTGAAACATCCATAGACAGCGAGGCCCGTGCAAAGAAATAGGGAGCCATTCATGAGAGAAGTTTCAGAGCTCTTTCTTCTCCAGCCACATGGGCGGGGCACTGCCAAAGAACTGAGCAGTCACGGCACAACCAGGGCCCTCCTGGCACAGGGCAACACAAAATAAGCAGTGCTGAACAGGGTTAGGGCACATGTGAGCAGGGAGCAGGGAGACCCCGTGCCCAGGCCATGCCTCTACCCCAGGGTCCCCTCTCCCATGACCTCATGGCAGGGGGGAGGAACCCCAACACTTCCGGAGGTGTAGTCTCTCTCCTCCTCCTTGCAGCTGGCTCATGGGCCCACATTCAGGGCCCCCACCTCGGGAGAAAATTCTCCCAATGTGCTCTGATGTTGAAAGAGTCAAGAAGAGAAGAAGGGAAAAAAAACCCCAAAGTCCCAGGAAAACAAAGTTCAACTCTCCATCTCCCCCCAGAGAAAAGGAGCTGAAAACTGGCTAAAAAGAAACAAAGTTGCTTCCTCTGCTCTTGCTGCAAGCAGAATGCAGAGGAGTGTGTATGTGTGTCCTTGAACAAACGCTCTGAGAAGGTTGTCCGGTTTTTTTTTCCTCTCCCCCCTCTCAGGCTCAGTTGAAAGGCACAGAAATGCACAAAGTTCACTTCTGGGCATAGAGCAGCAATAGGGGATACACATGATAAAGTCACCCCAAGACACAGGGACAGAGAATTCAGTGGAAAGACTCCGAGAATTCTGCTCCCAGAGATCATTCATTCCTGCTCACCCTGACCCTTGTAGAAAGGGGACATCGTTCCCGGCAGCCTGTACTGAGCATGTGGCTCCTGAGTGGGGTTTGTTGTTTGGGAAACCTGCTCCGGCTTTTCCATTCTTTCCTTGCAAACAGGAAAACTTCTCCTGGGGCTGTGTGCAGGCAGAGCCCTGAGGAGAGCAGGTGGCACATGGTGCGCTGGGCTGGGACAGCCAGCTGCAGAGCTCAAGGGAAGAAGCCCAAAGTGTCACAATGGCTCCTTGCCTTCACATGCAACACCTGGGTCACAATGGTCTCCTTGATTCCATGAGGCCCCACTGTGTCACAATGGCTCCTTGGTTCCATCGGGTTCCGCAGTGTCACCATGGTCTCTTTTGATCCGCATTGTCATCATGGACAATTGGTTCCATGAGGCCCCGCAGTGTCACAATGGTCCCTTGCTTCCATAGGTTTGATGTTGTAACAATGGACTCCTTGCTTCTATGAGCTAGCCTGCTTTTTGCAGAGGTGTCTTTGGTTCCAACAAGGCCCCGCTGTGTCTCAGTGCACCCTGGCTTCCATGTGGATCTGGAGTATCACAAAGGCTCCTTGGTTCCACCAGGTCCTGCTGTGTCACAATGGGTCCTGTGGTCCCTGAGGCCCTCCAAAGTCATCATGGAGGCTTGCTTCCATGAGGTTCCATTATGTGCCAGTGGTCATCTTGGTTCCAGGAGTTTCCTTAGTGTCACAATGCTCTCCATGCTTCCATGATTCCCCACAATGTCACAATGCTCTCCATGCTTCCATTAGGCCCTGCTTTGCCACAATGGTCCCCTTGTTTCCATGAGGCCCCGCTGTGTCACAATGGACCTATGGTTCCATGATGTTGCGTGGTGTCACCGTGCTCTTCTTGAATCCGCAGTGTAACCATGGACCATTGGTTCCATGCGGCCTGGCCGTGTCACAATGGGCTCCGTGATTCCATGATTCCCCACGGTGTCACAATGGAGCCTTGTTTCTAGGAGGTTCTGTACTGTCACAATTGCCTCCTTGATGCCATCAGCCCCTGCAGTGTCACAATGGCTCCTTGGTTCCATGAGGAACACAATAGCTTGGCATAAGCATTGAGCAACAGCTGCTGAACACACCTGGCAACATCTGCTTGCATCAAAAGAGGGCGTCAAGCTGAGAATGGCACCAGCAGCTTCCATCTGCAACAGAGACCCAGGAAAGGACAGGCTGTGCCAGTTTGGACAAATGTGGAGGAAAATATCCTCTGATAGAAGGCAGGTTACACCCAGCCCTCCCCCACCAGCTTCGGGAAAAAAGAATTTTCCTGGGAAGAAAGTGAAAGAGATAAAAACCATTTTTTTAACAAACACCCAGGAAAAGGAGAACAATGCTAAATATTAAAACCTCTCGCTGTGCAGAGAAAGCTGGGATAATTTGAGAGTCCTTCCGTGTTTCGGTGGGGTCTCCTGAAACATCCATAGACAGCGAGGCCCGTGCAAAGAAATAGGGAGCCATTCATGAGAGAAGTTTCAGAGCTCTTTCTTCTCCAGCCACATGGGCGGGGCACTGCCAAAGAACTGAGCAGTCACGGCACAACCAGGGCCCTCCTGGCACAGGGCAACACAAAATAAGCAGTGCTGAACAGGATTAGGGCACATGTGAGCAGGGAGCAGGGAGACCCCGTGCCCAGGCCATGCCTCTACCCCAGGGTCCCCTCTCCCATGACCTCATGGCAGGGGGGAGGAACCCCAACACTTCCGTAGGTGTAGTCTCTCTCCTCCTCCTTGCAGCTGGCTCATGGGCCCACATTCAGGGCCCCCACCTCGGGAGAAAATTCTCCCAATGTGCTCTGATGTTGAAAGAGTCAAGAAGAGAAGAAGGGAAAAAAAACCCCAAAGTCCCAGGAAAACAAAGTTCAACTCTCCATCTCCCCCCAGAGAAAAGGAGCTGAAAACTGGCTAAAAAGAAACAAAGTTGCTTCCTCTGCTCTTGCTGCAAGCAGGATGCAGAGGAGTGTGTATGTGTGTCCTTGAACAAACGCTCTGAGAAGTTTGTCCGGTTTTTTTTTCCTCTCCCCCCTCTCAGGCTCAGTTGAAAGGCACAGAAATGCACAAAGTTCACTTCTGGGCATAGAGTAGCAATAGGGGATACACATGATAAAGTCACCCCAAGACACAGGGACAGAGAATTCAGTGGAAAGACTCCGAGAATTCTGCTCCCAGAGATCATTCATTCCTGCTCACCCTGACCCTTGTAGAAAGGGGACCTCGTTCCAGGCAGCCTGTACTGAGCATGTGGCTCCTGAGTGGGGTTTGTTGTTTGGGAAACCTGCTCCGGCTTTTCCATTCTTTCCTTCCAAACAGGAAAACTTCTCCTGGGGCTGTGTGCAGGCAGAGCCCTGAGGAGAGCAGGTGGCACATGGTGCGCTGGGCTGGGACAGCCAGCTGCAGAGCTCAAGGGAAGAAGCCCAAAGTGTCACAATGGCTCCTTGCCTTCACATGCAACACCTGGGTCACAATGGTCTCCTTGATTCCATGACGCCCCACTGTGTCACAATGGCTCCTTGGTTCCATCGGGTTCCGCAGTGTCACCATGGTCTCTTTTGATCCGCATTGTCATCATGGACAATTGGTTCCATGAGGCCCCGCAGTGTCACAATGGTCCCTTGGTTCCATAGGTTTGATGTTGTAACAATGGACTCCTTGCTTCTATGAGCTAGCCTGCTTTTTGCAGAGGTGTCTTTGGTTCCAACAAGGCCCCGCTGTGTCTCAGTGCACCCTGGCTTCCATGTGGATCTGGAGCATCACAAAGGCTCCTTGGTTCCACCAGGTCCTGCTGTGTCACAATGGGTCCTGTGGTCCCCGAGGCCCTCCAAAGTCATCATGGAGGCTTGCTTCCATGAGGTTCCATTATGTGCCAGTGCTCATCTTGGTTCCAGGAGTTTCCTTAGTGTCACAATGCTCTCCATGCTTCCATGATTCCCCACAATGTCACAATGCTCTCCATGCTTCCATTAGGCCCTGCTTTGCCACAATGGTCCCCTTGTTTCCATGAGGCCCCGCTGTGTCACAATGGACCTATGGTTCCATGATGTTGCGTGGTGTCACCGTGCTCTTCTTGAATCCGCAGTGTAACCATGGACCACTGGTTCCATGCGGCCTGGCCGTGTCACAATGGGCTCCGTGATTCCATGATTCCCCACGGTGTCACAATGGAGCCTTGTTTCTAGGAGGTTCTGTACTGTCACAATTGCCTCCTTGATGCCATCAGCCCCTGCAGTGTCACAATGGCTCCTTGGTTCCATGAGGAACACAATAGCTTGGCATAAGCATTGAGCAACAGCTGCTGAACACACCTGGCAACATCTGCTTGCATCAAAAGAGGGCTTCAAGCTGACAATGGCACCAGCAGCTTCCATCTGCAACAGAGACCCAGGAAAGGACAGGCTGTGCCGGTTTGGACAAATGTGGAGGAAAATATCCTCTGATAGAAGGCAGGTTACACCCAGCCCTCCCCCACCAGCTTCGGGAAAAAAGAATTTTCCTGGGAAGAAAGTGAAAGAGATAAAAACCATTTTTTTAACAAACACCCAGGAAAAGGACAACAATGCTAAATATTAAAAGCTCTCGCTGTGCAGAGAAAGCTGGGATAATTTGAGAGTCCTTCCGTGTTTCGGTGGGGTCTCCTGAAACATCCATAGACAGCGAGGCCCGTGCAAAGAAATAGGGAGCCATTCATGAGAGAAGTTTCAGAGCTCTTTCTTCTCCAGCCACATGGGCGGGGCACTGCCAAAGAACTGAGCAGTCACGGCACAACCAGGGCCCTCCTGGCACAGGGCAACACAAAATAAGCAGTGCTGAACAGGATTAGGGCACATGTCAGCAGGGAGCAGGGAGACCCCGTGCCCAGGCCATGCCTCTACCCCAGGGTCCCCTCTCCCATGACCTCATGGCAGGGGGGAGGAACCCCAACACTTCCGGAGGTGTAGTCTCTCTCCTCCTCCTTGCAGCTGGCTCATGGGCCCACATTCAGGGCCCCCACCTCGGGAGAAAATTCTCCCAATGTGGTCTGATGTTGAAAGAGTCAAGAAGAGAAGAAGGGAAAAAAACCCCCAAAGTCCCAGGAAAACAAAGTTCAACTCTCCATCTCTCCCCAGAGAAAAGGAGCTGAAAACTGGCTAAAAAGAAACAAAGTTGCTTCCTCCGCTCTTGCTGCAAGCAGGATGCAGAGGAGTGTGTATGTGTGTCCTTGAACAAACGCTCTGAGAAGTTTGTCCGGTTTTTTTTCCTCTCCCCCCTCTCAGGCTCAGTTGAAAGGCACAGAAATGCACAAAGTTCACTTCTGGGCATAGAGCAGCAATAGGGGATACACATGATAAAGTCACCCCAAGACACAGGGACAGAGAATTCAGTGGAAAGACTCCGAGAATTCTGCTCCCAGAGAATTCTGCTCACACTGACCCTTGTAGAAAGGGGACATCGTTCCCGGCAGCCTGTACTGAGCATGTGGCTCCTGAGTGGGGTTTGTTGTTTGGGAAACCTGCTCCAGCTTTTCCATTCTTTCCTTCCAAACAGGAAAACTTCTCCTGGGGCTGTGTGCAGGCAGAGCCCTGAGGAGAGCAGGTGGCACATGGTGCGCTGGGCTGGGACAGCCAGCTGCAGAGCTCAAGGGAAGAAGCCCAAAGTGTCACAATGGCTCCTTGCCTTCACATGCAACACCTGGGTCACAATGGTCTCCTTGATTCCATGAGGCCCCACTGTGTCACAATGGCTCCTTGGTTCCATCGGGTTCCGCAGTGTCACCATGGTCTCTTTTGATCCGCACTGTCATCATGGACAATTGGTTCCATGAGGCCCCGCAGTGTCACAATGGTCCCTTGGTTCCATAGGTTTGATGTTGTAACAATGGACTCCTTGCTTCTATGAGCTAGCCTGCTTTTTGCAGAGGTGTCTTTGGTTCCAACAAGGCCCCGCTGTGTCTCAGTGCACCCTGGCTTCCATGTGGATCTGGAGCATCACAAAGGCTCCTTGGTTCCACCAGGTCCTGCTGTGTCACAATGGGTCCTGTGGTCCCCGAGGCCCTCCAAAGTCATCATGGAGGCTTGCTTCCATGAGGTTCCATTATGTGCCAGTGCTCATCTTGGTTCCAGGAGTTTCCTTAGTGTCACAATGCTCTCCATGCTTCCATGATTCCCCACAATGTCACAATGCTCTCCATGCTTCCATTAGGCCCTGCTTTGCCACAATGGTCCCCTTGTTTCCATGAGGCCCCGCTGTGTCACAATGGACCTATGGTTCCATGATGTTGCGTGGTGTCACCGTGCTCTTCTTGAATCCGCAGTGTAACCATGGACCATTGGCTCCATGCGGCCTGGCCGTGTCACAACGGGCTCCGTGATTCCATGATTCCCCACGGTGTCACAATGGAGCCTTGTTTCTAGGAGGTTCTGTACTGTCACAATTGCCTCCTTGATGCCATCAGCCCCTGCAGTGTCACAATGGCTCCTTGGTTCCATGAGGAACACAATAGCTTGGCATAAGCATTGAGCAACAGCTGCTGAACACACCTGGCAACATCTGCTTGCATCAAAAGAGGGCGTCAAGCTGACAATGGCACCAGCAGCTTCCATCTGCAACAGAGACCCAGGAAAGGACAGGCTGTGCCGGTTTGGACAAATGTGGAGGAAAATATCCTCTGATAGAAGGCAGGTTACACCCAGCCCTCCCCCACCAGCTTCGGGAAAAAAGAATTTTCCTGGGAAGAAAGTGAAAGAGATAAAAACTATTTTTTTAACAAACACACAGGAAAAGGATAACAATGCTAAATATTAAAAGCTCTCGCTGTGCAGAGAAAGCTGGGATAATTTGAGAGTCCTTCCATGTTTCGGTGGGGTCTCCTGAAACATCCATAGACAGCGAGGCCCGTGCAAAGAAATAGGGAGCGATTCTTGAGAGAAGTTTCAGAGCTCTTTCTTCTCCAGCCACATGGGCGGGGCACTGCCAAAGAACTGAGCAATCACGGCACAACCAGGGCCCTCCTGGCACAGGGCAACACAAAATAAGCAGTGCTGAACAGGATTAGGGCACATGTGAGCAGGGAGCAGGGTAACCCCGTGCCCAGGCCATGCCTCTACCCCAGGGTCCCCTCTCCCATGACCTCATGGCAGGGGGGAGGAACCCCAACACTTCCGGAGGTGTAGTCTCTCTCCTCCTCCTTGCAGCTGGCTCATGGGCCCACATTCAGGGCCCCCACCTCGGTAGAAAATTCTCCCAATGTGGTCTGATGTTGAAAGAGTCAAGAAGAGAAGAAGGGAAAAAAAACCCCAAAGTCCCAGGAAAACAAAGTTCAACTCTCCATCTCCCCCCAGAGAAAAGGAGCTGAAAACTGGCTAAAAAGAAACAAAGTTGCTTCCTCTGCTCTTGCTGCAAGCAGAATGCAGAGGAGTGTGTATGTGTGTCCTTGAACAAACGCTCTGAGAAGTTTGTCCGGTTTTTTTTTCCTCTCCCCCCTCTCAGGCTCAGTTGAAAGGCACAGAAATGCACAAAGTTCACTTCTGGGCATAGAGTAGCAATAGGGGATACACATGATAAAGTCACCCCAAGACACAGGGACAGAGAATTCAGTGGAAAGACTCCGAGAATTCTGCTCCCAGAGATCATTCATTCCTGCTCACCCTGACCCTGGTAGAAAGGGGACATCGTTCCAGGCAGCCTGTACTGAGCATGTGGCTCCTGAGTGGGGTTTGTTGTTTGGGAAACCTGCTCCAGCTTTTCCATTCTTTCCTTCCAAACAGGAAAACTTCTCCTGGGGCTGTGTGCAGGCAGAGCCCTGAGGAGAGCAGGTGGCACATGGTGCGCTGGGCTGGGACAGCCAGCTGCAGAGCTCAAGGGAAGAAGCCCAAAGTGTCACAATGGCTCCCTGCCTTCACATGCAACACCTGGGTCACAATGGTCTCCTTGATTCCATGAGGCCCCACTGTGTCACAATGGCTCCTTGGTTCCATCGGGTTCCGCAGTGTCACCATGGTCTCTTTTGATCCGCACTGTCATCATGGACAATTGGTTCCATGAGGCCCCGCAGTGTCACAATGGTCCCTTGGTTCCATAGGTTTGATGTTGTAACAATGGACTCCTTGCTTCTATGAGCTAGCCTGCTTTTTGCAGAGGTGTCTTTGGTTCCAACAAGGCCCCGCTGTGTCTCAGTGCACCCTGGCTTCCATGTGGATCTGGAGCATCACAAAGGCTCCTTGGTTCCACCAGGTCCTGCTGTGTCACAATGGGTCCTGTGGTCCCTGAGGCCCTCCAAAGTCATCATGGAGGCTTGCTTCCATGAGGTTCCATTATGTGCCAGTGGTCATCTTGGTTCCAGGAGTTTCCTTAGTGTCACAATGCTCTCCATGCTTCCATGATTCCCCACAATGTCACAATGCTCTCCATGCTTCCATTAGGCCCTGCTTTGCCACAATGGTCCCCTTGTTTCCATGAGGCCCCGCTGTGTCACAATGGACCTATGGTTCCATGATGTTGCGTGGTGTCACCGTGCTCTTCTTGAATCCGCAGTGTAACCATGGACCATTGGTTCCATGCGGCCTGGCCGTGTCACAATGGGCTCCGTGATTCCATGATTCCCCACGGTGTCACAATGGAGCCTTGTTTCTAGGAGGTTCTGTACTGTCACAATTGCCTCCTTGATGCCATCAGCCCCTGCAGTGTCACAATGGCTCCTTGGTTCCATGAGGAACACAATAGCTTGGCATAAGCATTGAGCAACAGCTGCTGAACACACCTGGCAACATCTGCTTGCATCAAAAGAGGGCGTCAAGCTGAGAATGGCACCAGCAGCTTCCATCTGCAACAGAGACCCAGGAAAGGACAGGCTGTGCCAGTTTGGACAAATGTGGAGGAAAATATCCTCTGATAGAAGGCAGGTTACACCCAGCCCTCCCCCACCAGCTTCGGGAAAAAAGAATTTTCCTGGGAAGAAAGTGAAAGAGATAAAAACCATTTTTTTAACAAACACCCAGGAAAAGGAGAACAATGCTAAATATTAAAAGCTCTCGCTGTGCAGAGAAAGCTGGGATAATTTGAGAGTCCTTCCGTGTTTCGGTGGGGTCTCCTGAAACATCCATAGACAGCGAGGCCCGTGCAAAGAAATAGGGAGCCATTCATGAGAGAAGTTTCAGAGCTCTTTCTTCTCCAGCCACATGGGCGGGGCACTGCCAAAGAACTGAGCAGTCACGGCACAACCAGGGCCCTCCTGGCACAGGGCAACACAAAATAAGCAGTGCTGAACAGGATTAGGGCACATGTGAGCAGGGAGCAGGGAGACCCCGTGCCCAGGCCATGCCTCTACCCCAGGGTCCCCTCTCCCATGACCTCATGGCAGGGGGGAGGAACCCCAACACTTCCGTAGGTGTAGTCTCTCTCCTCCTCCTTGCAGCTGGCTCATGGGCCCACATTCAGGGCCCCCACCTCGGGAGAAAATTCTCCCAATGTGCTCTGATGTTGAAAGAGTCAAGAAGAGAAGAAGGGAAAAAAAACCCCAAAGTCCCAGGAAAACAAAGTTCAACTCTCCATCTCCCCCCAGAGAAAAGGAGCTGAAAACTGGCTAAAAAGAAACAAAGTTGCTTCCTCTGCTCTTGCTGCAAGCAGGATGCAGAGGAGTGTGTATGTGTGTCCTTGAACAAACGCTCTGAGAAGTTTGTCTGGTTTTTTTTTCCTCTCCCCCCTCTCAGGCTCAGTTGAAAGGCACAGAAATGCACAAAGTTCACTTCTGGGCATAGAGTAGCAATAGGGGATACACATGATAAAGTCACCCCAAGACACAGGGACAGAGAATTCAGTGGAAAGACTCCAAGAATTCTGCTCCCAGAGATCATTCATTCCTGCTCACCCTGACCCTTGTAGAAAGGGGACCTCGTTCCAGGCAGCCTGTACTGAGCATGTGGCTCCTGAGTGGGGTTTGTTGTTTGGGAAACCTGCTCCGGCTTTTCCATTCTTTCCTTCCAAACAGGAAAACTTCTCCTGGGGCTGTGTGCAGGCAGAGCCCTGAGGAGAGCAGGTGGCACATGGTGCGCTGGGCTGGGACAGCCAGCTGCAGAGCTCAAGGGAAGAAGCCCAAAGTGTCACAATGGCTCCTTGCCTTCACATGCAACACCTGGGTCACAATGGTCTCCTTGATTCCATGACGCCCCACTGTGTCACAATGGCTCCTTGGTTCCATCGGGTTCCGCAGTGTCACCATGGTCTCTTTTGATCCGCATTGTCATCATGGACAATTGGTTCCATGAGGCCCCGCAGTGTCACAATGGTCCCTTGGTTCCATAGGTTTGATGTTGTAACAATGGACTCCTTGCTTCTATGAGCTAGCCTGCTTTTTGCAGAGGTGTCTTTGGTTCCAACAAGGCCCCGCTGTGTCTCAGTGCACCCTGGCTTCCATGTGGATCTGGAGCATCACAAAGGCTCCTTGGTTCCACCAGGTCCTGCTGTGTCACAATGGGTCCTGTGGTCCCCGAGGCCCTCCAAAGTCATCATGGAGGCTTGCTTCCATGAGGTTCCATTATGTGCCAGTGCTCATCTTGGTTCCAGGAGTTTCCTTAGTGTCACAATGCTCTCCATGCTTCCATGATTCCCCACAATGTCACAATGCTCTCCATGCTTCCATTAGGCCCTGCTTTGCCACAATGGTCCCCTTGTTTCCATGAGGCCCCGCTGTGTCACAATGGACCTATGGTTCCATGATGTTGCGTGGTGTCACCGTGCTCTTCTTGAATCCGCAGTGTAACCATGGACCACTGGTTCCATGCGGCCTGGCCGTGTCACAATGGGCTCCGTGATTCCATGATTCCCCACGGTGTCACAATGGAGCCTTGTTTCTAGGAGGTTCTGTACTGTCACAATTGCCTCCTTGATGCCATCAGCCCCTGCAGTGTCACAATGGCTCCTTGGTTCCATGAGGAACACAATAGCTTGGCATAAGCATTGAGCAACAGCTGCTGAACACACCTGGCAACATCTGCTTGCATCAAAAGAGGGCTTCAAGCTGACAATGGCACCAGCAGCTTCCATCTGCAACAGAGACCCAGGAAAGGACAGGCTGTGCCGGTTTGGACAAATGTGGAGGAAAATATCCTCTGATAGAAGGCAGGTTACACCCAGCCCTCCCCCACCAGCTTCGGGAAAAAAGAATTTTCCTGGGAAGAAAGTGAAAGAGATAAAAACCATTTTTTTAACAAACACCCAGGAAAAGGACAACAATGCTAAATATTAAAAGCTCTCGCTGTGCAGAGAAAGCTGGGATAATTTGAGAGTCCTTCCGTGTTTCGGTGGGGTCTCCTGAAACATCCATAGACAGCGAGGCCCGTGCAAAGAAATAGGGAGCCATTCATGAGAGAAGTTTCAGAGCTCTTTCTTCTCCAGCCACATGGGCGGGGCACTGCCAAAGAACTGAGCAGTCACGGCACAACCAGGGCCCTCCTGGCACAGGGCAACACAAAATAAGCAGTGCTGAACAGGATTAGGGCACATGTCAGCAGGGAGCAGGGAGACCCCGTGCCCAGGCCATGCCTCTACCCCAGGGTCCCCTCTCCCATGACCTCATGGCAGGGGGGAGGAACCCCAACACTTCCGGAGGTGTAGTCTCTCTCCTCCTCCTTGCAGCTGGCTCATGGGCCCACATTCAGGGCCCCCACCTCGGGAGAAAATTCTCCCAATGTGGTCTGATGTTGAAAGAGTCAAGAAGAGAAGAAGGGAAAAAAACCCCCAAAGTCCCAGGAAAACAAAGTTCAACTCTCCATCTCTCCCCAGAGAAAAGGAGCTGAAAACTGGCTAAAAAGAAACAAAGTTGCTTCCTCCGCTCTTGCTGCAAGCAGGATGCAGAGGAGTGTGTATGTGTGTCCTTGAACAAACGCTCTGAGAAGTTTGTCCGGTTTTTTTTCCTCTCCCCCCTCTCAGGCTCAGTTGAAAGGCACAGAAATGCACAAAGTTCACTTCTGGGCATAGAGCAGCAATAGGGGATACACATGATAAAGTCACCCCAAGACACAGGGACAGAGAATTCAGTGGAAAGACTCCGAGAATTCTGCTCCCAGAGAATTCTGCTCACACTGACCCTTGTAGAAAGGGGACATCGTTCCCGGCAGCCTGTACTGAGCATGTGGCTCCTGAGTGGGGTTTGTTGTTTGGGAAACCTGCTCCAGCTTTTCCATTCTTTCCTTCCAAACAGGAAAACTTCTCCTGGGGCTGTGTGCAGGCAGAGCCCTGAGGAGAGCAGGTGGCACATGGTGCGCTGGGCTGGGACAGCCAGCTGCAGAGCTCAAGGGAAGAAGCCCAAAGTGTCACAATGGCTCCTTGCCTTCACATGCAACACCTGGGTCACAATGGTCTCCTTGATTCCATGAGGCCCCACTGTGTCACAATGGCTCCTTGGTTCCATCGGGTTCCGCAGTGTCACCATGGTCTCTTTTGATCCGCACTGTCATCATGGACAATTGGTTCCATGAGGCCCCGCAGTGTCACAATGGTCCCTTGGTTCCATAGGTTTGATGTTGTAACAATGGACTCCTTGCTTCTATGAGCTAGCCTGCTTTTTGCAGAGGTGTCTTTGGTTCCAACAAGGCCCCGCTGTGTCTCAGTGCACCCTGGCTTCCATGTGGATCTGGAGCATCACAAAGGCTCCTTGGTTCCACCAGGTCCTGCTGTGTCACAATGGGTCCTGTGGTCCCCGAGGCCCTCCAAAGTCATCATGGAGGCTTGCTTCCATGAGGTTCCATTATGTGCCAGTGGTCATCTTGGTTCCAGGAGTTTCCTTAGTGTCACAATGCTCTCCATGCTTCCATGATTCCCCACAATGTCACAATGCTCTCCATGCTTCCATTAGGCCCTGCTTTGCCACAATGGTCCCCTTGTTTCCATGAGGCCCCGCTGTGTCACAATGGACCTATGGTTCCATGATGTTGCGTGGTGTCACCGTGCTCTTCTTGAATCCGCAGTGTAACCATGGACCATTGGCTCCATGCGGCCTGGCCGTGTCACAACGGGCTCCGTGATTCCATGATTCCCCACGGTGTCACAATGGAGCCTTGTTTCTAGGAGGTTCTGTACTGTCACAATTGCCTCCTTGATGCCATCAGCCCCTGCAGTGTCACAATGGCTCCTTGGTTCCATGAGGAACACAATAGCTTGGCATAAGCATTGAGCAACAGCTGCTGAACACACCTGGCAACATCTGCTTGCATCAAAAGAGGGCGTCAAGCTGACAATGGCACCAGCAGCTTCCATCTGCAACAGAGACCCAGGAAAGGACAGGCTGTGCCGGTTTGGACAAATGTGGAGGAAAATATCCTCTGATAGAAGGCAGGTTACACCCAGCCCTCCCCCACCAGCTTCGGGAAAAAAGAATTTTCCTGGGAAGAAAGTGAAAGAGATAAAAACTATTTTTTTAACAAACACACAGGAAAAGGATAACAATGCTAAATATTAAAAGCTCTCGCTGTGCAGAGAAAGCTGGGATAATTTGAGAGTCCTTCCATGTTTCGGTGGGGTCTCCTGAAACATCCATAGACAGCGAGGCCCGTGCAAAGAAATAGGGAGCGATTCTTGAGAGAAGTTTCAGAGCTCTTTCTTCTCCAGCCACATGGGCGGGGCACTGCCAAAGAACTGAGCAATCACGGCACAACCAGGGCCCTCCTGGCACAGGGCAACACAAAATAAGCAGTGCTGAACAGGATTAGGGCACATGTGAGCAGGGAGCAGGGAGACCCCGTGCCCAGGCCATGCCTCTACCCCAGGGTCCCCTCTCCCATGACCTCATGGCAGGGGGGAGGAACCCCAACACTTCCGGAGGTGTAGTCTCTCTCCTCCTCCTTGCAGCTGGCTCATGGGCCCACATTCAGGGCCCCCACCTCGGTAGAAAATTCTCCCAATGTGCTCTGATGTTGAAAGAGTCAAGAAGAGAAGAAGGGAAAAAAAACCCCAAAGTCCCAGGAAAACAAAGTTCAACTCTCCATCTCCCCCCAGAGAAAAGGAGCTGAAAACTGGCTAAAAAGAAACAAAGTTGCTTCCTCTGCTCTTGCTGCAAGCAGAATGCAGAGGAGTGTGTATGTGTGTCCTTGAACAAACGCTCTGAGAAGTTTGTCCGGTTTTTTTTTCCTCTCCCCCCTCTCAGGCTCAGTTGAAAGGCACAGAAATGCACAAAGTTCACTTCTGGGCATAGAGTAGCAATAGGGGATACACATGATAAAGTCACCCCAAGACACAGGGACAGAGAATTCAGTGGAAAGACTCCGAGAATTCTGCTCCCAGAGATCATTCATTCCTGCTCACCCTGACCCTGGTAGAAAGGGGACATCGTTCCAGGCAGCCTGTACTGAGCATGTGGCTCCTGAGTGGGGTTTGTTGTTTGGGAAACCTGCTCCAGCTTTTCCATTCTTTCCTTCCAAACAGGAAAACTTCTCCTGGGGCTGTGTGCAGGCAGAGCCCTGAGGAGAGCAGGTGGCACATGGTGCGCTGGGCTGGGACAGCCAGCTGCAGAGCTCAAGGGAAGAAGCCCAAAGTGTCACAATGGCTCCCTGCCTTCACATGCAACACCTGGGTCACAATGGTCTCCTTGATTCCATGAGGCCCCACTGTGTCACAATGGCTCCTTGGTTCCATCGGGTTCCGCAGTGTCACCATGGTCTCTTTTGATCCGCACTGTCATCATGGACAATTGGTTCCATGAGGCCCCGCAGTGTCACAATGGTCCCTTGGTTCCATAGGTTTGATGTTGTAACAATGGACTCCTTGCTTCTATGAGCTAGCCTGCTTTTTGCAGAGGTGTCTTTGGTTCCAACAAGGCCCCGCTGTGTCTCAGTGCACCCTGGCTTCCATGTGGATCTGGAGCATCACAAAGGCTCCTTGGTTCCACCAGGTCCTGCTGTGTCACAATGGGTCCTGTGGTCCCTGAGGCCCTCCAAAGTCATCATGGAGGCTTGCTTCCATGAGGTTCCATTATGTGCCAGTGGTCATCTTGGTTCCAGGAGTTTCCTTAGTGTCACAATGCTCTCCATGCTTCCATGATTCCCCACAATGTCACAATGCTCTCCATGCTTCCATTAGGCCCTGCTTTGCCACAATGGTCCCCTTGTTTCCATGAGGCCCCGCTGTGTCACAATGGACCTATGGTTCCATGATGTTGCGTGGTGTCACCGTGCTCTTCTTGAATCCGCAGTGTAACCATGGACCATTGGTTCCATGCGGCCTGGCCGTGTCACAACGGGCTCCGTGATTCCATGATTCCCCACGGTGTCACAATGGAGCCTTGTTTCTAGGAGGTTCTGTACTGTCACAATTGCCTCCTTGATGCCATCAGCCCCTGCAGTGTCACAATGGCTCCTTGGTTCCATGAGGAACACAATAGCTTGGCAAAAGCATTGAGCAACAGCTGCTGAACACACCTGGCAACATCTGCTTGCATCAAAAGAGGGCGTCAAGCTGACAATGGCACCAGCAGCTTCCATCTGCAACAGAGACCCAGGAAAGGACAGGCTGTGCCGGTTTGGACAAATGTGGAGGAAAAAATCCTCTGATAGAAGGCAGGTTACACCCAGCCCTCCCCCACCAGCTTCGGGAAAAAAGAATTTTCCTGGGAAGAAAGTGAAAGAGATAAAAACCATTTTTTTAACAAACACCCAGGAAAAGGAGAACAATGCTAAATATTAAAAGCTCTCGCTGTGCAGAGAAAGCTGGGATAATTTGAGAGTCCTTCCGTGTTTCGGTGGGGTCTCCTGAAACATCCATAGACAGCGAGGCCCGTGCAAAGAAATAGGGAGCCATTCATGAGAGAAGTTTCAGAGCTCTTTCTTCTCCAGCCACATGGGCGGGGCACTGCCAAAGAACTGAGCAGTCACGGCACAACCAGGGCCCTCCTGGCACAGGGCAACACAAAATAAGCAGTGCTGAACAGGATTAGGGCACATGTGAGCAGGGAGCAGGGAGACCCCGTGCCCAGGCCATGCCTCTACCCCAGGGTCCCCTCTCCCATGACCTCATGGCAGGGGGGAGGAACCCCAACACTTCCGTAGGTGTAGTCTCTCTCCTCCTCCTTGCAGCTGGCTCATGGGCCCACATTCAGGGCCCCCACCTCGGGAGAAAATTCTCCCAATGTGCTCTGATGTTGAAAGAGTCAAGAAGAGAAGAAGGGAAAAAAAACCCCAAAGTCCCAGGAAAACAAAGTTCAACTCTCCATCTCCCCCCAGAGAAAAGGAGCTGAAAACTGGCTAAAAAGAAACAAAGTTGCTTCCTCTGCTCTTGCTGCAAGCAGGATGCAGAGGAGTGTGTATGTGTGTCCTTGAACAAACGCTCTGAGAAGTTTGTCTGGTTTTTTTTTCCTCTCCCCCCTCTCAGGCTCAGTTGAAAGGCACAGAAATGCACAAAGTTCACTTCTGGGCATAGAGTAGCAATAGGGGATACACATGATAAAGTCACCCCAAGACACAGGGACAGAGAATTCAGTGGAAAGACTCCGAGAATTCTGCTCCCAGAGATCATTCATTCCTGCTCACCCTGACCCTTGTAGAAAGGGGACCTCGTTCCAGGCAGCCTGTACTGAGCATGTGGCTCCTGAGTGGGGTTTGTTGTTTGGGAAACCTGCTCCGGCTTTTCCATTCTTTCCTTCCAAACAGGAAAACTTCTCCTGGGGCTGTGTGCAGGCAGAGCCCTGAGGAGAGCAGGTGGCACATGGTGCGCTGGGCTGGGACAGCCAGCTGCAGAGCTCAAGGGAAGAAGCCCAAAGTGTCACAATGGCTCCTTGCCTTCACATGCAACACCTGGGTCACAATGGTCTCCTTGATTCCATGACGCCCCACTGTGTCACAATGGCTCCTTGGTTCCATCGGGTTCCGCAGTGTCACCATGGTCTCTTTTGATCCGCATTGTCATCATGGACAATTGGTTCCATGAGGCCCCGCAGTGTCACAATGGTCCCTTGGTTCCATAGGTTTGATGTTGTAACAATGGACTCCTTGCTTCTATGAGCTAGCCTGCTTTTTGCAGAGGTGTCTTTGGTTCCAACAAGGCCCCGCTGTGTCTCAGTGCACCCTGGCTTCCATGTGGATCTGGAGCATCACAAAGGCTCCTTGGTTCCACCAGGTCCTGCTGTGTCACAATGGGTCCTGTGGTCCCCGAGGCCCTCCAAAGTCATCATGGAGGCTTGCTTCCATGAGGTTCCATTATGTGCCAGTGCTCATCTTGGTTCCAGGAGTTTCCTTAGTGTCACAATGCTCTCCATGCTTCCATGATTCCCCACAATGTCACAATGCTCTCCATGCTTCCATTAGGCCCTGCTTTGCCACAATGGTCCCCTTGTTTCCATGAGGCCCCGCTGTGTCACAATGGACCTATGGTTCCATGATGTTGCGTGGTGTCACCGTGCTCTTCTTGAATCCGCAGTGTAACCATGGACCACTGGTTCCATGCGGCCTGGCCGTGTCACAATGGGCTCCGTGATTCCATGATTCCCCACGGTGTCACAATGGAGCCTTGTTTCTAGGAGGTTCTGTACTGTCACAATTGCCTCCTTGATGCCATCAGCCCCTGCAGTGTCACAATGGCTCCTTGGTTCCATGAGGAACACAATAGCTTGGCATAAGCATTGAGCAACAGCTGCTGAACACACCTGGCAACATCTGCTTGCATCAAAAGAGGGCTTCAAGCTGACAATGGCACCAGCAGCTTCCATCTGCAACAGAGACCCAGGAAAGGACAGGCTGTGCCGGTTTGGACAAATGTGGAGGAAAATATCCTCTGATAGAAGGCAGGTTACACCCAGCCCTCCCCCACCAGCTTCGGGAAAAAAGAATTTTCCTGGGAAGAAAGTGAAAGAGATAAAAACCATTTTTTTAACAAACACCCAGGAAAAGGACAACAATGCTAAATATTAAAAGCTCTCGCTGTGCAGAGAAAGCTGGGATAATTTGAGAGTCCTTCCGTGTTTCGGTGGGGTCTCCTGAAACATCCATAGACAGCGAGGCCCGTGCAAAGAAATAGGGAGCCATTCATGAGAGAAGTTTCAGAGCTCTTTCTTCTCCAGCCACATGGGCGGGGCACTGCCAAAGAACTGAGCAGTCACGGCACAACCAGGGCCCTCCTGGCACAGGGCAACACAAAATAAGCAGTGCTGAACAGGATTAGGGCACATGTCAGCAGGGAGCAGGGAGACCCCGTGCCCAGGCCATGCCTCTACCCCAGGGTCCCCTCTCCCATGACCTCATGGCAGGGGGGAGGAACCCCAACACTTCCGGAGGTGTAGTCTCTCTCCTCCTCCTTGCAGCTGGCTCATGGGCCCACATTCAGGGCCCCCACCTCGGGAGAAAATTCTCCCAATGTGGTCTGATGTTGAAAGAGTCAAGAAGAGAAGAAGGGAAAAAAACCCCCAAAGTCCCAGGAAAACAAAGTTCAACTCTCCATCTCTCCCCAGAGAAAAGGAGCTGAAAACTGGCTAAAAAGAAACAAAGTTGCTTCCTCCGCTCTTGCTGCAAGCAGGATGCAGAGGAGTGTGTATGTGTGTCCTTGAACAAACGCTCTGAGAAGTTTGTCCGGTTTTTTTTCCTCTCCCCCCTCTCAGGCTCAGTTGAAAGGCACAGAAATGCACAAAGTTCACTTCTGGGCATAGAGCAGCAATAGGGGATACACATGATAAAGTCACCCCAAGACACAGGGACAGAGAATTCAGTGGAAAGACTCCGAGAATTCTGCTCCCAGAGAATTCTGCTCACACTGACCCTTGTAGAAAGGGGACATCGTTCCCGGCAGCCTGTACTGAGCATGTGGCTCCTGAGTGGGGTTTGTTGTTTGGGAAACCTGCTCCAGCTTTTCCATTCTTTCCTTCCAAACAGGAAAACTTCTCCTGGGGCTGTGTGCAGGCAGAGCCCTGAGGAGAGCAGGTGGCACATGGTGCGCTGGGCTGGGACAGCCAGCTGCAGAGCTCAAGGGAAGAAGCCCAAAGTGTCACAATGGCTCCTTGCCTTCACATGCAACACCTGGGTCACAATGGTCTCCTTGATTCCATGACGCCCCACTGTGTCACAATGGCTCCTTGGTTCCATCGGGTTCCGCAGTGTCACCATGGTCTCTTTTGATCCGCACTGTCATCATGGACAATTGGTTCCATGAGGCCCCGCAGTGTCACAATGGTCCCTTGGTTCCATAGGTTTGATGTTGTAACAATGGACTCCTTGCTTCTATGAGCTAGCCTGCTTTTTGCAGAGGTGTCTTTGGTTCCAACAAGGCCCCACTGTGTCTCAGTGCACCCTGGCTTCCATGTGGATCTGGAGCATCACAAAGGCTCCTTGGTTCCACCAGGTCCTGCTGTGTCACAATGGGTCCTGTGGTCCCCGAGGCCCTCCAAAGTCATCATGGAGGCTTGCTTCCATGAGGTTCCATTATGTGCCAGTGGTCATCTTGGTTCCAGGAGTTTCCTTAGTGTCACAATGCTCTCCATGCTTCCATGATTCCCCACAATGTCACAATGCTCTCCATGCTTCCATTAGGCCCTGCTTTGCCACAATGGTCCCCTTGTTTCCATGAGGCCCCGCTGTGTCACAATGGACCTATGGTTCCATGATGTTGCGTGGTGTCACCGTGCTCTTCTTGAATCCGCAGTGTAACCATGGACCATTGGCTCCATGCGGCCTGGCCGTGTCACAACGGGCTCCGTGATTCCATGATTCCCCACGGTGTCACAATGGAGCCTTGTTTCTAGGAGGTTCTGTACTGTCACAATTGCCTCCTTGATGCCATCAGCCCCTGCAGTGTCACAATGGCTCCTTGGTTCCATGAGGAACACAATAGCTTGGCATAAGCATTGAGCAACAGCTGCTGAACACACCTGGCAACATCTGCTTGCATCAAAAGAGGGCGTCAAGCTGACAATGGCACCAGCAGCTTCCATCTGCAACAGAGACCCAGGAAAGGACAGGCTGTGCCGGTTTGGACAAATGTGGAGGAAAATATCCTCTGATAGAAGGCAGGTTACACCCAGCCCTCCCCCACCAGCTTCGGGAAAAAAGAATTTTCCTGGGAAGAAAGTGAAAGAGATAAAAACTATTTTTTTAACAAACACACAGGAAAAGGATAACAATGCTAAATATTAAAAGCTCTCGCTGTGCAGAGAAAGCTGGGATAATTTGAGAGTCCTTCCATGTTTCGGTGGGGTCTCCTGAAACATCCATAGACAGCGAGGCCCGTGCAAAGAAATAGGGAGCGATTCTTGAGAGAAGTTTCAGAGCTCTTTCTTCTCCAGCCACATGGGCGGGGCACTGCCAAAGAACTGAGCAATCACGGCACAACCAGGGCCCTCCTGGCACAGGGCAACACAAAATAAGCAGTGCTGAACAGGATTAGGGCACATGTGAGCAGGGAGCAGGGAGACCCCGTGCCCAGGCCATGCCTCTACCCCAGGGTCCCCTCTCCCATGACCTCATGGCAGGGGGGAGGAACCCCAACACTTCCGGAGGTGTAGTCTCTCTCCTCCTCCTTGCAGCTGGCTCATGGGCCCACATTCAGGGCCCCCACCTCGGTAGAAAATTCTCCCAATGTGGTCTGATGTTGAAAGAGTCAAGAAGAGAAGAAGGGAAAAAAAACCCCAAAGTCCCAGGAAAACAAAGTTCAACTCTCCATCTCCCCCCAGAGAAAAGGAGCTGAAAACTGGCTAAAAAGAAACAAAGTTGCTTCCTCTGCTCTTGCTGCAAGCAGAATGCAGAGGAGTGTGTATGTGTGTCCTTGAACAAACGCTCTGAGAAGTTTGTCCGGTTTTTTTTTCCTCTCCCCCCTCTCAGGCTCAGTTGAAAGGCACAGAAATGCACAAAGTTCACTTCTGGGCATAGAGTAGCAATAGGGGATACACATGATAAAGTCACCCCAAGACACAGGGACAGAGAATTCAGTGGAAAGACTCCGAGAATTCTGCTCCCAGAGATCATTCATTCCTGCTCACCCTGACCCTGGTAGAAAGGGGACATCGTTCCAGGCAGCCTGTACTGAGCATGTGGCTCCTGAGTGGGGTTTGTTGTTTGGGAAACCTGCTCCAGCTTTTCCATTCTTTCCTTCCAAACAGGAAAACTTCTCCTGGGGCTGTGTGCAGGCAGAGCCCTGAGGAGAGCAGGTGGCACATGGTGCGCTGGGCTGGGACAGCCAGCTGCAGAGCTCAAGGGAAGAAGCCCAAAGTGTCACAATGGCTCCCTGCCTTCACATGCAACACCTGGGTCACAATGGTCTCCTTGATTCCATGAGGCCCCACTGTGTCACAATGGCTCCTTGGTTCCATCGGGTTCCGCAGTGTCACCATGGTCTCTTTTGATCCGCACTGTCATCATGGACAATTGGTTCCATGAGGCCCCGCAGTGTCACAATGGTCCCTTGGTTCCATAGGTTTGATGTTGTAACAATGGACTCCTTGCTTCTATGAGCTAGCCTGCTTTTTGCAGAGGTGTCTTTGGTTCCAACAAGGCCCCGCTGTGTCTCAGTGCACCCTGGCTTCCATGTGGATCTGGAGCATCACAAAGGCTCCTTGGTTCCACCAGGTCCTGCTGTGTCACAATGGGTCCTGTGGTCCCTGAGGCCCTCCAAAGTCATCATGGAGGCTTGCTTCCATGAGGTTCCATTATGTGCCAGTGGTCATCTTGGTTCCAGGAGTTTCCTTAGTGTCACAATGCTCTCCATGCTTCCATGATTCCCCACAATGTCACAATGCTCTCCATGCTTCCATTAGGCCCTGCTTTGCCACAATGGTCCCCTTGTTTCCATGAGGCCCCGCTGTGTCACAATGGACCTATGGTTCCATGATGTTGCGTGGTGTCACCGTGCTCTTCTTGAATCCGCAGTGTAACCATGGACCATTGGTTCCATGCGGCCTGGCCGTGTCACAACGGGCTCCGTGATTCCATGATTCCCCACGGTGTCACAATGGAGCCTTGTTTCTAGGAGGTTCTGTACTGTCACAATTGCCTCCTTGATGCCATCAGCCCCTGCAGTGTCACAATGGCTCCTTGGTTCCATGAGGAACACAATAGCTTGGCAAAAGCATTGAGCAACAGCTGCTGAACACACCTGGCAACATCTGCTTGCATCAAAAGAGGGCGTCAAGCTGACAATGGCACCAGCAGCTTCCATCTGCAACAGAGACCCAGGAAAGGACAGGCTGTGCCGGTTTGGACAAATGTGGAGGAAAAAATCCTCTGATAGAAGGCAGGTTACACCCAGCCCTCCCCCACCAGCTTCGGGAAAAAAGAATTTTCCTGGGAAGAAAGTGAAAGAGATAAAAACCATTTTTTTAACAAACACCCAGGAAAAGGAGAACAATGCTAAATATTAAAAGCTCTCGCTGTGCAGAGAAAGCTGGGATAATTTGAGAGTCCTTCCGTGTTTCGGTGGGGTCTCCTGAAACATCCATAGACAGCGAGGCCCGTGCAAAGAAATAGGGAGCCATTCATGAGAGAAGTTTCAGAGCTCTTTCTTCTCCAGCCACATGGGCGGGGCACTGCCAAAGAACTGAGCAGTCACGGCACAACCAGGGCCCTCCTGGCACAGGGCAACACAAAATAAGCAGTGCTGAACAGGATTAGGGCACATGTGAGCAGGGAGCAGGGAGACCCCGTGCCCAGGCCATGCCTCTACCCCAGGGTCCCCTCTCCCATGACCTCATGGCAGGGGGGAGGAACCCCAACACTTCCGGAGGTGTAGTCTCTCTCCTCCTCCTTGCAGCTGGCTCATGGGCCCACATTCAGGGCCCCCACCTCGGGAGAAAATTCTCCCAATGTGCTCTGATGTTGAAAGAGTCAAGAAGAGAAGAAGGGAAAAAAACCCCCAAAGTCCCAGGAAAACAAAGTTCAACTCTCCATCTCTCCCCAGAGAAAAGGAGCTGAAAACTGGCTAAAAAGAAACAAAGTTGCTTCCTCTGCTCTTGCTGCAAGCAGGATGCAGAGGAGTGTGTATGTGTGTCCTTGAACAAACGCTCTGAGAAGTTTGTCCGGTTTTTTTTCCTCTCCCCCCTCTCAGGCTCAGTTGAAAGGCACAGAAATGCACAAAGTTCACTTCTGGGCATAGAGCAGCAATAGGGGATACACATGATAAAGTCACCCCAAGACACAGGGACAGAGAATTCAGTGGAAAGACTCCGAGAATTCTGCTCCCAGAGAATTCTGCTCACACTGACCCTTGTAGAAAGGGGACATCGTTCCCGGCAGCCTGTACTGAGCATGTGGCTCCTGAGTGGGGTTTGTTGTTTGGGAAACCTGCTCCAGCTTTTCCATTCTTTCCTTCCAAACAGGAAAACTTCTCCTGGGGCTGTGTGCAGGCAGAGCCCTGAGGAGAGCAGGTGGCACATGGTGCGCTGGGCTGGGACAGCCAGCTGCAGAGCTCAAGGGAAGAAGCCCAAAGTGTCACAATGGCTCCTTGCCTTCACATGCAACACCTGGGTCACAATGGTCTCCTTGATTCCATGAGGCCCCACTGTGTCACAATGGCTCCTTGGTTCCATCGGGTTCCGCAGTGTCACCATGGTCTCTTTTGATCCGCATTGTCATCATGGACAATTGGTTCCATGAGGCCCCGCAGTGTCACAATGGTCCCTTGCTTCCATAGGTTTGATGTTGTAACAATGGACTCCTTGCTTCTATGAGCTAGCCTGCTTTTTGCAGAGGTGTCTTTGGTTCCAACAAGGCCCCGCTGTGTCTCAGTGCACCCTGGCTTCCATGTGGATCTGGAGTATCACAAAGGCTCCTTGGTTCCACCAGGTCCTGCTGTGTCACAATGGGTCCTGTGGTCCCTGAGGCCCTCCAAAGTCATCATGGAGGCTTGCTTCCATGAGGTTCCATTATGTGCCAGTGGTCATCTTGGTTCCAGGAGTTTCCTTAGTGTCACAATGCTCTCCATGCTTCCATGATTCCCCACAATGTCACAATGCTCTCCATGCTTCCATTAGGCCCTGCTTTGCCACAATGGTCCCCTTGTTTCCATGAGGCCCCGCTGTGTCACAATGGACCTATGGTTCCATGATGTTGCGTGGTGTCACCGTGCTCTTCTTGAATCCGCAGTGTAACCATGGACCATTGGTTCCATGCGGCCTGGCCGTGTCACAATGGGCTCCGTGATTCCATGATTCCCCACGGTGTCACAATGGAGCCTTGTTTCTAGGAGGTTCTGTACTGTCACAATTGCCTCCTTGATGCCATCAGCCCCTGCAGTGTCACAATGGCTCCTTGGTTCCATGAGGAACACAATAGCTTGGCATAAGCATTGAGCAACAGCTGCTGAACACACCTGGCAACATCTGCTTGCATCAAAAGAGGGCGTCAAGCTGAGAATGGCACCAGCAGCTTCCATCTGCAACAGAGACCCAGGAAAGGACAGGCTGTGCCGGTTTGGACAAATGTGGAGGAAAATATCCTCTGATAGAAGGCAGGTTACACCCAGCCCTCCCCCACCAGCTTCGGGAAAAAAGAATTTTCCTGGGAAGAAAGTGAAAGAGATAAAAACCATTTTTTTAACAAACACCCAGGAAAAGGAGAACAATGCTAAATATTAAAAGCTCTCGCTGTGCAGAGAAAGCTGGGATAATTTGAGAGTCCTTCCGTGTTTCGGTGGGGTCTCCTGAAACATCCATAGACAGCGAGGCCCGTGCAAAGAAATAGGGAGCGATTCTTGAGAGAAGTTTCAGAGCTCTTTCTTCTCCAGCCACATGGGCGGGGCACTGCCAAAGAACTGAGCAGTCACGGCACAACCAGGGCCCTCCTGGCACAGGGCAACACAAAATAAGCAGTGCTGAACAGGATTAGGGCACATGTGAGCAGGGAGCAGAGAGACCCCGTGCCCAGGCCATGCCTCTACCCCAGGGTCCCCTCTCCCATGACCTCATGGCAGGGGGGAGGAACCCCAACACTTCCGGAGGTGTAGTCTCTCTCCTCCTCCTTGCAGCTGGCTCATGGGCCCACATTCAGGGCCCCCACCTCGGGAGAAAATTCTCCCAATGTGGTCTGATGTTGAAAGAGTCAAGAAGAGAAGAAGGGAAAAAAACCCCCAAAGTCCCAGGAAAGCAAAGTTCAACTCTCCATCTCCCCCCAGAGAAAAGGAGCTGAAAACTGGCTAAAAAGAAACAAAGTTGCTTCCTCCGCTCTTGCTGCAAGCAGGATGCAGAGGAGTGTGTATGTGTGTCCTTGAACAAACGCTCTGAGAAGTTTGTCTGGTTTTTTTTTCCTCTCCCCCCTCTCAGGCTCAGTTGAAAGGCACAGAAATGCACAAAGTTCACTTCTGGGCATAGAGTAGCAATAGGGGATACACATGATAAAGTCACCCCAAGACACAGGGACAGAGAATTCAGTGGAAAGACTCCGAGAATTCTGCTCCCAGAGATCATTCATTCCTGCTCACCCTGACCCTGGTAGAAAGGGGACATCGTTCCAGGCAGCCTGTACTGAGCATGTGGCTCCTGAGTGGGGTTTGTTGTTTGGGAAACCTGCTCCGGCTTTTCCATTCTTTCCTTCCAAACAGGAAAACTTCTCCTGGGGCTGTGTGCAGGCAGAGCCCTGAGGAGAGCAGGTGGCACATGGTGCGCTGGGCTGGGACAGCCAGCTGCAGAGCTCAAGGGAAGAAGCCCAAAGTGTCACAATGGCTCCCTGCCTTCACATGCAACACCTGGGTCACAATGGTCTCCTTGATTCCATGAGGCCCCACTGTGTCACAATGGCTCCTTGGTTCCATCGGGTTCCGCAGTGTCACCATGGTCTCTTTTGATCCGCACTGTCATCATGGACAATTGGTTCCATGAGGCCCCGCAGTGTCACAATGGTCCCTTGGTTCCATAGGTTTGATGTTGTAACAATGGACTCCTTGCTTCTATGAGCTAGCCTGCTTTTTGCAGAGGTGTCTTTGGTTCCAACAAGGCCCCGCTGTGTCTCAGTGCACCCTGGCTTCCATGTGGATCTGGAGCATCACAAAGGCTCCTTGGTTCCACCAGGTCCTGCTGTGTCACAATGGGTCCTGTGGTCCCTGAGGCCCTCCAAAGTCATCATGGAGGCTTGCTTCCATGAGGTTCCATTATGTGCCAGTGGTCATCTTGGTTCCAGGAGTTTCCTTAGTGTCACAATGCTCTCCATGCTTCCATGATTCCCCACAATGTCACAATGCTCTCCATGCTTCCATTAGGCCCTGCTTTGCCACAATGGTCCCCTTGTTTCCATGAGGCCCCGCTGTGTCACAATGGACCTATGGTTCCATGATGTTGCGTGGTGTCACCGTGCTCTTCTTGAATCCGCAGTGTAACCATGGACCATTGGTTCCATGCGGCCTGGCCGTGTCACAACGGGCTCCGTGATTCCATGATTCCCCACGGTGTCACAATGGAGCCTTGTTTCTAGGAGGTTCTGTACTGTCACAATTGCCTCCTTGATGCCATCAGCCCCTGCAGTGTCACAATGGCTCCTTGGTTCCATGAGGAACACAATAGCTTGGCAAAAGCATTGAGCAACAGCTGCTGAACACACCTGGCAACATCTGCTTGCATCAAAAGAGGGCGTCAAGCTGACAATGGCACCAGCAGCTTCCATCTGCAACAGAGACCCAGGAAAGGACAGGCTGTGCCGGTTTGGACAAATGTGGAGGAAAAAATCCTCTGATAGAAGGCAGGTTACACCCAGCCCTCCCCCACCAGCTTCGGGAAAAAAGAATTTTCCTGGGAAGAAAGTGAAAGAGATAAAAACCATTTTTTTAACAAACACCCAGGAAAAGGACAACAATGCTAAATATTAAAAGCTCTCGCTGTGCAGAGAAAGCTGGGATAATTTGAGAGTCCTTCCGTGTTTCGGTGGGGTCTCCTGAAACATCCATAGACAGCGAGGCCCGTGCAAAGAAATAGGGAGCCATTCATGAGAGAAGTTTCAGAGCTCTTTCTTCTCCAGCCACATGGGCGGGGCACTGCCAAAGAACTGAGCAATCACGGCACAACCAGGGCCCTCCTGGCACAGGGCAACACAAAATAAGCAGTGCTGAACAGGATTAGGGCACATGTGAGCAGGGAGCAGGGAGACCCCGTGCCCAGGCCATGCCTCTACCCCAGGGTCCCCTCTCCCATGACCTCATGGCAGGGGGGAGGAACCCCAACACTTCCGGAGGTGTAGTCTCTCTCCTCCTCCTTGCAGCTGGCTCATGGGCCCACATTCAGGGCCCCCACCTCGGGAGAAAATTCTCCCAATGTGCTCTGATGTTGAAAGAGTCAAGAAGAGAAGAAGGGAAAAAAACCCCCAAAGTCCCAGGAAAACAAAGTTCAACTCTCCATCTCTCCCCAGAGAAAAGGAGCTGAAAACTGGCTAAAAAGAAACAAAGTTGCTTCCTCTGCTCTTGCTGCAAGCAGGATGCAGAGGAGTGTGTATGTGTGTCCTTGAACAAACGCTCTGAGAAGTTTGTCCGGTTTTTTTTCCTCTCCCCCCTCTCAGGCTCAGTTGAAAGGCACAGAAATGCACAAAGTTCACTTCTGGGCATAGAGCAGCAATAGGGGATACACATGATAAAGTCACCCCAAGACACAGGGACAGAGAATTCAGTGGAAAGACTCCGAGAATTCTGCTCCCAGAGAATTCTGCTCACACTGACCCTTGTAGAAAGGGGACATCGTTCCCGGCAGCCTGTACTGAGCATGTGGCTCCTGAGTGGGGTTTGTTGTTTGGGAAACCTGCTCCAGCTTTTCCATTCTTTCCTTCCAAACAGGAAAACTTCTCCTGGGGCTGTGTGCAGGCAGAGCCCTGAGGAGAGCAGGTGGCACATGGTGCGCTGGGCTGGGACAGCCAGCTGCAGAGCTCAAGGGAAGAAGCCCAAAGTGTCACAATGGCTCCTTGCCTTCACATGCAACACCTGGGTCACAATGGTCTCCTTGATTCCATGAGGCCCCACTGTGTCACAATGGCTCCTTGGTTCCATCGGGTTCCGCAGTGTCACCATGGTCTCTTTTGATCCGCATTGTCATCATGGACAATTGGTTCCATGAGGCCCCGCAGTGTCACAATGGTCCCTTGCTTCCATAGGTTTGATGTTGTAACAATGGACTCCTTGCTTCTATGAGCTAGCCTGCTTTTTGCAGAGGTGTCTTTGGTTCCAACAAGGCCCCGCTGTGTCTCAGTGCACCCTGGCTTCCATGTGGATCTGGAGTATCACAAAGGCTCCTTGGTTCCACCAGGTCCTGCTGTGTCACAATGGGTCCTGTGGTCCCTGAGGCCCTCCAAAGTCATCATGGAGGCTTGCTTCCATGAGGTTCCATTATGTGCCAGTGGTCATCTTGGTTCCAGGAGTTTCCTTAGTGTCACAATGCTCTCCATGCTTCCATGATTCCCCACAATGTCACAATGCTCTCCATGCTTCCATTAGGCCCTGCTTTGCCACAATGGTCCCCTTGTTTCCATGAGGCCCCGCTGTGTCACAATGGACCTATGGTTCCATGATGTTGCGTGGTGTCACCGTGCTCTTCTTGAATCCGCAGTGTAACCATGGACCATTGGTTCCATGCGGCCTGGCCGTGTCACAATGGGCTCCGTGATTCCATGATTCCCCACGGTGTCACAATGGAGCCTTGTTTCTAGGAGGTTCTGTACTGTCACAATTGCCTCCTTGATGCCATCAGCCCCTGCAGTGTCACAATGGCTCCTTGGTTCCATGAGGAACACAATAGCTTGGCATAAGCATTGAGCAACAGCTGCTGAACACACCTGGCAACATCTGCTTGCATCAAAAGAGGGCGTCAAGCTGAGAATGGCACCAGCAGCTTCCATCTGCAACAGAGACCCAGGAAAGGACAGGCTGTGCCGGTTTGGACAAATGTGGAGGAAAATATCCTCTGATAGAAGGCAGGTTACACCCAGCCCTCCCCCACCAGCTTCGGGAAAAAAGAATTTTCCTGGGAAGAAAGTGAAAGAGATAAAAACCATTTTTTTAACAAACACCCAGGAAAAGGACAACAATGCTAAATATTAAAAGCTCTCGCTGTGCAGAGAAAGCTGGGATAATTTGAGAGTCCTTCCGTGTTTCGGTGGGGTCTCCTGAAACATCCATAGACAGCGAGGCCCGTGCAAAGAAATAGGGAGCGATTCTTGAGAGAAGTTTCAGAGCTCTTTCTTCTCCAGCCACATGGGCGGGGCACTGCCAAAGAACTGAGCAGTCACGGCACAACCAGGGCCCTCCTGGCACAGGGCAACACAAAATAAGCAGTGCTGAACAGGATTAGGGCACATGTGAGCAGGGAGCAGAGAGACCCCGTGCCCAGGCCATGCCTCTACCCCAGGGTCCCCTCTCCCATGACCTCATGGCAGGGGGGAGGAACCCCAACACTTCCGGAGGTGTAGTCTCTCTCCTCCTCCTTGCAGCTGGCTCATGGGCCCACATTCAGGGCCCCCACCTCGGGAGAAAATTCTCCCAATGTGCTCTGATGTTGAAAGAGTCAAGAAGAGAAGAAGGGAAAAAAACCCCCAAAGTCCCAGGAAAGCAAAGTTCAACTCTCCATCTCCCCCCAGAGAAAAGGAGCTGAAAACTGGCTAAAAAGAAACAAAGTTGCTTCCTCCGCTCTTGCTGCAAGCAGGATGCAGAGGAGTGTGTATGTGTGTCCTTGAACAAACGCTCTGAGAAGTTTGTCTGGTTTTTTTTTCCTCTCCCCCCTCTCAGGCTCAGTTGAAAGGCACAGAAATGCACAAAGTTCACTTCTGGGCATAGAGTAGCAATAGGGGATACACATGATAAAGTCACCCCAAGACACAGGGACAGAGAATTCAGTGGAAAGACTCCGAGAATTCTGCTCCCAGAGATCATTCATTCCTGCTCACCCTGACCCTGGTAGAAAGGGGACATCGTTCCAGGCAGCCTGTACTGAGCATGTGGCTCCTGAGTGGGGTTTGTTGTTTGGGAAACCTGCTCCGGCTTTTCCATTCTTTCCTTCCAAACAGGAAAACTTCTCCTGGGGCTGTGTGCAGGCAGAGCCCTGAGGAGAGCAGGTGGCACATGGTGCGCTGGGCTGGGACAGCCAGCTGCAGAGCTCAAGGGAAGAAGCCCAAAGTGTCACAATGGCTCCTTGCCTTCACATGCAACACCTGGGTCACAATGGTCTCCTTGATTCCATGAGGCCCCACTGTGTCACAATGGCTCCTTGGTTCCATCGGGTTCCGCAGTGTCACCATGGTCTCTTTTGATCCGCACTGTCATCATGGACAATTGGTTCCATGAGGCCCCGCAGTGTCACAATGGTCCCTTGGTTCCATAGGTTTGATGTTGTAACAATGGACTCCTTGCTTCTATGAGCTAGCCTGCTTTTTGCAGAGGTGTCTTTGGTTCCAACAAGGCCCCGCTGTGTCTCAGTGCACCCTGGCTTCCATGTGGATCTGGAGCATCACAAAGGCTCCTTGGTTCCACCAGGTCCTGCTGTGTCACAATGGGTCCTGTGGTCCCTGAGGCCCTCCAAAGTCATCATGGAGGCTTGCTTCCATGAGGTTCCATTATGTGCCAGTGGTCATCTTGGTTCCAGGAGTTTCCTTAGTGTCACAATGCTCTCCATGCTTCCATGATTCCCCACAATGTCACAATGCTCTCCATGCTTCCATTAGGCCCTGCTTTGCCACAATGGTCCCCTTGTTTCCATGAGGCCCCGCTGTGTCACAATGGACCTATGGTTCCATGATGTTGCGTGGTGTCACCGTGCTCTTCTTGAATCCGCAGTGTAACCATGGACCATTGGTTCCATGCGGCCTGGCCGTGTCACAACGGGCTCCGTGATTCCATGATTCCCCACGGTGTCACAATGGAGCCTTGTTTCTAGGAGGTTCTGTACTGTCACAATTGCCTCCTTGATGCCATCAGCCCCTGCAGTGTCACAATGGCTCCTTGGTTCCATGAGGAACACAATAGCTTGGCAAAAGCATTGAGCAACAGCTGCTGAACACACCTGGCAACATCTGCTTGCATCAAAAGAGGGCGTCAAGCTGACAATGGCACCAGCAGCTTCCATCTGCAACAGAGACCCAGGAAAGGACAGGCTGTGCCGGTTTGGACAAATGTGGAGGAAAAAATCCTCTGATAGAAGGCAGGTTACACCCAGCCCTCCCCCACCAGCTTCGGGAAAAAAGAATTTTCCTGGGAAGAAAGTGAAAGAGATAAAAACCATTTTTTTAACAAACACCCAGGAAAAGGAGAACAATGCTAAATATTAAAAGCTCTCGCTGTGCAGAGAAAGCTGGGATAATTTGAGAGTCCTTCCGTGTTTCGGTGGGGTCTCCTGAAACATCCATAGACAGCGAGGCCCGTGCAAAGAAATAGGGAGCCATTCATGAGAGAAGTTTCAGAGCTCTTTCTTCTCCAGCCACATGGGCGGGGCACTGCCAAAGAACTGAGCAGTCACGGCACAACCAGGGCCCTCCTGGCACAGGGCAACACAAAATAAGCAGTGCTGAACAGGATTAGGGCACATGTGAGCAGGGAGCAGGGAGACCCCGTGCCCAGGCCATGCCTCTACCCCAGGGTCCCCTCTCCCATGACCTCATGGCAGGGGGGAGGAACCCCAACACTTCCGGAGGTGTAGTCTCTCTCCTCCTCCTTGCAGCTGGCTCATGGGCCCACATTCAGGGCCCCCACCTCGGGAGAAAATTCTCCCAATGTGCTCTGATGTTGAAAGAGTCAAGAAGAGAAGAAGGGAAAAAAACCCCCAAAGTCCCAGGAAAACAAAGTTCAACTCTCCATCTCTCCCCAGAGAAAAGGAGCTGAAAACTGGCTAAAAAGAAACAAAGTTGCTTCCTCTGCTCTTGCTGCAAGCAGGATGCAGAGGAGTGTGTATGTGTGTCCTTGAACAAACGCTCTGAGAAGTTTGTCCGGTTTTTTTTCCTCTCCCCCCTCTCAGGCTCAGTTGAAAGGCACAGAAATGCACAAAGTTCACTTCTGGGCATAGAGCAGCAATAGGGGATACACATGATAAAGTCACCCCAAGACACAGGGACAGAGAATTCAGTGGAAAGACTCCGAGAATTCTGCTCCCAGAGAATTCTGCTCACACTGACCCTTGTAGAAAGGGGACATCGTTCCCGGCAGCCTGTACTGAGCATGTGGCTCCTGAGTGGGGTTTGTTGTTTGGGAAACCTGCTCCGGCTTTTCCATTCTTTCCTTGCAAACAGGAAAACTTCTCCTGGGGCTGTGTGCAGGCAGAGCCCTGAGGAGAGCAGGTGGCACATGGTGCGCTGGGCTGGGACAGCCAGCTGCAGAGCTCAAGGGAAGAAGCCCAAAGTGTCACAATGGCTCCTTGCCTTCCCATGCAACACCTGGGTCACAATGGTCTCCTTGATTCCATGAGGCCCCACTGTGTCACAATGGCTCCTTGGTTCCATCGGGTTCCGCAGTGTCACCATGGTCTCTTTTGATCCGCACTGTCATCATGGACAATTGGTTCCATGAGGCCCCGCAGTGTCACAATGGTCCCTTGGTTCCATAGGTTTGATGTTGTAACAATGGACTCCTTGCTTCTATGAGCTAGCCTGCTTTTTGCAGAGGTGTCTTTGGTTCCAACAAGGCCCCGCTGTGTCTCAGTGCACCCTGGCTTCCATGTGGATCTGGAGCATCACAAAGGCTCCTTGGTTCCACCAGGTCCTGCTGTGTCACAATGGGTCCTGTGGTCCCCGAGGCCCTCCAAAGTCATCATGGAGGCTTGCTTCCATGAGGTTCCATTATGTGCCAGTGCTCATCTTGGTTCCAGGAGTTTCCTTAGTGTCACAATGCTCTCCATGCTTCCATGATTCCCCACAATGTCACAATGCTCTCCATGCTTCCATTAGGCCCTGCTTTGCCACAATGGTCCCCTTGTTTCCATGAGGCCCCGCTGTGTCACAATGGACCTATGGTTCCATGATGTTGCGTGGTGTCACCGTGCTCTTCTTGAATCCGCAGTGTAACCATGGACCACTGGTTCCATGCGGCCTGGCCGTGTCACAATGGGCTCCGTGATTCCATGATTCCCCACGGTGTCACAATGGAGCCTTGTTTCTAGGAGGTTCTGTACTGTCACAATTGCCTCCTTGATGCCATCAGCCCCTGCAGTGTCACAATGGCTCCTTGGTTCCATGAGGAACACAATAGCTTGGCATAAGCATTGAGCAACAGCTGCTGAACACACCTGGCAACATCTGCTTGCATCAAAAGAGGGCTTCAAGCTGACAATGGCACCAGCAGCTTCCATCTGCAACAGAGACCCAGGAAAGGACAGGCTGTGCCGGTTTGGACAAATGTGGAGGAAAATATCCTCTGATAGAAGGCAGGTTACACCCAGCCCTCCCCCACCAGCTTCGGGAAAAAAGAATTTTCCTGGGAAGAAAGTGAAAGAGATAAAAACCATTTTTTTAACAAACACCCAGGAAAAGGAGAACAATGCTAAATATTAAAAGCTCTCGCTGTGCAGAGAAAGCTGGGATAATTTGAGAGTCCTTCCGTGTTTCGGTGGGGTCTCCTGAAACATCCATAGACAGCGAGGCCCGTGCAAAGAAACAGGGAGCGATTCTTGAGAGAAGTTTCAGAGCTCTTTCTTCTCCAGCCACATGGGCGGGGCACTGCCAAAGAACTGAGCAGTCACGGCACAACCAGGGCCCTCCTGGCACAGGGCAACACAAAATAAGCAGTGCTGAACAGGATTAGGGCACATGTCAGCAGGGAGCAGGGAGACCCCGTGCCCAGGCCATGCCTCTACCCCAGGGTCCCCTCTCCCATGACCTCATGGCAGGGGGGAGGAACCCCAACACTTCCGTAGGTGTAGTCTCTCTCCTCCTCCTTGCAGCTGGCTCATGGGCCCACATTCAGGGCCCCCACCTCGGGAGAAAATTCTCCCAATGTGGTCTGATGTTGAAAGAGTCAAGAAGAGAAGAAGGGAAAAAAACCCCCAAAGTCCCAGGAAAACAAAGTTCAACTCTCCATCTCTCCCCAGAGAAAAGGAGCTGAAAACTGGCTAAAAAGAAACAAAGTTGCTTCCTCCGCTCTTGCTGCAAGCAGGATGCAGAGGAGTGTGTATGTGTGTCCTTGAACAAACGCTCTGAGAAGTTTGTCCGGTTTTTTTTTCCTCTCCCCCCTCTCAGGCTCAGTTGAAAGGCACAGAAATGCACAAAGTTCACTTCTGGGCATAGAGTAGCAATAGGGGATACACATGATAAAGTCACCCCAAGACACAGGGACAGAGAATTCAGTGGAAAGACTCCGAGAATTCTGCTCCCAGAGATCATTCATTCCTGCTCACCCTGACCCTGGTAGAAAGGGGACATCGTTCCAGGCAGCCTGTACTGAGCATGTGGCTCCTGAGTGGGGTTTGTTGTTTGGGAAACCTGCTCCAGCTTTTCCATTCTTTCCTTCCAAACAGGAAAACTTCTCCTGGGGCTGTGTGCAGGCAGAGCCCTGAGGAGAGCAGGTGGCACATGGTGCGCTGGGCTGGGACAGCCAGCTGCAGAGCTCAAGGGAAGAAGCCCAAAGTGTCACAATGGCTCCTTGCCTTCCCATGCAACACCTGGGTCACAATGGTCTCCTTGATTCCATGAGGCCCCACTGTGTCACAATGGCTCCTTGGTTCCATCAGGTTCCGCAGTGTCACCATGGTCTCTTTTGATCCGCACTGTCATCATGGACAATTGGTTCCATGAGGCCCCGCAGTGTCACAATGGTCCCTTGGTTCCATAGGTTTGATGTTGTAACAATGGACTCCTTGCTTCTATGAGCTAGCCTGCTTTTTGCAGAGGTGTCTTTGGTTCCAACAAGGCCCCGCTGTGTCTCAGTGCACCCTGGCTTCCATGTGGATCTGGAGCATCACAAAGGCTCCTTGGTTCCACCAGGTCCTGCTGTGTCACAATGGGTCCTGTGGTCCCTGAGGCCCTCCAAAGTCATCATGGAGGCTTGCTTCCATGAGGTTCCATTATGTGCCAGTGGTCATCTTGGTTCCAGGAGTTTCCTTAGTGTCACAATGCTCTCCATGCTTCCATGATTCCCCACAATGTCACAATGCTCTCCATGCTTCCATTAGGCCCTGCTTTGCCACAATGGTCCCCTTGTTTCCATGAGGCCCCGCTGTGTCACAATGGACCTATGGTTCCATGATGTTGCGTGGTGTCACCGTGCTCTTCTTGAATCCGCAGTGTAACCATGGACCATTGGTTCCATGCGGCCTGGCCGTGTCACAACGGGCTCCGTGATTCCATGATTCCCCACGGTGTCACAATGGAGCCTTGTTTCTAGGAGGTTCTGTACTGTCACAATTGCCTCCTTGATGCCATCAGCCCCTGCAGTGTCACAATGGCTCCTTGGTTCCATGAGGAACACAATAGCTTGGCAAAAGCATTGAGCAACAGCTGCTGAACACACCTGGCAACATCTGCTTGCATCAAAAGAGGGCGTCAAGCTGACAATGGCACCAGCAGCTTCCATCTGCAACAGAGACCCAGGAAAGGACAGGCTGTGCCGGTTTGGACAAATGTGGAGGAAAAAATCCTCTGATAGAAGGCAGGTTACACCCAGCCCTCCCCCACCAGCTTCGGGAAAAAAGAATTTTCCTGGGAAGAAAGTGAAAGAGATAAAAACCATTTTTTTAACAAACACCCAGGAAAAGGAGAACAATGCTAAATATTAAAAGCTCTCGCTGTGCAGAGAAAGCTGGGATAATTTGAGAGTCCTTCCGTGTTTCGGTGGGGTCTCCTGAAACATCCATAGACAGCGAGGCCCGTGCAAAGAAATAGGGAGCCATTCATGAGAGAAGTTTCAGAGCTCTTTCTTCTCCAGCCACATGGGCGGGGCACTGCCAAAGAACTGAGCAGTCACGGCACAACCAGGGCCCTCCTGGCACAGGGCAACACAAAATAAGCAGTGCTGAACAGGATTAGGGCACATGTGAGCAGGGAGCAGGGAGACCCCGTGCCCAGGCCATGCCTCTACCCCAGGGTCCCCTCTCCCATGACCTCATGGCAGGGGGGAGGAACCCCAACACTTCCGGAGGTGTAGTCTCTCTCCTCCTCCTTGCAGCTGGCTCATGGGCCCACATTCAGGGCCCCCACCTCGGGAGAAAATTCTCCCAATGTGCTCTGATGTTGAAAGAGTCAAGAAGAGAAGAAGGGAAAAAAACCCCCAAAGTCCCAGGAAAACAAAGTTCAACTCTCCATCTCTCCCCAGAGAAAAGGAGCTGAAAACTGGCTAAAAAGAAACAAAGTTGCTTCCTCTGCTCTTGCTGCAAGCAGGATGCAGAGGAGTGTGTATGTGTGTCCTTGAACAAACGCTCTGAGAAGTTTGTCCGGTTTTTTTTCCTCTCCCCCCTCTCAGGCTCAGTTGAAAGGCACAGAAATGCACAAAGTTCACTTCTGGGCATAGAGCAGCAATAGGGGATACACATGATAAAGTCACCCCAAGACACAGGGACAGAGAATTCAGTGGAAAGACTCCGAGAATTCTGCTCCCAGAGAATTCTGCTCACACTGACCCTTGTAGAAAGGGGACATCGTTCCCGGCAGCCTGTACTGAGCATGTGGCTCCTGAGTGGGGTTTGTTGTTTGGGAAACCTGCTCCAGCTTTTCCATTCTTTCCTTCCAAACAGGAAAACTTCTCCTGGGGCTGTGTGCAGGCAGAGCCCTGAGGAGAGCAGGTGGCACATGGTGCGCTGGGCTGGGACAGCCAGCTGCAGAGCTCAAGGGAAGAAGCCCAAAGTGTCACAATGGCTCCTTGCCTTCACATGCAACACCTGGGTCACAATGGTCTCCTTGATTCCATGAGGCCCCACTGTGTCACAATGGCTCCTTGGTTCCATCGGGTTCCGCAGTGTCACCATGGTCTCCTTTGATCCGCACTGTCATCATGGACAATTGGTTCCATGAGGCCCCGCAGTGTCACAATGGTCCCTTGGTTCCATAGGTTTGATGTTGTAACAATGGACTCCTTGCTTCTATGAGCTAGCCTGCTTTTTGCAGAGGTGTCTTTGGTTCCAACAAGGCCCCGCTGTGTCTCAGTGCACCCTGGCTTCCATGTGGATCTGGAGCATCACAAAGGCTCCTTGGTTCCACCAGGTCCTGCTGTGTCACAATGGGTCCTGTGGTCCCCGAGGCCCTCCAAAGTCATCATGGAGGCTTGCTTCCATGAGGTTCCATTATGTGCCAGTGGTCATCTTGGTTCCAGGAGTTTCCTTAGTGTCACAATGCTCTCCATGCTTCCATGATTCCCCACAATGTCACAATGCTCTCCATGCTTCCATTAGGCCCTGCTTTGCCACAATGGTCCCCTTGTTTCCATGAGGCCCCGCTGTGTCACAATGGACCTATGGTTCCATGATGTTGCGTGGTGTCACCGTGCTCTTCTTGAATCCGCAGTGTAACCATGGACCATTGGTTCCATGCGGCCTGGCCGTGTCACAATGGGCTCCGTGATTCCATGATTCCCCACGGTGTCACAATGGAGCCTTGTTTCTAGGAGGTTCTGTACTGTCACAATTGCCTCCTTGATGCCATCAGCCCCTGCAGTGTCACAATGGCTCCTTGGTTCCATGAGGAACACAATAGCTTGGCATAAGCATTGAGCAACAGCTGCTGAACACACCTGGCAACATCTGCTTGCATCAAAAGAGGGCGTCAAGCTGACAATGGCACCAGCAGCTTCCATCTGCAACAGAGACCCAGGAAAGGACAGGCTGTGCCGGTTTGGACAAATGTGGAGGAAAATATCCTCTGATAGAAGGCAGGTTACATCCAGCCCTCCCCCACCAGCTTCGGGAAAAAAGAATTTTCCTGGGAAGAAAGTGAAAGAGATAAAAACTATTTTTTTAACAAACACACAGGAAAAGGATAACAATGCTAAATATTAAAAGCTCTCGCTGTGCAGAGAAAGCTGGGATAATTTGAGAGTCCTTCCATGTTTCGGTGGGGTCTCCTGAAACATCCATAGACAGCGAGGCCCGTGCAAAGAAATAGGGAGCGATTCTTGAGAGAAGTTTCAGAGCTCTTTCTTCTCCAGCTACATGGGCGGGGCACTGCCAAAGAACTGAGCAATCACGGCACAACCAGGGCCCTCCTGGCACAGGGCAACACAAAATAAGCAGTGCTGAACAGGATTAGGGCACATGTGAGCAGGGAGCAGGGAGACCCCGTGCCCAGGCCATGCCTCTACCCCAGGGTCCCCTCTCCCATGACCTCATGGCAGGGGGGAGGAACCCCAACACTTCCGGAGGTGTAGTCTCTCTCCTCCTCCTTGCAGCTGGCTCATGGGCCCACATTCAGGGCCCCCACCTCGGGAGAAAATTCTCCCAATGTGGTCTGATGTTGAAAGAGTCAAGAAGAGAAGAAGGGAAAAAAAACCCCAAAGTCCCAGGAAAACAAAGTTCAACTCTCCATCTCCCCCCAGAGAAAAGGAGCTGAAAACTGGCTAAAAAGAAACAAAGTTGCTTCCTCTGCTCTTGCTGCAAGCAGAATGCAGAGGAGTGTGTATGTGTGTCCTTGAACAAACGCTCTGAGAAGTTTGTCCGTTTTTTTTTTCCTCTCCCCCCTCTCAGGCTCAGTTGAAAGGCACAGAAATGCACAAAGTTAACTTCTGGGCATAGAGTAGCAATAGGGGATACACATGATAAAGTCACCCCAAGACACAGGGACAGAGAATTCAGTGGAAAGACTCCGAGAATTCTGCTCCCAGAGATCATTCATTCCTGCTCACCCTGACCCTTGTAGAAAGGGGACATCGTTCCCGGCAGCCTGTACTGAGCATGTGGCTCCTGAGTGGGGTTTGTTGTTTGGGAAACCTGCTCCAGCTTTTCCATTCTTTCCTTGCAAACAGGAAAACTTCTCCTGGGGCTGTGTGCAGGCAGAGCCCTGAGGAGAGCAGGTGGCACATGGTGCGCTGGGCTGGGACAGCCAGCTGCAGAGCTCAAGGGAAGAAGCCCAAAGTGTCACAATGGCTCCCTGCCTTCACATGCAACACCTGGGTCACAATGGTCTCCTTGATTCCATGAGGCCCCACTGTGTCACAATGGCTCCTTGGTTCCATCGGGTTCCGCAGTGTCACCATGGTCTCTTTTGATCCGCACTGTCATCATGGACAATTGGTTCCATGAGGCCCCGCAGTGTCACAATGGTCCCTTGGTTCCATAGGTTTGATGTTGTAACAATGGACTCCTTGCTTCTATGAGCTAGCCTGCTTTTTGCAGAGGTGTCTTTGGTTCCAACAAGGCCCCGCTGTGTCTCAGTGCACCCTGGCTTCCATGTGGATCTGGAGCATCACAAAGGCTCCTTGGTTCCACCAGGTCCTGCTGTGTCACAATGGGTCCTGTGGTCCCCGAGGCCCTCCAAAGTCATCATGGAGGCTTGCTTCCATGAGGTTCCATTATGTGCCAGTGGTCATCTTGGTTCCAGGAGTTTCCTTAGTGTCACAATGCTCTCCATGCTTCCATGATTCCCCACAATGTCACAATGCTCTCCATGCTTCCATTAGGCCCTGCTTTGCCACAATGGTCCCCTTGTTTCCATGAGGCCCCGCTGTGTCACAATGGACCTATGGTTCCATGATGTTGCGTGGTGTCACCGTGCTCTTCTTGAATCCGCAGTGTAACCATGGACCATTGGTTCCATGCGGCCTGGCCGTGTCACAACAGGCTCCGTGATTCCATGATTCCCCACGGTGTCACAATGGAGCCTTGTTTCTAGGAGGTTCTGTACTGTCACAATTGCCTCCTTGATGCCATCAGCCCCTGCAGTGTCACAATGGCTCCTTGGTTCCATGAGGAACACAATAGCTTGGCATAAGCATTGAGCAACAGCTGCTGAACGCACCTGGCAACATCTGCTTGCATCAAAAGAGGGCTTCAAGCTGACAATGGCACCAGCAGCTTCCATCTGCAACAGACACCCAGGGAAAGGACAGGCTGTGCCGGTTTGGACAAATGTGGAGGAAAATATCCTCTGATAGAAGGCAGGTTACACCCAGCCCTCCCCCACCAGGTTTTTGGAAAAAAGAACTTTCCTGGGAAGAAAGTGAAAGAGATAAAAACTACTTTTTTAACAAACACACAGGAAAAGGATAACAATGCTAAATATTAAAACCTCTCGCTGCGCAGAGAAAGCTGGGATAATTTGAGAGTCCTTCCGTGTTTCGGTGGGGTCTCCTGAAACATCCATAGACAGCGAGGCCCGTGCAAAGAAACAGGGAGCGATTCTTGAGAGAAGTTTCAGAGCTCTTTCTTCTCCAGCCACATGGGCGGGGCACTGCCAAAGAACTGAGCAATCACAGCACAACCAGGGCCCTCCTGGCACAGGGCAACACAAAATAAGCAGTGCTGAACAGGATTAGGGCACATGTGAGCAGGGAGCAGGGAGACCCCCCGTGCCCAGGCCATGCCTCTACCCCAGGGTCCCCTCTCCCATGACCTCATGGCAGGAGGGAGGAACCCCAACACTTCCGTAGGTGCAGTCTCTCTCCTCCTCCTTGCAGCTGGCTCATGGGCCCACATTCAGGGCCCCCACCTCGGGAGAAAATTCTCCCAATGTGCTCTGATGTTGAAAGAGTCAAGAAGAGAAGAAGGGAAAAAAAACCCCCGAAGTCCCAGGAAAACAAAGTTCAACTCTCCATCTCCCCCCAGAGAAAAGGAGTTGAAAACTGGCTAAAAAGAAACAAAGTTGCTTCCCTCTGCTCTTGCTGCAAGCAGGATGCAGAGGAGTGTGTATGTGTGTCCTTGAACAAACCCTCTGAGAAGTTTGTCTGGATTTTTTTCCTCTCCCCCCTCTCAGGCTCAGTTGAAAGGCACAGAAATGCACAAAGTTCACTTCTGGGCATAGAGCAGCAATAGGGGATACACATGATAAAGTCACCCCAAGACACAGGGACAGAGAATTCAGTGGAAAGACTCCGAGAATTCTGCTCCCAGAGATCATTCATTCCTGCTCACACTGACCCTTGTAGAAAGGGGACATCGTTCCAGGCAGCCTGTACTGAGCATGTGGCTCCTGAGTGGGGTTTGTTGTTTAGGAAACCTGCTCCGGCTTTTCCATTCTTTCCTTGCAAACAGGAAAACTTCTCCTGGGGCTGTGTGCAGGCAGAGCCCTGAGGAGAGCAGGTGGCACATGGTGCGCTGGGCTGGGACAGCCAGCTGCAGAGCTCAAGGGAAGAAGCCCAAAGTGTCACAATGGCTCCTTGCCTTCCCATGCAACACCTGGGTCACAATGGTCTCCTTGATTCCATGAGGCCCCACTGTGTCACAATGGCTCCTTGGTTCCATCAGGTTCCGCAGTGTCACCATGGTCTCCTTTGATCTGCACTGTCATCATGGACAATTGGTTCCATGAGGCCCCGCAGTGTCACAATGGTCCCTTGGTTGCATAGCTTTTACGTTGTAACAATGGACTCCTTGCTTCTATGAGCTAGCCTGCTTTTTGCAGAGGTGTCTTTGGTTCCAACAAGGCCCCGCTGTGTCTCAGTGCACCCTGGCTTCCATGTGGATCTGGAGTATCACAAAGGCTCCTTGGTTCCACCAGGTCCTGCTGTGTCACAATGGGTCCTGTGGTCCCTGAGGCCCTCCAAAGTCATCATGGATGCTTGCTTCCATGAGGTTCCATTATGTGCCAGTGGTCATCTTGGTTCCAGGAGTTTCCTTAGTGTCACAATGCTCTCCATGTTTCCATGATTCCCCACAATGTCACAATGCTCTCCAGGCTTCCATTAGGCCCTGCTTTGCCACAATGGTCCCCTTGTTTCCATGCGGCCTTGCTGTGTCACAATGGACGTACGGTTCCATGATGTTGCGTGGTGTCACCGTGCTCTTCTTGAATCCGCCGTGTAACCATGGACCATTGGTTCCATGCAGCCGTGTCACAATGGGCTCCTTGATTCCATGATTCCCCACGGTGTCACAATGGAGCCTTGTTTCTAGGAGGTTCTGTACTGTCACAATTGCCTCATTGATGCCATCAGCCCCTGCAGTGTCACAATGGCTCCTTGGTTCCATGAGGAACACAATAGCTTGGCATAAGCATTGAGCAACAGCTGCTGAACACACCTGGCAACATCTGCTTGCATCAAAAGAGGGCTTCAAGCTGACAATGGCACCAGCAGCTTCCATCTGCAACAGACACCCAGGGAAAGGACAGGCTGTGCCGGTTTGGACAAATGTGGAGGAAAATATCCTCTGATAGAAGGCAGGTTACACCCAGCCCTCCCCCACCAGGTTTTTGGAAAAAAGAACTTTCCTGGGAAGAAAGTGAAAGAGATAAAAACTACTTTTTTAACAAACACAAAGGAAAAGGATAACAATGCTAAATATTAAAAGCTCTCGCTGTGCAGAGAAAGCTGGGATAATTTGAGAGTCCTTCTGTGTTTCGGTGGGGTCTCCTGAAACATCCATAGACAGCGAGGCCCGTGCAAAGAAACAGGGAGCGATTCTTGAGAGAAGTTTCAGAGCTCTTTCTTCTCCAGCCACATGGGCGGGGCACTGCCAAAGAACTGAGCAATCACGGCACAACCAGGGCCCTCCTGGCACAGGGCAACACAAAATAAGCAGTGCTGAACAGGGTTAGGGCACATGTGAGCAGGGAGCAGGGAGACCCCGTGCCCAGGCCATGCCTCTACCCCAGGGTCCCCTCTCCCATGACCGCATGGCAGGAGGGAGGAACCCCAACACTTCCGGAGGTGTAGTCTCTCTCCTCCTCCTTGCAGCTGGCTCATGGGCCCACATTCAGGGCCCCCACCTCGGGAGAAAATTCTCCCAATGTGCTCTGATGTTGAAAGAGTCAAGAAGAGAAGAAGGGAAAAAAAACCCCCGAAGTCCCAGGAAAACAAAGTTCAACTCTCCATCTCCCCCCAGAGAAAAGGAGCTTAAAACTGGCTAAAAAGAAACAAAGTTGCTTCCCTCTGCTCTTGCTGCAAGCAGGATGCAGAGGAGTGTGTATGTGTGTCCTTGAACAAACGCTCTGAGAAGTTTGTCCGGTTTTTTTTCCTCTCCCCCCTCTCAGGCTCAGTTGAAAGGCACAGAAATGCACAAAGTTCACTTCTGGGCATAGAGCAGCAATAGGGGATACACATGATAAAGTCACCCCAAGACACAGGGAGAGAGAATTCAGTGGAAAGACTCCGAGAATTCTGCTCCCAGAGATCATTCATTCCTGCTCACCCTGACCCTTGTAGAAAGGGGACATCGTTCCAGGCAGCCTGTACTGAGCATGTGGCTCCTGAGTGGGGTTTGTTGTTTAGGAAACCTGCTCCGGCTTTTCCATTCTTTCCTTGCAAACAGGAAAACTTCTCCTGGGGCTGTGTGCAGGCAGAGCCCTGAGGAGAGCAGGTGGCACATGGTGCGCTGGGCTGGGACAGCCAGCTGCAGAGCTCAAGGGAAGAAGCCCAAAGTGTCACAATGGCTCCTTGCCTTCCCATGCAACACCTGGGTCACAATGGTCTCCTTGATTCCATGAGGCCCCACTGTGTCACAATGGCTCCTTGGTTCCATCAGGTTCCGCAGTGTCACCATGGTCTCGTTTGATCCGCACTGTCATCATGGACAATTGGTTCCATGAGGCCCCGCAGTGTCACAATGGTCCCTTGCTTCCATAGGTTTGATGTTGTAACAAAGGACTCCTTGCTTCTATGAGCTAGCCTGCTTTTTGCAGAGGTGTCTTTGGTTCCAACAAGGCCCCGCTGTGTCTCAGTGCACCCTGGCTTCCATGTGGATCTGGAGTATCACAAAGGCTCCTTGGTTCCACCAGGTCCTGCTGTGTCACAATGGGTCCTGTGGTCCCTGAGGCCCTCCAAAACCATCGTGGAGGCTTGCTTCCATGAGGTTCCATTATGTGCCAGTGGTCATCTTGGTTCCAGGAGTTTCCTTAGTGTCACAATGCTCTCCATGCTTCCATTAGGCCCTGCTTTGCCACAATGGTCCCCTTGTTTCCATGAGGCCCCGCTGTGTCACAATGGACCTATGGTTCCGTGATGTTGCGTGGTGTCACCGTGCTCTTCTTGAATCCGCCGTGTAACCATGGACCATTGGTTCCATGCAGCCGTGTCACAATGGGCTCCTTGATTCCATGATTCCCCACGGTGTCACAATGGAGCCTTGTTTCTAGGAGGTTCTGTACTGTCACAATTGCCTCATTGATGCCATCAGCCCCTGCAGTGTCACAATGGCTCCTTGGTTCCATGAGGAACACAATAGCTTGGCATAAGCATTGAGCAACAGCTGCTGAACACACCTGGCAACATCTGCTTGCATCAAAAGAGGGCTTCAAGCTGACAATGGCACCAGCAGCTTCCATCTGCAACAGAGACCCAGGAAAGGACAGGCTGTGCCGGTTTGGACAAATTTGGAGGAAAATATCCTCTTATAGAAGGCAGGTTACACCCAGCCCTCCCCCACCAGGTTTTTGGAAAAAAGAACTTTCCTGGGAAGAAAGTGAAAGAGATAAAACCTATTTTTTTAACAAACACACAGGAAAAGGATAACAATGCTAAATATTAAAAGCTCTCGCTGTGCAGAGAAAGCTGGGATAATTTGAGAGTCCTTCTGTGTTTCGGTGGGGTCTCCTGAAACATCCATAGACAGCGAGGCCCGTGCAAAGAAACAGGGAGCGATTCTTGAGAGAAGTTTCAGAGCTCTTTCTTCTCCAGCCACATGGGCGGGGCACTGCCAAAGAACTGAGCAATCACAGCACAACCAGGGCCCTCCTCGCACAAGGCAACACAAAATAAGCAGTGCTGAACAGGATTAGGGCACATGTCAGCAGGGAGCAGGGAGACCCCGTGCCCAGGCCATGCCTCTACCCCAGGGTCCCCTCTCCCATGACCTCATGGCAGGGGGGAGGAACCCCAACACTTCCGTAGGTGCAGTCTCTCTCCTCCTCCTTGCAGCTGGCTCATGGGCCCACATTCAGGGCCCCCACCTCGGGAGAAAATTCTCCCAATGTGCTCTGATGTTGAAAGAGTCAAGAAGAGAAGAAGGGAAAAAAAACCCCCGAAGTCCCAGGAAAACAAAGTTCAACTCTCCATCTCCCCCCAGAGAAAAGGAGTTGAAAACTGGCTAAAAAGAAACAAAGTTGCTTCCCTCTGCTCTTGCTGCAAGCAGGATGCAGAGGAGTGTGTATGTGTGTCCTTGAACAAACCCTCTGAGAAGTTTGTCTGGATTTTTTTCCTCTCCCCCCTCTCAGGCTCAGTTGAAAGGCACAGAAATGCACAAAGTTCACTTCTGGGCATAGAGCAGCAATAGGGGATACACATGATAAAGTCACCCCAAGACACAGGGACAGAGAATTCAGTGGAAAGACTCCGAGAATTCTGCTCCCAGAGATCATTCATTCCTGCTCACACTGACCCTTGTAGAAAGGGGACATCGTTCCAGGCAGCCTGTACTGAGCATGTGGCTCCTGAGTGGGGTTTGTTGTTTAGGAAACCTGCTCCGGCTTTTCCATTCTTTCCTTCCAAACAGGAAAACTTCTCCTGGGGCTGTGTGCAGGCAGAGCCCTGAGGAGAGCAGGTGGCACATGGTGCGCTGGGCTGGGACAGCCAGCTGCAGAGCTCAAGGGAAGAAGCCCAAAGTGTCACAATGGCTCCTTGCCTTCCCATGCAACACCTGGGTCACAATGGTCTCCTTGATTCCATGAGGCCCCACTGTGTCACAATGGCTCCTTGGTTCCATCAGGTTCCGCAGTGTCACCATGGTCTCCTTTGATCCGCACTGTCATCATGGACAATTGGTTCCATGAGGCCCCGCAGTGTCACAATGGTCCCTTGGTTGCATAGCTTTTACGTTGTAACAATGGACTCCTTGCTTCTATGAGCTAGCCTGCTTTTTGCAGAGGTGTCTTTGGTTCCAACAAGGCCCCGCTGTGTCTCAGTGCACCCTGGCTTCCATGTGGATCTGGAGTATCACAAAGGCTCCTTGGTTCCACCAGGTCCTGCTGTGTCACAATGGGTCCTGTGGTCCCTGAGGCCCTCCAAAGTCATCATGGATGCTTGCTTCCATGAGGTTCCATTATGTGCCAGTGGTCATCTTGGTTCCAGGAGTTTCCTTAGTGTCACAATGCTCTCCATGTTTCCATGATTCCCCACAATGTCACAATGCTCTCCAGGCTTCCATTAGGCCCTGCTTTGCCACAATGGTCCCCTTGTTTCCATGCGGCCTTGCTGTGTCACAATGGACGTACGGTTCCATGATGTTGCGTGGTGTCACCGTGCTCTTCTTGAATCCGCCGTGTAACCATGGACCATTGGTTCCATGCAGCCGTGTCACAATGGGCTCCTTGATTCCATGATTCCCCACGGTGTCACAATGGAGCCTTGTTTCTAGGAGGTTCTGTACTGTCACAATTGCCTCCTTGATGCCATCAGCCCCTGCAGTGTCACAATGGCTCCTTGGTTCCATGAGGAACACAATAGCTTGGCATAAGCATTGAGCAACAGCTGCTGAACACACCTGGCAACATCTGCTTGCATCAAAAGAGGGCTTCAAGCTGACAATGGCACCAGCAGCTTCCATCTGCAACAGAGACCCAGGAAAGGACAGGCTGTGCCGGTTTGGACAAATGTGGAGGAAAAAATCCTCTGATAGAAGGCAGGTTACACCCAGCCCTCCCCCACCAGCTTCGGGAAAAAAGAATTTTCCTGGGAAGAAAGTGAAAGAGATAAAAACCATTTTTTTAACAAACACCCAGGAAAAGGACAACAATGCTAAATATTAAAAGCTCTCGCTGTGCAGAGAAAGCTGGGATAATTTGAGAGTCCTTCCGTGTTTCGGTGGGGTCTCCTGAAACATCCATAGACAGCGAGGCCCGTGCAAAGAAATAGGGAGCCATTCATGAGAGAAGTTTCAGAGCTCTTTCTTCTCCAGCCACATGGGCGGGGCACTGCCAAAGAACTGAGCAGTCACGGCACAACCAGGGCCCTCCTGGCACAGGGCAACACAAAATAAGCAGTGCTGAACAGGATTAGGGCACATGTGAGCAGGGAGCAGGGAGACCCCGTGCCCAGGCCATGCCTCTACCCCAGGGTCCCCTCTCCCATGACCTCATGGCAGGGGGGAGGAACCCCAACACTTCCGGAGGTGTAGTCTCTCTCCTCCTCCTTGCAGCTGGCTCATGGGCCCACATTCAGGGCCCCCACCTCGGGAGAAAATTCTCCCAATGTGCTCTGATGTTGAAAGAGTCAAGAAGAGAAGAAGGGAAAAAAAACCCCCGAAGTCCCAGGAAAACAAAGTTCAACTCTCCATCTCCCTCCAGAGAAAAGGAGCTGAAAACTGGCTAAAAAGAAACAAAGTTGCTTCCTCTGCTCTTGCTGCAAGCAGAATGCAGAGGAGTGTGTATGTGTGTCCTTGAACAAACGCTCTGAGAAGGTTGTCTGGTTTTTTTTTCCTCTCCCCCCTCTCAGGCTCAGTTGAAAGGCACAGAAATGCACAAAGTTCACTTCTGGGCATAGAGTAGCAATAGGGGATACACATGATAAAGTCACCCCAAGACACAGGGACAGAGAATTCAGTGGAAAGACTCCGAGAATTCTGCTCCCAGAGATCATTCATTCCTGCTCACCCTGACCCTTGTAGAAAGGGGACATCGTTCCAGGCAGCCTGTACTGAGCATGTGGCTCCTGAGTGGGGTTTGTTGTTTGGGAAACCTGCTCCGGCTTTTCCATTCTTTCCTTCCAAACAGGAAAACTTCTCCTGGGGCTGTGTGCAGGCAGAGCCCTGAGGAGAGCAGGTGGCACATGGTGCGCTGGGCTGGGACAGCCAGCTGCAGAGCTCAAGGGAAGAAGCCCAAAGTGTCACAATGGCTCCTTGCCTTCACATGCAACACCTGGGTCACAATGGTCTCCTTGATTCCATGAGGCCCCACTGTGTCACAATGGCTCCTTGGTTCCATCGGGTTCCGCAGTGTCACCATGGTCTCTTTTGATCCGCACTGTCATCATGGACAATTGGTTCCATGAGGCCCCGCAGTGTCACAATGGTCCCTTGGTTCCATAGGTTTGATGTTGTAACAATGGACTCCTTGCTTCTATGAGCTAGCCTGCTTTTTGCAGAGGTGTCTTTGGTTCCAACAAGGCCCCGCTGTGTCTCAGTGCACCCTGGCTTCCATGTGGATCTGGAGCATCACAAAGGCTCCTTGGTTCCACCAGGTCCTGCTGTGTCACAATGGGTCCTGTGGTCCCTGAGGCCCTCCAAAGTCATCATGGAGGCTTGCTTCCATGAGGTTCCATTATGTGCCAGTGGTCATCTTGGTTCCAGGAGTTTCCTTAGTGTCACAATGCTCTCCATGCTTCCATGATTCCCCACAATGTCACAATGCTCTCCATGCTTCCATTAGGCCCTGCTTTGCCACAATGGTCCCCTTGTTTCCATGAGGCCCCGCTGTGTCACAATGGACCTATGGTTCCATGATGTTGCGTGGTGTCACCGTGCTCTTCTTGAATCCGCAGTGTAACCATGGACCACTGGTTCCATGCGGCCTGGCCGTGTCACAATGGGCTCCGTGATTCCATGATTCCCCACGGTGTCACAATGGAGCCTTGTTTCTAGGAGGTTCTGTACTGTCACAATTGCCTCCTTGATGCCATCAGCCCCTGCAGTGTCACAATGGCTCCTTGGTTCCATGAGGAACACAATAGCTTGGCATAAGCATTGAGCAACAGCTGCTGAACACACCTGGCAACATCTGCTTGCATCAAAAGAGGGCTTCAAGCTGACAATGGCACCAGCAGCTTCCATCTGCAACAGAGACCCAGGAAAGGACAGGCTGTGCCGGTTTGGACAAATGTGGAGGAAAATATCCTCTGATAGAAGGCAGGTTACACCCAGCCCTCCCCCACCAGCTTCGGGAAAAAAGAATTTTCCTGGGAAGAAAGTGAAAGAGATAAAAACCATTTTTTTAACAAACACCCAGGAAAAGGAGAACAATGCTAAATATTAAAAGCTCTCGCTGTGCAGAGAAAGCTGGGATAATTTGAGAGTCCTTCCGTGTTTCGGTGGGGTCTCCTGAAACATCCATAGACAGCGAGGCCCGTGCAAAGAAATAGGGAGCCATTCATGAGAGAAGTTTCAGAGCTCTTTCTTCTCCAGCCACATGGGCGGGGCACTGCCAAAGAACTGAGCAGTCACGGCACAACCAGGGCCCTCCTGGCACAGGGCAACACAAAATAAGCAGTGCTGAACAGGATTAGGGCACATGTGAGCAGGGAGCAGGGAGACCCCGTGCCCAGGCCATGCCTCTACCCCAGGGTCCCCTCTCCCATGACCTCATGGCAGGGGGGAGGAACCCCAACACTTCCGGAGGTGTAGTCTCTCTCCTCCTCCTTGCAGCTGGCTCATGGGCCCACATTCAGGGCCCCCACCTCGGGAGAAAATTCTCCCAATGTGGTCTGATGTTGAAAGAGTCAAGAAGAGAAGAAGGGAAAAAAAACCCCAAAGTCCCAGGAAAACAAAGTTCAACTCTCCATCTCCCCCCAGAGAAAAGGAGCTGAAAACTGGCTAAAAAGAAACAAAGTTGCTTCCTCTGCTCTTGCTGCAAGCAGAATGCAGAGGAGTGTGTATGTGTGTCCTTGAACAAACGCTCTGAGAAGGTTGTCTGGTTTTTTTTTCCTCTCCCCCCTCTCAGGCTCAGTTGAAAGGCACAGAAATGCACAAAGTTCACTTCTGGGCATAGAGTAGCAATAGGGGATACACATGATAAAGTCACCCCAAGACACAGGGACAGAGAATTCAGTGGAAAGACTCCGAGAATTCTGCTCCCAGAGATCATTCATTCCTGCTCACCCTGACCCTTGTAGAAAGGGGACATCGTTCCAGGCAGCCTGTACTGAGCATGTGGCTCCTGAGTGGGGTTTGTTGTTTGGGAAACCTGCTCCGGCTTTTCCATTCTTTCCTTCCAAACAGGAAAACTTCTCCTGGGGCTGTGTGCAGGCAGAGCCCTGAGGAGAGCAGGTGGCACATGGTGCGCTGGGCTGGGACAGCCAGCTGCAGAGCTCAAGGGAAGAAGCCCAAAGTGTCACAATGGCTCCTTGCCTTCACATGCAACACCTGGGTCACAATGGTCTCCTTGATTCCATGAGGCCCCACTGTGTCACAATGGCTCCTTGGTTCCATCGGGTTCCGCAGTGTCACCATGGTCTCTTTTGATCCGCACTGTCATCATGGACAATTGGTTCCATGAGGCCCCGCAGTGTCACAATGGTCCCTTGGTTCCATAGGTTTGATGTTGTAACAATGGACTCCTTGCTTCTATGAGCTAGCCTGCTTTTTGCAGAGGTGTCTTTGGTTCCAACAAGGCCCCGCTGTGTCTCAGTGCACCCTGGCTTCCATGTGGATCTGGAGCATCACAAAGGCTCCTTGGTTCCACCAGGTCCTGCTGTGTCACAATGGGTCCTGTGGTCCCTGAGGCCCTCCAAAGTCATCATGGAGGCTTGCTTCCATGAGGTTCCATTATGTGCCAGTGCTCATCTTGGTTCCAGGAGTTTCCTTAGTGTCACAATGCTCTCCATGCTTCCATGATTCCCCACAATGTCACAATGCTCTCCATGCTTCCATTAGGCCCTGCTTTGCCACAATGGTCCCCTTGTTTCCATGAGGCCCCGCTGTGTCACAATGGACCTATGGTTCCATGATGTTGCGTGGTGTCACCGTGCTCTTCTTGAATCCGCAGTGTAACCATGGACCACTGGTTCCATGCGGCCTGGCCGTGTCACAATGGGCTCCGTGATTCCATGATTCCCCACGGTGTCACAATGGAGCCTTGTTTCTAGGAGGTTCTGTACTGTCACAATTGCCTCCTTGATGCCATCAGCCCCTGCAGTGTCACAATGGCTCCTTGGTTCCATGAGGAACACAATAGCTTGGCATAAGCATTGAGCAACAGCTGCTGAACACACCTGGCAACATCTGCTTGCATCAAAAGAGGGCTTCAAGCTGACAATGGCACCAGCAGCTTCCATCTGCAACAGAGACCCAGGAAAGGACAGGCTGTGCCGGTTTGGACAAATGTGGAGGAAAATATCCTCTGATAGAAGGCAGGTTACACCCAGCCCTCCCCCACCAGCTTCGGGAAAAAAGAATTTTCCTGGGAAGAAAGTGAAAGAGATAAAAACCATTTTTTTAACAAACACCCAGGAAAAGGACAACAATGCTAAATATTAAAAGCTCTCGCTGTGCAGAGAAAGCTGGGATAATTTGAGAGTCCTTCCGTGTTTCGGTGGGGTCTCCTGAAACATCCATAGACAGCGAGGCCCGTGCAAAGAAATAGGGAGCCATTCATGAGAGAAGTTTCAGAGCTCTTTCTTCTCCAGCCACATGGGCGGGGCACTGCCAAAGAACTGAGCAGTCACGGCACAACCAGGGCCCTCCTGGCACAGGGCAACACAAAATAAGCAGTGCTGAACAGGATTAGGGCACATGTGAGCAGGGAGCAGGGAGACCCCGTGCCCAGGCCATGCCTCTACCCCAGGGTCCCCTCTCCCATGACCTCATGGCAGGGGGGAGGAACCCCAACACTTCCGGAGGTGTAGTCTCTCTCCTCCTCCTTGCAGCTGGCTCATGGGCCCACATTCAGGGCCCCCACCTCGGGAGAAAATTCTCCCAATGTGGTCTGATGTTGAAAGAGTCAAGAAGAGAAGAAGGGAAAAAAAACCCCAAAGTACCAGGAAAACAAAGTTCAACTCTCCATCTCTCCCCAGAGAAAAGGAGCTGAAAACTGGCTAAAAAGAAACAAAGTTGCTTCCTCCGCTCTTGCTGCAAGCAGGATGCAGAGGAGTGTGTATGTGTGTCCTTGAACAAACGCTCTGAGAAGTTTGTCCGGTTTTTTTTCCTCTCCCCCCTCTCAGGCTCAGTTGAAAGGCACAGAAATGCACAAAGTTCACTTCTGGGCATAGAGCAGCAATAGGGGATACACATGATAAAGTCACCCCAAGACACAGGGACAGAGAATTCAGTGGAAAGACTCAGAGAATTCTGCTCCCAGAGAATTCTGCTCACACTGACCCTTGTAGAAAGGGGACATCGTTCCCGGCAGCCTGTACTGAGCATGTGGCTCCTGAGTGGGGTTTGTTGTTTGGGAAACCTGCTCCAGCTTTTCCATTCTTTCCTTCCAAACAGGAAAACTTCTCCTGGGGCTGTGTGCAGGCAGAGCCCTGAGGAGAGCAGGTGGCACATGGTGCGCTGGGCTGGGACAGCCAGCTGCAGAGCTCAAGGGAAGAAGCCCAAAGTGTCACAATGGCTCCTTGCCTTCACATGCAACACCTGGGTCACAATGGTCTCCTTGATTCCATGAGGCCCCACTGTGTCACAATGGCTCCTTGGTTCCATCGGGTTCCGCAGTGTCACCATGGTCTCTTTTGATCCGCACTGTCATCATGGACAATTGGTTCCATGAGGCCCCGCAGTGTCACAATGGTCCCTTGGTTCCATAGGTTTGATGTTGTAACAATGGACTCCTTGCTTCTATGAGCTAGCCTGCTTTTTGCAGAGGTGTCTTTGGTTCCAACAAGGCCCCGCTGTGTCTCAGTGCACCCTGGCTTCCATGTGGATCTGGAGCATCACAAAGGCTCCTTGGTTCCACCAGGTCCTGCTGTGTCACAATGGGTCCTGTGGTCCCCGAGGCCCTCCAAAGTCATCATGGAGGCTTGCTTCCATGAGGTTCCATTATGTGCCAGTGGTCATCTTGGTTCCAGGAGTTTCCTTAGTGTCACAATGCTCTCCATGCTTCCATGATTCCCCACAATGTCACAATGCTCTCCATGCTTCCATTAGGCCCTGCTTTGCCACAATGGTCCCCTTGTTTCCATGAGGCCCCGCTGTGTCACAATGGACCTATGGTTCCATGATGTTGCGTGGTGTCACCGTGCTCTTCTTGAATCCGCAGTGTAACCATGGACCATTGGTTCCATGCGGCCTGGCCGTGTCACAACGGGCTCCGTGATTCCATGATTCCCCACGGTGTCACAATGGAGCCTTGTTTCTAGGAGGTTCTGTACTGTCACAATTGCCTCCTTGATGCCATCAGCCCCTGCAGTGTCACAATGGCTCCTTGGTTCCATGAGGAACACAATAGCTTGGCATAAGCATTGAGCAACAGCTGCTGAACACACCTGGCAACATCTGCTTGCATCAAAAGAGGGCGTCAAGCTGACAATGGCACCAGCAGCTTCCATCTGCAACAGAGACCCAGGAAAGGACAGGCTGTGCCAGTTTGGACAAATGTGGAGGAAAAAATCCTCTGATAGAAGGCAGGTTACACCCAGCCCTCCCCCACCAGCTTCGGGAAAAAAGAATTTTCCTGGGAAGAAAGTGAAAGAGATAAAAACTATTTTTTTAACAAACACACAGGAAAAGGATAACAATGCTAAATATTAAAAGCTCTCGCTGTGCAGAGAAAGCTGGGATAATTTGAGAGTCCTTCCATGTTTCGGTGGGGTCTCCTGAAACATCCATAGACAGCGAGGCCCGTGCAAAGAAATAGGGAGCGATTCTTGAGAGAAGTTTCAGAGCTCTTTCTTCTCCAGCCACATGGGCGGGGCACTGCCAAAGAACTGAGCAATCACGGCACAACCAGGGCCCTCCTGGCACAGGGCAACACAAAATAAGCAGTGCTGAACAGGATTAGGGCACATGTGAGCAGGGAGCAGGGAGACCCCGTGCCCAGGCCATGCCTCTACCCCAGGGTCCCCTCTCCCATGACCGCATGGCAGGAGGGAGGAACCCCAACACTTCCGGAGGTGTAGTCTCTCTCCTCCTCCTTGCAGCTGGCTCATGGGCCCACATTCAGGGCCCCCACCTCGGGAGAAAATTCTCCCAATGTGCTCTGATGTTGAAAGAGTCAAGAAGAGAAGAAGGGAAAAAAATCCCCCGAAGTCCCAGGAAAACAAAGTTCAACTCTCCATCTCCCCCCAGAGAAAAGGAGCTGAAAACTGGCTAAAAAGAAACAAAGTTGCTTCCCTCTGCTCTTGCTGCAAGCAGAATGCAGAGGAGTGTGTATGTGTGTCCTTGAACAAACGCTCTGAGAAGTTTGTCCGGTTTTTTTTCCTCTCCCCCCTCTCAGGCTCAGTTGAAAGGCACAGAAATGCACAAAGTTCACTTCTGGGCATAGAGCAGCAATAGGGGATACACATGATAAAGTCACCCCAAGACACAGGGAGAGAGAATTCAGTGGAAAGACTCCGAGAATTCTGCTCCCAGAGATCATTCATTCCTGCTCACCCTGACCCTTGTAGAAAGGGGACATCGTTCCAGGCAGCCTGTACTGAGCATGTGGCTCCTGAGTGGGGTTTGTTGTTTAGGAAACCTGCTCCGGCTTTTCCATTCTTTCCTTGCAAACAGGAAAACTTCTCCTGGGGCTGTGTGCAGGCAGAGCCCTGAGGAGAGCAGGTGGCACATGGTGCGCTGGGCTGGGACAGCCAGCTGCAGAGCTCAAGGGAAGAAGCCCAAAGTGTCACAATGGCTCCTTGCCTTCCCATGCAACACCTGGGTCACAATGGTCTCCTTGATTCCATGAGGCCCCACTGTGTCACAATGGCTCCTTGGTTCCATCAGGTTCCGCAGTGTCACCATGGTCTCTTTTGATCCGCACTGTCATCATGGACAATTGGTTCCATGAGGCCCCGCAGTGTCACAATGGTCCCTTGCTTCCATAGGTTTGATGTTGTAACAAAGGACTCCTTGCTTCTATGAGCTAGCCTGCTTTTTGCAGAGGTGTCTTTGGTTCCAACAAGGCCCCGCTGTGTCTCAGTGCACCCTGGCTTCCATGTGGATCTGGAGCATCACAAAGGCTCCTTGGTTCCACCAGGTCCTGCTGTGTCACAATGGGTCCTGTGGTCCCCGAGGCCCTCCAAAGTCATCATGGAGGCTTGCTTCCATGAGGTTCCATTATGTGCCAGTGGTCATCTTGGTTCCAGGAGTTTCCTTAGTGTCACAATGCTCTCCATGCTTCCATGATTCCCCACAATGTCACAATGCTCTCCATGCTTCCATTAGGCCCTGCTTTGCCACAATGGTCCCCTTGTTTCCATGAGGCCCCGCTGTGTCACAATGGACCTATGGTTCCATGATGTTGCGTGGTGTCACCGTGCTCTTCTTGAATCCGCAGTGTAACCATGGACCATTGGTTCCATGCGGCCTGGCCGTGTCACAACGGGCTCCGTGATTCCATGATTCCCCACGGTGTCACAATGGAGCCTTGTTTCTAGGAGGTTCTGTACTGTCACAATTGCCTCCTTGATGCCATCAGCCCCTGCAGTGTCACAATGGCTCCTTGGTTCCATGAGGAACACAATAGCTTGGCATAAGCATTGAGCAACAGCTGCTGAACACACCTGGCAACATCTGCTTGCATCAAAAGAGGGCTTCAAGCTGACAATGGCACCAGCAGCTTCCATCTGCAACAGAGACCCAGGAAAGGACAGGCTGTGCCGGTTTGGACAAATGTGGAGGAAAATATCCTCTTATAGAAGGCAGGTTACACCCAGCCCTCCCCCACCAGGTTTTTGGAAAAAAGAACTTTCCTGGGAAGAAAGTGAAAGAGATAAAACCTATTTTTTTAACAAACACACAGGAAAAGGATAACAATGCTAAATATTAAAAGCTCTCGCTGTGCAGAGAAAGCTGGGATAATTTGAGAGTCCTTCTGTGTTTCGGTGGGGTCTCCTGAAACATCCATAGACAGCGAGGCCCGTGCAAAGAAACAGGGAGCGATTCTTGAGAGAAGTTTCAGAGCTCTTTCTTCTCCAGCCACATGGGCGGGGCACTGCCAAAGAACTGAGCAATCACAGCACAACCAGGGCCCTCCTCGCACAAGGCAACACAAAATAAGCAGTGCTGAACAGGATTAGGGCACATGTCAGCAGGGAGCAGGGAGACCCCGTGCCCAGGCCATGCCTCTACCCCAGGGTCCCCTCTCCCATGACCTCATGGCAGGGGGGAGGAACCCCAACACTTCCGTAGGTGCAGTCTCTCTCCTCCTCCTTGCAGCTGGCTCATGGGCCCACATTCAGGGCCCCCACCTCGGGAGAAAATTCTCCCAATGTGGTCTGATGTTGAAAGAGTCAAGAAGAGAAGAAGGGAAAAAAAACCCCCGAAGTCCCAGGAAAACAAAGTTCAACTCTCCATCTCCCCCCAGAGAAAAGGAGTTGAAAACTGGCTAAAAAGAAACAAAGTTGCTTCCCTCTGCTCTTGCTGCAAGCAGGATGCAGAGGAGTGTGTATGTGTGTCCTTGAACAAACCCTCTGAGAAGTTTGTCTGGATTTTTTTCCTCTCCCCCCTCTCAGGCTCAGTTGAAAGGCACAGAAATGCACAAAGTTCACTTCTGGGCATAGAGCAGCAATAGGGGATACACATGATAAAGTCACCCCAAGACACAGGGACAGAGAATTCAGTGGAAAGACTCCGAGAATTCTGCTCCCAGAGATCATTCATTCCTGCTCACACTGACCCTTGTAGAAAGGGGACATCGTTCAAGGCAGCCTGTACTGAGCATGTGGCTCCTGAGTGGGGTTTGTTGTTTAGGAAACCTGCTCCGGCTTTTCCATTCTTTCCTTCCAAACAGGAAAACTTCTCCTGGGGCTGTGTGCAGGCAGAGCCCTGAGGAGAGCAGGTGGCACATGGTGCGCTGGGCTGGGACAGCCAGCTGCAGAGCTCAAGGGAAGAAGCCCAAAGTGTCACAATGGCTCCTTGCCTTCCCATGCAACACCTGGGTCACAATGGTCTCCTTGATTCCATGAGGCCCCACTGTGTCACAATGGCTCCTTGGTTCCATCAGGTTCCGCAGTGTCACCATGGTCTCCTTTGATCCGCACTGTCATCATGGACAATTGGTTCCATGAGGCCCCGCAGTGTCACAATGGTCCCTTGGTTGCATAGCTTTTACGTTGTAACAATGGACTCCTTGCTTCTATGAGCTAGCCTGCTTTTTGCAGAGGTGTCTTTGGTTCCAACAAGGCCCCGCTGTGTCTCAGTGCACCCTGGCTTCCATGTGGATCTGGAGTATCACAAAGGCTCCTTGGTTCCACCAGGTCCTGCTGTGTCACAATGGGTCCTGTGGTCCCTGAGGCCCTCCAAAGTCATCATGGATGCTTGCTTCCATGAGGTTCCATTATGTGCCAGTGGTCATCTTGGTTCCAGGAGTTTCCTTAGTGTCACAATGCTCTCCATGTTTCCATGATTCCCCACAATGTCACAATGCTCTCCAGGCTTCCATTAGGCCCTGCTTTGCCACAATGGTCCCCTTGTTTCCATGCGGCCTTGCTGTGTCACAATGGACGTACGGTTCCATGATGTTGCGTGGTGTCACCGTGCTCTTCTTGAATCCGCCGTGTAACCATGGACCATTGGTTCCATGCAGCCGTGTCACAATGGGCTCCTTGATTCCATGATTCCCCACGGTGTCACAATGGAGCCTTGTTTCTAGGAGGTTCTGTACTGTCACAATTGCCTCCTTGATGCCATCAGCCCCTGCAGTGTCACAATGGCTCCTTGGTTCCATGAGGAACACAATAGCTTGGCATAAGCATTGAGCAACAGCTGCTGAACACACCTGGCAACATCTGCTTGCATCAAAAGAGGGCTTCAAGCTGACAATGGCACCAGCAGCTTCCATCTGCAACAGAGACCCAGGAAAGGACAGGCTGTGCCGGTTTGGACAAATGTGGAGGAAAAAATCCTCTGATAGAAGGCAGGTTACACCCAGCCCTCCCCCACCAGCTTCGGGAAAAAAGAATTTTCCTGGGAAGAAAGTGAAAGAGATAAAAACCATTTTTTTAACAAACACCCAGGAAAAGGAGAACAATGCTAAATATTAAAAGCTCTCGCTGTGCAGAGAAAGCTGGGATAATTTGAGAGTCCTTCCGTGTTTCGGTGGGGTCTCCTGAAACATCCATAGACAGCGAGGCCCGTGCAAAGAAATAGGGAGCCATTCATGAGAGAAGTTTCAGAGCTCTTTCTTCTCCAGCCACATGGGCGGGGCACTGCCAAAGAACTGAGCAGTCACGGCACAACCAGGGCCCTCCTGGCACAGGGCAACACAAAATAAGCAGTGCTGAACAGGATTAGGGCACATGTGAGCAGGGAGCAGGGAGACCCCGTGCCCAGGCCATGCCTCTACCCCAGGGTCCCCTCTCCCATGACCTCATGGCAGGGGGGAGGAACCCCAACACTTCCGGAGGTGTAGTCTCTCTCCTCCTCCTTGCAGCTGGCTCATGGGCCCACATTCAGGGCCCCCACCTCGGGAGAAAATTCTCCCAATGTGGTCTGATGTTGAAAGAGTCAAGAAGAGAAGAAGGGAAAAAAAACCCCAAAGTCCCAGGAAAACAAAGTTCAACTCTCCATCTCCCCCCAGAGAAAAGGAGCTGAAAACTGGCTAAAAAGAAACAAAGTTGCTTCCTCTGCTCTTGCTGCAAGCAGAATGCAGAGGAGTGTGTATGTGTGTCCTTGAACAAACGCTCTGAGAAGGTTGTCCGGTTTTTTTTTCCTCTCCCCCCTCTCAGGCTCAGTTGAAAGGCACAGAAATGCACAAAGTTCACTTCTGGGCATAGAGCAGCAATAGGGGATACACATGATAAAGTCACCCCAAGACACAGGGACAGAGAATTCAGTGGAAAGACTCCGAGAATTCTGCTCCCAGAGATCATTCATTCCTGCTCACCCTGACCCTTGTAGAAAGGGGACATCGTTCCCGGCAGCCTGTACTGAGCATGTGGCTCCTGAGTGGGGTTTGTTGTTTGGGAAACCTGCTCCAGCTTTTCCATTCTTTCCTTCCAAACAGGAAAACTTCTCCTGGGGCTGTGTGCAGGCAGAGCCCTGAGGAGAGCAGGTGGCACATGGTGCGCTGGGCTGGGACAGCCAGCTGCAGAGCTCAAGGGAAGAAGCCCAAAGTGTCACAATGGCTCCTTGCCTTCACATGCAACACCTGGGTCACAATGGTCTCCTTGATTCCATGAGGCCCCACTGTGTCACAATGGCTCCTTGGTTCCATCGGGTTCCGCAGTGTCACCATGGTCTCTTTTGATCCGCATTGTCATCATGGACAATTGGTTCCATGAGGCCCCGCAGTGTCACAATGGTCCCTTGCTTCCATAGGTTTGATGTTGTAACAATGGACTCCTTGCTTCTATGAGCTAGCCTGCTTTTTGCAGAGGTGTCTTTGGTTCCAACAAGGCCCCGCTGTGTCTCAGTGCACCCTGGCTTCCATGTGGATCTGGAGTATCACAAAGGCTCCTTGGTTCCACCAGGTCCTGCTGTGTCACAATGGGTCCTGTGGTCCCTGAGGCCCTCCAAAGTCATCATGGAGGCTTGCTTCCATGAGGTTCCATTATGTGCCAGTGGTCATCTTGGTTCCAGGAGTTTCCTTAGTGTCACAATGCTCTCCATGCTTCCATGATTCCCCACAATGTCACAATGCTCTCCATGCTTCCATTAGGCCCTGCTTTGCCACAATGGTCCCCTTGTTTCCATGAGGCCCCGCTGTGTCACAATGGACCTATGGTTCCATGATGTTGCGTGGTGTCACCGTGCTCTTCTTGAATCCGCAGTGTAACCATGGACCATTGGTTCCATGCGGCCTGGCCGTGTCACAATGGGCTCCGTGATTCCATGATTCCCCACGGTGTCACAATGGAGCCTTGTTTCTAGGAGGTTCTGTACTGTCACAATTGCCTCCTTGATGCCATCAGCCCCTGCAGTGTCACAATGGCTCCTTGGTTCCATGAGGAACACAATAGCTTGGCATAAGCATTGAGCAACAGCTGCTGAACACACCTGGCAACATCTGCTTGCATCAAAAGAGGGCGTCAAGCTGAGAATGGCACCAGCAGCTTCCATCTGCAACAGAGACCCAGGAAAGGACAGGCTGTGCCGGTTTGGACAAATGTGGAGGAAAATATCCTCTGATAGAAGGCAGGTTACACCCAGCCCTCCCCCACCAGCTTCGGGAAAAAAGAATTTTCCTGGGAAGAAAGTGAAAGAGATAAAAACCATTTTTTTAACAAACACCCAGGAAAAGGACAACAATGCTAAATATTAAAAGCTCTCGCTGTGCAGAGAAAGCTGGGATAATTTGAGAGTCCTTCCGTGTTTCGGTGGGGTCTCCTGAAACATCCATAGACAGCGAGGCCCGTGCAAAGAAATAGGGAGCGATTCTTGAGAGAAGTTTCAGAGCTCTTTCTTCTCCAGCCACATGGGCGGGGCACTGCCAAAGAACTGAGCAGTCACGGCACAACCAGGGCCCTCCTGGCACAGGGCAACACAAAATAAGCAGTGCTGAACAGGATTAGGGCACATGTGAGCAGGGAGCAGAGAGACCCCGTGCCCAGGCCATGCCTCTACCCCAGGGTCCCCTCTCCCATGACCTCATGGCAGGGGGGAGGAACCCCAACACTTCCGGAGGTGTAGTCTCTCTCCTCCTCCTTGCAGCTGGCTCATGGGCCCACATTCAGGGCCCCCACCTCGGGAGAAAATTCTCCCAATGTGCTCTGATGTTGAAAGAGTCAAGAAGAGAAGAAGGGAAAAAAACCCCCAAAGTCCCAGGAAAGCAAAGTTCAACTCTCCATCTCCCCCCAGAGAAAAGGAGCTGAAAACTGGCTAAAAAGAAACAAAGTTGCTTCCTCCGCTCTTGCTGCAAGCAGGATGCAGAGGAGTGTGTATGTGTGTCCTTGAACAAACGCTCTGAGAAGTTTGTCTGGTTTTTTTTTCCTCTCCCCCCTCTCAGGCTCAGTTGAAAGGCACAGAAATGCACAAAGTTCACTTCTGGGCATAGAGTAGCAATAGGGGATACACATGATAAAGTCACCCCAAGACACAGGGACAGAGAATTCAGTGGAAAGACTCCGAGAATTCTGCTCCCAGAGATCATTCATTCCTGCTCACCCTGACCCTTGTAGAAAGGGGACCTCGTTCCAGGCAGCCTGTACTGAGCATGTGGCTCCTGAGTGGGGTTTGTTGTTTGGGAAACCTGCTCCGGCTTTTCCATTCTTTCCTTCCAAACAGGAAAACTTCTCCTGGGGCTGTGTGCAGGCAGAGCCCTGAGGAGAGCAGGTGGCACATGGTGCGCTGGGCTGGGACAGCCAGCTGCAGAGCTCAAGGGAAGAAGCCCAAAGTGTCACAATGGCTCCTTGCCTTCACATGCAACACCTGGGTCACAATGGTCTCCTTGATTCCATGAGGCCCCACTGTGTCACAATGGCTCCTTGGTTCCATCGGGTTCCGCAGTGTCACCATGGTCTCTTTTGATCCGCACTGTCATCATGGACAATTGGTTCCATGAGGCCCCGCAGTGTCACAATGGTCCCTTGGTTCCATAGGTTTGATGTTGTAACAATGGACTCCTTGCTTCTATGAGCTAGCCTGCTTTTTGCAGAGGTGTCTTTGGTTCCAACAAGGCCCCGCTGTGTCTCAGTGCACCCTGGCTTCCATGTGGATCTGGAGCATCACAAAGGCTCCTTGGTTCCACCAGGTCCTGCTGTGTCACAATGGGTCCTGTGGTCCCTGAGGCCCTCCAAAGTCATCATGGAGGCTTGCTTCCATGAGGTTCCATTATGTGCCAGTGCTCATCTTGGTTCCAGGAGTTTCCTTAGTGTCACAATGCTCTCCATGCTTCCATGATTCCCCACAATGTCACAATGCTCTCCATGCTTCCATTAGGCCCTGCTTTGCCACAATGGTCCCCTTGTTTCCATGAGGCCCCGCTGTGTCACAATGGACCTATGGTTCCATGATGTTGCGTGGTGTCACCGTGCTCTTCTTGAATCCGCAGTGTAACCATGGACCACTGGTTCCATGCGGCCTGGCCGTGTCACAATGGGCTCCGTGATTCCATGATTCCCCACGGTGTCACAATGGAGCCTTGTTTCTAGGAGGTTCTGTACTGTCACAATTGCCTCCTTGATGCCATCAGCCCCTGCAGTGTCACAATGGCTCCTTGGTTCCATGAGGAACACAATAGCTTGGCATAAGCATTGAGCAACAGCTGCTGAACACACCTGGCAACATCTGCTTGCATCAAAAGAGGGCTTCAAGCTGACAATGGCACCAGCAGCTTCCATCTGCAACAGAGACCCAGGAAAGGACAGGCTGTGCCGGTTTGGACAAATGTGGAGGAAAATATCCTCTGATAGAAGGCAGGTTACACCCAGCCCTCCCCCACCAGCTTCGGGAAAAAAGAATTTTCCTGGGAAGAAAGTGAAAGAGATAAAAACCATTTTTTTAACAAACACCCAGGAAAAGGAGAACAATGCTAAATATTAAAAGCTCTCGCTGTGCAGAGAAAGCTGGGATAATTTGAGAGTCCTTCCGTGTTTCGGTGGGGTCTCCTGAAACATCCATAGACAGCGAGGCCCGTGCAAAGAAATAGGGAGCCATTCATGAGAGAAGTTTCAGAGCTCTTTCTTCTCCAGCCACATGGGCGGGGCACTGCCAAAGAACTGAGCAGTCACGGCACAACCAGGGCCCTCCTGGCACAGGGCAACACAAAATAAGCAGTGCTGAACAGGATTAGGGCACATGTCAGCAGGGAGCAGGGAGACCCCGTGCCCAGGCCATGCCTCTACCCCAGGGTCCCCTCTCCCATGACCTCATGGCAGGGGGGAGGAACCCCAACACTTCCGGAGGTGTAGTCTCTCTCCTCCTCCTTGCAGCTGGCTCATGGGCCCACATTCAGGGCCCCCACCTCGGGAGAAAATTCTCCCAATGTGGTCTGATGTTGAAAGAGTCAAGAAGAGAAGAAGGGAAAAAAAACCCCAAAGTCCCAGGAAAACAAAGTTCAACTCTCCATCTCTCCCCAGAGAAAAGGAGCTGAAAACTGGCTAAAAAGAAACAAAGTTGCTTCCTCCGCTCTTGCTGCAAGCAGGATGCAGAGGAGTGTGTATGTGTGTCCTTGAACAAACGCTCTGAGAAGTTTGTCCGGTTTTTTTTCCTCTCCCCCCTCTCAGGCTCAGTTGAAAGGCACAGAAATGCACAAAGTTCACTTCTGGGCATAGAGCAGCAATAGGGGATACACATGATAAAGTCACCCCAAGACACAGGGACAGAGAATTCAGTGGAAAGACTCCGAGAATTCTGCTCCCAGAGAATTCTGCTCACACTGACCCTTGTAGAAAGGGGACATCGTTCCCGGCAGCCTGTACTGAGCATGTGGCTCCTGAGTGGGGTTTGTTGTTTGGGAAACCTGCTCCAGCTTTTCCATTCTTTCCTTCCAAACAGGAAAACTTCTCCTGGGGCTGTGTGCAGGCAGAGCCCTGAGGAGAGCAGGTGGCACATGGTGCGCTGGGCTGGGACAGCCAGCTGCAGAGCTCAAGGGAAGAAGCCCAAAGTGTCACAATGGCTCCTTGCCTTCACATGCAACACCTGGGTCACAATGGTCTCCTTGATTCCATGAGGCCCCACTGTGTCACAATGGCTCCTTGGTTCCATCGGGTTCCGCAGTGTCACCATGGTCTCTTTTGATCCGCACTGTCATCATGGACAATTGGTTCCATGAGGCCCCGCAGTGTCACAATGGTCCCTTGGTTCCATAGGTTTGATGTTGTAACAATGGACTCCTTGCTTCTATGAGCTAGCCTGCTTTTTGCAGAGGTGTCTTTGGTTCCAACAAGGCCCCGCTGTGTCTCAGTGCACCCTGGCTTCCATGTGGATCTGGAGCATCACAAAGGCTCCTTGGTTCCACCAGGTCCTGCTGTGTCACAATGGGTCCTGTGGTCCCCGAGGCCCTCCAAAGTCATCATGGAGGCTTGCTTCCATGAGGTTCCATTATGTGCCAGTGGTCATCTTGGTTCCAGGAGTTTCCTTAGTGTCACAATGCTCTCCATGCTTCCATGATTCCCCACAATGTCACAATGCTCTCCATGCTTCCATTAGGCCCTGCTTTGCCACAATGGTCCCCTTGTTTCCATGAGGCCCCGCTGTGTCACAATGGACCTATGGTTCCATGATGTTGCGTGGTGTCACCGTGCTCTTCTTGAATCCGCAGTGTAACCATGGACCATTGGTTCCATGCGGCCTGGCCGTGTCACAACGGGCTCCGTGATTCCATGATTCCCCACGGTGTCACAATGGAGCCTTGTTTCTAGGAGGTTCTGTACTGTCACAATTGCCTCCTTGATGCCATCAGCCCCTGCAGTGTCACAATGGCTCCTTGGTTCCATGAGGAACACAATAGCTTGGCATAAGCATTGAGCAACAGCTGCTGAACACACCTGGCAACATCTGCTTGCATCAAAAGAGGGCGTCAAGCTGACAATGGCACCAGCAGCTTCCATCTGCAACAGAGACCCAGGAAAGGACAGGCTGTGCCGGTTTGGACAAATGTGGAGGAAAAAATCCTCTGATAGAAGGCAGGTTACACCCAGCCCTCCCCCACCAGCTTCGGGAAAAAAGAATTTTCCTGGGAAGAAAGTGAAAGAGATAAAAACTATTTTTTTAACAAACACACAGGAAAAGGATAACAATGCTAAATATTAAAAGCTCTCGCTGTGCAGAGAAAGCTGGGATAATTTGAGAGTCCTTCCATGTTTCGGTGGGGTCTCCTGAAACATCCATAGACAGCGAGGCCCGTGCAAAGAAATAGGGAGCGATTCTTGAGAGAAGTTTCAGAGCTCTTTCTTCTCCAGCCACATGGGCGGGGCACTGCCAAAGAACTGAGCAATCACGGCACAACCAGGGCCCTCCTGGCACAGGGCAACACAAAATAAGCAGTGCTGAACAGGATTAGGGCACATGTGAGCAGGGAGCAGGGAGACCCCGTGCCCAGGCCATGCCTCTACCCCAGGGTCCCCTCTCCCATGACCGCATGGCAGGAGGGAGGAACCCCAACACTTCCGGAGGTGTAGTCTCTCTCCTCCTCCTTGCAGCTGGCTCATGGGCCCACATTCAGGGCCCCCACCTCGGGAGAAAATTCTCCCAATGTGCTCTGATGTTGAAAGAGTCAAGAAGAGAAGAAGGGAAAACAATCCCCCGAAGTCCCAGGAAAACAAAGTTCAACTCTCCATCTCCCCCCAGAGAAAAGGAGCTGAAAACTGGCTAAAAAGAAACAAAGTTGCTTCCCTCTGCTCTTGCTGCAAGCAGAATGCAGAGGAGTGTGTATGTGTGTCCTTGAACAAACGCTCTGAGAAGTTTGTCCGGTTTTTTTTCCTCTCCCCCCTCTCAGGCTCAGTTGAAAGGCACAGAAATGCACAAAGTTCACTTCTGGGCATAGAGCAGCAATAGGGGATACACATGATAAAGTCACCCCAAGACACAGGGAGAGAGAATTCAGTGGAAAGACTCCGAGAATTCTGCTCCCAGAGATCATTCATTCCTGCTCACCCTGACCCTTGTAGAAAGGGGACATCGTTCCAGGCAGCCTGTACTGAGCATGTGGCTCCTGAGTGGGGTTTGTTGTTTAGGAAACCTGCTCCGGCTTTTCCATTCTTTCCTTCCAAACAGGAAAACTTCTCCTGGGGCTGTGTGCAGGCAGAGCCCTGAGGAGAGCAGGTGGCACATGGTGCGCTGGGCTGGGACAGCCAGCTGCAGAGCTCAAGGGAAGAAGCCCAAAGTGTCACAATGGCTCCTTGCCTTCCCATGCAACACCTGGGTCACAATGGTCTCCTTGATTCCATGAGGCCCCACTGTGTCACAATGGCTCCTTGGTTCCATCAGGTTCCGCAGTGTCACCATGGTCTCTTTTGATCCGCACTGTCATCATGGACAATTGGTTCCATGAGGCCCCGCAGTGTCACAATGGTCCCTTGCTTCCATAGGTTTGATGTTGTAACAAAGGACTCCTTGCTTCTATGAGCTAGCCTGCTTTTTGCAGAGGTGTCTTTGGTTCCAACAAGGCCCCGCTGTGTCTCAGTGCACCCTGGCTTCCATGTGGATCTGGAGTATCACAAAGGCTCCTTGGTTCCACCAGGTCCTGCTGTGTCACAATGGGTCCTGTGGTCCCTGAGGCCCTCCAAAACCATCGTGGAGGCTTGCTTCCATGAGGTTCCATTATGTGCCAGTGGTCATCTTGGTTCCAGGAGTTTCCTTAGTGTCACAATGCTCTCCATGCTTCCATTAGGCCCTGCTTTGCCACAATGGTCCCCTTGTTTCCATGAGGCCCCGCTGTGTCACAATGGACCTATGGTTCCGTGATGTTGCGTGGTGTCACCGTGCTCTTCTTGAATCCGCCGTGTAACCATGGACCATTGGTTCCATGCAGCCGTGTCACAATGGGCTCCTTGATTCCATGATTCCCCACGGTGTCACAATGGAGCCTTGTTTCTAGGAGGTTCTGTACTGTCACAATTGCCTCATTGATGCCATCAGCCCCTGCAGTGTCACAATGGCTCCTTGGTTCCATGAGGAACACAATAGCTTGGCATAAGCATTGAGCAACAGCTGCTGAACACACCTGGCAACATCTGCTTGCATCAAAAGAGGGCTTCAAGCTGACAATGGCACCAGCAGCTTCCATCTGCAACAGAGACCCAGGAAAGGACAGGCTGTGCCGGTTTGGACAAATGTGGAGGAAAATATCCTCTTATAGAAGGCAGGTTACACCCAGCCCTCCCCCACCAGGTTTTTGGAAAAAAGAACTTTCCTGGGAAGAAAGTGAAAGAGATAAAACCTATTTTTTTAACAAACACACAGGAAAAGGATAACAATGCTAAATATTAAAAGCTCTCGCTGTGCAGAGAAAGCTGGGATAATTTGAGAGTCCTTCTGTGTTTCGGTGGGGTCTCCTGAAACATCCATAGACAGCGAGGCCCGTGCAAAGAAACAGGGAGCGATTCTTGAGAGAAGTTTCAGAGCTCTTTCTTCTCCAGCCACATGGGCGGGGCACTGCCAAAGAACTGAGCAATCACAGCACAACCAGGGCCCTCCTCGCACAAGGCAACACAAAATAAGCAGTGCTGAACAGGATTAGGGCACATGTCAGCAGGGAGCAGGGAGACCCCGTGCCCAGGCCATGCCTCTACCCCAGGGTCCCCTCTCCCATGACCTCATGGCAGGAGGGAGGAACCCCAACACTTCCGTAGGTGCAGTCTCTCTCCTCCTCCTTGCAGCTGGCTCATGGGCCCACATTCAGGGCCCCCACCTCGGGAGAAAATTCTCCCAATGTGCTCTGATGTTGAAAGAGTCAAGAAGAGAAGAAGGGAAAAAAAACCCCCGAAGTCCCAGGAAAACAAAGTTCAACTCTCCATCTCCCCCCAGAGAAAAGGAGTTGAAAACTGGCTAAAAAGAAACAAAGTTGCTTCCCTCTGCTCTTGCTGCAAGCAGGATGCAGAGGAGTGTGTATGTGTGTCCTTGAACAAACCCTCTGAGAAGTTTGTCTGGATTTTTTTCCTCTCCCCCCTCTCAGGCTCAGTTGAAAGGCACAGAAATGCACAAAGTTCACTTCTGGGCATAGAGCAGCAATAGGGGATACACATGATAAAGTCACCCCAAGACACAGGGAGAGAGAATTCAGTGGAAAGACTCCGAGAATTCTGCTCCCAGAGATCATTCATTCCTGCTCACCCTGACCCTTGTAGAAAGGGGACATCGTTCCAGGCAGCCTGTACTGAGCATGTGGCTCCTGAGTGGGGTTTGTTGTTTAGGAAACCTGCTCCGGCTTTTCCATTCTTTCCTTGCAAACAGGAAAACTTCTCCTGGGGCTGTGTGCAGGCAGAGCCCTGAGGAGAGCAGGTGGCACATGGTGCGCTGGGCTGGGACAGCCAGCTGCAGAGCTCAAGGGAAGAAGCCCAAAGTGTCACAATGGCTCCTTGCCTTCCCATGCAACACCTGGGTCACAATGGTCTCCTTGATTCCATGAGGCCCCACTGTGTCACAATGGCTCCTTGGTTCCATCAGGTTCCGCAGTGTCACCATGGTCTCCTTTGATCTGCACTGTCATCATGGACAATTGGTTCCATGAGGCCCCGCAGTGTCACAATGGTCCCTTGGTTGCATAGCTTTTACGTTGTAACAATGGACTCCTTGCTTCTATGAGCTAGCCTGCTTTTTGCAGAGGTGTCTTTGGTTCCAACAAGGCCCCGCTGTGTCTCAGTGCACCCTGGCTTCCATGTGGATCTGGAGTATCACAAAGGCTCCTTGGTTCCACCAGGTCCTGCTGTGTCACAATGGGTCCTGTGGTCCCTGAGGCCCTCCAAAGTCATCATGGATGCTTGCTTCCATGAGGTTCCATTATGTGCCAGTGGTCATCTTGGTTCCAGGAGTTTCCTTAGTGTCACAATGCTCTCCATGTTTCCATGATTCCCCACAATGTCACAATGCTCTCCAGGCTTCCATTAGGCCCTGCTTTGCCACAATGGTCCCCTTGTTTCCATGCGGCCTTGCTGTGTCACAATGGACGTACGGTTCCATGATGTTGCGTGGTGTCACCGTGCTCTTCTTGAATCCGCCGTGTAACCATGGACCATTGGTTCCATGCAGCCGTGTCACAATGGGCTCCTTGATTCCATGATTCCCCACGGTGTCACAATGGAGCCTTGTTTCTAGGAGGTTCTGTACTGTCACAATTGCCTCCTTGATGCCATCAGCCCCTGCAGTGTCACAATGGCTCCTTGGTTCCATGAGGAACACAATAGCTTGGCATAAGCATTGAGCAACAGCTGCTGAACACACCTGGCAACATCTGCTTGCATCAAAAGAGGGCTTCAAGCTGACAATGGCACCAGCAGCTTCCATCTGCAACAGAGACCCAGGAAAGGACAGGCTGTGCCGGTTTGGACAAATGTGGAGGAAAAAATCCTCTGATAGAAGGCAGGTTACACCCAGCCCTCCCCCACCAGCTTCGGGAAAAAAGAATTTTCCTGGGAAGAAAGTGAAAGAGATAAAAACCATTTTTTTAACAAACACCCAGGAAAAGGAGAACAATGCTAAATATTAAAAGCTCTCGCTGTGCAGAGAAAGCTGGGATAATTTGAGAGTCCTTCCGTGTTTCGGTGGGGTCTCCTGAAACATCCATAGACAGCGAGGCCCGTGCAAAGAAATAGGGAGCCATTCATGAGAGAAGTTTCAGAGCTCTTTCTTCTCCAGCCACATGGGCGGGGCACTGCCAAAGAACTGAGCAGTCACGGCACAACCAGGGCCCTCCTGGCACAGGGCAACACAAAATAAGCAGTGCTGAACAGGATTAGGGCACATGTGAGCAGGGAGCAGGGAGACCCCGTGCCCAGGCCATGCCTCTACCCCAGGGTCCCCTCTCCCATGACCGCATGGCAGGAGGGAGGAACCCCAACACTTCCGGAGGTGTAGTCTCTCTCCTCCTCCTTGCAGCTGGCTCATGGGCCCACATTCAGGGCCCCCACCTCGGGAGAAAATTCTCCCAATGTGCTCTGATGTTGAAAGAGTCAAGAAGAGAAGAAGGGAAAAAAAACCCCAAAGTCCCAGGAAAACAAAGTTCAACTCTCCATCTCCCCCCAGAGAAAAGGAGCTGAAAACTGGCTAAAAAGAAACAAAGTTGCTTCCTCTGCTCTTGCTGCAAGCAGAATGCAGAGGAGTGTGTATGTGTGTCCTTGAACAAACGCTCTGAGAAGGTTGTCCGGTTTTTTTTTCCTCTCCCCCCTCTCAGGCTCAGTTGAAAGGCACAGAAATGCACAAAGTTCACTTCTGGGCATAGAGCAGCAATAGGGGATACACATGATAAAGTCACCCCAAGACACAGGGACAGAGAATTCAGTGGAAAGACTCCGAGAATTCTGCTCCCAGAGATCATTCATTCCTGCTCACCCTGACCCTTGTAGAAAGGGGACATCGTTCCCGGCAGCCTGTACTGAGCATGTGGCTCCTGAGTGGGGTTTGTTGTTTGGGAAACCTGCTCCGGCTTTTCCATTCTTTCCTTCCAAACAGGAAAACTTCTCCTGGGGCTGTGTGCAGGCAGAGCCCTGAGGAGAGCAGGTGGCACATGGTGCGCTGGGCTGGGACAGCCAGCTGCAGAGCTCAAGGGAAGAAGCCCAAAGTGTCACAATGGCTCCTTGCCTTCACATGCAACACCTGGGTCACAATGGTCTCCTTGATTCCATGAGGCCCCACTGTGTCACAATGGCTCCTTGGTTCCATCGGGTTCCGCAGTGTCACCATGGTCTCCTTTGATCCGCACTGTCATCATGGACAATTGGTTCCATGAGGCCCCGCAGTGTCACAATGGTCCCTTGGTTCCAGAGGTTTGATGTTGTAACAATGGACTCCTTGCTTCTATGAGCTAGCCTGCTTTTTGCAGAGGTGTCTTTGGTTCCAACAAGGCCCCGCTGTGTCTCAGTGCACCCTGGCTTCCATGTGGATCTGGAGCATCACAAAGGCTCCTTGGTTCCACCAGGTCCTGCTGTGTCACAATGGGTCCTGTGGTCTCCGAGGCCCTCCAAAGTCATCATGGAGGCTTGCTTCCATGAGGTTCCATTATGTGCCAGTGGTCATCTTGGTTCCAGGAGTTTCCTTAGTGTCACAATGCTCTCCATGCTTCCATGATTCCCCACAATGTCACAATGCTCTCCATGCTTCCATTAGGCCCTGCTTTGCCACAATGGTCCCCTTGTTTCCATGAGGCCCCGCTGTGTCACAATGGACCTATGGTTCCATGATGTTGCGTGGTGTCACCGTGCTCTTCTTGAATCCGCAGTGTAACCATGGACCATTGGTTCCATGCGGCCTGGCCGTGTCACAATGGGCTCCTTGATTCCATGATTCCCCACGGTGTCACAATGGAGCCTTGTTTCTAGGAGGTTCTGTACTGTCACAATTGCCTCCTTGATGCCATCAGCCCCTGCAGTGTCACAATGGCTCCTTGGTTCCATGAGGAACACAATAGCTTGGCATAAGCATTGAGCAACAGCTGCTGAACACACCTGGCAACATCTGCTTGCATCAAAAGAGGGCGTCAAGCTGACAATGGCACCAGCAGCTTCCATCTGCAACAGAGACCCAGGAAAGGACAGGCTGTGCCGGTTTGGACAAATGTGGAGGAAAATATCCTCTGATAGAAGGCAGGTTACATCCAGCCCTCCCCCACCAGCTTCGGGAAAAAAGAATTTTCCTGGGAAGAAAGTGAAAGAGATAAAAACTATTTTTTTAACAAACACACAGGAAAAGGATAACAATGCTAAATATTAAAAGCTCTCGCTGTGCAGAGAAAGCTGGGATAATTTGAGAGTCCTTCCATGTTTCGGTGGGGTCTCCTGAAACATCCATAGACAGCGAGGCCCGTGCAAAGAAATAGGGAGCGATTCTTGAGAGAAGTTTCAGAGCTCTTTCTTCTCCAGCTACATGGGCGGGGCACTGCCAAAGAACTGAGCAATCACGGCACAACCAGGGCCCTCCTGGCACAGGGCAACACAAAATAAGCAGTGCTGAACAGGATTAGGGCACATGTGAGCAGGGAGCAGGGAGACCCCGTGCCCAGGCCATGCCTCTACCCCAGGGTCCCCTCTCCCATGACCTCATGGCAGGGGGGAGGAACCCCAACACTTCCGGAGGTGTAGTCTCTCTCCTCCTCCTTGCAGCTGGCTCATGGGCCCACATTCAGGGCCCCCACCTCGGGAGAAAATTCTCCCAATGTGCTCTGATGTTGAAAGAGTCAAGAAGAGAAGAAGGGAAAAAAAACCCCAAAGTCCCAGGAAAACAAAGTTCAACTCTCCATCTCCCCCCAGAGAAAAGGAGCTGAAAACTGGCTAAAAAGAAACAAAGTTGCTTCCTCTGCTCTTGCTGCAAGCAGAATGCAGAGGAGTGTGTATGTGTGTCCTTGAACAAACGCTCTGAGAAGTTTGTCCGTTTTTTTTTTCCTCTCCCCCCTCTCAGGCTCAGTTGAAAGGCACAGAAATGCACAAAGTTAACTTCTGGGCATAGAGTAGCAATAGGGGATACACATGATAAAGTCACCCCAAGACACAGGGACAGAGAATTCAGTGGAAAGACTCCGAGAATTCTGCTCCCAGAGATCATTCATTCCTGCTCACCCTGACCCTTGTAGAAAGGGGACATCGTTCCCGGCAGCCTGTACTGAGCATGTGGCTCCTGAGTGGGGTTTGTTGTTTGGGAAACCTGCTCCAGCTTTTCCATTCTTTCCTTGCAAACAGGAAAACTTCTCCTGGGGCTGTGTGCAGGCAGAGCCCTGAGGAGAGCAGGTGGCACATGGTGCGCTGGGCTGGGACAGCCAGCTGCAGAGCTCAAGGGAAGAAGCCCAAAGTGTCACAATGGCTCCCTGCCTTCACATGCAACACCTGGGTCACAATGGTCTCCTTGATTCCATGAGGCCCCACTGTGTCACAATGGCTCCTTGGTTCCATCGGGTTCCGCAGTGTCACCATGGTCTCTTTTGATCCGCACTGTCATCATGGACAATTGGTTCCATGAGGCCCCGCAGTGTCACAATGGTCCCTTGGTTCCATAGGTTTGATGTTGTAACAATGGACTCCTTGCTTCTATGAGCTAGCCTGCTTTTTGCAGAGGTGTCTTTGGTTCCAACAAGGCCCCGCTGTGTCTCAGTGCACCCTGGCTTCCATGTGGATCTGGAGCATCACAAAGGCTCCTTGGTTCCACCAGGTCCTGCTGTGTCACAATGGGTCCTGTGGTCCCCGAGGCCCTCCAAAGTCATCATGGAGGCTTGCTTCCATGAGGTTCCATTATGTGCCAGTGCTCATCTTGGTTCCAGGAGTTTCCTTAGTGTCACAATGCTCTCCATGCTTCCATGATTCCCCACAATGTCACAATGCTCTCCATGCTTCCATTAGGCCCTGCTTTGCCACAATGGTCCCCTTGTTTCCATGAGGCCCCGCTGTGTCACAATGGACCTATGGTTCCATGATGTTGCGTGGTGTCACCGTGCTCTTCTTGAATCCGCAGTGTAACCATGGACCACTGGTTCCATGCGGCCTGGCCGTGTCACAATGGGCTCCGTGATTCCATGATTCCCCACGGTGTCACAATGGAGCCTTGTTTCTAGGAGGTTCTGTACTGTCACAATTGCCTCCTTGATGCCATCAGCCCCTGCAGTGTCACAATGGCTCCTTGGTTCCATGAGGAACACAATAGCTTGGCATAAGCATTGAGCAACAGCTGCTGAACACACCTGGCAACATCTGCTTGCATCAAAAGAGGGCTTCAAGCTGACAATGGCACCAGCAGCTTCCATCTGCAACAGAGACCCAGGAAAGGACAGGCTGTGCCGGTTTGGACAAATGTGGAGGAAAATATCCTCTGATAGAAGGCAGGTTACACCCAGCCCTCCCCCACCAGCTTCAGGAAAAAAGAATTTTCCTGGGAAGAAAGTGAAAGAGATAAAAACCATTTTTTTAACAAACACCCAGGAAAAGGAGAACAATGCTAAATATTAAAAGCTCTCGCTGTGCAGAGAAAGCTGGGATAATTTGAGAGTCCTTCCGTGTTTCGGTGGGGTCTCCTGAAACATCCATAGACAGCGAGGCCCGTGCAAAGAAATAGGGAGCCATTCATGAGAGAAGTTTCAGAGCTCTTTCTTCTCCAGCCACATGGGCGGGGCACTGCCAAAGAACTGAGCAGTCACGGCACAACCAGGGCCCTCCTGGCACAGGGCAACACAAAATAAGCAGTGCTGAACAGGATTAGGGCACATGTCAGCAGGGAGCAGGGAGACCCCGTGCCCAGGCCATGCCTCTACCCCAGGGTCCCCTCTCCCATGACCTCATGGCAGGGGGGAGGAACCCCAACACTTCCGGAGGTGTAGTCTCTCTCCTCCTCCTTGCAGCTGGCTCATGGGCCCACATTCAGGGCCCCCACCTCGGGAGAAAATTCTCCCAATGTGGTCTGATGTTGAAAGAGTCAAGAAGAGAAGAAGGGAAAAAAAACCCCAAAGTCCCAGGAAAACAAAGTTCAACTCTCCATCTCTCCCCAGAGAAAAGGAGCTGAAAACTGGCTAAAAAGAAACAAAGTTGCTTCCTCCGCTCTTGCTGCAAGCAGGATGCAGAGGAGTGTGTATGTGTGTCCTTGAACAAACGCTCTGAGAAGTTTGTCCGGTTTTTTTTCCTCTCCCCCCTCTCAGGCTCAGTTGAAAGGCACAGAAATGCACAAAGTTCACTTCTGGGCATAGAGCAGCAATAGGGGATACACATGATAAAGTCACCCCAAGACACAGGGACAGAGAATTCAGTGGAAAGACTCCGAGAATTCTGCTCCCAGAGAATTCTGCTCACACTGACCCTTGTAGAAAGGGGACATCGTTCCCGGCAGCCTGTACTGAGCATGTGGCTCCTGAGTGGGGTTTGTTGTTTGGGAAACCTGCTCCAGCTTTTCCATTCTTTCCTTCCAAACAGGAAAACTTCTCCTGGGGCTGTGTGCAGGCAGAGCCCTGAGGAGAGCAGGTGGCACATGGTGCGCTGGGCTGGGACAGCCAGCTGCAGAGCTCAAGGGAAGAAGCCCAAAGTGTCACAATGGCTCCTTGCCTTCACATGCAACACCTGGGTCACAATGGTCTCCTTGATTCCATGAGGCCCCACTGTGTCACAATGGCTCCTTGGTTCCATCGGGTTCCGCAGTGTCACCATGGTCTCTTTTGATCCGCACTGTCATCATGGACAATTGGTTCCATGAGGCCCCGCAGTGTCACAATGGTCCCTTGGTTCCATAGGTTTGATGTTGTAACAATGGACTCCTTGCTTCTATGAGCTAGCCTGCTTTTTGCAGAGGTGTCTTTGGTTCCAACAAGGCCCCGCTGTGTCTCAGTGCACCCTGGCTTCCATGTGGATCTGGAGCATCACAAAGGCTCCTTGGTTCCACCAGGTCCTGCTGTGTCACAATGGGTCCTGTGGTCCCCGAGGCCCTCCAAAGTCATCATGGAGGCTTGCTTCCATGAGGTTCCATTATGTGCCAGTGGTCATCTTGGTTCCAGGAGTTTCCTTAGTGTCACAATGCTCTCCATGCTTCCATGATTCCCCACAATGTCACAATGCTCTCCATGCTTCCATTAGGCCCTGCTTTGCCACAATGGTCCCCTTGTTTCCATGAGGCCCCGCTGTGTCACAATGGACCTATGGTTCCATGATGTTGCGTGGTGTCACCGTGCTCTTCTTGAATCCGCAGTGTAACCATGGACCATTGGTTCCATGCGGCCTGGCCGTGTCACAACGGGCTCCGTGATTCCATGATTCCCCACGGTGTCACAATGGAGCCTTGTTTCTAGGAGGTTCTGTACTGTCACAATTGCCTCCTTGATGCCATCAGCCCCTGCAGTGTCACAATGGCTCCTTGGTTCCATGAGGAACACAATAGCTTGGCATAAGCATTGAGCAACAGCTGCTGAACACACCTGGCAACATCTGCTTGCATCAAAAGAGGGCGTCAAGCTGACAATGGCACCAGCAGCTTCCATCTGCAACAGAGACCCAGGAAAGGACAGGCTGTGCCGGTTTGGACAAATGTGGAGGAAAAAATCCTCTGATAGAAGGCAGGTTACACCCAGCCCTCCCCCACCAGCTTCGGGAAAAAAGAATTTTCCTGGGAAGAAAGTGAAAGAGATAAAAACTATTTTTTTAACAAACACACAGGAAAAGGATAACAATGCTAAATATTAAAAGCTCTCGCTGTGCAGAGAAAGCTGGGATAATTTGAGAGTCCTTCCATGTTTCGGTGGGGTCTCCTGAAACATCCATAGACAGCGAGGCCCGTGCAAAGAAATAGGGAGCGATTCTTGAGAGAAGTTTCAGAGCTCTTTCTTCTCCAGCCACATGGGCGGGGCACTGCCAAAGAACTGAGCAATCACGGCACAACCAGGGCCCTCCTGGCACAGGGCAACACAAAATAAGCAGTGCTGAACAGGATTAGGGCACATGTGAGCAGGGAGCAGGGAGACCCCGTGCCCAGGCCATGCCTCTACCCCAGGGTCCCCTCTCCCATGACCGCATGGCAGGAGGGAGGAACCCCAACACTTCCGGAGGTGTAGTCTCTCTCCTCCTCCTTGCAGCTGGCTCATGGGCCCACATTCAGGGCCCCCACCTCGGGAGAAAATTCTCCCAATGTGCTCTGATGTTGAAAGAGTCAAGAAGAGAAGAAGGGAAAAAAATCCCCCGAAGTCCCAGGAAAACAAAGTTCAACTCTCCATCTCCCCCCAGAGAAAAGGAGCTGAAAACTGGCTAAAAAGAAACAAAGTTGCTTCCCTCTGCTCTTGCTGCAAGCAGAATGCAGAGGAGTGTGTATGTGTGTCCTTGAACAAACGCTCTGAGAAGTTTGTCCGGTTTTTTTTCCTCTCCCCCCTCTCAGGCTCAGTTGAAAGGCACAGAAATGCACAAAGTTCACTTCTGGGCATAGAGCAGCAATAGGGGATACACATGATAAAGTCACCCCAAGACACAGGGAGAGAGAATTCAGTGGAAAGACTCCGAGAATTCTGCTCCCAGAGATCATTCATTCCTGCTCACCCTGACCCTTGTAGAAAGGGGACATCGTTCCAGGCAGCCTGTACTGAGCATGTGGCTCCTGAGTGGGGTTTGTTGTTTAGGAAACCTGCTCCGGCTTTTCCATTCTTTCCTTGCAAACAGGAAAACTTCTCCTGGGGCTGTGTGCAGGCAGAGCCCTGAGGAGAGCAGGTGGCACATGGTGCGCTGGGCTGGGACAGCCAGCTGCAGAGCTCAAGGGAAGAAGCCCAAAGTGTCACAATGGCTCCTTGCCTTCCCATGCAACACCTGGGTCACAATGGTCTCCTTGATTCCATGAGGCCCCACTGTGTCACAATGGCTCCTTGGTTCCATCAGGTTCCGCAGTGTCACCATGGTCTCTTTTGATCCGCACTGTCATCATGGACAATTGGTTCCATGAGGCCCCGCAGTGTCACAATGGTCCCTTGCTTCCATAGGTTTGATGTTGTAACAAAGGACTCCTTGCTTCTATGAGCTAGCCTGCTTTTTGCAGAGGTGTCTTTGGTTCCAACAAGGCCCCGCTGTGTCTCAGTGCACCCTGGCTTCCATGTGGATCTGGAGTATCACAAAGGCTCCTTGGTTCCACCAGGTCCTGCTGTGTCACAATGGGTCCTGTGGTCCCTGAGGCCCTCCAAAACCATCGTGGAGGCTTGCTTCCATGAGGTTCCATTATGTGCCAGTGGTCATCTTGGTTCCAGGAGTTTCCTTAGTGTCACAATGCTCTCCATGCTTCCATTAGGCCCTGCTTTGCCACAATGGTCCCCTTGTTTCCATGAGGCCCCGCTGTGTCACAATGGACCTATGGTTCCGTGATGTTGCGTGGTGTCACCGTGCTCTTCTTGAATCCGCCGTGTAACCATGGACCATTGGTTCCATGCAGCCGTGTCACAATGGGCTCCTTGATTCCATGATTCCCCACGGTGTCACAATGGAGCCTTGTTTCTAGGAGGTTCTGTACTGTCACAATTGCCTCATTGATGCCATCAGCCCCTGCAGTGTCACAATGGCTCCTTGGTTCCATGAGGAACACAATAGCTTGGCATAAGCATTGAGCAACAGCTGCTGAACACACCTGGCAACATCTGCTTGCATCAAAAGAGGGCTTCAAGCTGACAATGGCACCAGCAGCTTCCATCTGCAACAGAGACCCAGGAAAGGACAGGCTGTGCCGGTTTGGACAAATGTGGAGGAAAATATCCTCTTATAGAAGGCAGGTTACACCCAGCCCTCCCCCACCAGGTTTTTGGAAAAAAGAACTTTCCTGGGAAGAAAGTGAAAGAGATAAAACCTATTTTTTTAACAAACACACAGGAAAAGGATAACAATGCTAAATATTAAAAGCTCTCGCTGTGCAGAGAAAGCTGGGATAATTTGAGAGTCCTTCTGTGTTTCGGTGGGGTCTCCTGAAACATCCATAGACAGCGAGGCCCGTGCAAAGAAACAGGGAGCGATTCTTGAGAGAAGTTTCAGAGCTCTTTCTTCTCCAGCCACATGGGCGGGGCACTGCCAAAGAACTGAGCAATCACAGCACAACCAGGGCCCTCCTCGCACAAGGCAACACAAAATAAGCAGTGCTGAACAGGATTAGGGCACATGTCAGCAGGGAGCAGGGAGACCCCGTGCCCAGGCCATGCCTCTACCCCAGGGTCCCCTCTCCCATGACCTCATGGCAGGAGGGAGGAACCCCAACACTTCCGTAGGTGCAGTCTCTCTCCTCCTCCTTGCAGCTGGCTCATGGGCCCACATTCAGGGCCCCCACCTCGGGAGAAAATTCTCCCAATGTGCTCTGATGTTGAAAGAGTCAAGAAGAGAAGAAGGGAAAAAAAACCCCCGAAGTCCCAGGAAAACAAAGTTCAACTCTCCATCTCCCCCCAGAGAAAAGGAGTTGAAAACTGGCTAAAAAGAAACAAAGTTGCTTCCCTCTGCTCTTGCTGCAAGCAGGATGCAGAGGAGTGTGTATGTGTGTCCTTGAACAAACCCTCTGAGAAGTTTGTCTGGATTTTTTTCCTCTCCCCCCTCTCAGGCTCAGTTGAAAGGCACAGAAATGCACAAAGTTCACTTCTGGGCATAGAGCAGCAATAGGGGATACACATGATAAAGTCACCCCAAGACACAGGGACAGAGAATTCAGTGGAAAGACTCCGAGAATTCTGCTCCCAGAGATCATTCATTCCTGCTCACACTGACCCTTGTAGAAAGGGGACATCGTTCCAGGCAGCCTGTACTGAGCATGTGGCTCCTGAGTGGGGTTTGTTGTTTAGGAAACCTGCTCCGGCTTTTCCATTCTTTCCTTGCAAACAGGAAAACTTCTCCTGGGGCTGTGTGCAGGCAGAGCCCTGAGGAGAGCAGGTGGCACATGGTGCGCTGGGCTGGGACAGCCAGCTGCAGAGCTCAAGGGAAGAAGCCCAAAGTGTCACAATGGCTCCTTGCCTTCACATGCAACACCTGGGTCACAATGGTCTCCTTGATTCCATGAGGCCCCACTGTGTCACAATGGCTCCTTGGTTCCATCAGGTTCCGCAGTGTCACCATGGTCTCCTTTGATCTGCACTGTCATCATGGACAATTGGTTCCATGAGGCCCCGCAGTGTCACAATGGTCCCTTGGTTGCATAGCTTTTACGTTGTAACAATGGACTCCTTGCTTCTATGAGCTAGCCTGCTTTTTGCAGAGGTGTCTTTGGTTCCAACAAGGCCCCGCTGTGTCTCAGTGCACCCTGGCTTCCATGTGGATCTGGAGTATCACAAAGGCTCCTTGGTTCCACCAGGTCCTGCTGTGTCACAATGGGTCCTGTGGTCCCTGAGGCCCTCCAAAGTCATCATGGATGCTTGCTTCCATGAGGTTCCATTATGTGCCAGTGGTCATCTTGGTTCCAGGAGTTTCCTTAGTGTCACAATGCTCTCCATGTTTCCATGATTCCCCACAATGTCACAATGCTCTCCAGGCTTCCATTAGGCCCTGCTTTGCCACAATGGTCCCCTTGTTTCCATGCGGCCTTGCTGTGTCACAATGGACGTACGGTTCCATGATGTTGCGTGGTGTCACCGTGCTCTTCTTGAATCCGCCGTGTAACCATGGACCATTGGTTCCATGCAGCCGTGTCACAATGGGCTCCTTGATTCCATGATTCCCCACGGTGTCACAATGGAGCCTTGTTTCTAGGAGGTTCTGTACTGTCACAATTGCCTCCTTGATGCCATCAGCCCCTGCAGTGTCACAATGGCTCCTTGGTTCCATGAGGAACACAATAGCTTGGCATAAGCATTGAGCAACAGCTGCTGAACACACCTGGCAACATCTGCTTGCATCAAAAGAGGGCTTCAAGCTGACAATGGCACCAGCAGCTTCCATCTGCAACAGAGACCCAGGAAAGGACAGGCTGTGCCGGTTTGGACAAATGTGGAGGAAAAAATCCTCTGATAGAAGGCAGGTTACACCCAGCCCTCCCCCACCAGCTTCGGGAAAAAAGAATTTTCCTGGGAAGAAAGTGAAAGAGATAAAAACCATTTTTTTAACAAACACCCAGGAAAAGGAGAACAATGCTAAATATTAAAAGCTCTCGCTGTGCAGAGAAAGCTGGGATAATTTGAGAGTCCTTCCGTGTTTCGGTGGGGTCTCCTGAAACATCCATAGACAGCGAGGCCCGTGCAAAGAAATAGGGAGCCATTCATGAGAGAAGTTTCAGAGCTCTTTCTTCTCCAGCCACATGGGCGGGGCACTGCCAAAGAACTGAGCAGTCACGGCACAACCAGGGCCCTCCTGGCACAGGGCAACACAAAATAAGCAGTGCTGAACAGGATTAGGGCACATGTGAGCAGGGAGCAGGGAGACCCCGTGCCCAGGCCATGCCTCTACCCCAGGGTCCCCTCTCCCATGACCGCATGGCAGGAGGGAGGAACCCCAACACTTCCGGAGGTGTAGTCTCTCTCCTCCTCCTTGCAGCTGGCTCATGGGCCCACATTCAGGGCCCCCACCTCGGGAGAAAATTCTCCCAATGTGCTCTGATGTTGAAAGAGTCAAGAAGAGAAGAAGGGAAAAAAAACCCCAAAGTCCCAGGAAAACAAAGTTCAACTCTCCATCTCCCCCCAGAGAAAAGGAGCTGAAAACTGGCTAAAAAGAAACAAAGTTGCTTCCTCTGCTCTTGCTGCAAGCAGAATGCAGAGGAGTGTGTATGTGTGTCCTTGAACAAACGCTCTGAGAAGGTTGTCCGGTTTTTTTTTCCTCTCCCCCCTCTCAGGCTCAGTTGAAAGGCACAGAAATGCACAAAGTTCACTTCTGGGCATAGAGCAGCAATAGGGGATACACATGATAAAGTCACCCCAAGACACAGGGACAGAGAATTCAGTGGAAAGACTCCGAGAATTCTGCTCCCAGAGATCATTCATTCCTGCTCACCCTGACCCTTGTAGAAAGGGGACATCGTTCCCGGCAGCCTGTACTGAGCATGTGGCTCCTGAGTGGGGTTTGTTGTTTGGGAAACCTGCTCCGGCTTTTCCATTCTTTCCTTCCAAACAGGAAAACTTCTCCTGGGGCTGTGTGCAGGCAGAGCCCTGAGGAGAGCAGGTGGCACATGGTGCGCTGGGCTGGGACAGCCAGCTGCAGAGCTCAAGGGAAGAAGCCCAAAGTGTCACAATGGCTCCTTGCCTTCACATGCAACACCTGGGTCACAATGGTCTCCTTGATTCCATGAGGCCCCACTGTGTCACAATGGCTCCTTGGTTCCATCAGGTTCCGCAGTGTCACCATGGTCTCCTTTGATCCGCACTGTCATCATGGACAATTGGTTCCATGAGGCCCCGCAGTGTCACAATGGTCCCTTGGTTCCATAGGTTTGATGTTGTAACAATGGACTCCTTGCTTCTATGAGCTAGCCTGCTTTTTGCAGAGGTGTCTTTGGTTCCAACAAGGCCCCGCTGTGTCTCAGTGCACCCTGGCTTCCATGTGGATCTGGAGCATCACAAAGGCTCCTTGGTTCCACCAGGTCCTGCTGTGTCACAATGGGTCCTGTGGTCCCCGAGGCCCTCCAAAGTCATCATGGAGGCTTGCTTCCATGAGGTTCCATTATGTGCCAGTGGTCATCTTGGTTCCAGGAGTTTCCTTAGTGTCACAATGCTCTCCATGCTTCCATGATTCCCCACAATGTCACAATGCTCTCCATGCTTCCATTAGGCCCTGCTTTGCCACAATGGTCCCCTTGTTTCCATGAGGCCCCGCTGTGTCACAATGGACCTATGGTTCCATGATGTTGCGTGGTGTCACCGTGCTCTTCTTGAATCCGCAGTGTAACCATGGACCATTGGTTCCATGCGGCCTGGCCGTGTCACAATGGGCTCCGTGATTCCATGATTCCCCACGGTGTCACAATGGAGCCTTGTTTCTAGGAGGTTCTGTACTGTCACAATTGCCTCCTTGATGCCATCAGCCCCTGCAGTGTCACAATGGCTCCTTGGTTCCATGAGGAACACAATAGCTTGGCATAAGCATTGAGCAACAGCTGCTGAACACACCTGGCAACATCTGCTTGCATCAAAAGAGGGCGTCAAGCTGACAATGGCACCAGCAGCTTCCATCTGCAACAGAGACCCAGGAAAGGACAGGCTGTGCCGGTTTGGACAAATGTGGAGGAAAATATCCTCTGATAGAAGGCAGGTTACATCCAGCCCTCCCCCACCAGCTTCGGGAAAAAAGAATTTTCCTGGGAAGAAAGTGAAAGAGATAAAAACTATTTTTTTAACAAACACACAGGAAAAGGATAACAATGCTAAATATTAAAAGCTCTCGCTGTGCAGAGAAAGCTGGGATAATTTGAGAGTCCTTCCATGTTTCGGTGGGGTCTCCTGAAACATCCATAGACAGCGAGGCCCGTGCAAAGAAATAGGGAGCGATTCTTGAGAGAAGTTTCAGAGCTCTTTCTTCTCCAGCTACATGGGCGGGGCACTGCCAAAGAACTGAGCAATCACGGCACAACCAGGGCCCTCCTGGCACAGGGCAACACAAAATAAGCAGTGCTGAACAGGATTAGGGCACATGTGAGCAGGGAGCAGGGAGACCCCGTGCCCAGGCCATGCCTCTACCCCAGGGTCCCCTCTCCCATGACCTCATGGCAGGGGGGAGGAACCCCAACACTTCCGGAGGTGTAGTCTCTCTCCTCCTCCTTGCAGCTGGCTCATGGGCCCACATTCAGGGCCCCCACCTCGGGAGAAAATTCTCCCAATGTGGTCTGATGTTGAAAGAGTCAAGAAGAGAAGAAGGGAAAAAAAACCCCAAAGTCCCAGGAAAACAAAGTTCAACTCTCCATCTCCCCCCAGAGAAAAGGAGCTGAAAACTGGCTAAAAAGAAACAAAGTTGCTTCCTCTGCTCTTGCTGCAAGCAGAATGCAGAGGAGTGTGTATGTGTGTCCTTGAACAAACGCTCTGAGAAGTTTGTCCGTTTTTTTTTTCCTCTCCCCCCTCTCAGGCTCAGTTGAAAGGCACAGAAATGCACAAAGTTAACTTCTGGGCATAGAGTAGCAATAGGGGATACACATGATAAAGTCACCCCAAGACACAGGGACAGAGAATTCAGTGGAAAGACTCCGAGAATTCTGCTCCCAGAGATCATTCATTCCTGCTCACCCTGACCCTTGTAGAAAGGGGACATCGTTCCCGGCAGCCTGTACTGAGCATGTGGCTCCTGAGTGGGGTTTGTTGTTTGGGAAACCTGCTCCAGCTTTTCCATTCTTTCCTTGCAAACAGGAAAACTTCTCCTGGGGCTGTGTGCAGGCAGAGCCCTGAGGAGAGCAGGTGGCACATGGTGCGCTGGGCTGGGACAGCCAGCTGCAGAGCTCAAGGGAAGAAGCCCAAAGTGTCACAATGGCTCCCTGCCTTCACATGCAACACCTGGGTCACAATGGTCTCCTTGATTCCATGAGGCCCCACTGTGTCACAATGGCTCCTTGGTTCCATCGGGTTCCGCAGTGTCACCATGGTCTCTTTTGATCCGCACTGTCATCATGGACAATTGGTTCCATGAGGCCCCGCAGTGTCACAATGGTCCCTTGGTTCCATAGGTTTGATGTTGTAACAATGGACTCCTTGCTTCTATGAGCTAGCCTGCTTTTTGCAGAGGTGTCTTTGGTTCCAACAAGGCCCCGCTGTGTCTCAGTGCACCCTGGCTTCCATGTGGATCTGGAGCATCACAAAGGCTCCTTGGTTCCACCAGGTCCTGCTGTGTCACAATGGGTCCTGTGGTCCCCGAGGCCCTCCAAAGTCATCATGGAGGCTTGCTTCCATGAGGTTCCATTATGTGCCAGTGGTCATCTTGGTTCCAGGAGTTTCCTTAGTGTCACAATGCTCTCCATGCTTCCATGATTCCCCACAATGTCACAATGCTCTCCATGCTTCCATTAGGCCCTGCTTTGCCACAATGGTCCCCTTGTTTCCATGAGGCCCCGCTGTGTCACAATGGACCTATGGTTCCATGATGTTGCGTGGTGTCACCGTGCTCTTCTTGAATCCGCAGTGTAACCATGGACCATTGGTTCCATGCGGCCTGGCCGTGTCACAACAGGCTCCGTGATTCCATGATTCCCCACGGTGTCACAATGGAGCCTTGTTTCTAGGAGGTTCTGTACTGTCACAATTGCCTCCTTGATGCCATCAGCCCCTGCAGTGTCACAATGGCTCCTTGGTTCCATGAGGAACACAATAGCTTGGCATAAGCATTGAGCAACAGCTGCTGAACGCACCTGGCAACATCTGCTTGCATCAAAAGAGGGCTTCAAGCTGACAATGGCACCAGCAGCTTCCATCTGCAACAGACACCCAGGGAAAGGACAGGCTGTGCCGGTTTGGACAAATGTGGAGGAAAATATCCTCTGATAGAAGGCAGGTTACACCCAGCCCTCCCCCACCAGGTTTTTGGAAAAAAGAACTTTCCTGGGAAGAAAGTGAAAGAGATAAAAACTACTTTTTTAACAAACACACAGGAAAAGGATAACAATGCTAAATATTAAAACCTCTCGCTGCGCAGAGAAAGCTGGGATAATTTGAGAGTCCTTCCGTGTTTCGGTGGGGTCTCCTGAAACATCCATAGACAGCGAGGCCCGTGCAAAGAAACAGGGAGCGATTCTTGAGAGAAGTTTCAGAGCTCTTTCTTCTCCAGCCACATGGGCGGGGCACTGCCAAAGAACTGAGCAATCACAGCACAACCAGGGCCCTCCTGGCACAGGGCAACACAAAATAAGCAGTGCTGAACAGGATTAGGGCACATGTGAGCAGGGAGCAGGGAGACCCCCCGTGCCCAGGCCATGCCTCTACCCCAGGGTCCCCTCTCCCATGACCGCATGGAAGGAGGGAGGAACCCCAACACTTCCGTAGGTGCAGTCTCTCTCCTCCTCCTTGCAGCTGGCTCATGGGCCCACATTCAGGGCCCCCACCTCGGGAGAAAATTCTCCCAATGTGCTCTGATGTTGAAAGAGTCAAGAAGAGAAGAAGGGAAAAAAAACCCCCGAAGTCCCAGGAAAACAAAGTTCAACTCTCCATCTCCCTCCAGAGAAAAGGAGCTGAAAACTGGCTAAAAAGAAACAAAGTTGCTTCCTCTGCTCTTGCTGCAAGCAGGATGCAGAGGAGTGTGTATGTGTGTCCTTGAACAAACGCTCTGAGAAGTTTGTCCGGTTTTTTTTCCTCTCCCCCCTCTCAGGCTCAGTTGAAAGGCACAGAAATGCACAAAGTTCACTTCTGGGCATAGAGCAGCAATAGGGGATACACATGATAAAGTCACCCCAAGACACAGGGACAGAGAATTCAGTGGAAAGACTCCGAGAATTCTGCTCCCAGAGATCATTCCTGCTCACACTGACCCTTGTAGAAAGGGGACATCGTTCCCGGCAGCCTGTACTGAGCATGTGGCTCCTGAGTGGGGTTTGTTGTTTAGGAAACCTGCTCCGGCTTTTCCATTCTTTCCTTCCAAACAGGAAAACTTCTCCTGGGGCTGTGTGCAGGCAGAGCCCTGAGGAGAGCAGGTGGCACATGGTGCGCTGGGCTGGGACAGCCAGCTGCAGAGCTCAAGGGAAGAAGCCCAAAGTGTCACAATGGCTCCTTGCCTTCCCATGCAACACCTGGGTCACAATGGTCTCCTTGATTCCATGAGGCCCCACTGTGTCACAATGGCTCCTTGGTTCCATCAGGTTCCGCAGTGTCACCATGGTCTCCTTTGATCCGCATTGTCATCATGGACAATTGGTTCCATGAGGCCCCGCAGTGTCACAATGGTCCCTTGGTTGCATAGCTTTTACGTTGTAACAATGGACTCCTTGCTTCTATGAGCTAGCCTGCTTTTTGCAGAGGTGTCTTTGGTTCCAACAAGGCCCCACTGTGTCTCAGTGCACCCTGGCTTCCATGTGGATCTGGAGTATCACAAAGGCTCCTTGGTTCCACCAGGTCCTGCTGTGTCACAATGGGTCCTGTGGTCCCTGAGGCCCTCCAAAGTCATCATGGATGCTTGCTTCCATGAGGTTCCATTATGTGCCAGTGGTCATCTTGGTTCCAGGAGTTTCCTTAGTGTCACAATGCTCTCCATGTTTCCATGATTCCCCACAATGTCACAATGCTCTCCAGGCTTCCATTAGGCCCTGCTTTGCCACAATGGTCCCCTTGTTTCCATGCGGCCTTGCTGTGTCACAATGGACGTACGGTTCCATGATGTTGCGTGGTGTCACCGTGCTCTTCTTGAATCCGCCGTGTAACCATGGACCATTGGTTCCATGCAGCCGTGTCACAATGGGCTCCTTGATTCCATGATTCCCCACGGTGTCACAATGGAGCCTTGTTTCTAGGAGGTTCTGTACTGTCACAATTGCCTCATTGATGCCATCAGCCCCTGCAGTGTCACAATGGCTCCTTGGTTCCATGAGGAACACAATAGCTTGGCATAAGCATTGAGCAACAGCTGCTGAACACACCTGGCAACATCTGCTTGCATCAAAAGAGGGCTTCAAGCTGACAATGGCACCAGCAGCTTCCATCTGCAACAGACACCCAGGGAAAGGACAGGCTGTGCCGGTTTGGACAAATGTGGAGGAAAATATCCTCTGATAGAAGGCAGGTTACACCCAGCCCTCCCCCACCAGGTTTTTGGAAAAAAGAACTTTCCTGGGAAGAAAGTGAAAGAGATAAAAACTACTTTTTTAACAAACACAAAGGAAAAGGATAACAATGCTAAATATTAAAAGCTCTCGCTGTGCAGAGAAAGCTGGGATAATTTGAGAGTCCTTCCGTGTTTCGGTGGGGTCTCCTGAAACATCCATAGACAGCGAGGCCCGTGCAAAGAAACAGGGAGCGATTCTTGAGAGAAGTTTCAGAGCTCTTTCTTCTCCAGCCACATGGGCGGGGCACTGCCAAAGAACTGAGCAATCACGGCACAACCAGGGCCCTCCTGGCACAGGGCAACACAAAATAAGCAGTGCTGAACAGGGTTAGGGCACATGTGAGCAGGGAGCAGGGAGACCCCGTGCCCAGGCCATGCCTCTACCCCAGGGTCCCCTCTCCCATGACCGCATGGCAGGAGGGAGGAACCCCAACACTTCCGGAGGTGTAGTCTCTCTCCTCCTCCTTGCAGCTGGCTCATGGGCCCACATTCAGGGCCCCCACCTCGGGAGAAAATTCTCCCAATGTGCTCTGATGTTGAAAGAGTCAAGAAGAGAAGAAGGGAAAAAAAACCCCCGAAGTCCCAGGAAAACAAAGTTCAACTCTCCATCTCCCCCCAGAGAAAAGGAGCTGAAAACTGGCTAAAAAGAAACAAAGTTGCTTCCCTCTGCTCTTGCTGCAAGCAGGATGCAGAGGAGTGTGTATGTGTGTCCTTGAACAAACGCTCTGAGAAGTTTGTCCGGTTTTTTTTCCTCTCCCCCCTCTCAGGCTCAGTTGAAAGGCACAGAAATGCACAAAGTTCACTTCTGGGCATAGAGCAGCAATAGGGGATACACATGATAAAGTCACCCCAAGACACAGGGAGAGAGAATTCAGTGGAAAGACTCCGAGAATTCTGCTCCCAGAGATCATTCATTCCTGCTCACCCTGACCCTTGTAGAAAGGGGACATCGTTCCAGGCAGCCTGTACTGAGCATGTGGCTCCTGAGTGGGGTTTGTTGTTTAGGAAACCTGCTCCGGCTTTTCCATTCTTTCCTTGCAAACAGGAAAACTTCTCCTGGGGCTGTGTGCAGGCAGAGCCCTGAGGAGAGCAGGTGGCACATGGTGCGCTGGGCTGGGACAGCCAGCTGCAGAGCTCAAGGGAAGAAGCCCAAAGTGTCACAATGGCTCCTTGCCTTCCCATGCAACACCTGGGTCACAATGGTCTCCTTGATTCCATGAGGCCCCACTGTGTCACAATGGCTCCTTGGTTCCATCAGGTTCCGCAGTGTCACCATGGTCTCGTTTGATCCGCACTGTCATCATGGACAATTGGTTCCATGAGGCCCCGCAGTGTCACAATGGTCCCTTGCTTCCATAGGTTTGATGTTGTAACAAAGGACTCCTTGCTTCTATGAGCTAGCCTGCTTTTTGCAGAGGTGTCTTTGGTTCCAACAAGGCCCCGCTGTGTCTCAGTGCACCCTGGCTTCCATGTGGATCTGGAGTATCACAAAGGCTCCTTGGTTCCACCAGGTCCTGCTGTGTCACAATGGGTCCTGTGGTCCCTGAGGCCCTCCAAAACCATCGTGGAGGCTTGCTTCCATGAGGTTCCATTATGTGCCAGTGGTCATCTTGGTTCCAGGAGTTTCCTTAGTGTCACAATGCTCTCCATGCTTCCATTAGGCCCTGCTTTGCCACAATGGTCCCCTTGTTTCCATGAGGCCCCGCTGTGTCACAATGGACCTATGGTTCCGTGATGTTGCGTGGTGTCACCGTGCTCTTCTTGAATCCGCCGTGTAACCATGGACCATTGGTTCCATGCAGCCGTGTCACAATGGGCTCCTTGATTCCATGATTCCCCACGGTGTCACAATGGAGCCTTGTTTCTAGGAGGTTCTGTACTGTCACAATTGCCTCATTGATGCCATCAGCCCCTGCAGTGTCACAATGGCTCCTTGGTTCCATGAGGAACACAATAGCTTGGCATAAGCATTGAGCAACAGCTGCTGAACACACCTGGCAACATCTGCTTGCATCAAAAGAGGGCTTCAAGCTGACAATGGCACCAGCAGCTTCCATCTGCAACAGAGACCCAGGAAAGGACAGGCTGTGCCGGTTTGGACAAATTTGGAGGAAAATATCCTCTTATAGAAGGCAGGTTACACCCAGCCCTCCCCCACCAGGTTTTTGGAAAAAAGAACTTTCCTGGGAAGAAAGTGAAAGAGATAAAACCTATTTTTTTAACAAACACACAGGAAAAGGATAACAATGCTAAATATTAAAAGCTCTCGCTGTGCAGAGAAAGCTGGGATAATTTGAGAGTCCTTCTGTGTTTCGGTGGGGTCTCCTGAAACATCCATAGACAGCGAGGCCCGTGCAAAGAAACAGGGAGCGATTCTTGAGAGAAGTTTCAGAGCTCTTTCTTCTCCAGCCACATGGGCGGGGCACTGCCAAAGAACTGAGCAATCACAGCACAACCAGGGCCCTCCTCGCACAAGGCAACACAAAATAAGCAGTGCTGAACAGGATTAGGGCACATGTCAGCAGGGAGCAGGGAGACCCCGTGCCCAGGCCATGCCTCTACCCCAGGGTCCCCTCTCCCATGACCTCATGGCAGGGGGGAGGAACCCCAACACTTCCGTAGGTGCAGTCTCTCTCCTCCTCCTTGCAGCTGGCTCATGGGCCCACATTCAGGGCCCCCACCTCGGGAGAAAATTCTCCCAATGTGCTCTGATGTTGAAAGAGTCAAGAAGAGAAGAAGGGAAAAAAAACCCCCGAAGTCCCAGGAAAACAAAGTTCAACTCTCCATCTCCCCCCAGAGAAAAGGAGTTGAAAACTGGCTAAAAAGAAACAAAGTTGCTTCCCTCTGCTCTTGCTGCAAGCAGGATGCAGAGGAGTGTGTATGTGTGTCCTTGAACAAACCCTCTGAGAAGTTTGTCTGGATTTTTTTCCTCTCCCCCCTCTCAGGCTCAGTTGAAAGGCACAGAAATGCACAAAGTTCACTTCTGGGCATAGAGCAGCAATAGGGGATACACATGATAAAGTCACCCCAAGACACAGGGACAGAGAATTCAGTGGAAAGACTCCGAGAATTCTGCTCCCAGAGATCATTCATTCCTGCTCACACTGACCCTTGTAGAAAGGGGACATCGTTCCAGGCAGCCTGTACTGAGCATGTGGCTCCTGAGTGGGGTTTGTTGTTTAGGAAACCTGCTCCGGCTTTTCCATTCTTTCCTTCCAAACAGGAAAACTTCTCCTGGGGCTGTGTGCAGGCAGAGCCCTGAGGAGAGCAGGTGGCACATGGTGCGCTGGGCTGGGACAGCCAGCTGCAGAGCTCAAGGGAAGAAGCCCAAAGTGTCACAATGGCTCCTTGCCTTCCCATGCAACACCTGGGTCACAATGGTCTCCTTGATTCCATGAGGCCCCACTGTGTCACAATGGCTCCTTGGTTCCATCAGGTTCCGCAGTGTCACCATGGTCTCCTTTGATCCGCACTGTCATCATGGACAATTGGTTCCATGAGGCCCCGCAGTGTCACAATGGTCCCTTGGTTGCATAGCTTTTACGTTGTAACAATGGACTCCTTGCTTCTATGAGCTAGCCTGCTTTTTGCAGAGGTGTCTTTGGTTCCAACAAGGCCCCGCTGTGTCTCAGTGCACCCTGGCTTCCATGTGGATCTGGAGTATCACAAAGGCTCCTTGGTTCCACCAGGTCCTGCTGTGTCACAATGGGTCCTGTGGTCCCTGAGGCCCTCCAAAGTCATCATGGATGCTTGCTTCCATGAGGTTCCATTATGTGCCAGTGGTCATCTTGGTTCCAGGAGTTTCCTTAGTGTCACAATGCTCTCCATGTTTCCATGATTCCCCACAATGTCACAATGCTCTCCAGGCTTCCATTAGGCCCTGCTTTGCCACAATGGTCCCCTTGTTTCCATGCGGCCTTGCTGTGTCACAATGGACGTACGGTTCCATGATGTTGCGTGGTGTCACCGTGCTCTTCTTGAATCCGCCGTGTAACCATGGACCATTGGTTCCATGCAGCCGTGTCACAATGGGCTCCTTGATTCCATGATTCCCCACGGTGTCACAATGGAGCCTTGTTTCTAGGAGGTTCTGTACTGTCACAATTGCCTCCTTGATGCCATCAGCCCCTGCAGTGTCACAATGGCTCCTTGGTTCCATGAGGAACACAATAGCTTGGCATAAGCATTGAGCAACAGCTGCTGAACACACCTGGCAACATCTGCTTGCATCAAAAGAGGGCTTCAAGCTGACAATGGCACCAGCAGCTTCCATCTGCAACAGAGACCCAGGAAAGGACAGGCTGTGCCGGTTTGGACAAATGTGGAGGAAAAAATCCTCTGATAGAAGGCAGGTTACACCCAGCCCTCCCCCACCAGCTTCGGGAAAAAAGAATTTTCCTGGGAAGAAAGTGAAAGAGATAAAAACCATTTTTTTAACAAACACACAGGAAAAGGATAACAATGCTAAATATTAAAAGCTCTCGCTGTGCAGAGAAAGCTGGGATAATTTGAGAGTCCTTCCGTGTTTCGGTGGGGTCTCCTGAAACATCCATAGACAGCGAGGCCCGTGCAAAGAAATAGGGAGCCATTCATGAGAGAAGTTTCAGAGCTCTTTCTTCTCCAGCCACATGGGCGGGGCACTGCCAAAGAACTGAGCAGTCACGGCACAACCAGGGCCCTCCTGGCACAGGGCAACACAAAATAAGCAGTGCTGAACAGGATTAGGGCACATGTCAGCAGGGAGCAGGGAGACCCCGTGCCCAGGCCATGCCTCTACCCCAGGGTCCCCTCTCCCATGACCTCATGGCAGGGGGGAGGAACCCCAACACTTCCGGAGGTGTAGTCTCTCTCCTCCTCCTTGCAGCTGGCTCATGGGCCCACATTCAGGGCCCCCACCTCGGGAGAAAATTCTCCCAATGTGGTCTGATGTTGAAAGAGTCAAGAAGAGAAGAAGGGAAAAAAAACCCCAAAGTCCCAGGAAAACAAAGTTCAACTCTCCATCTCCCCCCAGAGAAAAGGAGCTGAAAACTGGCTAAAAAGAAACAAAGTTGCTTCCTCTGCTCTTGCTGCAAGCAGAATGCAGAGGAGTGTGTATGTGTGTCCTTGAACAAACGCTCTGAGAAGGTTGTCTGGTTTTTTTTTCCTCTCCCCCCTCTCAGGCTCAGTTGAAAGGCACAGAAATGCACAAAGTTCACTTCTGGGCATAGAGTAGCAATAGGGGATACACATGATAAAGTCACCCCAAGACACAGGGACAGAGAATTCAGTGGAAAGACTCCGAGAATTCTGCTCCCAGAGATCATTCATTCCTGCTCACCCTGACCCTTGTAGAAAGGGGACATCGTTCCAGGCAGCCTGTACTGAGCATGTGGCTCCTGAGTGGGGTTTGTTGTTTGGGAAACCTGCTCCGGCTTTTCCATTCTTTCCTTCCAAACAGGAAAACTTCTCCTGGGGCTGTGTGCAGGCAGAGCCCTGAGGAGAGCAGGTGGCACATGGTGCGCTGGGCTGGGACAGCCAGCTGCAGAGCTCAAGGGAAGAAGCCCAAAGTGTCACAATGGCTCCTTGCCTTCACATGCAACACCTGGGTCACAATGGTCTCCTTGATTCCATGAGGCCCCACTGTGTCACAATGGCTCCTTGGTTCCATCGGGTTCCGCAGTGTCACCATGGTCTCTTTTGATCCGCACTGTCATCATGGACAATTGGTTCCATGAGGCCCCGCAGTGTCACAATGGTCCCTTGGTTCCATAGGTTTGATGTTGTAACAATGGACTCCTTGCTTCTATGAGCTAGCCTGCTTTTTGCAGAGGTGTCTTTGGTTCCAACAAGGCCCCGCTGTGTCTCAGTGCACCCTGGCTTCCATGTGGATCTGGAGCATCACAAAGGCTCCTTGGTTCCACCAGGTCCTGCTGTGTCACAATGGGTCCTGTGGTCCCTGAGGCCCTCCAAAGTCATCATGGAGGCTTGCTTCCATGAGGTTCCATTATGTGCCAGTGCTCATCTTGGTTCCAGGAGTTTCCTTAGTGTCACAATGCTCTCCATGCTTCCATGATTCCCCACAATGTCACAATGCTCTCCATGCTTCCATTAGGCCCTGCTTTGCCACAATGGTCCCCTTGTTTCCATGAGGCCCCGCTGTGTCACAATGGACCTATGGTTCCATGATGTTGCGTGGTGTCACCGTGCTCTTCTTGAATCCGCAGTGTAACCATGGACCACTGGTTCCATGCGGCCTGGCCGTGTCACAATGGGCTCCGTGATTCCATGATTCCCCACGGTGTCACAATGGAGCCTTGTTTCTAGGAGGTTCTGTACTGTCACAATTGCCTCCTTGATGCCATCAGCCCCTGCAGTGTCACAATGGCTCCTTGGTTCCATGAGGAACACAATAGCTTGGCATAAGCATTGAGCAACAGCTGCTGAACACACCTGGCAACATCTGCTTGCATCAAAAGAGGGCTTCAAGCTGACAATGGCACCAGCAGCTTCCATCTGCAACAGAGACCCAGGAAAGGACAGGCTGTGCCGGTTTGGACAAATGTGGAGGAAAATATCCTCTGATAGAAGGCAGGTTACACCCAGCCCTCCCCCACCAGCTTCGGGAAAAAAGAATTTTCCTGGGAAGAAAGTGAAAGAGATAAAAACCATTTTTTTAACAAACACCCAGGAAAAGGACAACAATGCTAAATATTAAAAGCTCTCGCTGTGCAGAGAAAGCTGGGATAATTTGAGAGTCCTTCCGTGTTTCGGTGGGGTCTCCTGAAACATCCATAGACAGCGAGGCCCGTGCAAAGAAATAGGGAGCCATTCATGAGAGAAGTTTCAGAGCTCTTTCTTCTCCAGCCACATGGGCGGGGCACTGCCAAAGAACTGAGCAGTCACGGCACAACCAGGGCCCTCCTGGCACAGGGCAACACAAAATAAGCAGTGCTGAACAGGATTAGGGCACATGTGAGCAGGGAGCAGGGAGACCCCGTGCCCAGGCCATGCCTCTACCCCAGGGTCCCCTCTCCCATGACCTCATGGCAGGGGGGAGGAACCCCAACACTTCCGGAGGTGTAGTCTCTCTCCTCCTCCTTGCAGCTGGCTCATGGGCCCACATTCAGGGCCCCCACCTCGGGAGAAAATTCTCCCAATGTGGTCTGATGTTGAAAGAGTCAAGAAGAGAAGAAGGGAAAAAAAACCCCAAAGTCCCAGGAAAACAAAGTTCAACTCTCCATCTCTCCCCAGAGAAAAGGAGCTGAAAACTGGCTAAAAAGAAACAAAGTTGCTTCCTCCGCTCTTGCTGCAAGCAGGATGCAGAGGAGTGTGTATGTGTGTCCTTGAACAAACGCTCTGAGAAGTTTGTCCGGTTTTTTTTCCTCTCCCCCCTCTCAGGCTCAGTTGAAAGGCACAGAAATGCACAAAGTTCACTTCTGGGCATAGAGCAGCAATAGGGGATACACATGATAAAGTCACCCCAAGACACAGGGACAGAGAATTCAGTGGAAAGACTCCGAGAATTCTGCTCCCAGAGAATTCTGCTCACACTGACCCTTGTAGAAAGGGGACATCGTTCCCGGCAGCCTGTACTGAGCATGTGGCTCCTGAGTGGGGTTTGTTGTTTGGGAAACCTGCTCCAGCTTTTCCATTCTTTCCTTCCAAACAGGAAAACTTCTCCTGGGGCTGTGTGCAGGCAGAGCCCTGAGGAGAGCAGGTGGCACATGGTGCGCTGGGCTGGGACAGCCAGCTGCAGAGCTCAAGGGAAGAAGCCCAAAGTGTCACAATGGCTCCTTGCCTTCACATGCAACACCTGGGTCACAATGGTCTCCTTGATTCCATGAGGCCCCACTGTGTCACAATGGCTCCTTGGTTCCATCGGGTTCCGCAGTGTCACCATGGTCTCTTTTGATCCGCACTGTCATCATGGACAATTGGTTCCATGAGGCCCCGCAGTGTCACAATGGTCCCTTGGTTCCATAGGTTTGATGTTGTAACAATGGACTCCTTGCTTCTATGAGCTAGCCTGCTTTTTGCAGAGGTGTCTTTGGTTCCAACAAGGCCCCGCTGTGTCTCAGTGCACCCTGGCTTCCATGTGGATCTGGAGCATCACAAAGGCTCCTTGGTTCCACCAGGTCCTGCTGTGTCACAATGGGTCCTGTGGTCCCCGAGGCCCTCCAAAGTCATCATGGAGGCTTGCTTCCATGAGGTTCCATTATGTGCCAGTGGTCATCTTGGTTCCAGGAGTTTCCTTAGTGTCACAATGCTCTCCATGCTTCCATGATTCCCCACAATGTCACAATGCTCTCCATGCTTCCATTAGGCCCTGCTTTGCCACAATGGTCCCCTTGTTTCCATGAGGCCCCGCTGTGTCACAATGGACCTATGGTTCCATGATGTTGCGTGGTGTCACCGTGCTCTTCTTGAATCCGCAGTGTAACCATGGACCATTGGTTCCATGCGGCCTGGCCGTGTCACAACGGGCTCCGTGATTCCATGATTCCCCACGGTGTCACAATGGAGCCTTGTTTCTAGGAGGTTCTGTACTGTCACAATTGCCTCCTTGATGCCATCAGCCCCTGCAGTGTCACAATGGCTCCTTGGTTCCATGAGGAACACAATAGCTTGGCATAAGCATTGAGCAACAGCTGCTGAACACACCTGGCAACATCTGCTTGCATCAAAAGAGGGCGTCAAGCTGACAATGGCACCAGCAGCTTCCATCTGCAACAGAGACCCAGGAAAGGACAGGCTGTGCCAGTTTGGACAAATGTGGAGGAAAAAATCCTCTGATAGAAGGCAGGTTACACCCAGCCCTCCCCCACCAGCTTCGGGAAAAAAGAATTTTCCTGGGAAGAAAGTGAAAGAGATAAAAACTATTTTTTTAACAAACACACAGGAAAAGGATAACAATGCTAAATATTAAAAGCTCTCGCTGTGCAGAGAAAGCTGGGATAATTTGAGAGTCCTTCCATGTTTCGGTGGGGTCTCCTGAAACATCCATAGACAGCGAGGCCCGTGCAAAGAAATAGGGAGCGATTCTTGAGAGAAGTTTCAGAGCTCTTTCTTCTCCAGCCACATGGGCGGGGCACTGCCAAAGAACTGAGCAATCACGGCACAACCAGGGCCCTCCTGGCACAGGGCAACACAAAATAAGCAGTGCTGAACAGGATTAGGGCACATGTGAGCAGGGAGCAGGGAGACCCCGTGCCCAGGCCATGCCTCTACCCCAGGGTCCCCTCTCCCATGACCGCATGGCAGGAGGGAGGAACCCCAACACTTCCGGAGGTGTAGTCTCTCTCCTCCTCCTTGCAGCTGGCTCATGGGCCCACATTCAGGGCCCCCACCTCGGGAGAAAATTCTCCCAATGTGCTCTGATGTTGAAAGAGTCAAGAAGAGAAGAAGGGAAAAAAATCCCCCGAAGTCCCAGGAAAACAAAGTTCAACTCTCCATCTCCCCCCAGAGAAAAGGAGCTGAAAACTGGCTAAAAAGAAACAAAGTTGCTTCCCTCTGCTCTTGCTGCAAGCAGAATGCAGAGGAGTGTGTATGTGTGTCCTTGAACAAACGCTCTGAGAAGTTTGTCCGGTTTTTTTTCCTCTCCCCCCTCTCAGGCTCAGTTGAAAGGCACAGAAATGCACAAAGTTCACTTCTGGGCATAGAGCAGCAATAGGGGATACACATGATAAAGTCACCCCAAGACACAGGGAGAGAGAATTCAGTGGAAAGACTCCGAGAATTCTGCTCCCAGAGATCATTCATTCCTGCTCACCCTGACCCTTGTAGAAAGGGGACATCGTTCCAGGCAGCCTGTACTGAGCATGTGGCTCCTGAGTGGGGTTTGTTGTTTAGGAAACCTGCTCCGGCTTTTCCATTCTTTCCTTGCAAACAGGAAAACTTCTCCTGGGGCTGTGTGCAGGCAGAGCCCTGAGGAGAGCAGGTGGCACATGGTGCGCTGGGCTGGGACAGCCAGCTGCAGAGCTCAAGGGAAGAAGCCCAAAGTGTCACAATGGCTCCTTGCCTTCCCATGCAACACCTGGGTCACAATGGTCTCCTTGATTCCATGAGGCCCCACTGTGTCACAATGGCTCCTTGGTTCCATCAGGTTCCGCAGTGTCACCATGGTCTCTTTTGATCCGCACTGTCATCATGGACAATTGGTTCCATGAGGCCCCGCAGTGTCACAATGGTCCCTTGCTTCCATAGGTTTGATGTTGTAACAAAGGACTCCTTGCTTCTATGAGCTAGCCTGCTTTTTGCAGAGGTGTCTTTGGTTCCAACAAGGCCCCGCTGTGTCTCAGTGCACCCTGGCTTCCATGTGGATCTGGAGCATCACAAAGGCTCCTTGGTTCCACCAGGTCCTGCTGTGTCACAATGGGTCCTGTGGTCCCCGAGGCCCTCCAAAGTCATCATGGAGGCTTGCTTCCATGAGGTTCCATTATGTGCCAGTGGTCATCTTGGTTCCAGGAGTTTCCTTAGTGTCACAATGCTCTCCATGCTTCCATGATTCCCCACAATGTCACAATGCTCTCCATGCTTCCATTAGGCCCTGCTTTGCCACAATGGTCCCCTTGTTTCCATGAGGCCCCGCTGTGTCACAATGGACCTATGGTTCCATGATGTTGCGTGGTGTCACCGTGCTCTTCTTGAATCCGCAGTGTAACCATGGACCATTGGTTCCATGCGGCCTGGCCGTGTCACAACGGGCTCCGTGATTCCATGATTCCCCACGGTGTCACAATGGAGCCTTGTTTCTAGGAGGTTCTGTACTGTCACAATTGCCTCCTTGATGCCATCAGCCCCTGCAGTGTCACAATGGCTCCTTGGTTCCATGAGGAACACAATAGCTTGGCATAAGCATTGAGCAACAGCTGCTGAACACACCTGGCAACATCTGCTTGCATCAAAAGAGGGCTTCAAGCTGACAATGGCACCAGCAGCTTCCATCTGCAACAGAGACCCAGGAAAGGACAGGCTGTGCCGGTTTGGACAAATGTGGAGGAAAATATCCTCTTATAGAAGGCAGGTTACACCCAGCCCTCCCCCACCAGGTTTTTGGAAAAAAGAACTTTCCTGGGAAGAAAGTGAAAGAGATAAAACCTATTTTTTTAACAAACACACAGGAAAAGGATAACAATGCTAAATATTAAAAGCTCTCGCTGTGCAGAGAAAGCTGGGATAATTTGAGAGTCCTTCTGTGTTTCGGTGGGGTCTCCTGAAACATCCATAGACAGCGAGGCCCGTGCAAAGAAATAGGGAGCGATTCTTGAGAGAAGTTTCAGAGCTCTTTCTTCTCCAGCCACATGGGCGGGGCACTGCCAAAGAACTGAGCAATCACAGCACAACCAGGGCCCTCCTCGCACAAGGCAACACAAAATAAGCAGTGCTGAACAGGATTAGGGCACATGTCAGCAGGGAGCAGGGAGACCCCGTGCCCAGGCCATGCCTCTACCCCAGGGTCCCCTCTCCCATGACCTCATGGCAGGGGGGAGGAACCCCAACACTTCCGTAGGTGCAGTCTCTCCCCTCCTCCTTGCAGCTGGCTCATGGGCCCACATTCAGGGCCCCCACCTCGGGAGAAAATTCTCCCAATGTGCTCTGATGTTGAAAGAGTCAAGAAGAGAAGAAGGGAAAAAAAACCCCCGAAGTCCCAGGAAAACAAAGTTCAACTCTCCATCTCCCCCCAGAGAAAAGGAGTTGAAAACTGGCTAAAAAGAAACAAAGTTGCTTCCCTCTGCTCTTGCTGCAAGCAGGATGCAGAGGAGTGTGTATGTGTGTCCTTGAACAAACCCTCTGAGAAGTTTGTCTGGATTTTTTTCCTCTCCCCCCTCTCAGGCTCAGTTGAAAGGCACAGAAATGCACAAAGTTCACTTCTGGGCATAGAGCAGCAATAGGGGATACACATGATAAAGTCACCCCAAGACACAGGGACAGAGAATTCAGTGGAAAGACTCCGAGAATTCTGCTCCCAGAGATCATTCATTCCTGCTCACACTGACCCTTGTAGAAAGGGGACATCGTTCAAGGCAGCCTGTACTGAGCATGTGGCTCCTGAGTGGGGTTTGTTGTTTAGGAAACCTGCTCCGGCTTTTCCATTCTTTCCTTCCAAACAGGAAAACTTCTCCTGGGGCTGTGTGCAGGCAGAGCCCTGAGGAGAGCAGGTGGCACATGGTGCGCTGGGCTGGGACAGCCAGCTGCAGAGCTCAAGGGAAGAAGCCCAAAGTGTCACAATGGCTCCTTGCCTTCCCATGCAACACCTGGGTCACAATGGTCTCCTTGATTCCATGAGGCCCCACTGTGTCACAATGGCTCCTTGGTTCCATCAGGTTCCGCAGTGTCACCATGGTCTCCTTTGATCCGCACTGTCATCATGGACAATTGGTTCCATGAGGCCCCGCAGTGTCACAATGGTCCCTTGGTTGCATAGCTTTTACGTTGTAACAATGGACTCCTTGCTTCTATGAGCTAGCCTGCTTTTTGCAGAGGTGTCTTTGGTTCCAACAAGGCCCCGCTGTGTCTCAGTGCACCCTGGCTTCCATGTGGATCTGGAGTATCACAAAGGCTCCTTGGTTCCACCAGGTCCTGCTGTGTCACAATGGGTCCTGTGGTCCCTGAGGCCCTCCAAAGTCATCATGGATGCTTGCTTCCATGAGGTTCCATTATGTGCCAGTGGTCATCTTGGTTCCAGGAGTTTCCTTAGTGTCACAATGCTCTCCATGTTTCCATGATTCCCCACAATGTCACAATGCTCTCCAGGCTTCCATTAGGCCCTGCTTTGCCACAATGGTCCCCTTGTTTCCATGCGGCCTTGCTGTGTCACAATGGACGTACGGTTCCATGATGTTGCGTGGTGTCACCGTGCTCTTCTTGAATCCGCCGTGTAACCATGGACCATTGGTTCCATGCAGCCGTGTCACAATGGGCTCCTTGATTCCATGATTCCCCACGGTGTCACAATGGAGCCTTGTTTCTAGGAGGTTCTGTACTGTCACAATTGCCTCCTTGATGCCATCAGCCCCTGCAGTGTCACAATGGCTCCTTGGTTCCATGAGGAACACAATAGCTTGGCATAAGCATTGAGCAACAGCTGCTGAACACACCTGGCAACATCTGCTTGCATCAAAAGAGGGCTTCAAGCTGACAATGGCACCAGCAGCTTCCATCTGCAACAGAGACCCAGGAAAGGACAGGCTGTGCCGGTTTGGACAAATGTGGAGGAAAAAATCCTCTGATAGAAGGCAGGTTACACCCAGCCCTCCCCCACCAGCTTCGGGAAAAAAGAATTTTCCTGGGAAGAAAGTGAAAGAGATAAAAACCATTTTTTTAACAAACACCCAGGAAAAGGAGAACAATGCTAAATATTAAAAGCTCTCGCTGTGCAGAGAAAGCTGGGATAATTTGAGAGTCCTTCCGTGTTTCGGTGGGGTCTCCTGAAACATCCATAGACAGCGAGGCCCGTGCAAAGAAATAGGGAGCCATTCATGAGAGAAGTTTCAGAGCTCTTTCTTCTCCAGCCACATGGGCGGGGCACTGCCAAAGAACTGAGCAGTCACAGCACAACCAGGGCCCTCCTGGCACAGGGCAACACAAAATAAGCAGTGCTGAACAGGATTAGGGCACATGTGAGCAGGGAGCAGGGAGACCCCGTGCCCAGGCCATGCCTCTACCCCAGGGTCCCCTCTCCCATGACCTCATGGCAGGGGGGAGGAACCCCAACACTTCCGGAGGTGTAGTCTCTCTCCTCCTCCTTGCAGCTGGCTCATGGGCCCACATTCAGGGCCCCCACCTCGGGAGAAAATTCTCCCAATGTGGTCTGATGTTGAAAGAGTCAAGAAGAGAAGAAGGGAAAAAAAACCCCAAAGTCCCAGGAAAACAAAGTTCAACTCTCCATCTCCCCCCAGAGAAAAGGAGCTGAAAACTGGCTAAAAAGAAACAAAGTTGCTTCCTCTGCTCTTGCTGCAAGCAGAATGCAGAGGAGTGTGTATGTGTGTCCTTGAACAAACGCTCTGAGAAGGTTGTCCGGTTTTTTTTTCCTCTCCCCCCTCTCAGGCTCAGTTGAAAGGCACAGAAATGCACAAAGTTCACTTCTGGGCATAGAGCAGCAATAGGGGATACACATGATAAAGTCACCCCAAGACACAGGGACAGAGAATTCAGTGGAAAGACTCCGAGAATTCTGCTCCCAGAGATCATTCATTCCTGCTCACCCTGACCCTTGTAGAAAGGGGACATCGTTCCCGGCAGCCTGTACTGAGCATGTGGCTCCTGAGTGGGGTTTGTTGTTTGGGAAACCTGCTCCAGCTTTTCCATTCTTTCCTTCCAAACAGGAAAACTTCTCCTGGGGCTGTGTGCAGGCAGAGCCCTGAGGAGAGCAGGTGGCACATGGTGCGCTGGGCTGGGACAGCCAGCTGCAGAGCTCAAGGGAAGAAGCCCAAAGTGTCACAATGGCTCCTTGCCTTCACATGCAACACCTGGGTCACAATGGTCTCCTTGATTCCATGAGGCCCCACTGTGTCACAATGGCTCCTTGGTTCCATCGGGTTCCGCAGTGTCACCATGGTCTCTTTTGATCCGCACTGTCATCATGGACAATTGGTTCCATGAGGCCCCGCAGTGTCACAATGGTCCCTTGGTTCCATAGGTTTGATGTTGTAACAATGGACTCCTTGCTTCTATGAGCTAGCCTGCTTTTTGCAGAGGTGTCTTTGGTTCCAACAAGGCCCCGCTGTGTCTCAGTGCACCCTGGCTTCCATGTGGATCTGGAGCATCACAAAGGCTCCTTGGTTCCACCAGGTCCTGCTGTGTCACAATGGGTCCTGTGGTCCCCGAGGCCCTCCAAAGTCATCATGGAGGCTTGCTTCCATGAGGTTCCATTATGTGCCAGTGGTCATCTTGGTTCCAGGAGTTTCCTTAGTGTCACAATGCTCTCCATGCTTCCATGATTCCCCACAATGTCACAATGCTCTCCATGCTTCCATTAGGCCCTGCTTTGCCACAATGGTCCCCTTGTTTCCATGAGGCCCCGCTGTGTCACAATGGACCTATGGTTCCATGATGTTGCGTGGTGTCACCGTGCTCTTCTTGAATCCGCAGTGTAACCATGGACCATTGGTTCCATGCGGCCTGGCCGTGTCACAACGGGCTCCGTGATTCCATGATTCCCCACGGTGTCACAATGGAGCCTTGTTTCTAGGAGGTTCTGTACTGTCACAATTGCCTCCTTGATGCCATCAGCCCCTGCAGTGTCACAATGGCTCCTTGGTTCCATGAGGAACACAATAGCTTGGCATAAGCATTGAGCAACAGCTGCTGAACACACCTGGCAACATCTGCTTGCATCAAAAGAGGGCGTCAAGCTGACAATGGCACCAGCAGCTTCCATCTGCAACAGAGACCCAGGAAAGGACAGGCTGTGCCGGTTTGGACAAATGTGGAGGAAAAAATCCTCTGATAGAAGGCAGGTTACACCCAGCCCTCCCCCACCAGCTTCGGGAAAAAAGAATTTTCCTGGGAAGAAAGTGAAAGAGATAAAAACTATTTTTTTAACAAACACACAGGAAAAGGATAACAATGCTAAATATTAAAAGCTCTCGCTGTGCAGAGAAAGCTGGGATAATTTGAGAGTCCTTCCATGTTTCGGTGGGGTCTCCTGAAACATCCATAGACAGCGAGGCCCGTGCAAAGAAATAGGGAGCGATTCTTGAGAGAAGTTTCAGAGCTCTTTCTTCTCCAGCCACATGGGCGGGGCACTGCCAAAGAACTGAGCAATCACGGCACAACCAGGGCCCTCCTGGCACAGGGCAACACAAAATAAGCAGTGCTGAACAGGATTAGGGCACATGTGAGCAGGGAGCAGGGAGACCCCGTGCCCAGGCCATGCCTCTACCCCAGGGTCCCCTCTCCCATGACCGCATGGCAGGAGGGAGGAACCCCAACACTTCCGGAGGTGTAGTCTCTCTCCTCCTCCTTGCAGCTGGCTCATGGGCCCACATTCAGGGCCCCCACCTCGGGAGAAAATTCTCCCAATGTGCTCTGATGTTGAAAGAGTCAAGAAGAGAAGAAGGGAAAAAAATCCCCCGAAGTCCCAGGAAAACAAAGTTCAACTCTCCATCTCCCCCCAGAGAAAAGGAGCTGAAAACTGGCTAAAAAGAAACAAAGTTGCTTCCCTCTGCTCTTGCTGCAAGCAGAATGCAGAGGAGTGTGTATGTGTGTCCTTGAACAAACGCTCTGAGAAGTTTGTCCGGTTTTTTTTCCTCTCCCCCCTCTCAGGCTCAGTTGAAAGGCACAGAAATGCACAAAGTTCACTTCTGGGCATAGAGCAGCAATAGGGGATACACATGATAAAGTCACCCCAAGACACAGGGAGAGAGAATTCAGTGGAAAGACTCCGAGAATTCTGCTCCCAGAGATCATTCATTCCTGCTCACCCTGACCCTTGTAGAAAGGGGACATCGTTCCAGGCAGCCTGTACTGAGCATGTGGCTCCTGAGTGGGGTTTGTTGTTTAGGAAACCTGCTCCGGCTTTTCCATTCTTTCCTTGCAAACAGGAAAACTTCTCCTGGGGCTGTGTGCAGGCAGAGCCCTGAGGAGAGCAGGTGGCACATGGTGCGCTGGGCTGGGACAGCCAGCTGCAGAGCTCAAGGGAAGAAGCCCAAAGTGTCACAATGGCTCCTTGCCTTCCCATGCAACACCTGGGTCACAATGGTCTCCTTGATTCCATGAGGCCCCACTGTGTCACAATGGCTCCTTGGTTCCATCAGGTTCCGCAGTGTCACCATGGTCTCTTTTGATCCGCACTGTCATCATGGACAATTGGTTCCATGAGGCCCCGCAGTGTCACAATGGTCCCTTGCTTCCATAGGTTTGATGTTGTAACAAAGGACTCCTTGCTTCTATGAGCTAGCCTGCTTTTTGCAGAGGTGTCTTTGGTTCCAACAAGGCCCCGCTGTGTCTCAGTGCACCCTGGCTTCCATGTGGATCTGGAGTATCACAAAGGCTCCTTGGTTCCACCAGGTCCTGCTGTGTCACAATGGGTCCTGTGGTCCCTGAGGCCCTCCAAAACCATCGTGGAGGCTTGCTTCCATGAGGTTCCATTATGTGCCAGTGGTCATCTTGGTTCCAGGAGTTTCCTTAGTGTCACAATGCTCTCCATGCTTCCATTAGGCCCTGCTTTGCCACAATGGTCCCCTTGTTTCCATGAGGCCCCGCTGTGTCACAATGGACCTATGGTTCCGTGATGTTGCGTGGTGTCACCGTGCTCTTCTTGAATCCGCCGTGTAACCATGGACCATTGGTTCCATGCAGCCGTGTCACAATGGGCTCCTTGATTCCATGATTCCCCACGGTGTCACAATGGAGCCTTGTTTCTAGGAGGTTCTGTACTGTCACAATTGCCTCATTGATGCCATCAGCCCCTGCAGTGTCACAATGGCTCCTTGGTTCCATGAGGAACACAATAGCTTGGCATAAGCATTGAGCAACAGCTGCTGAACACACCTGGCAACATCTGCTTGCATCAAAAGAGGGCTTCAAGCTGACAATGGCACCAGCAGCTTCCATCTGCAACAGAGACCCAGGAAAGGACAGGCTGTGCCGGTTTGGACAAATGTGGAGGAAAATATCCTCTTATAGAAGGCAGGTTACACCCAGCCCTCCCCCACCAGGTTTTTGGAAAAAAGAACTTTCCTGGGAAGAAAGTGAAAGAGATAAAACCTATTTTTTTAACAAACACACAGGAAAAGGATAACAATGCTAAATATTAAAAGCTCTCGCTGTGCAGAGAAAGCTGGGATAATTTGAGAGTCCTTCTGTGTTTCGGTGGGGTCTCCTGAAACATCCATAGACAGCGAGGCCCGTGCAAAGAAACAGGGAGCGATTCTTGAGAGAAGTTTCAGAGCTCTTTCTTCTCCAGCCACATGGGCGGGGCACTGCCAAAGAACTGAGCAATCACAGCACAACCAGGGCCCTCCTCGCACAAGGCAACACAAAATAAGCAGTGCTGAACAGGATTAGGGCACATGTCAGCAGGGAGCAGGGAGACCCCGTGCCCAGGCCATGCCTCTACCCCAGGGTCCCCTCTCCCATGACCTCATGGCAGGAGGGAGGAACCCCAACACTTCCGTAGGTGCAGTCTCTCTCCTCCTCCTTGCAGCTGGCTCATGGGCCCACATTCAGGGCCCCCACCTCGGGAGAAAATTCTCCCAATGTGCTCTGATGTTGAAAGAGTCAAGAAGAGAAGAAGGGAAAAAAAACCCCCGAAGTCCCAGGAAAACAAAGTTCAACTCTCCATCTCCCCCCAGAGAAAAGGAGTTGAAAACTGGCTAAAAAGAAACAAAGTTGCTTCCCTCTGCTCTTGCTGCAAGCAGGATGCAGAGGAGTGTGTATGTGTGTCCTTGAACAAACCCTCTGAGAAGTTTGTCTGGATTTTTTTCCTCTCCCCCCTCTCAGGCTCAGTTGAAAGGCACAGAAATGCACAAAGTTCACTTCTGGGCATAGAGCAGCAATAGGGGATACACATGATAAAGTCACCCCAAGACACAGGGACAGAGAATTCAGTGGAAAGACTCCGAGAATTCTGCTCCCAGAGATCATTCATTCCTGCTCACACTGACCCTTGTAGAAAGGGGACATCGTTCCAGGCAGCCTGTACTGAGCATGTGGCTCCTGAGTGGGGTTTGTTGTTTAGGAAACCTGCTCCGGCTTTTCCATTCTTTCCTTGCAAACAGGAAAACTTCTCCTGGGGCTGTGTGCAGGCAGAGCCCTGAGGAGAGCAGGTGGCACATGGTGCGCTGGGCTGGGACAGCCAGCTGCAGAGCTCAAGGGAAGAAGCCCAAAGTGTCACAATGGCTCCTTGCCTTCCCATGCAACACCTGGGTCACAATGGTCTCCTTGATTCCATGAGGCCCCACTGTGTCACAATGGCTCCTTGGTTCCATCAGGTTCCGCAGTGTCACCATGGTCTCCTTTGATCTGCACTGTCATCATGGACAATTGGTTCCATGAGGCCCCGCAGTGTCACAATGGTCCCTTGGTTGCATAGCTTTTACGTTGTAACAATGGACTCCTTGCTTCTATGAGCTAGCCTGCTTTTTGCAGAGGTGTCTTTGGTTCCAACAAGGCCCCGCTGTGTCTCAGTGCACCCTGGCTTCCATGTGGATCTGGAGTATCACAAAGGCTCCTTGGTTCCACCAGGTCCTGCTGTGTCACAATGGGTCCTGTGGTCCCTGAGGCCCTCCAAAGTCATCATGGATGCTTGCTTCCATGAGGTTCCATTATGTGCCAGTGGTCATCTTGGTTCCAGGAGTTTCCTTAGTGTCACAATGCTCTCCATGTTTCCATGATTCCCCACAATGTCACAATGCTCTCCAGGCTTCCATTAGGCCCTGCTTTGCCACAATGGTCCCCTTGTTTCCATGCGGCCTTGCTGTGTCACAATGGACGTACGGTTCCATGATGTTGCGTGGTGTCACCGTGCTCTTCTTGAATCCGCCGTGTAACCATGGACCATTGGTTCCATGCAGCCGTGTCACAATGGGCTCCTTGATTCCATGATTCCCCACGGTGTCACAATGGAGCCTTGTTTCTAGGAGGTTCTGTACTGTCACAATTGCCTCCTTGATGCCATCAGCCCCTGCAGTGTCACAATGGCTCCTTGGTTCCATGAGGAACACAATAGCTTGGCATAAGCATTGAGCAACAGCTGCTGAACACACCTGGCAACATCTGCTTGCATCAAAAGAGGGCTTCAAGCTGACAATGGCACCAGCAGCTTCCATCTGCAACAGAGACCCAGGAAAGGACAGGCTGTGCCGGTTTGGACAAATGTGGAGGAAAAAATCCTCTGATAGAAGGCAGGTTACACCCAGCCCTCCCCCACCAGCTTCGGGAAAAAAGAATTTTCCTGGGAAGAAAGTGAAAGAGATAAAAACCATTTTTTTAACAAACACCCAGGAAAAGGAGAACAATGCTAAATATTAAAAGCTCTCGCTGTGCAGAGAAAGCTGGGATAATTTGAGAGTCCTTCCGTGTTTCGGTGGGGTCTCCTGAAACATCCATAGACAGCGAGGCCCGTGCAAAGAAATAGGGAGCCATTCATGAGAGAAGTTTCAGAGCTCTTTCTTCTCCAGCCACATGGGCGGGGCACTGCCAAAGAACTGAGCAGTCACGGCACAACCAGGGCCCTCCTGGCACAGGGCAACACAAAATAAGCAGTGCTGAACAGGATTAGGGCACATGTGAGCAGGGAGCAGGGAGACCCCGTGCCCAGGCCATGCCTCTACCCCAGGGTCCCCTCTCCCATGACCGCATGGCAGGAGGGAGGAACCCCAACACTTCCGGAGGTGTAGTCTCTCTCCTCCTCCTTGCAGCTGGCTCATGGGCCCACATTCAGGGCCCCCACCTCGGGAGAAAATTCTCCCAATGTGCTCTGATGTTGAAAGAGTCAAGAAGAGAAGAAGGGAAAAAAAACCCCAAAGTCCCAGGAAAACAAAGTTCAACTCTCCATCTCCCCCCAGAGAAAAGGAGCTGAAAACTGGCTAAAAAGAAACAAAGTTGCTTCCTCTGCTCTTGCTGCAAGCAGAATGCAGAGGAGTGTGTATGTGTGTCCTTGAACAAACGCTCTGAGAAGGTTGTCCGGTTTTTTTTTCCTCTCCCCCCTCTCAGGCTCAGTTGAAAGGCACAGAAATGCACAAAGTTCACTTCTGGGCATAGAGCAGCAATAGGGGATACACATGATAAAGTCACCCCAAGACACAGGGACAGAGAATTCAGTGGAAAGACTCCGAGAATTCTGCTCCCAGAGATCATTCATTCCTGCTCACCCTGACCCTTGTAGAAAGGGGACATCGTTCCCGGCAGCCTGTACTGAGCATGTGGCTCCTGAGTGGGGTTTGTTGTTTGGGAAACCTGCTCCGGCTTTTCCATTCTTTCCTTCCAAACAGGAAAACTTCTCCTGGGGCTGTGTGCAGGCAGAGCCCTGAGGAGAGCAGGTGGCACATGGTGCGCTGGGCTGGGACAGCCAGCTGCAGAGCTCAAGGGAAGAAGCCCAAAGTGTCACAATGGCTCCTTGCCTTCACATGCAACACCTGGGTCACAATGGTCTCCTTGATTCCATGAGGCCCCACTGTGTCACAATGGCTCCTTGGTTCCATCGGGTTCCGCAGTGTCACCATGGTCTCTTTTGATCCGCATTGTCATCATGGACAATTGGTTCCATGAGGCCCCGCAGTGTCACAATGGTCCCTTGGTTGCATAGCTTTTACGTTGTAACAATGGACTCCTTGCTTCTATGAGCTAGCCTGCTTTTTGCAGAGGTGTCTTTGGTTCCAACAAGGCCCCGCTGTGTCTCAGTGCACCCTGGCTTCCATGTGGATCTGGAGTATCACAAAGGCTCCTTGGTTCCACCAGGTCCTGCTGTGTCACAATGGGTCCTGTGGTCCCTGAGGCCCTCCAAAGTCATCATGGATGCTTGCTTCCATGAGGTTCCATTATGTGCCAGTGGTCATCTTGGTTCCAGGAGTTTCCTTAGTGTCACAATGCTCTCCATGTTTCCATGATTCCCCACAATGTCACAATGCTCTCCAGGCTTCCATTAGGCCCTGCTTTGCCACAATGGTCCCCTTGTTTCCATGCGGCCTTGCTGTGTCACAATGGACGTACGGTTCCATGATGTTGCGTGGTGTCACCGTGCTCTTCTTGAATCCGCCGTGTAACCATGGACCATTGGTTCCATGCAGCCGTGTCACAATGGGCTCCTTGATTCCATGATTCCCCACGGTGTCACAATGGAGCCTTGTTTCTAGGAGGTTCTGTACTGTCACAATTGCCTCCTTGATGCCATCAGCCCCTGCAGTGTCACAATGGCTCCTTGGTTCCATGAGGAACACAATAGCTTGGCATAAGCATTGAGCAACAGCTGCTGAACACACCTGGCAACATCTGCTTGCATCAAAAGAGGGCTTCAAGCTGACAATGGCACCAGCAGCTTCCATCTGCAACAGAGACCCAGGAAAGGACAGGCTGTGCCGGTTTGGACAAATGTGGAGGAAAAAATCCTCTGATAGAAGGCAGGTTACACCCAGCCCTCCCCCACCAGCTTCGGGAAAAAAGAATTTTCCTGGGAAGAAAGTGAAAGAGATAAAAACCATTTTTTTAACAAACACCCAGGAAAAGGAGAACAATGCTAAATATTAAAAGCTCTCGCTGTGCAGAGAAAGCTGGGATAATTTGAGAGTCCTTCCGTGTTTCGGTGGGGTCTCCTGAAACATCCATAGACAGCGAGGCCCGTGCAAAGAAATAGGGAGCCATTCATGAGAGAAGTTTCAGAGCTCTTTCTTCTCCAGCCACATGGGCGGGGCACTGCCAAAGAACTGAGCAGTCACGGCACAACCAGGGCCCTCCTGGCACAGGGCAACACAAAATAAGCAGTGCTGAACAGGATTAGGGCACATGTGAGCAGGGAGCAGGGAGACCCCGTGCCCAGGCCATGCCTCTACCCCAGGGTCCCCTCTCCCATGACCGCATGGCAGGAGGGAGGAACCCCAACACTTCCGGAGGTGTAGTCTCTCTCCTCCTCCTTGCAGCTGGCTCATGGGCCCACATTCAGGGCCCCCACCTCGGGAGAAAATTCTCCCAATGTGCTCTGATGTTGAAAGAGTCAAGAAGAGAAGAAGGGAAAAAAAACCCCAAAGTCCCAGGAAAACAAAGTTCAACTCTCCATCTCCCCCCAGAGAAAAGGAGCTGAAAACTGGCTAAAAAGAAACAAAGTTGCTTCCTCTGCTCTTGCTGCAAGCAGAATGCAGAGGAGTGTGTATGTGTGTCCTTGAACAAACGCTCTGAGAAGGTTGTCCGGTTTTTTTTTCCTCTCCCCCCTCTCAGGCTCAGTTGAAAGGCACAGAAATGCACAAAGTTCACTTCTGGGCATAGAGCAGCAATAGGGGATACACATGATAAAGTCACCCCAAGACACAGGGACAGAGAATTCAGTGGAAAGACTCCGAGAATTCTGCTCCCAGAGATCATTCATTCCTGCTCACACTGACCCTTGTAGAAAGGGGACATCGTTCCCGGCAGCCTGTACTGAGCATGTGGCTCCTGAGTGGGGTTTGTTGTTTGGGAAACCTGCTCCGGCTTTTCCATTCTTTCCTTCCAAACAGGAAAACTTCTCCTGGGGCTGTGTGCAGGCAGAGCCCTGAGGAGAGCAGGTGGCACATGGTGCGCTGGGCTGGGACAGCCAGCTGCAGAGCTCAAGGGAAGAAGCCCAAAGTGTCACAATGGCTCCTTGCCTTCACATGCAACACCTGGGTCACAATGGTCTCCTTGATTCCATGAGGCCCCACTGTGTCACAATGGCTCCTTGGTTCCATCGGGTTCCGCAGTGTCACCATGGTCTCTTTTGATCCGCATTGTCATCATGGACAATTGGTTCCATGAGGCCCCGCAGTGTCACAATGGTCCCTTGCTTCCATAGGTTTGATGTTGTAACAATGGACTCCTTGCTTCTATGAGCTAGCCTGCTTTTTGCAGAGGTGTCTTTGGTTCCAACAAGGCCCCGCTGTGTCTCAGTGCACCCTGGCTTCCATGTGGATCTGGAGTATCACAAAGGCTCCTTGGTTCCACCAGGTCCTGCTGTGTCACAATGGGTCCTGTGGTCCCTGAGGCCCTCCAAAGTCATCATGGAGGCTTGCTTCCATGAGGTTCCATTATGTGCCAGTGGTCATCTTGGTTCCAGGAGTTTCCTTAGTGTCACAATGCTCTCCATGCTTCCATGATTCCCCACAATGTCACAATGCTCTCCATGCTTCCATTAGGCCCTGCTTTGCCACAATGGTCCCCTTGTTTCCATGAGGCCCCGCTGTGTCACAATGGACCTATGGTTCCATGATGTTGCGTGGTGTCACCGTGCTCTTCTTGAATCCGCAGTGTAACCATGGACCATTGGTTCCATGCGGCCTGGCCGTGTCACAATGGGCTCCGTGATTCCATGATTCCCCACGGTGTCACAATGGAGCCTTGTTTCTAGGAGGTTCTGTACTGTCACAATTGCCTCCTTGATGCCATCAGCCCCTGCAGTGTCACAATGGCTCCTTGGTTCCATGAGGAACACAATAGCTTGGCATAAGCATTGAGCAACAGCTGCTGAACACACCTGGCAACATCTGCTTGCATCAAAAGAGGGCGTCAAGCTGAGAATGGCACCAGCAGCTTCCATCTGCAACAGAGACCCAGGAAAGGACAGGCTGTGCCGGTTTGGACAAATGTGGAGGAAAATATCCTCTGATAGAAGGCAGGTTACACCCAGCCCTCCCCCACCAGCTTCGGGAAAAAAGAATTTTCCTGGGAAGAAAGTGAAAGAGATAAAAACCATTTTTTTAACAAACACCCAGGAAAAGGACAACAATGCTAAATATTAAAAGCTCTCGCTGTGCAGAGAAAGCTGGGATAATTTGAGAGTCCTTCCGTGTTTCGGTGGGGTCTCCTGAAACATCCATAGACAGCGAGGCCCGTGCAAAGAAATAGGGAGCGATTCTTGAGAGAAGTTTCAGAGCTCTTTCTTCTCCAGCCACATGGGCGGGGCACTGCCAAAGAACTGAGCAGTCACGGCACAACCAGGGCCCTCCTGGCACAGGGCAACACAAAATAAGCAGTGCTGAACAGGATTAGGGCACATGTGAGCAGGGAGCAGAGAGACCCCGTGCCCAGGCCATGCCTCTACCCCAGGGTCCCCTCTCCCATGACCTCATGGCAGGGGGGAGGAACCCCAACACTTCCGGAGGTGTAGTCTCTCTCCTCCTCCTTGCAGCTGGCTCATGGGCCCACATTCAGGGCCCCCACCTCGGGAGAAAATTCTCCCAATGTGCTCTGATGTTGAAAGAGTCAAGAAGAGAAGAAGGGAAAAAAACCCCCAAAGTCCCAGGAAAGCAAAGTTCAACTCTCCATCTCCCCCCAGAGAAAAGGAGCTGAAAACTGGCTAAAAAGAAACAAAGTTGCTTCCTCCGCTCTTGCTGCAAGCAGGATGCAGAGGAGTGTGTATGTGTGTCCTTGAACAAACGCTCTGAGAAGTTTGTCTGGTTTTTTTTTCCTCTCCCCCCTCTCAGGCTCAGTTGAAAGGCACAGAAATGCACAAAGTTCACTTCTGGGCATAGAGTAGCAATAGGGGATACACATGATAAAGTCACCCCAAGACACAGGGACAGAGAATTCAGTGGAAAGACTCCGAGAATTCTGCTCCCAGAGATCATTCATTCCTGCTCACCCTGACCCTTGTAGAAAGGGGACCTCGTTCCAGGCAGCCTGTACTGAGCATGTGGCTCCTGAGTGGGGTTTGTTGTTTGGGAAACCTGCTCCGGCTTTTCCATTCTTTCCTTCCAAACAGGAAAACTTCTCCTGGGGCTGTGTGCAGGCAGAGCCCTGAGGAGAGCAGGTGGCACATGGTGCGCTGGGCTGGGACAGCCAGCTGCAGAGCTCAAGGGAAGAAGCCCAAAGTGTCACAATGGCTCCTTGCCTTCACATGCAACACCTGGGTCACAATGGTCTCCTTGATTCCATGAGGCCCCACTGTGTCACAATGGCTCCTTGGTTCCATCGGGTTCCGCAGTGTCACCATGGTCTCTTTTGATCCGCACTGTCATCATGGACAATTGGTTCCATGAGGCCCCGCAGTGTCACAATGGTCCCTTGGTTCCATAGGTTTGATGTTGTAACAATGGACTCCTTGCTTCTATGAGCTAGCCTGCTTTTTGCAGAGGTGTCTTTGGTTCCAACAAGGCCCCGCTGTGTCTCAGTGCACCCTGGCTTCCATGTGGATCTGGAGCATCACAAAGGCTCCTTGGTTCCACCAGGTCCTGCTGTGTCACAATGGGTCCTGTGGTCCCTGAGGCCCTCCAAAGTCATCATGGAGGCTTGCTTCCATGAGGTTCCATTATGTGCCAGTGCTCATCTTGGTTCCAGGAGTTTCCTTAGTGTCACAATGCTCTCCATGCTTCCATGATTCCCCACAATGTCAAGATGCTCTCCATGCTTCCATTAGGCCCTGCTTTGCCACAATGGTCCCCTTGTTTCCATGAGGCCCCGCTGTGTCACAATGGACCTATGGTTCCATGATGTTGCGTGGTGTCACCGTGCTCTTCTTGAATCCGCAGTGTAACCATGGACCACTGGTTCCATGCGGCCTGGCCGTGTCACAATGGGCTCCGTGATTCCATGATTCCCCACGGTGTCACAATGGAGCCTTGTTTCTAGGAGGTTCTGTACTGTCACAATTGCCTCCTTGATGCCATCAGCCCCTGCAGTGTCACAATGGCTCCTTGGTTCCATGAGGAACACAATAGCTTGGCATAAGCATTGAGCAACAGCTGCTGAACACACCTGGCAACATCTGCTTGCATCAAAAGAGGGCTTCAAGCTGACAATGGCACCAGCAGCTTCCATCTGCAACAGAGACCCAGGAAAGGACAGGCTGTGCCGGTTTGGACAAATGTGGAGGAAAATATCCTCTGATAGAAGGCAGGTTACACCCAGCCCTCCCCCACCAGCTTCGGGAAAAAAGAATTTTCCTGGGAAGAAAGTGAAAGAGATAAAAACCATTTTTTTAACAAACACACAGGAAAAGGAGAACAATGCTAAATATTAAAAGCTCTCGCTGTGCAGAGAAAGCTGGGATAATTTGAGAGTCCTTCCGTGTTTCGGTGGGGTCTCCTGAAACATCCATAGACAGCGAGGCCCGTGCAAAGAAATAGGGAGCCATTCATGAGAGAAGTTTCAGAGCTCTTTCTTCTCCAGCCACATGGGCGGGGCACTGCCAAAGAACTGAGCAGTCACGGCACAACCAGGGCCCTCCTGGCACAGGGCAACACAAAATAAGCAGTGCTGAACAGGATTAGGGCACATGTCAGCAGGGAGCAGGGAGACCCCGTGCCCAGGCCATGCCTCTACCCCAGGGTCCCCTCTCCCATGACCTCATGGCAGGGGGGAGGAACCCCAACACTTCCGGAGGTGTAGTCTCTCTCCTCCTCCTTGCAGCTGGCTCATGGGCCCACATTCAGGGCCCCCACCTCGGGAGAAAATTCTCCCAATGTGGTCTGATGTTGAAAGAGTCAAGAAGAGAAGAAGGGAAAAAAAACCCCAAAGTCCCAGGAAAACAAAGTTCAACTCTCCATCTCTCCCCAGAGAAAAGGAGCTGAAAACTGGCTAAAAAGAAACAAAGTTGCTTCCTCCGCTCTTGCTGCAAGCAGGATGCAGAGGAGTGTGTATGTGTGTCCTTGAACAAACGCTCTGAGAAGTTTGTCCGGTTTTTTTTTCCTCTCCCCCCTCTCAGGCTCAGTTGAAAGGCACAGAAATGCACAAAGTTCACTTCTGGGCATAGAGCAGCAATAGGGGATACACATGATAAAGTCACCCCAAGACACAGGGACAGAGAATTCAGTGGAAAGACTCCGAGAATTCTGCTCCCAGAGAATTCTGCTCACACTGACCCTTGTAGAAAGGGGACATCGTTCCCGGCAGCCTGTACTGAGCATGTGGCTCCTGAGTGGGGTTTGTTGTTTGGGAAACCTGCTCCAGCTTTTCCATTCTTTCCTTGCAAACAGGAAAACTTCTCCTGGGGCTGTGTGCAGGCAGAGCCCTGAGGAGAGCAGGTGGCACATGGTGCGCTGGGCTGGGACAGCCAGCTGCAGAGCTCAAGGGAAGAAGCCCAAAGTGTCACAATGGCTCCTTGCCTTCACATGCAACACCTGGGTCACAATGGTCTCCTTGATTCCATGAGGCCCCACTGTGTCACAATGGCTCCTTGGTTCCATCGGGTTCCGCAGTGTCACCATGGTCTCTTTTGATCCGCACTGTCATCATGGACAATTGGTTCCATGAGGCCCCGCAGTGTCACAATGGTCCCTTGGTTCCATAGGTTTGATGTTGTAACAATGGACTCCTTGCTTCTATGAGCTAGCCTGCTTTTTGCAGAGGTGTCTTTGGTTCCAACAAGGCCCCGCTGTGTCTCAGTGCACCCTGGCTTCCATGTGGATCTGGAGCATCACAAAGGCTCCTTGGTTCCACCAGGTCCTGCTGTGTCACAATGGGTCCTGTGGTCCCCGAGGCCCTCCAAAGTCATCATGGAGGCTTGCTTCCATGAGGTTCCATTATGTGCCAGTGGTCATCTTGGTTCCAGGAGTTTCCTTAGTGTCACAATGCTCTCCATGCTTCCATGATTCCCCACAATGTCACAATGCTCTCCATGCTTCCATTAGGCCCTGCTTTGCCACAATGGTCCCCTTGTTTCCATGAGGCCCCGCTGTGTCACAATGGACCTATGGTTCCATGATGTTGCGTGGTGTCACCGTGCTCTTCTTGAATCCGCAGTGTAACCATGGACCATTGGTTCCATGCGGCCTGGCCGTGTCACAACGGGCTCCGTGATTCCATGATTCCCCACGGTGTCACAATGGAGCCTTGTTTCTAGGAGGTTCTGTACTGTCACAATTGCCTCCTTGATGCCATCAGCCCCTGCAGTGTCACAATGGCTCCTTGGTTCCATGAGGAACACAATAGCTTGGCATAAGCATTGAGCAACAGCTGCTGAACACACCTGGCAACATCTGCTTGCATCAAAAGAGGGCGTCAAGCTGACAATGGCACCAGCAGCTTCCATCTGCAACAGAGACCCAGGAAAGGACAGGCTGTGCCGGTTTGGACAAATGTGGAGGAAAAAATCCTCTGATAGAAGGCAGGTTACACCCAGCCCTCCCCCACCAGCTTCGGGAAAAAAGAATTTTCCTGGGAAGAAAGTGAAAGAGATAAAAACTATTTTTTTAACAAACACACAGGAAAAGGATAACAATGCTAAATATTAAAAGCTCTCGCTGTGCAGAGAAAGCTGGGATAATTTGAGAGTCCTTCCATGTTTCGGTGGGGTCTCCTGAAACATCCATAGACAGCGAGGCCCGTGCAAAGAAATAGGGAGCGATTCTTGAGAGAAGTTTCAGAGCTCTTTCTTCTCCAGCCACATGGGCGGGGCACTGCCAAAGAACTGAGCAATCACGGCACAACCAGGGCCCTCCTGGCACAGGGCAACACAAAATAAGCAGTGCTGAACAGGATTAGGGCACATGTGAGCAGGGAGCAGGGAGACCCCGTGCCCAGGCCATGCCTCTACCCCAGGGTCCCCTCTCCCATGACCGCATGGCAGGAGGGAGGAACCCCAACACTTCCGGAGGTGTAGTCTCTCTCCTCCTCCTTGCAGCTGGCTCATGGGCCCACATTCAGGGCCCCCACCTCGGGAGAAAATTCTCCCAATGTGCTCTGATGTTGAAAGAGTCAAGAAGAGAAGAAGGGAAAAAAATCCCCCGAAGTCCCAGGAAAACAAAGTTCAACTCTCCATCTCCCCCCAGAGAAAAGGAGCTGAAAACTGGCTAAAAAGAAACAAAGTTGCTTCCCTCTGCTCTTGCTGCAAGCAGAATGCAGAGGAGTGTGTATGTGTGTCCTTGAACAAACGCTCTGAGAAGTTTGTCCGGTTTTTTTTCCTCTCCCCCCTCTCAGGCTCAGTTGAAAGGCACAGAAATGCACAAAGTTCACTTCTGGGCATAGAGCAGCAATAGGGGATACACATGATAAAGTCACCCCAAGACACAGGGACAGAGAATTCAGTGGAAAGACTCCGAGAATTCTGCTCCCAGAGATCATTCATTCCTGCTCACCCTGACCCTTGTAGAAAGGGGACATCGTTCCAGGCAGCCTGTACTGAGCATGTGGCTCCTGAGTGGGGTTTGTTGTTTAGGAAACCTGCTCCGGCTTTTCCATTCTTTCCTTGCAAACAGGAAAACTTCTCCTGGGGCTGTGTGCAGGCAGAGCCCTGAGGAGAGCAGGTGGCACATGGTGCGCTGGGCTGGGACAGCCAGCTGCAGAGCTCAAGGGAAGAAGCCCAAAGTGTCACAATGGCTCCTTGCCTTCCCATGCAACACCTGGGTCACAATGGTCTCCTTGATTCCATGAGGCCCCACTGTGTCACAATGGCTCCTTGGTTCCATCAGGTTCCGCAGTGTCACCATGGTCTCCTTTGATCCGCACTGTCATCATGGACAATTGGTTCCATGAGGCCCCGCAGTGTCACAATGGTCCCTTGGTTGCATAGCTTTTACGTTGTAACAATGGACTCCTTGCTTCTATGAGCTAGCCTGCTTTTTGCAGAGGTGTCTTTGGTTCCAACAAGGCCCCGCTGTGTCTCAGTGCACCCTGGCTTCCATGTGGATCTGGAGTATCACAAAGGCTCCTTGGTTCCACCAGGTCCTGCTGTGTCACAATGGGTCCTGTGGTCCCTGAGGCCCTCCAAAACCATCGTGGAGGCTTGCTTCCATGAGGTTCCATTATGTGCCAGTGGTCATCTTGGTTCCAGGAGTTTCCTTAGTGTCACAATGCTCTCCATGCTTCCATTAGGCCCTGCTTTGCCACAATGGTCCCCTTGTTTCCATGAGGCCCCGCTGTGTCACAATGGACCTATGGTTCCGTGATGTTGCGTGGTGTCACCGTGCTCTTCTTGAATCCGCCGTGTAACCATGGACCATTGGTTCCATGCAGCCGTGTCACAATGGGCTCCTTGATTCCATGATTCCCCACGGTGTCACAATGGAGCCTTGTTTCTAGGAGGTTCTGTACTGTCACAATTGCCTCATTGATGCCATCAGCCCCTGCAGTGTCACAATGGCTCCTTGGTTCCATGAGGAACACAATAGCTTGGCATAAGCATTGAGCAACAGCTGCTGAACACACCTGGCAACATCTGCTTGCATCAAAAGAGGGCTTCAAGCTGACAATGGCACCAGCAGCTTCCATCTGCAACAGAGACCCAGGAAAGGACAGGCTGTGCCGGTTTGGACAAATTTGGAGGAAAATATCCTCTTATAGAAGGCAGGTTACACCCAGCCCTCCCCCACCAGGTTTTTGGAAAAAAGAACTTTCCTGGGAAGAAAGTGAAAGAGATAAAACCTATTTTTTTAACAAACACACAGGAAAAGGATAACAATGCTAAATATTAAAAGCTCTCGCTGTGCAGAGAAAGCTGGGATAATTTGAGAGTCCTTCTGTGTTTCGGTGGGGTCTCCTGAAACATCCATAGACAGCGAGGCCCGTGCAAAGAAACAGGGAGCGATTCTTGAGAGAAGTTTCAGAGCTCTTTCTTCTCCAGCCACATGGGCGGGGCACTGCCAAAGAACTGAGCAATCACAGCACAACCAGGGCCCTCCTCGCACAAGGCAACACAAAATAAGCAGTGCTGAACAGGATTAGGGCACATGTCAGCAGGGAGCAGGGAGACCCCGTGCCCAGGCCATGCCTCTACCCCAGGGTCCCCTCTCCCATGACCTCATGGCAGGGGGGAGGAACCCCAACACTTCCGTAGGTGCAGTCTCTCTCCTCCTCCTTGCAGCTGGCTCATGGGCCCACATTCAGGGCCCCCACCTCGGGAGAAAATTCTCCCAATGTGCTCTGATGTTGAAAGAGTCAAGAAGAGAAGAAGGGAAAAAAAACCCCCGAAGTCCCAGGAAAACAAAGTTCAACTCTCCATCTCCCCCCAGAGAAAAGGAGTTGAAAACTGGCTAAAAAGAAACAAAGTTGCTTCCCTCTGCTCTTGCTGCAAGCAGGATGCAGAGGAGTGTGTATGTGTGTCCTTGAACAAACCCTCTGAGAAGTTTGTCTGGATTTTTTTCCTCTCCCCCCTCTCAGGCTCAGTTGAAAGGCACAGAAATGCACAAAGTTCACTTCTGGGCATAGAGCAGCAATAGGGGATACACATGATAAAGTCACCCCAAGACACAGGGACAGAGAATTCAGTGGAAAGACTCCGAGAATTCTGCTCCCAGAGATCATTCATTCCTGCTCACACTGACCCTTGTAGAAAGGGGACATCGTTCCAGGCAGCCTGTACTGAGCATGTGGCTCCTGAGTGGGGTTTGTTGTTTAGGAAACCTGCTCCGGCTTTTCCATTCTTTCCTTCCAAACAGGAAAACTTCTCCTGGGGCTGTGTGCAGGCAGAGCCCTGAGGAGAGCAGGTGGCACATGGTGCGCTGGGCTGGGACAGCCAGCTGCAGAGCTCAAGGGAAGAAGCCCAAAGTGTCACAATGGCTCCTTGCCTTCCCATGCAACACCTGGGTCACAATGGTCTCCTTGATTCCATGAGGCCCCACTGTGTCACAATGGCTCCTTGGTTCCATCAGGTTCCGCAGTGTCACCATGGTCTCCTTTGATCCGCACTGTCATCATGGACAATTGGTTCCATGAGGCCCCGCAGTGTCACAATGGTCCCTTGGTTGCATAGCTTTTACGTTGTAACAATGGACTCCTTGCTTCTATGAGCTAGCCTGCTTTTTGCAGAGGTGTCTTTGGTTCCAACAAGGCCCCGCTGTGTCTCAGTGCACCCTGGCTTCCATGTGGATCTGGAGTATCACAAAGGCTCCTTGGTTCCACCAGGTCCTGCTGTGTCACAATGGGTCCTGTGGTCCCTGAGGCCCTCCAAAGTCATCATGGATGCTTGCTTCCATGAGGTTCCATTATGTGCCAGTGGTCATCTTGGTTCCAGGAGTTTCCTTAGTGTCACAATGCTCTCCATGTTTCCATGATTCCCCACAATGTCACAATGCTCTCCAGGCTTCCATTAGGCCCTGCTTTACCACAATGGTCCCCTTGTTTCCATGAGGCCCCGCTGTGTCACAATGGACCTATGGTTCCATGATGTTGCGTGGTGTCACCGTGCTCTTCTTGAATCCGCCGTGTAACCATGGACCATTGGTTCCATGCAGCCGTGTCACAATGGGCTCCTTGATTCCATGATTCCCCACGGTGTCACAATGGAGCCTTGTTTCTAGGAGGTTCTGTACTGTCACAATTGCCTCCTTGATGCCATCAGCCCCTGCAGTGTCACAATGGCTCCTTGGTTCCATGAGGAACACAATAGCTTGGCATAAGCATTGAGCAACAGCTGCTGAACACACCTGGCAACATCTGCTTGCATCAAAAGAGGGCTTCAAGCTGACAATGGCACCAGCAGCTTCCATCTGCAACAGAGACCCAGGAAAGGACAGGCTGTGCCGGTTTGGACAAATGTGGAGGAAAAAATCCTCTGATAGAAGGCAGGTTACACCCAGCCCTCCCCCACCAGCTTCGGGAAAAAAGAATTTTCCTGGGAAGAAAGTGAAAGAGATAAAAACCATTTTTTTAACAAACACCCAGGAAAAGGAGAACAATGCTAAATATTAAAAGCTCTCGCTGTGCAGAGAAAGCTGGGATAATTTGAGAGTCCTTCCGTGTTTCGGTGGGGTCTCCTGAAACATCCATAGACAGCGAGGCCCGTGCAAAGAAATAGGGAGCCATTCATGAGAGAAGTTTCAGAGCTCTTTCTTCTCCAGCCACATGGGCGGGGCACTGCCAAAGAACTGAGCAATCACGGCACAACCAGGGCCCTCCTGGCACAGGGCAACACAAAATAAGCAGTGCTGAACAGGATTAGGGCACATGTGAGCAGGGAGCAGGGAGACCCCGTGCCCAGGCCATGCCTCTACCCCAGGGTCCCCTCTCCCATGACCTCATGGCAGCGGGGAGGAACCCCAACACTTCCGGAGGTGTAGTCTCTCTCCTCCTCCTTGCAGCTGGCTCATGGGCCCACATTCAGGGCCCCCACCTCGGGAGAAAATTCTCCCAATGTGCTCTGATGTTGAAAGAGTCAAGAAGAGAAGAAGGGAAAAAAAACCCCAAAGTCCCAGGAAAACAAAGTTCAACTCTCCATCTCCCCCCAGAGAAAAGGAGCTGAAAACTGGCTAAAAAGAAACAAAGTTGCTTCCTCTGCTCTTGCTGCAAGCAGAATGCAGAGGAGTGTGTATGTGTGTCCTTGAACAAACGCTCTGAGAAGGTTGTCCGGTTTTTTTTTCCTCTCCCCCCTCTCAGGCTCAGTTGAAAGGCACAGAAATGCACAAAGTTCACTTCTGGGCATAGAGCAGCAATAGGGGATACACATGATAAAGTCACCCCAAGACACAGGGACAGAGAATTCAGTGGAAAGACTCCGAGAATTCTGCTCCCAGAGATCATTCATTCCTGCTCACCCTGACCCTTGTAGAAAGGGGACATCGTTCCCGGCAGCCTGTACTGAGCATGTGGCTCCTGAGTGGGGTTTGTTGTTTGGGAAACCTGCTCCGGCTTTTCCATTCTTTCCTTCCAAACAGGAAAACTTCTCCTGGGGCTGTGTGCAGGCAGAGCCCTGAGGAGAGCAGGTGGCACATGGTGCGCTGGGCTGGGACAGCCAGCTGCAGAGCTCAAGGGAAGAAGCCCAAAGTGTCACAATGGCTCCTTGCCTTCACATGCAACACCTGGGTCACAATGGTCTCCTTGATTCCATGAGGCCCCACTGTGTCACAATGGCTCCTTGGTTCCATCGGGTTCCGCAGTGTCACCATGGTCTCTTTTGATCCGCATTGTCATCATGGACAATTGGTTCCATGAGGCCCCGCAGTGTCACAATGGTCCCTTGCTTCCATAGGTTTGATGTTGTAACAATGGACTCCTTGCTTCTATGAGCTAGCCTGCTTTTTGCAGAGGTGTCTTTGGTTCCAACAAGGCCCCGCTGTGTCTCAGTGCACCCTGGCTTCCATGTGGATCTGGAGTATCACAAAGGCTCCTTGGTTCCACCAGGTCCTGCTGTGTCACAATGGGTCCTGTGGTCCCTGAGGCCCTCCAAAGTCATCATGGAGGCTTGCTTCCATGAGGTTCCATTATGTGCCAGTGGTCATCTTGGTTCCAGGAGTTTCCTTAGTGTCACAATGCTCTCCATGCTTCCATGATTCCCCACAATGTCACAATGCTCTCCATGCTTCCATTAGGCCCTGCTTTGCCACAATGGTCCCCTTGTTTCCATGAGGCCCCGCTGTGTCACAATGGACCTATGGTTCCATGATGTTGCGTGGTGTCACCGTGCTCTTCTTGAATCCGCAGTGTAACCATGGACCATTGGTTCCATGCGGCCTGGCCGTGTCACAATGGGCTCCGTGATTCCATGATTCCCCACGGTGTCACAATGGAGCCTTGTTTCTAGGAGGTTCTGTACTGTCACAATTGCCTCCTTGATGCCATCAGCCCCTGCAGTGTCACAATGGCTCCTTGGTTCCATGAGGAACACAATAGCCTGGCATAAGCATTGAGCAACAGCTGCTGAACACACCTGGCAACATCTGCTTGCATCAAAAGAGGGCGTCAAGCTGAGAATGGCACCAGCAGCTTCCATCTGCAACAGAGACCCAGGAAAGGACAGGCTGTGCCGGTTTGGACAAATGTGGAGGAAAATATCCTCTGATAGAAGGCAGGTTACACCCAGCCCTCCCCCACCAGCTTCGGGAAAAAAGAATTTTCCTGGGAAGAAAGTGAAAGAGATAAAAACCATTTTTTTAACAAACACCCAGGAAAAGGAGAACAATGCTAAATATTAAAAGCTCTCGCTGTGCAGAGAAAGCTGGGATAATTTGAGAGTCCTTCCGTGTTTCGGTGGGGTCTCCTGAAACATCCATAGACAGCGAGGCCCGTGCAAAGAAATAGGGAGCCATTCATGAGAGAAGTTTCAGAGCTCTTTCTTCTCCAGCCACATGGGCGGGGCACTGCCAAAGAACTGAGCAGTCACGGCACAACCAGGGCCCTCCTGGCACAGGGCAACACAAAATAAGCAGTGCTGAACAGGATTAGGGCACATGTGAGCAGGGAGCAGGGAGACCCCGTGCCCAGGCCATGCCTCTACCCCAGGGTCCCCTCTCCCATGACCTCATGGCAGGGGGGAGGAACCCCAACACTTCCGGAGGTGTAGTCTCTCTCCTCCTCCTTGCAGCTGGCTCATGGGCCCACATTCAGGGCCCCCACCTCGGGAGAAAATTCTCCCAATGTGCTCTGATGTTGAAAGAGTCAAGAAGAGAAGAAGGGAAAAAAAACCCCAAAGTCCCAGGAAAACAAAGTTCAACTCTCCATCTCCCCCCAGAGAAAAGGAGCTGAAAACTGGCTAAAAAGAAACAAAGTTGCTTCCTCTGCTCTTGCTGCAAGCAGAATGCAGAGGAGTGTGTATGTGTGTCCTTGAACAAACGCTCTGAGAAGGTTGTCCGGTTTTTTTTTCCTCTCCCCCCTCTCAGGCTCAGTTGAAAGGCACAGAAATGCACAAAGTTCACTTCTGGGCATAGAGCAGCAATAGGGGATACACATGATAAAGTCACCCCAAGACACAGGGACAGAGAATTCAGTGGAAAGACTCCGAGAATTCTGCTCCCAGAGATCATTCATTCCTGCTCACCCTGACCCTTGTAGAAAGGGGACATCGTTCCCGGCAGCCTGTACTGAGCATGTGGCTCCTGAGTGGGGTTTGTTGTTTGGGAAACCTGCTCCGGCTTTTCCATTCTTTCCTTCCAAACAGGAAAACTTCTCCTGGGGCTGTGTGCAGGCAGAGCCCTGAGGAGAGCAGGTGGCACATGGTGCGCTGGGCTGGGACAGCCAGCTGCAGAGCTCAAGGGAAGAAGCCCAAAGTGTCACAATGGCTCCTTGCCTTCACATGCAACACCTGGGTCACAATGGTCTCCTTGATTCCATGAGGCCCCACTGTGTCACAATGGCTCCTTGGTTCCATCGGGTTCCGCAGTGTCACCATGGTCTCTTTTGATCCGCACTGTCATCATGGACAATTGGTTCCATGAGGCCCCGCAGTGTCACAATGGTCCCTTGCTTCCATAGGTTTGATGTTGTAACAATGGACTCCTTGCTTCTATGAGCTAGCCTGCTTTTTGCAGAGGTGTCTTTGGTTCCAACAAGGCCCCGCTGTGTCTCAGTGCACCCTGGCTTCCATGTGGATCTGGAGCATCACAAAGGCTCCTTGGTTCCACCAGGTCCTGCTGTGTCACAATGGGTCCTGTGGTCCCCGAGGCCCTCCAAAGTCATCATGGAGGCTTGCTTCCATGAGGTTCCATTATGTGCCAGTGGTCATCTTGGTTCCAGGAGTTTCCTTAGTGTCACAATGCTCTCCATGCTTCCATGATTCCCCACAATGTCACAATGCTCTCCATGCTTCCATTAGGCCCTGCTTTGCCACAATGGTCCCCTTGTTTCCATGAGGCCCCGCTGTGTCACAATGGACCTATGGTTCCATGATGTTGCGTGGTGTCACCGTGCTCTTCTTGAATCCGCAGTGTAACCATGGACCATTGGTTCCATGCGGCCTGGCCGTGTCACAACAGGCTCCGTGATTCCATGATTCCCCACGGTGTCACAATGGAGCCTTGTTTCTAGGAGGTTCTGTACTGTCACAATTGCCTCCTTGATGCCATCAGCCCCTGCAGTGTCACAATGGCTCCTTGGTTCCATGAGGAACACAATAGCTTGGCATAAGCATTGAGCAACAGCTGCTGAACACACCTGGCAACATCTGCTTGCATCAAAAGAGGGCTTCAAGCTGACAATGGCACCAGCAGCTTCCATCTGCAACAGAGACCCAGGAAAGGACAGGCTGTGCCGGTTTGGACAAATGTGGAGGAAAATATCCTCTGATAGAAGGCAGGTTACACCCAGCCCTCCCCCACCAGCTTCGGGAAAAAAGAATTTTCCTGGGAAGAAAGTGAAAGAGATAAAAACCATTTTTTTAACAAACACCCAGGAAAAGGAGAACAATGCTAAATATTAAAAGCTCTCGCTGTGCAGAGAAAGCTGGGATAATTTGAGAGTCCTTCCGTGTTTCGGTGGGGTCTCCTGAAACATCCATAGACAGCGAGGCCCGTGCAAAGAAATAGGGAGCCATTCATGAGAGAAGTTTCAGAGCTCTTTCTTCTCCAGCCACATGGGCGGGGCACTGCCAAAGAACTGAGCAGTCACGGCACAACCAGGGCCCTCCTGGCACAGGGCAACACAAAATAAGCAGTGCTGAACAGGATTAGGGCACATGTGAGCAGGGAGCAGGGAGACCCCGTGCCCAGGCCATGCCTCTACCCCAGGGTCCCCTCTCCCATGACCTCATGGCAGGGGGGAGGAACCCCAACACTTCCGGAGGTGTAGTCTCTCTCCTCCTCCTTGCAGCTGGCTCATGGGCCCACATTCAGGGCCCCCACCTCGGGAGAAAATTCTCCCAATGTGCTCTGATGTTGAAAGAGTCAAGAAGAGAAGAAGGGAAAAAAAACCCCAAAGTCCCAGGAAAACAAAGTTCAACTCTCCATCTCCCCCCAGAGAAAAGGAGCTGAAAACTGGCTAAAAAGAAACAAAGTTGCTTCCTCTGCTCTTGCTGCAAGCAGAATGCAGAGGAGTGTGTATGTGTGTCCTTGAACAAACGCTCTGAGAAGGTTGTCCGGTTTTTTTTTCCTCTCCCCCCTCTCAGGCTCAGTTGAAAGGCACAGAAATGCACAAAGTTCACTTCTGGGCATAGAGCAGCAATAGGGGATACACATGATAAAGTCACCCCAAGACACAGGGACAGAGAATTCAGTGGAAAGACTCCGAGAATTCTGCTCCCAGAGATCATTCATTCCTGCTCACCCTGACCCTTGTAGAAAGGGGACATCGTTCCCGGCAGCCTGTACTGAGCATGTGGCTCCTGAGTGGGGTTTGTTGTTTGGGAAACCTGCTCCGGCTTTTCCATTCTTTCCTTCCAAACAGGAAAACTTCTCCTGGGGCTGTGTGCAGGCAGAGCCCTGAGGAGAGCAGGTGGCACATGGTGCGCTGGGCTGGGACAGCCAGCTGCAGAGCTCAAGGGAAGAAGCCCAAAGTGTCACAATGGCTCCTTGCCTTCCCATGCAACACCTGGGTCACAATGGTCTCCTTGATTCCATGAGGCCCCACTGTGTCACAATGGCTCCTTGGTTCCATCGGGTTCCGCAGTGTCACCATGGTCTCTTTTGATCCGCACTGTCATCATGGACAATTGGTTCCATGAGGCCCCGCAGTGTCACAATGGTCCCTTGGTTGCATAGCTTTTACGTTGTAACAATGGACTCCTTGCTTCTATGAGCTAGCCTGCTTTTTGCAGAGGTGTCTTTGGTTCCAACAAGGCCCCGCTGTGTCTCAGTGCACCCTGGCTTCCATGTGGATCTGGAGCATCACAAAGGCTCCTTGGTTCCACCAGGTCCTGCTGTGTCACAATGGGTCCTGTGGTCCCCGAGGCCCTCCAAAGTCATCATGGAGGCTTGCTTCCATGAGGTTCCATTATGTGCCAGTGGTCATCTTGGTTCCAGGAGTTTCCTTAGTGTCACAATGCTCTCCATGCTTCCATGATTCCCCACAATGTCACAATGCTCTCCATGCTTCCATTAGGCCCTGCTTTGCCACAATGGTCCCCTTGTTTCCATGAGGCCCCGCTGTGTCACAATGGACCTATGGTTCCATGATGTTGCGTGGTGTCACCGTGCTCTTCTTGAATCCGCAGTGTAACCATGGACCATTGGTTCCATGCGGCCTGGCCGTGTCACAACAGGCTCCGTGATTCCATGATTCCCCACGGTGTCACAATGGAGCCTTGTTTCTAGGAGGTTCTGTACTGTCACAATTGCCTCCTTGATGCCATCAGCCCCTGCAGTGTCACAATGGCTCCTTGGTTCCATGAGGAACACAATAGCTTGGCATAAGCATTGAGCAACAGCTGCTGAACACACCTGGCAACATCTGCTTGCATCAAAAGAGGGCTTCAAGCTGACAATGGCACCAGCAGCTTCCATCTGCAACAGAGACCCAGGAAAGGACAGGCTGTGCCGGTTTGGACAAATGTGGAGGAAAATATCCTCTGATAGAAGGCAGGTTACACCCAGCCCTCCCCCACCAGCTTCGGGAAAAAAGAATTTTCCTGGGAAGAAAGTGAAAGAGATAAAAACCATTTTTTTAACAAACACCCAGGAAAAGGAGAACAATGCTAAATATTAAAAGCTCTCGCTGTGCAGAGAAAGCTGGGATAATTTGAGAGTCCTTCCGTGTTTCGGTGGGGTCTCCTGAAACATCCATAGACAGCGAGGCCCGTGCAAAGAAATAGGGAGCCATTCATGAGAGAAGTTTCAGAGCTCTTTCTTCTCCAGCCACATGGGCGGGGCACTGCCAAAGAACTGAGCAGTCACGGCACAACCAGGGCCCTCCTGGCACAGGGCAACACAAAATAAGCAGTGCTGAACAGGATTAGGGCACATGTCAGCAGGGAGCAGGGAGACCCCGTGCCCAGGCCATGCCTCTACCCCAGGGTCCCCTCTCCCATGACCTCATGGCAGGGGGGAGGAACCCCAACACTTCCGGAGGTGTAGTCTCTCTCCTCCTCCTTGCAGCTGGCTCATGGGCCCACATTCAGGGCCCCCACCTCGGGAGAAAATTCTCCCAATGTGGTCTGATGTTGAAAGAGTCAAGAAGAGAAGAAGGGAAAAAAAACCCCAAAGTCCCAGGAAAACAAAGTTCAACTCTCCATCTCTCCCCAGAGAAAAGGAGCTGAAAACTGGCTAAAAAGAAACAAAGTTGCTTCCTCCGCTCTTGCTGCAAGCAGGATGCAGAGGAGTGTGTATGTGTGTCCTTGAACAAACGCTCTGAGAAGTTTGTCCGGTTTTTTTTCCTCTCCCCCCTCTCAGGCTCAGTTGAAAGGCACAGAAATGCACAAAGTTCACTTCTGGGCATAGAGCAGCACTAGGGGATACACATGATAAAGTCACCCCAAGACACAGGGACAGAGAATTCAGTGGAAAGACTCCGAGAATTCTGCTCCCAGAGATCATTCATTCCTGCTCACCCTGACCCTTGTAGAAAGGGGACATCGTTCCAGGCAGCCTGTACTGAGCATGTGGCTCCTGAGTGGGGTTTGTTGTTTAGGAAACCTGCTCCGGCTTTTCCATTCTTTCCTTCCAAACAGGAAAACTTCTCCTGGGGCTGTGTGCAGGCAGAGCCCTGAGGAGAGCAGGTGGCACATGGTGCGCTGGGCTGGGACAGCCAGCTGCAGAGCTCAAGGGAAGAAGCCCAAAGTGTCACAATGGCTCCTTGCCTTCACATGCAACACCTGGGTCACAATGGTCTCCTTGATTCCATGAGGCCCCACTGTGTCACAATGGCTCCTTGGTTCCATCAGGTTCCGCAGTGTCACCATGGTCTCTTTTGATCCGCACTGTCATCATGGACAATTGGTTCCATGAGGCCCCGCAGTGTCACAATGGTCCCTTGCTTCCATAGGTTTGATGTTGTAACAAAGGACTCCTTGCTTCTATGAGCTAGCCTGCTTTTTGCAGAGGTGTCTTTGGTTCCAACAAGGCCCCGCTGTGTCTCAGTGCACCCTGGCTTCCATGTGGATCTGGAGTATCACAAAGGCTCCTTGGTTCCACCAGGTCCTGCTGTGTCACAATGGGTCCTGTGGTCCCTGAGGCCCTCCAAAACCATCGTGGAGGCTTGCTTCCATGAGGTTCCATTATGTGCCAGTGGTCATCTTGGTTCCAGGAGTTTCCTTAGTGTCACAATGCTCTCCATGCTTCCATTAGGCCCTGCTTTGCCACAATGGTCCCCTTGTTTCCATGAGGCCCCGCTGTGTCACAATGGACCTATGGTTCCGTGATGTTGCGTGGTGTCACCGTGCTCTTCTTGAATCCGCCGTGTAACCATGGACCATTGGTTCCATGCAGCCGTGTCACAATGGGCTCCTTGATTCCATGATTCCCCACGGTGTCACAATGGAGCCTTGTTTCTAGGAGGTTCTGTACTGTCACAATTGCCTCATTGATGCCATCAGCCCCTGCAGTGTCACAATGGCTCCTTGGTTCCATGAGGAACACAATAGCTTGGCATAAGCATTGAGCAACAGCTGCTGAACACACCTGGCAACATCTGCTTGCATCAAAAGAGGGCTTCAAGCTGACAATGGCACCAGCAGCTTCCATCTGCAACAGAGACCCAGGAAAGGACAGGCTGTGCCGGTTTGGACAAATGTGGAGGAAAATATCCTCTTATAGAAGGCAGGTTACACCCAGCCCTCCCCCACCAGGTTTTTGGAAAAAAGAACTTTCCTGGGAAGAAAGTGAAAGAGATAAAACCTATTTTTTTAACAAACACACAGGAAAAGGATAACAATGCTAAATATTAAAAGCTCTCGCTGTGCAGAGAAAGCTGGGATAATTTGAGAGTCCTTCTGTGTTTCGGTGGGGTCTCCTGAAACATCCATAGACAGCGAGGCCCGTGCAAAGAAACAGGGAGCGATTCTTGAGAGAAGTTTCAGAGCTCTTTCTTCTCCAGCCACATGGGCGGGGCACTGCCAAAGAACTGAGCAATCACAGCACAACCAGGGCCCTCCTCGCACAAGGCAACACAAAATAAGCAGTGCTGAACAGGATTAGGGCACATGTCAGCAGGGAGCAGGGAGACCCCGTGCCCAGGCCATGCCTCTACCCCAGGGTCCCCTCTCCCATGACCTCATGGCAGGAGGGAGGAACCCCAACACTTCCGGAGGTGCAGTCTCTCTCCTCCTCCTTGCAGCTGGCTCATGGGCCCACATTCAGGGCCCCCACCTCGGGAGAAAATTCTCCCAATGTGCTCTGATGTTGAAAGAGTCAAGAAGAGAAGAAGGGAAAAAAAACCCCCGAAGTCCCAGGAAAACAAAGTTCAACTCTCCATCTCCCCCCAGAGAAAAGGAGTTGAAAACTGGCTAAAAAGAAACAAAGTTGCTTCCCTCTGCTCTTGCTGCAAGCAGGATGCAGAGGAGTGTGTATGTGTGTCCTTGAACAAACCCTCTGAGAAGTTTGTCTGGATTTTTTTCCTCTCCCCCCTCTCAGGCTCAGTTGAAAGGCACAGAAATGCACAAAGTTCACTTCTGGGCATAGAGCAGCAATAGGGGATACACATGATAAAGTCACCCCAAGACACAGGGACAGAGAATTCAGTGGAAAGACTCCGAGAATTCTGCTCCCAGAGATCATTCATTCCTGCTCACACTGACCCTTGTAGAAAGGGGACATCGTTCCAGGCAGCCTGTACTGAGCATGTGGCTCCTGAGTGGGGTTTGTTGTTTAGGAAACCTGCTCCGGCTTTTCCATTCTTTCCTTGCAAACAGGAAAACTTCTCCTGGGGCTGTGTGCAGGCAGAGCCCTGAGGAGAGCAGGTGGCACATGGTGCGCTGGGCTGGGACAGCCAGCTGCAGAGCTCAAGGGAAGAAGCCCAAAGTGTCACAATGGCTCCTTGCCTTCCCATGCAACACCTGGGTCACAATGGTCTCCTTGATTCCATGAGGCCCCACTGTGTCACAATGGCTCCTTGGTTCCATCAGGTTCCGCAGTGTCACCATGGTCTCCTTTGATCTGCACTGTCATCATGGACAATTGGTTCCATGAGGCCCCGCAGTGTCACAATGGTCCCTTGGTTGCATAGCTTTTACGTTGTAACAATGGACTCCTTGCTTCTATGAGCTAGCCTGCTTTTTGCAGAGGTGTCTTTGGTTCCAACAAGGCCCCGCTGTGTCTCAGTGCACCCTGGCTTCCATGTGGATCTGGAGTATCACAAAGGCTCCTTGGTTCCACCAGGTCCTGCTGTGTCACAATGGGTCCTGTGGTCCCTGAGGCCCTCCAAAGTCATCATGGATGCTTGCTTCCATGAGGTTCCATTATGTGCCAGTGGTCATCTTGGTTCCAGGAGTTTCCTTAGTGTCACAATGCTCTCCATGTTTCCATGATTCCCCACAATGTCACAATGCTCTCCAGGCTTCCATTAGGCCCTGCTTTGCCACAATGGTCCCCTTGTTTCCATGCGGCCTTGCTGTGTCACAATGGACGTACGGTTCCATGATGTTGCGTGGTGTCACCGTGCTCTTCTTGAATCCGCCGTGTAACCATGGACCATTGGTTCCATGCAGCCGTGTCACAATGGGCTCCTTGATTCCATGATTCCCCACGGTGTCACAATGGAGCCTTGTTTCTAGGAGGTTCTGTACTGTCACAATTGCCTCCTTGATGCCATCAGCCCCTGCAGTGTCACAATGGCTCCTTGGTTCCATGAGGAACACAATAGCTTGGCATAAGCATTGAGCAACAGCTGCTGAACACACCTGGCAACATCTGCTTGCATCAAAAGAGGGCTTCAAGCTGACAATGGCACCAGCAGCTTCCATCTGCAACAGAGACCCAGGAAAGGACAGGCTGTGCCGGTTTGGACAAATGTGGAGGAAAAAATCCTCTGATAGAAGGCAGGTTACACCCAGCCCTCCCCCACCAGCTTCGGGAAAAAAGAATTTTCCTGGGAAGAAAGTGAAAGAGATAAAAACCATTTTTTTAACAAACACCCAGGAAAAGGAGAACAATGCTAAATATTAAAAGCTCTCGCTGTGCAGAGAAAGCTGGGATAATTTGAGAGTCCTTCCGTGTTTCGGTGGGGTCTCCTGAAACATCCATAGACAGCGAGGCCCGTGCAAAGAAATAGGGAGCCATTCATGAGAGAAGTTTCAGAGCTCTTTCTTCTCCAGCCACATGGGCGGGGCACTGCCAAAGAACTGAGCAGTCACGGCACAACCAGGGCCCTCCTGGCACAGGGCAACACAAAATAAGCAGTGCTGAACAGGATTAGGGCACATGTGAGCAGGGAGCAGGGAGACCCCGTGCCCAGGCCATGCCTCTACCCCAGGGTCCCCTCTCCCATGACCGCATGGCAGGAGGGAGGAACCCCAACACTTCCGGAGGTGTAGTCTCTCTCCTCCTCCTTGCAGCTGGCTCATGGGCCCACATTCAGGGCCCCCACCTCGGGAGAAAATTCTCCCAATGTGGTCTGATGTTGAAAGAGTCAAGAAGAGAAGAAGGGAAAAAAACCCCCAAAGTCCCAGGAAAACAAAGTTCAACTCTCCATCTCCCCCCAGAGAAAAGGAGCTGAAAACTGGCTAAAAAGAAACAAAGTTGCTTCCTCTGCTCTTGCTGCAAGCAGAATGCAGAGGAGTGTGTATGTGTGTCCTTGAACAAACGCTCTGAGAAGGTTGTCCGGTTTTTTTTTCCTCTCCCCCCTCTCAGGCTCAGTTGAAAGGCACAGAAATGCACAAAGTTCACTTCTGGGCATAGAGCAGCAATAGGGGATACACATGATAAAGTCACCCCAAGACACAGGGACAGAGAATTCAGTGGAAAGACTCCGAGAATTCTGCTCCCAGAGATCATTCATTCCTGCTCACCCTGACCCTTGTAGAAAGGGGACATCGTTCCCGGCAGCCTGTACTGAGCATGTGGCTCCTGAGTGGGGTTTGTTGTTTGGGAAACCTGCTCCGGCTTTTCCATTCTTTCCTTCCAAACAGGAAAACTTCTCCTGGGGCTGTGTGCAGGCAGAGCCCTGAGGAGAGCAGGTGGCACATGGTGCGCTGGGCTGGGACAGCCAGCTGCAGAGCTCAAGGGAAGAAGCCCAAAGTGTCACAATGGCTCCTTGCCTTCCCATGCAACACCTGGGTCACAATGGTCTCCTTGATTCCATGAGGCCCCACTGTGTCACAATGGCTCCTTGGTTCCATCGGGTTCCGCAGTGTCACCATGGTCTCTTTTGATCCGCATTGTCATCATGGACAATTGGTTCCATGAGGCCCCGCAGTGTCACAATGGTCCCTTGCTTCCATAGGTTTGATGTTGTAACAATGGACTCCTTGCTTCTATGAGCTAGCCTGCTTTTTGCAGAGGTGTCTTTGGTTCCAACAAGGCCCCGCTGTGTCTCAGTGCACCCTGGCTTCCATGTGGATCTGGAGTATCACAAAGGCTCCTTGGTTCCACCAGGTCCTGCTGTGTCACAATGGGTCCTGTGGTCCCTGAGGCCCTCCAAAGTCATCATGGAGGCTTGCTTCCATGAGGTTCCATTATGTGCCAGTGGTCATCTTGGTTCCAGGAGTTTCCTTAGTGTCACAATGCTCTCCATGCTTCCATGATTCCCCACAATGTCACAATGCTCTCCATGCTTCCATTAGGCCCTGCTTTGCCACAATGGTCCCCTTGTTTCCATGAGGCCCCGCTGTGTCACAATGGACCTATGGTTCCATGATGTTGCGTGGTGTCACCGTGCTCTTCTTGAATCCGCAGTGTAACCATGGACCATTGGTTCCATGCGGCCTGGCCGTGTCACAATGGGCTCCGTGATTCCATGATTCCCCACGGTGTCACAATGGAGCCTTGTTTCTAGGAGGTTCTGTACTGTCACAATTGCCTCCTTGATGCCATCAGCCCCTGCAGTGTCACAATGGCTCCTTGGTTCCATGAGGAACACAATAGCTTGGCATAAGCATTGAGCAACAGCTGCTGAACACACCTGGCAACATCTGCTTGCATCAAAAGAGGGCGTCAAGCTGAGAATGGCACCAGCAGCTTCCATCTGCAACAGAGACCCAGGAAAGGACAGGCTGTGCCGGTTTGGACAAATGTGGAGGAAAATATCCTCTGATAGAAGGCAGGTTACACCCAGCCCTCCCCCACCAGCTTCGGGAAAAAAGAATTTTCCTGGGAAGAAAGTGAAAGAGATAAAAACCATTTTTTTAACAAACACCCAGGAAAAGGACAACAATGCTAAATATTAAAAGCTCTCGCTGTGCAGAGAAAGCTGGGATAATTTGAGAGTCCTTCCGTGTTTCGGTGGGGTCTCCTGAAACATCCATAGACAGCGAGGCCCGTGCAAAGAAATAGGGAGCGATTCTTGAGAGAAGTTTCAGAGCTCTTTCTTCTCCAGCCACATGGGCGGGGCACTGCCAAAGAACTGAGCAGTCACGGCACAACCAGGGCCCTCCTGGCACAGGGCAACACAAAATAAGCAGTGCTGAACAGGATTAGGGCACATGTGAGCAGGGAGCAGAGAGACCCCGTGCCCAGGCCATGCCTCTACCCCAGGGTCCCCTCTCCCATGACCTCATGGCAGGGGGGAGGAACCCCAACACTTCCGGAGGTGTAGTCTCTCTCCTCCTCCTTGCAGCTGGCTCATGGGCCCACATTCAGGGCCCCCACCTCGGGAGAAAATTCTCCCAATGTGCTCTGATGTTGAAAGAGTCAAGAAGAGAAGAAGGGAAAAAAAACCCCAAAGTCCCAGGAAAGCAAAGTTCAACTCTCCATCTCCCCCCAGAGAAAAGGAGCTGAAAACTGGCTAAAAAGAAACAAAGTTGCTTCCTCCGCTCTTGCTGCAAGCAGGATGCAGAGGAGTGTGTATGTGTGTCCTTGAACAAACGCTCTGAGAAGTTTGTCTGGTTTTTTTTTCCTCTCCCCCCTCTCAGGCTCAGTTGAAAGGCACAGAAATGCACAAAGTTCACTTCTGGGCATAGAGTAGCAATAGGGGATACACATGATAAAGTCACCCCAAGACACAGGGACAGAGAATTCAGTGGAAAGACTCCGAGAATTCTGCTCCCAGAGATCATTCATTCCTGCTCACCCTGACCCTTGTAGAAAGGGGACCTCGTTCCAGGCAGCCTGTACTGAGCATGTGGCTCCTGAGTGGGGTTTGTTGTTTGGGAAACCTGCTCCGGCTTTTCCATTCTTTCCTTCCAAACAGGAAAACTTCTCCTGGGGCTGTGTGCAGGCAGAGCCCTGAGGAGAGCAGGTGGCACATGGTGCGCTGGGCTGGGACAGCCAGCTGCAGAGCTCAAGGGAAGAAGCCCAAAGTGTCACAATGGCTCCTTGCCTTCACATGCAACACCTGGGTCACAATGGTCTCCTTGATTCCATGAGGCCCCACTGTGTCACAATGGCTCCTTGGTTCCATCGGGTTCCGCAGTGTCACCATGGTCTCTTTTGATCCGCACTGTCATCATGGACAATTGGTTCCATGAGGCCCCGCAGTGTCACAATGGTCCCTTGGTTCCATAGGTTTGATGTTGTAACAATGGACTCCTTGCTTCTATGAGCTAGCCTGCTTTTTGCAGAGGTGTCTTTGGTTCCAACAAGGCCCCGCTGTGTCTCAGTGCACCCTGGCTTCCATGTGGATCTGGAGCATCACAAAGGCTCCTTGGTTCCACCAGGTCCTGCTGTGTCACAATGGGTCCTGTGGTCCCTGAGGCCCTCCAAAGTCATCATGGAGGCTTGCTTCCATGAGGTTCCATTATGTGCCAGTGGTCATCTTGGTTCCAGGAGTTTCCTTAGTGTCACAATGCTCTCCATGCTTCCATGATTCCCCACAATGTCAAGATGCTCTCCATGCTTCCATTAGGCCCTGCTTTGCCACAATGGTCCCCTTGTTTCCATGAGGCCCCGCTGTGTCACAATGGACCTATGGTTCCATGATGTTGCGTGGTGTCACCGTGCTCTTCTTGAATCCGCAGTGTAACCATGGACCACTGGTTCCATGCGGCCTGGCCGTGTCACAATGGGCTCCGTGATTCCATGATTCCCCACGGTGTCACAATGGAGCCTTGTTTCTAGGAGGTTCTGTACTGTCACAATTGCCTCCTTGATGCCATCAGCCCCTGCAGTGTCACAATGGCTCCTTGGTTCCATGAGGAACACAATAGCTTGGCATAAGCATTGAGCAACAGCTGCTGAACACACCTGGCAACATCTGCTTGCATCAAAAGAGGGCTTCAAGCTGACAATGGCACCAGCAGCTTCCATCTGCAACAGAGACCCAGGAAAGGACAGGCTGTGCCGGTTTGGACAAATGTGGAGGAAAATATCCTCTGATAGAAGGCAGGTTACACCCAGCCCTCCCCCACCAGCTTCGGGAAAAAAGAATTTTCCTGGGAAGAAAGTGAAAGAGATAAAAACCATTTTTTTAACAAACACCCAGGAAAAGGAGAACAATGCTAAATATTAAAAGCTCTCGCTGTGCAGAGAAAGCTGGGATAATTTGAGAGTCCTTCCGTGTTTCGGTGGGGTCTCCTGAAACATCCATAGACAGCGAGGCCCGTGCAAAGAAATAGGGAGCCATTCATGAGAGAAGTTTCAGAGCTCTTTCTTCTCCAGCCACATGGGCGGGGCACTGCCAAAGAACTGAGCAGTCACGGCACAACCAGGGCCCTCCTGGCACAGGGCAACACAAAATAAGCAGTGCTGAACAGGATTAGGGCACATGTCAGCAGGGAGCAGGGAGACCCCGTGCCCAGGCCATGCCTCTACCCCAGGGTCCCCTCTCCCATGACCTCATGGCAGGGGGGAGGAACCCCAACACTTCCGGAGGTGTAGTCTCTCTCCTCCTCCTTGCAGCTGGCTCATGGGCCCACATTCAGGGCCCCCACCTCGGGAGAAAATTCTCCCAATGTGGTCTGATGTTGAAAGAGTCAAGAAGAGAAGAAGGGAAAAAAAACCCCAAAGTCCCAGGAAAACAAAGTTCAACTCTCCATCTCTCCCCAGAGAAAAGGAGCTGAAAACTGGCTAAAAAGAAACAAAGTTGCTTCCTCCGCTCTTGCTGCAAGCAGGATGCAGAGGAGTGTGTATGTGTGTCCTTGAACAAACGCTCTGAGAAGTTTGTCCGGTTTTTTTTCCTCTCCCCCCTCTCAGGCTCAGTTGAAAGGCACAGAAATGCACAAAGTTCACTTCTGGGCATAGAGCAGCAATAGGGGATACACATGATAAAGTCACCCCAAGACACAGGGACAGAGAATTCAGTGGAAAGACTCCGAGAATTCTGCTCCCAGAGAATTCTGCTCACACTGACCCTTGTAGAAAGGGGACATCGTTCCCGGCAGCCTGTACTGAGCATGTGGCTCCTGAGTGGGGTTTGTTGTTTGGGAAACCTGCTCCAGCTTTTCCATTCTTTCCTTCCAAACAGGAAAACTTCTCCTGGGGCTGTGTGCAGGCAGAGCCCTGAGGAGAGCAGGTGGCACATGGTGCGCTGGGCTGGGACAGCCAGCTGCAGAGCTCAAGGGAAGAAGCCCAAAGTGTCACAATGGCTCCTTGCCTTCACATGCAACACCTGGGTCACAATGGTCTCCTTGATTCCATGAGGCCCCACTGTGTCACAATGGCTCCTTGGTTCCATCGGGTTCCGCAGTGTCACCATGGTCTCTTTTGATCCGCACTGTCATCATGGACAATTGGTTCCATGAGGCCCCGCAGTGTCACAATGGTCCCTTGGTTCCATAGGTTTGATGTTGTAACAATGGACTCCTTGCTTCTATGAGCTAGCCTGCTTTTTGCAGAGGTGTCTTTGGTTCCAACAAGGCCCCGCTGTGTCTCAGTGCACCCTGGCTTCCATGTGGATCTGGAGCATCACAAAGGCTCCTTGGTTCCACCAGGTCCTGCTGTGTCACAATGGGTCCTGTGGTCCCCGAGGCCCTCCAAAGTCATCATGGAGGCTTGCTTCCATGAGGTTCCATTATGTGCCAGTGGTCATCTTGGTTCCAGGAGTTTCCTTAGTGTCACAATGCTCTCCATGCTTCCATGATTCCCCACAATGTCACAATGCTCTCCATGCTTCCATTAGGCCCTGCTTTGCCACAATGGTCCCCTTGTTTCCATGAGGCCCCGCTGTGTCACAATGGACCTATGGTTCCATGATGTTGCGTGGTGTCACCGTGCTCTTCTTGAATCCGCAGTGTAACCATGGACCATTGGTTCCATGCGGCCTGGCCGTGTCACAACGGGCTCCGTGATTCCATGATTCCCCACGGTGTCACAATGGAGCCTTGTTTCTAGGAGGTTCTGTACTGTCACAATTGCCTCCTTGATGCCATCAGCCCCTGCAGTGTCACAATGGCTCCTTGGTTCCATGAGGAACACAATAGCTTGGCATAAGCATTGAGCAACAGCTGCTGAACACACCTGGCAACATCTGCTTGCATCAAAAGAGGGCGTCAAGCTGACAATGGCACCAGCAGCTTCCATCTGCAACAGAGACCCAGGAAAGGACAGGCTGTGCCGGTTTGGACAAATGTGGAGGAAAAAATCCTCTGATAGAAGGCAGGTTACACCCAGCCCTCCCCCACCAGCTTCGGGAAAAAAGAATTTTCCTGGGAAGAAAGTGAAAGAGATAAAAACTATTTTTTTAACAAACACACAGGAAAAGGATAACAATGCTAAATATTAAAAGCTCTCGCTGTGCAGAGAAAGCTGGGATAATTTGAGAGTCCTTCCATGTTTCGGTGGGGTCTCCTGAAACATCCATAGACAGCGAGGCCCGTGCAAAGAAATAGGGAGCGATTCTTGAGAGAAGTTTCAGAGCTCTTTCTTCTCCAGCCACATGGGCGGGGCACTGCCAAAGAACTGAGCAATCACGGCACAACCAGGGCCCTCCTGGCACAGGGCAACACAAAATAAGCAGTGCTGAACAGGATTAGGGCACATGTGAGCAGGGAGCAGGGAGACCCCGTGCCCAGGCCATGCCTCTACCCCAGGGTCCCCTCTCCCATGACCGCATGGCAGGAGGGAGGAACCCCAACACTTCCGTAGGTGTAGTCTCTCTCCTCCTCCTTGCAGCTGGCTCATGGGCCCACATTCAGGGCCCCCACCTCGGGAGAAAATTCTCCCAATGTGCTCTGATGTTGAAAGAGTCAAGAAGAGAAGAAGGGAAAAAAATCCCCCGAAGTCCCAGGAAAACAAAGTTCAACTCTCCATCTCCCCCCAGAGAAAAGGAGCTGAAAACTGGCTAAAAAGAAACAAAGTTGCTTCCCTCTGCTCTTGCTGCAAGCAGAATGCAGAGGAGTGTGTATGTGTGTCCTTGAACAAACGCTCTGAGAAGTTTGTCCGGTTTTTTTTCCTCTCCCCCCTCTCAGGCTCAGTTGAAAGGCACAGAAATGCACAAAGTTCACTTCTGGGCATAGAGCAGCAATAGGGGATACACATGATAAAGTCACCCCAAGACACAGGGACAGAGAATTCAGTGGAAAGACTCCGAGAATTCTGCTCCCAGAGATCATTCATTCCTGCTCACCCTGACCCTTGTAGAAAGGGGACATCGTTCCAGGCAGCCTGTACTGAGCATGTGGCTCCTGAGTGGGGTTTGTTGTTTAGGAAACCTGCTCCGGCTTTTCCATTCTTTCCTTGCAAACAGGAAAACTTCTCCTGGGGCTGTGTGCAGGCAGAGCCCTGAGGAGAGCAGGTGGCACATGGTGCGCTGGGCTGGGACAGCCAGCTGCAGAGCTCAAGGGAAGAAGCCCAAAGTGTCACAATGGCTCCTTGCCTTCCCATGCAACACCTGGGTCACAATGGTCTCCTTGATTCCATGAGGCCCCACTGTGTCACAATGGCTCCTTGGTTCCATCAGGTTCCGCAGTGTCACCATGGTCTCCTTTGATCCGCACTGTCATCATGGACAATTGGTTCCATGAGGCCCCGCAGTGTCACAATGGTCCCTTGGTTGCATAGCTTTTACGTTGTAACAATGGACTCCTTGCTCCTATGAGCTAGCCTGCTTTTTGCAGAGGTGTCTTTGGTTCCAACAAGGCCCCGCTGTGTCTCAGTGCACCCTGGCTTCCATGTGGATCTGGAGTATCACAAAGGCTCCTTGGTTCCACCAGGTCCTGCTGTGTCACAATGGGTCCTGTGGTCCCTGAGGCCCTCCAAAACCATCGTGGAGGCTTGCTTCCATGAGGTTCCATTATGTGCCAGTGGTCATCTTGGTTCCAGGAGTTTCCTTAGTGTCACAATGCTCTCCATGCTTCCATTAGGCCCTGCTTTGCCACAATGGTCCCCTTGTTTCCATCAGGCCCCGCTGTGTCACAATGGACCTATGGTTCCGTGATGTTGCGTGGTGTCACCGTGCTCTTCTTGAATCCGCCGTGTAACCATGGACCATTGGTTCCATGCAGCCGTGTCACAATGGGCTCCTTGATTCCATGATTCCCCACGGTGTCACAATGGAGCCTTGTTTCTAGGAGGTTCTGTACTGTCACAATTGCCTCATTGATGCCATCAGCCCCTGCAGTGTCACAATGGCTCCTTGGTTCCATGAGGAACACAATAGCTTGGCATAAGCATTGAGCAACAGCTGCTGAACACACCTGGCAACATCTGCTTGCATCAAAAGAGGGCTTCAAGCTGACAATGGCACCAGCAGCTTCCATCTGCAACAGAGACCCAGGAAAGGACAGGCTGTGCCGGTTTGGACAAATGTGGAGGAAAATATCCTCTTATAGAAGGCAGGTTACACCCAGCCCTCCCCCACCAGGTTTTTGGAAAAAAGAACTTTCCTGGGAAGAAAGTGAAAGAGATAAAACCTATTTTTTTAACAAACACACAGGAAAAGGATAACAATGCTAAATATTAAAAGCTCTCGCTGTGCAGAGAAAGCTGGGATAATTTGAGAGTCCTTCTGTGTTTCGGTGGGGTCTCCTGAAACATCCATAGACAGCGAGGCCCGTGCAAAGAAACAGGGAGCGATTCTTGAGAGAAGTTTCAGAGCTCTTTCTTCTCCAGCCACATGGGCGGGGCACTGCCAAAGAACTGAGCAATCACAGCACAACCAGGGCCCTCCTCGCACAAGGCAACACAAAATAAGCAGTGCTGAACAGGATTAGGGCACATGTCAGCAGGGAGCAGGGAGACCCCGTGCCCAGGCCATGCCTCTACCCCAGGGTCCCCTCTCCCATGACCTCATGGCAGGGGGGAGGAACCCCAACACTTCCGTAGGTGCAGTCTCTCTCCTCCTCCTTGCAGCTGGCTCATGGGCCCACATTCAGGGCCCCCACCTCGGGAGAAAATTCTCCCAATGTGCTCTGATGTTGAAAGAGTCAAGAAGAGAAGAAGGGAAAAAAAACCCCCGAAGTCCCAGGAAAACAAAGTTCAACTCTCCATCTCCCCCCAGAGAAAAGGAGTTGAAAACTGGCTAAAAAGAAACAAAGTTGCTTCCCTCTGCTCTTGCTGCAAGCAGGATGCAGAGGAGTGTGTATGTGTGTCCTTGAACAAACCCTCTGAGAAGTTTGTCTGGATTTTTTTCCTCTCCCCCCTCTCAGGCTCAGTTGAAAGGCACAGAAATGCACAAAGTTCACTTCTGGGCATAGAGCAGCAATAGGGGATACACATGATAAAGTCACCCCAAGACACAGGGACAGAGAATTCAGTGGAAAGACTCCGAGAATTCTGCTCCCAGAGATCATTCATTCCTGCTCACACTGACCCTTGTAGAAAGGGGACATCGTTCCAGGCAGCCTGTACTGAGCATGTGGCTCCTGAGTGGGGTTTGTTGTTTAGGAAACCTGCTCCGGCTTTTCCATTCTTTCCTTCCAAACAGGAAAACTTCTCCTGGGGCTGTGTGCAGGCAGAGCCCTGAGGAGAGCAGGTGGCACATGGTGCGCTGGGCTGGGACAGCCAGCTGCAGAGCTCAAGGGAAGAAGCCCAAAGTGTCACAATGGCTCCTTGCCTTCCCATGCAACACCTGGGTCACAATGGTCTCCTTGATTCCATGAGGCCCCACTGTGTCACAATGGCTCCTTGGTTCCATCAGGTTCCGCAGTGTCACCATGGTCTCCTTTGATCCGCACTGTCATCATGGACAATTGGTTCCATGAGGCCCCGCAGTGTCACAATGGTCCCTTGGTTGCATAGCTTTTACGTTGTAACAATGGACTCCTTGCTTCTATGAGCTAGCCTGCTTTTTGCAGAGGTGTCTTTGGTTCCAACAAGGCCCCGCTGTGTCTCAGTGCACCCTGGCTTCCATGTGGATCTGGAGTATCACAAAGGCTCCTTGGTTCCACCAGGTCCTGCTGTGTCACAATGGGTCCTGTGGTCCCTGAGGCCCTCCAAAGTCATCATGGATGCTTGCTTCCATGAGGTTCCATTATGTGCCAGTGGTCATCTTGGTTCCAGGAGTTTCCTTAGTGTCACAATGCTCTCCATGTTTCCATGATTCCCCACAATGTCACAATGCTCTCCAGGCTTCCATTAGGCCCTGCTTTGCCACAATGGTCCCCTTGTTTCCATGCGGCCTTGCTGTGTCACAATGGACGTACGGTTCCATGATGTTGCGTGGTGTCACCGTGCTCTTCTTGAATCCGCCGTGTAACCATGGACCATTGGTTCCATGCAGCCGTGTCACAATGGGCTCCTTGATTCCATGATTCCCCACGGTGTCACAATGGAGCCTTGTTTCTAGGAGGTTCTGTACTGTCACAATTGCCTCCTTGATGCCATCAGCCCCTGCAGTGTCACAATGGCTCCTTGGTTCCATGAGGAACACAATAGCTTGGCATAAGCATTGAGCAACAGCTGCTGAACACACCTGGCAACATCTGCTTGCATCAAAAGAGGGCGTCAAGCTGACAATGGCACCAGCAGCTTCCATCTGACACAGACACCCAGGAAAGGACAGGCTGTGCCGGTTTGGACAAATGTGGAGGAAAAAATCCTCTGATAGAAGGCAGGTTACACCCAGCCCTCCCCCACCAGCTTCGGGAAAAAAGAATTTTCCTGGGAAGAAAGTGAAAGAGATAAAAACTATTTTTTTAACAAACACACAGGAAAAGGATAACAATGCTAAATATTAAAAGCTCTCGCTGTGCAGAGAAAGCTGGGATAATTTGAGAGTCCTTCCGTGTTTCGGTGGGGTCTCCTGAAACATCCATAGACAGCGAGGCCCGTGCAAAGAAATAGGGAGCGATTCTTGAGAGAAGTTTCAGAGCTCTTTCTTCTCCAGCCACATGGGCGGGGCACTGCCAAAGAACTGAGCAATCACGGCACAACCAGGGCCCTCCTGGCACAGGGCAACACAAAATAAGCAGTGCTGAACAGGATTAGGGCACATGTGAGCAGGGAGCAGGGAGACCCCGTGCCCAGGCCATGCCTCTACCCCAGGGTCCCCTCTCCCATGACCTCATGGCAGGGGGGAGGAACCCCAACACTTCCGTAGGTGCAGTCTCTCTCCTCCTCCTTGCAGCTGGCTCATGGGCCCACATTCAGGGCCCCCACCTCGGTAGAAAATTCTCCCAATGTGGTCTGATGTTGAAAGAGTCAAGAAGAGAAGAAGGGAAAAAAAACCCCCGAAGTCCCAGGAAAACAAAGTTCAACTCTCCATCTCCCCCCAGAGAAAAGGAGCTGAAAACTGGCTAAAAAGAAACAAAGTTGCTTCCTCTGCTCTTGCTGCAAGCAGAATGCAGAGGAGTGTGTATGTGTGTCCTTGAACAAACGCTCTGAGAAGTTTGTCCGGTTTTTTTTTCCTCTCCCCCCTCTCAGGCTCAGTTGAAAGGCACAGAAATGCACAAAGTTCACTTCTGGGCATAGAGTAGCAATAGGGGATACACATGATAAAGTCACCCCAAGACACAGGGACAGAGAATTCAGTGGAAAGACTCCGAGAATTCTGCTCCCAGAGATCATTCATTCCTGCTCACCCTGACCCTTGTAGAAAGGGGACATCGTTCCAGGCAGCCTGTACTGAGCATGTGGCTCCTGAGTGGGGTTTGTTGTTTGGGAAACCTGCTCCAGCTTTTCCATTCTTTCCTTCCAAACAGGAAAACTTCTCCTGGGGCTGTGTGCAGGCAGAGCCCTGAGGAGAGCAGGTGGCACATGGTGCGCTGGGCTGGGACAGCCAGCTGCAGAGCTCAAGGGAAGAAGCCCAAAGTGTCACAATGGCTCCCTGCCTTCACATGCAACACCTGGGTCACAATGGTCTCCTTGATTCCATGAGGCCCCACTGTGTCACAATGGCTCCTTGGTTCCATCGGGTTCCGCAGTGTCACCATGGTCTCTTTTGATCCGCACTGTCATCATGGACAATTGGTTCCATGAGGCCCCGCAGTGTCACAATGGTCCCTTGGTTCCATAGGTTTGATGTTGTAACAATGGACTCCTTGCTTCTATGAGCTAGCCTGCTTTTTGCAGAGGTGTCTTTGGTTCCAACAAGGCCCCGCTGTGTCTCAGTGCACCCTGGCTTCCATGTGGATCTGGAGCATCACAAAGGCTCCTTGGTTCCACCAGGTCCTGCTGTGTCACAATGGGTCCTGTGGTCCCCGAGGCCCTCCAAAGTCATCATGGAGGCTTGCTTCCATGAGGTTCCATTATGTGCCAGTGGTCATCTTGGTTCCAGGAGTTTCCTTAGTGTCACAATGCTCTCCATGCTTCCATGATTCCCCACAATGTCACAATGCTCTCCATGCTTCCATTAGGCCCTGCTTTGCCACAATGGTCCCCTTGTTTCCATGAGGCCCCGCTGTGTCACAATGGACCTATGGTTCCATGATGTTGCGTGGTGTCACCGTGCTCTTCTTGAATCCGCAGTGTAACCATGGACCATTGGTTCCATGCGGCCTGGCCGTGTCACAATGGGCTCCGTGATTCCATGATTCCCCACGGTGTCACAATGGAGCCTTGTTTCTAGGAGGTTCTGTACTGTCACAATTGCCTCCTTGATGCCATCAGCCCCTGCAGTGTCACAATGGCTCCTTGGTTCCATGAGGAACACAATAGCTTGGCAAAAGCATTGAGCAACAGCTGCTGAACACACCTGGCAACATCTGCTTGCATCAAAAGAGGGCGTCAAGCTGACAATGGCACCAGCAGCTTCCATCTGCAACAGAGACCCAGGAAAGGACAGGCTGTGCCGGTTTGGACAAATGTGGAGGAAAAAATCCTCTGATAGAAGGCAGGTTACACCCAGCCCTCCCCCACCAGCTTCGGGAAAAAAGAATTTTCCTGGGAAGAAAGTGAAAGAGATAAAAACCATTTTTTTAACAAACACCCAGGAAAAGGACAACAATGCTAAATATTAAAAGCTCTCGCTGTGCAGAGAAAGCTGGGATAATTTGAGAGTCCTTCCGTGTTTCGGTGGGGTCTCCTGAAACATCCATAGACAGCGAGGCCCGTGCAAAGAAATAGGGAGCCATTCATGAGAGAAGTTTCAGAGCTCTTTCTTCTCCAGCCACATGGGCGGGGCACTGCCAAAGAACTGAGCAGTCACGGCACAACCAGGGCCCTCCTGGCACAGGGCAACACAAAATAAGCAGTGCTGAACAGGATTAGGGCACATGTGAGCAGGGAGCAGGGAGACCCCGTGCCCAGGCCATGCCTCTACCCCAGGGTCCCCTCTCCCATGACCTCATGGCAGGGGGGAGGAACCCCAACACTTCCGGAGGTGTAGTCTCTCTCCTCCTCCTTGCAGCTGGCTCATGGGCCCACATTCAGGGCCCCCACCTCGGGAGAAAATTCTCCCAATGTGCTCTGATGTTGAAAGAGTCAAGAAGAGAAGAAGGGAAAAAAACCCCCAAAGTCCCAGGAAAACAAAGTTCAACTCTCCATCTCTCCCCAGAGAAAAGGAGCTGAAAACTGGCTAAAAAGAAACAAAGTTGCTTCCTCTGCTCTTGCTGCAAGCAGGATGCAGAGGAGTGTGTATGTGTGTCCTTGAACAAACGCTCTGAGAAGTTTGTCCGGTTTTTTTTCCTCTCCCCCCTCTCAGGCTCAGTTGAAAGGCACAGAAATGCACAAAGTTCACTTCTGGGCATAGAGCAGCAATAGGGGATACACATGATAAAGTCACCCCAAGACACAGGGACAGAGAATTCAGTGGAAAGACTCCGAGAATTCTGCTCCCAGAGAATTCTGCTCACACTGACCCTTGTAGAAAGGGGACATCGTTCCCGGCAGCCTGTACTGAGCATGTGGCTCCTGAGTGGGGTTTGTTGTTTGGGAAACCTGCTCCAGCTTTTCCATTCTTTCCTTCCAAACAGGAAAACTTCTCCTGGGGCTGTGTGCAGGCAGAGCCCTGAGGAGAGCAGGTGGCACATGGTGCGCTGGGCTGGGACAGCCAGCTGCAGAGCTCAAGGGAAGAAGCCCAAAGTGTCACAATGGCTCCTTGCCTTCACATGCAACACCTGGGTCACAATGGTCTCCTTGATTCCATGAGGCCCCACTGTGTCACAATGGCTCCTTGGTTCCATCGGGTTCCGCAGTGTCACCATGGTCTCCTTTGATCCGCACTGTCATCATGGACAATTGGTTCCATGAGGCCCCGCAGTGTCACAATGGTCCCTTGGTTCCATAGGTTTGATGTTGTAACAATGGACTCCTTGCTTCTATGAGCTAGCCTGCTTTTTGCAGAGGTGTCTTTGGTTCCAACAAGGCCCCGCTGTGTCTCAGTGCACCCTGGCTTCCATGTGGATCTGGAGCATCACAAAGGCTCCTTGGTTCCACCAGGTCCTGCTGTGTCACAATGGGTCCTGTGGTCCCCGAGGCCCTCCAAAGTCATCATGGAGGCTTGCTTCCATGAGGTTCCATTATGTGCCAGTGGTCATCTTGGTTCCAGGAGTTTCCTTAGTGTCACAATGCTCTCCATGCTTCCATGATTCCCCACAATGTCACAATGCTCTCCATGCTTCCATTAGGCCCTGCTTTGCCACAATGGTCCCCTTGTTTCCATGAGGCCCCGCTGTGTCACAATGGACCTATGGTTCCATGATGTTGCGTGGTGTCACCGTGCTCTTCTTGAATCCGCAGTGTAACCATGGACCATTGGTTCCATGCGGCCTGGCCGTGTCACAATGGGCTCCGTGATTCCATGATTCCCCACGGTGTCACAATGGAGCCTTGTTTCTAGGAGGTTCTGTACTGTCACAATTGCCTCCTTGATGCCATCAGCCCCTGCAGTGTCACAATGGCTCCTTGGTTCCATGAGGAACACAATAGCTTGGCAAAAGCATTGAGCAACAGCTGCTGAACACACCTGGCAACATCTGCTTGCATCAAAAGAGGGCGTCAAGCTGACAATGGCACCAGCAGCTTCCATCTGCAACAGAGACCCAGGAAAGGACAGGCTGTGCCGGTTTGGACAAATGTGGAGGAAAAAATCCTCTGATAGAAGGCAGGTTACACCCAGCCCTCCCCCACCAGCTTCGGGAAAAAAGAATTTTCCTGGGAAGAAAGTGAAAGAGATAAAAACCATTTTTTTAACAAACACCCAGGAAAAGGACAACAATGCTAAATATTAAAAGCTCTCGCTGTGCAGAGAAAGCTGGGATAATTTGAGAGTCCTTCCGTGTTTCGGTGGGGTCTCCTGAAACATCCATAGACAGCGAGGCCCGTGCAAAGAAATAGGGAGCCATTCATGAGAGAAGTTTCAGAGCTCTTTCTTCTCCAGCCACATGGGCGGGGCACTGCCAAAGAACTGAGCAGTCACGGCACAACCAGGGCCCTCCTGGCACAGGGCAACACAAAATAAGCAGTGCTGAACAGGATTAGGGCACATGTGAGCAGGGAGCAGGGAGACCCCGTGCCCAGGCCATGCCTCTACCCCAGGGTCCCCTCTCCCATGACCTCATGGCAGGGGGGAGGAACCCCAACACTTCCGGAGGTGTAGTCTCTCTCCTCCTCCTTGCAGCTGGCTCATGGGCCCACATTCAGGGCCCCCACCTCGGGAGAAAATTCTCCCAATGTGCTCTGATGTTGAAAGAGTCAAGAAGAGAAGAAGGGAAAAAAACCCCCAAAGTCCCAGGAAAACAAAGTTCAACTCTCCATCTCTCCCCAGAGAAAAGGAGCTGAAAACTGGCTAAAAAGAAACAAAGTTGCTTCCTCTGCTCTTGCTGCAAGCAGGATGCAGAGGAGTGTGTATGTGTGTCCTTGAACAAACGCTCTGAGAAGTTTGTCCGGTTTTTTTTCCTCTCCCCCCTCTCAGGCTCAGTTGAAAGGCACAGAAATGCACAAAGTTCACTTCTGGGCATAGAGCAGCAATAGGGGATACACATGATAAAGTCACCCCAAGACACAGGGACAGAGAATTCAGTGGAAAGACTCCGAGAATTCTGCTCCCAGAGAATTCTGCTCACACTGACCCTTGTAGAAAGGGGACATCGTTCCCGGCAGCCTGTACTGAGCATGTGGCTCCTGAGTGGGGTTTGTTGTTTGGGAAACCTGCTCCAGCTTTTCCATTCTTTCCTTCCAAACAGGAAAACTTCTCCTGGGGCTGTGTGCAGGCAGAGCCCTGAGGAGAGCAGGTGGCACATGGTGCGCTGGGCTGGGACAGCCAGCTGCAGAGCTCAAGGGAAGAAGCCCAAAGTGTCACAATGGCTCCTTGCCTTCACATGCAACACCTGGGTCACAATGGTCTCCTTGATTCCATGAGGCCCCACTGTGTCACAATGGCTCCTTGGTTCCATCGGGTTCCGCAGTGTCACCATGGTCTCCTTTGATCCGCACTGTCATCATGGACAATTGGTTCCATGAGGCCCCGCAGTGTCACAATGGTCCCTTGGTTCCATAGGTTTGATGTTGTAACAATGGACTCCTTGCTTCTATGAGCTAGCCTGCTTTTTGCAGAGGTGTCTTTGGTTCCAACAAGGCCCCGCTGTGTCTCAGTGCACCCTGGCTTCCATGTGGATCTGGAGCATCACAAAGGCTCCTTGGTTCCACCAGGTCCTGCTGTGTCACAATGGGTCCTGTGGTCCCCGAGGCCCTCCAAAGTCATCATGGAGGCTTGCTTCCATGAGGTTCCATTATGTGCCAGTGGTCATCTTGGTTCCAGGAGTTTCCTTAGTGTCACAATGCTCTCCATGCTTCCATGATTCCCCACAATGTCACAATGCTCTCCATGCTTCCATTAGGCCCTGCTTTGCCACAATGGTCCCCTTGTTTCCATGAGGCCCCGCTGTGTCACAATGGACCTATGGTTCCATGATGTTGCGTGGTGTCACCGTGCTCTTCTTGAATCCGCAGTGTAACCATGGACCATTGGTTCCATGCGGCCTGGCCGTGTCACAATGGGCTCCGTGATTCCATGATTCCCCACGGTGTCACAATGGAGCCTTGTTTCTAGGAGGTTCTGTACTGTCACAATTGCCTCCTTGATGCCATCAGCCCCTGCAGTGTCACAATGGCTCCTTGGTTCCATGAGGAACACAATAGCTTGGCATAAGCATTGAGCAACAGCTGCTGAACACACCTGGCAACATCTGCTTGCATCAAAAGAGGGCGTCAAGCTGACAATGGCACCAGCAGCTTCCATCTGCAACAGACACCCAGGAAAGGACAGGCTGTGCCGGTTTGGACAAATGTGGAGGAAAAAATCCTCTGATAGAAGGCAGGTTACACCCAGCCCTCCCCCACCAGCTTCGGGAAAAAAGAATTTTCCTGGGAAGAAAGTGAAAGAGATAAAAACTATTTTTTTAACAAACACACAGGAAAAGGATAACAATGCTAAATATTAAAAGCTCTCGCTGTGCAGAGAAAGCTGGGATAATTTGAGAGTCCTTCCGTGTTTCGGTGGGGTCTCCTGAAACATCCATAGACAGCGAGGCCCGTGCAAAGAAATAGGGAGCGATTCTTGAGAGAAGTTTCAGAGCTCTTTCTTCTCCAGCCACATGGGCGGGGCACTGCCAAAGAACTGAGCAATCACGGCACAACCAGGGCCCTCCTGGCACAGGGCAACACAAAATAAGCAGTGCTGAACAGGATTAGGGCACATGTGAGCAGGGAGCAGGGAGACCCCGTGCCCAGGCCATGCCTCTACCCCAGGGTCCCCTCTCCCATGACCTCATGGCAGGGGGGAGGAACCCCAACACTTCCGTAGGTGCAGTCTCTCTCCTCCTCCTTGCAGCTGGCTCATGGGCCCACATTCAGGGCCCCCACCTCGGTAGAAAATTCTCCCAATGTGGTCTGATGTTGAAAGAGTCAAGAAGAGAAGAAGGGAAAAAAAACCCCCGAAGTCCCAGGAAAACAAAGTTCAACTCTCCATCTCCCCCCAGAGAAAAGGAGCTGAAAACTGGCTAAAAAGAAACAAAGTTGCTTCCTCTGCTCTTGCTGCAAGCAGAATGCAGAGGAGTGTGTATGTGTGTCCTTGAACAAACGCTCTGAGAAGTTTGTCCGGTTTTTTTTTCCTCTCCCCCCTCTCAGGCTCAGTTGAAAGGCACAGAAATGCACAAAGTTCACTTCTGGGCATAGAGTAGCAATAGGGGATACACATGATAAAGTCACCCCAAGACACAGGGACAGAGAATTCAGTGGAAAGACTCCGAGAATTCTGCTCCCAGAGATCATTCATTCCTGCTCACCCTGACCCTTGTAGAAAGGGGACATCGTTCCAGGCAGCCTGTACTGAGCATGTGGCTCCTGAGTGGGGTTTGTTGTTTGGGAAACCTGCTCCAGCTTTTCCATTCTTTCCTTCCAAACAGGAAAACTTCTCCTGGGGCTGTGTGCAGGCAGAGCCCTGAGGAGAGCAGGTGGCACATGGTGCGCTGGGCTGGGACAGCCAGCTGCAGAGCTCAAGGGAAGAAGCCCAAAGTGTCACAATGGCTCCCTGCCTTCACATGCAACACCTGGGTCACAATGGTCTCCTTGATTCCATGAGGCCCCACTGTGTCACAATGGCTCCTTGGTTCCATCGGGTTCCGCAGTGTCACCATGGTCTCTTTTGATCCGCACTGTCATCATGGACAATTGGTTCCATGAGGCCCCGCAGTGTCACAATGGTCCCTTGGTTCCATAGGTTTGATGTTGTAACAATGGACTCCTTGCTTCTATGAGCTAGCCTGCTTTTTGCAGAGGTGTCTTTGGTTCCAACAAGGCCCCGCTGTGTCTCAGTGCACCCTGGCTTCCATGTGGATCTGGAGCATCACAAAGGCTCCTTGGTTCCACCAGGTCCTGCTGTGTCACAATGGGTCCTGTGGTCCCCGAGGCCCTCCAAAGTCATCATGGAGGCTTGCTTCCATGAGGTTCCATTATGTGCCAGTGGTCATCTTGGTTCCAGGAGTTTCCTTAGTGTCACAATGCTCTCCATGCTTCCATGATTCCCCACAATGTCACAATGCTCTCCATGCTTCCATTAGGCCCTGCTTTGCCACAATGGTCCCCTTGTTTCCATGAGGCCCCGCTGTGTCACAATGGACCTATGGTTCCATGATGTTGCGTGGTGTCACCGTGCTCTTCTTGAATCCGCAGTGTAACCATGGACCATTGGTTCCATGCGGCCTGGCCGTGTCACAATGGGCTCCGTGATTCCATGATTCCCCACGGTGTCACAATGGAGCCTTGTTTCTAGGAGGTTCTGTACTGTCACAATTGCCTCCTTGATGCCATCAGCCCCTGCAGTGTCACAATGGCTCCTTGGTTCCATGAGGAACACAATAGCTTGGCAAAAGCATTGAGCAACAGCTGCTGAACACACCTGGCAACATCTGCTTGCATCAAAAGAGGGCGTCAAGCTGACAATGGCACCAGCAGCTTCCATCTGCAACAGAGACCCAGGAAAGGACAGGCTGTGCCGGTTTGGACAAATGTGGAGGAAAAAATCCTCTGATAGAAGGCAGGTTACACCCAGCCCTCCCCCACCAGCTTCGGGAAAAAAGAATTTTCCTGGGAAGAAAGTGAAAGAGATAAAAACCATTTTTTTAACAAACACCCAGGAAAAGGAGAACAATGCTAAATATTAAAAGCTCTCGCTGTGCAGAGAAAGCTGGGATAATTTGAGAGTCCTTCCGTGTTTCGGTGGGGTCTCCTGAAACATCCATAGACAGCGAGGCCCGTGCAAAGAAATAGGGAGCCATTCATGAGAGAAGTTTCAGAGCTCTTTCTTCTCCAGCCACATGGGCGGGGCACTGCCAAAGAACTGAGCAGTCACGGCACAACCAGGGCCCTCCTGGCACAGGGCAACACAAAATAAGCAGTGCTGAACAGGATTAGGGCACATGTGAGCAGGGAGCAGGGAGACCCCGTGCCCAGGCCATGCCTCTACCCCAGGGTCCCCTCTCCCATGACCTCATGGCAGGGGGGAGGAACCCCAACACTTCCGGAGGTGTAGTCTCTCTCCTCCTCCTTGCAGCTGGCTCATGGGCCCACATTCAGGGCCCCCACCTCGGGAGAAAATTCTCCCAATGTGCTCTGATGTTGAAAGAGTCAAGAAGAGAAGAAGGGAAAAAAACCCCCAAAGTCCCAGGAAAACAAAGTTCAACTCTCCATCTCTCCCCAGAGAAAAGGAGCTGAAAACTGGCTAAAAAGAAACAAAGTTGCTTCCTCTGCTCTTGCTGCAAGCAGGATGCAGAGGAGTGTGTATGTGTGTCCTTGAACAAACGCTCTGAGAAGTTTGTCCGGTTTTTTTTCCTCTCCCCCCTCTCAGGCTCAGTTGAAAGGCACAGAAATGCACAAAGTTCACTTCTGGGCATAGAGCAGCAATAGGGGATACACATGATAAAGTCACCCCAAGACACAGGGACAGAGAATTCAGTGGAAAGACTCCGAGAATTCTGCTCCCAGAGAATTCTGCTCACACTGACCCTTGTAGAAAGGGGACATCGTTCCAGGCAGCCTGTACTGAGCATGTGGCTCCTGAGTGGGGTTTGTTGTTTGGGAAACCTGCTCCAGCTTTTCCATTCTTTCCTTCCAAACAGGAAAACTTCTCCTGGGGCTGTGTGCAGGCAGAGCCCTGAGGAGAGCAGGTGGCACATGGTGCGCTGGGCTGGGACAGCCAGCTGCAGAGCTCAAGGGAAGAAGCCCAAAGTGTCACAATGGCTCCCTGCCTTCACATGCAACACCTGGGTCACAATGGTCTCCTTGATTCCATGAGGCCCCACTGTGTCACAATGGCTCCTTGGTTCCATCGGGTTCCGCAGTGTCACCATGGTCTCTTTTGATCCGCACTGTCATCATGGACAATTGGTTCCATGAGGCCCCGCAGTGTCACAATGGTCCCTTGGTTCCATAGGTTTGATGTTGTAACAATGGACTCCTTGCTTCTATGAGCTAGCCTGCTTTTTGCAGAGGTGTCTTTGGTTCCAACAAGGCCCCGCTGTGTCTCAGTGCACCCTGGCTTCCATGTGGATCTGGAGCATCACAAAGGCTCCTTGGTTCCACCAGGTCCTGCTGTGTCACAATGGGTCCTGTGGTCCCCGAGGCCCTCCAAAGTCATCATGGAGGCTTGCTTCCATGAGGTTCCATTATGTGCCAGTGGTCATCTTGGTTCCAGGAGTTTCCTTAGTGTCACAATGCTCTCCATGCTTCCATGATTCCCCACAATGTCACAATGCTCTCCATGCTTCCATTAGGCCCTGCTTTGCCACAATGGTCCCCTTGTTTCCATGAGGCCCCGCTGTGTCACAATGGACCTATGGTTCCATGATGTTGCGTGGTGTCACCGTGCTCTTCTTGAATCCGCAGTGTAACCATGGACCATTGGTTCCATGCGGCCTGGCCGTGTCACAATGGGCTCCGTGATTCCATGATTCCCCACGGTGTCACAATGGAGCCTTGTTTCTAGGAGGTTCTGTACTGTCACAATTGCCTCCTTGATGCCATCAGCCCCTGCAGTGTCACAATGGCTCCTTGGTTCCATGAGGAACACAATAGCTTGGCAAAAGCATTGAGCAACAGCTGCTGAACACACCTGGCAACATCTGCTTGCATCAAAAGAGGGCGTCAAGCTGACAATGGCACCAGCAGCTTCCATCTGCAACAGAGACCCAGGAAAGGACAGGCTGTGCCGGTTTGGACAAATGTGGAGGAAAAAATCCTCTGATAGAAGGCAGGTTACACCCAGCCCTCCCCCACCAGCTTCGGGAAAAAAGAATTTTCCTGGGAAGAAAGTGAAAGAGATAAAAACCATTTTTTTAACAAACACCCAGGAAAAGGAGAACAATGCTAAATATTAAAAGCTCTCGCTGTGCAGAGAAAGCTGGGATAATTTGAGAGTCCTTCCGTGTTTCGGTGGGGTCTCCTGAAACATCCATAGACAGCGAGGCCCGTGCAAAGAAATAGGGAGCCATTCATGAGAGAAGTTTCAGAGCTCTTTCTTCTCCAGCCACATGGGCGGGGCACTGCCAAAGAACTGAGCAATCACGGCACAACCAGGGCCCTCCTGGCACAGGGCAACACAAAATAAGCAGTGCTGAACAGGATTAGGGCACATGTGAGCAGGGAGCAGGGAGACCCCGTGCCCAGGCCATGCCTCTACCCCAGGGTCCCCTCTCCCATGACCTCATGGCAGGGGGGAGGAACCCCAACACTTCCGTAGGTGTAGTCTCTCTCCTCCTCCTTGCAGCTGGCTCATGGGCCCACATTCAGGGCCCCCACCTCGGGAGAAAATTCTCCCAATGTGCTCTGATGTTGAAAGAGTCAAGAAGAGAAGAAGGGAAAAAAACCCCCAAAGTCCCAGGAAAACAAAGTTCAACTCTCCATCTCTCCCCAGAGAAAAGGAGCTGAAAACTGGCTAAAAAGAAACAAAGTTGCTTCCTCTGCTCTTGCTGCAAGCAGGATGCAGAGGAGTGTGTATGTGTGTCCTTGAACAAACGCTCTGAGAAGTTTGTCCGGATTTTTTTCCTCTCCCCCCTCTCAGGCTCAGTTGAAAGGCACAGAAATGCACAAAGTTCACTTCTGGGCATAGAGCAGCAATAGGGGATACACATGATAAAGTCACCCCAAGACACAGGGACAGAGAATTCAGTGGAAAGACTCCGAGAATTCTGCTCCCAGAGAATTCTGCTCACACTGACCCTTGTAGAAAGGGGACATCGTTCCCGGCAGCCTGTACTGAGCATGTGGCTCCTGAGTGGGGTTTGTTGTTTGGGAAACCTGCTCCAGCTTTTCCATTCTTTCCTTCCAAACAGGAAAACTTCTCCTGGGGCTGTGTGCAGGCAGAGCCCTGAGGAGAGCAGGTGGCACATGGTGCGCTGGGCTGGGACAGCCAGCTGCAGAGCTCAAGGGAAGAAGCCCAAAGTGTCACAATGGCTCCTTGCCTTCACATGCAACACCTGGGTCACAATGGTCTCCTTGATTCCATGAGGCCCCACTGTGTCACAATGGCTCCTTGGTTCCATCGGGTTCCGCAGTGTCACCATGGTCTCCTTTGATCCGCACTGTCATCATGGACAATTGGTTCCATGAGGCCCCGCAGTGTCACAATGGTCCCTTGGTTCCATAGGTTTGATGTTGTAACAATGGACTCCTTGCTTCTATGAGCTAGCCTGCTTTTTGCAGAGGTGTCTTTGGTTCCAACAAGGCCCCGCTGTGTCTCAGTGCACCCTGGCTTCCATGTGGATCTGGAGCATCACAAAGGCTCCTTGGTTCCACCAGGTCCTGCTGTGTCACAATGGGTCCTGTGGTCCCCGAGGCCCTCCAAAGTCATCATGGAGGCTTGCTTCCATGAGGTTCCATTATGTGCCAGTGGTCATCTTGGTTCCAGGAGTTTCCTTAGTGTCACAATGCTCTCCATGCTTCCATGATTCCCCACAATGTCACAATGCTCTCCATGCTTCCATTAGGCCCTGCTTTGCCACAATGGTCCCCTTGTTTCCATGAGGCCCCGCTGTGTCACAATGGACCTATGGTTCCATGATGTTGCGTGGTGTCACCGTGCTCTTCTTGAATCCGCAGTGTAACCATGGACCATTGGTTCCATGCGGCCTGGCCGTGTCACAATGGGCTCCGTGATTCCATGATTCCCCACGGTGTCACAATGGAGCCTTGTTTCTAGGAGGTTCTGTACTGTCACAATTGCCTCCTTGATGCCATCAGCCCCTGCAGTGTCACAATGGCTCCTTGGTTCCATGAGGAACACAATAGCTTGGCATAAGCATTGAGCAACAGCTGCTGAACACACCTGGCAACATCTGCTTGCATCAAAAGAGGGCGTCAAGCTGACAATGGCACCAGCAGCTTCCATCTGCAACAGACACCCAGGAAAGGACAGGCTGTGCCGGTTTGGACAAATGTGGAGGAAAATATCCTCTGATAGAAGGCAGGTTACATCCAGCCCTCCCCCACCAGCTTCGGGAAAAAAGAATTTTCCTGGGAAGAAAGTGAAAGAGATAAAAACTATTTTTTTAACAAACACACAGGAAAAGGATAACAATGCTAAATATTAAAAGCTCTCGCTGTGCAGAGAAAGCTGGGATAATTTGAGAGTCCTTCCATGTTTCGGTGGGGTCTCCTGAAACATCCATAGACAGCGAGGCCCGTGCAAAGAAATAGGGAGCGATTCTTGAGAGAAGTTTCAGAGCTCTTTCTTCTCCAGCTACATGGGCGGGGCACTGCCAAAGAACTGAGCAATCACGGCACAACCAGGGCCCTCCTGGCACAGGGCAACACAAAATAAGCAGTGCTGAACAGGATTAGGGCACATGTGAGCAGGGAGCAGGGAGACCCCGTGCCCAGGCCATGCCTCTACCCCAGGGTCCCCTCTCCCATGACCTCATGGCAGGGGGGAGGAACCCCAACACTTCCGGAGGTGTAGTCTCTCTCCTCCTCCTTGCAGCTGGCTCATGGGCCCACATTCAGGGCCCCCACCTCGGGAGAAAATTCTCCCAATGTGGTCTGATGTTGAAAGAGTCAAGAAGAGAAGAAGGGAAAAAAACCCCCAAAGTCCCAGGAAAACAAAGTTCAACTCTCCATCTCCCCCCAGAGAAAAGGAGCTGAAAACTGGCTAAAAAGAAACAAAGTTGCTTCCTCTGCTCTTGCTGCAAGCAGAATGCAGAGGAGTGTGTATGTGTGTCCTTGAACAAACGCTCTGAGAAGTTTGTCCGTTTTTTTTTTCCTCTCCCCCCTCTCAGGCTCAGTTGAAAGGCACAGAAATGCACAAAGTTCACTTCTGGGCATAGAGTAGCAATAGGGGATACACATGATAAAGTCACCCCAAGACACAGGGACAGAGAATTCAGTGGAAAGACTCCGAGAATTCTGCTCCCAGAGATCATTCATTCCTGCTCACCCTGACCCTTGTAGAAAGGGGACATCGTTCCCGGCAGCCTGTACTGAGCATGTGGCTCCTGAGTGGGGTTTGTTGTTTGGGAAACCTGCTCCAGCTTTTCCATTCTTTCCTTCCAAACAGGAAAACTTCTCCTGGGGCTGTGTGCAGGCAGAGCCCTGAGGAGAGCAGGTGGCACATGGTGCGCTGGGCTGGGACAGCCAGCTGCAGAGCTCAAGGGAAGAAGCCCAAAGTGTCACAATGGCTCCCTGCCTTCACATGCAACACCTGGGTCACAATGGTCTCCTTGATTCCATGAGGCCCCACTGTGTCACAATGGCTCCTTGGTTCCATCGGGTTCCGCAGTGTCACCATGGTCTCTTTTGATCCGCACTGTCATCATGGACAATTGGTTCCATGAGGCCCCGCAGTGTCACAATGGTCCCTTGGTTCCATAGGTTTGATGTTGTAACAATGGACTCCTTGCTTCTATGAGCTAGCCTGCTTTTTGCAGAGGTGTCTTTGGTTCCAACAAGGCCCCGCTGTGTCTCAGTGCACCCTGGCTTCCATGTGGATCTGGAGCATCACAAAGGCTCCTTGGTTCCACCAGGTCCTGCTGTGTCACAATGGGTCCTGTGGTCCCCGAGGCCCTCCAAAGTCATCATGGAGGCTTGCTTCCATGAGGTTCCATTATGTGCCAGTGGTCATCTTGGTTCCAGGAGTTTCCTTAGTGTCACAATGCTCTCCATGCTTCCATGATTCCCCACAATGTCACAATGCTCTCCATGCTTCCATTAGGCCCTGCTTTGCCACAATGGTCCCCTTGTTTCCATGAGGCCCCGCTGTGTCACAATGGACCTATGGTTCCATGATGTTGCGTGGTGTCACCGTGCTCTTCTTGAATCCGCCGTGTAACCATGGACCATTGGTTCCATGCGGCCTGGCCGTGTCACAATGGGCTCCGTGATTCCATGATTCCCCACGGTGTCACAATGGAGCCTTGTTTCTAGGAGGTTCTGTACTGTCACAATTGCCTCCTTGATGCCATCAGCCCCTGCAGTGTCACAATGGCTCCTTGGTTCCATGAGGAACACAATAGCTTGGCATAAGCATTGAGCAACAGCTGCTGAACACACCTGGCAACATCTGCTTGCATCAAAAGAGGGCGTCAAGCTGACAATGGCACCAGCAGCTTCCATCTGCAACAGAGACCCAGGAAAGGACAGGCTGTGCCGGTTTGGACAAATGTGGAGGAAAATATCCTCTGATAGAAGGCAGGTTACATCCAGCCCTCCCCCACCAGCTTCGGGAAAAAAGAATTTTCCTGGGAAGAAAGTGAAAGAGATAAAAACTATTTTTTTAACAAACACACAGGAAAAGGATAACAATGCTAAATATTAAAAGCTCTCGCTGTGCAGAGAAAGCTGGGATAATTTGAGAGTCCTTCCGTGTTTCGGTGGGGTCTCCTGAAACATCCATAGACAGCGAGGCCCGTGCAAAGAAATAGGGAGCGATTCTTGAGAGAAGTTTCAGAGCTCTTTCTTCTCCAGCCACATGGGCGGGGCACTGCCAAAGAACTGAGCAATCACGGCACAACCAGGGCCCTCCTGGCACAGGGCAACACAAAATAAGCAGTGCTGAACAGGATTAGGGCACATGTGAGCAGGGAGCAGGGAGACCCCGTGCCCAGGCCATGCCTCTACCCCAGGGTCCCCTCTCCCATGACCTCATGGCAGGGGGGAGGAACCCCAACACTTCCGGAGGTGCAGTCTCTCTCCTCCTCCTTGCAGCTGGCTCATGGGCCCACATTCAGGGCCCCCACCTCGGGAGAAAATTCTCCCAATGTGGTCTGATGTTGAAAGAGTCAAGAAGAGAAGAAGGGAAAAAAAACCCCAAAGTCCCAGGAAAACAAAGTTCAACTCTCCATCTCCCCCCAGAGAAAAGGAGCTGAAAACTGGCTAAAAAGAAACAAAGTTGCTTCCTCTGCTCTTGCTGCAAGCAGAATGCAGAGGAGTGTGTATGTGTGTCCTTGAACAAACGCTCTGAGAAGTTTGTCCGGTTTTTTTTCCTCTCCCCCCTCTCAGGCTCAGTTGAAAGGCACAGAAATGCACAAAGTTCACTTCTGGGCATAGAGCAGCAATAGGGGATACACACAATAAAGTCACCCCAAGACACAGGGACAGAGAATTCAGTGGAAAGACTCCGAGAATTCTGCTCCCAGAGAATTCTGCTCACACTGACCCTTGTAGAAAGGGGACATCGTTCCCGGCAGCCTGTACTGAGCATGTGGCTCCTGAGTGGGGTTTGTTGTTTGGGAAACCTGCTCCAGCTTTTCCATTCTTTCCTTCCAAACAGGAAAACTTCTCCTGGGGCTGTGTGCAGGCAGAGCCCTGAGGAGAGCAGGTGGCACATGGTGCGCTGGGCTGGGACAGCCAGCTGCAGAGCTCAAGGGAAGAAGCCCAAAGTGTCACAATGGCTCCCTGCCTTCACATGCAACACCTGGGTCACAATGGTCTCCTTGATTCCATGAGGCCCCACTGTGTCACAATGGCTCCTTGGTTCCATCGGGTTCCGCAGTGTCACCATGGTCTCTTTTGATCCGCACTGTCATCATGGACAATTGGTTCCATGAGGCCCCGCAGTGTCACAATGGTCCCTTGCTTCCATAGGTTTGATGTTGTAACAATGGACTCCTTGCTTCTATGAGCTAGCCTGCTTTTTGCAGAGGTGTCTTTGGTTCCAACAAGGCCCCGCTGTGTCTCAGTGCACCCTGGCTTCCATGTGGATCTGGAGCATCACAAAGGCTCCTTGGTTCCACCAGGTCCTGCTGTGTCACAATGGGTCCTGTGGTCCCCGAGGCCCTCCAAAGTCATCATGGAGGCTTGCTTCCATGAGGTTCCATTATGTGCCAGTGGTCATCTTGGTTCCAGGAGTTTCCTTAGTGTCACAATGCTCTCCATGCTTCCATGATTCCCCACAATGTCACAATGCTCTCCATGCTTCCATTAGGCCCTGCTTTGCCACAATGGTCCCCTTGTTTCCATGAGGCCCCGCTGTGTCACAATGGACCTATGGTTCCATGATGTTGCGTGGTGTCACCGTGCTCTTCTTGAATCCGCCGTGTAACCATGGACCATTGGTTCCATGCGGCCTGGCCGTGTCACAATGGGCTCCGTGATTCCATGATTCCCCACGGTGTCACAATGGAGCCTTGTTTCTAGGAGGTTCTGTACTGTCACAATTGCCTCCTTGATGCCATCAGCCCCTGCAGTGTCACAATGGCTCCTTGGTTCCATGAGGAACACAATAGCTTGGCATAAGCATTGAGCAACAGCTGCTGAACACACCTGGCAACATCTGCTTGCATCAAAAGAGGGCGTCAAGCTGACAATGGCACCAGCAGCTTCCATCTGCAACAGAGACCCAGGAAAGGACAGGCTGTGCCGGTTTGGACAAATGTGGAGGAAAATATCCTCTGATAGAAGGCAGGTTACATCCAGCCCTCCCCCACCAGCTTCGGGAAAAAAGAATTTTCCTGGGAAGAAAGTGAAAGAGATAAAAACTATTTTTTTAACAAACACACAGGAAAAGGATAACAATGCTAAATATTAAAAGCTCTCGCTGTGCAGAGAAAGCTGGGATAATTTGAGAGTCCTTCCGTGTTTCGGTGGGGTCTCCTGAAACATCCATAGACAGCGAGGCCCGTGCAAAGAAATAGGGAGCGATTCTTGAGAGAAGTTTCAGAGCTCTTTCTTCTCCAGCCACATGGGCGGGGCACTGCCAAAGAACTGAGCAATCACGGCACAACCAGGGCCCTCCTGGCACAGGGCAACACAAAATAAGCAGTGCTGAACAGGATTAGGGCACATGTGAGCAGGGAGCAGGGAGACCCCGTGCCCAGGCCATGCCTCTACCCCAGGGTCCCCTCTCCCATGACCTCATGGCAGGGGGGAGGAACCCCAACACTTCCGGAGGTGCAGTCTCTCTCCTCCTCCTTGCAGCTGGCTCATGGGCCCACATTCAGGGCCCCCACCTCGGGAGAAAATTCTCCCAATGTGGTCTGATGTTGAAAGAGTCAAGAAGAGAAGAAGGGAAAAAAAACCCCAAAGTCCCAGGAAAACAAAGTTCAACTCTCCATCTCCCCCCAGAGAAAAGGAGCTGAAAACTGGCTAAAAAGAAACAAAGTTGCTTCCTCTGCTCTTGCTGCAAGCAGGATGCAGAGGAGTGTGTATGTGTGTCCTTGAACAAACGCTCTGAGAAGTTTGTCCGGTTTTTTTTCCTCTCCCCCCTCTCAGGCTCAGTTGAAAGGCACAGAAATGCACAAAGTTCACTTCTGGGCATAGAGCAGCAATAGGGGATACACATGATAAAGTCACCCCAAGACACAGGGACAGAGAATTCAGTGGAAAGACTCCGAGAATTCTGCTCCCAGAGAATTCTGCTCACACTGACCCTTGTAGAAAGGGGACATCGTTCCCGGCAGCCTGTACTGAGCATGTGGCTCCTGAGTGGGGTTTGTTGTTTGGGAAACCTGCTCCAGCTTTTCCATTCTTTCCTTCCAAACAGGAAAACTTCTCCTGGGGCTGTGTGCAGGCAGAGCCCTGAGGAGAGCAGGTGGCACATGGTGCGCTGGGCTGGGACAGCCAGCTGCAGAGCTCAAGGGAAGAAGCCCAAAGTGTCACAATGGCTCCTTGCCTTCACATGCAACACCTGGGTCACAATGGTCTCCTTGATTCCATGAGGCCCCACTGTGTCACAATGGCTCCTTGGTTCCATCGGGTTCCGCAGTGTCACCATGGTCTCCTTTGATCCGCACTGTCATCATGGACAATTGGTTCCATGAGGCCCCGCAGTGTCACAATGGTCCCTTGCTTCCATAGGTTTGATGTTGTAACAATGGACTCCTTGCTTCTATGAGCTAGCCTGCTTTTTGCAGAGGTGTCTTTGGTTCCAACAAGGCCCCGCTGTGTCTCAGTGCACCCTGGCTTCCATGTGGATCTGGAGCATCACAAAGGCTCCTTGGTTCCACCAGGTCCTGCTGTGTCACAATGGGTCCTGTGGTCCCCGAGGCCCTCCAAAGTCATCATGGAGGCTTGCTTCCATGAGGTTCCATTATGTGCCAGTGGTCATCTTGGTTCCAGGAGTTTCCTTAGTGTCACAATGCTCTCCATGCTTCCATGATTCCCCACAATGTCACAATGCTCTCCATGCTTCCATTAGGCCCTGCTTTGCCACAATGGTCCCCTTGTTTCCATGAGGCCCCGCTGTGTCACAATGGACCTATGGTTCCATGATGTTGCGTGGTGTCACCGTGCTCTTCTTGAATCCGCAGTGTAACCATGGACCATTGGTTCCATGCGGCCTGGCCGTGTCACAATGGGCTCCGTGATTCCATGATTCCCCACGGTGTCACAATGGAGCCTTGTTTCTAGGAGGTTCTGTACTGTCACAATTGCCTCCTTGATGCCATCAGCCCCTGCAGTGTCACAATGGCTCCTTGGTTCCATGAGGAACACAATAGCTTGGCATAAGCATTGAGCAACAGCTGCTGAACACACCTGGCAACATCTGCTTGCATCAAAAGAGGGCGTCAAGCTGACAATGGCACCAGCAGCTTCCATCTGCAACAGACACCCAGGAAAGGACAGGCTGTGCCGGTTTGGACAAATGTGGAGGAAAATATCCTCTGATAGAAGGCAGGTTACATCCAGCCCTCCCCCACCAGCTTCGGGAAAAAAGAATTTTCCTGGGAAGAAAGTGAAAGAGATAAAAACTATTTTTTTAACAAACACACAGGAAAAGGATAACAATGCTAAATATTAAAAGCTCTCGCTGTGCAGAGAAAGCTGGGATAATTTGAGAGTCCTTCCATGTTTCGGTGGGGTCTCCTGAAACATCCATAGACAGCGAGGCCCGTGCAAAGAAATAGGGAGCGATTCTTGAGAGAAGTTTCAGAGCTCTTTCTTCTCCAGCTACATGGGCGGGGCACTGCCAAAGAACTGAGCAATCACGGCACAACCAGGGCCCTCCTGGCACAGGGCAACACAAAATAAGCAGTGCTGAACAGGATTAGGGCACATGTGAGCGGGGAGCAGGGAGACCCCGTGCCCAGGCCATGCCTCTACCCCAGGGTCCCCTCTCCCATGACCTCATGGCAGGGGGGAGGAACCCCAACACTTCCGGAGGTGTAGTCTCTCTCCTCCTCCTTGCAGCTGGCTCATGGGCCCACATTCAGGGCCCCCACCTCGGGAGAAAATTCTCCCAATGTGGTCTGATGTTGAAAGAGTCAAGAAGAGAAGAAGGGAAAAAAACCCCCAAAGTCCCAGGAAAACAAAGTTCAACTCTCCATCTCCCCCCAGAGAAAAGGAGCTGAAAACTGGCTAAAAAGAAACAAAGTTGCTTCCTCTGCTCTTGCTGCAAGCAGAATGCAGAGGAGTGTGTATGTGTGTCCTTGAACAAACGCTCTGAGAAGTTTGTCCGTTTTTTTTTTCCTCTCCCCCCTCTCAGGCTCAGTTGAAAGGCACAGAAATGCACAAAGTTCACTTCTGGGCATAGAGTAGCAATAGGGGATACACATGATAAAGTCACCCCAAGACACAGGGACAGAGAATTCAGTGGAAAGACTCCGAGAATTCTGCTCCCAGAGATCATTCATTCCTGCTCACCCTGACCCTTGTAGAAAGGGGACATCGTTCCCGGCAGCCTGTACTGAGCATGTGGCTCCTGAGTGGGGTTTGTTGTTTGGGAAACCTGCTCCAGCTTTTCCATTCTTTCCTTCCAAACAGGAAAACTTCTCCTGGGGCTGTGTGCAGGCAGAGCCCTGAGGAGAGCAGGTGGCACATGGTGCGCTGGGCTGGGACAGCCAGCTGCAGAGCTCAAGGGAAGAAGCCCAAAGTGTCACAATGGCTCCCTGCCTTCACATGCAACACCTGGGTCACAATGGTCTCCTTGATTCCATGAGGCCCCACTGTGTCACAATGGCTCCTTGGTTCCATCGGGTTCCGCAGTGTCACCATGGTCTCTTTTGATCCGCACTGTCATCATGGACAATTGGTTCCATGAGGCCCCGCAGTGTCACAATGGTCCCTTGGTTCCATAGGTTTGATGTTGTAACAATGGACTCCTTGCTTCTATGAGCTAGCCTGCTTTTTGCAGAGGTGTCTTTGGTTCCAACAAGGCCCCGCTGTGTCTCAGTGCACCCTGGCTTCCATGTGGATCTGGAGCATCACAAAGGCTCCTTGGTTCCACCAGGTCCTGCTGTGTCACAATGGGTCCTGTGGTCCCCGAGGCCCTCCAAAGTCATCATGGAGGCTTGCTTCCATGAGGTTCCATTATGTGCCAGTGGTCATCTTGGTTCCAGGAGTTTCCTTAGTGTCACAATGCTCTCCATGCTTCCATGATTCCCCACAATGTCACAATGCTCTCCATGCTTCCATTAGGCCCTGCTTTGCCACAATGGTCCCCTTGTTTCCATGAGGCCCCGCTGTGTCACAATGGACCTATGGTTCCATGATGTTGCGTGGTGTCACCGTGCTCTTCTTGAATCCGCCGTGTAACCATGGACCATTGGTTCCATGCGGCCTGGCCGTGTCACAATGGGCTCCGTGATTCCATGATTCCCCACGGTGTCACAATGGAGCCTTGTTTCTAGGAGGTTCTGTACTGTCACAATTGCCTCCTTGATGCCATCAGCCCCTGCAGTGTCACAATGGCTCCTTGGTTCCATGAGGAACACAATAGCTTGGCATAAGCATTGAGCAACAGCTGCTGAACACACCTGGCAACATCTGCTTGCATCAAAAGAGGGCGTCAAGCTGACAATGGCACCAGCAGCTTCCATCTGCAACAGAGACCCAGGAAAGGACAGGCTGTGCCGGTTTGGACAAATGTGGAGGAAAATATCCTCTGATAGAAGGCAGGTTACATCCAGCCCTCCCCCACCAGCTTCGGGAAAAAAGAATTTTCCTGGGAAGAAAGTGAAAGAGATAAAAACTATTTTTTTAACAAACACACAGGAAAAGGATAACAATGCTAAATATTAAAAGCTCTCGCTGTGCAGAGAAAGCTGGGATAATTTGAGAGTCCTTCCGTGTTTCGGTGGGGTCTCCTGAAACATCCATAGACAGCGAGGCCCGTGCAAAGAAATAGGGAGCGATTCTTGAGAGAAGTTTCAGAGCTCTTTCTTCTCCAGCCACATGGGCGGGGCACTGCCAAAGAACTGAGCAATCACGGCACAACCAGGGCCCTCCTGGCACAGGGCAACACAAAATAAGCAGTGCTGAACAGGATTAGGGCACATGTGAGCAGGGAGCAGGGAGACCCCGTGCCCAGGCCATGCCTCTACCCCAGGGTCCCCTCTCCCATGACCTCATGGCAGGGGGGAGGAACCCCAACACTTCCGGAGGTGCAGTCTCTCTCCTCCTCCTTGCAGCTGGCTCATGGGCCCACATTCAGGGCCCCCACCTCGGGAGAAAATTCTCCCAATGTGGTCTGATGTTGAAAGAGTCAAGAAGAGAAGAAGGGAAAAAAAACCCCAAAGTCCCAGGAAAACAAAGTTCAACTCTCCATCTCCCCCCAGAGAAAAGGAGCTGAAAACTGGCTAAAAAGAAACAAAGTTGCTTCCTCTGCTCTTGCTGCAAGCAGAATGCAGAGGAGTGTGTATGTGTGTCCTTGAACAAACGCTCTGAGAAGTTTGTCCGGTTTTTTTTCCTCTCCCCCCTCTCAGGCTCAGTTGAAAGGCACAGAAATGCACAAAGTTCACTTCTGGGCATAGAGCAGCAATAGGGGATACACACAATAAAGTCACCCCAAGACACAGGGACAGAGAATTCAGTGGAAAGACTCCGAGAATTCTGCTCCCAGAGAATTCTGCTCACACTGACCCTTGTAGAAAGGGGACATCGTTCCCGGCAGCCTGTACTGAGCATGTGGCTCCTGAGTGGGGTTTGTTGTTTGGGAAACCTGCTCCAGCTTTTCCATTCTTTCCTTCCAAACAGGAAAACTTCTCCTGGGGCTGTGTGCAGGCAGAGCCCTGAGGAGAGCAGGTGGCACATGGTGCGCTGGGCTGGGACAGCCAGCTGCAGAGCTCAAGGGAAGAAGCCCAAAGTGTCACAATGGCTCCCTGCCTTCACATGCAACACCTGGGTCACAATGGTCTCCTTGATTCCATGAGGCCCCACTGTGTCACAATGGCTCCTTGGTTCCATCGGGTTCCGCAGTGTCACCATGGTCTCTTTTGATCCGCACTGTCATCATGGACAATTGGTTCCATGAGGCCCCGCAGTGTCACAATGGTCCCTTGGTTCCATAGGTTTGATGTTGTAACAATGGACTCCTTGCTTCTATGAGCTAGCCTGCTTTTTGCAGAGGTGTCTTTGGTTCCAACAAGGCCCCGCTGTGTCTCAGTGCACCCTGGCTTCCATGTGGATCTGGAGCATCACAAAGGCTCCTTGGTTCCACCAGGTCCTGCTGTGTCACAATGGGTCCTGTGGTCCCCGAGGCCCTCCAAAGTCATCATGGAGGCTTGCTTCCATGAGGTTCCATTATGTGCCAGTGGTCATCTTGGTTCCAGGAGTTTCCTTAGTGTCACAATGCTCTCCATGCTTCCATGATTCCCCACAATGTCACAATGCTCTCCATGCTTCCATTAGGCCCTGCTTTGCCACAATGGTCCCCTTGTTTCCATGAGGCCCCGCTGTGTCACAATGGACCTATGGTTCCATGATGTTGCGTGGTGTCACCGTGCTCTTCTTGAATCCGCCGTGTAACCATGGACCATTGGTTCCATGCGGCCTGGCCGTGTCACAATGGGCTCCGTGATTCCATGATTCCCCACGGTGTCACAATGGAGCCTTGTTTCTAGGAGGTTCTGTACTGTCACAATTGCCTCCTTGATGCCATCAGCCCCTGCAGTGTCACAATGGCTCCTTGGTTCCATGAGGAACACAATAGCTTGGCATAAGCATTGAGCAACAGCTGCTGAACACACCTGGCAACATCTGCTTGCATCAAAAGAGGGCGTCAAGCTGACAATGGCACCAGCAGCTTCCATCTGCAACAGAGACCCAGGAAAGGACAGGCTGTGCCGGTTTGGACAAATGTGGAGGAAAATATCCTCTGATAGAAGGCAGGTTACATCCAGCCCTCCCCCACCAGCTTCGGGAAAAAAGAATTTTCCTGGGAAGAAAGTGAAAGAGATAAAAACTATTTTTTTAACAAACACACAGGAAAAGGATAACAATGCTAAATATTAAAAGCTCTCGCTGTGCAGAGAAAGCTGGGATAATTTGAGAGTCCTTCCGTGTTTCGGTGGGGTCTCCTGAAACATCCATAGACAGCGAGGCCCGTGCAAAGAAATAGGGAGCGATTCTTGAGAGAAGTTTCAGAGCTCTTTCTTCTCCAGCCACATGGGCGGGGCACTGCCAAAGAACTGAGCAATCACGGCACAACCAGGGCCCTCCTGGCACAGGGCAACACAAAATAAGCAGTGCTGAACAGGATTAGGGCACATGTGAGCAGGGAGCAGGGAGACCCCGTGCCCAGGCCATGCCTCTACCCCAGGGTCCCCTCTCCCATGACCTCATGGCAGGGGGGAGGAACCCCAACACTTCCGGAGGTGCAGTCTCTCTCCTCCTCCTTGCAGCTGGCTCATGGGCCCACATTCAGGGCCCCCACCTCGGGAGAAAATTCTCCCAATGTGGTCTGATGTTGAAAGAGTCAAGAAGAGAAGAAGGGAAAAAAAACCCCAAAGTCCCAGGAAAACAAAGTTCAACTCTCCATCTCCCCCCAGAGAAAAGGAGCTGAAAACTGGCTAAAAAGAAACAAAGTTGCTTCCTCTGCTCTTGCTGCAAGCAGAATGCAGAGGAGTGTGTATGTGTGTCCTTGAACAAACGCTCTGAGAAGTTTGTCCGGTTTTTTTTCCTCTCCCCCCTCTCAGGCTCAGTTGAAAGGCACAGAAATGCACAAAGTTCACTTCTGGGCATAGAGCAGCAATAGGGGATACACACAATAAAGTCACCCCAAGACACAGGGACAGAGAATTCAGTGGAAAGACTCCGAGAATTCTGCTCCCAGAGAATTCTGCTCACACTGACCCTTGTAGAAAGGGGACATCGTTCCCGGCAGCCTGTACTGAGCATGTGGCTCCTGAGTGGGGTTTGTTGTTTGGGAAACCTGCTCCAGCTTTTCCATTCTTTCCTTCCAAACAGGAAAACTTCTCCTGGGGCTGTGTGCAGGCAGAGCCCTGAGGAGAGCAGGTGGCACATGGTGCGCTGGGCTGGGACAGCCAGCTGCAGAGCTCAAGGGAAGAAGCCCAAAGTGTCACAATGGCTCCTTGCCTTCACATGCAACACCTGGGTCACAATGGTCTCCTTGATTCCATGAGGCCCCACTGTGTCACAATGGCTCCTTGGTTCCATCGGGTTCCGCAGTGTCACCATGGTCTCTTTTGATCCGCACTGTCATCATGGACAATTGGTTCCATGAGGCCCCGCAGTGTCACAATGGTCCCTTGCTTCCATAGGTTTGATGTTGTAACAATGGACTCCTTGCTTCTATGAGCTAGCCTGCTTTTTGCAGAGGTGTCTTTGGTTCCAACAAGGCCCCGCTGTGTCTCAGTGCACCCTGGCTTCCATGTGGATCTGGAGCATCACAAAGGCTCCTTGGTTCCACCAGGTCCTGCTGTGTCACAATGGGTCCTGTGGTCCCCGAGGCCCTCCAAAGTCATCATGGAGGCTTGCTTCCATGAGGTTCCATTATGTGCCAGTGGTCATCTTGGTTCCAGGAGTTTCCTTAGTGTCACAATGCTCTCCATGCTTCCATGATTCCCCACAATGTCACAATGCTCTCCATGCTTCCATTAGGCCCTGCTTTGCCACAATGGTCCCCTTGTTTCCATGAGGCCCCGCTGTGTCACAATGGACCTATGGTTCCATGATGTTGCGTGGTGTCACCGTGCTCTTCTTGAATCCGCAGTGTAACCATGGACCATTGGTTCCATGCGGCCTGGCCGTGTCACAATGGGCTCCGTGATTCCATGATTCCCCACGGTGTCACAATGGAGCCTTGTTTCTAGGAGGTTCTGTACTGTCACAATTGCCTCCTTGATGCCATCAGCCCCTGCAGTGTCACAATGGCTCCTTGGTTCCATGAGGAACACAATAGCTTGGCATAAGCATTGAGCAACAGCTGCTGAACACACCTGGCAACATCTGCTTGCATCAAAAGAGGGCGTCAAGCTGACAATGGCACCAGCAGCTTCCATCTGCAACAGACACCCAGGAAAGGACAGGCTGTGCCGGTTTGGACAAATGTGGAGGAAAATATCCTCTGATAGAAGGCAGGTTACATCCAGCCCTCCCCCACCAGCTTCGGGAAAAAAGAATTTTCCTGGGAAGAAAGTGAAAGAGATAAAAACTATTTTTTTAACAAACACACAGGAAAAGGATAACAATGCTAAATATTAAAAGCTCTCGCTGTGCAGAGAAAGCTGGGATAATTTGAGAGTCCTTCCGTGTTTCGGTGGGGTCTCCTGAAACATCCATAGACAGCGAGGCCCGTGCAAAGAAACAGGGAGCGATTCTTGAGAGAAGTTTCAGAGCTCTTTCTTCTCCAGCCACATGGGCGGGGCACTGCCAAAGAACTGAGCAATCACGGCACAACCAGGGCCCTCCTGGCACAGGGCAACACAAAATAAGCAGTGCTGAACAGGATTAGGGCACATGTGAGCAGGGAGCAGGGAGACCCCGTGCCCAGGCCATGCCTCTACCCCAGGGTCCCCTCTCCCATGACCTCATGGCAGGGGGGAGGAACCCCAACACTTCCGGAGGTGCAGTCTCTCTCCTCCTCCTTGCAGCTGGCTCATGGGCCCACATTCAGGGCCCCCACCTCGGGAGAAAATTCTCCCAATGTGGTCTGATGTTGAAAGAGTCAAGAAGAGAAGAAGGGAAAAAAAACCCCAAAGTCCCAGGAAAACAAAGTTCAACTCTCCATCTCCCCCCAGAGAAAAGGAGCTGAAAACTGGCTAAAAAGAAACAAAGTTGCTTCCTCTGCTCTTGCTGCAAGCAGAATGCAGAGGAGTGTGTATGTGTGTCCTTGAACAAACGCTCTGAGAAGTTTGTCCGGTTTTTTTTCCTCTCCCCCCTCTCAGGCTCAGTTGAAAGGCACAGAAATGCACAAAGTTCACTTCTGGGCATAGAGCAGCAATAGGGGATACACACAATAAAGTCACCCCAAGACACAGGGACAGAGAATTCAGTGGAAAGACTCCGAGAATTCTGCTCCCAGAGAATTCTGCTCACACTGACCCTTGTAGAAAGGGGACATCGTTCCCGGCAGCCTGTACTGAGCATGTGGCTCCTGAGTGGGGTTTGTTGTTTGGGAAACCTGCTCCAGCTTTTCCATTCTTTCCTTCCAAACAGGAAAACTTCTCCTGGGGCTGTGTGCAGGCAGAGCCCTGAGGAGAGCAGGTGGCACATGGTGCGCTGGGCTGGGACAGCCAGCTGCAGAGCTCAAGGGAAGAAGCCCAAAGTGTCACAATGGCTCCTTGCCTTCACATGCAACACCTGGGTCACAATGGTCTCCTTGATTCCATGAGGCCCCACTGTGTCACAATGGCTCCTTGGTTCCATCGGGTTCCGCAGTGTCACCATGGTCTCTTTTGATCCGCACTGTCATCATGGACAATTGGTTCCATGAGGCCCCGCAGTGTCACAATGGTCCCTTGGTTCCATAGGTTTGATGTTGTAACAATGGACTCCTTGCTTCTATGAGCTAGCCTGCTTTTTGCAGAGGTGTCTTTGGTTCCAACAAGGCCCCGCTGTGTCTCAGTGCACCCTGGCTTCCATGTGGATCTGGAGCATCACAAAGGCTCCTTGGTTCCACCAGGTCCTGCTGTGTCACAATGGGTCCTGTGGTCCCCGAGGCCCTCCAAAGTCATCATGGAGGCTTGCTTCCATGAGGTTCCATTATGTGCCAGTGGTCATCTTGGTTCCAGGAGTTTCCTTAGTGTCACAATGCTCTCCATGCTTCCATGATTCCCCACAATGTCACAATGCTCTCCATGCTTCCATTAGGCCCTGCTTTGCCACAATGGTCCCCTTGTTTCCATGAGGCCCCGCTGTGTCACAATGGACCTATGGTTCCATGATGTTGCGTGGTGTCACCGTGCTCTTCTTGAATCCGCAGTGTAACCATGGACCATTGGTTCCATGCGGCCTGGCCGTGTCACAATGGGCTCCGTGATTCCATGATTCCCCACGGTGTCACAATGGAGCCTTGTTTCTAGGAGGTTCTGTACTGTCACAATTGCCTCCTTGATGCCATCAGCCCCTGCAGTGTCACAATGGCTCCTTGGTTCCATGAGGAACACAATAGCTTGGCATAAGCATTGAGCAACAGCTGCTGAACACACCTGGCAACATCTGCTTGCATCAAAAGAGGGCGTCAAGCTGACAATGGCACCAGCAGCTTCCATCTGCAACAGACACCCAGGAAAGGACAGGCTGTGCCGGTTTGGACAAATGTGGAGGAAAATATCCTCTGATAGAAGGCAGGTTACATCCAGCCCTCCCCCACCAGCTTCGGGAAAAAAGAATTTTCCTGGGAAGAAAGTGAAAGAGATAAAAACTATTTTTTTAACAAACACACAGGAAAAGGATAACAATGCTAAATATTAAAAGCTCTCGCTGTGCAGAGAAAGCTGGGATAATTTGAGAGTCCTTCCATGTTTCGGTGGGGTCTCCTGAAACATCCATAGACAGCGAGGCCCGTGCAAAGAAATAGGGAGCGATTCTTGAGAGAAGTTTCAGAGCTCTTTCTTCTCCAGCTACATGGGCGGGGCACTGCCAAAGAACTGAGCAATCACGGCACAACCAGGGCCCTCCTGGCACAGGGCAACACAAAATAAGCAGTGCTGAACAGGATTAGGGCACATGTGAGCAGGGAGCAGGGAGACCCCGTGCCCAGGCCATGCCTCTACCCCAGGGTCCCCTCTCCCATGACCTCATGGCAGGGGGGAGGAACCCCAACACTTCCGGAGGTGTAGTCTCTCTCCTCCTCCTTGCAGCTGGCTCATGGGCCCACATTCAGGGCCCCCACCTCGGGAGAAAATTCTCCCAATGTGGTCTGATGTTGAAAGAGTCAAGAAGAGAAGAAGGGAAAAAAAACCCCCGAAGTCCCAGGAAAACAAAGTTCAACTCTCCATCTCCCCCCAGAGAAAAGGAGCTGAAAACTGGCTAAAAAGAAACAAAGTTGCTTCCTCTGCTCTTGCTGCAAGCAGAATGCAGAGGAGTGTGTATGTGTGTCCTTGAACAAACGCTCTGAGAAGTTTGTCCGTTTTTTTTTTCCTCTCCCCCCTCTCAGGCTCAGTTGAAAGGCACAGAAATGCACAAAGTTCACTTCTGGGCATAGAGTAGCAATAGGGGATACACATGATAAAGTCACCCCAAGACACAGGGACAGAGAATTCAGTGGAAAGACTCCGAGAATTCTGCTCCCAGAGATCATTCATTCCTGCTCACCCTGACCCTTGTAGAAAGGGGACATCGTTCCCGGCAGCCTGTACTGAGCATGTGGCTCCTGAGTGGGGTTTGTTGTTTGGGAAACCTGCTCCAGCTTTTCCATTCTTTCCTTCCAAACAGGAAAACTTCTCCTGGGGCTGTGTGCAGGCAGAGCCCTGAGGAGAGCAGGTGGCACATGGTGCGCTGGGCTGGGACAGCCAGCTGCAGAGCTCAAGGGAAGAAGCCCAAAGTGTCACAATGGCTCCCTGCCTTCACATGCAACACCTGGGTCACAATGGTCTCCTTGATTCCATGAGGCCCCACTGTGTCACAATGGCTCCTTGGTTCCATCGGGTTCCGCAGTGTCACCATGGTCTCTTTTGATCCGCACTGTCATCATGGACAATTGGTTCCATGAGGCCCCGCAGTGTCACAATGGTCCCTTGGTTCCATAGGTTTGATGTTGTAACAATGGACTCCTTGCTTCTATGAGCTAGCCTGCTTTTTGCAGAGGTGTCTTTGGTTCCAACAAGGCCCCGCTGTGTCTCAGTGCACCCTGGCTTCCATGTGGATCTGGAGCATCACAAAGGCTCCTTGGTTCCACCAGGTCCTGCTGTGTCACAATGGGTCCTGTGGTCCCCGAGGCCCTCCAAAGTCATCATGGAGGCTTGCTTCCATGAGGTTCCATTATGTGCCAGTGGTCATCTTGGTTCCAGGAGTTTCCTTAGTGTCACAATGCTCTCCATGCTTCCATGATTCCCCACAATGTCACAATGCTCTCCATGCTTCCATTAGGCCCTGCTTTGCCACAATGGTCCCCTTGTTTCCATGAGGCCCCGCTGTGTCACAATGGACCTATGGTTCCATGATGTTGCGTGGTGTCACCGTGCTCTTCTTGAATCCGCAGTGTAACCATGGACCATTGGTTCCATGCGGCCTGGCCGTGTCACAACGGGCTCCGTGATTCCATGATTCCCCACGGTGTCACAATGGAGCCTTGTTTCTAGGAGGTTCTGTACTGTCACAATTGCCTCCTTGATGCCATCAGCCCCTGCAGTGTCACAATGGCTCCTTGGTTCCATGAGGAACACAATAGCTTGGCATAAGCATTGAGCAACAGCTGCTGAACACACCTGGCAACATCTGCTTGCATCAAAAGAGGGCGTCAAGCTGACAATGGCACCAGCAGCTTCCATCTGCAACAGACACCCAGGAAAGGACAGGCTGTGCCGGTTTGGACAAATGTGGAGGAAAATATCCTCTGATAGAAGGCAGGTTACATCCAGCCCTCCCCCACCAGCTTCGGGAAAAAAGAATTTTCCTGGGAAGAAAGTGAAAGAGATAAAAACTATTTTTTTAACAAACACACAGGAAAAGGATAACAATGCTAAATATTAAAAGCTCTCGCTGTGCAGAGAAAGCTGGGATAATTTGAGAGTCCTTCCATGTTTCGGTGGGGTCTCCTGAAACATCCATAGACAGCGAGGCCCGTGCAAAGAAATAGGGAGCGATTCTTGAGAGAAGTTTCAGAGCTCTTTCTTCTCCAGCTACATGGGCGGGGCACTGCCAAAGAACTGAGCAATCACGGCACAACCAGGGCCCTCCTGGCACAGGGCAACACAAAATAAGCAGTGCTGAACAGGATTAGGGCACATGTGAGCAGGGAGCAGGGAGACCCCGTGCCCAGGCCATGCCTCTACCCCAGGGTCCCCTCTCCCATGACCTCATGGCAGGGGGGAGGAACCCCAACACTTCCGGAGGTGTAGTCTCTCTCCTCCTCCTTGCAGCTGGCTCATGGGCCCACATTCAGGGCCCCCACCTCGGGAGAAAATTCTCCCAATGTGGTCTGATGTTGAAAGAGTCAAGAAGAGAAGAAGGGAAAAAAAACCCCAAAGTCCCAGGAAAACAAAGTTCAACTCTCCATCTCCCCCCAGAGAAAAGGAGCTGAAAACTGGCTAAAAAGAAACAAAGTTGCTTCCTCTGCTCTTGCTGCAAGCAGAATGCAGAGGAGTGTGTATGTGTGTCCTTGAACAAACGCTCTGAGAAGTTTGTCCGTTTTTTTTTTCCTCTCCCCCCTCTCAGGCTCAGTTGAAAGGCACAGAAATGCACAAAGTTCACTTCTGGGCATAGAGTAGCAATAGGGGATACACATGATAAAGTCACCCCAAGACACAGGGACAGAGAATTCAGTGGAAAGACTCCGAGAATTCTGCTCCCAGAGATCATTCATTCCTGCTCACCCTGACCCTTGTAGAAAGGGGACATCGTTCCAGGCAGCCTGTACTGAGCATGTGGCTCCTGAGTGGGGTTTGTTGTTTGGGAAACCTGCTCCAGCTTTTCCATTCTTTCCTTCCAAACAGGAAAACTTCTCCTGGGGCTGTGTGCAGGCAGAGCCCTGAGGAGAGCAGGTGGCACATGGTGCGCTGGGCTGGGACAGCCAGCTGCAGAGCTCAAGGGAAGAAGCCCAAAGTGTCACAATGGCTCCCTGCCTTCACATGCAACACCTGGGTCACAATGGTCTCCTTGATTCCATGAGGCCCCACTGTGTCACAATGGCTCCTTGGTTCCATCGGGTTCCGCAGTGTCACCATGGTCTCTTTTGATCCGCACTGTCATCATGGACAATTGGTTCCATGAGGCCCCGCAGTGTCACAATGGTCCCTTGGTTCCATAGGTTTGATGTTGTAACAATGGACTCCTTGCTTCTATGAGCTAGCCTGCTTTTTGCAGAGGTGTCTTTGGTTCCAACAAGGCCCCGCTGTGTCTCAGTGCACCCTGGCTTCCATGTGGATCTGGAGCATCACAAAGGCTCCTTGGTTCCACCAGGTCCTGCTGTGTCACAATGGGTCCTGTGGTCCCCGAGGCCCTCCAAAGTCATCATGGAGGCTTGCTTCCATGAGGTTCCATTATGTGCCAGTGGTCATCTTGGTTCCAGGAGTTTCCTTAGTGTCACAATGCTCTCCATGCTTCCATGATTCCCCACAATGTCACAATGCTCTCCATGCTTCCATTAGGCCCTGCTTTGCCACAATGGTCCCCTTGTTTCCATGAGGCCCCGCTGTGTCACAATGGACCTATGGTTCCATGATGTTGCGTGGTGTCACCGTGCTCTTCTTGAATCCGCAGTGTAACCATGGACCATTGGTTCCATGCGGCCTGGCCGTGTCACAACGGGCTCCGTGATTCCATGATTCCCCACGGTGTCACAATGGAGCCTTGTTTCTAGGAGGTTCTGTACTGTCACAATTGCCTCCTTGATGCCATCAGCCCCTGCAGTGTCACAATGGCTCCTTGGTTCCATGAGGAACACAATAGCTTGGCATAAGCATTGAGCAACAGCTGCTGAACACACCTGGCAACATCTGCTTGCATCAAAAGAGGGCGTCAAGCTGACAATGGCACCAGCAGCTTCCATCTGCAACAGAGACCCAGGAAAGGACAGGCTGTGCCGGTTTGGACAAATGTGGAGGAAAAAATCCTCTGATAGAAGGCAGGTTACACCCAGCCCTCCCCCACCAGCTTCGGGAAAAAAGAATTTTCCTGGGAAGAAAGTGAAAGAGATAAAAACTATTTTTTTAACAAACACACAGGAAAAGGATAACAATGCTAAATATTAAAAGCTCTCGCTGTGCAGAGAAAGCTGGGATAATTTGAGAGTCCTTCCATGTTTCGGTGGGGTCTCCTGAAACATCCATAGACAGCGAGGCCCGTGCAAAGAAATAGGGAGCGATTCTTGAGAGAAGTTTCAGAGCTCTTTCTTCTCCAGCCACATGGGCGGGGCACTGCCAAAGAACTGAGCAATCACGGCACAACCAGGGCCCTCCTGGCACAGGGCAACACAAAATAAGCAGTGCTGAACAGGATTAGGGCACATGTGAGCAGGGAGCAGGGAGACCCCGTGCCCAGGCCATGCCTCTACCCCAGGGTCCCCTCTCCCATGACCTCATGGCAGGGGGGAGGAACCCCAACACTTCCGGAGGTGTAGTCTCTCTCCTCCTCCTTGCAGCTGGCTCATGGGCCCACATTCAGGGCCCCCACCTCGGTAGAAAATTCTCCCAATGTGGTCTGATGTTGAAAGAGTCAAGAAGAGAAGAAGGGAAAAAAAACCCCAAAGTCCCAGGAAAACAAAGTTCAACTCTCCATCTCCCCCCAGAGAAAAGGAGCTGAAAACTGGCTAAAAAGAAACAAAGTTGCTTCCTCTGCTCTTGCTGCAAGCAGAATGCAGAGGAGTGTGTATGTGTGTCCTTGAACAAACGCTCTGAGAAGTTTGTCCGGTTTTTTTTTCCTCTCCCCCCTCTCAGGCTCAGTTGAAAGGCACAGAAATGCACAAAGTTCACTTCTGGGCATAGAGTAGCAATAGGGGATACACATGATAAAGTCACCCCAAGACACAGGGACAGAGAATTCAGTGGAAAGACTCCGAGAATTCTGCTCCCAGAGATCATTCATTCCTGCTCACCCTGACCCTGGTAGAAAGGGGACATCGTTCCAGGCAGCCTGTACTGAGCATGTGGCTCCTGAGTGGGGTTTGTTGTTTGGGAAACCTGCTCCAGCTTTTCCATTCTTTCCTTCCAAACAGGAAAACTTCTCCTGGGGCTGTGTGCAGGCAGAGCCCTGAGGAGAGCAGGTGGCACATGGTGCGCTGGGCTGGGACAGCCAGCTGCAGAGCTCAAGGGAAGAAGCCCAAAGTGTCACAATGGCTCCCTGCCTTCACATGCAACACCTGGGTCACAATGGTCTCCTTGATTCCATGAGGCCCCACTGTGTCACAATGGCTCCTTGGTTCCATCGGGTTCCGCAGTGTCACCATGGTCTCTTTTGATCCGCACTGTCATCATGGACAATTGGTTCCATGAGGCCCCGCAGTGTCACAATGGTCCCTTGGTTCCATAGGTTTGATGTTGTAACAATGGACTCCTTGCTTCTATGAGCTAGCCTGCTTTTTGCAGAGGTGTCTTTGGTTCCAACAAGGCCCCGCTGTGTCTCAGTGCACCCTGGCTTCCATGTGGATCTGGAGCATCACAAAGGCTCCTTGGTTCCACCAGGTCCTGCTGTGTCACAATGGGTCCTGTGGTCCCTGAGGCCCTCCAAAGTCATCATGGAGGCTTGCTTCCATGAGGTTCCATTATGTGCCAGTGGTCATCTTGGTTCCAGGAGTTTCCTTAGTGTCACAATGCTCTCCATGCTTCCATGATTCCCCACAATGTCACAATGCTCTCCATGCTTCCATTAGGCCCTGCTTTGCCACAATGGTCCCCTTGTTTCCATGAGGCCCCGCTGTGTCACAATGGACCTATGGTTCCATGATGTTGCGTGGTGTCACCGTGCTCTTCTTGAATCCGCAGTGTAACCATGGACCATTGGTTCCATGCGGCCTGGCCGTGTCACAACGGGCTCCGTGATTCCATGATTCCCCACGGTGTCACAATGGAGCCTTGTTTCTAGGAGGTTCTGTACTGTCACAATTGCCTCCTTGATGCCATCAGCCCCTGCAGTGTCACAATGGCTCCTTGGTTCCATGAGGAACACAATAGCTTGGCAAAAGCATTGAGCAACAGCTGCTGAACACACCTGGCAACATCTGCTTGCATCAAAAGAGGGCGTCAAGCTGACAATGGCACCAGCAGCTTCCATCTGCAACAGAGACCCAGGAAAGGACAGGCTGTGCCGGTTTGGACAAATGTGGAGGAAAAAATCCTCTGATAGAAGGCAGGTTACACCCAGCCCTCCCCCACCAGCTTCGGGAAAAAAGAATTTTCCTGGGAAGAAAGTGAAAGAGATAAAAACCATTTTTTTAACAAACACCCAGGAAAAGGAGAACAATGCTAAATATTAAAAGCTCTCGCTGTGCAGAGAAAGCTGGGATAATTTGAGAGTCCTTCCGTGTTTCGGTGGGGTCTCCTGAAACATCCATAGACAGCGAGGCCCGTGCAAAGAAATAGGGAGCCATTCATGAGAGAAGTTTCAGAGCTCTTTCTTCTCCAGCCACATGGGCGGGGCACTGCCAAAGAACTGAGCAGTCACGGCACAACCAGGGCCCTCCTGGCACAGGGCAACACAAAATAAGCAGTGCTGAACAGGATTAGGGCACATGTCAGCAGGGAGCAGGGAGACCCCGTGCCCAGGCCATGCCTCTACCCCAGGGTCCCCTCTCCCATGACCTCATGGCAGGGGGGAGGAACCCCAACACTTCCGGAGGTGTAGTCTCTCTCCTCCTCCTTGCAGCTGGCTCATGGGCCCACATTCAGGGCCCCCACCTCGGGAGAAAATTCTCCCAATGTGGTCTGATGTTGAAAGAGTCAAGAAGAGAAGAAGGGAAAAAAACCCCCAAAGTCCCAGGAAAACAAAGTTCAACTCTCCATCTCTCCCCAGAGAAAAGGAGCTGAAAACTGGCTAAAAAGAAACAAAGTTGCTTCCTCTGCTCTTGCTGCAAGCAGGATGCAGAGGAGTGTGTATGTGTGTCCTTGAACAAACGCTCTGAGAAGTTTGTCCGGTTTTTTTTCCTCTCCCCCCTCTCAGGCTCAGTTGAAAGGCACAGAAATGCACAAAGTTCACTTCTGGGCATAGAGCAGCAATAGGGGATACACATGATAAAGTCACCCCAAGACACAGGGACAGAGAATTCAGTGGAAAGACTCCGAGAATTCTGCTCCCAGAGAGTTCTGCTCACACTGACCCTTGTAGAAAGGGGACATCGTTCCCGGCAGCCTGTACTGAGCATGTGGCTCCTGAGTGGGGTTTGTTGTTTGGGAAACCTGCTCCAGCTTTTCCATTCTTTCCTTCCAAACAGGAAAACTTCTCCTGGGGCTGTGTGCAGGCAGAGCCCTGAGGAGAGCAGGTGGCACATGGTGCGCTGGGCTGGGACAGCCAGCTGCAGAGCTCAAGGGAAGAAGCCCAAAGTGTCACAATGGCTCCCTGCCTTCACATGCAACACCTGGGTCACAATGGTCTCCTTGATTCCATGAGGCCCCACTGTGTCACAATGGCTCCTTGGTTCCATCGGGTTCCGCAGTGTCACCATGGTCTCTTTTGATCCGCACTGTCATCATGGACAATTGGTTCCATGAGGCCCCGCAGTGTCACAATGGTCCCTTGGTTCCATAGGTTTGATGTTGTAACAATGGACTCCTTGCTTCTATGAGCTAGCCTGCTTTTTGCAGAGGTGTCTTTGGTTCCAACAAGGCCCCGCTGTGTCTCAGTGCACCCTGGCTTCCATGTGGATCTGGAGCATCACAAAGGCTCCTTGGTTCCACCAGGTCCTGCTGTGTCACAATGGGTCCTGTGGTCCCCGAGGCCCTCCAAAGTCATCATGGAGGCTTGCTTCCATGAGGTTCCATTATGTGCCAGTGGTCATCTTGGTTCCAGGAGTTTCCTTAGTGTCACAATGCTCTCCATGCTTCCATGATTCCCCACAATGTCACAATGCTCTCCATGCTTCCATTAGGCCCTGCTTTGCCACAATGGTCCCCTTGTTTCCATGAGGCCCCGCTGTGTCACAATGGACCTATGGTTCCATGATGTTGCGTGGTGTCACCGTGCTCTTCTTGAATCCGCAGTGTAACCATGGACCATTGGTTCCATGCGGCCTGGCCGTGTCACAACAGGCTCCGTGATTCCATGATTCCCCACGGTGTCACAATGGAGCCTTGTTTCTAGGAGGTTCTGTACTGTCACAATTGCCTCCTTGATGCCATCAGCCCCTGCAGTGTCACAATGGCTCCTTGGTTCCATGAGGAACACAATAGCTTGGCATAAGCATTGAGCAACAGCTGCTGAACACACCTGGCAACATCTGCTTGCATCAAAAGAGGGCGTCAAGCTGACAATGGCACCAGCAGCTTCCATCTGCAACAGAGACCCAGGAAAGGACAGGCTGTGCCGGTTTGGACAAATGTGGAGGAAAAAATCCTCTGATAGAAGGCAGGTTACACCCAGCCCTCCCCCACCAGCTTCGGGAAAAAAGAATTTTCCTGGGAAGAAAGTGAAAGAGATAAAAACTATTTTTTTAACAAACACACAGGAAAAGGATAACAATGCTAAATATTAAAAGCTCTCGCTGTGCAGAGAAAGCTGGGATAATTTGAGAGTCCTTCCGTGTTTCGGTGGGGTCTCCTGAAACATCCATAGACAGCGAGGCCCGTGCAAAGAAATAGGGAGCGATTCTTGAGAGAAGTTTCAGAGCTCTTTCTTCTCCAGCCACATGGGCGGGGCACTGCCAAAGAACTGAGCAATCACGGCACAACCAGGGCCCTCCTGGCACAGGGCAACACAAAATAAGCAGTGCTGAACAGGATTAGGGCACATGTGAGCAGGGAGCAGGGAGACCCCGTGCCCAGGCCATGCCTCTACCCCAGGGTCCCCTCTCCCATGACCTCATGGCAGGGGGGAGGAACCCCAACACTTCCGGAGGTGCAGTCTCTCTCCTCCTCCTTGCAGCTGGCTCATGGGCCCACATTCAGGGCCCCCACCTCGGGAGAAAATTCTCCCAATGTGGTCTGATGTTGAAAGAGTCAAGAAGAGAAGAAGGGAAAAAAAACCCCAAAGTCCCAGGAAAACAAAGTTCAACTCTCCATCTCCCCCCAGAGAAAAGGAGCTGAAAACTGGCTAAAAAGAAACAAAGTTGCTTCCTCTGCTCTTGCTGCAAGCAGAATGCAGAGGAGTGTGTATGTGTGTCCTTGAACAAACGCTTTGAGAAGTTTGTCCGGTTTTTTTTTCCTCTCCCCCCTCTCAGGCTCAGTTGAAAGGCACAGAAATGCACAAAGTTCACTTCTGGGCATAGAGTAGCAATAGGGGATACACATGATAAAGTCACCCCAAGACACAGGGACAGAGAATTCAGTGGAAAGACTCCGAGAATTCTGCTCCCAGAGATCATTCATTCCTGCTCACCCTGACCCTTGTAGAAAGGGGACATCGTTCCAGGCAGCCTGTACTGAGCATGTGGCTCCTGAGTGGGGTTTGTTGTTTGGGAAACCTGCTCCAGCTTTTCCATTCTTTCCTTCCAAACAGGAAAACTTCTCCTGGGGCTGTGTGCAGGCAGAGCCCTGAGGAGAGCAGGTGGCACATGGTGCGCTGGGCTGGGACAGCCAGCTGCAGAGCTCAAGGGAAGAAGCCCAAAGTGTCACAATGGCTCCTTGCCTTCACATGCAACACCTGGGTCACAATGGTCTCCTTGATTCCATGAGGCCCCACTGTGTCACAATGGCTCCTTGGTTCCATCGGGTTCCGCAGTGTCACCATGGTCTCTTTTGATCCGCACTGTCATCATGGACAATTGGTTCCATGAGGCCCCGCAGTGTCACAATGGTCCCTTGGTTCCATAGGTTTGATGTTGTAACAATGGACTCCTTGCTTCTATGAGCTAGCCTGCTTTTTGCAGAGGTGTCTTTGGTTCCAACAAGGCCCCGCTGTGTCTCAGTGCACCCTGGCTTCCATGTGGATCTGGAGCATCACAAAGGCTCCTTGGTTCCACCAGGTCCTGCTGTGTCACAATGGGTCCTGTGGTCCCCGAGGCCCTCCAAAGTCATCATGGAGGCTTGCTTCCATGAGGTTCCATTATGTGCCAGTGGTCATCTTGGTTCCAGGAGTTTCCTTAGTGTCACAATGCTCTCCATGCTTCCATGATTCCCCACAATGTCACAATGCTCTCCATGCTTCCATTAGGCCCTGCTTTGCCACAATGGTCCCCTTGTTTCCATGAGGCCCCGCTGTGTCACAATGGACCTATGGTTCCATGATGTTGCGTGGTGTCACCGTGCTCTTCTTGAATCCGCAGTGTAACCATGGACCATTGGTTCCATGCGGCCTGGCCGTGTCACAATGGGCTCCGTGATTCCATGATTCCCCACGGTGTCACAATGGAGCCTTGTTTCTAGGAGGTTCTGTACTGTCACAATTGCCTCCTTGATGCCATCAGCCCCTGCAGTGTCACAATGGCTCCTTGGTTCCATGAGGAACACAATAGCTTGGCATAAGCATTGAGCAACAGCTGCTGAACACACCTGGCAACATCTGCTTGCATCAAAAGAGGGCGTCAAGCTGACAATGGCACCAGCAGCTTCCATCTGCAACAGACACCCAGGAAAGGACAGGCTGTGCCGGTTTGGACAAATGTGGAGGAAAATATCCTCTGATAGAAGGCAGGTTACATCCAGCCCTCCCCCACCAGCTTCGGGAAAAAAGAATTTTCCTGGGAAGAAAGTGAAAGAGATAAAAACTATTTTTTTAACAAACACACAGGAAAAGGATAACAATGCTAAATATTAAAAGCTCTCGCTGTGCAGAGAAAGCTGGGATAATTTGAGAGTCCTTCCATGTTTCGGTGGGGTCTCTTGAAACATCCATAGACAGCGAGGCCCGTGCAAAGAAATAGGGAGCGATTCTTGAGAGAAGTTTCAGAGCTCTTTCTTCTCCAGCTACATGGGCGGGGCACTGCCAAAGAACTGAGCAATCACGGCACAACCAGGGCCCTCCTGGCACAGGGCAACACAAAATAAGCAGTGCTGAACAGGATTAGGGCACATGTGAGCAGGGAGCAGGGAGACCCCGTGCCCAGGCCATGCCTCTACCCCAGGGTCCCCTCTCCCATGACCTCATGGCAGGGGGGAGGAACCCCAACACTTCCGGAGGTGTAGTCTCTCTCCTCCTCCTTGCAGCTGGCTCATGGGCCCACATTCAGGGCCCCCACCTCGGGAGAAAATTCTCCCAATGTGGTCTGATGTTGAAAGAGTCAAGAAGAGAAGAAGGGAAAAAAAACCCCAAAGTCCCAGGAAAACAAAGTTCAACTCTCCATCTCCCCCCAGAGAAAAGGAGCTGAAAACTGGCTAAAAAGAAACAAAGTTGCTTCCTCTGCTCTTGCTGCAAGCAGAATGCAGAGGAGTGTGTATGTGTGTCCTTGAACAAACGCTCTGAGAAGTTTGTCCGTTTTTTTTTTCCTCTCCCCCCTCTCAGGCTCAGTTGAAAGGCACAGAAATGCACAAAGTTCACTTCTGGGCATAGAGTAGCAATAGGGGATACACATGATAAAGTCACCCCAAGACACAGGGACAGAGAATTCAGTGGAAAGACTCCGAGAATTCTGCTCCCAGAGAATTCTGCTCACACAGACCCTTGTAGAAAGGGGACATCGTTCCAGGCAGCCTGTACTGAGCATGTGGCTCCTGAGTGGGGTTTGTTGTTTGGGAAACCTGCTCCAGCTTTTCCATTCTTTCCTTCCAAACAGGAAAACTTCTCCTGGGGCTGTGTGCAGGCAGAGCCCTGAGGAGAGCAGGTGGCACATGGTGCGCTGGGCTGGGACAGCCAGCTGCAGAGCTCAAGGGAAGAAGCCCAAAGTGTCACAATGGCTCCTTGCCTTCACATGCAACACCTGGGTCACAATGGTCTCCTTGATTCCATGAGGCCCCACTGTGTCACAATGGCTCCTTGGTTCCATCGGGTTCCGCAGTGTCACCATGGTCTCTTTTGATCCGCACTGTCATCATGGACAATTGGTTCCATGAGGCCCCGCAGTGTCACAATGGTCCCTTGGTTCCATAGGTTTGATGTTGTAACAATGGACTCCTTGCTTCTATGAGCTAGCCTGCTTTTTGCAGAGGTGTCTTTGGTTCCAACAAGGCCCCGCTGTGTCTCAGTGCACCCTGGCTTCCATGTGGATCTGGAGCATCACAAAGGCTCCTTGGTTCCACCAGGTCCTGCTGTGTCACAATGGGTCCTGTGGTCCCCGAGGCCCTCCAAAGTCATCATGGAGGCTTGCTTCCATGAGGTTCCATTATGTGCCAGTGGTCATCTTGGTTCCAGGAGTTTCCTTAGTGTCACAATGCTCTCCATGCTTCCATGATTCCCCACAATGTCACAATGCTCTCCATGCTTCCATTAGGCCCTGCTTTGCCACAATGGTCCCCTTGTTTCCATGAGGCCCCGCTGTGTCACAATGGACCTATGGTTCCATGATGTTGCGTGGTGTCACCGTGCTCTTCTTGAATCCGCAGTGTAACCATGGACCATTGGTTCCATGCGGCCTGGCCGTGTCACAATGGGCTCCGTGATTCCATGATTCCCCACGGTGTCACAATGGAGCCTTGTTTCTAGGAGGTTCTGTACTGTCACAATTGCCTCCTTGATGCCATCAGCCCCTGCAGTGTCACAATGGCTCCTTGGTTCCATGAGGAACACAATAGCTTGGCATAAGCATTGAGCAACAGCTGCTGAACACACCTGGCAACATCTGCTTGCATCAAAAGAGGGCGTCAAGCTGACAATGGCACCAGCAGCTTCCATCTGCAACAGACACCCAGGAAAGGACAGGCTGTGCCGGTTTGGACAAATGTGGAGGAAAATATCCTCTGATAGAAGGCAGGTTACATCCAGCCCTCCCCCACCAGCTTCGGGAAAAAAGAATTTTCCTGGGAAGAAAGTGAAAGAGATAAAAACTATTTTTTTAACAAACACACAGGAAAAGGATAACAATGCTAAATATTAAAAGCTCTCGCTGTGCAGAGAAAGCTGGGATAATTTGAGAGTCCTTCCATGTTTCGGTGGGGTCTCTTGAAACATCCATAGACAGCGAGGCCCGTGCAAAGAAATAGGGAGCGATTCTTGAGAGAAGTTTCAGAGCTCTTTCTTCTCCAGCTACATGGGCGGGGCACTGCCAAAGAACTGAGCAATCACGGCACAACCAGGGCCCTCCTGGCACAGGGCAACACAAAATAAGCAGTGCTGAACAGGATTAGGGCACATGTGAGCAGGGAGCAGGGAGACCCCGTGCCCAGGCCATGCCTCTACCCCAGGGTCCCCTCTCCCATGACCTCATGGCAGGGGGGAGGAACCCCAACACTTCCGGAGGTGTAGTCTCTCTCCTCCTCCTTGCAGCTGGCTCATGGGCCCACATTCAGGGCCCCCACCTCGGGAGAAAATTCTCCCAATGTGCTCTGATGTTGAAAGAGTCAAGAAGAGAAGAAGGGAAAAAAAACCCCAAAGTCCCAGGAAAACAAAGTTCAACTCTCCATCTCCCCCCAGAGAAAAGGAGCTGAAAACTGGCTAAAAAGAAACAAAGTTGCTTCCTCTGCTCTTGCTGCAAGCAGAATGCAGAGGAGTGTGTATGTGTGTCCTTGAACAAACGCTCTGAGAAGTTTGTCCGTTTTTTTTTTCCTCTCCCCCCTCTCAGGCTCAGTTGAAAGGCACAGAAATGCACAAAGTTCACTTCTGGGCATAGAGTAGCAATAGGGGGATACACATGATAAAGTCACCCCAAGACACAGGGACAGAGAATTCAGTGGAAAGACTCCGAGAATTCTGCTCCCAGAGATCATTCATTCCTGCTCACCCTGACCCTTGTAGAAAGGGGACATCGTTCCCGGCAGCCTGTACTGAGCATGTGGCTCCTGAGTGGGGTTTGTTGTTTGGGAAACCTGCTCCAGCTTTTCCATTCTTTCCTTCCAAACAGGAAAACTTCTCCTGGGGCTGTGTGCAGGCAGAGCCCTGAGGAGAGCAGGTGGCACATGGTGCGCTGGGCTGGGACAGCCAGCTGCAGAGCTCAAGGGAAGAAGCCCAAAGTGTCACAATGGCTCCCTGCCTTCACATGCAACACCTGGGTCACAATGGTCTCCTTGATTCCATGAGGCCCCACTGTGTCACAATGGCTCCTTGGTTCCATCGGGTTCCGCAGTGTCACCATGGTCTCTTTTGATCCGCACTGTCATCATGGACAATTGGTTCCATGAGGCCCCGCAGTGTCACAATGGTCCCTTGGTTCCATAGGTTTGATGTTGTAACAATGGACTCCTTGCTTCTATGAGCTAGCCTGCTTTTTGCAGAGGTGTCTTTGGTTCCAACAAGGCCCCGCTGTGTCTCAGTGCACCCTGGCTTCCATGTGGATCTGGAGCATCACAAAGGCTCCTTGGTTCCACCAGGTCCTGCTGTGTCACAATGGGTCCTGTGGTCCCCGAGGCCCTCCAAAGTCATCATGGAGGCTTGCTTCCATGAGGTTCCATTATGTGCCAGTGGTCATCTTGGTTCCAGGAGTTTCCTTAGTGTCACAATGCTCTCCATGCTTCCATGATTCCCCACAATGTCACAATGCTCTCCATGCTTCCATTAGGCCCTGCTTTGCCACAATGGTCCCCTTGTTTCCATGAGGCCCCGCTGTGTCACAATGGACCTATGGTTCCATGATGTTGCGTGGTGTCACCGTGCTCTTCTTGAATCCGCAGTGTAACCATGGACCATTGGTTCCATGCGGCCTGGCCGTGTCACAATGGGCTCCGTGATTCCATGATTCCCCACGGTGTCACAATGGAGCCTTGTTTCTAGGAGGTTCTGTACTGTCACAATTGCCTCCTTGATGCCATCAGCCCCTGCAGTGTCACAATGGCTCCTTGGTTCCATGAGGAACACAATAGCTTGGCATAAGCATTGAGCAACAGCTGCTGAACACACCTGGCAACATCTGCTTGCATCAAAAGAGGGCGTCAAGCTGACAATGGCACCAGCAGCTTCCATCTGCAACAGACACCCAGGAAAGGACAGGCTGTGCCGGTTTGGACAAATGTGGAGGAAAATATCCTCTGATAGAAGGCAGGTTACATCCAGCCCTCCCCCACCAGCTTCGGGAAAAAAGAATTTTCCTGGGAAGAAAGTGAAAGAGATAAAAACCATTTTTTTAACAAACACCCAGGAAAAGGAGAACAATGCTAAATATTAAAAGCTCTCGCTGTGCAGAGAAAGCTGGGATAATTTGAGAGTCCTTCCGTGTTTCGGTGGGGTCTCTTGAAACATCCATAGACAGCGAGGCCCGTGCAAAGAAATAGGGAGCGATTCTTGAGAGAAGTTTCAGAGCTCTTTCTTCTCCAGCTACATGGGCGGGGCACTGCCAAAGAACTGAGCAATCACGGCACAACCAGGGCCCTCCTGGCACAGGGCAACACAAAATAAGCAGTGCTGAACAGGATTAGGGCACATGTGAGCAGGGAGCAGGGAGACCCCGTGCCCAGGCCATGCCTCTACCCCAGGGTCCCCTCTCCCATGACCTCATGGCAGGGGGGAGGAACCCCAACACTTCCGGAGGTGTAGTCTCTCTCCTCCTCCTTGCAGCTGGCTCATGGGCCCACATTCAGGGCCCCCACCTCGGGAGAAAATTCTCCCAATGTGGTCTGATGTTGAAAGAGTCAAGAAGAGAAGAAGGGAAAAAAAACCCCAAAGTCCCAGGAAAACAAAGTTCAACTCTCCATCTCCCCCCAGAGAAAAGGAGCTGAAAACTGGCTAAAAAGAAACAAAGTTGCTTCCTCTGCTCTTGCTGCAAGCAGAATGCAGAGGAGTGTGTATGTGTGTCCTTGAACAAACGCTCTGAGAAGTTTGTCCGTTTTTTTTTTCCTCTCCCCCCTCTCAGGCTCAGTTGAAAGGCACAGAAATGCACAAAGTTCACTTCTGGGCATAGAGTAGCAATAGGGGATACACATGATAAAGTCACCCCAAGACACAGGGACAGAGAATTCAGTGGAAAGACTCCGAGAATTCTGCTCCCAGAGAATTCTGCTCACACAGACCCTTGTAGAAAGGGGACATCGTTCCAGGCAGCCTGTACTGAGCATGTGGCTCCTGAGTGGGGTTTGTTGTTTGGGAAACCTGCTCCAGCTTTTCCATTCTTTCCTTCCAAACAGGAAAACTTCTCCTGGGGCTGTGTGCAGGCAGAGCCCTGAGGAGAGCAGGTGGCACATGGTGCGCTGGGCTGGGACAGCCAGCTGCAGAGCTCAAGGGAAGAAGCCCAAAGTGTCACAATGGCTCCTTGCCTTCACATGCAACACCTGGGTCACAATGGTCTCCTTGATTCCATGAGGCCCCACTGTGTCACAATGGCTCCTTGGTTCCATCGGGTTCCGCAGTGTCACCATGGTCTCTTTTGATCCGCACTGTCATCATGGACAATTGGTTCCATGAGGCCCCGCAGTGTCACAATGGTCCCTTGGTTCCATAGGTTTGATGTTGTAACAATGGACTCCTTGCTTCTATGAGCTAGCCTGCTTTTTGCAGAGGTGTCTTTGGTTCCAACAAGGCCCCGCTGTGTCTCAGTGCACCCTGGCTTCCATGTGGATCTGGAGCATCACAAAGGCTCCTTGGTTCCACCAGGTCCTGCTGTGTCACAATGGGTCCTGTGGTCCCTGAGGCCCTCCAAAGTCATCATGGAGGCTTGCTTCCATGAGGTTCCATTATGTGCCAGTGGTCATCTTGGTTCCAGGAGTTTCCTTAGTGTCACAATGCTCTCCATGCTTCCATGATTCCCCACAATGTCACAATGCTCTCCATGCTTCCATTAGGCCCTGCTTTGCCACAATGGTCCCCTTGTTTCCATGAGGCCCCGCTGTGTCACAATGGACCTATGGTTCCATGATGTTGCGTGGTGTCACCGTGCTCTTCTTGAATCCGCAGTGTAACCATGGACCATTGGTTCCATGCGGCCTGGCCGTGTCACAACGGGCTCCGTGATTCCATGATTCCCCACGGTGTCACAATGGAGCCTTGTTTCTAGGAGGTTCTGTACTGTCACAATTGCCTCCTTGATGCCATCAGCCCCTGCAGTGTCACAATGGCTCCTTGGTTCCATGAGGAACACAATAGCTTGGCAAAAGCATTGAGCAACAGCTGCTGAACACACCTGGCAACATCTGCTTGCATCAAAAGAGGGCGTCAAGCTGACAATGGCACCAGCAGCTTCCATCTGCAACAGAGACCCAGGAAAGGACAGGCTGTGCCGGTTTGGACAAATGTGGAGGAAAAAATCCTCTGATAGAAGGCAGGTTACACCCAGCCCTCCCCCACCAGCTTCGGGAAAAAAGAATTTTCCTGGGAAGAAAGTGAAAGAGATAAAAACCATTTTTTTAACAAACACCCAGGAAAAGGAGAACAATGCTAAATATTAAAAGCTCTCGCTGTGCAGAGAAAGCTGGGATAATTTGAGAGTCCTTCCGTGTTTCGGTGGGGTCTCCTGAAACATCCATAGACAGCGAGGCCCGTGCAAAGAAATAGGGAGCCATTCATGAGAGAAGTTTCAGAGCTCTTTCTTCTCCAGCCACATGGGCGGGGCACTGCCAAAGAACTGAGCAGTCACGGCACAACCAGGGCCCTCCTGGCACAGGGCAACACAAAATAAGCAGTGCTGAACAGGATTAGGGCACATGTCAGCAGGGAGCAGGGAGACCCCGTGCCCAGGCCATGCCTCTACCCCAGGGTCCCCTCTCCCATGACCTCATGGCAGGGGGGAGGAACCCCAACACTTCCGGAGGTGTAGTCTCTCTCCTCCTCCTTGCAGCTGGCTCATGGGCCCACATTCAGGGCCCCCACCTCGGGAGAAAATTCTCCCAATGTGGTCTGATGTTGAAAGAGTCAAGAAGAGAAGAAGGGAAAAAAACCCCCAAAGTCCCAGGAAAACAAAGTTCAACTCTCCATCTCTCCCCAGAGAAAAGGAGCTGAAAACTGGCTAAAAAGAAACAAAGTTGCTTCCTCTGCTCTTGCTGCAAGCAGGATGCAGAGGAGTGTGTATGTGTGTCCTTGAACAAACGCTCTGAGAAGTTTGTCCGGTTTTTTTTCCTCTCCCCCCTCTCAGGCTCAGTTGAAAGGCACAGAAATGCACAAAGTTCACTTCTGGGCATAGAGCAGCAATAGGGGATACACATGATAAAGTCACCCCAAGACACAGGGACAGAGAATTCAGTGGAAAGACTCCGAGAATTCTGCTCCCAGAGAGTTCTGCTCACACTGACCCTTGTAGAAAGGGGACATCGTTCCCGGCAGCCTGTACTGAGCATGTGGCTCCTGAGTGGGGTTTGTTGTTTGGGAAACCTGCTCCAGCTTTTCCATTCTTTCCTTCCAAACAGGAAAACTTCTCCTGGGGCTGTGTGCAGGCAGAGCCCTGAGGAGAGCAGGTGGCACATGGTGCGCTGGGCTGGGACAGCCAGCTGCAGAGCTCAAGGGAAGAAGCCCAAAGTGTCACAATGGCTCCCTGCCTTCACATGCAACACCTGGGTCACAATGGTCTCCTTGATTCCATGAGGCCCCACTGTGTCACAATGGCTCCTTGGTTCCATCGGGTTCCGCAGTGTCACCATGGTCTCTTTTGATCCGCACTGTCATCATGGACAATTGGTTCCATGAGGCCCCGCAGTGTCACAATGGTCCCTTGGTTCCATAGGTTTGATGTTGTAACAATGGACTCCTTGCTTCTATGAGCTAGCCTGCTTTTTGCAGAGGTGTCTTTGGTTCCAACAAGGCCCCGCTGTGTCTCAGTGCACCCTGGCTTCCATGTGGATCTGGAGCATCACAAAGGCTCCTTGGTTCCACCAGGTCCTGCTGTGTCACAATGGGTCCTGTGGTCCCCGAGGCCCTCCAAAGTCATCATGGAGGCTTGCTTCCATGAGGTTCCATTATGTGCCAGTGGTCATCTTGGTTCCAGGAGTTTCCTTAGTGTCACAATGCTCTCCATGCTTCCATGATTCCCCACAATGTCACAATGCTCTCCATGCTTCCATTAGGCCCTGCTTTGCCACAATGGTCCCCTTGTTTCCATGAGGCCCCGCTGTGTCACAATGGACCTATGGTTCCATGATGTTGCGTGGTGTCACCGTGCTCTTCTTGAATCCGCAGTGTAACCATGGACCATTGGTTCCATGCGGCCTGGCCGTGTCACAACAGGCTCCGTGATTCCATGATTCCCCACGGTGTCACAATGGAGCCTTGTTTCTAGGAGGTTCTGTACTGTCACAATTGCCTCCTTGATGCCATCAGCCCCTGCAGTGTCACAATGGCTCCTTGGTTCCATGAGGAACACAATAGCTTGGCATAAGCATTGAGCAACAGCTGCTGAACACACCTGGCAACATCTGCTTGCATCAAAAGAGGGCGTCAAGCTGACAATGGCACCAGCAGCTTCCATCTGCAACAGAGACCCAGGAAAGGACAGGCTGTGCCGGTTTGGACAAATGTGGAGGAAAAAATCCTCTGATAGAAGGCAGGTTACACCCAGCCCTCCCCCACCAGCTTCGGGAAAAAAGAATTTTCCTGGGAAGAAAGTGAAAGAGATAAAAACTATTTTTTTAACAAACACACAGGAAAAGGATAACAATGCTAAATATTAAAAGCTCTCGCTGTGCAGAGAAAGCTGGGATAATTTGAGAGTCCTTCCGTGTTTCGGTGGGGTCTCCTGAAACATCCATAGACAGCGAGGCCCGTGCAAAGAAATAGGGAGCGATTCTTGAGAGAAGTTTCAGAGCTCTTTCTTCTCCAGCCACATGGGCGGGGCACTGCCAAAGAACTGAGCAATCACGGCACAACCAGGGCCCTCCTGGCACAGGGCAACACAAAATAAGCAGTGCTGAACAGGATTAGGGCACATGTGAGCAGGGAGCAGGGAGACCCCGTGCCCAGGCCATGCCTCTACCCCAGGGTCCCCTCTCCCATGACCTCATGGCAGGGGGGAGGAACCCCAACACTTCCGGAGGTGCAGTCTCTCTCCTCCTCCTTGCAGCTGGCTCATGGGCCCACATTCAGGGCCCCCACCTCGGGAGAAAATTCTCCCAATGTGGTCTGATGTTGAAAGAGTCAAGAAGAGAAGAAGGGAAAAAAAACCCCAAAGTCCCAGGAAAACAAAGTTCAACTCTCCATCTCCCCCCAGAGAAAAGGAGCTGAAAACTGGCTAAAAAGAAACAAAGTTGCTTCCTCTGCTCTTGCTGCAAGCAGAATGCAGAGGAGTGTGTATGTGTGTCCTTGAACAAACGCTTTGAGAAGTTTGTCCGGTTTTTTTTTCCTCTCCCCCCTCTCAGGCTCAGTTGAAAGGCACAGAAATGCACAAAGTTCACTTCTGGGCATAGAGTAGCAATAGGGGATACACATGATAAAGTCACCCCAAGACACAGGGACAGAGAATTCAGTGGAAAGACTCCGAGAATTCTGCTCCCAGAGATCATTCATTCCTGCTCACCCTGACCCTTGTAGAAAGGGGACATCGTTCCAGGCAGCCTGTACTGAGCATGTGGCTCCTGAGTGGGGTTTGTTGTTTGGGAAACCTGCTCCAGCTTTTCCATTCTTTCCTTCCAAACAGGAAAACTTCTCCTGGGGCTGTGTGCAGGCAGAGCCCTGAGGAGAGCAGGTGGCACATGGTGCGCTGGGCTGGGACAGCCAGCTGCAGAGCTCAAGGGAAGAAGCCCAAAGTGTCACAATGGCTCCTTGCCTTCACATGCAACACCTGGGTCACAATGGTCTCCTTGATTCCATGAGGCCCCACTGTGTCACAATGGCTCCTTGGTTCCATCGGGTTCCGCAGTGTCACCATGGTCTCTTTTGATCCGCACTGTCATCATGGACAATTGGTTCCATGAGGCCCCGCAGTGTCACAATGGTCCCTTGGTTCCATAGGTTTGATGTTGTAACAATGGACTCCTTGCTTCTATGAGCTAGCCTGCTTTTTGCAGAGGTGTCTTTGGTTCCAACAAGGCCCCGCTGTGTCTCAGTGCACCCTGGCTTCCATGTGGATCTGGAGCATCACAAAGGCTCCTTGGTTCCACCAGGTCCTGCTGTGTCACAATGGGTCCTGTGGTCCCCGAGGCCCTCCAAAGTCATCATGGAGGCTTGCTTCCATGAGGTTCCATTATGTGCCAGTGGTCATCTTGGTTCCAGGAGTTTCCTTAGTGTCACAATGCTCTCCATGCTTCCATGATTCCCCACAATGTCACAATGCTCTCCATGCTTCCATTAGGCCCTGCTTTGCCACAATGGTCCCCTTGTTTCCATGAGGCCCCGCTGTGTCACAATGGACCTATGGTTCCATGATGTTGCGTGGTGTCACCGTGCTCTTCTTGAATCCGCAGTGTAACCATGGACCATTGGTTCCATGCGGCCTGGCCGTGTCACAATGGGCTCCGTGATTCCATGATTCCCCACGGTGTCACAATGGAGCCTTGTTTCTAGGAGGTTCTGTACTGTCACAATTGCCTCCTTGATGCCATCAGCCCCTGCAGTGTCACAATGGCTCCTTGGTTCCATGAGGAACACAATAGCTTGGCATAAGCATTGAGCAACAGCTGCTGAACACACCTGGCAACATCTGCTTGCATCAAAAGAGGGCGTCAAGCTGACAATGGCACCAGCAGCTTCCATCTGCAACAGACACCCAGGAAAGGACAGGCTGTGCCGGTTTGGACAAATGTGGAGGAAAATATCCTCTGATAGAAGGCAGGTTACATCCAGCCCTCCCCCACCAGCTTCGGGAAAAAAGAATTTTCCTGGGAAGAAAGTGAAAGAGATAAAAACTATTTTTTTAACAAACACACAGGAAAAGGATAACAATGCTAAATATTAAAAGCTCTCGCTGTGCAGAGAAAGCTGGGATAATTTGAGAGTCCTTCCATGTTTCGGTGGGGTCTCTTGAAACATCCATAGACAGCGAGGCCCGTGCAAAGAAATAGGGAGCGATTCTTGAGAGAAGTTTCAGAGCTCTTTCTTCTCCAGCTACATGGGCGGGGCACTGCCAAAGAACTGAGCAATCACGGCACAACCAGGGCCCTCCTGGCACAGGGCAACACAAAATAAGCAGTGCTGAACAGGATTAGGGCACATGTGAGCAGGGAGCAGGGAGACCCCGTGCCCAGGCCATGCCTCTACCCCAGGGTCCCCTCTCCCATGACCTCATGGCAGGGGGGAGGAACCCCAACACTTCCGGAGGTGTAGTCTCTCTCCTCCTCCTTGCAGCTGGCTCATGGGCCCACATTCAGGGCCCCCACCTCGGGAGAAAATTCTCCCAATGTGGTCTGATGTTGAAAGAGTCAAGAAGAGAAGAAGGGAAAAAAAACCCCAAAGTCCCAGGAAAACAAAGTTCAACTCTCCATCTCCCCCCAGAGAAAAGGAGCTGAAAACTGGCTAAAAAGAAACAAAGTTGCTTCCTCTGCTCTTGCTGCAAGCAGAATGCAGAGGAGTGTGTATGTGTGTCCTTGAACAAACGCTCTGAGAAGTTTGTCCGTTTTTTTTTTCCTCTCCCCCCTCTCAGGCTCAGTTGAAAGGCACAGAAATGCACAAAGTTCACTTCTGGGCATAGAGTAGCAATAGGGGATACACATGATAAAGTCACCCCAAGACACAGGGACAGAGAATTCAGTGGAAAGACTCCGAGAATTCTGCTCCCAGAGAATTCTGCTCACACAGACCCTTGTAGAAAGGGGACATCGTTCCAGGCAGCCTGTACTGAGCATGTGGCTCCTGAGTGGGGTTTGTTGTTTGGGAAACCTGCTCCAGCTTTTCCATTCTTTCCTTCCAAACAGGAAAACTTCTCCTGGGGCTGTGTGCAGGCAGAGCCCTGAGGAGAGCAGGTGGCACATGGTGCGCTGGGCTGGGACAGCCAGCTGCAGAGCTCAAGGGAAGAAGCCCAAAGTGTCACAATGGCTCCTTGCCTTCACATGCAACACCTGGGTCACAATGGTCTCCTTGATTCCATGAGGCCCCACTGTGTCACAATGGCTCCTTGGTTCCATCGGGTTCCGCAGTGTCACCATGGTCTCTTTTGATCCGCACTGTCATCATGGACAATTGGTTCCATGAGGCCCCGCAGTGTCACAATGGTCCCTTGGTTCCATAGGTTTGATGTTGTAACAATGGACTCCTTGCTTCTATGAGCTAGCCTGCTTTTTGCAGAGGTGTCTTTGGTTCCAACAAGGCCCCGCTGTGTCTCAGTGCACCCTGGCTTCCATGTGGATCTGGAGCATCACAAAGGCTCCTTGGTTCCACCAGGTCCTGCTGTGTCACAATGGGTCCTGTGGTCCCCGAGGCCCTCCAAAGTCATCATGGAGGCTTGCTTCCATGAGGTTCCATTATGTGCCAGTGGTCATCTTGGTTCCAGGAGTTTCCTTAGTGTCACAATGCTCTCCATGCTTCCATGATTCCCCACAATGTCACAATGCTCTCCATGCTTCCATTAGGCCCTGCTTTGCCACAATGGTCCCCTTGTTTCCATGAGGCCCCGCTGTGTCACAATGGACCTATGGTTCCATGATGTTGCGTGGTGTCACCGTGCTCTTCTTGAATCCGCAGTGTAACCATGGACCATTGGTTCCATGCGGCCTGGCCGTGTCACAATGGGCTCCGTGATTCCATGATTCCCCACGGTGTCACAATGGAGCCTTGTTTCTAGGAGGTTCTGTACTGTCACAATTGCCTCCTTGATGCCATCAGCCCCTGCAGTGTCACAATGGCTCCTTGGTTCCATGAGGAACACAATAGCTTGGCATAAGCATTGAGCAACAGCTGCTGAACACACCTGGCAACATCTGCTTGCATCAAAAGAGGGCGTCAAGCTGACAATGGCACCAGCAGCTTCCATCTGCAACAGACACCCAGGAAAGGACAGGCTGTGCCGGTTTGGACAAATGTGGAGGAAAATATCCTCTGATAGAAGGCAGGTTACATCCAGCCCTCCCCCACCAGCTTCGGGAAAAAAGAATTTTCCTGGGAAGAAAGTGAAAGAGATAAAAACTATTTTTTTAACAAACACACAGGAAAAGGATAACAATGCTAAATATTAAAAGCTCTCGCTGTGCAGAGAAAGCTGGGATAATTTGAGAGTCCTTCCATGTTTCGGTGGGGTCTCTTGAAACATCCATAGACAGCGAGGCCCGTGCAAAGAAATAGGGAGCGATTCTTGAGAGAAGTTTCAGAGCTCTTTCTTCTCCAGCTACATGGGCGGGGCACTGCCAAAGAACTGAGCAATCACGGCACAACCAGGGCCCTCCTGGCACAGGGCAACACAAAATAAGCAGTGCTGAACAGGATTAGGGCACATGTGAGCAGGGAGCAGGGAGACCCCGTGCCCAGGCCATGCCTCTACCCCAGGGTCCCCTCTCCCATGACCTCATGGCAGGGGGGAGGAACCCCAACACTTCCGGAGGTGTAGTCTCTCTCCTCCTCCTTGCAGCTGGCTCATGGGCCCACATTCAGGGCCCCCACCTCGGGAGAAAATTCTCCCAATGTGGTCTGATGTTGAAAGAGTCAAGAAGAGAAGAAGGGAAAAAAAACCCCAAAGTCCCAGGAAAACAAAGTTCAACTCTCCATCTCCCCCCAGAGAAAAGGAGCTGAAAACTGGCTAAAAAGAAACAAAGTTGCTTCCTCTGCTCTTGCTGCAAGCAGAATGCAGAGGAGTGTGTATGTGTGTCCTTGAACAAACGCTCTGAGAAGTTTGTCCGTTTTTTTTTTCCTCTCCCCCCTCTCAGGCTCAGTTGAAAGGCACAGAAATGCACAAAGTTCACTTCTGGGCATAGAGTAGCAATAGGGGATACACATGATAAAGTCACCCCAAGACACAGGGACAGAGAATTCAGTGGAAAGACTCCGAGAATTCTGCTCCCAGAGAATTCTGCTCACACAGACCCTTGTAGAAAGGGGACATCGTTCCAGGCAGCCTGTACTGAGCATGTGGCTCCTGAGTGGGGTTTGTTGTTTGGGAAACCTGCTCCAGCTTTTCCATTCTTTCCTTCCAAACAGGAAAACTTCTCCTGGGGCTGTGTGCAGGCAGAGCCCTGAGGAGAGCAGGTGGCACATGGTGCGCTGGGCTGGGACAGCCAGCTGCAGAGCTCAAGGGAAGAAGCCCAAAGTGTCACAATGGCTCCTTGCCTTCACATGCAACACCTGGGTCACAATGGTCTCCTTGATTCCATGAGGCCCCACTGTGTCACAATGGCTCCTTGGTTCCATCGGGTTCCGCAGTGTCACCATGGTCTCTTTTGATCCGCACTGTCATCATGGACAATTGGTTCCATGAGGCCCCGCAGTGTCACAATGGTCCCTTGGTTCCATAGGTTTGATGTTGTAACAATGGACTCCTTGCTTCTATGAGCTAGCCTGCTTTTTGCAGAGGTGTCTTTGGTTCCAACAAGGCCCCGCTGTGTCTCAGTGCACCCTGGCTTCCATGTGGATCTGGAGCATCACAAAGGCTCCTTGGTTCCACCAGGTCCTGCTGTGTCACAATGGGTCCTGTGGTCCCCGAGGCCCTCCAAAGTCATCATGGAGGCTTGCTTCCATGAGGTTCCATTATGTGCCAGTGGTCATCTTGGTTCCAGGAGTTTCCTTAGTGTCACAATGCTCTCCATGCTTCCATGATTCCCCACAATGTCACAATGCTCTCCATGCTTCCATTAGGCCCTGCTTTGCCACAATGGTCCCCTTGTTTCCATGAGGCCCCGCTGTGTCACAATGGACCTATGGTTCCATGATGTTGCGTGGTGTCACCGTGCTCTTCTTGAATCCGCAGTGTAACCATGGACCATTGGTTCCATGCGGCCTGGCCGTGTCACAATGGGCTCCGTGATTCCATGATTCCCCACGGTGTCACAATGGAGCCTTGTTTCTAGGAGGTTCTGTACTGTCACAATTGCCTCCTTGATGCCATCAGCCCCTGCAGTGTCACAATGGCTCCTTGGTTCCATGAGGAACACAATAGCTTGGCATAAGCATTGAGCAACAGCTGCTGAACACACCTGGCAACATCTGCTTGCATCAAAAGAGGGCGTCAAGCTGACAATGGCACCAGCAGCTTCCATCTGCAACAGACACCCAGGAAAGGACAGGCTGTGCCGGTTTGGACAAATGTGGAGGAAAATATCCTCTGATAGAAGGCAGGTTACATCCAGCCCTCCCCCACCAGCTTCGGGAAAAAAGAATTTTCCTGGGAAGAAAGTGAAAGAGATAAAAACTATTTTTTTAACAAACACACAGGAAAAGGATAACAATGCTAAATATTAAAAGCTCTCGCTGTGCAGAGAAAGCTGGGATAATTTGAGAGTCCTTCCATGTTTCGGTGGGGTCTCTTGAAACATCCATAGACAGCGAGGCCCGTGCAAAGAAATAGGGAGCGATTCTTGAGAGAAGTTTCAGAGCTCTTTCTTCTCCAGCTACATGGGCGGGGCACTGCCAAAGAACTGAGCAATCACGGCACAACCAGGGCCCTCCTGGCACAGGGCAACACAAAATAAGCAGTGCTGAACAGGATTAGGGCACATGTGAGCAGGGAGCAGGGAGACCCCGTGCCCAGGCCATGCCTCTACCCCAGGGTCCCCTCTCCCATGACCTCATGGCAGGGGGGAGGAACCCCAACACTTCCGGAGGTGTAGTCTCTCTCCTCCTCCTTGCAGCTGGCTCATGGGCCCACATTCAGGGCCCCCACCTCGGGAGAAAATTCTCCCAATGTGCTCTGATGTTGAAAGAGTCAAGAAGAGAAGAAGGGAAAAAAAACCCCAAAGTCCCAGGAAAACAAAGTTCAACTCTCCATCTCCCCCCAGAGAAAAGGAGCTGAAAACTGGCTAAAAAGAAACAAAGTTGCTTCCTCTGCTCTTGCTGCAAGCAGAATGCAGAGGAGTGTGTATGTGTGTCCTTGAACAAACGCTCTGAGAAGTTTGTCCGTTTTTTTTTTCCTCTCCCCCCTCTCAGGCTCAGTTGAAAGGCACAGAAATGCACAAAGTTCACTTCTGGGCATAGAGTAGCAATAGGGGGATACACATGATAAAGTCACCCCAAGACACAGGGACAGAGAATTCAGTGGAAAGACTCCGAGAATTCTGCTCCCAGAGATCATTCATTCCTGCTCACCCTGACCCTTGTAGAAAGGGGACATCGTTCCCGGCAGCCTGTACTGAGCATGTGGCTCCTGAGTGGGGTTTGTTGTTTGGGAAACCTGCTCCAGCTTTTCCATTCTTTCCTTCCAAACAGGAAAACTTCTCCTGGGGCTGTGTGCAGGCAGAGCCCTGAGGAGAGCAGGTGGCACATGGTGCGCTGGGCTGGGACAGCCAGCTGCAGAGCTCAAGGGAAGAAGCCCAAAGTGTCACAATGGCTCCCTGCCTTCACATGCAACACCTGGGTCACAATGGTCTCCTTGATTCCATGAGGCCCCACTGTGTCACAATGGCTCCTTGGTTCCATCGGGTTCCGCAGTGTCACCATGGTCTCTTTTGATCCGCACTGTCATCATGGACAATTGGTTCCATGAGGCCCCGCAGTGTCACAATGGTCCCTTGGTTCCATAGGTTTGATGTTGTAACAATGGACTCCTTGCTTCTATGAGCTAGCCTGCTTTTTGCAGAGGTGTCTTTGGTTCCAACAAGGCCCCGCTGTGTCTCAGTGCACCCTGGCTTCCATGTGGATCTGGAGCATCACAAAGGCTCCTTGGTTCCACCAGGTCCTGCTGTGTCACAATGGGTCCTGTGGTCCCCGAGGCCCTCCAAAGTCATCATGGAGGCTTGCTTCCATGAGGTTCCATTATGTGCCAGTGGTCATCTTGGTTCCAGGAGTTTCCTTAGTGTCACAATGCTCTCCATGCTTCCATGATTCCCCACAATGTCACAATGCTCTCCATGCTTCCATTAGGCCCTGCTTTGCCACAATGGTCCCCTTGTTTCCATGAGGCCCCGCTGTGTCACAATGGACCTATGGTTCCATGATGTTGCGTGGTGTCACCGTGCTCTTCTTGAATCCGCCGTGTAACCATGGACCATTGGTTCCATGCGGCCTGGCCGTGTCACAACAGGCTCCGTGATTCCATGATTCCCCACGGTGTCACAATGGAGCCTTGTTTCTAGGAGGTTCTGTACTGTCACAATTGCCTCCTTGATGCCATCAGCCCCTGCAGTGTCACAATGGCTCCTTGGTTCCATGAGGAACACAATAGCTTGGCATAAGCATTGAGCAACAGCTGCTGAACACACCTGGCAACATCTGCTTGCATCAAAAGAGGGCGTCAAGCTGACAATGGCACCAGCAGCTTCCATCTGCAACAGAGACCCAGGAAAGGACAGGCTGTGCCGGTTTGGACAAATGTGGAGGAAAAAATCCTCTGATAGAAGGCAGGTTACACCCAGCCCTCCCCCACCAGCTTCGGGAAAAAAGAATTTTCCTGGGAAGAAAGTGAAAGAGATAAAAACTATTTTTTTAACAAACACCCAGGAAAAGGATAACAATGCTAAATATTAAAAGCTCTCGCTGTGCAGAGAAAGCTGGCATAATTTGAGAGTCCTTCCGTGTTTCGGTGGGGTCTCCTGAAACATCCATAGACAGCGAGGCCCGTGCAAAGAAATAGGGAGCGATTCTTGAGAGAAGTTTCAGAGCTCTTTCTTCTCCAGCCACATGGGCGGGGCACTGCCAAAGAACTGAGCAATCACGGCACAACCAGGGCCCTCCTGGCACAGGGCAACACAAAATAAGCAGTGCTGAACAGGATTAGGGCACATGTGAGCAGGGAGCAGGGAGACCCCGTGCCCAGGCCATGCCTCTACCCCAGGGTCCCCTCTCCCATGACCTCATGGCAGGGGGGAGGAACCCCAACACTTCCGTAGGTGCAGTCTCTCTCCTCCTCCTTGCAGCTGGCTCATGGGCCCACATTCAGGGCCCCCACCTCGGGAGAAAATTCTCCCAATGTGGTCTGATGTTGAAAGAGTCAAGAAGAGAAGAAGGGAAAAAAAACCCCAAAGTCCCAGGAAAACAAAGTTCAACTCTCCATCTCCCCCCAGAGAAAAGGAGCTGAAAACTGGCTAAAAAGAAACAAAGTTGCTTCCTCTGCTCTTGCTGCAAGCAGAATGCAGAGGAGTGTGTATGTGTGTCCTTGAACAAACGCTCTGAGAAGTTTGTCCGGTTTTTTTTCCTCTCCCCCCTCTCAGGCTCAGTTGAAAGGCACAGAAATGCACAAAGTTCACTTCTGGGCATAGAGTAGCAATAGGGGATACACATGATAAAGTCACCCCAAGACACAGGGACAGAGAATTCAGTGGAAAGACTCCGAGAATTCTGCTCCCAGAGATCATTCATTCCTGCTCACCCTGACCCTTGTAGAAAGGGGACATCGTTCCAGGCAGCCTGTACTGAGCATGTGGCTCCTGAGTGGGGTTTGTTGTTTGGGAAACCTGCTCCAGCTTTTCCATTCTTTCCTTCCAAACAGGAAAACTTCTCCTGGGGCTGTGTGCAGGCAGAGCCCTGAGGAGAGCAGGTGGCACATGGTGCGCTGGGCTGGGACAGCCAGCTGCAGAGCTCAAGGGAAGAAGCCCAAAGTGTCACAATGGCTCCCTGCCTTCACATGCAACACCTGGGTCACAATGGTCTCCTTGATTCCATGAGGCCCCACTGTGTCACAATGGCTCCTTGGTTCCATCGGGTTCCGCAGTGTCACCATGGTCTCTTTTGATCCGCACTGTCATCATGGACAATTGGTTCCATGAGGCCCCGCAGTGTCACAATGGTCCCTTGGTTCCATAGGTTTGATGTTGTAACAATGGACTCCTTGCTTCTATGAGCTAGCCTGCTTTTTGCAGAGGTGTCTTTGGTTCCAACAAGGCCCCGCTGTGTCTCAGTGCACCCTGGCTTCCATGTGGATCTGGAGCATCACAAAGGCTCCTTGGTTCCACCAGGTCCTGCTGTGTCACAATGGGTCCTGTGGTCCCCGAGGCCCTCCAAAGTCATCATGGAGGCTTGCTTCCATGAGGTTCCATTATGTGCCAGTGGTCATCTTGGTTCCAGGAGTTTCCTTAGTGTCACAATGCTCTCCATGCTTCCATGATTCCCCACAATGTCACAATGCTCTCCATGCTTCCATTAGGCCCTGCTTTGCCACAATGGTCCCCTTGTTTCCATGAGGCCCCGCTGTGTCACAATGGACCTATGGTTCCATGATGTTGCGTGGTGTCACCGTGCTCTTCTTGAATCCGCAGTGTAACCATGGACCATTGGTTCCATGCGGCCTGGCCGTGTCACAATGGGCTCCGTGATTCCATGATTCCCCACGGTGTCACAATGGAGCCTTGTTTCTAGGAGGTTCTGTACTGTCACAATTGCCTCCTTGATGCCATCAGCCCCTGCAGTGTCACAATGGCTCCTTGGTTCCATGAGGAACACAATAGCTTGGCATAAGCATTGAGCAACAGCTGCTGAACACACCTGGCAACATCAAAAGAGGGCTTCAAGCTGACAATGGCACCAGCAGCTTCCATCTGCAACAGAGACCCAGGAAAGGACAGGCTGTGCCGGTTTGGAGAAATGTGGAGGAAAATTTCCTCTGATAGAAGGCAGGTTACACCCAGCCCTCCGCCACCAGCTTCGGGAAAAAAGAATTTTCCTGGGAAGAAAGTGAAAGAGATAAAAACCATTTTTTAACAAACACCCAGGAAAAGGATAACAATGCTAAATATTAAAAGCTCTCGCTGTGCAGAGAAAGCTGGGATAATTTGAGAGTCCTTCCGTGTTTCGGTGGGGTCTCCTGAAACATCCATAGACAGCGAGGCCCGTGCAAAGAAATAGGGAGCCATTCTTGAGAGAAGTTTCAGAGCTCTTTCTTCTCCAGCCACATGGGCGGGGCACTGCCAAAGAACTGAGCAATCACGGCACAACCAGGGCCCTCCCGGCACAGGGCAACACAAAATAAGCAGTGCTGAACAGGATTAGGGCACATGTCAGCAGGGAGCAGGGAGACCCCGTGCCCAGGCCATGCCTCTACCCCAGGGTCCCCTCTCCCATGACCTCATGGCAGGGGGGAGGAACCCCAACACTTCCGGAGGTGTAGTCTCTCTCCTCCTCCTTGCAGCTGGCTCATGGGCCCACATTCAGGGCCCCCACCTCGGGAGAAAATTCTCCCAATGTGGTCTGATGTTGAAACAGTCAAGAAGAGAAGAAGGGAAAAAAAACCCCCAAAGTCCCAGGAAAACAAAGTTCAACTCTCCATCTCCCCCCAGAGAAAAGGAGCTGAAAAACTGGCTAAAAAGAAACAAGGTTGCTTCCTCTGCTCTTGTTGCAAGCAGGATGCAGAGGAGTGTGTATGTGTGTCCTTGAACAAACGCTCTGAGAAGTTTGTCTGGCTTTTTTTTCCTCTCCCCCCTCTCAGGCTCAGTTGAAAGGCACAGAAATGCACAAAGTTCACTTCTGGGCATAGAGCAGCAATAGGGGATACACATGATAAAGTCACCCCAAGACACAGGGACAGAGAATTCAGTGGAAAGACTCCGAGAATTCTGCTCCCAGAGATCATTCATTCCTGCTCACCCTGACCCTTGTAGAAAGGGGACATCGTTCCCGGCAGCCTGTACTGAGCATGTGGCTCCTGAGTGGGGTTTGTTGTTTGGGAAACCTGCTCCGGCTTTTCCATTCTTTCCTTCCAAACAGGAAAACTTCTCCTGGGGCTGTGTGCAGGCAGAGCCCTGAGGAGAGCAGGTGGCACATGGTGCGCTGGGCTGGGACAGCCAGCTGCAGAGCTCAAGGGAAGAAGCCCAAAGTGTCACAATGGCTCCTTGCCTTCACATGCAACACCTGGGTCACAATGGTCTCCTTGATTCCATGAGGCCCCACTGTGTCACAATGGCTCCTTGGTTCCATCGGGTTCCGCAGTGTCACCATGGTCTCCTTTGATCCGCACTGTCATCATGGACAATTGGTTCCATGAGGCCCCGCAGTGTCACAATGGTCCCTTGCTTCCATAGGTTTGATGTTGTAACAATGGACTCCTTGCTTCTATGAGCTAGCCTGCTTTTTGCAGAGGTGTCTTTGGTTCCAACAAGGCCCCGCTGTGTCTCAGTGCACCCTGGCTTCCATGTGGATCTGGAGTATCACAAAGGCTCCTTGGTTCCACCAGGTCCTGCTGTGTCACAATCGGTCCTGTGGTCCCCGAGGCCCTCCAAAGTCATCATGGAGGCTTGCTTCCATGAGGTTCCATTATGTGCCAGTGGTCATCTTGGTTCCAGGAGTTTCCTTAGTGTCACAATGCTCTCCATGCTTCCATGATTCCCCACAATGTCACAATGCTCTCCATGCTTCCATTAGGCCCTGCTTTGCCACAATGGTCCCCTTGTTTCCATGAGGCCCCGCTGTGTCACAATGGACCTATGGTTCCATGATGTTGCGTGGTGTCACCGTGCTCTTCTTGAATCCGCCGTGTAACCATGGACCATTGGTTCCATGCGGCCTGGCCGTGTCACAATGGGCTCCTTGATTCCATGATTCCCCACGGTGTCACAATGGAGCCTTGTTTCTAGGAGGTTCTGTACTGTCACAATTGCCTCCTTGATGCCATCAGCCCCTGCAGTGTCACAATGGCTCCTTGGTTCCATGAGGAACACAAGAGCTTGGCATAAGCATTGAGCAACAGCTGCTGAACACACCTGGCAACATCTGTTTGCATCAAAAGAGGGCTTCAAGCTGACAATGGCACCAGCAGCTTCCATCTGCAACAGAGACCCAGGAAAGGACAGGCTGTGCCGGTTTGGACACATGTGGAGGAAAATATCCTCTGATAGAAGGCAGGTTACACCCAGCCCTCCGCCACCAGCTTCGGGAAAAAAGAATTTTCCTGGGAAGAAAGTGAAAGAGATAAAAACTATTTTTTTAACAAACACCCAGGAAAAGGATAACAATGCTAAATATTAAAAGCTCTCGCTGTGCAGAGAAAGCTGGGATAATTTGAGAGTCCTTCCGTGTTTCGGTGGGGTCTCCTGAAACATCCATAGACAGCGAGGCCCGTGCAAAGAAATAGGGAGCCATTCATGAGAGAAGTTTCAGAGCTCTTTCTTCTCCAGCCACATGGGCGGGGCACTGCCAAAGAACTGAGCAGTCACGGCACAACCAGGGCCCTCCTGGCACAGGGCAAAACAAAATAAGCAGTGCTGAACAGGATTAGGGCACATGTCAGCAGGGAGCAGGGAGACCCCGTGCCCAGGCCATGCCTCTACCCCAGGGTCCCCTCTCCCATGACCTCATGGCAGGGGGGAGGAACCCCAACACTTCCGGAGGTGTAGTCTCTCTCCTCCTCCTTGCAGCTGGCTCATGGGCCCACATTCAGGGCCCCCACCTCGGGAGAAAATTCTCCCAATGTGGTCTGATGTTGAAACAGTCAAGAAGAGAAGAAGGGAAAAAAAACCCCAAAGTCCCAGGAAAACAAAGTTCAACTCTCCATCTCCCTCCAGAGAAAAGGAGCTGAAAAACTGGCTAAAAAGAAACAAGGTTGCTTCCTCTGCTCTTGTTGCAAGCAGGATGCAGAGGAGTGTGTATGTGTGTCCTTGAACAAACGCTCTGAGAAGTTTGTCTGGCTTTTTTTTCCTCTCCCCCCTCTCAGGCTCAGTTGAAAGGCACAGAAATGCACAAAGTTCACTTCTGGGCATAGAGCAGCAATAGGGGATACACATGATAAAGTCACCCCAAGACACAGGGACAGAGAATTCAGTGGAAAGACTCCGAGAATTCTGCTCCCAGAGATCATTCATTCCTGCTCACCCTGACCCTTGTAGAAAGGGGACCTCGTTCCAGGCAGCCTGTACTGAGCATGTGGCTCCTGAGTGGGGTTTGTTGTTTGGGAAACCTGCTCCGGCTTTTCCATTCTTTCCTTCCAAACAGGAAAACTTCTCCTGGGGCTGTGTGCAGGCAGAGCCCTGAGGAGAGCAGGTGGCACATGGTGCGCTGGGCTGGGACAGCCAGCTGCAGAGCTCAAGGGAAGAAGCCCAAAGTGTCACAATGGCTCCTTGCCTTCCCATGCAACACCTGGGTCACAATGGTCTCCTTGATTCCATGAGGCCCCACTGTGTCACAATGGCTCCTTGGTTCCATCGGGTTCCGCAGTGTCACCATGGTCTCCTTTGATCCGCACTGTCATCATGGACAATTGGTTCCATGAGGCCCCGCAGTGTCACAATGGTCCCTTGCTTCCATAGGTTTGATGTTGTAACAATGGACTCCTTGCTTCTATGAGCTAGCCTGCTTTTTGCAGAGGTGTCTTTGGTTCCAACAAGGCCCCGCTGTGTCTCAGTGCACCCTGGCTTCCATGTGGATCTGGAGTATCACAAAGGCTCCTTGGTTCCACCAGGTCCTGCTGTGTCACAATGGGTCCTGTGGTCCCCGAGGCCCTCCAAAGTCATCATGGAGGCTTGCTTCCATGAGGTTCCATTATGTGCCAGTGGTCATCTTGGTTCCAGGAGTTTCCTTAGTGTCACAATGCTCTCCATGCTTCCATGATTCCCCACAATGTCACAATGCTCTCCATGCTTCCATTAGGCCCTGCTTTGCCACAATGGTCCCCTTGTTTCCATGAGGCCCCGCTGTGTCACAATGGACCTATGGTTCCAGGATGTTGCGTGGTGTCACCGTGCTCTTCTTGAATCCGCAGTGTAACCATGGACCATTGGTTCCATGCGGCCTGGCCGTGTCACAATGGGCTCCGTGATTCCATGATTCCCCACGGTGTCACAATGGAGCCTTGTTTCTAGGAGGTTCTGTACTGTCACAATGGTCTCCTTGATGCCATCAGCCCCTGCAGTGTCACAATGGCTCCTTGGTTCCATGAGGAACACAATAGCTTGGCATAAGCATTGAGCAACAGCTGCTGAACACACCTGGCAACATCTGCTTGCATCAAAAGAGGGCTTCAAGCTGACAATGGCACCAGCAGCTTCCATCTGCAACAGAGACCCAGGAAAGGACAGGCTGTGCCGGTTTGGAGAAATGTGGAGGAAAATTTCCTCTGATAGAAGGCAGGTTACACCCAGCCCTCCGCCACCAGCTTCGGGAAAAAAGAATTTTCCTGGGAAGAAAGTGAAAGAGATAAAAACCATTTTTTAACAAACACCCAGGAAAAGGAGAACAATGCTAAATATTAAAAGCTCTCGCTGTGCAGAGAAAGCTGGGATAATTTGAGAGTCCTTCCGTGTTTCGGTGGGGTCTCCTGAAACATCCATAGACAGCGAGGCCCGTGCAAAGAAATAGGGAGCCATTCTTGAGAGAAGTTTCAGAGCTCTTTCTTCTCCAGCCACATGGGCGGGGCACTGCCAAAGAACTGAGCAATCACGGCACAACCAGGGCCCTCCTGGCACAGGGCAACACAAAATAAGCAGTGCTGAACAGGATTAGGGCACATGTCAGCAGGGAGCAGGGAGACCCCGTGCCCAGGCCATGCCTCTACCCCAGGGTCCCCTCTCCCATGACCTCATGGCAGGGGGGAGGAACCCCAACACTTCCGGAGGTGTAGTCTCTCTCCTCCTCCTTGCAGCTGGCTCATGGGCCCACATTCAGGGCCCCCACCTCGGGAGAAAATTCTCCCAATGTGCTCTGATGTTGAAAGAGTCAAGAAGAGAAGAAGGGAAAAAAACCCCCAAAGTCCCAGGAAAACAAAGTTCAACTCTCCATCTCCCCCCAGAGAAAAGGAGCTGAAAACTGGCTAAAAAGAAACAAAGTTGCTTCCTCTGCTCTTGTTGCAAGCAGGATGCAGAGGAGTGTGTATGTGTGTCCTTGAACAAACGCTCTGAGAAGTTTGTCCGGTTTTTTTTCCTCTCCCCCCTCTCAGGCTCAGTTGAAAGGCACAGAAATGCACAAAGTTCACTTCTGGGCATAGAGCAGCAATAGGGGATACACATGATAAAGTCACCCCAAGACACGGGGACAGAGAATTCAGTGGAAAGACTCCGAGAATTCTGCTCCCAGAGAATTCTGCTCACCCTGACCCTTGTAGAAAGGGGACATCGTTCCCGGCAGCCTGTACTGAGCATGTGGCTCCTGAGTGGGGTTTGTTGTTTGGGAAACCTGCTCCGGCTTTTCCATTCTTTCCTTCCAAACAGGAAAACTTCTCCTGGGGCTGTGTGCAGGCAGAGCCCTGAGGAGAGCAGGTGGCACATGGTGCGCTGGGCTGGGACAGCCAGCTGCAGAGCTCAAGGGAAGAAGCCCAAAGTGTCACAATGGCTCCTTGCCTTCACATGCAACACCTGGGTCACAATGGTCTCCTTGATTCCATGAGGCCCCACTGTGTCACAATGGCTCCTTGGTTCCATCGGGTTCCGCAGTGTCACCATGGTCTCTTTTGATCCGCATTGTCATCATGGACAATTGGTTCCATGAGGCCCCGCAGTGTCACAATGGTCCCTTGCTTCCATAGGTTTGATGTTGTAACAATGGACTCCTTGCTTCTATGAGCTAGCCTGCTTTTTGCAGAGGTGTCTTTGGTTCCAACAAGGCCCCGCTGTGTCTCAGTGCACCCTGGCTTCCATGTGGATCTGGAGTATCACAAAGGCTCCTTGGTTCCACCAGGTCCTGCTGTGTCACAATGGGTCCTGTGGTCCCCGAGGCCCTCCAAAGTCATCATGGAGGCTTGCTTCCATGAGGTTCCATTATGTGCCAGTGGTCATCTTGGTTCCAGGAGTTTCCTTAGTGTCACAATGCTCTCCATGCTTCCATGATTCCCCACAATGTCACAATGCTCTCCAGGCTTCCATTAGGCCCTGCTTTGCCACAATGGTCCCCTTGTTTCCATGAGGCCCCGCTGTGTCACAATGGACCTATGGTTCCAGGATGTTGCGTGGTGTCACCGTGCTCTTCTTGAATCCGCCAAGTAACCATGGACCATTGGTTCCATGCGGCCTGGCCGTGTCACAATGGGCTCCTTGATTCCATGATTCCCCACGGTGTCACAATGGAGCCTTGTTTCTAGGAGGTTCTGTACTGTCACAATTGCCTCCTTGATGCCATCAGCCCCTGCAGTGTCACAATGGCTCCTTGGTTCCATGAGGAACACAATAGCTTGGCATAAGCATTGAGCAACAGCTGCTGAACACACCTGGCAACATCTGCTTGCATCAAAAGAGGGCTTCAAGCTGACAATGGCACCAGCAGCTTCCATCTGCAACAGAGACCCAGGAAAGGACAGGCTGTGCCGGTTTGGAGAAATGTGGAGGAAAATTTCCTCTGATAGAAGGCAGGTTACACCCAGCCCTCCCCCACCAGCTTCGGGAAAAAAGAATTTTCCTGGGAAGAAAGTGAAAGAGATAAAAACCATTTTTTAACAAACACCCAGGAAAAGGAGAACAATGCTAAATATTAAAAGCTCTCGCTGTGCAGAGAAAGCTGGGATAATTTGAGAGTCCTTCCGTGTTTCGGTGGGGTCTCCTGAAACATCCATAGACAGCGAGGCCCGTGCAAAGAAATAGGGAGCCATTCTTGAGAGAAGTTTCAGAGCTCTTTCTTCTCCAGCCACATGGGCGGGGCACTGCCAAAGAACTGAGCAATCACGGCACAACCAGGGCCCTCCTGGCACAGGGCAACACAAAATAAGCAGTGCTGAACAGGATTAGGGCACATGTGAGCAGGGAGCAGGGAGACCCCGTGCCCAGGCCATGCCTCTACCCCAGGGTCCCCTCTCCCATGACCTCATGGCAGGGGGGAGGAACCCCAACACTTCCGGAGGTGTAGTCTCTCTCCTCCTCCTTGCAGCTGGCTCATGGGCCCACATTCAGGGCCCCCACCTCGGTAGAAAATTCTCCCAATGTGGTCTGATGTTGAAACAGTCAAGAAGAGAAGAAGGGAAAAAAAACCCCCAAAGTCCCAGGAAAACAAAGTTCAACTCTCCATCTCCCCCCAGAGAAAAGGAGCTGAAAAACTGGCTAAAAAGAAACAAGGTTGCTTCCTCTGCTCTTGTTGCAAGCAGGATGCAGAGGAGTGTGTATGTGTGTCCTTGAACAAACGCTCTGAGAAGTTTGTCTGGCTTTTTTTTCCTCTCCCCCCTCTCAGGCTCAGTTGAAAGGCACAGAAATGCACAAAGTTCACTTCTGGGCATAGAGCAGCAATAGGGGATACACATGATAAAGTCACCCCAAGACACAGGGAGAGAGAATTCAGTGGAAAGACTCCGAGAATTCTGCTCCCAGAGATCATTCATTCCTGCTCACCCTGACCCTTGTAGAAAGGGGACATCGTTCCCGGCAGCCTGTACTGAGCATGTGGCTCCTGAGTGGGGTTTGTTGTTTGGGAAACCTGCTCCGGCTTTTCCATTCTTTCCTTCCAAACAGGAAAACTTCTCCTGGGGCTGTGTGCAGGCAGAGCCCTGAGGAGAGCAGGTGGCACATGGTGCGCTGGGCTGGGACAGCCAGCTGCAGAGCTCAAGGGAAGAAGCCCAAAGTGTCACAATGGCTCCTTGCCTTCACATGCAACACCTGGGTCACAATGGTCTCCTTGATTCCATGAGGCCCCACTGTGTCACAATGGCTCCTTGGTTCCATCGGGTTCCGCAGTGTCACCATGGTCTCCTTTGATCCGCACTGTCATCATGGACAATTGGTTCCATGAGGCCCCGCAGTGTCACAATGGTCCCTTGCTTCCATAGGTTTGATGTTGTAACAATGGACTCCTTGCTTCTATGAGCTAGCCTGCTTTTTGCAGAGGTGTCTTTGGTTCCAACAAGGCCCCGCTGTGTCTCAGTGCACCCTGGCTTCCATGTGGATCTGGAGTATCACAAAGGCTCCTTGGTTCCACCAGGTCCTGCTGTGTCACAATGGGTCCTGTGGTCCCCGAGGCCCTCCAAAGTCATCATGGAGGCTTGCTTCCATGAGGTTCCATTATGTGCCAGTGGTCATCTTGGTTCCAGGAGTTTCCTTAGTGTCACAATGCTCTCCATGCTTCCATGATTCCCCACAATGTCACAATGCTCTCCATGCTTCCATTAGGCCCTGCTTTGCCACAATGGTCCCCTTGTTTCCATGAGGCCCCGCTGTGTCACAATGGACCTATGGTTCCATGATGTTGCGTGGTGTCACCGTGCTCTTCTTGAATCCGCCAAGTAACCATGGACCATTGGTTCCATGCGGCCTGGCCGTGTCACAATGGGCTCCTTGATTCCATGATTCCCCACGGTGTCACAATGGAGCCTTGTTTCTAGGAGGTTCTGTACTGTCACAATGGTCTCCTTGATGCCATCAGCCCCTGCAGTGTCACAATGGCTCCTTGGTTCCATGAGGAACACAATAGCTTGGCATAAGCATTGAGCAACAGCTGCTGAACACACCTGGCAACATCTGCTTGCATCAAAAGAGGGCTTCAAGCTGACAATGGCACCAGCAGCTTCCATCTGCAACAGAGACCCAGGAAAGGACAGGCTGTGCCGGTTTGGACACATGTGGAGGAAAATATCCTCTGATAGAAGGCAGGTTACACCCAGCCCTCCCCCACCAGCTTCGGGAAAAAAGAATTTTCCTGGGAAGAAAGTGAAAGAGATAAAAACTATTTTTTTAACAAACACCCAGGAAAAGGATAACAATGCTAAATATTAAAAGCTCTCGCTGTGCAGAGAAAGCTGGGATAATTTGAGAGTCCTTCCGTGTTTCGGTGGGGTCTCCTGAAACATCCATAGACAGCGAGGCCCGTGCAAAGAAATAGGGAGCCATTCATGAGAGAAGTTTCAGAGCTCTTTCTTCTCCAGCCACATGGGCGGGGCACTGCCAAAGAACTGAGCAGTCACGGCACAACCAGGGCCCTCCTGGCACAGGGCAAAACAAAATAAGCAGTGCTGAACAGGATTAGGGCACATGTCAGCAGGGAGCAGGGAGACCCCGTGCCCAGGCCATGCCTCTACCCCAGGGTCCCCTCTCCCATGACCTCATGGCAGGGGGGAGGAACCCCAACACTTCCGGAGGTGTAGTCTCTCTCCTCCTCCTTGCAGCTGGCTCATGGGCCCACATTCAGGGCCCCCACCTCGGGAGAAAATTCTCCCAATGTGGTCTGATGTTGAAACAGTCAAGAAGAGAAGAAGGGAAAAAAAACCCCAAAGTCCCAGGAAAACAAAGTTCAACTCTCCATCTCCCTCCAGAGAAAAGGAGCTGAAAAACTGGCTAAAAAGAAACAAAGTTGCTTCCTCTGCTCTTGTTGCAAGCAGGATGCAGAGGAGTGTGTATGTGTGTCCTTGAACAAACGCTCTGAGAAGTTTGTCTGGCTTTTTTTTCCTCTCCCCCCTCTCAGGCTCAGTTGAAAGGCACAGAAATGCACAAAGTTCACTTCTGGGCATAGAGCAGCAATAGGGGATACACATGATAAAGTCACCCCAAGACACAGGGACAGAGAATTCAGTGGAAAGACTCCGAGAATTCTGCTCCCAGAGATCATTCATTCCTGCTCACCCTGACCCTTGTAGAAAGGGGACCTCGTTCCAGGCAGCCTGTACTGAGCATGTGGCTCCTGAGTGGGGTTTGTTGTTTGGGAAACCTGCTCCGGCTTTTCCATTCTTTCCTTCCAAACAGGAAAACTTCTCCTGGGGCTGTGTGCAGGCAGAGCCCTGAGGAGAGCAGGTGGCACATGGTGCGCTGGGCTGGGACAGCCAGCTGCAGAGCTCAAGGGAAGAAGCCCAAAGTGTCACAATGGCTCCTTGCCTTCACATGCAACACCTGGGTCACAATGGTCTCCTTGATTCCATGAGGCCCCACTGTGTCACAATGGCTCCTTGGTTCCATCGGGTTCCGCAGTGTCACCATGGTCTCTTTTGATCCGCACTGTCATCATGGACAATTGGTTCCATGAGGCCCCGCAGTGTCACAATGGTCCCTTGCTTCCATAGGTTTGATGTTGTAACAATGGACTCCTTGCTTCTATGAGCTAGCCTGCTTTTTGCAGAGGTGTCTTTGGTTCCAACAAGGCCCCGCTGTGTCTCAGTGCACCCTGGCTTCCATGTGGATCTGGAGAATCACAAAGGCTCCTTGGTTCCACCAGGTCCTGCTGTGTCACAATGGGTCCTGTGGTCCCTGAGGCCCTCCAAAGACATCATGGAGGCTTGGTTCCATGAGGTTCCATTATGTGCCAGTGGTCATCTTGGTTCCAGGAGTTTCCTTAGTGTCACAATGCTCTCCATGCTTCCATGATTCCCCACAATGTCACAATGCTCTCCATGCTTCCATTAGGCCCTGCTTTGCCACAATGGTCCCCTTGTTTCCATGAGGCCCCGCTGTGTCACAATGGACCTATGGTTCCGTGATGTTGCGTGGTGTCACCGTGCTCTTCTTGAATCCGCAGTGTAACCATGGACCATTGGTTCCATGCGGCCTGGCCGTGTCACAATGGGCTCCTTGATTCCATGATTCCCCACGGTGTCACAATGGAGCCTTGTTTCTAGGAGGTTCTGTACTGTCACAATTGCCTCCTTGATGCCATCAGCCCCTGCAGTGTCACAATGGCTCCTTGGTTCCATGAGGAACACAATAGCTTGGCATAAGCATTGAGCAACAGCTGCTGAACACACCTGGCAACATCTGCTTGCATCAAAAGAGGGCTTCAAGCTGACAATGGCACCAGCAGCTTCCATCTGCAACAGAGACCCAGGAAAGGACAGGCTGTGCCGGTTTGGAGAAATGTGGAGGAAAATATCCTCTGATAGAAGGCAGGTTACACCCAGCCCTCCCCCACCAGCTTCGGGAAAAAAGAATTTTCCTGGGAAGAAAGTGAAAGAGATAAAAACTATTTTTTTAACAAACACCCAGGAAAAGGATAACAATGCTAAATATTAAAAGCTCTCGCTGTGCAGAGAAAGCTGGGATAATTTGAGAGTCCTTCTGTGTTTCGGTGGGGTCTCCTGAAACATCCATAGACAGCGAGGCCCGTGCAAAGAAATAGGGAGCCATTCATGAGAGAAGTTTCAGAGCTCTTTCTTCTCCAGCCACATGGGCGGGGCACTGCCAAAGAACTGAGCAGTCACGGCACAACCAGGGCCCTCCTGGCACAGGGCAACACAAAATAAGCAGTGCTGAACAGGATTAGGGCACATGTCAGCAGGGAGCAGGGAGACCCCGTGCCCAGGCCATGCCTCTACCCCAGGGTCCCCTCTCCCATGACCTCATGGCAGGGGGGAGGAACCCCAACACTTCCGGAGGTGTAGTCTCTCTCCTCCTCCTTGCAGCTGGCTCATGGGCCCACATTCAGGGCCCCCACCTCGGGAGAAAATTCTCCCAATGTGGTCTGATGTTGAAACAGTCAAGAAGAGAAGAAGGGAAAAAAAACCCCAAAGTCCCAGGAAAACAAAGTTCAACTCTCCATCTCCCTCCAGAGAAAAGGAGCTGAAAAACTGGCTAAAAAGAAACAAGGTTGCTTCCTCTGCTCTTGTTGCAAGCAGGATGCAGAGGAGTGTGTATGTGTGTCCTTGAACAAACGCTCTGAGAAGTTTGTCTGGCTTTTTTTTCCTCTCCCCCCTCTCAGGCTCAGTTGAAAGGCACAGAAATGCACAAAGTTCACTTCTGGGCATAGAGCAGCAATAGGGGATACACATGATAAAGTCACCCCAAGACACAGGGACAGAGAATTCAGTGGAAAGACTCCGAGAATTCTGCTCCCAGAGATCATTCATTCCTGCTCACCCTGACCCTTGTAGAAAGGGGACCTCGTTCCAGGCAGCCTGTACTGAGCATGTGGCTCCTGAGTGGGGTTTGTTGTTTGGGAAACCTGCTCCGGCTTTTCCATTCTTTCCTTGCAAACAGGAAAACTTCTCCTGGGGCTGTGTGCAGGCAGAGCCCTGAGGAGAGCAGGTGGCACATGGTGCGCTGGGCTGGGACAGCCAGCTGCAGAGCTCAAGGGAAGAAGCCCAAAGTGTCACAATGGCTCCTTGCCTTCACATGCAACACCTGGGTCACAATGGTCTCCTTGATTCCATGAGGCCCCACTGTGTCACAATGGCTCCTTGGTTCCATCGGGTTCCGCAGTGTCACCATGGTCTCCTTTGATCCGCACTGTCATCATGGACAATTGGTTCCATGAGGCCCCGCAGTGTCACAATGGTCCCTTGCTTCCATAGGTTTGATGTTGTAACAATGGACTCCTTGCTTCTATGAGCTAGCCTGCTTTTTGCAGAGGTGTCTTTGGTTCCAACAAGGCCCCGCTGTGTCTCAGTGCACCCTGGCTTCCATGTGGATCTGGAGTATCACAAAGGCTCCTTGGTTCCACCAGGTCCTGCTGTGTCACAATCGGTCCTGTGGTCCCCGAGGCCCTCCAAAGTCATCATGGAGGCTTGCTTCCATGAGGTTCCATTATGTGCCAGTGGTCATCTTGGTTCCAGGAGTTTCCTTAGTGTCACAATGCTCTCCATGCTTCCATGATTCCCCACAATGTCACAATGCTCTCCATGCTTCCATTAGGCCCTGCTTTGCCACAATGGTCCCCTTGTTTCCATGAGGCCCCGCTGTGTCACAATGGACCTATGGTTCCATGATGTTGCGTGGTGTCACCGTGCTCTTCTTGAATCCGCCAAGTAACCATGGACCATTGGTTCCATGCGGCCTGGCCGTGTCACAATGGGCTCCTTGATTCCATGATTCCCCACGGTGTCACAATGGAGCCTTGTTTCTAGGAGGTTCTGTACTGTCACAATTGCCTCCTTGATGCCATCAGCCCCTGCAGTGTCACAATGGCTCCTTGGTTCCATGAGGAACACAATAGCTTGGCATAAGCATTGAGCAACAGCTGCTGAACACACCTGGCAACATCTGCTTGCATCAAAAGAGGGCTTCAAGCTGACAATGGCACCAGCAGCTTCCATCTGCAACAGAGACCCAGGAAAGGACAGGCTGTGCCGGTTTGGACAAATGTGGAGGAAAATTTCCTCTGATAGAAGGCAGGTTACACCCAGCCCTCCGCCACCAGCTTCGGGAAAAAAGAATTTTCCTGGGAAGAAAGTGAAAGAGATAAAAACCATTTTTTAACAAACACCCAGGAAAAGGATAACAATGCTAAATATTAAAAGCTCTCGCTGTGCAGAGAAAGCTGGGATAATTTGAGAGTCCTTCCGTGTTTCGGTGGGGTCTCCTGAAACATCCATAGACAGCGAGGCCCGTGCAAAGAAATAGGGAGCCATTCTTGAGAGAAGTTTCAGAGCTCTTTCTTCTCCAGCCACATGGGCGGGGCACTGCCAAAGAACTGAGCAATCACGGCACAACCAGGGCCCTCCTGGCACAGGGCAACACAAAATAAGCAGTGCTGAACAGGATTAGGGCACATGTCAGCAGGGAGCAGGGAGACCCCGTGCCCAGGCCATGCCTCTACCCCAGGGTCCCCTCTCCCATGACCTCATGGCAGGGGGGAGGAACCCCAACACTTCCGGAGGTGTAGTCTCTCTCCTCCTCCTTGCAGCTGGCTCATGGGCCCACATTCAGGGCCCCCACCTCGGGAGAAAATTCTCCCAATGTGGTCTGATGTTGAAAGAGTCAAGAAGAGAAGAAGGGAAAAAAAACCCCCAAAGTCCCAGGAAAACAAAGTTCAACTCTCCATCTCCCCCCAGAGAAAAGGAGCTGAAAAACTGGCTAAAAAGAAACAAGGTTGCTTCCTCTGCTCTTGTTGCAAGCAGGATGCAGAGGAGTGTGTATGTGTGTCCTTGAACAAACGCTCTGAGAAGTTTGTCTGGCTTTTTTTTCCTCTCCCCCCTCTCAGGCTCAGTTGAAAGGCACAGAAATGCACAAAGTTCACTTCTGGGCATAGAGCAGCAATAGGGGATACACATGATAAAGTCACCCCAAGACACAGGGACAGAGAATTCAGTGGAAAGACTCCGAGAATTCTGCTCCCAGAGATCATTCATTCCTGCTCACCCTGACCCTTGTAGAAAGGGGACATCGTTCCCGGCAGCCTGTACTGAGCATGTGGCTCCTGAGTGGGGTTTGTTGTTTGGGAAACCTGCTCCGGCTTTTCCATTCTTTCCTTCCAAACAGGAAAACTTCTCCTGGGGCTGTGTGCAGGCAGAGCCCTGAGGAGAGCAGGTGGCACATGGTGCGCTGGGCTGGGACAGCCAGCTGCAGAGCTCAAGGGAAGAAGCCCAAAGTGTCACAATGGCTCCTTGCCTTCACATGCAACACCTGGGTCACAATGGTCTCCTTGATTCCATGAGGCCCCACTGTGTCACAATGGCTCCTTGGTTCCATCGGGTTCCGCAGTGTCACCATGGTCTCCTTTGATCCGCACTGTCATCATGGACAATTGGTTCCATGAGGCCCCGCAGTGTCACAATGGTCCCTTGCTTCCATAGGTTTGATGTTGTAACAATGGACTCCTTGCTTCTATGAGCTAGCCTGCTTTTTGCAGAGGTGTCTTTGGTTCCAACAAGGCCCCGCTGTGTCTCAGTGCACCCTGGCTTCCATGTGGATCTGGAGTATCACAAAGGCTCCTTGGTTCCACCAGGTCCTGCTGTGTCACAATCGGTCCTGTGGTCCCCGAGGCCCTCCAAAGTCATCATGGAGGCTTGCTTCCATGAGGTTCCATTATGTGCCAGTGGTCATCTTGGTTCCAGGAGTTTCCTTAGTGTCACAATGCTCTCCATGCTTCCATGATTCCCCACAATGTCACAATGCTCTCCATGCTTCCATTAGGCCCTGCTTTGCCACAATGGTCCCCTTGTTTCCATGAGGCCCCGCTGTGTCACAATGGACCTATGGTTCCATGATGTTGCGTGGTGTCACCGTGCTCTTCTTGAATCCGCCGTGTAACCATGGACCATTGGTTCCATGCGGCCTGGCCGTGTCACAATGGGCTCCTTGATTCCATGATTCCCCACGGTGTCACAATGGAGCCTTGTTTCTAGGAGGTTCTGTACTGTCACAATTGCCTCCTTGATGCCATCAGCCCCTGCAGTGTCACAATGGCTCCTTGGTTCCATGAGGAACACAATAGCTTGGCATAAGCATTGAGCAACAGCTGCTGAACACACCTGGCAACATCTGCTTGCATCAAAAGAGGGCTTCAAGCTGACAATGGCACCAGCAGCTTCCATCTGCAACAGAGACCCAGGAAAGGACAGGCTGTGCCGGTTTGGACACATGTGGAGGAAAATATCCTCTGATAGAAGGCAGGTTACACCCAGCCCTCCCCCACCAGCTTCGGGAAAAAAGAATTTTCCTGGGAAGAAAGTGAAAGAGATAAAAACTATTTTTTTAACAAACACCCAGGAAAAGGATAACAATGCTAAATATTAAAAGCTCTCGCTGTGCAGAGAAAGCTGGGATAATTTGAGAGTCCTTCCGTGTTTCGGTGGGGTCTCCTGAAACATCCATAGACAGCGAGGCCCGTGCAAAGAAATAGGGAGCCATTCATGAGAGAAGTTTCAGAGCTCTTTCTTCTCCAGCCACATGGGCGGGGCACTGCCAAAGAACTGAGCAGTCACGGCACAACCAGGGCCCTCCTGGCACAGGGCAAAACAAAATAAGCAGTGCTGAACAGGATTAGGGCACATGTCAGCAGGGAGCAGGGAGACCCCGTGCCCAGGCCATGCCTCTACCCCAGGGTCCCCTCTCCCATGACCTCATGGCAGGGGGGAGGAACCCCAACACTTCCGGAGGTGTAGTCTCTCTCCTCCTCCTTGCAGCTGGCTCATGGGCCCACATTCAGGGCCCCCACCTCGGGAGAAAATTCTCCCAATGTGGTCTGATGTTGAAACAGTCAAGAAGAGAAGAAGGGAAAAAAAACCCCAAAGTCCCAGGAAAACAAAGTTCAACTCTCCATCTCCCTCCAGAGAAAAGGAGCTGAAAAACTGGCTAAAAAGAAACAAGGTTGCTTCCTCTGCTCTTGTTGCAAGCAGGATGCAGAGGAGTGTGTATGTGTGTCCTTGAACAAACGCTCTGAGAAGTTTGTCTGGCTTTTTTTTCCTCTCCCCCCTCTCAGGCTCAGTTGAAAGGCACAGAAATGCACAAAGTTCACTTCTGGGCATAGAGCAGCAATAGGGGATACACATGATAAAGTCACCCCAAGACACAGGGACAGAGAATTCAGTGGAAAGACTCCGAGAATTCTGCTCCCAGAGATCATTCATTCCTGCTCACCCTGACCCTTGTAGAAAGGGGACCTCGTTCCAGGCAGCCTGTACTGAGCATGTGGCTCCTGAGTGGGGTTTGTTGTTTGGGAAACCTGCTCCGGCTTTTCCATTCTTTCCTTCCAAACAGGAAAACTTCTCCTGGGGCTGTGTGCAGGCAGAGCCCTGAGGAGAGCAGGTGGCACATGGTGCGCTGGGCTGGGACAGCCAGCTGCAGAGCTCAAGGGAAGAAGCCCAAAGTGTCACAATGGCTCCTTGCCTTCCCATGCAACACCTGGGTCACAATGGTCTCCTTGATTCCATGAGGCCCCACTGTGTCACAATGGCTCCTTGGTTCCATCGGGTTCCGCAGTGTCACCATGGTCTCCTTTGATCCGCACTGTCATCATGGACAATTGGTTCCATGAGGCCCCGCAGTGTCACAATGGTCCCTTGCTTCCATAGGTTTGATGTTGTAACAATGGACTCCTTGCTTCTATGAGCTAGCCTGCTTTTTGCAGAGGTGTCTTTGGTTCCAACAAGGCCCCGCTGTGTCTCAGTGCACCCTGGCTTCCATGTGGATCTGGAGTATCACAAAGGCTCCTTGGTTCCACCAGGTCCTGCTGTGTCACAATGGGTCCTGTGGTCCCCGAGGCCCTCCAAAGTCATCATGGAGGCTTGCTTCCATGAGGTTCCATTATGTGCCAGTGGTCATCTTGGTTCCAGGAGTTTCCTTAGTGTCACAATGCTCTCCATGCTTCCATGATTCCCCACAATGTCACAATGCTCTCCATGCTTCCATTAGGCCCTGCTTTGCCACAATGGTCCCCTTGTTTCCATGAGGCCCCGCTGTGTCACAATGGACCTATGGTTCCAGGATGTTGCGTGGTGTCACCGTGCTCTTCTTGAATCCGCAGTGTAACCATGGACCATTGGTTCCATGCGGCCTGGCCGTGTCACAATGGGCTCCGTGATTCCATGATTCCCCACGGTGTCACAATGGAGCCTTGTTTCTAGGAGGTTCTGTACTGTCACAATGGTCTCCTTGATGCCATCAGCCCCTGCAGTGTCACAATGGCTCCTTGGTTCCATGAGGAACACAATAGCTTGGCATAAGCATTGAGCAACAGCTGCTGAACACACCTGGCAACATCTGCTTGCATCAAAAGAGGGCTTCAAGCTGACAATGGCACCAGCAGCTTCCATCTGCAACAGAGACCCAGGAAAGGACAGGCTGTGCCGGTTTGGAGAAATGTGGAGGAAAATTTCCTCTGATAGAAGGCAGGTTACACCCAGCCCTCCGCCACCAGCTTCGGGAAAAAAGAATTTTCCTGGGAAGAAAGTGAAAGAGATAAAAACCATTTTTTAACAAACACCCAGGAAAAGGAGAACAATGCTAAATATTAAAAGCTCTCGCTGTGCAGAGAAAGCTGGGATAATTTGAGAGTCCTTCCGTGTTTCGGTGGGGTCTCCTGAAACATCCATAGACAGCGAGGCCCGTGCAAAGAAATAGGGAGCCATTCTTGAGAGAAGTTTCAGAGCTCTTTCTTCTCCAGCCACATGGGCGGGGCACTGCCAAAGAACTGAGCAATCACGGCACAACCAGGGCCCACCTGGCACAGGGCAACACAAAATAAGCAGTGCTGAACAGGATTAGGGCACATGTCAGCAGGGAGCAGGGAGACCCCGTGCCCAGGCCATGCCTCTACCCCAGGGTCCCCTCTCCCATGACCTCATGGCAGGGGGGAGGAACCCCAACACTTCCGGAGGTGTAGTCTCTCTCCTCCTCCTTGCAGCTGGCTCATGGGCCCACATTCAGGGCCCCCACCTCGGGAGAAAATTCTCCCAATGTGCTCTGATGTTGAAAGAGTCAAGAAGAGAAGAAGGGAAAAAAACCCCCAAAGTCCCAGGAAAACAAAGTTCAACTCTCCATCTCCCCCCAGAGAAAAGGAGCTGAAAACTGGCTAAAAAGAAACAAAGTTGCTTCCTCTGCTCTTGTTGCAAGCAGGATGCAGAGGAGTGTGTATGTGTGTCCTTGAACAAACGCTCTGAGAAGTTTGTCTGGCTTTTTTTTCCTCTCCCCCCTCTCAGGCTCAGTTGAAAGGCACAGAAATGCACAAAGTTCACTTCTGGGCATAGAGCAGCAATAGGGGATACACATGATAAAGTCACCCCAAGACACAGGGACAGAGAATTCAGTGGAAAGACTCCGAGAATTCTGCTCCCAGAGATCATTCATTCCTGCTCACCCTGACCCTTGTAGAAAGGGGACCTCGTTCCAGGCAGCCTGTACTGAGCATGTGGCTCCTGAGTGGGGTTTGTTGTTTGGGAAACCTGCTCCGGCTTTTCCATTCTTTCCTTCCAAACAGGAAAACTTCTCCTGGGGCTGTGTGCAGGCAGAGCCCTGAGGAGAGCAGGTGGCACATGGTGCGCTGGGCTGGGACAGCCAGCTGCAGAGCTCAAGGGAAGAAGCCCAAAGTGTCACAATGGCTCCTTGCCTTCCCATGCAACACCTGGGTCACAATGGTCTCCTTGATTCCATGAGGCCCCACTGTGTCACAATGGCTCCTTGGTTCCATCGGGTTCCGCAGTGTCACCATGGTCTCCTTTGATCCGCACTGTCATCATGGACAATTGGTTCCATGAGGCCCCGCAGTGTCACAATGGTCCCTTGCTTCCATAGGTTTGATGTTGTAACAATGGACTCCTTGCTTCTATGAGCTAGCCTGCTTTTTGCAGAGGTGTCTTTGGTTCCAACAAGGCCCCGCTGTGTCTCAGTGCACCCTGGCTTCCATGTGGATCTGGAGTATCACAAAGGCTCCTTGGTTCCACCAGGTCCTGCTGTGTCACAATGGGTCCTGTGGTCCCCGAGGCCCTCCAAAGTCATCATGGAGGCTTGCTTCCATGAGGTTCCATTATGTGCCAGTGGTCATCTTGGTTCCAGGAGTTTCCTTAGTGTCACAATGCTCTCCATGCTTCCATGATTCCCCACAATGTCACAATGCTCTCCATGCTTCCATTAGGCCCTGCTTTGCCACAATGGTCCCCTTGTTTCCATGAGGCCCCGCTGTGTCACAATGGACCTATGGTTCCAGGATGTTGCGTGGTGTCACCGTGCTCTTCTTGAATCCGCAGTGTAACCATGGACCATTGGTTCCATGCGGCCTGGCCGTGTCACAATGGGCTCCGTGATTCCATGATTCCCCACGGTGTCACAATGGAGCCTTGTTTCTAGGAGGTTCTGTACTGTCACAATGGTCTCCTTGATGCCATCAGCCCCTGCAGTGTCACAATGGCTCCTTGGTTCCATGAGGAACACAATAGCTTGGCATAAGCATTGAGCAACAGCTGCTGAACACACCTGGCAACATCTGCTTGCATCAAAAGAGGGCTTCAAGCTGACAATGGCACCAGCAGCTTCCATCTGCAACAGAGACCCAGGAAAGGACAGGCTGTGCCGGTTTGGAGAAATGTGGAGGAAAATTTCCTCTGATAGAAGGCAGGTTACACCCAGCCCTCCGCCACCAGCTTCGGGAAAAAAGAATTTTCCTGGGAAGAAAGTGAAAGAGATAAAAACCATTTTTTAACAAACACCCAGGAAAAGGAGAACAATGCTAAATATTAAAAGCTCTCGCTGTGCAGAGAAAGCTGGGATAATTTGAGAGTCCTTCCGTGTTTCGGTGGGGTCTCCTGAAACATCCATAGACAGCGAGGCCCGTGCAAAGAAATAGGGAGCCATTCTTGAGAGAAGTTTCAGAGCTCTTTCTTCTCCAGCCACATGGGCGGGGCACTGCCAAAGAACTGAGCAATCACGGCACAACCAGGGCCCACCTGGCACAGGGCAACACAAAATAAGCAGTGCTGAACAGGATTAGGGCACATGTCAGCAGGGAGCAGGGAGACCCCGTGCCCAGGCCATGCCTCTACCCCAGGGTCCCCTCTCCCATGACCTCATGGCAGGGGGGAGGAACCCCAACACTTCCGGAGGTGTAGTCTCTCTCCTCCTCCTTGCAGCTGGCTCATGGGCCCACATTCAGGGCCCCCACCTCGGGAGAAAATTCTCCCAATGTGCTCTGATGTTGAAAGAGTCAAGAAGAGAAGAAGGGAAAAAAACCCCCAAAGTCCCAGGAAAACAAAGTTCAACTCTCCATCTCCCCCCAGAGAAAAGGAGCTGAAAACTGGCTAAAAAGAAACAAAGTTGCTTCCTCTGCTCTTGTTGCAAGCAGGATGCAGAGGAGTGTGTATGTGTGTCCTTGAACAAACGCTCTGAGAAGTTTGTCCGGTTTTTTTTCCTCTCCCCCCTCTCAGGCTCAGTTGAAAGGCACAGAAATGCACAAAGTTCACTTCTGGGCATAGAGCAGCAATAGGGGATACACATGATAAAGTCACCCCAAGACACGGGGACAGAGAATTCAGTGGAAAGACTCCGAGAATTCTGCTCCCAGAGAATTCTGCTCACCCTGACCCTTGTAGAAAGGGGACATCGTTCCCGGCAGCCTGTACTGAGCATGTGGCTCCTGAGTGGGGTTTGTTGTTTGGGAAACCTGCTCCGGCTTTTCCATTCTTTCCTTCCAAACAGGAAAACTTCTCCTGGGGCTGTGTGCAGGCAGAGCCCTGAGGAGAGCAGGTGGCACATGGTGCGCTGGGCTGGGACAGCCAGCTGCAGAGCTCAAGGGAAGAAGCCCAAAGTGTCACAATGGCTCCTTGCCTTCACATGCAACACCTGGGTCACAATGGTCTCCTTGATTCCATGAGGCCCCACTGTGTCACAATGGCTCCTTGGTTCCATCGGGTTCCGCAGTGTCACCATGGTCTCTTTTGATCCGCATTGTCATCATGGACAATTGGTTCCATGAGGCCCCGCAGTGTCACAATGGTCCCTTGCTTCCATAGGTTTGATGTTGTAACAATGGACTCCTTGCTTCTATGAGCTAGCCTGCTTTTTGCAGAGGTGTCTTTGGTTCCAACAAGGCCCCGCTGTGTCTCAGTGCACCCTGGCTTCCATGTGGATCTGGAGTATCACAAAGGCTCCTTGGTTCCACCAGGTCCTGCTGTGTCACAATGGGTCCTGTGGTCCCCGAGGCCCTCCAAAGTCATCATGGAGGCTTGCTTCCATGAGGTTCCATTATGTGCCAGTGGTCATCTTGGTTCCAGGAGTTTCCTTAGTGTCACAATGCTCTCCATGCTTCCATGATTCCCCACAATGTCACAATGCTCTCCAGGCTTCCATTAGGCCCTGCTTTGCCACAATGGTCCCCTTGTTTCCATGAGGCCCCGCTGTGTCACAATGGACCTATGGTTCCAGGATGTTGCGTGGTGTCACCGTGCTCTTCTTGAATCCGCCAAGTAACCATGGACCATTGGTTCCATGCGGCCTGGCCGTGTCACAATGGGCTCCTTGATTCCATGATTCCCCACGGTGTCACAATGGAGCCTTGTTTCTAGGAGGTTCTGTACTGTCACAATTGCCTCCTTGATGCCATCAGCCCCTGCAGTGTCACAATGGCTCCTTGGTTCCATGAGGAACACAATAGCTTGGCATAAGCATTGAGCAACAGCTGCTGAACACACCTGGCAACATCTGCTTGCATCAAAAGAGGGCTTCAAGCTGACAATGGCACCAGCAGCTTCCATCTGCAACAGAGACCCAGGAAAGGACAGGCTGTGCCGGTTTGGAGAAATGTGGAGGAAAATTTCCTCTGATAGAAGGCAGGTTACACCCAGCCCTCCCCCACCAGCTTCGGGAAAAAAGAATTTTCCTGGGAAGAAAGTGAAAGAGATAAAAACCATTTTTTAACAAACACCCAGGAAAAGGAGAACAATGCTAAATATTAAAAGCTCTCGCTGTGCAGAGAAAGCTGGGATAATTTGAGAGTCCTTCCGTGTTTCGGTGGGGTCTCCTGAAACATCCATAGACAGCGAGGCCCGTGCAAAGAAATAGGGAGCCATTCTTGAGAGAAGTTTCAGAGCTCTTTCTTCTCCAGCCACATGGGCGGGGCACTGCCAAAGAACTGAGCAATCACGGCACAACCAGGGCCCTCCTGGCACAGGGCAACACAAAATAAGCAGTGCTGAACAGGATTAGGGCACATGTGAGCAGGGAGCAGGGAGACCCCGTGCCCAGGCCATGCCTCTACCCCAGGGTCCCCTCTCCCATGACCTCATGGCAGGGGGGAGGAACCCCAACACTTCCGGAGGTGTAGTCTCTCTCCTCCTCCTTGCAGCTGGCTCATGGGCCCACATTCAGGGCCCCCACCTCGGTAGAAAATTCTCCCAATGTGGTCTGATGTTGAAACAGTCAAGAAGAGAAGAAGGGAAAAAAAACCCCCAAAGTCCCAGGAAAACAAAGTTCAACTCTCCATCTCCCCCCAGAGAAAAGGAGCTGAAAAACTGGCTAAAAAGAAACAAGGTTGCTTCCTCTGCTCTTGTTGCAAGCAGGATGCAGAGGAGTGTGTATGTGTGTCCTTGAACAAACGCTCTGAGAAGTTTGTCTGGCTTTTTTTTCCTCTCCCCCCTCTCAGGCTCAGTTGAAAGGCACAGAAATGCACAAAGTTCACTTCTGGGCATAGAGCAGCAATAGGGGATACACATGATAAAGTCACCCCAAGACACAGGGAGAGAGAATTCAGTGGAAAGACTCCGAGAATTCTGCTCCCAGAGATCATTCATTCCTGCTCACCCTGACCCTTGTAGAAAGGGGACATCGTTCCCGGCAGCCTGTACTGAGCATGTGGCTCCTGAGTGGGGTTTGTTGTTTGGGAAACCTGCTCCGGCTTTTCCATTCTTTCCTTCCAAACAGGAAAACTTCTCCTGGGGCTGTGTGCAGGCAGAGCCCTGAGGAGAGCAGGTGGCACATGGTGCGCTGGGCTGGGACAGCCAGCTGCAGAGCTCAAGGGAAGAAGCCCAAAGTGTCACAATGGCTCCTTGCCTTCACATGCAACACCTGGGTCACAATGGTCTCCTTGATTCCATGAGGCCCCACTGTGTCACAATGGCTCCTTGGTTCCATCGGGTTCCGCAGTGTCACCATGGTCTCTTTTGATCCGCATTGTCATCATGGACAATTGGTTCCATGAGGCCCCGCAGTGTCACAATGGTCCCTTGCTTCCATAGGTTTGATGTTGTAACAATGGACTCCTTGCTTCTATGAGCTAGCCTGCTTTTTGCAGAGGTGTCTTTGGTTCCAACAAGGCCCCGCTGTGTCTCAGTGCACCCTGGCTTCCATGTGGATCTGGAGTATCACAAAGGCTCCTTGGTTCCACCAGGTCCTGCTGTGTCACAATGGGTCCTGTGGTCCCCGAGGCCCTCCAAAGTCATCATGGAGGCTTGCTTCCATGAGGTTCCATTATGTGCCAGTGGTCATCTTGGTTCCAGGAGTTTCCTTAGTGTCACAATGCTCTCCATGCTTCCATGATTCCCCACAATGTCACAATGCTCTCCATGCTTCCATTAGGCCCTGCTTTGCCACAATGGTCCCCTTGTTTCCATGAGGCCCCGCTGTGTCACAATGGACCTATGGTTCCAGGATGTTGCGTGGTGTCACCGTGCTCTTCTTGAATCCGCCAAGTAACCATGGACCATTGGTTCCATGCGGCCTGGCCGTGTCACAATGGGCTCCTTGATTCCATGATTCCCCACGGTGTCACAATGGAGCCTTGTTTCTAGGAGGTTCTGTACTGTCACAATTGCCTCCTTGATGCCATCAGCCCCTGCAGTGTCACAATGGCTCCTTGGTTCCATGAGGAACACAATAGCTTGGCATAAGCATTGAGCAACAGCTGCTGAACACACCTGGCAACATCTGCTTGCATCAAAAGAGGGCTTCAAGCTGACAATGGCACCAGCAGCTTCCATCTGCAACAGAGACCCAGGAAAGGACAGGCTGTGCCGGTTTGGAGAAATGTGGAGGAAAATTTCCTCTGATAGAAGGCAGGTTACACCCAGCCCTCCCCCACCAGCTTCGGGAAAAAAGAATTTTCCTGGGAAGAAAGTGAAAGAGATAAAAACCATTTTTTAACAAACACCCAGGAAAAGGATAACAATGCTAAATATTAAAAGCTCTCGCTGTGCAGAGAAAGCTGGGATAATTTGAGAGTCCTTCCGTGTTTCGGTGGGGTCTCCTGAAACATCCATAGACAGCGAGGCCCGTGCAAAGAAATAGGGAGCCATTCTTGAGAGAAGTTTCAGAGCTCTTTCTTCTCCAGCCACATGGGCGGGGCACTGCCAAAGAACTGAGCAATCACGGCACAGCCAGGGCCCTCCTGGCACAGGGCAACACAAAATAAGCAGTGCTGAACAGGATTAGGGCACATGTGAGCAGGGAGCAGGGAGACCCCGTGCCCAGGCCATGCCTCTACCCCAGGGTCCCCTCTCCCATGACCTCATGGCAGGGGGGAGGAACCCCAACACTTCCGGAGGTGTAGTCTCTCTCCTCCTCCTTGCAGCTGGCTCATGGGCCCACATTCAGGGCCCCCACCTCGGTAGAAAATTCTCCCAATGTGGTCTGATGTTGAAAGAGTCAAGAAGAGAAGAAGGGAAAAAAAACCCCCAAAGTCCCAGGAAAACAAAGTTCAACTCTCCATCTCCCCCCAGAGAAAAGGAGCTGAAAAACTGGCTAAAAAGAAACAAGGTTGCTTCCTCTGCTCTTGTTGCAAGCAGGATGCAGAGGAGTGTGTATGTGTGTCCTTGAACAAACGCTCTGAGAAGTTTGTCTGGCTTTTTTTTCCTCTCCCCCCTCTCAGGCTCAGTTGAAAGGCACAGAAATGCACAAAGTTCACTTCTGGGCATAGAGCAGCAATAGGGGATACACATGATAAAGTCACCCCAAGACACAGGGACAGAGAATTCAGTGGAAAGACTCCGAGAATTCTGCTCCCAGAGATCATTCATTCCTGCTCACCCTGACCCTTGTAGAAAGGGGACATCGTTCCCGGCAGCCTGTACTGAGCATGTGGCTCCTGAGTGGGGTTTGTTGTTTGGGAAACCTGCTCCGGCTTTTCCATTCTTTCCTTCCAAACAGGAAAACTTCTCCTGGGGCTGTGTGCAGGCAGAGCCCTGAGGAGAGCAGGTGGCACATGGTGCGCTGGGCTGGGACAGCCAGCTGCAGAGCTCAAGGGAAGAAGCCCAAAGTGTCACAATGGCTCCTTGCCTTCACATGCAACACCTGGGTCACAATGGTCTCCTTGATTCCATGAGGCCCCACTGTGTCACAATGGCTCCTTGGTTCCATCGGGTTCCGCAGTGTCACCATGGTCTCCTTTGATCCGCACTGTCATCATGGACAATTGGTTCCATGAGGCCCCGCAGTGTCACAATGGTCCCTTGCTTCCATAGGTTTGATGTTGTAACAATGGACTCCTTGCTTCTATGAGCTAGCCTGCTTTTTGCAGAGGTGTCTTTGGTTCCAACAAGGCCCCGCTGTGTCTCAGTGCACCCTGGCTTCCATGTGGATCTGGAGTATCACAAAGGCTCCTTGGTTCCACCAGGTCCTGCTGTGTCACAATGGGTCCTGTGGTCCCCGAGGCCCTCCAAAGTCATCATGGAGGCTTGCTTCCATGAGGTTCCATTATGTGCCAGTGGTCATCTTGGTTCCAGGAGTTTCCTTAGTGTCACAATGCTCTCCATGCTTCCATGATTCCCCACAATGTCACAATGCTCTCCATGCTTCCATTAGGCCCTGCTTTGCCACAATGGTCCCCTTGTTTCCATGAGGCCCCGCTGTGTCACAATGGACCTATGGTTCCATGATGTTGCGTGGTGTCACCGTGCTCTTCTTGAATCCGCCGTGTAACCATGGACCATTGGTTCCATGCGGCCTGGCCGTGTCACAATGGGCTCCTTGATTCCATGATTCCCCACGGTGTCACAATGGAGCCTTGTTTCTAGGAGGTTCTGTACTGTCACAATTGCCTCCTTGATGCCATCAGCCCCTGCAGTGTCACAATGGCTCCTTGGTTCCATGAGGAACACAATAGCTTGGCATAAGCATTGAGCAACAGCTGCTGAACACACCTGGCAACATCTGCTTGCATCAAAAGAGGGCTTCAAGCTGACAATGGCACCAGCAGCTTCCATCTGCAACAGAGACCCAGGAAAGGACAGGCTGTGCCGGTTTGGACACATGTGGAGGAAAATATCCTCTGATAGAAGGCAGGTTACACCCAGCCCTCCCCCACCAGCTTCGGGAAAAAAGAATTTTCCTGGGAAGAAAGTGAAAGAGATAAAAACTATTTTTTTAACAAACACCCAGGAAAAGGATAACAATGCTAAATATTAAAAGCTCTCGCTGTGCAGAGAAAGCTGGGATAATTTGAGAGTCCTTCCGTGTTTCGGTGGGGTCTCCTGAAACATCCATAGACAGCGAGGCCCGTGCAAAGAAATAGGGAGCCATTCATGAGAGAAGTTTCAGAGCTCTTTCTTCTCCAGCCACATGGGCGGGGCACTGCCAAAGAACTGAGCAGTCACGGCACAACCAGGGCCCTCCTGGCACAGGGCAAAACAAAATAAGCAGTGCTGAACAGGATTAGGGCACATGTCAGCAGGGAGCAGGGAGACCCCGTGCCCAGGCCATGCCTCTACCCCAGGGTCCCCTCTCCCATGACCTCATGGCAGGGGGGAGGAACCCCAACACTTCCGGAGGTGTAGTCTCTCTCCTCCTCCTTGCAGCTGGCTCATGGGCCCACATTCAGGGCCCCCACCTCGGGAGAAAATTCTCCCAATGTGGTCTGATGTTGAAACAGTCAAGAAGAGAAGAAGGGAAAAAAAACCCCAAAGTCCCAGGAAAACAAAGTTCAACTCTCCATCTCCCTCCAGAGAAAAGGAGCTGAAAAACTGGCTAAAAAGAAACAAGGTTGCTTCCTCTGCTCTTGTTGCAAGCAGGATGCAGAGGAGTGTGTATGTGTGTCCTTGAACAAACGCTCTGAGAAGTTTGTCTGGCTTTTTTTTCCTCTCCCCCCTCTCAGGCTCAGTTGAAAGGCACAGAAATGCACAAAGTTCACTTCTGGGCATAGAGCAGCAATAGGGGATACACATGATAAAGTCACCCCAAGACACAGGGACAGAGAATTCAGTGGAAAGACTCCGAGAATTCTGCTCCCAGAGATCATTCATTCCTGCTCACCCTGACCCTTGTAGAAAGGGGACCTCGTTCCAGGCAGCCTGTACTGAGCATGTGGCTCCTGAGTGGGGTTTGTTGTTTGGGAAACCTGCTCCGGCTTTTCCATTCTTTCCTTCCAAACAGGAAAACTTCTCCTGGGGCTGTGTGCAGGCAGAGCCCTGAGGAGAGCAGGTGGCACATGGTGCGCTGGGCTGGGACAGCCAGCTGCAGAGCTCAAGGGAAGAAGCCCAAAGTGTCACAATGGCTCCTTGCCTTCACATGCAACACCTGGGTCACAATGGTCTCCTTGATTCCATGAGGCCCCACTGTGTCACAATGGCTCCTTGGTTCCATGCAGTTCCGCAGTGTCACCATGGTCTCTTTTGATCCGCACTGTCATCATGGACAATTGGTTCCATGAGGCCCCGCAGTGTCACAATGGTCCCTTGCTTCCATAGGTTTGATGTTGTAACAATGGACTCCTTGCTTCTATGAGCTAGCCTGCTTTTTGCAGAGGTGTCTTTGGTTCCAACAAGGCCCCGCTGTGTCTCAGTGCACCCTGGCTTCCATGTGGATCTGGAGTATCACAAAGGCTCCTTGGTTCCACCAGGTCCTGCTGTGTCACAATGGGTCCTGTGGTCCCCGAGGCCCTCCAAAGTCATCATGGAGGCTTGCTTCCATGAGGTTCCATTATGTGCCAGTGGTCATCTTGGTTCCAGGAGTTTCCTTAGTGTCACAATGCTCTCCATGCTTCCATGATTCCCCACAATGTCACAATGCTCTCCATGCTTCCATTAGGCCCTGCTTTGCCACAATGGTCCCCTTGTTTCCATGAGGCCCCGCTGTGTCACAATGGACCTATGGTTCCAGGATGTTGCGTGGTGTCACCGTGCTCTTCTTGAATCCGCAGTGTAACCATGGACCATTGGTTCCATGCGGCCTGGCCGTGTCACAATGGGCTCCGTGATTCCATGATTCCCCACGGTGTCACAATGGAGCCTTGTTTCTAGGAGGTTCTGTACTGTCACAATGGTCTCCTTGATGCCATCAGCCCCTGCAGTGTCACAATGGCTCCTTGGTTCCATGAGGAACACAATAGCTTGGCATAAGCATTGAGCAACAGCTGCTGAACACACCTGGCAACATCTGCTTGCATCAAAAGAGGGCTTCAAGCTGACAATGGCACCAGCAGCTTCCATCTGCAACAGAGACCCAGGAAAGGACAGGCTGTGCCGGTTTGGAGAAATGTGGAGGAAAATTTCCTCTGATAGAAGGCAGGTTACACCCAGCCCTCCGCCACCAGCTTCGGGAAAAAAGAATTTTCCTGGGAAGAAAGTGAAAGAGATAAAAACCATTTTTTAACAAACACCCAGGAAAAGGAGAACAATGCTAAATATTAAAAGCTCTCGCTGTGCAGAGAAAGCTGGGATAATTTGAGAGTCCTTCCGTGTTTCGGTGGGGTCTCCTGAAACATCCATAGACAGCGAGGCCCATGCAAAGAAATAGGGAGCCATTCTTGAGAGAAGTTTCAGAGCTCTTTCTTCTCCAGCCACATGGGCGGGGCACTGCCAAAGAACTGAGCAATCACGGCACAACCAGGGCCCTCCTGGCACAGGGCAACACAAAATAAGCAGTGCTGAACAGGATTAGGGCACATGTCAGCAGGGAGCAGGGAGACCCCGTGCCCAGGCCATGCCTCTACCCCAGGGTCCCCTCTCCCATGACCTCATGGCAGGGGGGAGGAACCCCAACACTTCCGGAGGTGTAGTCTCTCTCCTCCTCCTTGCAGCTGGCTCATGGGCCCACATTCAGGGCCCCCACCTCGGGAGAAAATTCTCCCAATGTGGTCTGATGTTGAAAGAGTCAAGAAGAGAAGAAGGGAAAAAAAACCCCAAAGTCCCAGGAAAACAAAGTTCAACTCTCCATCTCCCCCCAGAGAAAAGGAGCTGAAAACTGGCTAAAAAGAAACAAAGTTGCTTCCTCTGCTCTTGTTGCAAGCAGGATGCAGAGGAGTGTGTATGTGTGTCCTTGAACAAACGCTCTGAGAAGTTTGTCCGGTTTTTTTTTCCTCTCCCCCCTCTCAGGCTCAGTTGAAAGGCACAGAAATGCACAAAGTTCACTTCTGGGCATAGAGCAGCAATAGGGGATACACATGATAAAGTCACCCCAAGACACGGGGACAGAGAATTCAGTGGAAAGACTCCGAGAATTCTGCTCCCAGAGAATTCTGCTCACCCTGACCCTTGTAGAAAGGGGACATCGTTCCCGGCAGCCTGTACTGAGCATGTGGCTCCTGAGTGGGGTTTGTTGTTTGGGAAACCTGCTCCGGCTTTTCCATTCTTTCCTTCCAAACAGGAAAACTTCTCCTGGGGCTGTGTGCAGGCAGAGCCCTGAGGAGAGCAGGTGGCACATGGTGCGCTGGGCTGGGACAGCCAGCTGCAGAGCTCAAGGGAAGAAGCCCAAAGTGTCACAATGGCTCCTTGCCTTCACATGCAACACCTGGGTCACAATGGTCTCCTTGATTCCATGAGGCCCCACTGTGTCACAATGGCTCCTTGGTTCCATCGGGTTCCGCAGTGTCACCATGGTCTCCTTTGATCCGCACTGTCATCATGGACAATTGGTTCCATGAGGCCCCGCAGTGTCACAATGGTCCCTTGCTTCCATAGCTTTTACGTTGTAACAATGGACTCCTTGCTTCTATGAGCTAGCCTGCTTTTTGCAGAGGTGTCTTTGGTTCCAACAAGGCCCCGCTGTGTCTCAGTGCACCCTGGCTTCCATGTGGATCTGGAGTATCACAAAGGCTCCTTGGTTCCACCAGGTCCTGCTGTGTCACAATGGGTCCTGTGGTCCCCGAGGCCCTCCAAAGTCATCATGGAGGCTTGCTTCCATGAGGTTCCATTATGTGCCAGTGGTCATCTTGGTTCCAGGAGTTTCCTTAGTGTCACAATGCTCTCCATGCTTCCATGATTCCCCACAATGTCACAATGCTCTCCATGCTTCCATTAGGCCCTGCTTTGCCACAATGGTCCCCTTGTTTCCATGAGGCCCCGCTGTGTCACAATGGACCTATGGTTCCATGATGTTGCGTGGTGTCACCGTGCTCTTCTTGAATCCGCCGTGTAACCATGGACCATTGGTTCCATGCGGCCTGGCCGTGTCACAATGGGCTCCTTGATTCCATGATTCCCCACGGTGTCACAATGGAGCCTTGTTTCTAGGAGGTTCTGTACTGTCACAATTGCCTCCTTGATGCCATCAGCCCCTGCAGTGTCACAATGGCTCCTTGGTTCCATGAGGAACACAAGAGCTTGGCATAAGCATTGAGCAACAGCTGCTGAACACACCTGGCAACATCTGCTTGCATCAAAAGAGGGCTTCAAGCTGACAATGGCACCAGCAGCTTCCATCTGCAACAGAGACCCAGGAAAGGACAGGCTGTGCCGGTTTGGACACATGTGGAGGAAAATATCCTCTGATAGAAGGCAGGTTACACCCAGCCCTCCGCCACCAGCTTCGGGAAAAAAGAATTTTCCTGGGAAGAAAGTGAAAGAGATAAAAACTATTTTTTTAACAAACACCCAGGAAAAGGATAACAATGCTAAATATTAAAAGCTCTCGCTGTGCAGAGAAAGCTGGGATAATTTGAGAGTCCTTCCGTGTTTCGGTGGGGTCTCCTGAAACATCCATAGACAGCGAGGCCCGTGCAAAGAAATAGGGAGCCATTCATGAGAGAAGTTTCAGAGCTCTTTCTTCTCCAGCCACATGGGCGGGGCACTGCCAAAGAACTGAGCAGTCACGGCACAACCAGGGCCCTCCTGGCACAGGGCAAAACAAAATAAGCAGTGCTGAACAGGATTAGGGCACATGTCAGCAGGGAGCAGGGAGACCCCGTGCCCAGGCCATGCCTCTACCCCAGGGTCCCCTCTCCCATGACCTCATGGCAGGGGGGAGGAACCCCAACACTTCCGGAGGTGTAGTCTCTCTCCTCCTCCTTGCAGCTGGCTCATGGGCCCACATTCAGGGCCCCCACCTCGGGAGAAAATTCTCCCAATGTGGTCTGATGTTGAAACAGTCAAGAAGAGAAGAAGGGAAAAAAAACCCCAAAGTCCCAGGAAAACAAAGTTCAACTCTCCATCTCCCTCCAGAGAAAAGGAGCTGAAAAACTGGCTAAAAAGAAACAAGGTTGCTTCCTCTGCTCTTGTTGCAAGCAGGATGCAGAGGAGTGTGTATGTGTGTCCTTGAACAAACGCTCTGAGAAGTTTGTCTGGCTTTTTTTTCCTCTCCCCCCTCTCAGGCTCAGTTGAAAGGCACAGAAATGCACAAAGTTCACTTCTGGGCATAGAGCAGCAATAGGGGATACACATGATAAAGTCACCCCAAGACACAGGGACAGAGAATTCAGTGGAAAGACTCCGAGAATTCTGCTCCCAGAGATCATTCATTCCTGCTCACCCTGACCCTTGTAGAAAGGGGACCTCGTTCCAGGCAGCCTGTACTGAGCATGTGGCTCCTGAGTGGGGTTTGTTGTTTGGGAAACCTGCTCCGGCTTTTCCATTCTTTCCTTCCAAACAGGAAAACTTCTCCTGGGGCTGTGTGCAGGCAGAGCCCTGAGGAGAGCAGGTGGCACATGGTGCGCTGGGCTGGGACAGCCAGCTGCAGAGCTCAAGGGAAGAAGCCCAAAGTGTCACAATGGCTCCTTGCCTTCACATGCAACACCTGGGTCACAATGGTCTCCTTGATTCCATGAGGCCCCACTGTGTCACAATGGCTCCTTGGTTCCATGCAGTTCCGCAGTGTCACCATGGTCTCTTTTGATCCGCACTGTCATCATGGACAATTGGTTCCATGAGGCCCCGCAGTGTCACAATGGTCCCTTGCTTCCATAGGTTTGATGTTGTAACAATGGACTCCTTGCTTCTATGAGCTAGCCTGCTTTTTGCAGAGGTGTCTTTGGTTCCAACAAGGCCCCGCTGTGTCTCAGTGCACCCTGGCTTCCATGTGGATCTGGAGTATCACAAAGGCTCCTTGGTTCCACCAGGTCCTGCTGTGTCACAATGGGTCCTGTGGTCCCCGAGGCCCTCCAAAGTCATCATGGAGGCTTGCTTCCATGAGGTTCCATTATGTGCCAGTGGTCATCTTGGTTCCAGGAGTTTCCTTAGTGTCACAATGCTCTCCATGCTTCCATGATTCCCCACAATGTCACAATGCTCTCCAGGCTTCCATTAGGCCCTGCTTTGCCACAATGGTCCCCTTGTTTCCATGAGGCCCCGCTGTGTCACAATGGACCTATGGTTCCAGGATGTTGCGTGGTGTCACCGTGCTCTTCTTGAATCCGCAGTGTAACCATGGACCATTGGTTCCATGCGGCCTGGCCGTGTCACAATGGGCTCCGTGATTCCATGATTCCCCACGGTGTCACAATGGAGCCTTGTTTCTAGGAGGTTCTGTACTGTCACAATGGTCTCCTTGATGCCATCAGCCCCTGCAGTGTCACAATGGCTCCTTGGTTCCATGAGGAACACAATAGCTTGGCATAAGCATTGAGCAACAGCTGCTGAACACACCTGGCAACATCTGCTTGCATCAAAAGAGGGCTTCAAGCTGACAATGGCACCAGCAGCTTCCATCTGCAACAGAGACCCAGGAAAGGACAGGCTGTGCCGGTTTGGACACATGTGGAGGAAAATATCCTCTGATAGAAGGCAGGTTACACCCAGCCCTCCCCCACCAGCTTCGGGAAAAAAGAATTTTCCTGGGAAGAAAGTGAAAGAGATAAAAACTATTTTTTTAACAAACACCCAGGAAAAGGAGAACAATGCTAAATATTAAAAGCTCTCGCTGTGCAGAGAAAGCTGGGATAATTTGAGAGTCCTTCCGTGTTTCGGTGGGGTCTCCTGAAACATCCATAGACAGCGAGGCCCGTGCAAAGAAATAGGGAGCCATTCATGAGAGAAGTTTCAGAGCTCTTTCTTCTCCAGCCACATGGGCGGGGCACTGCCAAAGAACTGAGCAGTCACGGCACAACCAGGGCCCTCCTGGCACAGGGCAAAACAAAATAAGCAGTGCTGAACAGGATTAGGGCACATGTCAGCAGGGAGCAGGGAGACCCCGTGCCCAGGCCATGCCTCTACCCCAGGGTCCCCTCTCCCATGACCTCATGGCAGGGGGGAGGAACCCCAACACTTCCGGAGGTGTAGTCTCTCTCCTCCTCCTTGCAGCTGGCTCATGGGCCCACATTCAGGGCCCCCACCTCGGGAGAAAATTCTCCCAATGTGGTCTGATGTTGAAACAGTCAAGAAGAGAAGAAGGGAAAAAAAACCCCAAAGTCCCAGGAAAACAAAGTTCAACTCTCCATCTCCCTCCAGAGAAAAGGAGCTGAAAAACTGGCTAAAAAGAAACAAGGTTGCTTCCTCTGCTCTTGTTGCAAGCAGGATGCAGAGGAGTGTGTATGTGTGTCCTTGAACAAACGCTCTGAGAAGTTTGTCTGGCTTTTTTTTCCTCTCCCCCCTCTCAGGCTCAGTTGAAAGGCACAGAAATGCACAAAGTTCACTTCTGGGCATAGAGCAGCAATAGGGGATACACATGATAAAGACACAGGGACAGAGAATTCAGTGGAAAGACTCCGAGAATTCTGCTCCCAGAGATCATTCATTCCTGCTCACCCTGACCCTTGTAGAAAGGGGACATCGTTCCCGGCAGCCTGTACTGAGCATGTGGCTCCTGAGTGGGGTTTGTTGTTTGGGAAACCTGCTCCGGCTTTTCCATTCTTTCCTTCCAAACAGGAAAACTTCTCCTGGGGCTGTGTGCAGGCAGAGCCCTGAGGAGAGCAGGTGGCACATGGTGCGCTGGGCTGGGACAGCCAGCTGCAGAGCTCAAGGGAAGAAGCCCAAAGTGTCACAATGGCTCCTTGCCTTCACATGCAACACCTGGGTCACAATGGTCTCCTTGATTCCATGAGGCCCCACTGTGTCACAATGGCTCCTTGGTTCCATCGGGTTCCGCAGTGTCACCATGGTCTCTTTTGATCCGCATTGTCATCATGGACAATTGGTTCCATGAGGCCCCGCAGTGTCACAATGGTCCCTTGCTTCCATAGGTTTGATGTTGTAACAATGGACTCCTTGCTTCTATGAGCTAGCCTGCTTTTTGCAGAGGTGTCTTTGGTTCCAACAAGGCCCCGCTGTGTCTCAGTGCACCCTGGCTTCCATGTGGATCTGGAGTATCACAAAGGCTCCTTGGTTCCACCAGGTCCTGCTGTGTCACAATGGGTCCTGTGGTCCCCGAGGCCCTCCAAAGTCATCATGGAGGCTTGCTTCCATGAGGTTCCATTATGTGCCAGTGGTCATCTTGGTTCCAGGAGTTTCCTTAGTGTCACAATGCTCTCCATGCTTCCATGATTCCCCACAATGTCACAATGCTCTCCATGCTTCCATTAGGCCCTGCTTTGCCACAATGGTCCCCTTGTTTCCATGAGGCCCCGCTGTGTCACAATGGACCTATGGTTCCAGGATGTTGCGTGGTGTCACCGTGCTCTTCTTGAATCCGCCAAGTAACCATGGACCATTGGTTCCATGCGGCCTGGCCGTGTCACAATGGGCTCCTTGATTCCATGATTCCCCACGGTGTCACAATGGAGCCTTGTTTCTAGGAGGTTCTGTACTGTCACAATTGCCTCCTTGATGCCATCAGCCCCTGCAGTGTCACAATGGCTCCTTGGTTCCATGAGGAACACAATAGCTTGGCATAAGCATTGAGCAACAGCTGCTGAACACACCTGGCAACATCTGCTTGCATCAAAAGAGGGCTTCAAGCTGACAATGGCACCAGCAGCTTCCATCTGCAACAGAGACCCAGGAAAGGACAGGCTGTGCCGGTTTGGAGAAATGTGGAGGAAAATTTCCTCTGATAGAAGGCAGGTTACACCCAGCCCTCCCCCACCAGCTTCGGGAAAAAAGAATTTTCCTGGGAAGAAAGTGAAAGAGATAAAAACCATTTTTTAACAAACACCCAGGAAAAGGATAACAATGCTAAATATTAAAAGCTCTCGCTGTGCAGAGAAAGCTGGGATAATTTGAGAGTCCTTCCGTGTTTCGGTGGGGTCTCCTGAAACATCCATAGACAGCGAGGCCCGTGCAAAGAAATAGGGAGCCATTCTTGAGAGAAGTTTCAGAGCTCTTTCTTCTCCAGCCACATGGGCGGGGCACTGCCAAGTAACTGAGCAATCACGGCACAGCCAGGGCCCTCCTGGCACAGGGCAACACAAAATAAGCAGTGCTGAACAGGATTAGGGCACATGTGAGCAGGGAGCAGGGAGACCCCGTGCCCAGGCCATGCCTCTACCCCAGGGTCCCCTCTCCCATGACCTCATGGCAGGGGGGAGGAACCCCAACACTTCCGGAGGTGTAGTCTCTCTCCTCCTCCTTGCAGCTGGCTCATGGGCCCACATTCAGGGCCCCCACCTCGGTAGAAAATTCTCCCAATGTGGTCTGATGTTGAAAGAGTCAAGAAGAGAAGAAGGGAAAAAAAACCCCCAAAGTCCCAGGAAAACAAAGTTCAACTCTCCATCTCCCCCCAGAGAAAAGGAGCTGAAAAACTGGCTAAAAAGAAACAAGGTTGCTTCCTCTGCTCTTGTTGCAAGCAGGATGCAGAGGAGTGTGTATGTGTGTCCTTGAACAAACGCTCTGAGAAGTTTGTCTGGCTTTTTTTTCCTCTCCCCCCTCTCAGGCTCAGTTGAAAGGCACAGAAATGCACAAAGTTCACTTCTGGGCATAGAGCAGCAATAGGGGATACACATGATAAAGTCACCCCAAGACACAGGGACAGAGAATTCAGTGGAAAGACTCCGAGAATTCTGCTCCCAGAGATCATTCATTCCTGCTCACCCTGACCCTTGTAGAAAGGGGACATCGTTCCCGGCAGCCTGTACTGAGCATGTGGCTCCTGAGTGGGGTTTGTTGTTTGGGAAACCTGCTCCGGCTTTTCCATTCTTTCCTTCCAAACAGGAAAACTTCTCCTGGGGCTGTGTGCAGGCAGAGCCCTGAGGAGAGCAGGTGGCACATGGTGCGCTGGGCTGGGACAGCCAGCTGCAGAGCTCAAGGGAAGAAGCCCAAAGTGTCACAATGGCTCCTTGCCTTCACATGCAACACCTGGGTCACAATGGTCTCCTTGATTCCATGAGGCCCCACTGTGTCACAATGGCTCCTTGGTTCCATCGGGTTCCGCAGTGTCACCATGGTCTCCTTTGATCCGCACTGTCATCATGGACAATTGGTTCCATGAGGCCCCGCAGTGTCACAATGGTCCCTTGCTTCCATAGGTTTGATGTTGTAACAATGGACTCCTTGCTTCTATGAGCTAGCCTGCTTTTTGCAGAGGTGTCTTTGGTTCCAACAAGGCCCCGCTGTGTCTCAGTGCACCCTGGCTTCCATGTGGATCTGGAGTATCACAAAGGCTCCTTGGTTCCACCAGGTCCTGCTGTGTCACAATGGGTCCTGTGGTCCCCGAGGCCCTCCAAAGTCATCATGGAGGCTTGCTTCCATGAGGTTCCATTATGTGCCAGTGGTCATCTTGGTTCCAGGAGTTTCCTTAGTGTCACAATGCTCTCCATGCTTCCATGATTCCCCACAATGTCACAATGCTCTCCATGCTTCCATTAGGCCCTGCTTTGCCACAATGGTCCCCTTGTTTCCATGAGGCCCCGCTGTGTCACAATGGACCTATGGTTCCATGATGTTGCGTGGTGTCACCGTGCTCTTCTTGAATCCGCCGTGTAACCATGGACCATTGGTTCCATGCGGCCTGGCCGTGTCACAATGGGCTCCTTGATTCCATGATTCCCCACGGTGTCACAATGGAGCCTTGTTTCTAGGAGGTTCTGTACTGTCACAATTGCCTCCTTGATGCCATCAGCCCCTGCAGTGTCACAATGGCTCCTTGGTTCCATGAGGAACACAATAGCTTGGCATAAGCATTGAGCAACAGCTGCTGAACACACCTGGCAACATCTGCTTGCATCAAAAGAGGGCTTCAAGCTGACAATGGCACCAGCAGCTTCCATCTGCAACAGAGACCCAGGAAAGGACAGGCTGTGCCGGTTTGGACACATGTGGAGGAAAATATCCTCTGATAGAAGGCAGGTTACACCCAGCCCTCCCCCACCAGCTTCGGGAAAAAAGAATTTTCCTGGGAAGAAAGTGAAAGAGATAAAAACTATTTTTTTAACAAACACCCAGGAAAAGGATAACAATGCTAAATATTAAAAGCTCTCGCTGTGCAGAGAAAGCTGGGATAATTTGAGAGTCCTTCCGTGTTTCGGTGGGGTCTCCTGAAACATCCATAGACAGCGAGGCCCGTGCAAAGAAATAGGGAGCCATTCATGAGAGAAGTTTCAGAGCTCTTTCTTCTCCAGCCACATGGGCGGGGCACTGCCAAAGAACTGAGCAGTCACGGCACAACCAGGGCCCTCCTGGCACAGGGCAAAACAAAATAAGCAGTGCTGAACAGGATTAGGGCACATGTCAGCAGGGAGCAGGGAGACCCCGTGCCCAGGCCATGCCTCTACCCCAGGGTCCCCTCTCCCATGACCTCATGGCAGGGGGGAGGAACCCCAACACTTCCGGAGGTGTAGTCTCTCTCCTCCTCCTTGCAGCTGGCTCATGGGCCCACATTCAGGGCCCCCACCTCGGGAGAAAATTCTCCCAATGTGGTCTGATGTTGAAACAGTCAAGAAGAGAAGAAGGGAAAAAAAACCCCAAAGTCCCAGGAAAACAAAGTTCAACTCTCCATCTCCCTCCAGAGAAAAGGAGCTGAAAAACTGGCTAAAAAGAAACAAGGTTGCTTCCTCTGCTCTTGTTGCAAGCAGGATGCAGAGGAGTGTGTATGTGTGTCCTTGAACAAACGCTCTGAGAAGTTTGTCTGGCTTTTTTTTCCTCTCCCCCCTCTCAGGCTCAGTTGAAAGGCACAGAAATGCACAAAGTTCACTTCTGGGCATAGAGCAGCAATAGGGGATACACATGATAAAGTCACCCCAAGACACAGGGACAGAGAATTCAGTGGAAAGACTCCGAGAATTCTGCTCCCAGAGATCATTCATTCCTGCTCACCCTGACCCTTGTAGAAAGGGGACCTCGTTCCAGGCAGCCTGTACTGAGCATGTGGCTCCTGAGTGGGGTTTGTTGTTTGGGAAACCTGCTCCGGCTTTTCCATTCTTTCCTTCCAAACAGGAAAACTTCTCCTGGGGCTGTGTGCAGGCAGAGCCCTGAGGAGAGCAGGTGGCACATGGTGCGCTGGGCTGGGACAGCCAGCTGCAGAGCTCAAGGGAAGAAGCCCAAAGTGTCACAATGGCTCCTTGCCTTCACATGCAACACCTGGGTCACAATGGTCTCCTTGATTCCATGAGGCCCCACTGTGTCACAATGGCTCCTTGGTTCCATCAGGTTCCGCAGTGTCACCATGGTCTCTTTTGATCCGCACTGTCATCATGGACAATTGGTTCCATGAGGCCCCGCAGTGTCACAATGGTCCCTTGCTTCCATAGGTTTGATGTTGTAACAATGGACTCCTTGCTTCTATGAGCTAGCCTGCTTTTTGCAGAGGTGTCTTTGGTTCCAACAAGGCCCCGCTGTGTCTCAGTGCACCCTGGCTTCCATGTGGATCTGGAGTATCACAAAGGCTCCTTGGTTCCACCAGGTCCTGCTGTGTCACAATGGGTCCTGTGGTCCCCGAGGCCCTCCAAAGTCATCATGGAGGCTTGCTTCCATGAGGTTCCATTATGTGCCAGTGGTCATCTTGGTTCCAGGAGTTTCCTTAGTGTCACAATGCTCTCCATGCTTCCATGATTCCCCACAATGTCACAATGCTCTCCATGCTTCCATTAGGCCCTGCTTTGCCACAATGGTCCCCTTGTTTCCATGAGGCCCCGCTGTGTCACAATGGACCTATGGTTCCAGGATGTTGCGTGGTGTCACCGTGCTCTTCTTGAATCCGCAGTGTAACCATGGACCATTGGTTCCATGCGGCCTGGCCGTGTCACAATGGGCTCCGTGATTCCATGATTCCCCACGGTGTCACAATGGAGCCTTGTTTCTAGGAGGTTCTGTACTGTCACAATGGTCTCCTTGATGCCATCAGCCCCTGCAGTGTCACAATGGCTCCTTGGTTCCATGAGGAACACAATAGCTTGGCATAAGCATTGAGCAACAGCTGCTGAACACACCTGGCAACATCTGCTTGCATCAAAAGAGGGCTTCAAGCTGACAATGGCACCAGCAGCTTCCATCTGCAACAGAGACCCAGGAAAGGACAGGCTGTGCCGGTTTGGAGAAATGTGGAGGAAAATTTCCTCTGATAGAAGGCAGGTTACACCCAGCCCTCCGCCACCAGCTTCGGGAAAAAAGAATTTTCCTGGGAAGAAAGTGAAAGAGATAAAAACCATTTTTTAACAAACACCCAGGAAAAGGAGAACAATGCTAAATATTAAAAGCTCTCGCTGTGCAGAGAAAGCTGGGATAATTTGAGAGTCCTTCCGTGTTTCGGTGGGGTCTCCTGAAACATCCATAGACAGCGAGGCCCATGCAAAGAAATAGGGAGCCATTCTTGAGAGAAGTTTCAGAGCTCTTTCTTCTCCAGCCACATGGGCGGGGCACTGCCAAAGAACTGAGCAATCACGGCACAACCAGGGCCCTCCTGGCACAGGGCAACACAAAATAAGCAGTGCTGAACAGGATTAGGGCACATGTCAGCAGGGAGCAGGGAGACCCCGTGCCCAGGCCATGCCTCTACCCCAGGGTCCCCTCTCCCATGACCTCATGGCAGGGGGGAGGAACCCCAACACTTCCGGAGGTGTAGTCTCTCTCCTCCTCCTTGCAGCTGGCTCATGGGCCCACATTCAGGGCCCCCACCTCGGGAGAAAATTCTCCCAATGTGGTCTGATGTTGAAAGAGTCAAGAAGAGAAGAAGGGAAAAAAAACCCCAAAGTCCCAGGAAAACAAAGTTCAACTCTCCATCTCCCCCCAGAGAAAAGGAGCTGAAAACTGGCTAAAAAGAAACAAAGTTGCTTCCTCTGCTCTTGTTGCAAGCAGGATGCAGAGGAGTGTGTATGTGTGTCCTTGAACAAACGCTCTGAGAAGTTTGTCCGGTTTTTTTTTCCTCTCCCCCCTCTCAGGCTCAGTTGAAAGGCACAGAAATGCACAAAGTTCACTTCTGGGCATAGAGCAGCAATAGGGGATACACATGATAAAGTCACCCCAAGACACGGGGACAGAGAATTCAGTGGAAAGACTCCGAGAATTCTGCTCCCAGAGAATTCTGCTCACCCTGACCCTTGTAGAAAGGGGACATCGTTCCCGGCAGCCTGTACTGAGCATGTGGCTCCTGAGTGGGGTTTGTTGTTTGGGAAACCTGCTCCGGCTTTTCCATTCTTTCCTTCCAAACAGGAAAACTTCTCCTGGGGCTGTGTGCAGGCAGAGCCCTGAGGAGAGCAGGTGGCACATGGTGCGCTGGGCTGGGACAGCCAGCTGCAGAGCTCAAGGGAAGAAGCCCAAAGTGTCACAATGGCTCCTTGCCTTCACATGCAACACCTGGGTCACAATGGTCTCCTTGATTCCATGAGGCCCCACTGTGTCACAATGGCTCCTTGGTTCCATCGGGTTCCGCAGTGTCACCATGGTCTCCTTTGATCCGCACTGTCATCATGGACAATTGGTTCCATGAGGCCCCGCAGTGTCACAATGGTCCCTTGCTTCCATAGCTTTTACGTTGTAACAATGGACTCCTTGCTTCTATGAGCTAGCCTGCTTTTTGCAGAGGTGTCTTTGGTTCCAACAAGGCCCCGCTGTGTCTCAGTGCACCCTGGCTTCCATGTGGATCTGGAGTATCACAAAGGCTCCTTGGTTCCACCAGGTCCTGCTGTGTCACAATGGGTCCTGTGGTCCCCGAGGCCCTCCAAAGTCATCATGGAGGCTTGCTTCCATGAGGTTCCATTATGTGCCAGTGGTCATCTTGGTTCCAGGAGTTTCCTTAGTGTCACAATGCTCTCCATGCTTCCATGATTCCCCACAATGTCACAATGCTCTCCATGCTTCCATTAGGCCCTGCTTTGCCACAATGGTCCCCTTGTTTCCATGAGGCCCCGCTGTGTCACAATGGACCTATGGTTCCATGATGTTGCGTGGTGTCACCGTGCTCTTCTTGAATCCGCCGTGTAACCATGGACCATTGGTTCCATGCGGCCTGGCCGTGTCACAATGGGCTCCTTGATTCCATGATTCCCCACGGTGTCACAATGGAGCCTTGTTTCTAGGAGGTTCTGTACTGTCACAATTGCCTCCTTGATGCCATCAGCCCCTGCAGTGTCACAATGGCTCCTTGGTTCCATGAGGAACACAAGAGCTTGGCATAAGCATTGAGCAACAGCTGCTGAACACACCTGGCAACATCTGCTTGCATCAAAAGAGGGCTTCAAGCTGACAATGGCACCAGCAGCTTCCATCTGCAACAGAGACCCAGGAAAGGACAGGCTGTGCCGGTTTGGACACATGTGGAGGAAAATATCCTCTGATAGAAGGCAGGTTACACCCAGCCCTCCGCCACCAGCTTCGGGAAAAAAGAATTTTCCTGGGAAGAAAGTGAAAGAGATAAAAACTATTTTTTTAACAAACACCCAGGAAAAGGATAACAATGCTAAATATTAAAAGCTCTCGCTGTGCAGAGAAAGCTGGGATAATTTGAGAGTCCTTCCGTGTTTCGGTGGGGTCTCCTGAAACATCCATAGACAGCGAGGCCCGTGCAAAGAAATAGGGAGCCATTCATGAGAGAAGTTTCAGAGCTCTTTCTTCTCCAGCCACATGGGCGGGGCACTGCCAAAGAACTGAGCAGTCACGGCACAACCAGGGCCCTCCTGGCACAGGGCAAAACAAAATAAGCAGTGCTGAACAGGATTAGGGCACATGTCAGCAGGGAGCAGGGAGACCCCGTGCCCAGGCCATGCCTCTACCCCAGGGTCCCCTCTCCCATGACCTCATGGCAGGGGGGAGGAACCCCAACACTTCCGGAGGTGTAGTCTCTCTCCTCCTCCTTGCAGCTGGCTCATGGGCCCACATTCAGGGCCCCCACCTCGGGAGAAAATTCTCCCAATGTGGTCTGATGTTGAAACAGTCAAGAAGAGAAGAAGGGAAAAAAAACCCCAAAGTCCCAGGAAAACAAAGTTCAACTCTCCATCTCCCTCCAGAGAAAAGGAGCTGAAAAACTGGCTAAAAAGAAACAAGGTTGCTTCCTCTGCTCTTGTTGCAAGCAGGATGCAGAGGAGTGTGTATGTGTGTCCTTGAACAAACGCTCTGAGAAGTTTGTCTGGCTTTTTTTTCCTCTCCCCCCTCTCAGGCTCAGTTGAAAGGCACAGAAATGCACAAAGTTCACTTCTGGGCATAGAGCAGCAATAGGGGATACACATGATAAAGTCACCCCAAGACACAGGGACAGAGAATTCAGTGGAAAGACTCCGAGAATTCTGCTCCCAGAGATCATTCATTCCTGCTCACCCTGACCCTTGTAGAAAGGGGACCTCGTTCCAGGCAGCCTGTACTGAGCATGTGGCTCCTGAGTGGGGTTTGTTGTTTGGGAAACCTGCTCCGGCTTTTCCATTCTTTCCTTCCAAACAGGAAAACTTCTCCTGGGGCTGTGTGCAGGCAGAGCCCTGAGGAGAGCAGGTGGCACATGGTGCGCTGGGCTGGGACAGCCAGCTGCAGAGCTCAAGGGAAGAAGCCCAAAGTGTCACAATGGCTCCTTGCCTTCACATGCAACACCTGGGTCACAATGGTCTCCTTGATTCCATGAGGCCCCACTGTGTCACAATGGCTCCTTGGTTCCATGCAGTTCCGCAGTGTCACCATGGTCTCTTTTGATCCGCACTGTCATCATGGACAATTGGTTCCATGAGGCCCCGCAGTGTCACAATGGTCCCTTGCTTCCATAGGTTTGATGTTGTAACAATGGACTCCTTGCTTCTATGAGCTAGCCTGCTTTTTGCAGAGGTGTCTTTGGTTCCAACAAGGCCCCGCTGTGTCTCAGTGCACCCTGGCTTCCATGTGGATCTGGAGTATCACAAAGGCTCCTTGGTTCCACCAGGTCCTGCTGTGTCACAATGGGTCCTGTGGTCCCCGAGGCCCTCCAAAGTCATCATGGAGGCTTGCTTCCATGAGGTTCCATTATGTGCCAGTGGTCATCTTGGTTCCAGGAGTTTCCTTAGTGTCACAATGCTCTCCATGCTTCCATGATTCCCCACAATGTCACAATGCTCTCCAGGCTTCCATTAGGCCCTGCTTTGCCACAATGGTCCCCTTGTTTCCATGAGGCCCCGCTGTGTCACAATGGACCTATGGTTCCAGGATGTTGCGTGGTGTCACCGTGCTCTTCTTGAATCCGCAGTGTAACCATGGACCATTGGTTCCATGCGGCCTGGCCGTGTCACAATGGGCTCCGTGATTCCATGATTCCCCACGGTGTCACAATGGAGCCTTGTTTCTAGGAGGTTCTGTACTGTCACAATGGTCTCCTTGATGCCATCAGCCCCTGCAGTGTCACAATGGCTCCTTGGTTCCATGAGGAACACAATAGCTTGGCATAAGCATTGAGCAACAGCTGCTGAACACACCTGGCAACATCTGCTTGCATCAAAAGAGGGCTTCAAGCTGACAATGGCACCAGCAGCTTCCATCTGCAACAGAGACCCAGGAAAGGACAGGCTGTGCCGGTTTGGACACATGTGGAGGAAAATATCCTCTGATAGAAGGCAGGTTACACCCAGCCCTCCCCCACCAGCTTCGGGAAAAAAGAATTTTCCTGGGAAGAAAGTGAAAGAGATAAAAACTATTTTTTTAACAAACACCCAGGAAAAGGAGAACAATGCTAAATATTAAAAGCTCTCGCTGTGCAGAGAAAGCTGGGATAATTTGAGAGTCCTTCCGTGTTTCGGTGGGGTCTCCTGAAACATCCATAGACAGCGAGGCCCGTGCAAAGAAATAGGGAGCCATTCATGAGAGAAGTTTCAGAGCTCTTTCTTCTCCAGCCACATGGGCGGGGCACTGCCAAAGAACTGAGCAGTCACGGCACAACCAGGGCCCTCCTGGCACAGGGCAAAACAAAATAAGCAGTGCTGAACAGGATTAGGGCACATGTCAGCAGGGAGCAGGGAGACCCCGTGCCCAGGCCATGCCTCTACCCCAGGGTCCCCTCTCCCATGACCTCATGGCAGGGGGGAGGAACCCCAACACTTCCGGAGGTGTAGTCTCTCTCCTCCTCCTTGCAGCTGGCTCATGGGCCCACATTCAGGGCCCCCACCTCGGGAGAAAATTCTCCCAATGTGGTCTGATGTTGAAACAGTCAAGAAGAGAAGAAGGGAAAAAAAACCCCAAAGTCCCAGGAAAACAAAGTTCAACTCTCCATCTCCCTCCAGAGAAAAGGAGCTGAAAAACTGGCTAAAAAGAAACAAGGTTGCTTCCTCTGCTCTTGTTGCAAGCAGGATGCAGAGGAGTGTGTATGTGTGTCCTTGAACAAACGCTCTGAGAAGTTTGTCTGGCTTTTTTTTCCTCTCCCCCCTCTCAGGCTCAGTTGAAAGGCACAGAAATGCACAAAGTTCACTTCTGGGCATAGAGCAGCAATAGGGGATACACATGATAAAGTCACCCCAAGACACAGGGACAGAGAATTCAGTGGAAAGACTCCGAGAATTCTGCTCCCAGAGATCATTCATTCCTGCTCACCCTGACCCTTGTAGAAAGGGGACCTCGTTCCAGGCAGCCTGTACTGAGCATGTGGCTCCTGAGTGGGGTTTGTTGTTTGGGAAACCTGCTCCGGCTTTTCCATTCTTTCCTTCCAAACAGGAAAACTTCTCCTGGGGCTGTGTGCAGGCAGAGCCCTGAGGAGAGCAGGTGGCACATGGTGCGCTGGGCTGGGACAGCCAGCTGCAGAGCTCAAGGGAAGAAGCCCAAAGTGTCACAATGGCTCCTTGCCTTCCCATGCAACACCTGGGTCACAATGGTCTCCTTGATTCCATGAGGCCCCACTGTGTCACAATGGCTCCTTGGTTCCATGCAGTTCCGCAGTGTCACCATGGTCTCTTTTGATCCGCACTGTCATCATGGACAATTGGTTCCATGAGGCCCCGCAGTGTCACAATGGTCCCTTGCTTCCATAGGTTTGATGTTGTAACAATGGACTCCTTGCTTCTATGAGCTAGCCTGCTTTTTGCAGAGGTGTCTTTGGTTCCAACAAGGCCCCGCTGTGTCTCAGTGCACCCTGGCTTCCATGTGGATCTGGAGTATCACAAAGGCTCCTTGGTTCCACCAGGTCCTGCTGTGTCACAATGGGTCCTGTGGTCCCCGAGGCCCTCCAAAGTCATCATGGAGGCTTGCTTCCATGAGGTTCCATTATGTGCCAGTGGTCATCTTGGTTCCAGGAGTTTCCTTAGTGTCACAATGCTCTCCATGCTTCCATGATTCCCCACAATGTCACAATGCTCTCCATGCTTCCATTAGGCCCTGCTTTGCCACAATGGTCCCCTTGTTTCCATGAGGCCCCGCTGTGTCACAATGGACCTATGGTTCCAGGATGTTGCGTGGTGTCACCGTGCTCTTCTTGAATCCGCAGTGTAACCATGGACCATTGGTTCCATGCGGCCTGGCCGTGTCACAATGGGCTCCGTGATTCCATGATTCCCCACGGTGTCACAATGGAGCCTTGTTTCTAGGAGGTTCTGTACTGTCACAATGGTCTCCTTGATGCCATCAGCCCCTGCAGTGTCACAATGGCTCCTTGGTTCCATGAGGAACACAAGAGCTTGGCATAAGCATTGAGCAACAGCTGCTGAACACACCTGGCAACATCTGCTTGCATCAAAAGAGGGCTTCAAGCTGACAATGGCACCAGCAGCTTCCATCTGCAACAGAGACCCAGGAAAGGACAGGCTGTGCCGGTTTGGAGAAATGTGGAGGAAAATTTCCTCTGATAGAAGGCAGGTTACACCCAGCCCTCCGCCACCAGCTTCGGGAAAAAAGAATTTTCCTGGGAAGAAAGTGAAAGAGATAAAAACCATTTTTTAACAAACACCCAGGAAAAGGAGAACAATGCTAAATATTAAAAGCTCTCGCTGTGCAGAGAAAGCTGGGATAATTTGAGAGTCCTTCCGTGTTTCGGTGGGGTCTCCTGAAACATCCATAGACAGCGAGGCCCATGCAAAGAAATAGGGAGCCATTCTTGAGAGAAGTTTCAGAGCTCTTTCTTCTCCAGCCACATGGGCGGGGCACTGCCAAAGAACTGAGCAATCACGGCACAACCAGGGCCCTCCTGGCACAGGGCAACACAAAATAAGCAGTGCTGAACAGGATTAGGGCACATGTCAGCAGGGAGCAGGGAGACCCCGTGCCCAGGCCATGCCTCTACCCCAGGGTCCCCTCTCCCATGACCTCATGGCAGGGGGGAGGAACCCCAACACTTCCGGAGGTGTAGTCTCTCTCCTCCTCCTTGCAGCTGGCTCATGGGCCCACATTCAGGGCCCCCACCTCGGGAGAAAATTCTCCCAATGTGGTCTGATGTTGAAAGAGTCAAGAAGAGAAGAAGGGAAAAAAAACCCCAAAGTCCCAGGAAAACAAAGTTCAACTCTCCATCTCCCCCCAGAGAAAAGGAGCTGAAAACTGGCTAAAAAGAAACAAAGTTGCTTCCTCTGCTCTTGTTGCAAGCAGGATGCAGAGGAGTGTGTATGTGTGTCCTTGAACAAACGCTCTGAGAAGTTTGTCCGGTTTTTTTTTCCTCTCCCCCCTCTCAGGCTCAGTTGAAAGGCACAGAAATGCACAAAGTTCACTTCTGGGCATAGAGCAGCAATAGGGGATACACATGATAAAGTCACCCCAAGACACGGGGACAGAGAATTCAGTGGAAAGACTCCGAGAATTCTGCTCCCAGAGAATTCTGCTCACCCTGACCCTTGTAGAAAGGGGACATCGTTCCCGGCAGCCTGTACTGAGCATGTGGCTCCTGAGTGGGGTTTGTTGTTTGGGAAACCTGCTCCGGCTTTTCCATTCTTTCCTTCCAAACAGGAAAACTTCTCCTGGGGCTGTGTGCAGGCAGAGCCCTGAGGAGAGCAGGTGGCACATGGTGCGCTGGGCTGGGACAGCCAGCTGCAGAGCTCAAGGGAAGAAGCCCAAAGTGTCACAATGGCTCCTTGCCTTCACATGCAACACCTGGGTCACAATGGTCTCCTTGATTCCATGAGGCCCCACTGTGTCACAATGGCTCCTTGGTTCCATCGGGTTCCGCAGTGTCACCATGGTCTCCTTTGATCCGCACTGTCATCATGGACAATTGGTTCCATGAGGCCCCGCAGTGTCACAATGGTCCCTTGCTTCCATAGCTTTTACGTTGTAACAATGGACTCCTTGCTTCTATGAGCTAGCCTGCTTTTTGCAGAGGTGTCTTTGGTTCCAACAAGGCCCCGCTGTGTCTCAGTGCACCCTGGCTTCCATGTGGATCTGGAGTATCACAAAGGCTCCTTGGTTCCACCAGGTCCTGCTGTGTCACAATGGGTCCTGTGGTCCCCGAGGCCCTCCAAAGTCATCATGGAGGCTTGCTTCCATGAGGTTCCATTATGTGCCAGTGGTCATCTTGGTTCCAGGAGTTTCCTTAGTGTCACAATGCTCTCCATGCTTCCATGATTCCCCACAATGTCACAATGCTCTCCATGCTTCCATTAGGCCCTGCTTTGCCACAATGGTCCCCTTGTTTCCATGAGGCCCCGCTGTGTCACAATGGACCTATGGTTCCATGATGTTGCGTGGTGTCACCGTGCTCTTCTTGAATCCGCCGTGTAACCATGGACCATTGGTTCCATGCGGCCTGGCCGTGTCACAATGGGCTCCTTGATTCCATGATTCCCCACGGTGTCACAATGGAGCCTTGTTTCTAGGAGGTTCTGTACTGTCACAATTGCCTCCTTGATGCCATCAGCCCCTGCAGTGTCACAATGGCTCCTTGGTTCCATGAGGAACACAAGAGCTTGGCATAAGCATTGAGCAACAGCTGCTGAACACACCTGGCAACATCTGCTTGCATCAAAAGAGGGCTTCAAGCTGACAATGGCACCAGCAGCTTCCATCTGCAACAGAGACCCAGGAAAGGACAGGCTGTGCCGGTTTGGACACATGTGGAGGAAAATATCCTCTGATAGAAGGCAGGTTACACCCAGCCCTCCGCCACCAGCTTCGGGAAAAAAGAATTTTCCTGGGAAGAAAGTGAAAGAGATAAAAACTATTTTTTTAACAAACACCCAGGAAAAGGATAACAATGCTAAATATTAAAAGCTCTCGCTGTGCAGAGAAAGCTGGGATAATTTGAGAGTCCTTCCGTGTTTCGGTGGGGTCTCCTGAAACATCCATAGACAGCGAGGCCCGTGCAAAGAAATAGGGAGCCATTCATGAGAGAAGTTTCAGAGCTCTTTCTTCTCCAGCCACATGGGCGGGGCACTGCCAAAGAACTGAGCAGTCACGGCACAACCAGGGCCCTCCTGGCACAGGGCAAAACAAAATAAGCAGTGCTGAACAGGATTAGGGCACATGTCAGCAGGGAGCAGGGAGACCCCGTGCCCAGGCCATGCCTCTACCCCAGGGTCCCCTCTCCCATGACCTCATGGCAGGGGGGAGGAACCCCAACACTTCCGGAGGTGTAGTCTCTCTCCTCCTCCTTGCAGCTGGCTCATGGGCCCACATTCAGGGCCCCCACCTCGGGAGAAAATTCTCCCAATGTGGTCTGATGTTGAAACAGTCAAGAAGAGAAGAAGGGAAAAAAAACCCCAAAGTCCCAGGAAAACAAAGTTCAACTCTCCATCTCCCTCCAGAGAAAAGGAGCTGAAAAACTGGCTAAAAAGAAACAAGGTTGCTTCCTCTGCTCTTGTTGCAAGCAGGATGCAGAGGAGTGTGTATGTGTGTCCTTGAACAAACGCTCTGAGAAGTTTGTCTGGCTTTTTTTTCCTCTCCCCCCTCTCAGGCTCAGTTGAAAGGCACAGAAATGCACAAAGTTCACTTCTGGGCATAGAGCAGCAATAGGGGATACACATGATAAAGTCACCCCAAGACACAGGGACAGAGAATTCAGTGGAAAGACTCCGAGAATTCTGCTCCCAGAGATCATTCATTCCTGCTCACCCTGACCCTTGTAGAAAAGGGACCTCGTTCCAGGCAGCCTGTACTGAGCATGTGGCTCCTGAGTGGGGTTTGTTGTTTGGGAAACCTGCTCCGGCTTTTCCATTCTTTCCTTCCAAACAGGAAAACTTCTCCTGGGGCTGTGTGCAGGCAGAGCCCTGAGGAGAGCAGGTGGCACATGGTGCGCTGGGCTGGGACAGCCAGCTGCAGAGCTCAAGGGAAGAAGCCCAAAGTGTCACAATGGCTCCTTGCCTTCACATGCAACACCTGGGTCACAATGGTCTCCTTGATTCCATGAGGCCCCACTGTGTCACAATGGCTCCTTGGTTCCATGCAGTTCCGCAGTGTCACCATGGTCTCTTTTGATCCGCACTGTCATCATGGACAATTGGTTCCATGAGGCCCCGCAGTGTCACAATGGTCCCTTGCTTCCATAGGTTTGATGTTGTAACAATGGACTCCTTGCTTCTATGAGCTAGCCTGCTTTTTGCAGAGGTGTCTTTGGTTCCAACAAGGCCCCGCTGTGTCTCAGTGCACCCTGGCTTCCATGTGGATCTGGAGTATCACAAAGGCTCCTTGGTTCCACCAGGTCCTGCTGTGTCACAATGGGTCCTGTGGTCCCCGAGGCCCTCCAAAGTCATCATGGAGGCTTGCTTCCATGAGGTTCCATTATGTGCCAGTGGTCATCTTGGTTCCAGGAGTTTCCTTAGTGTCACAATGCTCTCCATGCTTCCATGATTCCCCACAATGTCACAATGCTCTCCAGGCTTCCATTAGGCCCTGCTTTGCCACAATGGTCCCCTTGTTTCCATGAGGCCCCGCTGTGTCACAATGGACCTATGGTTCCAGGATGTTGCGTGGTGTCACCGTGCTCTTCTTGAATCCGCAGTGTAACCATGGACCATTGGTTCCATGCGGCCTGGCCGTGTCACAATGGGCTCCGTGATTCCATGATTCCCCACGGTGTCACAATGGAGCCTTGTTTCTAGGAGGTTCTGTACTGTCACAATGGTCTCCTTGATGCCATCAGCCCCTGCAGTGTCACAATGGCTCCTTGGTTCCATGAGGAACACAATAGCTTGGCATAAGCATTGAGCAACAGCTGCTGAACACACCTGGCAACATCTGCTTGCATCAAAAGAGGGCTTCAAGCTGACAATGGCACCAGCAGCTTCCATCTGCAACAGAGACCCAGGAAAGGACAGGCTGTGCCGGTTTGGAGAAATGTGGAGGAAAATTTCCTCTGATAGAAGGCAGGTTACACCCAGCCCTCCGCCACCAGCTTCGGGAAAAAAGAATTTTCCTGGGAAGAAAGTGAAAGAGATAAAAACCATTTTTTAACAAACACCCAGGAAAAGGAGAACAATGCTAAATATTAAAAGCTCTCGCTGTGCAGAGAAAGCTGGGATAATTTGAGAGTCCTTCCGTGTTTCGGTGGGGTCTCCTGAAACATCCATAGACAGCGAGGCCCGTGCAAAGAAATAGGGAGCCATTCTTGAGAGAAGTTTCAGAGCTCTTTCTTCTCCAGCCACATGGGCGGGGCACTGCCAAAGAACTGAGCAATCACGGCACAAGCAGGGCCCTCCTGGCACAGGGCAACACAAAATAAGCAGTGCTGAACAGGATTAGGGCACATGTCAGCAGGGAGCAGGGAGACCCCGTGCCCAGGCCATGCCTCTACCCCAGGGTCCCCTCTCCCATGACCTCATGGCAGGGGGGAGGAACCCCAACACTTCCGGAGGTGTAGTCTCTCTCCTCCTCCTTGCAGCTGGCTCATGGGCCCACATTCAGGGCCCCCACCTCGGGAGAAAATTCTCCCAATGTGGTCTGATGTTGAAAGAGTCAAGAAGAGAAGAAGGGAAAAAAAACCCCAAAGTCCCAGGAAAACAAAGTTCAACTCTCCATCTCCCCCCAGAGAAAAGGAGCTGAAAACTGGCTAAAAAGAAACAAAGTTGCTTCCTCTGCTCTTGTTGCAAGCAGGATGCAGAGGAGTGTGTATGTGTGTCCTTGAACAAACGCTCTGAGAAGTTTGTCCGGTTTTTTTTTCCTCTCCCCCCTCTCAGGCTCAGTTGAAAGGCACAGAAATGCACAAAGTTCACTTCTGGGCATAGAGCAGCAATAGGGGATACACATGATAAAGTCACCCCAAGACACGGGGACAGAGAATTCAGTGGAAAGACTCCGAGAATTCTGCTCCCAGAGAATTCTGCTCACCCTGACCCTTGTAGAAAGGGGACCTCGTTCCAGGCAGCCTGTACTGAGCATGTGGCTCCTGAGTGGGGTTTGTTGTTTGGGAAACCTGCTCCGGCTTTTCCATTCTTTCCTTCCAAACAGGAAAACTTCTCCTGGGGCTGTGTGCAGGCAGAGCCCTGAGGAGAGCAGGTGGCACATGGTGCGCTGGGCTGGGACAGCCAGCTGCAGAGCTCAAGGGAAGAAGCCCAAAGTGTCACAATGGCTCCTTGCCTTCACATGCAACACCTGGGTCACAATGGTCTCCTTGATTCCATGAGGCCCCACTGTGTCACAATGGCTCCTTGGTTCCATGCAGTTCCGCAGTGTCACCATGGTCTCTTTTGATCCGCACTGTCATCATGGACAATTGGTTCCATGAGGCCCCGCAGTGTCACAATGGTCCCTTGCTTCCATAGGTTTGATGTTGTAACAATGGACTCCTTGCTTCTATGAGCTAGCCTGCTTTTTGCAGAGGTGTCTTTGGTTCCAACAAGGCCCCGCTGTGTCTCAGTGCACCCTGGCTTCCATGTGGATCTGGAGTATCACAAAGGCTCCTTGGTTCCACCAGGTCCTGCTGTGTCACAATGGGTCCTGTGGTCCCCGAGGCCCTCCAAAGTCATCATGGAGGCTTGCTTCCATGAGGTTCCATTATGTGCCAGTGGTCATCTTGGTTCCAGGAGTTTCCTTAGTGTCACAATGCTCTCCATGCTTCCATGATTCCCCACAATGTCACAATGCTCTCCATGCTTCCATTAGGCCCTGCTTTGCCACAATGGTCCCCTTGTTTCCATGAGGCCCCGCTGTGTCACAATGGACCTATGGTTCCAGGATGTTGCGTGGTGTCACCGTGCTCTTCTTGAATCCGCAGTGTAACCATGGACCATTGGTTCCATGCGGCCTGGCCGTGTCACAATGGGCTCCGTGATTCCATGATTCCCCACGGTGTCACAATGGAGCCTTGTTTCTAGGAGGTTCTGTACTGTCACAATGGTCTCCTTGATGCCATCAGCCCCTGCAGTGTCACAATGGCTCCTTGGTTCCATGAGGAACACAATAGCTTGGCATAAGCATTGAGCAACAGCTGCTGAACACACCTGGCAACATCTGCTTGCATCAAAAGAGGGCTTCAAGCTGACAATGGCACCAGCAGCTTCCATCTGCAACAGAGACCCAGGAAAGGACAGGCTGTGCCGGTTTGGAGAAATGTGGAGGAAAATTTCCTCTGATAGAAGGCAGGTTACACCCAGCCCTCCGCCACCAGCTTCGGGAAAAAAGAATTTTCCTGGGAAGAAAGTGAAAGAGATAAAAACCATTTTTTAACAAACACCCAGGAAAAGGAGAACAATGCTAAATATTAAAAGCTCTCGCTGTGCAGAGAAAGCTGGGATAATTTGAGAGTCCTTCCGTGTTTCGGTGGGGTCTCCTGAAACATCCATAGACAGCGAGGCCCATGCAAAGAAATAGGGAGCCATTCTTGAGAGAAGTTTCAGAGCTCTTTCTTCTCCAGCCACATGGGCGGGGCACTGCCAAAGAACTGAGCAATCACGGCACAACCAGGGCCCTCCTGGCACAGGGCAACACAAAATAAGCAGTGCTGAACAGGATTAGGGCACATGTCAGCAGGGAGCAGGGAGACCCCGTGCCCAGGCCATGCCTCTACCCCAGGGTCCCCTCTCCCATGACCTCATGGCAGGGGGGAGGAACCCCAACACTTCCGGAGGTGTAGTCTCTCTCCTCCTCCTTGCAGCTGGCTCATGGGCCCACATTCAGGGCCCCCACCTCGGGAGAAAATTCTCCCAATGTGGTCTGATGTTGAAAGAGTCAAGAAGAGAAGAAGGGAAAAAAAACCCCAAAGTCCCAGGAAAACAAAGTTCAACTCTCCATCTCCCCCCAGAGAAAAGGAGCTGAAAACTGGCTAAAAAGAAACAAAGTTGCTTCCTCTGCTCTTGTTGCAAGCAGGATGCAGAGGAGTGTGTATGTGTGTCCTTGAACAAACGCTCTGAGAAGTTTGTCCGGTTTTTTTTTCCTCTCCCCCCTCTCAGGCTCAGTTGAAAGGCACAGAAATGCACAAAGTTCACTTCTGGGCATAGAGCAGCAATAGGGGATACACATGATAAAGTCACCCCAAGACACGGGGACAGAGAATTCAGTGGAAAGACTCCGAGAATTCTGCTCCCAGAGAATTCTGCTCACCCTGACCCTTGTAGAAAGGGGACATCGTTCCCGGCAGCCTGTACTGAGCATGTGGCTCCTGAGTGGGGTTTGTTGTTTGGGAAACCTGCTCCGGCTTTTCCATTCTTTCCTTCCAAACAGGAAAACTTCTCCTGGGGCTGTGTGCAGGCAGAGCCCTGAGGAGAGCAGGTGGCACATGGTGCGCTGGGCTGGGACAGCCAGCTGCAGAGCTCAAGGGAAGAAGCCCAAAGTGTCACAATGGCTCCTTGCCTTCACATGCAACACCTGGGTCACAATGGTCTCCTTGATTCCATGAGGCCCCACTGTGTCACAATGGCTCCTTGGTTCCATCGGGTTCCGCAGTGTCACCATGGTCTCCTTTGATCCGCACTGTCATCATGGACAATTGGTTCCATGAGGCCCCGCAGTGTCACAATGGTCCCTTGCTTCCATAGGTTTGATGTTGTAACAATGGACTCCTTGCTTCTATGAGCTAGCCTGCTTTTTGCAGAGGTGTCTTTGGTTCCAACAAGGCCCCGCTGTGTCTCAGTGCACCCTGGCTTCCATGTGGATCTGGAGTATCACAAAGGCTCCTTGGTTCCACCAGGTCCTGCTGTGTCACAATCGGTCCTGTGGTCCCCGAGGCCCTCCAAAGTCATCATGGAGGCTTGCTTCCATGAGGTTCCATTATGTGCCAGTGGTCATCTTGGTTCCAGGAGTTTCCTTAGTGTCACAATGCTCTCCATGCTTCCATTAGGCCCTGCTTTGCCACAATGGTCCCCTTGTTTCCATGAGGCCCCGCTGTGTCACAATGGACCTATGGTTCCATGATGTTGCGTGGTGTCACCGTGCTCTTCTTGAATCCGCCGTGTAACCATGGACCATTGGTTCCATGCGGCCTGGCCGTGTCACAATGGGCTCCTTGATTCCATGATTCCCCACGGTGTCACAATGGAGCCTTGTTTCTAGGAGGTTCTGTACTGTCACAATTGCCTCCTTGATGCCATCAGCCCCTGCAGTGTCACAATGGCTCCTTGGTTCCATGAGGAACACAATAGCTTGGCATAAGCATTGAGCAACAGCTGCTGAACACACCTGGCAACATCTGCTTGCATCAAAAGAGGGCTTCAAGCTGACAATGGCACCAGCAGCTTCCATCTGCAACAGAGACCCAGGAAAGGACAGGCTGTGCCGGTTTGGAGAAATGTGGAGGAAAATTTCCTCTGATAGAAGGCAGGTTACACCCAGCCCTCCGCCACCAGCTTCGGGAAAAAAGAATTTTCCTGGGAAGAAAGTGAAAGAGATAAAAACTATTTTTTTAACAAACACCCAGGAAAAGGATAACAATGCTAAATATTAAAAGCTCTCGCTGTGCAGAGAAAGCTGGGATAATTTGAGAGTCCTTCCGTGTTTCGGTGGGGTCTCCTGAAACATCCATAGACAGCGAGGCCCGTGCAAAGAAATAGGGAGCCATTCATGAGAGAAGTTTCAGAGCTCTTTCTTCTCCAGCCACATGGGCGGGGCACTGCCAAAGAACTGAGCAGTCACGGCACAACCAGGGCCCTCCTGGCACAGGGCAAAACAAAATAAGCAGTGCTGAACAGGATTAGGGCACATGTCAGCAGGGAGCAGGGAGACCCCGTGCCCAGGCCATGCCTCTACCCCAGGGTCCCCTCTCCCATGACCTCATGGCAGGGGGGAGGAACCCCAACACTTCCGGAGGTGTAGTCTCTCTCCTCCTCCTTGCAGCTGGCTCATGGGCCCACATTCAGGGCCCCCACCTCGGGAGAAAATTCTCCCAATGTGGTCTGATGTTGAAACAGTCAAGAAGAGAAGAAGGGAAAAAAACCCCCAAAGTCCCAGGAAAACAAAGTTCAACTCTCCATCTCCCTCCAGAGAAAAGGAGCTGAAAAACTGGCTAAAAAGAAACAAGGTTGCTTCCTCTGCTCTTGTTGCAAGCAGGATGCAGAGGAGTGTGTATGTGTGTCCTTGAACAAACGCTCTGAGAAGTTTGTCTGGCTTTTTTTTCCTCTCCCCCCTCTCAGGCTCAGTTGAAAGGCACAGAAATGCACAAAGTTCACTTCTGGGCATAGAGCAGCAATAGGGGATACACATGATAAAGTCACCCCAAGACACAGGGACAGAGAATTCAGTGGAAAGACTCCGAGAATTCTGCTCCCAGAGATCATTCATTCCTGCTCACCCTGACCCTTGTAGAAAGGGGACATCGTTCCCGGCAGCCTGTACTGAGCATGTGGCTCCTGAGTGGGGTTTGTTGTTTGGGAAACCTGCTCCGGCTTTTCCATTCTTTCCTTCCAAACAGGAAAACTTCTCCTGGGGCTGTGTGCAGGCAGAGCCCTGAGGAGAGCAGGTGGCACATGGTGCGCTGGGCTGGGACAGCCAGCTGCAGAGCTCAAGGGAAGAAGCCCAAAGTGTCACAATGGCTCCTTGCCTTCACATGCAACACCTGGGTCACAATGGTCTCCTTGATTCCATGAGGCCCCACTGTGTCACAATGGCTCCTTGGTTCCATCGGGTTCCGCAGTGTCACCATGGTCTCCTTTGATCCGCACTGTCATCATGGACAATTGGTTCCATGAGGCCCCGCAGTGTCACAATGGTCCCTTGCTTCCATAGGTTTGATGTTGTAACAATGGACTCCTTGCTTCTATGAGCTAGCCTGCTTTTTGCAGAGGTGTCTTTGGTTCCAACAAGGCCCCGCTGTGTCTCAGTGCACCCTGGCTTCCATGTGGATCTGGAGTATCACAAAGGCTCCTTGGTTCCACCAGGTCCTGCTGTGTCACAATCGGTCCTGTGGTCCCCGAGGCCCTCCAAAGTCATCATGGAGGCTTGCTTCCATGAGGTTCCATTATGTGCCAGTGGTCATCTTGGTTCCAGGAGTTTCCTTAGTGTCACAATGCTCTCCATGCTTCCATGATTCCCCACAATGTCACAATGCTCTCCATGCTTCCATTAGGCCCTGCTTTGCCACAATGGTCCCCTTGTTTCCATGAGGCCCCGCTGTGTCACAATGGACCTATGGTTCCAGGATGTTGCGTGGTGTCACCGTGCTCTTCTTGAATCCGCAGTGTAACCATGGACCATTGGTTCCATGCAGCCGTGTCACAATGGGCTCCGTGATTCCATGATTCCCCACGGTGTCACAATGGAGCCTTGTTTCTAGGAGGTTCTGTACTGTCACAATGGTCTCCTTGATGCCATCAGCCCCTGCAGTGTCACAATGGCTCCTTGGTTCCATGAGGAACACAATAGCTTGGCATAAGCATTGAGCAACAGCTGCTGAACACACCTGGCAACATCTGCTTGCATCAAAAGAGGGCTTCAAGCTGACAATGGCACCAGCAGCTTCCATCTGCAACAGAGACCCAGGAAAGGACAGGCTGTGCCGGTTTGGAGAAATGTGGAGGAAAATTTCCTCTGATAGAAGGCAGGTTACACCCAGCCCTCCGCCACCAGCTTCGGGAAAAAAGAATTTTCCTGGGAAGAAAGTGAAAGAGATAAAAACCATTTTTTAACAAACACCCAGGAAAAGGAGAACAATGCTAAATATTAAAAGCTCTCGCTGTGCAGAGAAAGCTGGGATAATTTGAGAGTCCTTCCGTGTTTCGGTGGGGTCTCCTGAAACATCCATAGACAGCGAGGCCCGTGCAAAGAAATAGGGAGCCATTCTTGAGAGAAGTTTCAGAGCTCTTTCTTCTCCAGCCACATGGGCGGGGCACTGCCAAAGAACTGAGCAATCACGGCACAACCAGGGCCCTCCTGGCACAGGGCAACACAAAATAAGCAGTGCTGAACAGGATTAGGGCACATGTGAGCAGGGAGCAGGGAGACCCCGTGCCCAGGCCATGCCTCTACCCCAGGGTCCCCTCTCCCATGACCTCATGGCAGGGGGGAGGAACCCCAACACTTCCGGAGGTGTAGTCTCTCTCCTCCTCCTTGCAGCTGGCTCATGGGCCCACATTCAGGGCCCCCACCTCGGGAGAAAATTCTCCCAATGTGCTCTGATGTTGAAAGAGTCAAGAAGAGAAGAAGGGAAAAAAAACCCCCGAAGTCCCAGGAAAACAAAGTTCAACTCTCCATCTCCCCCCAGAGAAAAGGAGCTGAAAACTGGCTAAAAAGAAACAAAGTTGCTTCCTCTGCTCTTGCTGCAAGCAGGATGCAGAGGAGTGTGTATGTGTGTCCTTGAACAAACGCTCTGAGAAGTTTGTCCGGTTTTTTTTCCTCTCCCCCCTCTCAGGCTCAGTTGAAAGGCACAGAAATGCACAAAGTTCACTTCTGGGCATAGAGCAGCAATAGGGGATACACATGATAAAGTCACCCCAAGACACAGGGACAGAGAATTCAGTGGAAAGACTCCGAGAATTCTGCTCCCAGAGATCATTCCTGCTCACACTGACCCTTGTAGAAAGGAGACATCGTTCCAGGCAGCCTGTACTGAGCATGTGGCTCCTGAGTGGGGTTTGTTGTTTAGGAAACCTGCTCCGGCTTTTCCATTCTTTCCTTGCAAACAGGAAAACTTCTCCTGGGGCTGTGTGCAGGCAGAGCCCTGAGGAGAGCAGGTGGCACATGGTGCGCTGGGCTGGGACAGCCAGCTGCAGAGCTCAAGGGAAGAAGCCCAAAGTGTCACAATGGCTCCTTGCCTTCCCATGCAACACCTGGGTCACAATGGTCTCCTTGATTCCATGAGGCCCCACTGTGTCACAATGGCTCCTTGGTTCCATCAGGTTCCGCAGTGTCACCATGGTCTCCTTTGATCCGCACTGTCATCATGGACAATTGGTTCCATGAGGCCCCGCAGTGTCACAATGGTCCCTTGCTTCCATAGCTTTTACGTTGTAACAATGGACTCCTTGCTTCTATGAGCTAGCCTGCTTTTTGCAGAGGTGTCTTAGGTTCCAACAAGGCCCCACTGTGTCTCAGTGCACCCTGGCTTCCATGTGGATCTGGAGTATCACAAAGGCTCCTTGGTTCCACCAGGTCCTGCTGTGTCACAATGGGTCCTGTGGTCCCTGAGGCCCTCCAAAGTCATCATGGATGCTTGCTTCCATGAGGTTCCATTATGTGCCAGTGGTCATCTTGGTTCCAGGAGTTTCCTTAGTGTCACAATGCTCTCCATGTTTCCATGATTCCCCACAATGTCACAATGCTCTCCAGGCTTCCATTAGGCCCTGCTTTGCCACAATGGTCCCCTTGTTTCCATGCGGCCTTGCTGTGTCACAATGGACGTACGGTTCCATGATGTTGCGTGGTGTCACCGTGCTCTTCTTGAATCCACCGTGTAACCATGGACCATTGGTTCCATGCAGCCGTGTCACAATGGGCTCCTTGATTCCATGATTCCCCACGGTGTCACAATGGAGCCTTGTTTCTAGGAGGTTCTGTACTGTCACAATTGCCTCCTTGATGCCATCAGCCCCTGCAGTGTCACAATGGCTCCTTGGTTCCATGAGGAACACAATAGCTTGGCATAAGCATTGAGCAACAGCTGCTGAACACACCTGGCAACATCTGCTTGCATCAAAAGAGGGCTTCAAGCTGACAATGGCACCAGCAGCTTCCATCTGCAACAGACACCCAGGGAAAGGACAGGCTGTGCCGGTTTGGACAAATGTGGAGGAAAATATCCTCTGATAGAAGGCAGGTTACACCCAGCCCTCCCCCACCAGCTTCGGGAAAAAAGAATTTTCCTGGGAAGAAAGTGAAAGAGATAAAAACTACTTTTTTAACAAACACACAGGAAAAGGATAACAATGCTAAATATTAAAACCTCTCGCTGTGCAGAGAAAGCTGGGATAATTTGAGAGTCCTTCCGTGTTTCGGTGGGGTCTCCTGAAACATCCATAGACAGCGAGGCCCGTGCAAAGAAACAGGGAGCGATTCTTGAGAGAAGTTGCAGAGCTCTTTCTTCTCCAGCCACATGGGCGGGGCACTGCCAAAGAACTGAGCAATCACGGCACAACCAGGGCCCTCCTGGCACAGGGCAACACAAAATAAGCAGTGCTGAACAGGATTAGGGCACATGTGAGCAGGGAGCAGGGAGACCCCGTGCCCAGGCCATGCCTCTACCCCAGGGTCCCCTCTCCCATGACCTCATGGCAGGGGGGAGGAACCCCAACACTTCCGGAGGTGTAGTCTCTCTCCTCCTCCTTGCAGCTGGCTCATGGGCCCACATTCAGGGCCCCCACCTCGGGAGAAAATTCTCCCAATGTGCTCTGATGTTGAAAGAGTCAAGAAGAGAAGAAGGGAAAAAAAACCCCCGAAGTCCCAGGAAAACAAAGTTCAACTCTCCATCTCCCTCCAGAGAAAAGGAGCTGAAAACTGGCTAAAAAGAAACAAAGTTGCTTCCTCTGCTCTTGCTGCAAGCAGGATGCAGAGGAGTGTGTATGTGTGTCCTTGAACAAACGCTCTGAGAAGTTTGTCTGGCTTTTTTTTCCTCTCCCCCCTCTCAGGCTCAGTTGAAAGGCACAGAAATGCACAAAGTTCACTTCTGGGCATAGAGCAGCGATAGGGGATACACATGATAAAGTCACCCCAAGACACAGGGACAGAGAATTCAGTGGAAAGACTCCGAGAATTCTGCTCCCAGAGATCATTCATTCCTGCTCACACTGACCCTTGTAGAAAGGGGACATCGTTCCCGTCAGCCTGTACTGAGCATGTGGCTCCTGAGTGGGGTTTGTTGTTTAGGAAACCTGCTCCGGCTTTTCCATTCTTTCCTTGCAAACAGGAAAACTTCTCCTGGGGCTGTGTGCAGGCAGAGCCCTGAGGAGAGCAGGTGGCACATGGTGCGCTGGGCTGGGACAGCCAGCTGCAGAGCTCAAGGGAAGAAGCCCAAAGTGTCACAATGGCTCCTTGCCTTCCCATGCAACACCTGGGTCACAATGGTCTCCTTGATTCCATGAGGCCCCACTGTGTCACAATGGCTCCTTGGTTCCATCAGGTTCCGCAGTGTCACCATGGTCTCTTTTGATCCGCACTGTCATCATGGACAATTGGTTCCATGAGGCCCCGCAGTGTCACATTGGTCCCTTGCTTCCATAGGTTTGATGTTGTAACAAAGGACTCCTTGCTTCTATGAGCTAGCCTGCTTTTTGCAGAGGTGTCTTTGGTTCCAACAAGGCCCCGCTGTGTCTCAGTGCACCCTGGCTTCCATGTGGATGTGGAGTATCACAAAGGCTCCTTGGTTCCACCAGGTCCTGCTGTGTCACAATGGGTCCTGTGGTCCCTGAGGCCCTCCAAAACCATCGTGGAGGCTTGCTTCCATGAGGTTCCATTATGTGCCAGTGGTCATCTTGGTTCCAGGAGTTTCCTTAGTGTCACAATGCTCTCCATGCTTCCATTAGGCCCTGCTTTGCCACAATGGTCCCCTTGTTTCCATGCGGCCTTGCTGTGTCACAATGGACCTATGGTTCCGTGATGTTGCGTGGTGTCACCGTGCTCTTCTTGAATCCGCCGTGTAACCATGGACCATTGGTTCCATGCAGCCGTGTCACAATGGGCTCCTTGATTCCATGATTCCCCACGGTGTCACAATGGAGCCTTGTTTCTAGGAGGTTCTGTACTGTCACAATTGCCTCCTTGATGCCATCAGCCCCTGCAGTGTCACAATGGCTCCTTGGTTCCATGAGGAACACAAGAGCTTGGCATAAGCATTGAGCAACAGCTGCTGAACACACCTGGCAACATCTGCTTGCATCAAAAGAGGGCTTCAAGCTGACAATGGCACCAGCAGCTTCCATCTGCAACAGAGACCCAGGAAAGGACAGGCTGTGCCGGTTTGGACAAATGTGGAGGAAAATATCCTCTTATAGAAGGCAGGTTACACCCAGCCCTCCCCCACCAGGTTTTTGGAAAAAAGAACTTTCCTGGGAAGAAAGTGAAAGAGATAAAACCTATTTTTTTAACAAACACACAGGAAAAGGATAACAATGCTAAATATTAAAACCTCTCGCTGTGCAGAGAAAGCTGGGATAATTTGAGAGTCCTTCTGTGTTTCGGTGGGGTCTCCTGAAACATCCATAGACAGCGAGGCCCGTGCAAAGAAACAGGGAGCGATTCTTGAGAGAAGTTGCAGAGCTCTTTCTTCTCCAGCCACATGGGCGGGGCACTGCCAAAGAACTGAGCAATCACAGCACAACCAGGGCCCTCCTCGCACAGGGCAACACAAAATAAGCAGTGCTGAACAGGATTAGGGCACATGTGAGCAGGGAGCAGGGAGACCCCGTGCCCAGGCCATGCCTCTACCCAGGGTCCCCTCTCCCATGACCTCATGGCAGGGGGGAGGAACCCCAACACTTCCGTAGGTGCAGTCTCTCTCCTCCTCCTTGCAGCTGGCTCATGGGCCCACATTCAGGGCCCCCACCTCGGGAGAAAATTCTCCCAATGTGCTCTGATGTTGAAAGAGTCAAGAAGAGAAGAAGGGAAAAAAAACCCCCGAAGTCCCAGGAAAACAAAGTTCAACTCTCCATCTCCCCCCAGAGAAAAGGAGCTGAAAACTGGCTAAAAAGAAACAAAGTTGCTTCCCTCTGCTCTTGCTGCAAGCAGGATGCAGAGGAGTGTGTATGTGTGTCCTTGAACAAACGCTCTGAGAAGTTTGTCCGGTTTTTTTTCCTCTCCCCCCTCTCAGGCTCAGTTGAAAGGCACAGAAATGCACAAAGTTCACTTCTGGGCATAGAGCAGCAATAGGGGATACACATGATAAAGTCACCCCAAGACACAGGGACAGAGAATTCAGTGGAAAGACTCCGAGAATTCTGCTCCCAGAGATCATTCCTGCTCACACTGACCCTTGTAGAAAGGAGACATCGTTCCAGGCAGCCTGTACTGAGCATGTGGCTCCTGAGTGGGGTTTGTTGTTTAGGAAACCTGCTCCGGCTTTTCCATTCTTTCCTTGCAAACAGGAAAACTTCTCCTGGGGCTGTGTGCAGGCAGAGCCCTGAGGAGAGCAGGTGGCACATGGTGCGCTGGGCTGGGACAGCCAGCTGCAGAGCTCAAGGGAAGAAGCCCAAAGTGTCACAATGGCTCCTTGCCTTCCCATGCAACACCTGGGTCACAATGGTCTCCTTGATTCCATGAGGCCCCACTGTGTCACAATGGCTCCTTGGTTCCATCAGGTTCCGCAGTGTCACCATGGTCTCCTTTGATCCGCACTGTCATCATGGACAATTGGTTCCATGAGGCCCCGCAGTGTCACAATGGTCCCTTGGTTCCATAGCTTTTACGTTGTAACAATGGACTCCTTGCTTCTATGAGCTAGCCTGCTTTTTGCAGAGGTGTCTTAGGTTCCAACAAGGCCCCACTGTGTCTCAGTGCACCCTGGCTTCCATGTGGATCTGGAGTATCACAAAGGCTCCTTGGTTCCACCAGGTCCTGCTGTGTCACAATGGGTCCTGTGGTCCCTGAGGCCCTCCAAAGTCATCATGGATGCTTGCTTCCATGAGGTTCCATTATGTGCCAGTGGTCATCTTGGTTCCAGGAGTTTCCTTAGTGTCACAATGCTCTCCATGTTTCCATGATTCCCCACAATGTCACAATGCTCTCCAGGCTTCCATTAGGCCCTGCTTTGCCACAATGGTCCCCTTGTTTCCATGCGGCCTTGCTGTGTCACAATGGACATACGGTTCCATGATGTTGCGTGGTGTCACCGTGCTCTTCTTGAATCCGCCGTGTAACCATGGACCATTGGTTCCATGCAGCCGTGTCACAATGGGCTCCTTGATTCCATGATTCCCCACGGTGTCACAATGGAGCCTTGTTTCTAGGAGGTTCTGTACTGTCACAATTGCCTCCTTGATGCCATCAGCCCCTGCAGTGTCACAATGGCTCCTTGGTTCCATGAGGAACACAAGAGCTTGGCATAAGCATTGAGCAACAGCTGCTGAACACACCTGGCAACATCTGCTTGCATCAAAAGAGGGCTTCAAGCTGACAATGGCACCAGCAGCTTCCATCTGCAACAGAGACCCAGGAAAGGACAGGCTGTGCCGGTTTGGACAAATGTGGAGGAAAATATCCTCTTATAGAAGGCAGGTTACACCCAGCCCTCCCCCACCAGGTTTTTGGAAAAAAGAACTTTCCTGGGAAGAAAGTGAAAGAGATAAAACCTATTTTTTTAACAAACACACAGGAAAAGGATAACAATGCTAAATATTAAAACCTCTCGCTGTGCAGAGAAAGCTGGGATAATTTGAGAGTCCTTCTGTGTTTCGGTGGGGTCTCCTGAAACATCCATAGACAGCGAGGCCCGTGCAAAGAAACAGGGAGCGATTCTTGAGAGAAGTTGCAGAGCTCTTTCTTCTCCAGCCACATGGGCGGGGCACTGCCAAAGAACTGAGCAATCACAGCACAACCAGGGCCCTCCTCGCACAGGGCAACACAAAATAAGCAGTGCTGAACAGGATTAGGGCACATGTGAGCAGGGAGCAGGGAGACCCCGTGCCCAGGCCATGCCTCTACCCCAGGGTCCCCTCTCCCATGACCTCATGGCAGGGGGGAGGAACCCCAACACTTCCGTAGGTGCAGTCTCTCTCCTCCTCCTTGCAGCTGGCTCATGGGCCCACATTCAGGGCCCCCACCTCGGGAGAAAATTCTCCCAATGTGCTCTGATGTTGAAAGAGTCAAGAAGAGAAGAAGGGAAAAAAAACCCCCGAAGTCCCAGGAAAACAAAGTTCAACTCTCCATCTCCCCCCAGAGAAAAGGAGCTGAAAACTGGCTAAAAAGAAACAAAGTTGCTTCCTCTGCTCTTGTTGCAAGCAGGATGCAGAGGAGTGTGTATGTGTGTCCTTGAACAAACGCTCTGAGAAGTTTGTCCGGTTTTTTTCCTCTCCCCCCTCTCAGGCTCAGTTGAAAGGCACAGAAATGCACAAAGTTCACTTCTGGGCATAGAGCAGCAATAGGGGATACACATGATAAAGTCACCCCAAGACACAGGGACAGAGAATTCAGTGGAAAGACTCCGAGAATTCTGCTCCCAGAGATCATTCCTGCTCACACTGACCCTTGTAGAAAGGAGACATCGTTCCCGGCAGCCTGTACTGAGCATGTGGCTCCTGAGTGGGGTTTGTTGTTTAGGAAACCTGCTCCGGCTTTTCCATTCTTTCCTTGCAAACAGGAAAACTTCTCCTGGGGCTGTGTGCAGGCAGAGCCCTGAGGAGAGCAGGTGGCACATGGTGCGCTGGGCTGGGACAGCCAGCTGCAGAGCTCAAGGGAAGAAGCCCAAAGTGTCACAATGGCTCCTTGCCTTCCCATGCAACACCTGGGTCACAATGGTCTCCTTGATTCCATGAGGCCCCACTGTGTAACAATGGCTCCTTGGTTCCATCAGGTTCCGCAGTGTCACCATGGTCTCCTTTGATCCGCACTGTCATCATGGACAATTGGTTCCATGAGGCCCCGCAGTGTCACAATGGTCCCTTGGTTGCATAGCTTTTACGTTGTAACAATGGACTCCTTGCTTCTATGAGCTAGCCTGCTTTTTGCAGAGGTGTCTTAGGTTCCAACAAGGCCCCACTGTGTCTCAGTGCACCCTGGCTTCCATGTGGATCTGGAGTATCACAAAGGCTCCTTGGTTCCACCAGGTCCTGCTGTGTCACAATGGGTCCTGTGGTCCCTGAGGCCCTCCAAAGTCATCATGGATGCTTGCTTCCATGAGGTTCCATTATGTGCCAGTGGTCATCTTGGTTCCAGGAGTTTCCTTAGTGTCACAATGCTCTCCATGTTTCCATGATTCCCCACAATGTCACAATGCTCTCCAGGCTTCCATTAGGCCCTGCTTTGCCACAATGGTCCCCTTGTTTCCATGCGGCCTTGCTGTGTCACAATGGACATACGGTTCCATGATGTTGCGTGGTGTCACCGTGCTCTTCTTGAATCCGCCGTGTAACCATGGACCATTGGTTCCATGCAGCCGTGTCACAATGGGCTCCTTGATTCCATGATTCCCCACGGTGTCACAATGGAGCCTTGTTTCTAGGAGGTTCTGTACTGTCACAATTGCCTCCTTGATGCCATCAGCCCCTGCAGTGTCACAATGGCTCCTTGGTTCCATGAGGAACACAAGAGCTTGGCATAAGCATTGAGCAACAGCTGCTGAACACACCTGGCAACATCTGCTTGCATCAAAAGAGGGCTTCAAGCTGACAATGGCACCAGCAGCTTCCATCTGCAACAGACACCCAGGGAAAGGACAGGCTGTGCCGGTTTGGACAAATGTGGAGGAAAATATCCTCTGATAGAAGGCAGGTTACACCCAGCCCTCCCCCACCAGGTTTTTGGAAAAAAGAATTTTCCTGGGAAGAAAGTGAAAGAGATAAAAACTACTTTTTTAACAAACACACAGGAAAAGGATAACAATGCTAAATATTAAAACCTCTCGCTGTGCAGAGAAAGCTGGGATAATTTGAGAGTCCTTCCGTGTTTCGGTGGGGTCTCCTGAAACATCCATAGACAGCGAGGCCCGTGCAAAGAAACAGGGAGCGATTCTTGAGAGAAGTTTCAGAGCTCTTTCTTCTCCAGCCACATGGGCGGGGCACTGCCAAAGAACTGAGCAATCACGGCACAAGCAGGGCCCTCCTGGCACAGGGCAACACAAAATAAGCAGTGCTGAACAGGATTAGGGCACATGTGAGCAGGGAGCAGGGAGACCCCGTGCCCAGGCCATGCCTCTACCCCAGGGTCCCCTCTCCCATGACCTCATGGCAGGAGGGAGGAACCCCAACACTTCCGTAGGTGTAGTCTCTCTCCTCCTCCTTGCAGCTGGCTCATGGGCCCACATTCAGGGCCCCCACCTCGGGAGAAAATTCTCCCAATGTGCTCTGATGTTGAAAGAGTCAAGAAGAGTAGAAGGGAAAAAAAACCCCCGAAGTCCCAGGAAAACAAAGTTCAACTCTCCATCTCCCCCCAGAGAAAAGGAGCTGAAAACTGGCTAAAAAGAAACCAAGTTGCTTCCTCTGCTCTTGCTGCAAGCAGGATGCAGAGGAGTGTGTATGTGTGTCCTTGAACAAACGCTCTGAGAAGTTTGTCCGGTTTTTTTCCTCTGCCCCCTCTCAGGCTCAGTTGAAAGGCACAGAAATGCACAAAGTTCACTTCTGGGCATAGAGCAGCAATAGGGGATACACATGATAAAGTCACCCCAAGACACAGGGAGAGAGAATTCAGTGGAAAGACTCCGAGAATTCTGCTCCCAGAGATCATTCCTGCTCACACTGACCCTTGTAGAAAGGGGACATCGTTCCCGTCAGCCTGTACTGAGCATGTGGCTCCTGAGTGGGGTTTGTTGTTTAGGAAACCTGCTCCGGCTTTTCCATTCTTTCCTTGCAAACAGGAAAACTTCTCCTGGGGCTGTGTGCAGGCAGAGCCCTGAGGAGAGCAGGTGGCACATGGTGCGCTGGGCTGGGACAGCCAGCTGCAGAGCTCAAGGGAAGATGCCCAAAGTGTCACAATGGCTCCTTGCCTTCCCATGCAACACCTGGGTCACAATGGTCTCCTTGATTCCATGAGGCCCCACTGTGTCACAATGGCTCCTTGGTTCCATCAGGTTCCGCAGTGTCACCATGGTCTCCTTTGATCCGCACTGTCATCATGGACAATTGGTTCCATGAGGCCCCGCAGTGTCACAATGGTCCCTTGGTTCCATAGCTTTTACGTTGTAACAATGGACTCCTTGCTTCTATGAGCTAGCCTGCTTTTTGCAGAGGTGTCTTTGGTTCCAACAAGGCCCCACTGTGTCTCAGTGCACCCTGGCTTCCATGTGGATCTGGAGTATCACAAAGGCTCCTTGGTTCCACCAGGTCCTGCTGTGTCACAATGGGTCCTGTGGTCCCTGAGGCCCTCCAAAGTCATCATGGATGCTTGCTTCCATGAGGTTCCATTATGTGCCAGTGGTCATCTTGGTTCCAGGAGTTTCCTTAGTGTCACAATGCTCTCCATGTTTCCATGATTCCCCACAATGTCACAATGCTCTCCAGGCTTCCATTAGGCCCTGCTTTGCCACAATGGTCCCCTTGTTTCCATGAGGCCCCGCTGTGTCACAATGGACCTATGGTTCCGTGATGTTGCGTGGTGTCACCGTGCTCTTCTTGAATCCGCCGTGTAACCATGGACCATTGGTTCCATGCAGCCGTGTCACAATGGGCTCCTTGATTCCATGATTCCCCACGGTGTCACAATGGAGCCTTGTTTCTAGGAGGTTCTGTACTGTCACAATTGCCTCCTTGATGCCATCAGCCCCTGCAGTGTCACAATGGCTCCTTGGTTCCATGAGGAACACAAGAGCTTGGCATAAGCATTGAGCAACAGCTGCTGAACACACCTGGCAACATCTGCTTGCATCAAAAGAGGGCTTCAAGCTGACAATGGCACCAGCAGCTTCCATCTGCAACAGAGACCCAGGAAAGGACAGGCTGTGCCGGTTTGGACAAATGTGGAGGAAAATATCCTCTGATAGAAGGCAGGTTACACCCAGCCCTCCCCCACCAGGTTTTTGGAAAAAAGAACTTTCCTGGGAAGAAAGTGAAAGAGATAAAACCTATTTTTTTAACAAACACACAGGAAAAGGATAACAATGCTAAATATTAAAAGCTCTCGCTGTGCAGAGAAAGCTGGGATAATTTGAGAGTCCTTCTGTGTTTCGGTGGGGTCTCCTGAAACATCCATAGACAGCGAGGCCCGTGCAAAGAAACAGGGAGCGATTCTTGAGAGAAGTTTCAGAGCTCTTTCTTCTCCAGCCACATGGGCGGGGCACTGCCAAAGAACTGAGCAATCACGGCACAACCAGGGCCCTCCTCACACAGGGCAACACAAAATAAGCAGTGCTGAACAGGATTAGGGCACATGTGAGCAGGGAGCAGGGAGACCCCGTGCCCAGGCCATGCCTCTACCCCAGGGTCCCCTCTCCCATGACCTCATGGCAGGGGGGAGGAACCCCAACACTTCCGTAGGTGTAGTCTCTCTCCTCCTCCTTGCAGCTGGCTCATGGGCCCACATTCAGGGCCCCCACCTCGGGAGAAAATTCTCCCAATGTGCTCTGATGTTGAAAGAGTCAAGAAGAGAAGAAGGGAAAAAAAACCCCCGAAGTCCCAGGAAAACAAAGTTCAACTCTCCATCTCCCCCCAGAGAAAAGGAGCTGAAAACTGGCTAAAAAGAAACAAAGTTGCTTCCCTCTGCTCTTGCTGCAAGCAGGATGCAGAGGAGTGTGTATGTGTGTCCTTGAACAAACGCTCTGAGAAGTTTGTCCGGTTTTTTTTCCTCTCCCCCCTCTCAGGCTCAGTTGAAAGGCACAGAAATGCACAAAGTTCACTTCTGGGCATAGAGCAGCAATAGGGGATACACATGATAAAGTCACCCCAAGACACAGGGACAGAGAATTCAGTGGAAAGACTCCGAGAATTCTGCTCCCAGAGATCATTCCTGCTCACCCTGACCCTTGTAGAAAGGGGACATCGTTCCAGGCAGCCTGTACTGAGCATGTGGCTCCTGAGTGGGGTTTGTTGTTTAGGAAACCTGCTCCGGCTTTTCCATTCTTTCCTTGCAAACAGGAAAACTTCTCCTGGGGCTGTGTGCAGGCAGAGCCCTGAGGAAAGCAGGTGGCACATGGTGCGCTGGGCTGGGACAGCCAGCTGCAGAGCTCAAGGGAAGAAGCCCAAAGTGTCACAATGGCTCCTTGCCTTCCCATGCAACACCTGGGTCACAATGGTCTCCTTGATTCCATGAGGCCCCACTGTGTCACAATGGCTCCTTGGTTCCATCAGGTTCCGCAGTGTCACCATGGTCTCCTTTGATCCGCACTGTCATCATGGACAATTGGTTCCATGAGGCCCCGCAGTGTCACAATGGTCCCTTGGTTGCATAGCTTTTACGTTGTAACAATGGACTCCTTGCTTCTATGAGCTAGCCTGCTTTTTGCAGAGGTGTCTTTGGTTCCAACAAGGCCCCACTGTGTCTCAGTGCACCCTGGCTTCCATGTGGATCTGGAGTATCACAAAGGCTCCTTGGTTCCACCAGGTCCTGCTGTGTCACAATGGGTCCTGTGGTCCCTGAGGCCCTCCAAAGTCATCATGGATGCTTGCTTCCATGAGGTTCCATTATGTGCCAGTGGTCATCTTGGTTCCAGGAGTTTCCTTAGTGTCACAATGCTCTCCATGTTTCCATGATTCCCCACAATGTCACAATGCTCTCCAGGCTTCCATTAGGCCCTGCTTTGCCACAATGGTCCCCTTGTTTCCATGCGGCCTTGCTGTGTCACAATGGACGTACGGTTCCATGATGTTGCGTGGTGTCACCGTGCTCTTCTTGAATCCGCAGTGTAACCATGGACCATTGGTTCCATGCAGCCGTGTCACAATGGGCTCCTTGATTCCATGATTCCCCACGGTGTCACAATGGAGCCTTGTTTCTAGGAGGTTCTGTACTGTCACAATTGCCTCCTTGATGCCATCAGCCCCTGCAGTGTCACAATGGCTCCTTGGTTCCATGAGGAACACAATAGCTTGGCATAAGCATTGAGCAACAGCTGCTGAACACACCTGGCAACATCTGCTTGCATCAAAAGAGGGCTTCAAGCTGACAATGGCACCAGCAGCTTCCATCTGCAACAGAGACCCAGGAAAGGACAGGCTGTGCCGGTTTGGACAAATGTGGAGGAAAATATCCTCTGATAGAAGGCAGGTTACACCCAGCCCTCCGCCACCAGCTTCGGGAAAAAAGAATTTTCCTGGGAAGAAAGTGAAAGAGATAAAAACTACTTTTTTAACAAACACACAGGAAAAGGATAACAATGCTAAATATTAAAACCTCTCGCTGTGCAGAGAAAGCTGGGATAATTTGAGAGTCCTTCCGTGTTTCGGTGGGGTCTCCTGAAACATCCATAGACAGCGAGGCCCGTGCAAAGAAACAGGGAGCGATTCTTGAGAGAAGTTGCAGAGCTCTTTCTTCTCCAGCCACATGGGCGGGGCACTGCCAAAGAACTGAGCAATCACGGCACAACCAGGGCCCTCCTGGCACAGGGCAACACAAAATAAGCAGTGCTGAACAGGATTAGGGCACATGTGAGCAGGGAGCAGGGAGACCCCGTGCCCAGGCCATGCCTCTACCCCAGGGTCCCCTCTCCCATGACCTCATGGCAGGGGGGAGGAACCCCAACACTTCCGTAGGTGTAGTCTCTCTCCTCCTCCTTGCAGCTGGCTCATGGGCCCACATTCAGGGCCCCCACCTCGGGAGAAAATTCTCCCAATGTGCTCTGATGTTGAAAGAGTCAAGAAGAGAAGAAGGGAAAAAAAACCCCCGAAGTCCCAGGAAAACAAAGTTCAACTCTCCATCTCCCTCCAGAGAAAAGGAGCTGAAAACTGGCTAAAAAGAAACAAAGTTGCTTCCTCTGCTCTTGCTGCAAGCAGGATGCAGAGGAGTGTGTATGTGTGTCCTTGAACAAACGCTCTGAGAAGTTTGTCTGGCTTTTTTTTCCTCTCCCCCCTCTCAGGCTCAGTTGAAAGGCACAGAAATGCACAAAGTTCACTTCTGGGCATAGAGCAGCAATAGGGGGATACACATGATAAAGTCACCCCAAGACACAGGGACAGAGAATTCAGTGGAAAGACTCCGAGAATTCTGCTCCCAGAGATCATTCATTCCTGCTCACACTGACCCTTGTAGAAAGGGGACATCGTTCCCGGCAGCCTGTACTGAGCATGTGGCTCCTGAGTGGGGTTTGTTGTTTAGGAAACCTGCTCCGGCTTTTCCATTCTTTCCTTGCAAACAGGAAAACTTCTCCTGGGGCTGTGTGCAGGCAGAGCCCTGAGGAGAGCAGGTGGCACATGGTGCGCTGGGCTGGGACAGCCAGCTGCAGAGCTCAAGGGAAGAAGCCCAAAGTGTCACAATGGCTCCTTGCCTTCCCATGCAACACCTGGGTCACAATGGTCTCCTTGATTCCATGAGGCCCCACTGTGTCACAATGGCTCCTTGGTTCCATCAGGTTCCGCAGTGTCACCATGGTCTCTTTTGATCCGCACTGTCATCATGGACAATTGGTTCCATGAGGCCCCGCAGTGTCACAATGGTCCCTTGCTTCCATAGGTTTGATGTTGTAACAAAGGACTCCTTGCTTCTATGAGCTAGCCTGCTTTTTGCAGAGGTGTCTTTGGTTCCAACAAGGCCCCGCTGTGTCTCAGTGCACCCTGGCTTCCATGTGGATGTGGAGTATCACAAAGGCTCCTTGGTTCCACCAGGTCCTGCTGTGTCACAATGGGTCCTGTGGTCCCTGAGGCCCTCCAAAACCATTGTGGAGGCTTGCTTCCATGAGGTTCCATTATGTGCCAGTGGTCATCTTGGTTCCAGGAGTTTCCTTAGTGTCACAATGCTCTCCATGCTTCCATTAGGCCCTGCTTTGCCACAATGGTCCCCTTGTTTCCATGAGGCCCCGCTGTGTCACAATGGACCTATGGTTCCGTGATGTTGCGTGGTGTCACCGTGCTCTTCTTGAATCCGCCGTGTAACCATGGACCATTGGTTCCATGCAGCCGTGTCACAATGGGCTCCTTGATTCCATGATTCCCCACGGTGTCACAATGGAGCCTTGTTTCTAGGAGGTTCTGTACTGTCACAATTGCCTCCTTGATGCCATCAGCCCCTGCAGTGTCACAATGGCTCCTTGGTTCCATGAGGAACACAAGAGCTTGGCATAAGCATTGAGCAACAGCTGCTGAACACACCTGGCAACATCTGCTTGCATCAAAAGAGGGCTTCAAGCTGACAATGGCACCAGCAGCTTCCATCTGCAACAGACACCCAGGGAAAGGACAGGCTGTGCCGGTTTGGACAAATGTGGAGGAAAATATCCTCTGATAGAAGGCAGGTTACACCCGCCCCTCCCCCACCAGGTTTTTGGAAAAAAGAACTTTCCTGGGAAGAAAGTGAAAGAGATAAAAACTACTTTTTTAACAAACACACAGGAAAAGGATAACAATGCTAAATATTAAAACCTCTCGCTGTGCAGAGAAAGCTGGGATAATTTGAGAGTCCTTCTGTGTTTCGGTGGGGTCTCCTGAAACATCCATAGACAGCGAGGCCCATGCAAAGAAACAGGGAGCGATTCTTGAGAGAAGTTTCAGAGCTCTTTCTTCTCCAGCCACATGGGCGGGGCACTGCCAAAGAACTGAGCAATCACGGCACAACCAGGGCCCTCCTCGCACAGGGCAACACAAAATAAGCAGTGCTGAACAGGATTAGGGCACATGTGAGCAGGGAGCAGGGAGACCCCGTGCCCAGGCCATGCCTCTACCCCAGGGTCCCCTCTCCCATGACCTCATGGCAGGAGGGAGGAACCCCAACACTTCCGTAGGTGTAGTCTCTCTCCTCCTCCTTGCAGCTGGCTCATGGGCCCACATTCAGGGCCCCCACCTCGGGAGAAAATTCTCCCAATGTGCTCTGATGTTGAAAGAGTCAAGAAGAGAAGAAGGGAAAAAAAACCCCCGAAGTCCCAGGAAAACAAAGTTCAACTCTCCATCTCCCCCCAGAGAAAAGGAGCTGAAAACTGGCTAAAAAGAAACAAAGTTGCTTCCCTCTGCTCTTGCTGCAAGCAGGATGCAGAGGAGTGTGTATGTGTGTCCTTGAACAAACGCTCTGAGAAGTTTGTCCGGTTTTTTTTCCTCTCCCCCCTCTCAGGCTCAGTTGAAAGGCACAGAAATGCACAAAGTTCACTTCTGGGCATAGAGCAGCAATAGGGGATACACATGATAAAGTCACCCCAAGACACAGGGAGAGAGAATTCAGTGGAAAGACTCCGAGAATTCTGCTCCCAGAGATCATTCCTGCTCACACTGACCCTTGTAGAAAGGAGACATCGTTCCAGGCAGCCTGTACTGAGCATGTGGCTCCTGAGTGGGGTTTGTTGTTTAGGAAACCTGCTCCGGCTTTTCCATTCTTTCCTTGCAAACAGGAAAACTTCTCCTGGGGCTGTGTGCAGGCAGAGCCCTGAGGAGAGCAGGTGGCACATGGTGCGCTGGGCTGGGACAGCCAGCTGCAGAGCTCAAGGGAAGAAGCCCAAAGTGTCACAATGGCTCCTTGCCTTCCCATGCAACACCTGGGTCACAATGGTCTCCTTGATTCCATGAGGCCCCACTGTGTCACAATGGCTCCTTGGTTCCATCAGGTTCCGCAGTGTCACCATGGTCTCCTTTGATCCGCACTGTCATCATGGACAATTGGTTCCATGAGGCCCCGCAGTGTCACAATGGTCCCTTGGTTGCATAGCTTTTACGTTGTAACAATGGACTCCTTGCTTCTATGAGCTAGCCTGCTTTTTGCAGAGGTGTCTTAGGTTCCAACAAGGCCCCACTGTGTCTCAGTGCACCCTGGCTTCCATGTGGATCTGGAGTATCACAAAGGCTCCTTGGTTCCACCAGGTCCTGCTGTGTCACAATGGGTCCTGTGGTCCCTGAGGCCCTCCAAAGTCATCATGGATGCTTGCTTCCATGAGGTTCCATTATGTGCCAGTGGTCATCTTGGTTCCAGGAGTTTCCTTAGTGTCACAATGCTCTCCATGTTTCCATGATTCCCCACAATGTCACAATGCTCTCCAGGCTTCCATTAGGCCCTGCTTTGCCACAATGGTCCCCTTGTTTCCATGCGGCCTTGCTGTGTCACAATGGACATACGGTTCCATGATGTTGCGTGGTGTCACCGTGCTCTTCTTGAATCCGCCGTGTAACCATGGACCATTGGTTCCATGCAGCCGTGTCACAATGGGCTCCTTGATTCCATGATTCCCCACGGTGTCACAATGGAGCCTTGTTTCTAGGAGGTTCTGTACTGTCACAATTGCCTCCTTGATGCCATCAGCCCCTGCAGTGTCACAATGGCTCCTTGGTTCCATGAGGAACACAAGAGCTTGGCATAAGCATTGAGCAACAGCTGCTGAACACACCTGGCAACATCTGCTTGCATCAAAAGAGGGCTTCAAGCTGACAATGGCACCAGCAGCTTCCATCTGCAACAGAGACCCAGGAAAGGACAGGCTGTGCCGGTTTGGACAAATGTGGAGGAAAATATCCTCTTATAGAAGGCAGGTTACACCCAGCCCTCCCCCACCAGGTTTTTGGAAAAAAGAACTTTCCTGGGAAGAAAGTGAAAGAGATAAAACCTATTTTTTTAACAAACACACAGGAAAAGGATAACAATGCTAAATATTAAAACCTCTCGCTGTGCAGAGAAAGCTGGGATAATTTGAGAGTCCTTCTGTGTTTCGGTGGGGTCTCCTGAAACATCCATAGACAGCGAGGCCCGTGCAAAGAAACAGGGAGCGATTCTTGAGAGAAGTTGCAGAGCTCTTTCTTCTCCAGCCACATGGGCGGGGCACTGCCAAAGAACTGAGCAATCACAGCACAACCAGGGCCCTCCTCGCACAGGGCAACACAAAATAAGCAGTGCTGAACAGGATTAGGGCACATGTGAGCAGGGAGCAGGGAGACCCCGTGCCCAGGCCATGCCTCTACCCAGGGTCCCCTCTCCCATGACCTCATGGCAGGGGGGAGGAACCCCAACACTTCCGTAGGTGCAGTCTCTCTCCTCCTCCTTGCAGCTGGCTCATGGGCCCACATTCAGGGCCCCCACCTCGGGAGAAAATTCTCCCAATGTGCTCTGATGTTGAAAGAGTCAAGAAGAGAAGAAGGGAAAAAAAACCCCCGAAGTCCCAGGAAAACAAAGTTCAACTCTCCATCTCCCCCCAGAGAAAAGGAGCTGAAAACTGGCTAAAAAGAAACCAAGTTGCTTCCTCTGCTCTTGCTGCAAGCAGGATGCAGAGGAGTGTGTATGTGTGTCCTTGAACAAACGCTCTGAGAAGTTTGTCCGGTTTTTTTCCTCTCCCCCCTCTCAGGCTCAGTTGAAAGGCACAGAAATGCACAAAGTTCACTTCTGGGCATAGAGCAGCAATAGGGGATACACATGATAAAGTCACCCCAAGACACAGGGAGAGAGAATTCAGTGGAAAGACTCCGAGAATTCTGCTCCCAGAGATCATTCCTGCTCACACTGACCCTTGTAGAAAGGAGACATCGTTCCCGGCAGCCTGTACTGAGCATGTGGCTCCTGAGTGGGGTTTGTTGTTTAGGAAACCTGCTCCGGCTTTTCCATTCTTTCCTTGCAAACAGGAAAACTTCTCCTGGGGCTGTGTGCAGGCAGAGCCCTGAGGAGAGCAGGTGGCACATGGTGCGCTGGGCTGGGACAGCCAGCTGCAGAGCTCAAGGGAAGAAGCCCAAAGTGTCACAATGGCTCCTTGCCTTCCCATGCAACACCTGGGTCACAATGGTCTCCTTGATTCCATGAGGCCCCACTGTGTAACAATGGCTCCTTGGTTCCATCGGGTTCCGCAGTGTCACCATGGTCTCCTTTGATCCGCACTGTCATCATGGACAATTGGTTCCATGAGGCCCCGCAGTGTCACAATGGTCCCTTGGTTGCATAGCTTTTACGTTGTAACAATGGACTCCTTGCTTCTATGAGCTAGCCTGCTTTTTGCAGAGGTGTCTTAGGTTCCAACAAGGCCCCACTGTGTCTCAGTGCACCCTGGCTTCCATGTGGATCTGGAGTATCACAAAGGCTCCTTGGTTCCACCAGGTCCTGCTGTGTCACAATGGGTCCTGTGGTCCCTGAGGCCCTCCAAAGTCATCATGGATGCTTGCTTCCATGAGGTTCCATTATGTGCCAGTGGTCATCTTGGTTCCAGGAGTTTCCTTAGTGTCACAATGCTCTCCATGTTTCCATGATTCCCCACAATGTCACAATGCTCTCCAGGCTTCCATTAGGCCCTGCTTTGCCACAATGGTCCCCTTGTTTCCATGCGGCCTTGCTGTGTCACAATGGACATACGGTTCCATGATGTTGCGTGGTGTCACCGTGCTCTTCTTGAATCCGCCGTGTAACCATGGACCATTGGTTCCATGCAGCCGTGTCACAATGGGCTCCTTGATTCCATGATTCCCCACGGTGTCACAATGGAGCCTTGTTTCTAGGAGGTTCTGTACTGTCACAATTGCCTCCTTGATGCCATCAGCCCCTGCAGTGTCACAATGGCTCCTTGGTTCCATGAGGAACACAAGAGCTTGGCATAAGCATTGAGCAACAGCTGCTGAACACACCTGGCAACATCTGCTTGCATCAAAAGAGGGCTTCAAGCTGACAATGGCACCAGCAGCTTCCATCTGCAACAGACACCCAGGGAAAGGACAGGCTGTGCCGGTTTGGACAAATGTGGAGGAAAATATCCTCTGATAGAAGGCAGGTTACACCCAGCCCTCCCCCACCAGGTTTTTGGAAAAAAGAATTTTCCTGGGAAGAAAGTGAAAGAGATAAAAACTACTTTTTTAACAAACACACAGGAAAAGGATAACAATGCTAAATATTAAAACCTCTCGCTGTGCAGAGAAAGCTGGGATAATTTGAGAGTCCTTCCGTGTTTCGGTGGGGTCTCCTGAAACATCCATAGACAGCGAGGCCCGTGCAAAGAAACAGGGAGCGATTCTTGAGAGAAGTTTCAGAGCTCTTTCTTCTCCAGCCACATGGGCGGGGCACTGCCAAAGAACTGAGCAATCACAGCACAACCAGGGCCCTCCTCGCACAGGGCAACACAAAATAAGCAGTGCTGAACAGGATTAGGGCACATGTGAGCAGGGAGCAGGGAGACCCCGTGCCCAGGCCATGCCTCTACCCCAGGGTCCCCTCTCCCATGACCTCATGGCAGGAGGGAGGAACCCCAACACTTCCGTAGGTGTAGTCTCTCTCCTCCTCCTTGCAGCTGGCTCATGGGCCCACATTCAGGGCCCCCACCTCGGGAGAAAATTCTCCCAATGTGCTCTGATGTTGAAAGAGTCAAGAAGAGTAGAAGGGAAAAAAAACCCCCGAAGTCCCAGGAAAACAAAGTTCAACTCTCCATCTCCCCCCAGAGAAAAGGAGCTGAAAACTGGCTAAAAAGAAACAAAGTTGCTTCCCTCTGCTCTTGCTGCAAGCAGGATGCAGAGGAGTGTGTATGTGTGTCCTTGAACAAACGCTCTGAGAAGTTTGTCCGGTTTTTTTTCCTCTCCCCCCTCTCAGGCTCAGTTGAAAGGCACAGAAATGCACAAAGTTCACTTCTGGGCATAGAGCAGCAATAGGGGATACACATGATAAAGTCACCCCAAGACACAGGGACAGAGAATTCAGTGGAAAGACTCCGAGAATTCTGCTCCCAGAGATCATTCCTGCTCACACTGACCCTTGTAGAAAGGGGACATCGTTCCAGGCAGCCTGTACTGAGCATGTGGCTCCTGAGTGGGGTTTGTTGTTTAGGAAACCTGCTCCGGCTTTTCCATTCTTTCCTTGCAAACAGGAAAACTTCTCCTGGGGCTGTGTGCAGGCAGAGCCCTGAGGAGAGCAGGTGGCACATGGTGCGCTGGGCTGGGACAGCCAGCTGCAGAGCTCAAGGGAAGAAGCCCAAAGTGTCACAATGGCTCCTTGCCTTCCCATGCAACACCTGGGTCACAATGGTCTCCTTGATTCCATGAGGCCCCACTGTGTCACAATGGCTCCTTGGTTCCATCAGGTTCCGCAGTGTCACCATGGTCTCCTTTGATCCGCACTGTCATCATGGACAATTGGTTCCATGAGGCCCCGCAGTGTCACAATGGTCCCTTGGTTGCATAGCTTTTACGTTGTAACAATGGACTCCTTGCTTCTATGAGCTAGCCTGCTTTTTGCAGAGGTGTCTTTGGTTCCAACAAGGCCCCACTGTGTCTCAGTGCACCCTGGCTTCCATGTGGATCTGGAGTATCACAAAGGCTCCTTGGTTCCACCAGGTCCTGCTGTGTCACAATGGGTCCTGTGGTCCCTGAGGCCCTCCAAAGTCATCATGGATGCTTGCTTCCATGAGGTTCCATTATGTGCCAGTGGTCATCTTGGTTCCAGGAGTTTCCTTAGTGTCACAATGCTCTCCATGTTTCCATGATTCCCCACAATGTCACAATGCTCTCCAGGCTTCCATTAGGCCATGCTTTGCCACAATGGTCCCCTTGTTTCCATGAGGCCTTGCTGTGTCACAATGGACGTACGGTTCCATGATGTTGCGTGGTGTCACCGTGCTCTTCTTGAATCCGCAGTGTAACCATGGACCATTGGTTCCATGCAGCCGTGTCACAATGGGCTCCTTGATTCCATGATTCCCCACGGTGTCACAATGGAGCCTTGTTTCTAGGAGGTTCTGTACTGTCACAATTGCCTCCTTGATGCCATCAGCCCCTGCAGTGTCACAATGGCTCCTTGGTTCCATGAGGAACACAAGAGCTTGGCATAAGCATTGAGCAACAGCTGCTGAACACACCTGGCAACATCTGCTTGCATCAAAAGAGGGCTTCAAGCTGACAATGGCACCAGCAGCTTCCATCTGCAACAGAGACCCAGGAAAGGACAGGCTGTGCCGGTTTGGACAAATGTGGAGGAAAATATCCTCTGATAGAAGGCAGGTTACACCCAGCCCTCCCCCACCAGCTTCGGGAAAAAAGAATTTTCCTGGGAAGAAAGTGAAAGAGATAAAAACTACTTTTTTAACAAACACACAGGAAAAGGATAACAATGCTAAATATTAAAACCTCTCGCTGTGCAGAGAAAGCTGGGATAATTTGAGAGTCCTTCCGTGTTTCGGTGGGGTCTCCTGAAACATCCATAGACAGCGAGGCCCGTGCAAAGAAACAGGGAGCGATTCTTGAGAGAAGTTGCAGAGCTCTTTCTTCTCCAGCCACATGGGCGGGGCACTGCCAAAGAACTGAGCAATCACGGCACAACCAGGGCCCTCCTGGCACAGGGCAAAACAAAATAAGCAGTGCTGAACAGGATTAGGGCACATGTGAGCAGGGAGCAGGGAGACCCCGTGCCCAGGCCATGCCTCTACCCCAGGGTCCCCTCTCCCATGACCTCATGGCAGGGGGGAGGAACCCCAACACTTCCGTAGGTGTAGTCTCTCTCCTCCTCCTTGCAGCTGGCTCATGGGCCCACATTCAGGGCCCCCACCTCGGGAGAAAATTCTCCCAATGTGCTCTGATGTTGAAAGAGTCAAGAAGAGAAGAAGGGAAAAAAAACCCCCGAAGTCCCAGGAAAACAAAGTTCAACTCTCCATCTCCCTCCAGAGAAAAGGAGCTGAAAACTGGCTAAAAAGAAACAAAGTTGCTTCCTCTGCTCTTGCTGCAAGCAGGATGCAGAGGAGTGTGTATGTGTGTCCTTGAACAAACGCTCTGAGAAGTTTGTCTGGCTTTTTTTTCCTCTCCCCCCTCTCAGGCTCAGTTGAAAGGCACAGAAATGCACAAAGTTCACTTCTGGGCATAGAGCAGCAATAGGGGGATACACATGATAAAGTCACCCCAAGACACAGGGACAGAGAATTCAGTGGAAAGACTCCGAGAATTCTGCTCCCAGAGATCATTCATTCCTGCTCACACTGACCCTTGTAGAAAGGGGACATCGTTCCCGTCAGCCTGTACTGAGCATGTGGCTCCTGAGTGGGGTTTGTTGTTTAGGAAACCTGCTCCGGCTTTTCCATTCTTTCCTTGCAAACAGGAAAACTTCTCCTGGGGCTGTGTGCAGGCAGAGCCCTGAGGAGAGCAGGTGGCACATGGTGCGCTGGGCTGGGACAGCCAGCTGCAGAGCTCAAGGGAAGAAGCCCAAAGTGTCACAATGGCTCCTTGCCTTCCCATGCAACACCTGGGTCACAATGGTCTCCTTGATTCCATGAGGCCCCACTGTGTCACAATGGCTCCTTGGTTCCATCAGGTTCCGCAGTGTCACCATGGTCTCTTTTGATCCGCACTGTCATCATGGACAATTGGTTCCATGAGGCCCCGCAGTGTCACAATGGTCCCTTGCTTCCATAGGTTTGATGTTGTAACAAAGGACTCCTTGCTTCTATGAGCTAGCCTGCTTTTTGCAGAGGTGTCTTTGGTTCCAACAAGGCCCCGCTGTGTCTCAGTGCACCCTGGCTTCCATGTGGATGTGGAGTATCACAAAGGCTCCTTGGTTCCACCAGGTCCTGCTGTGTCACAATGGGTCCTGTGGTCCCTGAGGCCCTCCAAAACCATTGTGGAGGCTTGCTTCCATGAGGTTCCATTATGTGCCAGTGGTCATCTTGGTTCCAGGAGTTTCCTTAGTGTCACAATGCTCTCCATGCTTCCATTAGGCCCTGCTTTGCCACAATGGTCCCCTTGTTTCCATGAGGCCCCGCTGTGTCACAATGGACCTATGGTTCCGTGATGTTGCGTGGTGTCACCGTGCTCTTCTTGAATCCGCCGTGTAACCATGGACCATTGGTTCCATGCAGCCGTGTCACAATGGGCTCCTTGATTCCATGATTCCCCACGGTGTCACAATGGAGCCTTGTTTCTAGGAGGTTCTGTACTGTCACAATTGCCTCCTTGATGCCATCAGCCCCTGCAGTGTCACAATGGCTCCTTGGTTCCATGAGGAACACAAGAGCTTGGCATAAGCATTGAGCAACAGCTGCTGAACACACCTGGCAACATCTGCTTGCATCAAAAGAGGGCTTCAAGCTGACAATGGCACCAGCAGCTTCCATCTGCAACAGACACCCAGGGAAAGGACAGGCTGTGCCGGTTTGGACAAATGTGGAGGAAAATATCCTCTGATAGAAGGCAGGTTACACCCGCCCCTCCCCCACCAGGTTTTTGGAAAAAAGAACTTTCCTGGGAAGAAAGTGAAAGAGATAAAAACTACTTTTTTAACAAACACACAGGAAAAGGATAACAATGCTAAATATTAAAACCTCTCGCTGTGCAGAGAAAGCTGGGATAATTTGAGAGTCCTTCTGTGTTTCGGTGGGGTCTCCTGAAACATCCATAGACAGCGAGGCCCATGCAAAGAAACAGGGAGCGATTCTTGAGAGAAGTTGCAGAGCTCTTTCTTCTCCAGCCACATGGGCGGGGCACTGCCAAAGAACTGAGCAATCACGGCACAACCAGGGCCCTCCTGGCACAGGGCAACACAAAATAAGCAGTGCTGAACAGGTTTAGGGCACATGTGAGCAGGGAGCAGGGAGACCCCGTGCCCAGGCCATGCCTCTACCCCAGGGTCCCCTCTCCCATGACCTCATGGCAGGAGGGAGGAACCCCAACACTTCCGTAGGTGTAGTCTCTCTCCTCCTCCTTGCAGCTGGCTCATGGGCCCACATTCAGGGCCCCCACCTCGGGAGAAAATTCTCCCAATGTGCTCTGATGTTGAAAGAGTCAAGAAGAGAAGAAGGGAAAAAAAACCCCCGAAGTCCCAGGAAAACAAAGTTCAACTCTCCATCTCCCCCCAGAGAAAAGGAGCTGAAAACTGGCTAAAAAGAAACAAAGTTGCTTCCTCTGCTCTTGCTGCAAGCAGGATGCAGAGGAGTGTGTATGTGTGTCCTTGAACAAACTCTCTGAGAAGTTTGTCCGGTTTTTTTTCCTCTCCCCCCTCTCAGGCTCAGTTGAAAGGCACAGAAATGCACAAAGTTCACTTCTGGGCATAGAGCAGCAATAGGGGATACACATGATAAAGTCACCCCAAGACACAGGGAGAGAGAATTCAGTGGAAAGACTCCGAGAATTCTGCTCCCAGAGATCATTCCTGCTCACACTGACCCTTGTAGAAAGGGGACATCGTTCCAGGCAGCCTGTACTGAGCATGTGGCTCCTGAGTGGGGTTTGTTGTTTAGGAAACCTGCTCCGGCTTTTCCATTCTTTCCTTGCAAACAGGAAAACTTCTCCTGGGGCTGTGTGCAGGCAGAGCCCTGAGGAGAGCAGGTGGCACATGGTGCGCTGGGCTGGGACAGCCAGCTGCAGAGCTCAAGGGAAGAAGCCCAAAGTGTCACAATGGCTCCTTGCCTTCCCATGCAACACCTGGGTCACAATGGTCTCCTTGATTCCATGAGGCCCCACTGTGTCACAATGGCTCCTTGGTTCCATCAGGTTCCGCAGTGTCACCATGGTCTCCTTTGATCCGCACTGTCATCATGGACAATTGGTTCCATGAGGCCCCGCAGTGTCACAATGGTCCCTTGGTTGCATAGCTTTTACGTTGTAACAATGGACTCCTTGCTTCTATGAGCTAGCCTGCTTTTTGCAGAGGTGTCTTTGGTTCCAACAAGGCCCCACTGTGTCTCAGTGCACCCTGGCTTCCATGTGGATCTGGAGTATCACAAAGGCTCCTTGGTTCCACCAGGTCCTGCTGTGTCACAATGGGTCCTGTGGTCCCTGAGGCCCTCCAAAGTCATCATGGATGCTTGCTTCCATGAGGTTCCATTATGTGCCAGTGGTCATCTTGGTTCCAGGAGTTTCCTTAGTGTCACAATGCTCTCCATGTTTCCATGATTCCCCACAATGTCACAATGCTCTCCAGGCTTCCATTAGGCCCTGCTTTGCCACAATGGTCCCCTTGTTTCCATGCGGCCTTGCTGTGTCACAATGGACGTACGGTTCCATGATGTTGCGTGGTGTCACCGTGCTCTTCTTGAATCCGCAGTGTAACCATGGACCATTGGTTCCATGCAGCCGTGTCACAATGGGCTCCTTGATTCCATGATTCCCCACGGTGTCACAATGGAGCCTTGTTTCTAGGAGGTTCTGTACTGTCACAATTGCCTCCTTGATGCCATCAGCCCTATGCAGTGTCACAATGGCTCCTTGGTTCCATGAGGAACACAAGAGCTTGGCATAAGCATTGAGCAACAGCTGCTGAACACACCTGGCAACATCTGCTTGCATCAAAAGAGGGCTTCAAGCTGACAATGGCACCAGCAGCTTCCATCTGCAACAGAGACCCAGGAAAGGACAGGCTGTGCCGGTTTGGACAAATGTGGAGGAAAATATCCTCTGATAGAAGGCAGGTTACACCCAGCCCTCCCCCACCAGCTTCGGGAAAAAAGAATTTTCCTGGGAAGAAAGTGAAAGAGATAAAAACTACTTTTTTAACAAACACACAAGAAAAGGATAACAATGCTAAATATTAAAACCTCTCGCTGTGCAGAGAAAGCTGGGATAATTTGAGAGTCCTTCCGTGTTTCGGTGGGGTCTCCTGAAACATCCATAGACAGCGAGGCCCGTGCAAAGAAACAGGGAGCGATTCTTGAGAGAAGTTGCAGAGCTCTTTCTTCTCCAGCCACATGGGCGGGGCACTGCCAAAGAACTGAGCAATCACGGCACAACCAGGGCCCTCCTGGCACAGGGCAACACAAAATAAGCAGTGCTGAACAGGATTAGGGCACATGTGAGCAGGGAGCAGGGAGACCCCGTGCCCAGGCCATGCCTCTACCCCAGGGTCCCCTCTCCCATGACCTCATGGCAGGGGGGAGGAACCCCAACACTTCCGTAGGTGCAGTCTCTCTCCTCCTCCTTGCAGCTGGCTCATGGGCCCACATTCAGGGCCCCCACCTCGGGAGAAAATTCTCCCAATGTGCTCTGATGTTGAAAGAGTCAAGAAGAGAAGAAGGGAAAAAAAACCCCCGAAGTCCCAGGAAAACAAAGTTCAACTCTCCATCTCCCTCCAGAGAAAAGGAGCTGAAAACTGGCTAAAAAGAAACAAAGTTGCTTCCTCTGCTCTTGCTGCAAGCAGGATGCAGAGGAGTGTGTATGTGTGTCCTTGAACAAACGCTCTGAGAAGTTTGTCTGGCTTTTTTTTCCTCTCCCCCCTCTCAGGCTCAGTTGAAAGGCACAGAAATGCACAAAGTTCACTTCTGGGCATAGAGCAGCAATAGGGGGATACACATGATAAAGTCACCCCAAGACACAGGGACAGAGAATTCAGTGGAAAGACTCCGAGAATTCTGCTCCCAGAGATCATTCATTCCTGCTCACACTGACCCTTGTAGAAAGGGGACATCGTTCCCGGCAGCCTGTACTGAGCATGTGGCTCCTGAGTGGGGTTTGTTGTTTAGGAAACCTGCTCCGGCTTTTCCATTCTTTCCTTGCAAACAGGAAAACTTCTCCTGGGGCTGTGTGCAGGCAGAGCCCTGAGGAGAGCAGGTGGCACATGGTGCGCTGGGCTGGGACAGCCAGCTGCAGAGCTCAAGGGAAGAAGCCCAAAGTGTCACAATGGCTCCTTGCCTTCCCATGCAACACCTGGGTCACAATGGTCTCCTTGATTCCATGAGGCCCCACTGTGTCACAATGGCTCCTTGGTTCCATCAGGTTCCGCAGTGTCACCATGGTCTCTTTTGATCCGCACTGTCATCATGGACAATTGGTTCCATGAGGCCCCGCAGTGTCACAATGGTCCCTTGCTTCCATAGGTTTGATGTTGTAACAAAGGACTCCTTGCTTCTATGAGCTAGCCTGCTTTTTGCAGAGGTGTCTTTGGTTCCAACAAGGCCCCGCTGTGTCTCAGTGCACCCTGGCTTCCATGTGGATGTGGAGTATCACAAAGGCTCCTTGGTTCCACCAGGTCCTGCTGTGTCACAATGGGTCCTGTGGTCCCTGAGGCCCTCCAAAACCATCGTGGAGGCTTGCTTCCATGAGGTTCCATTATGTGCCAGTGGTCATCTTGGTTCCAGGAGTTTCCTTAGTGTCACAATGCTCTCCATGCTTCCATTAGGCCCTGCTTTGCCACAATGGTCCCCTTGTTTCCATGAGGCCCCGCTGTGTCACAATGGACCTATGGTTCCGTGATGTTGCGTGGTGTCACCGTGCTCTTCTTGAATCCGCCGTGTAACCATGGACCATTGGTTCCATGCAGCCGTGTCACAATGGGCTCCTTGATTCCATGATTCCCCACGGTGTCACAATGGAGCCTTGTTTCTAGGAGGTTCTGTACTGTCACAATTGCCTCCTTGATGCCATCAGCCCCTGCAGTGTCACAATGGCTCCTTGGTTCCATGAGGAACACAAGAGCTTGGCATAAGCATTGAGCAACAGCTGCTGAACACACCTGGCAACATCTGCTTGCATCAAAAGAGGGCTTCAAGCTGACAATGGCACCAGCAGCTTCCATCTGCAACAGAGACCCAGGGAAAGGACAGGCTGTGCCGGTTTGGACAAATGTGGAGGAAAATATCCTCTGATAGAAGGCAGGTTACACCCGCCCCTCCCCCACCAGGTTTTTGGAAAAAAGAACTTTCCTGGGAAGAAAGTGAAAGAGATAAAAACTACTTTTTTAACAAACACACAGGAAAAGGATAACAATGCTAAATATTAAAACCTCTCGCTGTGCAGAGAAAGCTGGGATAATTTGAGAGTCCTTCTGTGTTTCGGTGGGGTCTCCTGAAACATCCATAGACAGCGAGGCCCATGCAAAGAAACAGGGAGCGATTCTTGAGAGAAGTTGCAGAGCTCTTTCTTCTCCAGCCACATGGGCGGGGCACTGCCAAAGAACTGAGCAATCACGGCACAACCAGGGCCCTCCTCGCACAGGGCAACACAAAATAAGCAGTGCTGAACAGGATTAGGGCACATGTCAGCAGGGAGCAGGGAGACCCCGTGCCCAGGCCATGCCTCTACCCCAGGGTCCCCTCTCCCATGACCTCATGGCAGGAGGGAGGAACCCCAACACTTCCGTAGGTGTAGTCTCTCTCCTCCTCCTTGCAGCTGGCTCATGGGCCCACATTCAGGGCCCCCACCTCGGGAGAAAATTCTCCCAATGTGCTCTGATGTTGAAAGAGTCAAGAAGAGAAGAAGGGAAAAAAAACCCCCGAAGTCCCAGGAAAACAAAGTTCAACTCTCCATCTCCCCCCAGAGAAAAGGAGCTGAAAACTGGCTAAAAAGAAACAAAGTTGCTTCCTCTGCTCTTGCTGCAAGCAGGATGCAGAGGAGTGTGTATGTGTGTCCTTGAACAAACTCTCTGAGAAGTTTGTCCGGTTTTTTTTCCTCTCCCCCCTCTCAGGCTCAGTTGAAAGGCACAGAAATGCACAAAGTTCACTTCTGGGCATAGAGCAGCAATAGGGGATACACATGATAAAGTCACCCCAAGACACAGGGAGAGAGAATTCAGTGGAAAGACTCCGAGAATTCTGCTCCCAGAGATCATTCCTGCTCACACTGACCCTTGTAGAAAGGGGACATCGTTCCAGGCAGCCTGTACTGAGCATGTGGCTCCTGAGTGGGGTTTGTTGTTTAGGAAACCTGCTCCGGCTTTTCCATTCTTTCCTTGCAAACAGGAAAACTTCTCCTGGGGCTGTGTGCAGGCAGAGCCCTGAGGAGAGCAGGTGGCACATGGTGCGCTGGGCTGGGACAGCCAGCTGCAGAGCTCAAGGGAAGAAGCCCAAAGTGTCACAATGGCTCCTTGCCTTCCCATGCAACACCTGGGTCACAATGGTCTCCTTGATTCCATGAGGCCCCACTGTGTCACAATGGCTCCTTGGTTCCATCAGGTTCCGCAGTGTCACCATGGTCTCCTTTGATCCGCACTGTCATCATGGACAATTGGTTCCATGAGGCCCCGCAGTGTCACAATGGTCCCTTGGTTGCATAGCTTTTACGTTGTAACAATGGACTCCTTGCTTCTATGAGCTAGCCTGCTTTTTGCAGAGGTGTCTTTGGTTCCAACAAGGCCCCACTGTGTCTCAGTGCACCCTGGCTTCCATGTGGATCTGGAGTATCACAAAGGCTCCTTGGTTCCACCAGGTCCTGCTGTGTCACAATGGGTCCTGTGGTCCCTGAGGCCCTCCAAAGTCATCATGGATGCTTGCTTCCATGAGGTTCCATTATGTGCCAGTGGTCATCTTGGTTCCAGGAGTTTCCTTAGTGTCACAATGCTCTCCATGTTTCCATGATTCCCCACAATGTCACAATGCTCTCCAGGCTTCCATTAGGCCCTGCTTTGCCACAATGGTCCCCTTGTTTCCATGCGGCCTTGCTGTGTCACAATGGACGTACGGTTCCATGATGTTGCGTGGTGTCACCGTGCTCTTCTTGAATCCGCAGTGTAACCATGGACCATTGGTTCCATGCAGCCGTGTCACAATGGGCTCCTTGATTCCATGATTCCCCACGGTGTCACAATGGAGCCTTGTTTCTAGGAGGTTCTGTACTGTCACAATTGCCTCCTTGATGCCATCAGCCCTATGCAGTGTCACAATGGCTCCTTGGTTCCATGAGGAACACAAGAGCTTGGCATAAGCATTGAGCAACAGCTGCTGAACACACCTGGCAACATCTGCTTGCATCAAAAGAGGGCTTCAAGCTGACAATGGCACCAGCAGCTTCCATCTGCAACAGAGACCCAGGAAAGGACAGGCTGTGCCGGTTTGGACAAATGTGGAGGAAAATATCCTCTGATAGAAGGCAGGTTACACCCAGCCCTCCCCCACCAGCTTCGGGAAAAAAGAATTTTCCTGGGAAGAAAGTGAAAGAGATAAAAACTACTTTTTTAACAAACACACAAGAAAAGGATAACAATGCTAAATATTAAAACCTCTCGCTGTGCAGAGAAAGCTGGGATAATTTGAGAGTCCTTCCGTGTTTCGGTGGGGTCTCCTGAAACATCCATAGACAGCGAGGCCCGTGCAAAGAAACAGGGAGCGATTCTTGAGAGAAGTTGCAGAGCTCTTTCTTCTCCAGCCACATGGGCGGGGCACTGCCAAAGAACTGAGCAATCACGGCACAACCAGGGCCCTCCTGGCACAGGGCAACACAAAATAAGCAGTGCTGAACAGGATTAGGGCACATGTGAGCAGGGAGCAGGGAGACCCCGTGCCCAGGCCATGCCTCTACCCCAGGGTCCCCTCTCCCATGACCTCATGGCAGGGGGGAGGAACCCCATCACTTCCGGAGGTGTAGTCTCTCTCCTCCTCCTTGCAGCTGGCTCATGGGCCCACATTCAGGGCCCCCACCTCGGGAGAAAATTCTCCCAATGTGGTCTGATGTTGAAAGAGTCAAGAAGAGAAGAAGGGAAAAAAAACCCCCGAAGTCCCAGGAAAACAAAGTTCAACTCTCCATCTCCCTCCAGAGAAAAGGAGCTGAAAACTGGCTAAAAAGAAACAAAGTTGCTTCCTCTGCTCTTGCTGCAAGCAGGATGCAGAGGAGTGTGTATGTGTGTCCTTGAACAAACGCTCTGAGAAGTTTGTCTGGCTTTTTTTTCCTCTCCCCCCTCTCAGGCTCAGTTGAAAGGCACAGAAATGCACAAAGTTCACTTCTGGGCATAGAGCAGCAATAGGGGGATACACATGATAAAGTCACCCCAAGACACAGGGACAGAGAATTCAGTGGAAAGACTCCGAGAATTCTGCTCCCAGAGATCATTCATTCCTGCTCACACTGACCCTTGTAGAAAGGGGACATCGTTCCCGTCAGCCTGTACTGAGCATGTGGCTCCTGAGTGGGGTTTGTTGTTTAGGAAACCTGCTCCGGCTTTTCCATTCTTTCCTTGCAAACAGGAAAACTTCTCCTGGGGCTGTGTGCAGGCAGAGCCCTGAGGAGAGCAGGTGGCACATGGTGCGCTGGGCTGGGACAGCCAGCTGCAGAGCTCAAGGGAAGAAGCCCAAAGTGTCACAATGGCTCCTTGCCTTCCCATGCAACACCTGGGTCACAATGGTCTCCTTGATTCCATGAGGCCCCACTGTGTCACAATGGCTCCTTGGTTCCATCAGGTTCTGCAGTGTCACCATGGTCTCTTTTGATCCGCACTGTCATCATGGACAATTGGTTCCATGAGGCCCCGCAGTGTCACAATGGTCCCTTGCTTCCATAGGTTTGATGTTGTAACAAAGGACTCCTTGCTTCTATGAGCTAGCCTGCTTTTTGCAGAGGTGTCTTTGGTTCCAACAAGGCCCCGCTGTGTCTCAGTGCACCCTGGCTTCCATGTGGATGTGGAGTATCACAAAGGCTCCTTGGTTCCACCAGGTCCTGCTGTGTCACAATGGGTCCTGTGGTCCCTGAGGCCCTCCAAAACCATCGTGGAGGCTTGCTTCCATGAGGTTCCATTATGTGCCAGTGGTCATCTTGGTTCCAGGAGTTTCCTTAGTGTCACAATGCTCTCCATGCTTCCATTAGGCCCTGCTTTGCCACAATGGTCCCCTTGTTTCCATGAGGCCCCGCTGTGTCACAATGGACCTATGGTTCCGTGATGTTGCGTGGTGTCACCGTGCTCTTCTTGAATCCGCCGTGTAACCATGGACCATTGGTTCCATGCAGCCGTGTCACAATGGGCTCCTTGATTCCATGATTCCCCACGGTGTCAAAATGGAGCCTTGTTTCTAGGAGGTTCTGTACTGTCACAATTGCCTCCTTGATGCCATCAGCCCCTGCAGTGTCACAATGGCTCCTTGGTTCCATGAGGAACACAAGAGCTTGGCATAAGCATTGAGCAACAGCTGCTGAACACACCTGGCAACATCTGCTTGCATCAAAAGAGGGCTTCAAGCTGACAATGGCACCAGCAGCTTCCATCTGCAACAGACACCCAGGGAAAGGACAGGCTGTGCCGGTTTGGACAAATGTGGGGGAAAATATCCTCTGATAGAAGGCAGGTTACACCCGCCCCTCCCCCACCAGGTTTTTGGAAAAAAGAACTTTCCTGGGAAGAAAGTGAAAGAGATAAAAACTACTTTTTTAACAAACACACAGGAAAAGGATAACAATGCTAAATATTAAAACCTCTCGCTGTGCAGAGAAAGCTGGGATAATTTGAGAGTCCTTCCGTGTTTCGGTGGGGTCTCCTGAAACATCCATAGACAGCGAGGCCCATGCAAAGAAACAGGGAGCGATTCTTGAGAGAAGTTGCAGAGCTCTTTCTTCTCCAGCCACATGGGCGGGGCACTGCCAAAGAACTGAGCAATCACGGCACAACCAGGGCCCTCCTCGCACAGGGCAACACAAAATAAGCAGTGCTGAACAGGATTAGGGCACATGTGAGCAGGGAGCAGGGAGACCCCGTGCCCAGGCCATGCCTCTACCCCAGGGTCCCCTCTCCCATGACCTCATGGCAGGAGGGAGGAACCCCAACACTTCCGTAGGTGTAGTCTCTCTCCTCCTCCTTGCAGCTGGCTCATGGGCCCACATTCAGGGCCCCCACCTCGGGGGAAAATTCTCCCAATGTGCTCTGATGTTGAAAGAGTCAAGAAGAGAAGAAGGGAAAAAAAACCCCCGAAGTCCCAGGAAAACAAAGTTCAACTCTCCATCTCCCCCCAGAGAAAAGGAGCTGAAAACTGGCTAAAAAGAAACAAAGTTGCTTCCTCTGCTCTTGCTGCAAGCAGGATGCAGAGGAGTGTGTATGTGTGTCCTTGAACAAACGCTCTGAGAAGTTTGTCCGGTTTTTTTTCCTCTCCCCCCTCTCAGGCTCAGTTGAAAGGCACAGAAATGCACAAAGTTCACTTCTGGGCATAGAGCAGCAATAGGGGATACACATGATAAAGTCACCCCAAGACACAGGGAGAGAGAATTCAGTGGAAAGACTCCGAGAATTCTGCTCCCAGAGATCATTCCTGCTCACACTGACCCTTGTAGAAAGGGGACATCGTTCCAGGCAGCCTGTACTGAGCATGTGGCTCCTGAGTGGGGTTTGTTGTTTAGGAAACCTGCTCCGGCTTTTCCATTCTTTCCTTGCAAACAGGAAAACTTCTCCTGGGGCTGTGTGCAGGCAGAGCCCTGAGGAGAGCAGGTGGCACATGGTGCGCTGGGCTGGGACAGCCAGCTGCAGAGCTCAAGGGAAGAAGCCCAAAGTGTCACAATGGCTCCTTGCCTTCCCATGCAACACCTGGGTCACAATGGTCTCCTTGATTCCATGAGGCCCCACTGTGTCACAATGGCTCCTTGGTTCCATCAGGTTCCGCAGTGTCACCATGGTCTCCTTTGATCCGCACTGTCATCATGGACAATTGGTTCCATGAGGCCCCGCAGTGTCACAATGGTCCCTTGGTTGCATAGCTTTTACGTTGTAACAATGGACTCCTTGCTTCTATGAGCTAGCCTGCTTTTTGCAGAGGTGTCTTTGGTTCCAACAAGGCCCCACTGTGTCTCAGTGCACCCTGGCTTCCATGTGGATCTGGAGTATCACAAAGGCTCCTTGGTTCCACCAGGTCCTGCTGTGTCACAATGGGTCCTGTGGTCCCTGAGGCCCTCCAAAGTCATCATGGATGCTTGCTTCCATGAGGTTCCATTATGTGCCAGTGGTCATCTTGGTTCCAGGAGTTTCCTTAGTGTCACAATGCTCTCCATGTTTCCATGATTCCCCACAATGTCACAATGCTCTCCATGCTTCCATTAGGCCCTGCTTTGCCACAATGGTCCCCTTGTTTCCATGCGGCCTTGCTGTGTCACAATGGACGTACGGTTCCATGATGTTGCGTGGTGTCACCGTGCTCTTCTTGAATCCGCAGTGTAACCATGGACCATTGGTTCCATGCAGCCGTGTCACAATGGGCTCCTTGATTCCATGATTCCCCACGGTGTCACAATGGAGCCTTGTTTCTAGGAGGTTCTGTACTGTCACAATTGCCTCCTTGATGCCATCAGCCCTATGCAGTGTCACAATGGCTCCTTGGTTCCATGAGGAACACAAGAGCTTGGCATAAGCATTGAGCAACAGCTGCTGAACACACCTGGCAACATCTGCTTGCATCAAAAGAGGGCTTCAAGCTGACAATGGCACCAGCAGCTTCCATCTGCAACAGAGACCCAGGAAAGGACAGGCTGTGCCGGTTTGGACAAATGTGGAGGAAAATATCCTCTGATAGAAGGCAGGTTACACCCAGCCCTCCCCCACCAGCTTCGGGAAAAAAGAATTTTCCTGGGAAGAAAGTGAAAGAGATAAAAACTACTTTTTTAACAAACACACAAGAAAAGGATAACAATGCTAAATATTAAAACCTCTCGCTGTGCAGAGAAAGCTGGGATAATTTGAGAGTCCTTCCGTGTTTCGGTGGGGTCTCCTGAAACATCCATAGACAGCGAGGCCCGTGCAAAGAAACAGGGAGTGATTCTTGAGAGAAGTTGCAGAGCTCTTTCTTCTCCAGCCACATGGGCGGGGCACTGCCAAAGAACTGAGCAATCACGGCACAACCAGGGCCCTCCTGGCACAGGGCAACACAAAATAAGCAGTGCTGAACAGGATTAGGGCACATGTGAGCAGGGAGCAGGGAGACCCCGTGCCCAGGCCATGCCTCTACCCCAGGGTCCCCTCTCCCATGACCTCATGGCAGGGGGGAGGAACCCCATCACTTCCAGAGGTGTAGTCTCTCTCCTCCTCCTTGCAGCTGGCTCATGGGCCCACATTCAGGGCCCCCACCTCGGGAGAAAATTCTCCCAATGTGCTCTGATGTTGAAAGAGTCAAGAAGAGAAGAAGGGAAAAAAAACCCCCGAAGTCCCAGGAAAACAAAGTTCAACTCTCCATCTCCCTCCAGAGAAAAGGAGCTGAAAACTGGCTAAAAAGAAACAAAGTTGCTTCCTCTGCTCTTGCTGCAAGCAGGATGCAGAGGAGTGTGTATGTGTGTCCTTGAACAAACGCTCTGAGAAGTTTGTCTGGCTTTTTTTTCCTCTCCCCCCTCTCAGGCTCAGTTGAAAGGCACAGAAATGCACAAAGTTCACTTCTGGGCATAGAGCAGCAATAGGGGGATACACATGATAAAGTCACCCCAAGACACAGGGACAGAGAATTCAGTGGAAAGACTCCGAGAATTCTGCTCCCAGAGATCATTCATTCCTGCTCACACTGACCCTTGTAGAAAGGGGACATCGTTCCCGGCAGCCTGTACTGAGCATGTGGCTCCTGAGTGGGGTTTGTTGTTTAGGAAACCTGCTCCGGCTTTTCCATTCTTTCCTTGCAAACAGGAAAACTTCTCCTGGGGCTGTGTGCAGGCAGAGCCCTGAGGAGAGCAGGTGGCACATGGTGCGCTGGGCTGGGACAGCCAGCTGCAGAGCTCAAGGGAAGAAGCCCAAAGTGTCACAATGGCTCCTTGCCTTCCCATGCAACACCTGGGTCACAATGGTCTCCTTGATTCCATGAGGCCCCACTGTGTCACAATGGCTCCTTGGTTCCATCGGGTTCCGCAGTGTCACCATGGTCTCCTTTGATCCGCACTGTCATCATGGACAATTGGTTCCATGAGGCCCCGCAGTGTCACAATGGTCCCTTGCTTCCATAGGTTTGATGTTGTAACAAAGGACTCCTTGCTTCTATGAGCTAGCCTGCTTTTTGCAGAGGTGTCTTTGGTTCCAACAAGGCCCCGCTGTGTCTCAGTGCACCCTGGCTTCCATGTGGATGTGGAGTATCACAAAGGCTCCTTGGTTCCACCAGGTCCTGCTGTGTCACAATGGGTCCTGTGGTCCCTGAGGCCCTCCAAAACCATCGTGGAGGCTTGCTTCCATGAGGTTCCATTATGTGCCAGTGGTCATCTTGGTTCCAGGAGTTTCCTTAGTGTCACAATGCTCTCCATGTTTCCATTAGGCCCTGCTTTGCCACAATGGTCCCCTTGTTTCCATGCGGCCTTGCTGTGTCACAATGGACGTACGGTTCCATGATGTTGCGTGGTGTCACCGTGCTCTTCTTGAATCCGCCGTGTAACCATGGACCATTGGTTCCATGCAGCCGTGTCACAATGGGCTCCTTGATTCCATGATTCCCCACGGTGTCACAATGGAGCCTTGTTTCTAGGAGGTTCTGTACTGTCACAATTGCCTCCTTGATGCCATCAGCCCCTGCAGTGTCACAATGGCTCCTTGGTTCCATGAGGAACACAAGAGCTTGGCATAAGCATTGAGCAACAGCTGCTGAACACACCTGGCAACATCTGCTTGCATCAAAAGAGGGCTTCAAGCTGACAATGGCACCAGCAGCTTCCATCTGCAACAGAGACCCAGGAAAGGACAGGCTGTGCCGGTTTGGACAAATGTGGAGGAAAATATCCTCTTATAGAAGGCAGGTTACACCCAGCCCTCCCCCACCAGGTTTTTGGAAAAAAGAACTTTCCTGGGAAGAAAGTGAAAGAGATAAAACCTATTTTTTTAACAAACACACAGGAAAAGGATAACAATGCTAAATATTAAAACCTCTCGCTGTGCAGAGAAAGCTGGGATAATTTGAGAGTCCTTCTGTGTTTCGGTGGGGTCTCCTGAAACATCCATAGACAGCGAGGCCCGTGCAAAGAAACAGGGAGCGATTCTTGAGAGAAGTTTCAGAGCTCTTTCTTCTCCAGCCACATGGGCGGGGCACTGCCAAAGAACTGAGCAATCACAGCACAACCAGGGCCCTCCTCGCACAGGGCAACACAAAATAAGCAGTGCTGAACAGGGTTAGGGCACATGTGAGCAGGGAGCAGGGAGACCCCGTGCCCAGGCCATGCCTCTACCCCAGGGTCCCCTCTCCCATGACCTCATGGCAGGGGGGAGGAACCCCAACACTTCCGTAGGTGCAGTCTCTCTCCTCCTCCTTGCAGCTGGCTCATGGGCCCACATTCAGGGCCCCCACCTCGGGAGAAAATTCTCCCAATGTGCTCTGATGTTGAAAGAGTCAAGAAGAGAAGAAGGGAAAAAAAACCCCCGAAGTCCCAGGAAAACAAAGTTCAACTCTCCATCTCCCCCCAGAGAAAAGGAGCTGAAAACTGGCTAAAAAGAAACCAAGTTGCTTCCCTCTGCTCTTGCTGCAAGCAGGATGCAGAGGAGTGTGTATGTGTGTCCTTGAACAAACGCTCTGAGAAGTTTGTCCGGTTTTTTTTCCTCTCCCCCCTCTCAGGCTCAGTTGAAAGGCACAGAAATGCACAAAGTTCACTTCTGGGCATAGAGCAGCAATAGGGGATACACATGATAAAGTCACCCCAAGACACAGGGACAGAGAATTCAGTGGAAAGACTCCGAGAATTCTGCTCCCAGAGATCATTCCTGCTCACACTGACCCTTGTAGAAAGGGGACATCGTTCCAGGCAGCCTGTACTGAGCATGTGGCTCCTGAGTGGGGTTTGTTGTTTAGGAAACCTGCTCCGGCTTTTCCATTCTTTCCTTGCAAACAGGAAAACTTCTCCTGGGGCTGTGTGCAGGCAGAGCCCTGAGGAGAGCAGGTGGCACATGGTGCGCTGGGCTGGGACAGCCAGCTGCAGAGCTCAAGGGAAGAAGCCCAAAGTGTCACAATGGCTCCTTGCCTTCCCATGCAACACCTGGGTCACAATGGTCTCCTTGATTCCATGAGGCCCCACTGTGTCACAATGGCTCCTTGGTTCCATCAGGTTCCGCAGTGTCACCATGGTCTCCTTTGATCCGCACTGTCATCATGGACAATTGGTTCCATGAGGCCCCGCAGTGTCACAATGGTCCCTTGGTTCCATAGCTTTTACGTTGTAACAATGGACTCCTTGCTTCTATGAGCTAGCCTGCTTTTTGCAGAGGTGTCTTTGGTTCCAACAAGGCCCCACTGTGTCTCAGTGCACCCTGGCTTCCATGTGGATGTGGAGTATCACAAAGGCTCCTTGGTTCCACCAGGTCCTGCTGTGTCACAATGGGTCCTGTGGTCCCTGAGGCCCTCCAAAGTCATCATGGATGCTTGCTTCCATGAGGTTCCATTATGTGCCAGTGGTCATCTTGGTTCCAGGAGTTTCCTTAGTGTCACAATGCTCTCCATGTTTCCATGATTCCCCACAATGTCACAATGCTCTCCAGGCTTCCATTAGGCCCTGCTTTGCCACAATGGTCCCCTTGTTTCCATGCGGCCTTGCTGTGTCACAATGGACGTACGGTTCCATGATGTTGCGTGGTGTCACCGTGCTCTTCTTGAATCCGCCGTGTAACCATGGACCATTGGTTCCATGCAGCCGTGTCACAATGGGCTCCTTGATTCCATGATTCCCCACGGTGTCACAATGGAGCCTTGTTTCTAGGAGGTTCTGTACTGTCACAATTGCCTCCTTGATGCCATCAGCCCCTGCAGTGTCACAATGGCTCCTTGGTTCCATGAGGAACACAAGAGCTTGGCATAAGCATTGAGCAACAGCTGCTGAACACACCTGGCAACATCTGCTTGCATCAAAAGAGGGCTTCAAGCTGACAATGGCACCAGCAGCTTCCATCTGCAACAGACACCCAGGGAAAGGACAGGCTGTGCCGGTTTGGACAAATGTGGAGGAAAATATCCTCTGATAGAAGGCAGGTTACACCCAGCCCTCCCCCACCAGCTTCGGGAAAAAAGAATTTTCCTGGGAAGAAAGTGAAAGAGATAAAAACTACTTTTTTAACAAACACACAGGAAAAGGATAACAATGCTAAATATTAAAACCTCTCGCTGTGCAGAGAAAGCTGGGATAATTTGAGAGTCCTTCCGTGTTTCGGTGGGGTCTCCTGAAACATCCATAGACAGCGAGGCCCGTGCAAAGAAACAGGGAGCGATTCTTGAGAGAAGTTGCAGAGCTCTTTCTTCTCCAGCCACATGGGCGGGGCACTGCCAAAGAACTGAGCAATCACGGCACAACCAGGGCCCTCCTGGCACAGGGCAACACAAAATAAGCAGTGCTGAACAGGATTAGGGCACATGTGAGCAGGGAGCAGGGAGACCCCGTGCCCAGGCCATGCCTCTACCCCAGGGTCCCCTCTCCCATGACCTCATGGCAGGGGGGAGGAACCCCAACACTTCCGTAGGTGCAGTCTCTCTCCTCCTCCTTGCAGCTGGCTCATGGGCCCACATTCAGGGCCCCCACCTCGGGAGAAAATTCTCCCAATGTGCTCTGATGTTGAAAGAGTCAAGAAGAGAAGAAGGGAAAAAAAACCCCCGAAGTCCCAGGAAAACAAAGTTCAACTCTCCATCTCCCTCCAGAGAAAAGGAGCTGAAAACTGGCTAAAAAGAAACAAAGTTGCTTCCTCTGCTCTTGCTGCAAGCAGGATGCAGAGGAGTGTGTATGTGTGTCCTTGAACAAACGCTCTGAGAAGTTTGTCCGGTTTTTTTTTCCTCTCCCCCCTCTCAGGCTCAGTTGAAAGGCACAGAAATGCACAAAGTTCACTTCTGGGCATAGAGCAGCAATAGGGGGATACACATGATAAAGTCACCCCAAGACACAGGGACAGAGAATTCAGTGGAAAGACTCCGAGAATTCTGCTCCCAGAGATCATTCATTCCTGCTCACACTGACCCTTGTAGAAAGGGGACATCGTTCCCGGCAGCCTGTACTGAGCATGTGGCTCCTGAGTGGGGTTTGTTGTTTAGGAAACCTGCTCCGGCTTTTCCATTCTTTCCTTGCAAACAGGAAAACTTCTCCTGGGGCTGTGTGCAGGCAGAGCCCTGAGGAGAGCAGGTGGCACATGGTGCGCTGGGCTGGGACAGCCAGCTGCAGAGCTCAAGGGAAGAAGCCCAAAGTGTCACAATGGCTCCTTGCCTTCCCATGCAACACCTGGGTCACAATGGTCTCCTTGATTCCATGAGGCCCCACTGTGTCACAATGGCTCCTTGGTTCCATCAGGTTCCGCAGTGTCACCATGGTCTCTTTTGATCCACACTGTCATCATGGACAATTGGTTCCATGAGGCCCCGCAGTGTCACAATGGTCCCTTGCTTCCATAGGTTTGATGTTGTAACAATGGACTCCTTGCTTCTATGAGCTAGCCTGCTTTTTGCAGAGGTGTCTTTGGTTCCAACAAGGCCCCGCTGTGTCTCAGTGCACCCTGGCTTCCATGTGGATCTGGAGTATCACAAAGGCTCCTTGGTTCCACCAGGTCCTGCTGTGTCACAATGGGTCCTGTGGTCCCTGAGGCCCTCCAAAACCATTGTGGAGGCTTGCTTCCATGAGGTTCCATTATGTGCCAGTGGTCATCTTGGTTCCAGGAGTTTCCTTAGTGTCACAATGCTCTCCATGCTTCCATTAGGCCCTGCTTTGCCACAATGGTCCCCTTGTTTCCATGAGGCCCCGCTGTGTCACAATGGACCTATGGTTCCGTGATGTTGCGTGGTGTCACCGTGCTCTTCTTGAATCCGCCGTGTAACCATGGACCATTGGTTCCATGCAGCCGTGTCACAATGGGCTCCTTGATTCCATGATTCCCCACGGTGTCACAATGGAGCCTTGTTTCTAGGAGGTTCTGTACTGTCACAATTGCCTCCTTGATGCCATCAGCCCCTGCAGTGTCACAATGGCTCCTTGGTTCCATGAGGAACACAAGAGCTTGGCATAAGCATTGAGCAACAGCTGCTGAACACACCTGGCAACATCTGCTTGCATCAAAAGAGGGCTTCAAGCTGACAATGGCACCAGCAGCTTCCATCTGCAACAGAGACCCAGGAAAGGACAGGCTGTGCCGGTTTGGACAAATGTGGAGGAAAATATCCTCTGATAGAAGGCAGGTTACACCCAGCCCTCCCCCACCAGCTTCGGGAAAAAAGAATTTTCCTGGGAAGAAAGTGAAAGAGATAAAAACTACTTTTTTAACAAACACACAAGAAAAGGATAACAATGCTAAATATTAAAACCTCTCGCTGTGCAGAGAAAGCTGGGATAATTTGAGAGTCCTTCCGTGTTTCGGTGGGGTCTCCTGAAACATCCATAGACAGCGAGGCCCGTGCAAAGAAACAGGGAGCGATTCTTGAGAGAAGTTGCAGAGCTCTTTCTTCTCCAGCCACATGGGCGGGGCACTGCCAAAGAACTGAGCAATCACGGCACAACCAGGGCCCTCCTGGCACAGGGCAACACAAAATAAGCAGTGCTGAACAGGATTAGGGCACATGTGAGCAGGGAGCAGGGAGACCCCGTGCCCAGGCCATGCCTCTACCCCAGGGTCCCCTCTCCCATGACCTCATGGCAGGGGGGAGGAACCCCATCACTTCCAGAGGTGTAGTCTCTCTCCTCCTCCTTGCAGCTGGCTCATGGGCCCACATTCAGGGCCCCCACCTCGGGAGAAAATTCTCCCAATGTGCTCTGATGTTGAAAGAGTCAAGAAGAGAAGAAGGGAAAAAAAACCCCCGAAGTCCCAGGAAAACAAAGTTCAACTCTCCATCTCCCTCCAGAGAAAAGGAGCTGAAAACTGGCTAAAAAGAAACAAAGTTGCTTCCTCTGCTCTTGCTGCAAGCAGGATGCAGAGGAGTGTGTATGTGTGTCCTTGAACAAACGCTCTGAGAAGTTTGTCTGGCTTTTTTTTCCTCTCCCCCCTCTCAGGCTCAGTTGAAAGGCACAGAAATGCACAAAGTTCACTTCTGGGCATAGAGCAGCAATAGGGGGATACACATGATAAAGTCACCCCAAGACACAGGGACAGAGAATTCAGTGGAAAGACTCCGAGAATTCTGCTCCCAGAGATCATTCATTCCTGCTCACACTGACCCTTGTAGAAAGGGGACATCGTTCCCGGCAGCCTGTACTGAGCATGTGGCTCCTGAGTGGGGTTTGTTGTTTAGGAAACCTGCTCCGGCTTTTCCATTCTTTCCTTGCAAACAGGAAAACTTCTCCTGGGGCTGTGTGCAGGCAGAGCCCTGAGGAGAGCAGGTGGCACATGGTGCGCTGGGCTGGGACAGCCAGCTGCAGAGCTCAAGGGAAGAAGCCCAAAGTGTCACAATGGCTCCTTGCCTTCCCATGCAACACCTGGGTCACAATGGTCTCCTTGATTCCATGAGGCCCCACTGTGTCACAATGGCTCCTTGGTTCCATCGGGTTCCGCAGTGTCACCATGGTCTCCTTTGATCCGCACTGTCATCATGGACAATTGGTTCCATGAGGCCCCGCAGTGTCACAATGGTCCCTTGCTTCCATAGGTTTGATGTTGTAACAAAGGACTCCTTGCTTCTATGAGCTAGCCTGCTTTTTGCAGAGGTGTCTTTGGTTCCAACAAGGCCCCGCTGTGTCTCAGTGCACCCTGGCTTCCATGTGGATGTGGAGTATCACAAAGGCTCCTTGGTTCCACCAGGTCCTGCTGTGTCACAATGGGTCCTGTGGTCCCTGAGGCCCTCCAAAACCATCGTGGAGGCTTGCTTCCATGAGGTTCCATTATGTGCCAGTGGTCATCTTGGTTCCAGGAGTTTCCTTAGTGTCACAATGCTCTCCATGTTTCCATTAGGCCCTGCTTTGCCACAATGGTCCCCTTGTTTCCATGCGGCCTTGCTGTGTCACAATGGACGTACGGTTCCATGATGTTGCGTGGTGTCACCGTGCTCTTCTTGAATCCGCCGTGTAACCATGGACCATTGGTTCCATGCAGCCGTGTCACAATGGGCTCCTTGATTCCATGATTCCCCACGGTGTCACAATGGAGCCTTGTTTCTAGGAGGTTCTGTACTGTCACAATTGCCTCCTTGATGCCATCAGCCCCTGCAGTGTCACAATGGCTCCTTGGTTCCATGAGGAACACAAGAGCTTGGCATAAGCATTGAGCAACAGCTGCTGAACACACCTGGCAACATCTGCTTGCATCAAAAGAGGGCTTCAAGCTGACAATGGCACCAGCAGCTTCCATCTGCAACAGAGACCCAGGAAAGGACAGGCTGTGCCGGTTTGGACAAATGTGGAGGAAAATATCCTCTTATAGAAGGCAGGTTACACCCAGCCCTCCCCCACCAGGTTTTTGGAAAAAAGAACTTTCCTGGGAAGAAAGTGAAAGAGATAAAACCTATTTTTTTAACAAACACACAGGAAAAGGATAACAATGCTAAATATTAAAACCTCTCGCTGTGCAGAGAAAGCTGGGATAATTTGAGAGTCCTTCTGTGTTTCGGTGGGGTCTCCTGAAACATCCATAGACAGCGAGGCCCGTGCAAAGAAACAGGGAGCGATTCTTGAGAGAAGTTTCAGAGCTCTTTCTTCTCCAGCCACATGGGCGGGGCACTGCCAAAGAACTGAGCAATCACAGCACAACCAGGGCCCTCCTGGCACAGGGCAACACAAAATAAGCAGTGCTGAACAGGGTTAGGGCACATGTGAGCAGGGAGCAGGGAGACCCCGTGCCCAGGCCATGCCTCTACCCCAGGGTCCCCTCTCCCATGACCTCATGGCAGGGGGGAGGAACCCCAACACTTCCGTAGGTGCAGTCTCTCTCCTCCTCCTTGCAGCTGGCTCATGGGCCCACATTCAGGGCCCCCACCTCGGGAGAAAATTCTCCCAATGTGGTCTGATGTTGAAACAGTCAAGAAGAGAAGAAGGGAAAAAAAACCCCCGAAGTCCCAGGAAAACAAAGTTCAACTCTCCATCTCCCCCCAGAGAAAAGGAGCTGAAAACTGGCTAAAAAGAAACAAAGTTGCTTCCCTCTGCTCTTGCTGCAAGCAGGATGCAGAGGAGTGTGTATGTGTGTCCTTGAACAAACGCTCTGAGAAGTTTGTCTGGCTTTTTTTTCCTCTCCCCCCTCTCAGGCTCAGTTGAAAGGCACAGAAATGCACAAAGTTCACTTCTGGGCATAGAGCAGCAATAGGGGGATACACATGATAAAGTCACCCCAAGACACAGGGACAGAGAATTCAGTGGAAAGACTCCGAGAATTCTGCTCCCAGAGATCATTCATTCCTGCTCACACTGACCCTTGTAGAAAGGGGACATCGTTCCCGGCAGCCTGTACTGAGCATGTGGCTCCTGAGTGGGGTTTGTTGTTTAGGAAACCTGCTCCGGCTTTTCCATTCTTTCCTTGCAAACAGGAAAACTTCTCCTGGGGCTGTGTGCAGGCAGAGCCCTGAGGAGAGCAGGTGGCACATGGTGCGCTGGGCTGGGACAGCCAGCTGCAGAGCTCAAGGGAAGAAGCCCAAAGTGTCACAATGGCTCCTTGCCTTCCCATGCAACACCTGGGTCACAATGGTCTCCTTGATTCCATGAGGCCCCACTGTGTCACAATGGCTCCTTGGTTCCATCAGGTTCCGCAGTGTCACCATGGTCTCCTTTGATCCGCACTGTCATCATGGACAATTGGTTCCATGAGGCCCCGCAGTGTCACAATGGTCCCTTGGTTGCATAGCTTTTACGTTGTAACAATGGACTCCTTGCTTCTATGAGCTAGCCTGCTTTTTGCAGAGGTGTCTTTGGTTCCAACAAGGCCCCACTGTGTCTCAGTGCACCCTGGCTTCCATGTGGATCTGGAGTATCACAAAGGCTCCTTGGTTCCACCAGGTCCTGCTGTGTCACAATGGGTCCTGTGGTCCCTGAGGCCCTCCAAAGTCATCATGGATGCTTGCTTCCATGAGGTTCCATTATGTGCCAGTGGTCATCTTGGTTCCAGGAGTTTCCTTAGTGTCACAATGCTCTCCATGTTTCCATGATTCCCCACAATGTCACAATGCTCTCCAGGCTTCCATTAGGCCCTGCTTTGCCACAATGGTCCCCTTGTTTCCATGCGGCCTTGCTGTGTCACAATGGACGTACGGTTCCATGATGTTGCGTGGTGTCACCGTGCTCTTCTTGAATCCGCAGTGTAACCATGGACCATTGGTTCCATGCAGCCGTGTCACAATGGGCTCCTTGATTCCATGATTCCCCACGGTGTCACAATGGAGCCTTGTTTCTAGGAGGTTCTGTACTGTCACAATTGCCTCCTTGATGCCATCAGCCCCTGCAGTGTCACAATGGCTCCTTGGTTCCATGAGGAACACAAGAGCTTGGCATAAGCATTGAGCAACAGCTGCTGAACACACCTGGCAACATCTGCTTGCATCAAAAGAGGGCTTCAAGCTGACAATGGCACCAGCAGCTTCCATCTGCAACAGAGACCCAGGGAAAGGACAGGCTGTGCCGGTTTGGACAAATGTGGAGGAAAATATCCTCTGATAGAAGGCAGGTTACACCCAGCCCTCCCCCACCAGCTTCGGGAAAAAAGAATTTTCCTGGGAAGAAAGTGAAAGAGATAAAAACTACTTTTTTAACAAACACACAGGAAAAGGATAACAATGCTAAATATTAAAACCTCTCGCTGTGCAGAGAAAGCTGGGATAATTTGAGAGTCCTTCCGTGTTTCGGTGGGGTCTCCTGAAACATCCATAGACAGCGAGGCCCGTGCAAAGAAACAGGGAGCGATTCTTGAGAGAAGTTGCAGAGCTCTTTCTTCTCCAGCCACATGGGCGGGGCACTGCCAAAGAACTGAGCAATCACGGCACAACCAGGGCCCTCCTGGCACAGGGCAACACAAAATAAGCAGTGCTGAACAGGATTAGGGCACATGTGAGCAGGGAGCAGGGAGACCCCGTGCCCAGGCCATGCCTCTACCCCAGGGTCCCCTCTCCCATGACCTCATGGCAGGGGGGAGGAACCCCAACACTTCCGTAGGTGCAGTCTCTCTCCTCCTCCTTGCAGCTGGCTCATGGGCCCACATTCAGGGCCCCCACCTCGGGAGAAAATTCTCCCAATGTGCTCTGATGTTGAAAGAGTCAAGAAGAGAAGAAGGGAAAAAAAACCCCCGAAGTCCCAGGAAAACAAAGTTCAACCCTCCATCTCCCTCCAGAGAAAAGGAGCTGAAAACTGGCTAAAAAGAAACAAAGTTGCTTCCTCTGCTCTTGCTGCAAGCAGGATGCAGAGGAGTGTGTATGTGTGTCCTTGAACAAACGCTCTGAGAAGTTTGTCTGGCTTTTTTTTCCTCTCCCCCCTCTCAGGCTCAGTTGAAAGGCACAGAAATGCACAAAGTTCACTTCTGGGCATAGAGCAGCAATAGGGGGATACACATGATAAAGTCACCCCAAGACACAGGGAGAGAGAATTCAGTGGAAAGACTCCGAGAATTCTGCTCCCAGAGATCATTCATTCCTGCTCACACTGACCCTTGTAGAAAGGGGACATCGTTCCCGGCAGCCTGTACTGAGCATGTGGCTCCTGAGTGGGGTTTGTTGTTTAGGAAACCTGCTCCGGCTTTTCCATTCTTTCCTTGCAAACAGGAAAACTTCTCCTGGGGCTGTGTGCAGGCAGAGCCCTGAGGAGAGCAGGTGGCACATGGTGCGCTGGGCTGGGACAGCCAGCTGCAGAGCTCAAGGGAAGAAGCCCAAAGTGTCACAATGGCTCCTTGCCTTCCCATGCAACACCTGGGTCACAATGGTCTCCTTGATTCCATGAGGCCCCACTGTGTCACAATGGCTCCTTGGTTCCATCAGGTTCCGCAGTGTCACCATGGTCTCTTTTGATCCACACTGTCATCATGGACAATTGGTTCCATGAGGCCCCGCAGTGTCACAATGGTCCCTTGCTTCCATAGGTTTGATGTTGTAACAAAGGACTCCTTGCTTCTATGAGCTAGCCTGCTTTTTGCAGAGGTGTCTTTGGTTCCAACAAGGCCCCGCTGTGTCTCAGTGCACCCTGGCTTCCATGTGGATCTGGAGTATCACAAAGGCTCCTTGGTTCCACCAGGTCCTGCTGTGTCACAATGGGTCCTGTGGTCCCTGAGGCCCTCCAAAACCATTGTGGAGGCTTGCTTCCATGAGGTTCCATTATGTGCCAGTGGTCATCTTGGTTCCAGGAGTTTCCTTAGTGTCACAATGCTCTCCATGCTTCCATTAGGCCCTGCTTTGCCACAATGGTCCCCTTGTTTCCATGAGGCCCCGCTGTGTCACAATGGACCTATGGTTCCGTGATGTTGCGTGGTGTCACCGTGCTCTTCTTGAATCCGCCGTGTTACCATGGACCATTGGTTCCATGCAGCCGTGTCACAATGGGCTCCTTGATTCCATGATTCCCCACGGTGTCACAATGGAGCCTTGTTTCTAGGAGGTTCTGTACTGTCACAATTGCCTCCTTGATGCCATCAGCCCCTGCAGTGTCACAATGGCTCCTTGGTTCCATGAGGAACACAAGAGCTTGGCATAAGCATTGAGCAACAGCTGCTGAACACACCTGGCAACATCTGCTTGCATCAAAAGAGGGCTTCAAGCTGACAATGGCACCAGCAGCTTCCATCTGCAACAGAGACCCAGGAAAGGACAGGCTGTGCCGGTTTGGACAAATGTGGAGGAAAATATCCTCTTATAGAAGGCAGGTTACACCCAGCCCTCCCCCACCAGGTTTTTGGAAAAAAGAACTTTCCTGGGAAGAAAGTGAAAGAGATAAAAACTACTTTTTTAACAAACACACAGGAAAAGGATAACAATGCTAAATATTAAAACCTCTCGCTGTGCAGAGAAAGCTGGGATAATTTGAGAGTCCTTCTGTGTTTCGGTGGGGTCTCCTGAAACATCCATAGACAGCGAGGCCCGTGCAAAGAAACAGGGAGCGATTCTTGAGAGAAGTTTCAGAGCTCTTTCTTCTCCAGCCACATGGGCGGGGCACTGCCAAAGAACTGAGCAATCACAGCACAACCAGGGCCCTCCTGGCACAGGGCAACACAAAATAAGCAGTGCTGAACAGGATTAGGGCACATGTGAGCAGGGAGCAGGGAGACCCCGTGCCCAGGCCATGCCTCTACCCCAGGGTCCCCTCTCCCATGACCGCATGGCGGGAGGGAGGAACCCCAACACTTCCGTAGGTGTAGTCTCTCTCCTCCTCCTTGCAGCTGGCTCGTGGGCCCACATTCAGGGCCCCCACCTCGGGAGAAAATTCTCCCAATGTGCTCTGATGTTGAAAGAGTCAAGAAGAGAAGAAGGGAAAAAAAACCCCCGAAGTCCCAGGAAAACAAAGTTCAACTCTCCATCTCCCCCCAGAGAAAAGGAGCTGAAAACTGGCTAAAAAGAAACAAAGTTGCTTCCCTCTGCTCTTGCTGCAAGCAGGATGCAGAGGAGTGTGTATGTGTGTCCTTGAACAAACGCTCTGAGAAGTTTGTCCGGTTTTTTTTCCTCTCCCCCCTCTCAGGCTCAGTTGAAAGGCACAGAAATGCACAAAGTTCACTTCTGGGCATAGAGCAGCAATAGGGGATACACATGATAAAGTCACCCCAAGACACAGGGACAGAGAATTCAGTGGAAAGACTCCGAGAATTCTGCTCCCAGAGATCATTCCTGCTCACACTGACCCTTGTAGAAAGGGGACATCATTCCAGGCAGCCTGTACTGAGCATGTGGCTTCTGAGTGGGGTTTGTTGTTTAGGAAACCTGCTCCGGCTTTTCCATTCTTTCCTTGCAAACAGGAAAACTTCTCCTGGGGCTGTGTGCAGGCAGAGCCCTGAGGAGAGCAGGTGGCACATGGTGCGCTGGGCTGGGACAGCCAGCTGCAGAGCTCAAGGGAAGAAGCCCAAAGTGTCACAATGGCTCCTTGCCTTCCCATGCAACACCTGGGTCACAATGGTCTCCTTGATTCCATGAGGCCCCACTGTGTCACAATGGCTCCTTGGTTCCATCAGGTTCCGCAGTGTCACCATGGTCTCCTTTGATCCGCACTGTGATCATGGACAATTGGTTCCATGAGGCCCCGCAGTGTCACAATGGTCCCTTGCTTCCATAGGTTTGATGTTGTAACAATGGACTCCTTGCTTCTATGAGCTAGCCTGCTTTTTGCAGAGGTGTCTTTGGTTCCAACAAGGCCCCGCTGTGTCTCAGTGCACCCTGGCTTCCATGTGGATCTGGAGTATCACAAAGGCTCCTTGGTTCCACCAGGTCCTGCTGTGTCACAATGGGTCCTGTGGTCCCTGAGGCCCTCCAAAGTCATCATGGATGCTTGCTTCCATGAGGTTCCATTATGTGCCAGTGGTCATCTTGGTTCCAGGAGTTTCCTTAGTGTCACAATGCTCTCCATGTTTCCATGATTCCCCACAATGTCACAATGCTCTCCAGGCTTCCATTAGGCCCTGCTTTGCCACAATGGTCCCCTTGTTTCCATGCGGCCTTGCTGTGTCACAATGGACGTACGGTTCCATGATGTTGCGTGGTGTCACCGTGCTCTTCTTGAATCCGCCGTGTAACCATGGACCATTGGTTCCATGCAGCCGTGTCACAATGGGCTCCTTGATTCCATGATTCCCCACGGTGTCACAATGGAGCCTTGTTTCTAGGAGGTTCTGTACTGTCACAATTGCCTCCTTGATGCCATCAGCCCCTGCAGTGTCACAATGGCTCCTTGGTTCCATGAGGAACACAATAGCTTGGCATAAGCATTGAGCAACAGCTGCTGAACACACCTGGCAACATCTGCTTGCATCAAAAGAGGGCTTCAAGCTGACAATGGCACCAGCAGCTTCCATCTGCAACAGACACCCAGGGAAAGGACAGGCTGTGCCGGTTTGGACAAATGTGGAGGAAAATATCCTCTGATAGAAGGCAGGTTACACCCAGCCCTCCCCCACCAGCTTCGGGAAAAAAGAATTTTCCTGGGAAGAAAGTGAAAGAGATAAAAACTACTTTTTTAACAAACACACAGGAAAAGGATAACAATGCTAAATATTAAAACCTCTCGCTGTGCAGAGAAAGCTGGGATAATTTGAGAGTCCTTCTGTGTTTCGGTGGGGTCTCCTGAAACATCCATAGACAGCGAGGCCCGTGCAAAGAAATAGGGAGCGATTCTTGAGAGAAGTTTCAGAGCTCTTTCTTCTCCAGCCACATGGGCGGGGCACTGCCAAAGAACTGAGCAATCACGGCACAACCAGGGCCCTCCTCACACAGGGCAACACAAAATAAGCAGTGCTGAACAGGATTAGGGCACATGTGAGCAGGGAGCAGGGAGACCCCGTGCCCAGGCCATGCCTCTACCCCAGGGTCCCCTCTCCCATGACCTCATGGCAGGGGGGAGGAACCCCAACACTTCCGTAGGTGTAGTCTCTCTCCTCCTCCTTGCAGCTGGCTCATGGGCCCACATTCAGGGCCCCCACCTCGGGAGAAAATTCTCCCAATGTGCTCTGATGTTGAAAGAGTCAAGAAGAGAAGAAGGGAAAAAAAACCCCCGAAGTCCCAGGAAAACAAAGTTCAACTCTCCATCTCCCCCCAGAGAAAAGGAGCTGAAAACTGGCTAAAAAGAAACAAAGTTGCTTCCTCTGCTCTTGCTGCAAGCAGGATGCAGAGGAGTGTGTATGTGTGTCCTTGAACAAACGCTCTGAGAAGTTTGTCTGGCTTTTTTTTCCTCTCCCCCCTCTCAGGCTCAGTTGAAAGGCACAGAAATGCACAAAGTTCACTTCTGGGCATAGAGCAGCAATAGGGGGATACACATGATAAAGTCACCCCAAGACACAGGGACAGAGAATTCAGTGGAAAGACTCCGAGAATTCTGCTCCCAGAGATCATTCATTCCTGCTCACACTGACCCTTGTAGAAAGGGGACATCGTTCCAGGCAGCCTGTACTGAGCATGTGGCTCCTGAGTGGGGTTTGTTGTTTAGGAAACCTGCTCCGGCTTTTCCATTCTTTCCTTGCAAACAGGAAAACTTCTCCTGGGGCTGTGTGCAGGCAGAGCCCTGAGGAGAGCAGGTGGCACATGGTGCGCTGGGCTGGGACAGCCAGCTGCAGAGCTCAAGGGAAGAAGCCCAAAGTGTCACAATGGCTCCTTGCCTTCCCATGCAACACCTGGGTCACAATGGTCTCCTTGATTCCATGAGGCCCCACTGTGTCACAATGGCTCCTTGGTTCCATCAGGTTCCGCAGTGTCACCATGGTCTCTTTTGATCCGCACTGTCATCATGGACAATTGGTTCCATGAGGCCCCGCAGTGTCACATTGGTCTATTGCTTCCATAGGTTTGATGTTGTAACAAAGGACTCCTTGCTTCTATGAGCTAGCCTGCTTTTTGCAGAGGTGTCTTTGGTTCCAACAAGGCCCCGCTGTGTCTCAGTGCACCCTGGCTTCCATGTGGATGTGGAGTATCACAAAGGCTCCTTGGTTCCACCAGGTCCTGCTGTGTCACAATGGGTCCTGTGGTCCCTGAGGCCCTCCAAAACCATCGTGGAGGCTTGCTTCCATGAGGTTCCATTATGTGCCAGTGGTCATCTTGGTTCCAGGAGTTTCCTTAGTGTCACAATGCTCTCCATGTTTCCATGATTCCCCACAATGTCACAATGCTCTCCAGGCTTCCATTAGGCCCTGCTTTGCCACAATGGTCCCCTTGTTTCCATGCGGCCTTGCTGTGTCACAATGGACGTACGGTTCCATGATGTTGCGTGGTGTCACCGTGCTCTTCTTGAATCCGCCGTGTAACCATGGACCATTGGTTCCATGCAGCCGTGTCACAATGGGCTCCTTGATTCCATGATTCCCCACGGTGTCACAATGGAGCCTTGTTTCTAGGAGGTTCTGTACTGTCACAATTGCCTCATTGATGCCATCAGCCCCTGCAGTGTCACAATGGCTCCTTGGTTCCATGAGGAACACAATAGCTTGGCATAAGCATTGAGCAACAGCTGCTGAACACACCTGGCAACATCTGCTTGCATCAAAAGAGGGCTTCAAGCTGACAATGGCACCAGCAGCTTCCATCTGCAACAGAGACCCAGGGAAAGGACAGGCTGTGCCGGTTTGGACAAATGTGGAGGAAAATATCCTCTGATAGAAGGCAGGTTACACCCAGCCCTCCCCCACCAGCTTCGGGAAAAAAGAATTTTCCTGGGAAGAAAGTGAAAGAGATAAAAACTACTTTTTTAACAAACACACAGGAAAAGGATAACAATGCTAAATATTAAAAGCTCTCGCTGTGCAGAGAAAGCTGGGATAATTTGAGAGTCCTTCCGTGTTTCGGTGGGGTCTCCTGAAACATCCATAGACAGCGAGGCCCGTGCAAAGAAACAGGGAGCGATTCTTGAGAGAAGTTTCAGAGCTCTTTCTTCTCCAGCCACATGGGCGGGGCACTGCCAAAGAACTGAGCAATCACGGCACAACCAGGGCCCTCCTGGCACAGGGCAACACAAAATAAGCAGTGCTGAACAGGATTAGGGCACATGTGAGCAGGGAGCAGGGAGACCCCGTGCCCTGGCCATGCCTCTACCCCAGGGTCCCCTCTCCCATGACCTCATGGCAGGGGGGAGGAACCCCAACACTTCCGTAGGTGTAGTCTCTCTCCTCCTCCTTGCAGCTGGCTCATGGGCCCACATTCAGGGCCCCCACCTCGGGAGAAAATTCTCCCAATGTGCTCTGATGTTGAAAGAGTCAAGAAGAGAAGAAGGGAAAAAAAACCCCCGAAGTCCCAGGAAAACAAAGTTCAACTCTCCATCTCCCTCCAGAGAAAAGGAGCTGAAAACTGGCTAAAAAGAAACAAAGTTGCTTCCTCTGCTCTTGCTGCAAGCAGGATGCAGAGGAGTGTGTATGTGTGTCCTTGAACAAACGCTCTGAGAAGTTTGTCTGGCTTTTTTTTCCTCTCCCCCCTCTCAGGCTCAGTTGAAAGGCACAGAAATGCACAAAGTTCACTTCTGGGCATAGAGCAGCAATAGGGGGATACACATGATAAAGTCACCCCAAGACACAGGGACAGAGAATTCAGTGGAAAGACTCCGAGAATTCTGCTCCCAGAGATCATTCATTCCTGCTCACACTGACCCTTGTAGAAAGGGGACATCGTTCCCGGCAGCCTGTACTGAGCATGTGGCTCCTGAGTGGGGTTTGTTGTTTAGGAAACCTGCTCCGGCTTTTCCATTCTTTCCTTGCAAACAGGAAAACTTCTCCTGGGGCTGTGTGCAGGCAGAGCCCTGAGGAGAGCAGGTGGCACATGGTGCGCTGGGCTGGGACAGCCAGCTGCAGAGCTCAAGGGAAGAAGCCCAAAGTGTCACAATGGCTCCTTGCCTTCCCATGCAACACCTGGGTCACAATGGTCTCCTTGATTCCATGAGGCCCCACTGTGTCGCAATGGCTCCTTGGTTCCATCAGGTTCCGCAGTGTCACCATGGTCTCTTTTGATCCGCACTGTCATCATGGACAATTGGTTCCATGAGGCCCCGCAGTGTCACATTGGTCCCTTGCTTCCATAGGTTTGATGTTGTAACAAAGGACTCCTTGCTTCTATGAGCTAGCCTGCTTTTTGCAGAGGTGTCTTTGGTTCCAACAAGGCCCCACTGTGTCTCAGTGCACCCTGGCTTCCATGTGGATGTGGAGTATCACAAAGGCTCCTTGGTTCCACCAGGTCCTGCTGTGTCACAATGGGTCCTGTGGTCCCTGAGGCCCTCCAAAACCATCGTGGAGGCTTGCTTCCATGAGGTTCCATTATGTGCCAGTGGTCATCTTGGTTCCAGGAGTTTCCTTAGTGTCACAATGCTCTCCATGCTTCCATTAGGCCCTGCTTTGCCACAATGGTCCCCTTGTTTCCATGAGGCCCCGCTGTGTCACAATGGACCTATGGTTCCGTGATGTTGCGTGGTGTCACCGTGCTCTTCTTGAATCCGCCGTGTAACCATGGACCATTGGTTCCATGCAGCCGTGTCACAATGGGCTCCTTGATTCCATGATTCCCCACGGTGTCACAATGGAGCCTTGTTTCTAGGAGGTTCTGTACTGTCACAATTGCCTCATTGATGCCATCAGCCCCTGCAGTGTCACAATGGCTCCTTGGTTCCATGAGGAACACAAGAGCTTGGCATAAGCATTGAGCAACAGCTGCTGAACACACCTGGCAACATCTGCTTGCATCAAAAGAGGGCTTCAAGCTGACAATGGCACCAGCAGCTTCCATCTGCAACAGAGACCCAGGAAAGGACAGGCTGTGCCGGTTTGGACAAATGTGGAGGAAAATATCCTCTTATAGAAGGCAGGTTACACCCAGCCCTCCCCCACCAGGTTTTTGGAAAAAAGAACTTTCCTGGGAAGAAAGTGAAAGAGATAAAACCTATTTTTTTAACAAACACACAGGAAAAGGATAACAATGCTAAATATTAAAACCTCTTGCTGTGCAGAGAAAGCTGGGATAATTTGAGAGTCCTTCTGTGTTTCGGTGGGGTCTCCTGAAACATCCATAGACAGCGAGGCCCGTGCAAAGAAACAGGGAGCGATTCTTGAGAGAAGTTGCAGAGCTCTTTCTTCTCCAGCCACATGGGCGGGGCACTGCCAAAGAACTGAGCAATCACAGCACAACCAGGGCCCTCCTGGCACAGGGCAACACAAAATAAGCAGTGCTGAACAGGATTAGGGCACATGTGAGCAGGGAGCAGGGAGACCCCGTGCCCAGGCCATGCCTCTACCCAGGGTCCCCTCTCCCATGACCTCATGGCAGGGGGGAGGAACCCCAACACTTCCGTAGGTGCAGTCTCTCTCCTCCTCCTTGCAGCTGGCTCATGGGCCCACATTCAGGGCCCCCACCTCGGGAGAAAATTCTCCCAATGTGCTCTGATGTTGAAAGAGTCAAGAAGAGAAGAAGGGAAAAAAAACCCCCGAAGTCCCAGGAAAACAAAGTTCAACTCTCCATCTCCCCCCAGAGAAAAGGAGCTGAAAACTGGCTAAAAAGAAACAAAGTTGCTTCCTCTGCTCTTGCTGCAAGCAGGATGCAGAGGAGTGTGTATGTGTGTCCTTGAACAAACGCTCTGAGAAGTTTGTCCGGTTTTTTTTCCTCTCCCCCCTCTCAGGCTCAGTTGAAAGGCACAGAAATGCACAAAGTTCACTTCTGGGCATAGAGCAGCAATAGGGGATACACATGATAAAGTCACCCCAAGACACAGGGAGAGAGAATTCAGTGGAAAGACTCCGAGAATTCTGCTCCCAGAGATCATTCCTGCTCACACTGACCCTTGTAGAAAGGGGACATCGTTCCAGGCAGCCTGTACTGAGCATGTGGCTCCTGAGTGGGGTTTGTTGTTTAGGAAACCTGCTCCGGCTTTTCCATTCTTTCCTTGCAAACAGGAAAACTTCTCCTGGGGCTGTGTGCAGGCAGAGCCCTGAGGAGAGCAGGTGGCACATGGTGCGCTGGGCTGGGACAGCCAGCTGCAGAGCTCAAGGGAAGAAGCCCAAAGTGTCACAATGGCTCCTTGCCTTCCCATGCAACACCTGGGTCACAATGGTCTCCTTGATTCCATGAGGCCCCACTGTGTCACAATGGCTCCTTGGTTCCATCAGGTTCCGCAGTGTCACCATGGTCTCCTTTGATCCGCACTGTCATCATGGACAATTGGTTCCATGAGGCCCCGCAGTGTCACAATGGTCCCTTGGTTCCATAGCTTTTACGTTGTAACAATGGACTCCTTGCTTCTATGAGCTAGCCTGCTTTTTGCAGAGGTGTCTTTGGTTCCAACAAGGCCCCACTGTGTCTCAGTGCACCCTGGCTTCCATGTGGATGTGGAGTATCACAAAGGCTCCTTGGTTCCACCAGGTCCTGCTGTGTCACAATGGGTCCTGTGGTCCCTGAGGCCCTCCAAAACCATCATGGATGCTTGCTTCCATGAGGTTCCATTATGTGCCAGTGGTCATCTTGGTTCCAGGAGTTTCCTTAGTGTCACAATGCTCTCCATGTTTCCATGATTCCCCACAATGTCACAATGCTCTCCAGGCTTCCATTAGGCCCTGCTTTGCCACAATGGTCCCCTTGTTTCCATGCGGCCTTGCTGTGTCACAATGGACCTACGGTTCCATGATGTTGCGTGGTGTCACCGTGCTCTTCTTGAATCCGCCGTGTAACCATGGACCATTGGTTCCATGCAGCCGTGTCACAATGGGCTCCTTGATTCCATGATTCCCCACGGTGTCACAATGGAGCCTTGTTTCTAGGAGGTTCTGTACTGTCACAATTGCCTCCTTGATGCCATCAGCCCCTGCAGTGTCACAATGGCTCCTTGGTTCCATGAGGAACACAAGAGCTTGGCATAAGCATTGAGCAACAGCTGCTGAACACACCTGGCAACATCTGCTTGCATCAAAAGAGGGCTTCAAGCTGACAATGGCACCAGCAGCTTCCATCTGCAACAGAGACCCAGGAAAGGACAGGCTGTGCCGGTTTGGACAAATGTGGAGGAAAATATCCTCTTATAGAAGGCAGGTTACACCCAGCCCTCCCCCACCAGGTTTTTGGAAAAAAGAACTTTCCTGGGAAGAAAGTGAAAGAGATAAAACCTATTTTTTTAACAAACACACAGGAAAAGGATAACAATGCTAAATATTAAAACCTCTCGCTGTGCAGAGAAAGCTGGGATAATTTGAGAGTCCTTCTGTGTTTCGGTGGGGTCTCCTGAAACATCCATAGACAGCGAGGCCCGTGCAAAGAAACAGGGAGCGATTCTTGAGAGAAGTTGCAGAGCTCTTTCTTCTCCAGCCACATGGGCGGGGCACTGCCAAAGAACTGAGCAATCACAGCACAACCAGGGCCCTCCTGGCACAGGGCAACACAAAATAAGCAGTGCTGAACAGGATTAGGGCACATGTGAGCAGGGAGCAGGGAGACCCCGTGCCCAGGCCATGCCTCTACCCAGGGTCCCCTCTCCCATGACCTCATGGCAGGGGGGAGGAACCCCAACACTTCCGTAGGTGCAGTCTCTCTCCTCCTCCTTGCAGCTGGCTCATGGGCCCACATTCAGGGCCCCCACCTCGGGAGAAAATTCTCCCAATGTGCTCTGATGTTGAAAGAGTCAAGAAGAGAAGAAGGGAAAAAAAACCCCCGAAGTCCCAGGAAAACAAAGTTCAACTCTCCATCTCCCCCCAGAGAAAAGGAGCTGAAAACTGGCTAAAAAGAAACAAAGTTGCTTCCTCTGCTCTTGCTGCAAGCAGGATGCAGAGGAGTGTGTATGTGTGTCCTTGAACAAACGCTCTGAGAAGTTTGTCCGGTTTTTTTTCCTCTCCCCCCTCTCAGGCTCAGTTGAAAGGCACAGAAATGCACAAAGTTCACTTCTGGGCATAGAGCAGCAATAGGGGATACACATGATAAAGTCACCCCAAGACACAGGGAGAGAGAATTCAGTGGAAAGACTCCGAGAATTCTGCTCCCAGAGATCATTCCTGCTCACACTGACCCTTGTAGAAAGGGGACATCGTTCCAGGCAGCCTGTACTGAGCATGTGGCTCCTGAGTGGGGTTTGTTGTTTAGGAAACCTGCTCCGGCTTTTCCATTCTTTCCTTGCAAACAGGAAAACTTCTCCTGGGGCTGTGTGCAGGCAGAGCCCTGAGGAGAGCAGGTGGCACATGGTGCGCTGGGCTGGGACAGCCAGCTGCAGAGCTCAAGGGAAGAAGCCCAAAGTGTCACAATGGCTCCTTGCCTTCCCATGCAACACCTGGGTCACAATGGTCTCCTTGATTCCATGAGGCCCCACTGTGTCACAATGGCTCCTTGGTTCCATCAGGTTCCGCAGTGTCACCATGGTCTCCTTTGATCCGCACTGTCATCATGGACAATTGGTTCCATGAGGCCCCGCAGTGTCACAATGGTCCCTTGGTTCCATAGCTTTTACGTTGTAACAATGGACTCCTTGCTTCTATGAGCTAGCCTGCTTTTTGCAGAGGTGTCTTTGGTTCCAACAAGGCCCCACTGTGTCTCAGTGCACCCTGGCTTCCATGTGGATGTGGAGTATCACAAAGGCTCCTTGGTTCCACCAGGTCCTGCTGTGTCACAATGGGTCCTGTGGTCCCTGAGGCCCTCCAAAACCATCATGGATGCTTGCTTCCATGAGGTTCCATTATGTGCCAGTGGTCATCTTGGTTCCAGGAGTTTCCTTAGTGTCACAATGCTCTCCATGTTTCCATGATTCCCCACAATGTCACAATGCTCTCCAGGCTTCCATTAGGCCCTGCTTTGCCACAATGGTCCCCTTGTTTCCATGCGGCCTTGCTGTGTCACAATGGACGTACGGTTCCATGATGTTGCGTGGTGTCACCGTGCTCTTCTTGAATCCGCCGTGTAACCATGGACCATTGGTTCCATGCAGCCGTGTCACAATGGGCTCCTTGATTCCATGATTCCCCACGGTGTCACAATGGAGCCTTGTTTCTAGGAGGTTCTGTACTGTCACAATTGCCTCCTTGATGCCATCAGCCCCTGCAGTGTCACAATGGCTCCTTGGTTCCATGAGGAACACAAGAGCTTGGCATAAGCATTGAGCAACAGCTGCTGAACACACCTGGCAACATCTGCTTGCATCAAAAGAGGGCTTCAAGCTGACAATGGCACCAGCAGCTTCCATCTGCAACAGACACCCAGGGAAAGGACAGGCTGTGCCGGTTTGGACAAATGTGGAGGAAAATATCCTCTGATAGAAGGCAGGTTACACCCAGCCCTCCCCCACCAGCTTCGGGAAAAAAGAATTTTCCTGGGAAGAAAGTGAAAGAGATAAAAACTACTTTTTTAACAAACACACAGGAAAAGGATAACAATGCTAAATATTAAAACCTCTCGCTGTGCAGAGAAAGCTGGGATAATTTGAGAGTCCTTCCGTGTTTCGGTGGGGTCTCCTGAAACATCCATAGACAGCGAGGCCCGTGCAAAGAAACAGGGAGCGATTCTTGAGAGAAGTTTCAGAGCTCTTTCTTCTCCAGCCACATGGGCGGGGCACTGCCAAAGAACTGAGCAATCACGGCACAACCAGGGCCCTCCTGGCACAGGGCAACACAAAATAAGCAGTGCTGAACAGGATTAGGGCACATGTGAGCAGGGAGCAGGGAGACCCCGTGCCCAGGCCATGCCTCTACCCCAGGGTCCCCTCTCCCATGACCTCATGGCAGGGGGGAGGAACCCCAACACTTCCGTAGGTGCAGTCTCTCTCCTCCTCCTTGCAGCTGGCTCATGGGCCCACATTCAGGGCCCCCACCTCGGGAGAAAATTCTCCCAATGTGCTCTGATGTTGAAAGAGTCAAGAAGAGAAGAAGGGAAAAAAAACCCCCGAAGTCCCAGGAAAACAAAGTTCAACTCTCCATCTCCCTCCAGAGAAAAGGAGCTGAAAACTGGCTAAAAAGAAACAAAGTTGCTTCCTCTGCTCTTGCTGCAAGCAGGATGCAGAGGAGTGTGTATGTGTGTCCTTGAACAAACGCTCTGAGAAGTTTGTCTGGCTTTTTTTTCCTCTCCCCCCTCTCAGGCTCAGTTGAAAGGCACAGAAATGCACAAAGTTCACTTCTGGGCATAGAGCAGCAATAGGGGGATACACATGATAAAGTCACCCCAAGACACAGGGACAGAGAATTCAGTGGAAAGACTCCGAGAATTCTGCTCCCAGAGATCATTCATTCCTGCTCACACTGACCCTTGTAGAAAGGGGACATCGTTCCAGGCAGCCTGTACTGAGCATGTGGCTCCTGAGTGGGGTTTGTTGTTTAGGAAACCTGCTCCGGCTTTTCCATTCTTTCCTTGCAAACAGGAAAACTTCTCCTGGGGCTGTGTGCAGGCAGAGCCCTGAGGAGAGCAGGTGGCACATGGTGCGCTGGGCTGGGACAGCCAGCTGCAGAGCTCAAGGGAAGAAGCCCAAAGTGTCACAATGGCTCCTTGCCTTCCCATGCAACACCTGGGTCACAATGGTCTCCTTGATTCCATGAGGCCCCACTGTGTCACAATGGCTCCTTGGTTCCATCAGGTTCCGCAGTGTCACCATGGTCTCCTTTGATCCGCACTGTCATCATGGACAATTGGTTCCATGAGGCCCCGCAGTGTCACAATGGTCCCTTGCTTCCATAGGTTTGATGTTGTAACAAAGGACTCCTTGCTTCTATGAGCTAGCCTGCTTTTTGCAGAGGTGTCTTTGGTTCCAACAAGGCCCCACTGTGTCTCAGTGCACCCTGGCTTCCATGTGGATCTGGAGTATCACAAAGGCTCCTTGGTTCCACCAGGTCCTGCTGTGTCACAATGGGTCCTGTGGTCCCTGAGGCCCTCCAAAGTCATCATGGATGCTTGCTTCCATGAGGTTCCATTATGTGCCAGTGGTCATCTTGGTTCCAGGAGTTTCCTTAGTGTCACAATGCTCTCCATGTTTCCATGATTCCCCACAATGTCACAATGCTCTCCAGGCTTCCATTAGGCCCTGCTTTGCCACAATGGTCCCCTTGTTTCCATGCGGCCTTGCTGTGTCACAATGGACGTACGGTTCCATGATGTTGCGTGGTGTCACCGTGCTCTTCTTGAATCCGCCGTGTAACCATGGACCATTGGTTCCATGCAGCCGTGTCACAATGGGCTCCTTGATTCCATGATTCCCCACGGTGTCACAATGGAGCCTTGTTTCTAGGAGGTTCTGTACTGTCACAATTGCCTCCTTGATGCCATCAGCCCCTGCAGTGTCACAATGGCTCCTTGGTTCCATGAGGAACACAAGAGCTTGGCATAAGCATTGAGCAACAGCTGCTGAACACACCTGGCAACATCTGCTTGCATCAAAAGAGGGCTTCAAGCTGACAATGGCACCAGCAGCTTCCATCTGCAACAGACACCCAGGGAAAGGACAGGCTGTGCCGGTTTGGACAAATGTGGAGGAAAATATCCTCTGATAGAAGGCAGGTTACACCCAGCCCTCCCCCACCAGCTTCGGGAAAAAAGAATTTTCCTGGGAAGAAAGTGAAAGAGATAAAAACTACTTTTTTAACAAACACACAGGAAAAGGATAACAATGCTAAATATTAAAACCTCTCGCTGTGCAGAGAAAGCTGGGATAATTTGAGAGTCCTTCCGTGTTTCGGTGGGGTCTCCTGAAACATCCATAGACAGCGAGGCCCGTGCAAAGAAACAGGGAGCGATTCTTGAGAGAAGTTGCAGAGCTCTTTCTTCTCCAGCCACATGGGCGGGGCACTGCCAAAGAACTGAGCAATCACGGCACAACCAGGGCCCTCCTGGCACAGGGCAACACAAAATAAGCAGTGCTGAACAGGATTAGGGCACATGTGAGCAGGGAGCAGGGAGACCCCGTGCCCAGGCCATGCCTCTACCCCAGGGTCCCCTCTCCCATGACCTCATGGCAGGGGGGAGGAACCCCAACACTTCCGTAGGTGCAGTCTCTCTCCTCCTCCTTGCAGCTGGCTCATGGGCCCACATTCAGGGCCCCCACCTCGGGAGAAAATTCTCCCAATGTGCTCTGATGTTGAAAGAGTCAAGAAGAGAAGAAGGGAAAAAAAACCCCCGATGTCCCAGGAAAACAAAGTTCAACTCTCCATCTCCCTCCAGAGAAAAGGAGCTGAAAACTGGCTAAAAAGAAACAAAGTTGCTTCCTCTGCTCTTGCTGCAAGCAGGATGCAGAGGAGTGTGTATGTGTGTCCTTGAACAAACGCTCTGAGAAGTTTGTCTGGCTTTTTTTTCCTCTCCCCCCTCTCAGGCTCAGTTGAAAGGCACAGAAATGCACAAAGTTCACTTCTGGGCATAGAGCAGCAATAGGGGGATACACATGATAAAGTCACCCCAAGACACAGGGAGAGAGAATTCAGTGGAAAGACTCCGAGAATTCTGCTCCCAGAGATCATTCATTCCTGCTCACACTGACCCTTGTAGAAAGGGGACATCGTTCCAGGCAGCCTGTACTGAGCATGTGGCTCCTGAGTGGGGTTTGTTGTTTAGGAAACCTGCTCCGGCTTTTCCATTCTTTCCTTGCAAACAGGAAAACTTCTCCTGGGGCTGTGTGCAGGCAGAGCCCTGAGGAGAGCAGGTGGCACATGGTGCGCTGGGCTGGGACAGCCAGCTGCAGAGCTCAAGGGAAGAAGCCCAAAGTGTCACAATGGCTCCTTGCCTTCCCATGCAACACCTGGGTCACAATGGTCTCCTTGATTCCATGAGGCCCCACTGTGTCACAATGGCTCCTTGGTTCCATCAGGTTCCGCAGTGTCACCATGGTCTCCTTTGATCCGCACTGTCATCATGGACAATTGGTTCCATGAGGCCCCGCAGTGTCACAATGGTCCCTTGCTTCCATAGGTTTGATGTTGTAACAAAGGACTCCTTGCTTCTATGAGCTAGCCTGCTTTTTGCAGAGGTGTCTTTGGTTCCAACAAGGCCCCACTGTGTCTCAGTGCACCCTGGCTTCCATGTGGATCTGGAGTATCACAAAGGCTCCTTGGTTCCACCAGGTCCTGCTGTGTCACAATGGGTCCTGTGGTCCCTGAGGCCCTCCAAAGTCATCATGGATGCTTGCTTCCATGAGGTTCCATTATGTGCCAGTGGTCATCTTGGTTCCAGGAGTTTCCTTAGTGTCACAATGCTCTCCATGTTTCCATGATTCCCCACAATGTCACAATGCTCTCCAGGCTTCCATTAGGCCCTGCTTTGCCACAATGGTCCCCTTGTTTCCATGCGGCCTTGCTGTGTCACAATGGACGTACGGTTCCATGATGTTGCGTGGTGTCACCGTGCTCTTCTTGAATCCGCCGTGTAACCATGGACCATTGGTTCCATGCAGCCGTGTCACAATGGGCTCCTTGATTCCATGATTCCCCACGGTGTCACAATGGAGCCTTGTTTCTAGGAGGTTCTGTACTGTCACAATTGCCTCCTTGATGCCATCAGCCCCTGCAGTGTCACAATGGCTCCTTGGTTCCATGAGGAACACAAGAGCTTGGCATAAGCATTGAGCAACAGCTGCTGAACACACCTGGCAACATCTGCTTGCATCAAAAGAGGGCTTCAAGCTGACAATGGCACCAGCAGCTTCCATCTGCAACAGACACCCAGGGAAAGGACAGGCTGTGCCGGTTTGGACAAATGTGGAGGAAAATATCCTCTGATAGAAGGCAGGTTACACCCAGCCCTCCCCCACCAGCTTCGGGAAAAAAGAATTTTCCTGGGAAGAAAGTGAAAGAGATAAAAACTACTTTTTTAACAAACACACAGGAAAAGGATAACAATGCTAAATATTAAAACCTCTCGCTGTGCAGAGAAAGCTGGGATAATTTGAGAGTCCTTCCGTGTTTCGGTGGGGTCTCCTGAAACATCCATAGACAGCGAGGCCCGTGCAAAGAAACAGGGAGCGATTCTTGAGAGAAGTTTCAGAGCTCTTTCTTCTCCAGCCACATGGGCGGGGCACTGCCAAAGAACTGAGCAATCACGGCACAACCAGGGCCCTCCTGGCACAGGGCAACACAAAATAAGCAGTGCTGAACAGGATTAGGGCACATGTGAGCAGGGAGCAGGGAGACCCCGTGCCCAGGCCATGCCTCTACCCCAGGGTCCCCTCTCCCATGACCTCATGGCAGGGGGGAGGAACCCCAACACTTCCGTAGGTGCAGTCTCTCTCCTCCTCCTTGCAGCTGGCTCATGGGCCCACATTCAGGGCCCCCACCTCGGGAGAAAATTCTCCCAATGTGCTCTGATGTTGAAAGAGTCAAGAAGAGAAGAAGGGAAAAAAAACCCCCGATGTCCCAGGAAAACAAAGTTCAACTCTCCATCTCCCTCCAGAGAAAAGGAGCTGAAAACTGGCTAAAAAGAAACAAAGTTGCTTCCTCTGCTCTTGCTGCAAGCAGGATGCAGAGGAGTGTGTATGTGTGTCCTTGAACAAACGCTCTGAGAAGTTTGTCTGGCTTTTTTTTCCTCTCCCCCCTCTCAGGCTCAGTTGAAAGGCACAGAAATGCACAAAGTTCACTTCTGGGCATAGAGCAGCAATAGGGGGATACACATGATAAAGTCACCCCAAGACACAGGGAGAGAGAATTCAGTGGAAAGACTCCGAGAATTCTGCTCCCAGAGATCATTCATTCCTGCTCACACTGACCCTTGTAGAAAGGGGACATCGTTCCAGGCAGCCTGTACTGAGCATGTGGCTCCTGAGTGGGGTTTGTTGTTTAGGAAACCTGCTCCGGCTTTTCCATTCTTTCCTTGCAAACAGGAAAACTTCTCCTGGGGCTGTGTGCAGGCAGAGCCCTGAGGAGAGCAGGTGGCACATGGTGCGCTGGGCTGGGACAGCCAGCTGCAGAGCTCAAGGGAAGAAGCCCAAAGTGTCACAATGGCTCCTTGCCTTCCCATGCAACACCTGGGTCACAATGGTCTCCTTGATTCCATGAGGCCCCACTGTGTCACAATGGCTCCTTGGTTCCATCAGGTTCCGCAGTGTCACCATGGTCTCCTTTGATCCGCACTGTCATCATGGACAATTGGTTCCATGAGGCCCCGCAGTGTCACAATGGTCCCTTGCTTCCATAGGTTTGATGTTGTAACAAAGGACTCCTTGCTTCTATGAGCTAGCCTGCTTTTTGCAGAGGTGTCTTTGGTTCCAACAAGGCCCCACTGTGTCTCAGTGCACCCTGGCTTCCATGTGGATGTGGAGTATCACAAAGGCTCCTTGGTTCCACCAGGTCCTGCTGTGTCACAATGGGTCCTGTGGTCCCTGAGGCCCTCCAAAGTCATCATGGATGCTTGCTTCCATGAGGTTCCATTATGTGCCAGTGGTCATCTTGGTTCCAGGAGTTTCCTTAGTGTCACAATGCTCTCCATGTTTCCATGATTCCCCACAATGTCACAATGCTCTCCAGGCTTCCATTAGGCCCTGCTTTGCCACAATGGTCCCCTTGTTTCCATGCGGCCTTGCTGTGTCACAATGGACGTACGGTTCTATGATGTTGCGTGGTGTCACCGTGCTCTTCTTGAATCCGCCGTGTAACCATGGACCATTGGTTCCATGCAGCCGTGTCACAATGGGCTCCTTGATTCCATGATTCCCCACGGTGTCACAATGGAGCCTTGTTTCTAGGAGGTTCTGTACTGTCACAATTGCCTCCTTGATGCCATCAGCCCCTGCAGTGTCACAATGGCTCCTTGGTTCCATGAGGAACACAAGAGCTTGGCATAAGCATTGAGCAACAGCTGCTGAACACACCTGGCAACATCTGCTTGCATCAAAAGAGGGCTTCAAGCTGACAATGGCACCAGCAGCTTCCATCTGCAACAGACACCCAGGGAAAGGACAGGCTGTGCCGGTTTGGACAAATGTGGAGGAAAATATCCTCTGATAGAAGGCAGGTTACACCCAGCCCTCCCCCACCAGCTTCGGGAAAAAAGAATTTTCCTGGGAAGAAAGTGAAAGAGATAAAAACTACTTTTTTAACAAACACACAGGAAAAGGATAACAATGCTAAATATTAAAACCTCTCGCTGTGCAGAGAAAGCTGGGATAATTTGAGAGTCCTTCCGTGTTTCGGTGGGGTCTCCTGAAACATCCATAGACAGCGAGGCCCGTGCAAAGAAACAGGGAGCGATTCTTGAGAGAAGTTTCAGAGCTCTTTCTTCTCCAGCCACATGGGCGGGGCACTGCCAAAGAACTGAGCAATCACGGCACAACCAGGGCCCTCCTGGCACAGGGCAACACAAAATAAGCAGTGCTGAACAGGATTAGGGCACATGTGAGCAGGGAGCAGGGAGACCCCGTGCCCAGGCCATGCCTCTACCCCAGGGTCCCCTCTCCCATGACCTCATGGCAGGGGGGAGGAACCCCAACACTTCCGTAGGTGCAGTCTCTCTCCTCCTCCTTGCAGCTGGCTCATGGGCCCACATTCAGGGCCCCCACCTCGGGAGAAAATTCTCCCAATGTGCTCTGATGTTGAAAGAGTCAAGAAGAGAAGAAGGGAAAAAAAACCCCCGAAGTCCCAGGAAAACAAAGTTCAACTCTCCATCTCCCTCCAGAGAAAAGGAGCTGAAAACTGGCTAAAAAGAAACAAAGTTGCTTCCTCTGCTCTTGCTGCAAGCAGGATGCAGAGGAGTGTGTATGTGTGTCCTTGAACAAACGCTCTGAGAAGTTTGTCTGGCTTTTTTTTCCTCTCCCCCCTCTCAGGCTCAGTTGAAAGGCACAGAAATGCACAAAGTTCACTTCTGGGCATAGAGCAGCAATAGGGGGATACACATGATAAAGTCACCCCAAGACACAGGGACAGAGAATTCAGTGGAAAGACTCCGAGAATTCTGCTCCCAGAGATCATTCATTCCTGCTCACACTGACCCTTGTAGAAAGGGGACATCGTTCCCGGCAGCCTGTACTGAGCATGTGGCTCCTGAGTGGGGTTTGTTGTTTAGGAAACCTGCTCCGGCTTTTCCATTCTTTCCTTGCAAACAGGAAAACTTCTCCTGGGGCTGTGTGCAGGCAGAGCCCTGAGGAGAGCAGGTGGCACATGGTGCGCTGGGCTGGGACAGCCAGCTGCAGAGCTCAAGGGAAGAAGCCCAAAGTGTCACAATGGCTCCTTGCCTTCCCATGCAACACCTGGGTCACAATGGTCTCCTTGATTCCATGAGGCCCCACTGTGTCACAATGGCTCCTTGGTTCCATCAGGTTCCGCAGTGTCACCATGGTCTCTTTTGATCCACACTGTCATCATGGACAATTGGTTCCATGAGGCCCCGCAGTGTCACAATGGTCCCTTGCTTCCATAGGTTTGATGTTGTAACAAAGGACTCCTTGCTTCTATGAGCTAGCCTGCTTTTTGCAGAGGTGTCTTTGGTTCCAACAAGGCCCCGCTGTGTCTCAGTGCACCCTGGCTTCCATGTGGATGTGGAGTATCACAAAGGCTCCTTGGTTCCACCAGGTCCTGCTGTGTCACAATGGGTCCTGTGGTCCCTGAGGCCCTCCAAAACCATCGTGGAGGCTTGCTTCCATGAGGTTCCATTATGTGCCAGTGGTCATCTTGGTTCCAGGAGTTTCCTTAGTGTCACAATGCTCTCCATGCTTCCATTAGGCCCTGCTTTGCCACAATGGTCCCCTTGTTTCCATGAGGCCCCGCTGTGTCACAATGGACCTATGGTTCCGTGATGTTGCGTGGTGTCACCGTGCTCTTCTTGAATCCGCCGTGTAACCATGGACCATTGGTTCCATGCAGCCGTGTCACAATGGGCTCCTTGATTCCATGATTCCCCACGGTGTCACAATGGAGCCTTGTTTCTAGGAGGTTCTGTACTGTCACAATTGCCTCCTTGATGCCATCAGCCCCTGCAGTGTCACAATGGCTCCTTGGTTCCATGAGGAACACAAGAGCTTGGCATAAGCATTGAGCAACAGCTGCTGAACACACCTGGCAACATCTGCTTGCATCAAAAGAGGGCTTCAAGCTGACAATGGCACCAGCAGCTTCCATCTGCAACAGAGACCCAGGAAAGGACAGGCTGTGCCGGTTTGGACAAATGTGGAGGAAAATATCCTCTTATAGAAGGCAGGTTACACCCAGCCCTCCCCCACCAGGTTTTTGGAAAAAAGAACTTTCCTGGGAAGAAAGTGAAAGAGATAAAACCTATTTTTTTAACAAACACACAGGAAAAGGATAACAATGCTAAATATTAAAACCTCTCGCTGTGCAGAGAAAGCTGGGATAATTTGAGAGTCCTTCTGTGTTTCGGTGGGGTCTCCTGAAACATCCATAGACAGCGAGGCCCGTGCAAAGAAACAGGGAGCGATTCTTGAGAGAAGTTTCAGAGCTCTTTCTTCTCCAGCCACATGGGCGGGGCACTGCCAAAGAACTGAGCAATCACAGCACAACCAGGGCCCTCCTGGCACAGGGCAACACAAAATAAGCAGTGCTGAACAGGATTAGGGCACATGTGAGCAGGGAGCAGGGAGACCCCGTGCCCAGGCCATGCCTCTACCCCAGGGTCCCCTCTCCCATGACCGCATGGCAGGAGGGAGGAACCCCAACACTTCCGTAGGTGCAGTCTCTCTCCTCCTCCTTGCAGCTGGCTCATGGGCCCACATTCAGGGCCCCCACCTCGGGAGAAAATTCTCCCAATGTGCTCTGATGTTGAAAGAGTCAAGAAGAGAAGAAGGGAAAAAAAACCCCCGAAGTCCCAGGAAAACAAAGTTCAACTCTCCATCTCCCTCCAGAGAAAAGGAGCTGAAAACCGGCTAAAAAGAAACAAAGTTGCTTCCCTCTGCTCTTGCTGCAAGCAGGATGCAGAGGAGTGTGTATGTGTGTCCTTGAACAAACGCTCTGAGAAGTTTGTCCGGTTTTTTTTCCTCTCCCCCCTCTCAGGCTCAGTTGAAAGGCACAGAAATGCACAAAGTTCACTTCTGGGCATAGAGCAGCAATAGGGGATACACATGATAAAGTCACCCCAAGACACAGGGACAGAGAATTCAGTGGAAAGACTCCGAGAATTCTGCTCCCAGAGATCATTCCTGCTCACACTGACCCTTGTAGAAAGGGGACATCGTTCCAGGCAGCCTGTACTGAGCATGTGGCTCCTGAGTGGGGTTTGTTGTTTAGGAAACCTGCTCCGGCTTTTCCATTCTTTCCTTGCAAACAGGAAAACTTCTCCTGGGGCTGTGTGCAGGCAGAGCCCTGAGGAGAGCAGGTGGCACATGGTGTGCTGGGCTGGGACAGCCAGCTGCAGAGCTCAAGGGAAGAAGCCCAAAGTGTCACAATGGCTCCTTGCCTTCCCATGCAACACCTGGGTCACAATGGTCTCCTTGATTCCATGAGGCCCCACTGTGTCACAATGGCTCCTTGGTTCCATCAGGTTCCGCAGTGTCACCATGGTCTCCTTTGATCCGCACTGTCATCATGGACAATTGGTTCCATGAGGCCCCGCAGTGTCACAATGGTCCCTTGGTTGCATAGCTTTTACGTTGTAACAATGGACTCCTTGCTTCTATGAGCTAGCCTGCTTTTTGCAGAGGTGTCTTTGGTTCCAACAAGGCCCCACTGTGTCTCAGTGCACCCTGGCTTCCATGTGGATCTGGAGTATCACAAAGGCTCCTTGGTTCCACCAGGTCCTGCTGTGTCACAATGGGTCCTGTGGTCCCTGAGGCCCTCCAAAGTCATCATGGATGCTTGCTTCCATGAGGTTCCATTATGTGCCAGTGGTCATCTTGGTTCCAGGAGTTTCCTTAGTGTCACAATGCTCTCCATGTTTCCATGATTCCCCACAATGTCACAATGCTCTCCAGGCTTCCATTAGGCCCTGCTTTGCCACAATGGTCCCCTTGTTTCCATGCGGCCTTGCTGTGTCACAATGGACGTACGGTTCCATGATGTTGCGTGGTGTCACCGTGCTCTTCTTGAATCCGCCGTGTAACCATGGACCATTGGTTCCATGCAGCCGTGTCACAATGGGCTCCTTGATTCCATGATTCCCCACGGTGTCACAATGGAGCCTTGTTTCTAGGAGGTTCTGTACTGTCACAATTGCCTCCTTGATGCCATCAGCCCCTGCAGTGTCACAATGGCTCCTTGGTTCCATGAGGAACACAAGAGCTTGGCATAAGCATTGAGCAACAGCTGCTGAACACACCTGGCAACATCTGCTTGCATCAAAAGAGGGCTTCAAGCTGACAACGGCACCAGCAGCTTCCATCTGCAACAGACACCCAGGGAAAGAACAGGCTGTGCCGGTTTGGACAAATGTGGAGGAAAATATCCTCTGATAGAAGGCAGGTTACACCCAGCCCTCCCCCACCAGCTTCGGGAAAAAAGAATTTTCCTGGGAAGAAAGTGAAAGAGATAAAAACTACTTTTTTAACAAACACACAGGAAAAGGATAACAATGCTAAATATTAAAACCTCTCGCTGTGCAGAGAAAGCTGGGATAATTTGAGAGTCCTTCCGTGTTTCGGTGGGGTCTCCTGAAACATCCATAGACAGCGAGGCCCGTACAAAGAAACAGGGAGCGATTCTTGAGAGAAGTTGCAGAGCTCTTTCTTCTCCAGCCACATGGGCGGGGCACTGCCAAAGAACTGAGCAATCACGGCACAACCAGGGCCCTCCTGGCACAGGGCAACACAAAATAAGCAGTGCTGAACAGGATTAGGGCACATGTGAGCAGGGAGCAGGGAGACCCCGTGCCCAGGCCATGCCTCTACCCCAGGGTCCCCTCTCCCATGACCTCATGGCAGGGGGGAGGAACCCCAACACTTCCGTAGGTGTAGTCTCTCTCCTCCTCCTTGCAGCTGGCTCATGGGCCCACATTCAGGGCCCCCACCTCGGGAGAAAATTCTCCCAATGTGCTCTGATGTTGAAAGAGTCAAGAAGAGAAGAAGGGAAAAAAAACCCCCGAAGTCCCAGGAAAACAAAGTTCAACTCTCCATCTCCCTCCAGAGAAAAGGAGCTGAAAACTGGCTAAAAAGAAACCAAGTTGCTTCCTCTGCTCTTGCTGCAAGCAGGATGCAGAGGAGTGTGTATGTGTGCCCTTGAACAAACGCTCTGAGAAGTTTGTCTGGCTTTTTTTTCCTCTCCCCCCTCTCAGGCTCAGTTGAAAGGCACAGAAATGCACAAAGTTCACTTCTGGGCATAGAGCAGCAATAGGGGGATACACATGATAAAGTCACCCCAAGACACAGGGAGAGAGAATTCAGTGGAAAGACTCCGAGAATTCTGCTCCCAGAGATCATTCATTCCTGCTCACACTGACCCTTGTAGAAAGGGGACATCGTTCCCGGCAGCCTGTACTGAGCATGTGGCTCCTGAGTGGGGTTTGTTGTTTAGGAAACCTGCTCCGGCTTTTCCATTCTTTCCTTGCAAACAGGAAAACTTCTCCTGGGGCTGTGTGCAGGCAGAGCCCTGAGGAGAGCAGGTGGCACATGGTGCGCTGGGCTGGGACAGCCAGCTGCAGAGCTCAAGGGAAGAAGCCCAAAGTGTCACAATGGCTCCTTGCCTTCCCATGCAACACCTGGGTCACAATGGTCTCCTTGATTCCATGAGGCCCCACTGTGTCACAATGGCTCCTTGGTTCCATCAGGTTCCGCAGTGTCACCATGGTCTCTTTTGATCCGCACTGTCATCATGGACAATTGGTTCCATGAGGTCCCGCAGTGTCACAATGGTCCCTTGCTTCCATAGGTTTGATGTTGTAACAAAGGACTCCTTGCTTCTATGAGCTAGCCTGCTTTTTGCAGAGGTGTCTTTGGTTCCAACAAGGCCCCGCTGTGTCTCAGTGCACCCTGGCTTCCATGTGGATGTGGAGTATCACAAAGGCTCCTTGGTTCCACCAGGTCCTGCTGTGTCACAATGGGTCCTGTGGTCCCTGAGGCCCTCCAAAACCATCGTGGAGGCTTGCTTCCATGAGGTTCCATTATGTGCCAGTGGTCATCTTGGTTCCAGGAGTTTCCTTAGTGTCACAATGCTCTCCATGCTTCCATTAGGCCCTGCTTTGCCACAATGGTCCCCTTGTTTCCATGAGGCCCCGCTGTGTCACAATGGACCTATGGTTCCGTGATGTTGCGTGGTGTCACCGTGCTCTTCTTGAATCCGCCGTGTAACCATGGACCATTGGTTCCATGCAGCCGTGTCACAATGGGCTCCTTGATTCCATGATTCCCCACGGTGTCACAATGGAGCCTTGTTTCTAGGAGGTTCTGTACTGTCACAATTGCCTCCTTGATGCCATCAGCCCCTGCAGTGTCACAATGGCTCCTTGGTTCCATGAGGAACACAAGAGCTTGGCATAAGCATTGAGCAACAGCTGCTGAACACACCTGGCAACATCTGCTTGCATCAAAAGAGGGCTTCAAGCTGACAATGGCACCAGCAGCTTCCATCTGCAACAGAGACCCAGGAAAGGACAGGCTGTGCCGGTTTGGACAAATGTGGAGGAAAATATCCTCTTATAGAAGGCAGGTTACACCCAGCCCTCCCCCACCAGGTTTTTGGAAAAAAGAACTTTCCTGGGAAGAAAGTGAAAGAGATAAAACCTATTTTTTTAACAAACACACAGGAAAAGGATAACAATGCTAAATATTAAAACCTCTCGCTGTGCAGAGAAAGCTGGGATAATTTGAGAGTCCTTCTGTGTTTCGGTGGGGTCTCCTGAAACATCCATAGACAGCGAGGCCCGTGCAAAGAAACAGGGAGCGATTCTTGAGAGAAGTTTCAGAGCTCTTTCTTCTCCAGCCACATGGGCGGGGCACTGCCAAAGAACTGAGCAATCACAGCACAACCAGGGCCCTCCTGGCACAGGGCAACACAAAATAAGCAGTGCTGAACAGGATTAGGGCACATGTGAGCAGGGAGCAGGGAGACCCCGTGCCCAGGCCATGCCTCTACCCCAGGGTCCCCTCTCCCATGACCGCATGGCAGGAGGGAGGAACCCCAACACTTCCGTAGGTGCAGTCTCTCTCCTCCTCCTTGCAGCTGGCTCATGGGCCCACATTCAGGGCCCCCACCTCGGGAGAAAATTCTCCCAATGTGCTCTGATGTTGAAAGAGTCAAGAAGAGAAGAAGGGAAAAAAAACCCCCGAAGTCCCAGGAAAACAAAGTTCAACTCTCCATCTCCCTCCAGAGAAAAGGAGCTGAAAACCGGCTAAAAAGAAACAAAGTTGCTTCCCTCTGCTCTTGCTGCAAGCAGGATGCAGAGGAGTGTGTATGTGTGTCCTTGAACAAACGCTCTGAGAAGTTTGTCCGGTTTTTTTTCCTCTCCCCCCTCTCAGGCTCAGTTGAAAGGCACAGAAATGCACAAAGTTCACTTCTGGGCATAGAGCAGCAATAGGGGATACACATGATAAAGTCACCCCAAGACACAGGGACAGAGAATTCAGTGGAAAGACTCCGAGAATTCTGCTCCCAGAGATCATTCCTGCTCACACTGACCCTTGTAGAAAGGGGACATCGTTCCAGGCAGCCTGTACTGAGCATGTGGCTCCTGAGTGGGGTTTGTTGTTTAGGAAACCTGCTCCGGCTTTTCCATTCTTTCCTTGCAAACAGGAAAACTTCTCCTGGGGCTGTGTGCAGGCAGAGCCCTGAGGAGAGCAGGTGGCACATGGTGCGCTGGGCTGGGACAGCCAGCTGCAGAGCTCAAGGGAAGAAGCCCAAAGTGTCACAATGGCTCCTTGCCTTCCCATGCAACACCTGGGTCACAATGGTCTCCTTGATTCCATGAGGCCCCACTGTGTCACAATGGCTCCTTGGTTCCATCAGGTTCCGCAGTGTCACCATGGTCTCCTTTGATCCGCATTGTCATCATGGACAATTGGTTCCATGAGGCCCCGCAGTGTCACAATGGTCCCTTGGTTGCATAGCTTTTACGTTGTAACAATGGACTCCTTGCTTCTATGAGCTAGCCTGCTTTTTGCAGAGGTGTCTTTGGTTCCAACAAGGCCCCACTGTGTCTCAGTGCACCCTGGCTTCCATGTGGATCTGGAGTATCACAAAGGCTCCTTGGTTCCACCAGGTCCTGCTGTGTCACAATGGGTCCTGTGGTCCCTGAGGCCCTCCAAAGTCATCATGGATGCTTGCTTCCATGAGGTTCCATTATGTGCCAGTGGTCATCTTGGTTCCAGGAGTTTCCTTAGTGTCACAATGCTCTCCATGTTTCCATGATTCCCCACAATGTCACAATGCTCTCCAGGCTTCCATTAGGCCCTGCTTTGCCACAATGGTCCCCTTGTTTCCATGCGGCCTTGCTGTGTCACAATGGACGTACGGTTCCATGATGTTGCGTGGTGTCACCGTGCTCTTCTTGAATCCGCCGTGTAACCATGGACCATTGGTTCCATGCAGCCGTGTCACAATGGGCTCCTTGATTCCATGATTCCCCACGGTGTCACAATGGAGCCTTGTTTCTAGGAGGTTCTGTACTGTCACAATTGCCTCCTTGATGCCATCAGCCCCTGCAGTGTCACAATGGCTCCTTGGTTCCATGAGGAACACAAGAGCTTGGCATAAGCATTGAGCAACAGCTGCTGAACACACCTGGCAACATCTGCTTGCATCAAAAGAGGGCTTCAAGCTGACAATGGCACCAGCAGCTTCCATCTGCAACAGACACCCAGGGAAAGGACAGGCTGTGCCGGTTTGGACAAATGTGGAGGAAAATATCCTCTGATAGAAGGCAGGTTACACCCAGCCCTCCCCCACCAGCTTCGGGAAAAAAGAATTTTCCTGGGAAGAAAGTGAAAGAGATAAAAACTACTTTTTTAACAAACACACAGGAAAAGGATAACAATGCTAAATATTAAAACCTCTCGCTGTGCAGAGAAAGCTGGGATAATTTGAGAGTCCTTCCGTGTTTCGGTGGGGTCTCCTGAAACATCCATAGACAGCGAGGCCCGTGCAAAGAAACAGGGAGCGATTCTTGAGAGAAGTTGCAGAGCTCTTTCTTCTCCAGCCACATGGGCGGGGCACTGCCAAAGAACTGAGCAATCATGGCACAACCAGGGCCCTCCTGGCACAGGGCAACACAAAATAAGCAGTGCTGAACAGGATTAGGGCACATGTGAGCAGGGAGCAGGGAGACCCCGTGCCCAGGCCATGCCTCTACCCCAGGGTCCCCTCTCCCATGACCTCATGGCAGGGGGGAGGAACCCCAACACTTCCGTAGGTGCAGTCTCTCTCCTCCTCCTTGCAGCTGGCTCATGGGCCCACATTCAGGGCCCCCACCTCGGGAGAAAATTCTCCCAATGTGCTCTGATGTTGAAAGAGTCAAGAAGAGAAGAAGGGAAAAAAAACCCCCGAAGTCCCAGGAAAACAAAGTTCAACTCTCCATCTCCCTCCAGAGAAAAGGAGCTGAAAACTGGCTAAAAAGAAACAAAGTTGCTTCCTCTGCTCTTGCTGCAAGCAGGATGCAGAGGAGTGTGTATGTGTGTCCTTGAACAAACGCTCTGAGAAGTTTGTCTGGCTTTTTTTTCCTCTCCCCCCTCTCAGGCTCAGTTGAAAGGCACAGAAATGCACAAAGTTCACTTCTGGGCATAGAGCAGCAATAGGGGGATACACATGATAAAGTCACCCCAAGACACAGGGACAGAGAATTCAGTGGAAAGACTCCGAGAATTCTGCTCCCAGAGATCATTCATTCCTGCTCACACTGACCCTTGTAGAAAGGGGACATCGTTCCCGGCAGCCTGTACTGAGCATGTGGCTCCTGAGTGGGGTTTGTTGTTTAGGAAACCTGCTCCGGCTTTTCCATTCTTTCCTTGCAAACAGGAAAACTTCTCCTGGGGCTGTGTGCAGGCAGAGCCCTGAGGAGAGCAGGTGGCACATGGTGCGCTGGGCTGGGACAGCCAGCTGCAGAGCTCAAGGGAAGAAGCCCAAAGTGTCACAATGGCTCCTTGCCTTCCCATGCAACACCTGGGTCACAATGGTCTCCTTGATTCCATGAGGCCCCACTGTGTCACAATGGCTCCTTGGTTCCATCAGGTTCCGCAGTGTCACCATGGTCTCCTTTGATCCGCACTGTCATCATGGACAATTGGTTCCATGAGGCCCCGCAGTGTCACAATGGTCCCTTGCTTCCATAGGTTTGATGTTGTAACAAAGGACTCCTTGCTTCTATGAGCTAGCCTGCTTTTTGCAGAGGTGTCTTTGGTTCCAACAAGGCCCCACTGTGTCTCAGTGCACCCTGGCTTCCATGTGGATGTGGAGTATCACAAAGGCTCCTTGGTTCCACCAGGTCCTGCTGTGTCACAATGGGTCCTGTGGTCCCTGAGGCCCTCCAAAGTCATCATGGATGCTTGCTTCCATGAGGTTCCATTATGTGCCAGTGGTCATCTTGGTTCCAGGAGTTTCCTTAGTGTCACAATGCTCTCCATGCTTCCATTAGGCCCTGCTTTGCCACAATGGTCCCCTTGTTTCCATGAGGCCCCGCTGTGTCACAATGGACGTACGGTTCCATGATGTTGCGTGGTGTCACCGTGCTCTTCTTGAATCCGCCGTGTAACCATGGACCATTGGTTCCATGCAGCCGTGTCACAATGGGCTCCTTGATTCCATGATTCCCCACGGTGTCACAATGGAGCCTTGTTTCTAGGAGGTTCTGTACTGTCACAATTGCCTCCTTGATGCCATCAGCCCCTGCAGTGTCACAATGGCTCCTTGGTTCCATGAGGAACACAAGAGCTTGGCATAAGCATTGAGCAACAGCTGCTGAACACACCTGGCAACATCTGCTTGCATCAAAAGAGGGCTTCAAGCTGACAATGGCACCAGCAGCTTCCATCTGCAACAGAGACCCAGGAAAGGACAGGCTGTGCCGGTTTGGACAAATGTGGAGGAAAATATCCTCTGATAGAAGGCAGGTTACACCCAGCCCTCCCCCACCAGGTTTTTGGAAAAAAGAACTTTCCTGGGAAGAAAGTGAAAGAGATAAAACCTATTTTTTTAACAAACACACAGGAAAAGGATAACAATGCTAAATATTAAAAGCTCTCGCTGTGCAGAGAAAGCTGGGATAATTTGAGAGTCCTTCTGTGTTTCGGTGGGGTCTCCTGAAACATCCATAGACAGCGAGGCCCGTGCAAAGAAACAGGGAGCGATTCTTGAGAGAAGTTGCAGAGCTCTTTCTTCTCCAGCCACATGGGCGGGGCACTGCCAAAGAACTGAGCAATCACAGCACAACCAGGGCCCTCCTCGCACAGGGCAACACAAAATAAGCAGTGCTGAACAGGGTTAGGGCACATGTGAGCAGGGAGCAGGGAGACCCCGTGCCCAGGCCATGCCTCTACCCCAGGGTCCCCTCTCCCATGACCTCATGGCAGGGGGGAGGAACCCCAACACTTCCGTAGGTGTAGTCTCTCTCCTCCTCCTTGCAGCTGGCTCATGGGCCCACATTCAGGGCCCCCACCTCGGGAGAAAATTCTCCCAATGTGCTCTGATGTTGAAAGAGTCAAGAAGAGAAGAAGGGAAAAAAAACCCCCGAAGTCCCAGGAAAACAAAGTTCAACTCTCCATCTCCCCCCAGAGAAAAGGAGCTGAAAACTGGCTAAAAAGAAACAAAGTTGCTTCCCTCTGCTCTTGCTGCAAGCAGGATGCAGAGGAGTGTGTATGTGTGTCCTTGAACAAACGCTCTGAGAAGTTTGTCCGGTTTTTTTTCCTCTCCCCCCTCTCAGGCTCAGTTGAAAGGCACAGAAATGCACAAAGTTCACTTCTGGGCATAGAGCAGCAATAGGGGATACACATGATAAAGTCACCCCAAGACACAGGGACAGAGAATTCAGTGGAAAGACTCCGAGAATTCTGCTCCCAGAGATCATTCCTGCTCACACTGACCCTTGTAGAAAGGGGACATCGTTCCAGGCAGCCTGTACTGAGCATGTGGCTCCTGAGTGGGGTTTGTTGTTTAGGAAACCTGCTCCGGCTTTTCCATTCTTTCCTTCCAAACAGGAAAACTTCTCCTGGGGCTGTGTGCAGGCAGAGCCCTGAGGAGAGCAGGTGGCACATGGTGCGCTGGGCTGGGACAGCCAGCTGCAGAGCTCAAGGGAAGAAGCCCAAAGTGTCACAATGGCTCCTTGCCTTCCCATGCAACACCTGGGTCACAATGGTCTCCTTGATTCCATGAGGCCCCACTGTGTCACAATGGCTCCTTGGTTCCATCAGGTTCCGCAGTGTCACCATGGTCTCCTTTGATCCGCACTGTCATCATGGACAATTGGTTCCATGAGGCCCCGCAGTGTCACAATGGTCCCTTGGTTGCATAGCTTTTACGTTGTAACAATGGACTCCTTGCTTCTATGAGCTAGCCTGCTTTTTGCAGAGGTGTCTTTGGTTCCAACAAGGCCCCACTGTGTCTCAGTGCACCCTGGCTTCCATGTGGATCTGGAGTATCACAAAGGCTCCTTGGTTCCACCAGGTCCTGCTGTGTCACAATGGGTCCTGTGGTCCCTGAGGCCCTCCAAAGTCATCATGGATGCTTGCTTCCATGAGGTTCCATTATGTGCCAGTGGTCATCTTGGTTCCAGGAGTTTCCTTAGTGTCACAATGCTCTCCATGTTTCCATGATTCCCCACAATGTCACAATGCTCTCCAGGCTTCCATTAGGCCCTGCTTTGCCACAATGGTCCCCTTGTTTCCATGCGGCCTTGCTGTGTCACAATGGACGTACGGTTCCATGATGTTGCGTGGTGTCACCGTGCTCTTCTTGAATCCGCCGTGTAACCATGGACCATTGGTTCCATGCAGCCGTGTCACAATGGGCTCCTTGATTCCATGATTCCCCACGGTGTCACAATGGAGCCTTGTTTCTAGGAGGTTCTGTACTGTCACAATTGCCTCCTTGATGCCATCAGCCCCTGCAGTGTCACAATGGCTCCTTGGTTCCATGAGGAACACAAGAGCTTGGCATAAGCATTGAGCAACAGCTGCTGAACACACCTGGCAACATCTGCTTGCATCAAAAGAGGGCTTCAAGCTGACAATGGCACCAGCAGCTTCCATCTGCAACAGAGACCCAGGGAAAGGACAGGCTGTGCCGGTTTGGACAAATGTGGAGGAAAATATCCTCTGATAGAAGGCAGGTTACACCCAGCCCTCCCCCACCAGCTTCGGGAAAAAAGAATTTTCCTGGGAAGAAAGTGAAAGAGATAAAAACTACTTTTTTAACAAACACACAGGAAAAGGATAACAATGCTAAATATTAAAAGCTCTCGCTGTGCAGAGAAAGCTGGGATAATTTGAGAGTCCTTCCGTGTTTCGGTGGGGTCTCCTGAAACATCCATAGACAGCGAGGCCCGTGCAAAGAAACAGGGAGCGATTCTTGAGAGAAGTTGCAGAGCTCTTTCTTCTCCAGCCACATGGGCGGGGCACTGCCAAAGAACTGAGCAATCACGGCACAACCAGGGCCCTCCTGGCACAGGGCAACACAAAATAAGCAGTGCTGAACAGGATTAGGGCACATGTGAGCAGGGAGCAGGGAGACCCCGTGCCCAGGCCATGCCTCTACCCCAGGGTCCCCTCTCCCATGACCTCATGGCAGGGGGGAGGAACCCCAACACTTCCGTAGGTGTAGTCTCTCTCCTCCTCCTTGCAGCTGGCTCATGGGCCCACATTCAGGGCCCCCACCTCGGGAGAAAATTCTCCCAATGTGCTCTGATGTTGAAAGAGTCAAGAAGAGAAGAAGGGAAAAAAAACCCCCGAAGTCCCAGGAAAACAAAGTTCAACTCTCCATCTCCCTCCAGAGAAAAGGAGCTGAAAACTGGCTAAAAAGAAACAAAGTTGCTTCCTCTGCTCTTGCTGCAAGCAGGATGCAGAGGAGTGTGTATGTGTGTCCTTGAACAAACGCTCTGAGAAGTTTGTCTGGCTTTTTTTTCCTCTCCCCCCTCTCAGGCTCAGTTGAAAGGCACAGAAATGCACAAAGTTCACTTCTGGGCATAGAGCAGCAATAGGGGGATACACATGATAAAGTCACCCCAAGACACAGGGACAGAGAATTCAGTGGAAAGACTCCGAGAATTCTGCTCCCAGAGATCATTCATTCCTGCTCACACTGACCCTTGTAGAAAGGGGACATCGTTCCCGGCAGCCTGTACTGAGCATGTGGCTCCTGAGTGGGGTTTGTTGTTTAGGAAACCTGCTCCGGCTTTTCCATTCTTTCCTTGCAAACAGGAAAACTTCTCCTGGGGCTGTGTGCAGGCAGAGCCCTGAGGAGAGCAGGTGGCACATGGTGCGCTGGGCTGGGACAGCCAGCTGCAGAGCTCAAGGGAAGAAGCCCAAAGTGTCACAATGGCTCCTTGCCTTCCCATGCAACACCTGGGTCACAATGGTCTCCTTGATTCCATGAGGCCCCACTGTGTCACAATGGCTCCTTGGTTCCATCAGGTTCCGCAGTGTCACCATGGTCTCTTTTGATCCGCACTGTCATCATGGACAATTGGTTCCATGAGGCCCCGCAGTGTCACAATGGTCCCTTGCTTCCATAGGTTTGATGTTGTAACAAAGGACTCCTTGCTTCTATGAGCTAGCCTGCTTTTTGCAGAGGTGTCTTTGGTTCCAACAAGGCCCCGCTGTGTCTCAGTGCACCCTGGCTTCCATGTGGATGTGGAGTATCACAAAGGCTCCTTGGTTCCACCAGGTCCTGCTGTGTCACAATGGGTCCTGTGGTCCCTGAGGCCCTCCAAAACCATCGTGGAGGCTTGCTTCCATGAGGTTCCATTATGTGCCAGTGGTCATCTTGGTTCCAGGAGTTTCCTTAGTGTCACAATGCTCTCCATGCTTCCATTAGGCCCTGCTTTGCCACAATGGTCCCCTTGTTTCCATGCGGCCTTGCTGTGTCACAATGGACGTACGGTTCCATGATGTTGCGTGGTGTCACCGTGCTCTTCTTGAATCCGCCGTGTAACCATGGACCATTGGTTCCATGCAGCCGTGTCACAATGGGCTCCTTGATTCCATGATTCCCCACGGTGTCACAATGGAGCCTTGTTTCTAGGAGGTTCTGTACTGTCACAATTGCCTCCTTGATGCCATCAGCCCCTGCAGTGTCACAATGGCTCCTTGGTTCCATGAGGAACACAAGAGCTTGGCATAAGCATTGAGCAACAGCTGCTGAACACACCTGGCAACATCTGCTTGCATCAAAAGAGGGCTTCAAGCTGACAATGGCACCAGCAGCTTCCATCTGCAACAGAGACCCAGGAAAGGACAGGCTGTGCCGGTTTGGACAAATGTGGAGGAAAATATCCTCTTATAGAAGGCAGGTTACACCCAGCCCTCCCCCACCAGGTTTTTGGAAAAAAGAACTTTCCTGGGAAGAAAGTGAAAGAGATAAAACCTATTTTTTTAACAAACACACAGGAAAAGGATAACAATGCTAAATATTAAAACCTCTCGCTGTGCAGAGAAAGCTGGGATAATTTGAGAGTCCTTCTGTGTTTCGGTGGGGTCTCCTGAAACATCCATAGACAGCGAGGCCCGTGCAAAGAAACAGGGAGCGATTCTTGAGAGAAGTTTCAGAGCTCTTTCTTCTCCAGCCACATGGGCGGGGCACTGCCAAAGAACTGAGCAATCACGGCACAACCAGGGCCCTCCTCGCACAGGGCAACACAAAATAAGCAGTGCTGAACAGGGTTAGGGCACATGTGAGCAGGGAGCAGGGAGACCCCGTGCCCAGGCCATGCCTCTACCCCAGGGTCCCCTCTCCCATGACCTCATGGCAGGGGGGAGGAACCCCAACACTTCGGTAGGTGCAGTCTCTCTCCTCCTCCTTGCAGCTGGCTCATGGGCCCACATTCAGGGCCCCCACCTCGGGAGAAAATTCTCCCAATGTGCTCTGATGTTGAAAGAGTCAAGAAGAGAAGAAGGGAAAAAAAACCCCCGAAGTCCCAGGAAAACAAAGTTCAACTCTCCATCTCCCCCCAGAGAAAAGGAGCTGAAAACTGGCTAAAAAGAAACAAAGTTGCTTCCCTCTGCTCTTGCTGCAAGCAGGATGCAGAGGAGTGTGTATGTGTGTCCTTGAACAAACGCTCTGAGAAGTTTGTCCGGTTTTTTTCCCTCTCCCCCCTCTCAGGCTCAGTTGAAAGGCACAGAAATGCACAAAGTTCACTTCTGGGCATAGAGCAGCAATAGGGGATACACATGATAAAGTCACCCCAAGACACAGGGAGAGAGAATTCAGTGGAAAGACTCCGAGAATTCTGCTCCCAGAGATCATTCCTGCTCACACTGACCCTTGTAGAAAGGGGACATCGTTCCAGGCAGCCTGTACTGAGCATGTGGCTCCTGAGTGGGGTTTGTTGTTTAGGAAACCTGCTCCGGCTTTTCCATTCTTTCCTTGCAAACAGGAAAACTTCTCCTGGGGCTGTGTGCAGGCAGAGCCCTGAGGAGAGCAGGTGGCACATGGTGCGCTGGGCTGGGACAGCCAGCTGCAGAGCTCAAGGGAAGAAGCCCAAAGTGTCACAATGGCTCCTTGCCTTCCCATGCAACACCTGGGTCACAATGGTCTCCTTGATTCCATGAGGCCCCACTGTGTCACAATGGCTCCTTGGTTCCATCAGGTTCCGCAGTGTCACCATGGTCTCCTTTGATCCGCACTGTCATCATGGACAATTGGTTCCATGAGGCCCCGCAGTGTCACAATGGTCCCTTGGTTGCATAGCTTTTACGTTGTAACAATGGACTCCTTGCTTCTATGAGCTAGCCTGCTTTTTGCAGAGGTGTCTTTGGTTCCAACAAGGCCCCACTGTGTCTCAGTGCACCCTGGCTTCCATGTGGATCTGGAGTATCACAAAGGCTCCTTGGTTCCACCAGGTCCTGCTGTGTCACAATGGGTCCTGTGGTCCCTGAGGCCCTCCAAAGTCATCATGGATGCTTGCTTCCATGAGGTTCCATTATGTGCCAGTGGTCATCTTGGTTCCAGGAGTTTCCTTAGTGTCACAATGCTCTCCATGTTTCCATGATTCCCCACAATGTCACAATGCTCTCCAGGCTTCCATTAGGCCCTGCTTTGCCACAATGGTCCCCTTGTTTCCATGCGGCCTTGCTGTGTCACAATGGACGTACGGTTCCATGATGTTGCGTGGTGTCACCGTGCTCTTCTTGAATCCGCCGTGTAACCATGGACCATTGGTTCCATGCAGCCGTGTCACAATGGGCTCCTTGATTCCATGATTCCCCACGGTGTCACAATGGAGCCTTGTTTCTAGGAGGTTCTGTACTGTCACAATTGCCTCCTTGATGCCATCAGCCCCTGCAGTGTCACAATGGCTCCTTGGTTCCATGAGGAACACAAGAGCTTGGCATAAGCATTGAGCAACAGCTGCTGAACACACCTGGCAACATCTGCTTGCATCAAAAGAGGGCTTCAAGCTGACAATGGCACCAGCAGCTTCCATCTGCAACAGACACCCAGGGAAAGGACAGGCTGTGCCGGTTTGGACAAATGTGGAGGAAAATATCCTCTGATAGAAGGCAGGTTACACCCAGCCCTCCCCCACCAGCTTCGGGAAAAAAGAATTTTCCTGGGAAGAAAGTGAAAGAGATAAAAACTACTTTTTTAACAAACACACAGGAAAAGGATAACAATGCTAAATATTAAAAGCTCTCGCTGTGCAGAGAAAGCTGGGATAATTTGAGAGTCCTTCCGTGTTTCGGTGGGGTCTCCTGAAACATCCATAGACAGCGAGGCCCGTGCAAAGAAACAGGGAGCCATTCTTGAGAGAAGTTGCAGAGCTCTTTCTTCTCCAGCCACATGGGCGGGGCACTGCCAAAGAACTGAGCAATCACGGCACAACCAGGGCCCTCCTGGCACAGGGCAACACAAAATAAGCAGTGCTGAACAGGATTAGGGCACATGTGAGCAGGGAGCAGGGAGACCCCGTGCCCAGGCCATGCCTCTACCCCAGGGTCCCCTCTCCCATGACCTCATGGCAGGGGGGAGGAACCCCAACACTTCCGTAGGTGTAGTCTCTCTCCTCCTCCTTGCAGCTGGCTCATGGGCCCACATTCAGGGCCCCCACCTCGGGAGAAAATTCTCCCAATGTGCTCTGATGTTGAAAGAGTCAAGAAGAGAAGAAGGGAAAAAAAACCCCCGAAGTCCCAGGAAAACAAAGTTCAATTCTCCATCTCCCTCCAGAGAAAAGGAGCTGAAAACTGGCTAAAAAGAAACAAAGTTGCTTCCTCTGCTCTTGCTGCAAGCAGGATGCAGAGGAGTGTGTATGTGTGTCCTTGAACAAACGCTCTGAGAAGTTTGTCTGGCTTTTTTTTCCTCTCCCCCCTCTCAGGCTCAGTTGAAAGGCACAGAAATGCACAAAGTTCACTTCTGGGCATAGAGCAGCAATAGGGGGATACACATGATAAAGTCACCCCAAGACACAGGGAGAGAGAATTCAGTGGAAAGACTCCGAGAATTCTGCTCCCAGAGATCATTCATTCCTGCTCACACTGACCCTTGTAGAAAGGGGACATCGTTCCCGGCAGCCTGTACTGAGCATGTGGCTCCTGAGTGGGGTTTGTTGTTTAGGAAACCTGCTCCGGCTTTTCCATTCTTTCCTTGCAAACAGGAAAACTTCTCCCGGGGCTGTGTGCAGGCAGAGCCCTGAGGAGAGCAGGTGGCACATGGTGCGCTGGGCTGGGACAGCCAGCTGCAGAGCTCAAGGGAAGAAGCCCAAAGTGTCACAATGGCTCCTTGCCTTCCCATGCAACACCTGGGTCACAATGGTCTCCTTGATTCCATGAGGCCCCACTGTGTCACAATGGCTCCTTGGTTCCATCAGGTTCTGCAGTGTCACCATGGTCTCTTTTGATCCGCACTGTCATCATGGACAATTGGTTCCATGAGGCCCCGCAGTGTCACAATGGTCCCTTGCTTCCATAGGTTTGATGTTGTAACAAAGGACTCCTTGCTTCTATGAGCTAGCCTGCTTTTTGCAGAGGTGACTTTGGTTCCAACAAGGCCCCGCTGTGTCTCAGTGCACCCTGGCTTCCATGTGGATGTGGAGTATCACAAAGGCTCCTTGGTTCCACCAGGTCCTGCTGTGTCACAATGGGTCCTGTGGTCCCTGAGGCCCTCCAAAACCATCGTGGAGGCTTGCTTCCATGAGGTTCCATTATGTGCCAGTGGTCATCTTGGTTCCAGGAGTTTCCTTAGTGTCACAATGCTCTCCATGCTTCCATTAGGCCCTGCTTTGCCACAATGGTCCCCTTGTTTCCATGAGGCCCCGCTGTGTCACAATGGACCTATGGTTCCGTGATGTTGCGTGGTGTCACCGTGCTCTTCTTGAATCCGCCGTGTAACCATGGACCATTGGTTCCATGCAGCCGTGTCACAATGGGCTCCTTGATTCCATGATTCCCCACGGTGTCACAATGGAGCCTTGTTTCTAGGAGGTTCTGTACTGTCACAATTGCCTCATTGATGCCATCAGCCCCTGCAGTGTCACAATGGTTCCTTGGTTCCATGAGGAACACAAGAGCTTGGCATAAGCATTGAGCAACAGCTGCTGAACACACCTGGCAACATCTGCTTGCATCAAAAGAGGGCTTCAAGCTGACAATGGCACCAGCAGCTTCCATCTGCAACAGAGACCCAGGAAAGGACAGGCTGTGCCGGTTTGGACAAATGTGGAGGAAAATATCCTCTGATAGAAGGCAGGTTACACCCAGCCCTCCCCCACCAGGTTTTTGGAAAAAAGAACTTTCCTGGGAAGAAAGTGAAAGAGATAAAACCTATTTTTTTAACAAACACACAGGAAAAGGATAACAATGCTAAATATTAAAACCTCTCGCTGTGCAGAGAAAGCTGGGATAATTTGAGAGTCCTTCTGTGTTTCGGTGGGGTCTCCTGAAACATCCATAGACAGCGAGGCCCGTGCAAAGAAACAGGGAGCGATTCTTGAGAGAAGTTGCAGAGCTCTTTCTTCTCCAGCCACATGGGCGGGGCACTGCCAAAGAACTGAGCAATCACAGCACAACCAGGGCCCTCCTCGCACAGGGCAACACAAAATAAGCAGTGCTGAACAGGGTTAGGGCACATGTGAGCAGGGAGCAGGGAGACCCCGTGCCCAGGCCATGCCTCTACCCCAGGGTCCCCTCTCCCATGACCTCATGGCAGGGGGGAGGAACCCCAACACTTCCGTAGGTGTAGTCTCTCTCCTCCTCCTTGCAGCTGGCTCATGGGCCCACATTCAGGGCCCCCACCTCGGGAGAAAATTCTCCCAATGTGCTCTGATGTTGAAAGAGTCAAGAAGAGAAGAAGGGAAAAAAAACCCCCGAAGTCCCAGGAAAACAAAGTTCAACTCTCCATCTCCCCCCAGAGAAAAGGAGCTGAAAACTGGCTAAAAAGAAACAAAGTTGCTTCCCTCTGCTCTTGCTGCAAGCAGGATGCAGAGGAGTGTGTGTGTGTGTCTTTGAACAAACGCTCTGAGAAGTTTGTCCGGTTTTTTTTCCTCTCCCCCCTCTCAGGCTCAGTTGAAAGGCACAGAAATGCACAAAGTTCACTTCTGGGCATAGAGCAGCAATAGGGGATACACATGATAAAGTCACCCCAAGACACAGGGAGAGAGAATTCAGTGGAAAGACTCCGAGAATTCTGCTCCCAGAGATCATTCCTGCTCACACTGACCCTTGTAGAAAGGGGACATCGTTCCAGGCAGCCTGTACTGAGCATGTGGCTCCTGAGTGGGGTTTGTTGTTTAGGAAACCTGCTCCGGCTTTTCCATTCTTTCCTTGCAAACAGGAAAACTTCTCCTGGGGCTGTGTGCAGGCAGAGCCCTGAGGAGAGCAGGTGGCACATGGTGCGCTGGGCTGGGACAGCCAGCTGCAGAGCTCAAGGGAAGAAGCCCAAAGTGTCACAATGGCTCCTTGCCTTCACATGCAACACCTGGGTCACAATGGTCTCCTTGATTCCATGAGGCCCCACTGTGTCACAATGGCTCCTTGGTTCCATCAGGTTCCGCAGTGTCACCATGGTCTCCTTTGATCCGCATTGTCATCATGGACAATTGGTTCCATGAGGCCCCGCAGTGTCACAATGGTCCCTTGGTTGCATAGCTTTTACGTTGTAACAATGGACTCCTTGCTTCTATGAGCTAGCCTGCTTTTTGCAGAGGTGTCTTTGGTTCCAACAAGGCCCCACTGTGTCTCAGTGCACCCTGGCTTCCATGTGGATGTGGAGTATCACAAAGGCTCCTTGGTTCCACCAGGTCCTGCTGTGTCACAATGGGTCCTGTGGTCCCTGAGGCCCTCCAAAGTCATCATGGATGCTTGCTTCCATGAGGTTCCATTATGTGCCAGTGGTCATCTTGGTTCCAGGAGTTTCCTTAGTGTCACAATGCTCTCCATGCTTCCATTAGGCCCTGCTTTGCCACAATGGTCCCCTTGTTTCCATGAGGCCCCGCTGTGTCACAATGGACCTATGGTTCCGTGATGTTGCGTGGTGTCACCGTGCTCTTCTTGAATCCGCCGTGTAACCATGGACCATTGGTTCCATGCAGCCGTGTCACAATGGGCTCCTTGATTCCATGATTCCCCACGGTGTCACAATGGAGCCTTGTTTCTAGGAGGTTCTGTACTGTCACAATTGCCTCCTTGATGCCATCAGCCCCTGCAGTGTCACAATGGCTCCTTGGTTCCATGAGGAACACAAGAGCTTGGCATAAGCATTGAGCAACAGCTGCTGAACACACCTGGCAACATCTGCTTGCATCAAAAGAGGGCTTCAAGCTGACAATGGCACCAGCAGCTTCCATCTGCAACAGACACCCAGGGAAAGGACATGCTGTGCCGGTTTGGACAAATGTGGAGGAAAATATCCTCTTATAGAAGGCAGGTTACACCCAGCCCTCCCCCACCAGCTTCGGGAAAAAAGAATTTTCCTGGGAAGAAAGTGAAAGAGATAAAAACTACTTTTTTAACAAACACACAGGAAAAGGATAACAATGCTAAATATTAAAACCTCTCGCTGTGCAGAGAAAGCTGGGATAATTTGAGAGTCCTTCCGTGTTTCGGTGGGGTCTCCTGAAACATCCATAGACAGCGAGGCCCGTGCAAAGAAACAGGGAGCGATTCTTGAGAGAAGTTGCAGAGCTCTTTCTTCTCCAGCCACATGGGCGGGGCACTGCCAAAGAACTGAGCAATCACAGCACAACCAGGGCCCTCCTGGCACAGGGCAACACAAAATAAGCAGTGCTGAACAGGATTAGGGCACATGTGAGCAGGGAGCAGGGAGACCCCGTGCCCAGGCCATGCCTCTACCCCAGGGTCCCCTCTCCCATGACCTCATGGCAGGGGGGAGGAACCCCAACACTTCCGTAGGTGTAGTCTCTCTCCTCCTCCTTGCAGCTGGCTCATGGGCCCACATTCAGGGCCCCCACCTCGGGAGAAAATTCTCCCAATGTGCTCTGATGTTGAAAGAGTCAAGAAGAGAAGAAGGGAAAAAAAACCCCCGAAGTCCCAGGAAAACAAAGTTCAACTCTCCATCTCCCTCCAGAGAAAAGGAGCTGAAAACTGGCTAAAAAGAAACAAAGTTGCTTCCTCTGCTCTTGCTGCAAGCAGGATGCAGAGGAGTGTGTATGTGTGTCCTTGAACAAACGCTCTGAGAAGTTTGTCTGGCTTTTTTTTCCTCTCCCCCCTCTCAGGCTCAGTTGAAAGGCACAGAAATGCACAAAGTTCACTTCTGGGCATAGAGCAGCAATAGGGGGATACACATGATAAAGTCACCCCAAGACACAGGGAGAGAGAATTCAGTGGAAAGACTCCGAGAATTCTGCTCCCAGAGATCATTCATTCCTGCTCACACTGACCCTTGTAGAAAGGGGACATCGTTCCCGGCAGCCTGTACTGAGCATGTGGCTCCTGAGTGGGGTTTGTTGTTTAGGAAACCTGCTCCGGCTTTTCCATTCTTTCCTTGCAAACAGGAAAACTTCTCCTGGGGCTGTGTGCAGGCAGAGCCCTGAGGAGAGCAGGTGGCACATGGTGCGCTGGGCTGGGACAGCCAGCTGCAGAGCTCAAGGGAAGAAGCCCAAAGTGTCACAATGGCTCCTTGCCTTCACATGCAACACCTGGGTCACAATGGTCTCCTTGATTCCATGAGGCCCCACTGTGTCACAATGGCTCCTTGGTTCCATCAGGTTCCGCAGTGTCACCATGGTCTCTTTTGATCCACACTGTCATCATGGACAATTGGTTCCATGAGGCCCCGCAGTGTCACAATGGTCCCTTGCTTCCATAGGTTTGATGTTGTAACAAAGGACTCCTTGCTTCTATGAGCTAGCCTGCTTTTTGCAGAGGTGTCTTTGGTTCCAACAAGGCCCCGCTGTGTCTCAGTGCACCCTGGCTTCCATGTGGATGTGGAGTATCACAAAGGCTCCTTGGTTCCACCAGGTCCTGCTGTGTCACAATGGGTCCTGTGGTCCCTGAGGCCCTCCAAAACCATCGTGGAGGCTTGCTTCCATGAGGTTCCATTATGTGCCAGTGGTCATCTTGGTTCCAGGAGTTTCCTTAGTGTCACAATGCTCTCCATGCTTCCATTAGGCCCTGCTTTGCCACAATGGTCCCCTTGTTTCCATGAGGCCCCGCTGTGTCACAATGGACCTATGGTTCCATGATGTTGCGTGGTGTCACCGTGCTCTTCTTGAATCCGCCGTGTAACCATGGACCATTGGTTCCATGCAGCCGTGTCACAATGGGCTCCTTGATTCCATGATTCCCCACGGTGTCACAACGGAGCCTTGTTTCTAGGAGGTTCTGTACTGTCACAATTGCCTCATTGATGCCATCAGCCCCTGCAGTGTCACAATGGCTCCTTGGTTCCATGAGGAACACAAGAGCTTGGCATAAGCATTGAGCAACAGCTGCTGAACACACCTGGCAACATCTGCTTGCATCAAAAGAGGGCTTCAAGCTGACAATGGCACCAGCAGCTTCCATCTGCAACAGAGACCAAGGAAAGGACAGGCTGTGCCGGTTTGGACAAATGTGGAGGAAAATATCCTCTTATAGAAGGCAGGTTACACCCAGCCCTCCCCCACCAGCTTCGGGAAAAAAGAATTTTCCTGGGAAGAAAGTGAAAGAGATAAAAACTACTTTTTTAACAAACACACAGGAAAAGGATAACAATGCTAAATATTAAAACCTCTCGCTGTGCAGAGAAAGCTGGGATAATTTGAGAGTCCTTCCGTGTTTCGATGGGGTCTCCTGAAACATCCATAGACAGCGAGGCCCGTGCAAAGAAACAGGGAGCGATTCTTGAGAGAAGTTTCAGAGCTCTTTCTTCTCCAGCCACATGGGCGGGGCACTGCCAAAGAACTGAGCAATCACAGCACAACCAGGGCCCTCCTGGCACAGGGCAACACAAAATAAGCAGTGCTGAACAGGATTAGGGCACATGTGAGCAGGGAGCAGGGAGACCCCGTGCCCAGGCCATGCCTCTACCCCAGGGTCCCCTCTCCCATGACCTCATGGCAGGGGGGAGGAACCCCAACACTTCCGTAGGTGCAGTCTCTCTCCTCCTCCTTGCAGCTGGCTCATGGGCCCACATTCAGGGCCCCCACCTCGGGAGAAAATTCTCCCAATGTGCTCTGATGTTGAAAGAGTCAAGAAGAGAAGAAGGGAAAAAAAACCCCCGAAGTCCCAGGAAAACAAAGTTCAACTCTCCATCTCCCTCCAGAGAAAAGGAGCTGAAAACTGGCTAAAAAGAAACAAAGTTGCTTCCTCTGCTCTTGCTGCAAGCAGGATGCAGAGGAGTGTGTATGTGTGTCCTTGAACAAACGCTCTGAGAAGTTTGTCTGGCTTTTTTTTCCTCTCCCCCCTCTCAGGCTCAGTTGAAAGGCACAGAAATGCACAAAGTTCACTTCTGGGCATAGAGCAGCAATAGGGGATACACATGATAAAGTCACCCCAAGACACAGGGACAGAGAATTCAGTGGAAAGACTCCGAGAATTCTGCTCCCAGAGATCATTCATTCCTGCTCACACTGACCCTTGTAGAAAGGGGACATCGTTCCCGGCAGCCTGTACTGAGCATGTGGCTCCTGAGTGGGGTTTGTTGTTTAGGAAACCTGCTCCGGCTTTTCCATTCTTTCCTTGCAAACAGGAAAACTTCTCCTGGGGCTGTGTGCAGGCAGAGCCCTGAGGAGAGCAGGTGGCACATGGTGCGCTGGGCTGGGACAGCCAGCTGCAGAGCTCAAGGGAAGAAGCCCAAAGTGTCACAATGGCTCCTTGCCTTCCCATGCAACACCTGGGTCACAATGGTCTCCTTGATTCCATGAGGCCCCACTGTGTCACAATGGCTCCTTGGTTCCATCAGGTTCCGCAGTGTCACCATGGTCTCTTTTGATCCGCACTGTCATCATGGACAATTGGTTCCATGAGGCCCCGCAGTGTCACAATGGTCCCTTGGTTGCATAGCTTTTACGTTGTAACAATGGACTCCTTGCTTCTATGAGCTAGCCTGCTTTTTGCAGAGGTGTCTTTGGTTCCAACAAGGCCCCACTGTGTCTCAGTGCACCCTGGCTTCCATGTGGATCTGGAGTATCACAAAGGCTCCTTGGTTCCACCAGGTCCTGCTGTGTCACAATGGGTCCTGTGGTCCCTGAGGCCCTCCAAAGTCATCATGGATGCTTGCTTCCATGAGGTTCCATTATGTGCCAGTGGTCATCTTGGTTCCAGGAGTTTCCTTAGTGTCACAATGCTCTCCATGTTTCCATGATTCCCCACAATGTCACAATGCTCTCCAGGCTTCCATTAGGCCCTGCTTTGCCACAATGGTCCCCTTGTTTCCATGCGGCCTTGCTGTGTCACAATGGACGTACGGTTCCATGATGTTGCGTGGTGTCACCGTGCTCTTCTTGAATCCGCCGTGTAACCATGGACCATTGGTTCCATGCAGCCGTGTCACAATGGGCTCCTTGATTCCATGATTCCCCACGGTGTCACAATGGAGCCTTGTTTCTAGGAGGTTCTGTACTGTCACAATTGCCTCCTTGATGCCATCAGCCCCTGCAGTGTCACAATGGCTCCTTGGTTCCATGAGGAACACAAGAGCTTGGCATAAGCATTGAGCAACAGCTGCTGAACACACCTGGCAACATCTGCTTGCATCAAAAGAGGGCTTCAAGCTGACAATGGCACCAGCAGCTTCCATCTGCAACAGACACCCAGGGAAAGGACAGGCTGTGCCGGTTTGGACAAATGTGGAGGAAAATATCCTCTTATAGAAGGCAGGTTACACCCAGCCCTCCCCCACCAGCTTCGGGAAAAAAGAATTTTCCTGGGAAGAAAGTGAAAGAGATAAAAACTACTTTTTTAACAAACACACAGGAAAAGGATAACAATGCTAAATATTAAAACCTCTCGCTGTGCAGAGAAAGCTGGGATAATTTGAGAGTCCTTCCGTGTTTCGATGGGGTCTCCTGAAACATCCATAGACAGCGAGGCCCGTGCAAAGAAACAGGGAGCGATTCTTGAGAGAAGTTTCAGAGCTCTTTCTTCTCCAGCCACATGGGCGGGGCACTGCCAAAGAACTGAGCAATCACAGCACAACCAGGGCCCTCCTGGCACAGGGCAACACAAAATAAGCAGTGCTGAACAGGATTAGGGCACATGTGAGCAGGGAGCAGGGAGACCCCGTGCCCAGGCCATGCCTCTACCCCAGGGTCCCCTCTCCCATGACCTCATGGCAGGGGGGAGGAACCCCAACACTTCCGTAGGTGCAGTCTCTCTCCTCCTCCTTGCAGCTGGCTCATGGGCCCACATTCAGGGCCCCCACCTCGGGAGAAAATTCTCCCAATGTGCTCTGATGTTGAAAGAGTCAAGAAGAGAAGAAGGGAAAAAAAACCCCCGAAGTCCCAGGAAAACAAAGTTCAACTCTCCATCTCCCTCCAGAGAAAAGGAGCTGAAAACTGGCTAAAAAGAAACAAAGTTGCTTCCTCTGCTCTTGCTGCAAGCAGGATGCAGAGGAGTGTGTATGTGTGTCCTTGAACAAACGCTCTGAGAAGTTTGTCTGGCTTTTTTTTCCTCTCCCCCCTCTCAGGCTCAGTTGAAAGGCACAGAAATGCACAAAGTTCACTTCTGGGCATAGAGCAGCAATAGGGGATACACATGATAAAGTCACCCCAAGACACAGGGACAGAGAATTCAGTGGAAAGACTCCGAGAATTCTGCTCCCAGAGATCATTCATTCCTGCTCACACTGACCCTTGTAGAAAGGGGACATCGTTCCCGGCAGCCTGTACTGAGCATGTGGCTCCTGAGTGGGGTTTGTTGTTTAGGAAACCTGCTCCGGCTTTTCCATTCTTTCCTTGCAAACAGGAAAACTTCTCCTGGGGCTGTGTGCAGGCAGAGCCCTGAGGAGAGCAGGTGGCACATGGTGCGCTGGGCTGGGACAGCCAGCTGCAGAGCTCAAGGGAAGAAGCCCAAAGTGTCACAATGGCTCCTTGCCTTCCCATGCAACACCTGGGTCACAATGGTCTCCTTGATTCCATGAGGCCCCACTGTGTCACAATGGCTCCTTGGTTCCATCAGGTTCCGCAGTGTCACCATGGTCTCTTTTGATCCGCACTGTCATCATGGACAATTGGTTCCATGAGGCCCCGCAGTGTCACATTGGTCCCTTGCTTCCATAGGTTTGATGTTGTAACAAAGGACTCCTTGCTTCTATGAGCTAGCCTGCTTTTTGCAGAGGTGTCTTTGGTTCCAACAAGGCCCCGCTGTGTCTCAGTGCACCCTGGCTTCCATGTGGATGTGGAGTATCACAAAGGCTCCTTGGTTCCACCAGGTCCTGCTGTGTCACAATGGGTCCTGTGGTCCCTGAGGCCCTCCAAAACCATCGTGGAGGCTTGCTTCCATGAGGTTCCATTATGTGCCAGTGGTCATCTTGGTTCCAGGAGTTTCCTTAGTGTCACAATGCTCTCCATGCTTCCATTAGGCCCTGCTTTGCCACAATGGTCCCCTTGTTTCCATGAGGCCCCGCTGTGTCACAATGGACCTATGGTTCCATGATGTTGCGTGGTGTCACCGTGCTCTTCTTGAATCCGCCGTGTAACCATGGACCATTGGTTCCATGCAGCCGTGTCACAATGGGCTCCTTGATTCCATGATTCCCCACGGTGTCACAATGGAGCCTTGTTTCTAGGAGGTTCTGTACTGTCACAATTGCCTCATTGATGCCATCAGCCCCTGCAGTGTCACAATGGCTCCTTGGTTCCATGAGGAACACAAGAGCTTGGCATAAGCATTGAGCAACAGCTGCTGAACACACCTGGCAACATCTGCTTGCATCAAAAGAGGGCTTCAAGCTGACAATGGCACCAGCAGCTTCCATCTGCAACAGAGACCAAGGAAAGGACAGGCTGTGCCGGTTTGGACAAATGTGGAGGAAAATATCCTCTGATAGAAGGCAGGTTACACCCAGCCCTCCCCCACCAGGTTTTTGGAAAAAAGAACTTTCCTGGGAAGAAAGTGAAAGAGATAAAACCTATTTTTTTAACAAACACACAGGAAAAGGATAACAATGCTAAATATTAAAACCTCTCGCTGTGCAGAGAAAGCTGGGATAATTTGAGAGTCCTTCTGTGTTTCGGTGGGGTCTCCTGAAACATCCATAGACAGCGAGGCCCGTGCAAAGAAACAGGGAGCGATTCTTGAGAGAAGTTGCAGAGCTCTTTCTTCTCCAGCCACATGGGCGGGGCACTGCCAAAGAACTGAGCAATCACGGCACAACCAGGGCCCTCCTGGCACAGGGCAACACAAAATAAGCAGTGCTGAACAGGATTAGGGCACATGTGAGCAGGGAGCAGGGAGACCCCGTGCCCAGGCCATGCCTCTACCCCAGGGTCCCCTCTCCCATGACCGCATGGCAGGAGGGAGGAACCCCAACACTTCCGTAGGTGTAGTCTCTCTCCTCCTCCTTGCAGCTGGCTCGTGGGCCCACATTCAGGGCCCCCACCTCGGGAGAAAATTCTCCCAATGTGCTCTGATGTTGAAAGAGTCAAGAAGAGAAGAAGGGAAAAAAAACCCCCGAAGTCCCAGGAAAACAAAGTTCAACTCTCCATCTCCCTCCAGAGAAAAGGAGCTGAAAACTGGCTAAAAAGAAACAAAGTTGCTTCCTCTGCTCTTGCTGCAAGCAGGATGCAGAGGAGTGTGTATGTGTGTCCTTGAACAAACGCTCTGAGAAGTTTGTCCGGTTTTTTTTCCTCTCCCCCCTCTCAGGCTCAGTTGAAAGGCACAGAAATGCACAAAGTTCACTTCTGGGCATAGAGCAGCAATAGGGGATACACATGATAAAGTCACCCCAAGACACAGGGACAGAGAATTCAGTGGAAAGACTCCGAGAATTCTGCTCCCAGAGATCATTCCTGCTCACACTGACCCTTGTAGAAAGGGGACATCGTTCCAGGCAGCCTGTACTGAGCATGTGGCTCCTGAGTGGGGTTTGTTGTTTAGGAAACCTGCTCCGGCTTTTCCATTCTTTCCTTGCAAACAGGAAAACTTCTCCTGGGGCTGTGTGCAGGCAGAGCCCTGAGGAGAGCAGGTGGCACATGGTGCGCTGGGCTGGGACAGCCAGCTGCAGAGCTCAAGGGAAGAAGCCCAAAGTGTCACAATGGCTCCTTGCCTTCCCATGCAACACCTGGGTCACAATGGTCTCCTTGATTCCATGAGGCCCCACTGTGTCACAATGGCTCCTTGGTTCCATCAGGTTCCGCAGTGTCACCATGGTCTCCTTTGATCCGCACTGTCATCATGGACAATTGGTTCCATGAGGCCCCGCAGTGTCACAATGGTCCCTTGGTTGCATAGCTTTTACGTTGTAACAATGGACTCCTTGCTTCTATGAGCTAGCCTGCTTTTTGCAGAGGTGTCTTTGGTTCCAACAAGGCCCCACTGTGTCTCAGTGCACCCTGGCTTCCATGTGGATGTGGAGTATCACAAAGGCTCCTTGGTTCCACCAGGTCCTGCTGTGTCACAATGGGTCCTGTGGTCCCTGAGGCCCTCCAAAGTCATCATGGATGCTTGCTTCCATGAGGTTCCATTATGTGCCAGTGGTCATCTTGGTTCCAGGAGTTTCCTTAGTGTCACAATGCTCTCCATGTTTCCATGATTCCCCACAATGTCACAATGCTCTCCAGGCTTCCATTAGGCCCTGCTTTGCCACAATGGTCCCCTTGTTTCCATGCGGCCTTGCTGTGTCACAATGGACGTACGGTTCCATGATGTTGCGTGGTGTCACCGTGCTCTTCTTGAATCCGCCGTGTAACCATGGACCATTGGTTCCATGCAGCCGTGTCACAATGGGCTCCTTGATTCCATGATTCCCCACGGTGTCACAATGGAGCCTTGTTTCTAGGAGGTTCTGTACTGTCACAATTGCCTCCTTGATGCCATCAGCCCCTGCAGTGTCACAATGGCTCCTTGGTTCCATGAGGAACACAAGAGCTTGGCATAAGCATTGAGCAACAGCTGCTGAACACACCTGGCAACATCTGCTTGCATCAAAAGAGGGCTTCAAGCTGACAATGGCACCAGCAGCTTCCATCTGCAACAGAGACCCAGGAAAGGACAGGCTGTGCCGGTTTGGACAAATGTGGAGGAAAATATCCTCTGATAGAAGGCAGGTTACACCCAGCCCTCCCCCACCAGCTTCGGGAAAAAAGAATTTTCCTGGGAAGAAAGTGAAAGAGATAAAAACTACTTTTTTAACAAACACACAGGAAAAGGATAACAATGCTAAATATTAAAACCTCTCGCTGTGCAGAGAAAGCTGGGATAATTTGAGAGTCCTTCCGTGTTTCGGTGGGGTCTCCTGAAACATCCATAGACAGCGAGGCCCGTGCAAAGAAACAGGGAGCGATTCTTGAGAGAAGTTGCAGAGCTCTTTCTTCTCCAGCCACATGGGCGGGGCACTGCCAAAGAACTGAGCAATCACGGCACAACCAGGGCCCTCCTGGCACAGGGCAACACAAAATAAGCAGTGCTGAACAGGATTAGGGCACATGTGAGCAGGGAGCAGGGAGACCCCGTGCCCAGGCCATGCCTCTACCCCAGGGTCCCCTCTCCCATGACCTCATGGCAGGGGGGAGGAACCCCAACACTTCCGTAGGTGTAGTCTCTCTCCTCCTCCTTGCAGCTGGCTCATGGGCCCACATTCAGGGCCCCCACCTCGGGAGAAAATTCTCCCAATGTGCTCTGATGTTGAAAGAGTCAAGAAGAGAAGAAGGGAAAAAAAACCCCCGAAGTCCCAGGAAAACAAAGTTCAACTCTCCATCTCCCTCCAGAGAAAAGGAGCTGAAAACTGGCTAAAAAGAAACAAAGTTGCTTCCTCTGCTCTTGCTGCAAGCAGGATGCAGAGGAGTGTGTATGTGTGTCCTTGAACAAACGCTCTGAGAAGTTTGTCTGGCTTTTTTTTCCTCTCCCCCCTCTCAGGCTCAGTTGAAAGGCACAGAAATGCACAAAGTTCACTTCTGGGCATAGAGCAGCAATAGGGGATACACATGATAAAGTCACCCCAAGACACAGGGACAGAGAATTCAGTGGAAAGACTCCGAGAATTCTGCTCCCAGAGATCATTCATTCCTGCTCACACTGACCCTTGTAGAAAGGGGACATCGTTCCCGGCAGCCTGTACTGAGCATGTGGCTCCTGAGTGGGGTTTGTTGTTTAGGAAACCTGCTCCGGCTTTTCCATTCTTTCCTTGCAAACAGGAAAACTTCTCCTGGGGCTGTGTGCAGGCAGAGCCCTGAGGAGAGCAGGTGGCACATGGTGCGCTGGGCTGGGACAGCCAGCTGCAGAGCTCAAGGGAAGAAGCCCAAAGTGTCACAATGGCTCCTTGCCTTCCCATGCAACACCTGGGTCACAATGGTCTCCTTGATTCCATGAGGCCCCACTGTGTCACAATGGCTCCTTGGTTCCATCAGGTTCCGCAGTGTCACCATGGTCTCTTTTGATCCGCACTGTCATCATGGACAATTGGTTCCATGAGGCCCCGCAGTGTCACATTGGTCCCTTGCTTCCATAGGTTTGATGTTGTAACAAAGGACTCCTTGCTTCTATGAGCTAGCCTGCTTTTTGCAGAGGTGTCTTTGGTTCCAACAAGGCCCCGCTGTGTCTCAGTGCACCCTGGCTTCCATGTGGATGTGGAGTATCACAAAGGCTCCTTGGTTCCACCAGGTCCTGCTGTGTCACAATGGGTCCTGTGGTCCCTGAGGCCCTCCAAAACCATCGTGGAGGCTTGCTTCCATGAGGTTCCATTATGTGCCAGTGGTCATCTTGGTTCCAGGAGTTTCCTTAGTGTCACAATGCTCTCCATGCTTCCATTAGGCCCTGCTTTGCCACAATGGTCCCCTTGTTTCCATGCGGCCTTGCTGTGTCACAATGGACCTATGGTTCCGTGATGTTGCGTGGTGTCACCGTGCTCTTCTTGAATCCGCCGTGTAACCATGGACCATTGGTTCCATGCAGCCGTGTCACAATGGGCTCCTTGATTCCATGATTCCCCACGGTGTCACAATGGAGCCTTGTTTCTAGGAGGTTCTGTACTGTCACAATTGCCTCCTTGATGCCATCAGCCCCTGCAGTGTCACAATGGCTCCTTGGTTCCATGAGGAACACAATAGCTTGGCATAAGCATTGAGCAACAGCTGCTGAACACACCTGGCAACATCTGCTTGCATCAAAAGAGGGCTTCAAGCTGACAATGGCACCAGCAGCTTCCATCTGCAACAGAGACCCAGGAAAGGACAGGCTGTGCCGGTTTGGACAAATGTGGAGGAAAATATCCTCTGATAGAAGGCAGGTTACACCCAGCCCTCCCCCACCAGGTTTTTGGAAAAAAGAACTTTCCTGGGAAGAAAGTGAAAGAGATAAAACCTATTTTTTTAACAAACACACAGGAAAAGGATAACAATGCTAAATATTAAAACCTCTCGCTGTGCAGAGAAAGCTGGGATAATTTGAGAGTCCTTCTGTGTTTCGGTGGGGTCTCCTGAAACATCCATAGACAGCGAGGCCCGTGCAAAGAAACAGGGAGCGATTCTTGAGAGAAGTTTCAGAGCTCTTTCTTCTCCAGCCACATGGGCAGGGCACTGCCAAAGAACTGAGCAATCACAGCACAACCAGGGCCCTCCTGGCACAGGGCAACACAAAATAAGCAGTGCTGAACAGGATTAGGGCACATGTGAGCAGGGAGCAGGGAGACCCCGTGCCCAGGCCATGCCTCTACCCCAGGGTCCCCTCTCCCATGACCTCATGGCAGGGGGGAGGAACCCCAACACTTCCGTAGGTGCAGTCTCTCTCCTCCTCCTTGCAGCTGGCTCATGGGCCCACATTCAGGGCCCCCACCTCGGGAGAAAATTCTCCCAATGTGCTCTGATGTTGAAAGAGTCAAGAAGAGAAGAAGGGAAAAAAAACCCCCGAAGTCCCAGGAAAACAAAGTTCAACTCTCCATCTCCCCCCAGAGAAAAGGAGCTGAAAACCGGCTAAAAAGAAACAAAGTTGCTTCCCTCTGCTCTTGCTGCAAGCAGGATGCAGAGGAGTGTGTATGTGTGTCCTTGAACAAACGCTCTGAGAAGTTTGTCCGGTTTTTTTTCCTCTCCCCCCTCTCAGGCTCAGTTGAAAGGCACAGAAATGCACAAAGTTCACTTCTGGGCATAGAGCAGCAATAGGGGATACACATGATAAAGTCACCCCAAGACACAGGGACAGAGAATTCAGTGGAAAGACTCCGAGAATTCTGCTCCCAGAGATCATTCCTGCTCACACTGACCCTTGTAGAAAGGGGACATCGTTCCAGGCAGCCTGTACTGAGCATGTGGCTCCTGAGTGGGGTTTGTTGTTTAGGAAACCTGCTCCGGCTTTTCCATTCTTTCCTTGCAAACAGGAAAACTTCTCCTGGGGCTGTGTGCAGGCAGAGCCCTGAGGAGAGCAGGTGGCACATGGTGCGCTGGGCTGGGACAGCCAGCTGCAGAGCTCAAGGGAAGAAGCCCAAAGTGTCACAATGGCTCCTTGCCTTCCCATGCAACACCTGGGTCACAATGGTCTCCTTGATTCCATGAGGCCCCACTGTGTCACAATGGCTCCTTGGTTCCATCAGGTTCCGCAGTGTCACCATGGTCTCCTTTGATCCGCACTGTCATCATGGACAATTGGTTCCATGAGGCCCCGCAGTGTCACAATGGTCCCTTGGTTGCATAGCTTTTACGTTGTAACAATGGACTCCTTGCTTCTATGAGCTAGCCTGCTTTTTGCAGAGGTGTCTTTGGTTCCAACAAGGCCCCACTGTGTCTCAGTGCACCCTGGCTTCCATGTGGATCTGGAGTATCACAAAGGCTCCTTGGTTCCACCAGGTCCTGCTGTGTCACAATGGGTCCTGTGGTCCCTGAGGCCCTCCAAAGTCATCATGGATGCTTGCTTCCATGAGGTTCCATTATGTGCCAGTGGTCATCTTGGTTCCAGGAGTTTCCTTAGTGTCACAATGCTCTCCATGTTTCCATGATTCCCCACAATGTCACAATGCTCTCCAGGCTTCCATTAGGCCCTGCTTTGCCACAATGGTCCCCTTGTTTCCATGCGGCCTTGCTGTGTCACAATGGACGTACGGTTCCATGATGTTGCGTGGTGTCACCGTGCTCTTCTTGAATCCGCCGTGTAACCATGGACCATTGGTTCCATGCAGCCGTGTCACAATGGGCTCCTTGATTCCATGATTCCCCACGGTGTCACAATGGAGCCTTGTTTCTAGGAGGTTCTGTACTGTCACAATTGCCTCCTTGATGCCATCAGCCCCTGCAGTGTCACAATGGCTCCTTGGTTCCATGAGGAACACAAGAGCTTGGCATAAGCATTGAGCAACAGCTGCTGAACACACCTGGCAACATCTGCTTGCATCAAAAGAGGGCTTCAAGCTGACAATGGCACCAGCAGCTTCCATCTGCAACAGACACCCAGGGAAAGGACAGGCTGTGCCGGTTTGGACAAATGTGGAGGAAAATATCCTCTGATAGAAGGCAGGTTACACCCAGCCCTCCCCCACCAGCTTCGGGAAAAAAGAATTTTCCTGGGAAGAAAGTGAAAGAGATAAAAACTACTTTTTTAACAAACACACAGGAAAAGGATAACAATGCTAAATATTAAAACCTCTCGCTGTGCAGAGAAAGCTGGGATAATTTGAGAGTCCTTCCGTGTTTCGGTGGGGTCTCCTGAAACATCCATAGACAGCGAGGCCCGTGCAAAGAAACAGGGAGCGATTCTTGAGAGAAGTTGCAGAGCTCTTTCTTCTCCAGCCACATGGGCGGGGCACTGCCAAAGAACTGAGCAATCACGGCACAACCAGGGCCCTCCTGGCACAGGGCAACACAAAATAAGCAGTGCTGAACAGGATTAGGGCACATGTGAGCAGGGAGCAGGGAGACCCCGTGCCCAGGCCATGCCTCTACCCCAGGGTCCCCTCTCCCATGACCTCATGGCAGGGGGGAGGAACCCCAACACTTCCGTAGGTGTAGTCTCTCTCCTCCTCCTTGCAGCTGGCTCATGGGCCCACATTCAGGGCCCCCACCTCGGGAGAAAATTCTCCCAATGTGCTCTGATGTTGAAAGAGTCAAGAAGAGAAGAAGGGAAAAAAAACCCCCGAAGTCCCAGGAAAACAAAGTTCAACTCTCCATCTCCCTCCAGAGAAAAGGAGCTGAAAACTGGCTAAAAAGAAACAAAGTTGCTTCCTCTGCTCTTGCTGCAAGCAGGATGCAGAGGAGTGTGTATGTGTGTCCTTGAACAAACGCTCTGAGAAGTTTGTCTGGCTTTTTTTTCCTCTCCCCCCTCTCAGGCTCAGTTGAAAGGCACAGAAATGCACAAAGTTCACTTCTGGGCATAGAGCAGCAATAGGGGGATACACATGATAAAGTCACCCCAAGACACAGGGACAGAGAATTCAGTGGAAAGACTCCGAGAATTCTGCTCCCAGAGATCATTCCTGCTCACACTGACCCTTGTAGAAAGGGGACATCGTTCCCGGCAGCCTGTACTGAGCATGTGGCTCCTGAGTGGGGTTTGTTGTTTAGGAAACCTGCTCCGGCTTTTCCATTCTTTCCTTCCAAACAGGAAAACTTCTCCTGGGGCTGTGTGCAGGCAGAGCCCTGAGGAGAGCAGGTGGCACATGGTGCGCTGGGCTGGGACAGCCAGCTGCAGAGCTCAAGGGAAGAAGCCCAAAGTGTCACAATGGCTCCTTGCCTTCCCATGCAACACCTGGGTCACAATGGTCTCCTTGATTCCATGAGGCCCCACTGTGTCACAATGGCTCCTTGGTTCCATCAGGTTCCACAGTGTCACCATGGTCTCTTTTGATCCGCACTGTCATCATGGACAATTGGTTCCATGAGGCCCCGCAGTGTCACAATGGTCCCTTGCTTCCATAGGTTTGATGTTGTAACAAAGGACTCCTTGCTTCTATGAGCTAGCCTGCTTTTTGCAGAGGTGTCTTTGGTTCCAACAAGGCCCCGCTGTGTCTCAGTGCACCCTGGCTTCCATGTGGATGTGGAGTATCACAAAGGCTCCTTGGTTCCACCAGGTCCTGCTGTGTCACAATGGGTCCTGTGGTCCCTGAGGCCCTCCAAAACCATCGTGGAGGCTTGCTTCCATGAGGTTCCATTATGTGCCAGTGGTCATCTTGGTTCCAGGAGTTTCCTTAGTGTCACAATGCTCTCCATGCTTCCATTAGGCCCTGCTTTGCCACAATGGTCCCCTTGTTTCCATGAGGCCCCGCTGTGTCACAATGGACCTATGGTTCCGTGATGTTGCGTGGTGTCACCGTGCTCTTCTTGAATCCGCCGTGTAACCATGGACCATTGGTTCCATGCAGCCGTGTCACAATGGGCTCCTTGATTCCATGATTCCCCACGGTGTCACAATGGAGCCTTGTTTCTAGGAGGTTCTGTACTGTCACAATTGCCTCCTTGATGCCATCAGCCCCTGCAGTGTCACAATGGCTCCTTGGTTCCATGAGGAACACAAGAGCTTGGCATAAGCATTGAGCAACAGCTGCTGAACACACCTGGCAACATCTGCTTGCATCAAAAGAGGGCTTCAAGCTGACAATGGCACCAGCAGCTTCCATCTGCAACAGAGACCCAGGAAAGGACAGGCTGTGCCGGTTTGGACAAATGTGGAGGAAAATATCCTCTGATAGAAGGCAGGTTACACCCAGCCCTCCCCCACCAGGTTTTTGGAAAAAAGAACTTTCCTGGGAAGAAAGTGAAAGAGATAAAACCTATTTTTTTAACAAACACACAGGAAAAGGATAACAATGCTAAATATTAAAACCTCTCGCTGTGCAGAGAAAGCTGGGATAATTTGAGAGTCCTTCCGTGTTTCGGTGGGGTCTCCTGAAACATCCATAGAAAGCGAGGCCCGTGCAAAGAAACAGGGAGCGATTCTTGAGAGAAGTTGCAGAGCTCTTTCTTCTCCAGCCACATGGGCGGGGCACTGCCAAAGAACTGAGCAATCACGGCACAACCAGGGCCCTCCTGGCACAGGGCAACACAAAATAAGCAGTGCTGAACAGGATTAGGGCACATGTGAGCAGGGAGCAGGGAGACCCCGTGCCCAGGCCATGCCTCTACCCCAGGGTCCCCTCTCCCATGACCGCATGGCAGGAGGGAGGAACCCCAACACTTCCGTAGGTGTAGTCTCTCTCCTCCTCCTTGCAGCTGGCTCGTGGGCCCACATTCAGGGCCCCCACCTCGGGAGAAAATTCTCCCAATGTGCTCTGATGTTGAAAGAGTCAAGAAGAGAAGAAGGGAAAAAAAACCCCCGAAGTCCCAGGAAAACAAAGTTCAACTCTCCATCTCCCCCCAGAGAAAAGGAGCTGAAAACTGGCTAAAAAGAAACAAAGTTGCTTCCCTCTGCTCTTGCTGCAAGCAGGATGCAGAGGAGTGTGTATGTGTGTCCTTGAACAAAAGCTCTGAGAAGTTTGTCCGGTTTTTTTTCCTCTCCCCCCTCTCAGGCTCAGTTGAAAGGCATAGAAATGCACAAAGTTCACTTCTGGGCATAGAGCAGCAATAGGGGAGACACATGATAAAGTCACCCCAAGACACAGGGAGAGAGAATTCAGTGGAAAGACTCCGAGAATTCTGCTCCCAGAGATCATTCCTGCTCACACTGACCCTTGTAGAAAGGGGACATCGTTCCCGGCAGCCTGTACTGAGCATGTGGCTCCTGAGTGGGGTTTGTTGTTTAGGAAACCTGCTCCGGCTTTTCCATTCTTTCCTTGCAAACAGGAAAACTTCTCCTGGGGCTGTGTGCAGGCAGAGCCCTGAGGAGAGCAGGTGGCACATGGTGCGCTGGGCTGGGACAGCCAGCTGCAGAGCTCAAGGGAAGAAGCCCAAAGTGTCACAATGGCTCCTTGCCTTCCCATGCAACACCTGGGTCACAATGGTCTCCTTGATTCCATGAGGCCCCACTGTGTCACAATGGCTCCTTGGTTCCATCAGGTTCCGCAGTGTCACCATGGTCTCCTTTGATCCGCACTGTCATCATGGACAATTGGTTCCATGAGGCCCCGCAGTGTCACAATGGTCCCTTGGTTGCATAGCTTTTACGTTGTAACAATGGACTCCTTGCTTCTATGAGCTAGCCTGCTTTTTGCAGAGGTGTCTTTGGTTCCAACAAGGCCCCACTGTGTCTCAGTGCACCCTGGCTTCCATGTGGATCTGGAGTATCACACAGGCTCCTTGGTTCCACCAGGTCCTGCTGTGTCACAATGGGTCCTGTGGTCCCTGAGGCCCTCCAAAGTCATCATGGATGCTTGCTTCCATGAGGTTCCATTATGTGCCAGTGGTCATCTTGGTTCCAGGAGTTTCCTTAGTGTCACAATGCTCTCCATGTTTCCATGATTCCCCACAATGTCACAATGCTCTCCAGGCTTCCATTAGGCCCTGCTTTGCCACAATGGTCCCCTTGTTTCCATGAGGCCCCGCTGTGTCACAATGGACGTACGGTTCCATGATGTTGCGTGGTGTCACCGTGCTCTTCTTGAATCCGCCGTGTAACCATGGACCATTGGTTCCATGCAGCCGTGTCACAATGGGCTCCTTGATTCCATGATTCCCCACGGTGTCACAATGGAGCCTTGTTTCTAGGAGGTTCTGTACTGTCACAATTGCCTCCTTGATGCCATCAGCCCCTGCAGTGTCACAATGGCTCCTTGGTTCCATGAGGAACACAAGAGCTTGGCATAAGCATTGAGCAACAGCTGCTGAACACACCTGGCAACATCTGCTTGCATCAAAAGAGGGCTTCAAGCTGACAATGGCACCAGCAGCTTCCATCTGCAACAGACACCCAGGGAAAGGACAGGCTGTGCCGGTTTGGACAAATGTGGAGGAAAATATCCTCTGATAGAAGGCAGGTTACACCCAGCCCTCCCCCACCAGCTTCGGGAAAAAAGAATTTTCCTGGGAAGAAAGTGAAAGAGATAAAAACTACTTTTTTAACAAACACACAGGAAAAGGATAACAATGCTAAATATTAAAACCTCTCGCTGTGCAGAGAAAGCTGGGATAATTTGAGAGTCCTTCCGTGTTTCGGTGGGGTCTCCTGAAACATCCATAGACAGCGAGGCCCGTGCAAAGAAACAGGGAGCGATTCTTGAGAGAAGTTTCAGAGCTCTTTCTTCTCCAGCCACATGGGCGGGGCACTGCCAAAGAACTGAGCAATCACGGCACAACCAGGGCCCTCCTGGCACAGGGCAACACAAAATAAGCAGTGCTGAACAGGATTAGGGCACATGTGAGCAGGGAGCAGGGAGACCCCGTGCCCAGGCCATGCCTCTACCCCAGGGTCCCCTCTCCCATGACCTCATGGCAGGGGGGAGGAACCCCAACACTTCCGTAGGTGCAGTCTCTCTCCTCCTCCTTGCAGCTGGCTCATGGGCCCACATTCAGGGCCCCCACCTCGGGAGAAAATTCTCCCAATGTGCTCTGATGTTGAAAGAGTCAAGAAGAGAAGAAGGGAAAAAAAACCCCCGAAGTCCCAGGAAAACAAAGTTCAACTCTCCATCTCCCTCCAGAGAAAAGGAGCTGAAAACTGGCTAAAAAGAAACAAAGTTGCTTCCTCTGCTCTTGCTGCAAGCAGGATGCAGAGGAGTGTGTATGTGTGTCCTTGAACAAACGCTCTGAGAAGTTTGTCTGGCTTTTTTTTCCTCTCCCCCCTCTCAGGCTCAGTTGAAAGGCACAGAAATGCACAAAGTTCACTTCTGGGCATAGAGCAGCAATAGGGGATACACATGATAAAGTCACCCCAAGACACAGGGACAGAGAATTCAGTGGAAAGACTCCGAGAATTCTGCTCCCAGAGATCATTCATTCCTGCTCACACTGACCCTTGTAGAAAGGGGACATCGTTCCCGGCAGCCTGTACTGAGCATGTGGCTCCTGAGTGGGGTTTGTTGTTTAGGAAACCTGCTCCGGCTTTTCCATTCTTTCCTTGCAAACAGGAAAACTTCTCCTGGGGCTGTGTGCAGGCAGAGCCCTGAGGAGAGCAGGTGGCACATGGTGCGCTGGGCTGGGACAGCCAGCTGCAGAGCTCAAGGGAAGAAGCCCAAAGTGTCACAATGGCTCCTTGCCTTCCCATGCAACACCTGGGTCACAATGGTCTCCTTGATTCCATGAGGCCCCACTGTGTAACAATGGCTCCTTGGTTCCATCAGGTTCCGCAGTGTCACCATGGTCTCTTTTGATCCGCACTGTCATCATGGACAATTGGTTCCATGAGGCCCCGCAGTGTCACATTGGTCCCTTGCTTCCATAGGTTTGATGTTGTAACAAAGGACTCCTTGCTTCTATGAGCTAGCCTGCTTTTTGCAGAGGTGTCTTTGGTTCCAACAAGGCCCCGCTGTGTCTCAGTGCACCCTGGCTTCCATGTGGATGTGGAGTATCACAAAGGCTCCTTGGTTCCACCAGGTCCTGCTGTGTCACAATGGGTCCTGTGGTCCCTGAGGCCCTCCAAAACCATCGTGGAGGCTTGCTTCCATGAGGTTCCATTATGTGCCAGTGGTCATCTTGGTTCCAGGAGTTTCCTTAGTGTCACAATGCTCTCCATGCTTCCATTAGGCCCTGCTTTGCCACAATGGTCCCCTTGTTTCCATGCGGCCTTGCTGTGTCACAATGGACCTATGGTTCCGTGATGTTGCGTGGTGTCACCGTGCTCTTCTTGAATCCGCCGTGTAACCATGGACCATTGGTTCCATGCAGCCGTGTCACAATGGGCTCCTTGATTCCATGATTCCCCACGGTGTCACAATGGAGCCTTGTTTCTAGGAGGTTCTGTACTGTCACAATTGCCTCCTTGATGCCATCAGCCCCTGCAGTGTCACAATGGCTCCTTGGTTCCATGAGGAACACAAGAGCTTGGCATAAGCATTGAGCAACAGCTGCTGAACACACCTGGCAACATCTGCTTGCATCAAAAGAGGGCTTCAAGCTGACAATGGCACCAGCAGCTTCCATCTGCAACAGAGACCCAGGAAAGGACAGGCTGTGCCGGTTTGGACAAATGTGGAGGAAAATATCCTCTTATAGAAGGCAGGTTACACCCAGCCCTCCCCCACCAGGTTTTTGGAAAAAAGAACTTTCCTGGGAAGAAAGTGAAAGAGATAAAACCTATTTTTTTAACAAACACACAGGAAAAGGATAACAATGCTAAATATTAAAACCTCTCGCTGTGCAGAGAAAGCTGGGATAATTTGAGAGTCCTTCTGTGTTTCGGTGGGGTCTCCTGAAACATCCATAGACAGCGAGGCCCGTGCAAAGAAACAGGGAGCGATTCTTGAGAGAAGTTGCAGAGCTCTTTCTTCTCCAGCCACATGGGCGGGGCACTGCCAAAGAACTGAGCAATCACAGCACAACCAGGGCCCTCCTGGCACAGGGCAACACAAAATAAGCAGTGCTGAACAGGATTAGGGCACATGTGAGCAGGGAGCAGGGAGACCCCGTGCCCAGGCCATGCCTCTACCCCAGGGTCCCCTCTCCCATGACCTCATGGCAGGGGGGAGGAACCCCAACACTTCCGTAGGTGTAGTCTCTCTCCTCCTCCTTGCAGCTGGCTCATGGGCCCACATTCAGGGCCCCCACCTCGGGAGAAAATTCTCCCAATGTGCTCTGATGTTGAAAGAGTCAAGAAGAGAAGAAGGGAAAAAAAACCCCCGAAGTCCCAGGAAAACAAAGTTCAACTCTCCATCTCCCCCCAGAGAAAAGGAGCTGAAAACCGGCTAAAAAGAAACAAAGTTGCTTCCCTCTGCTCTTGCTGCAAGCAGGATGCAGAGGAGTGTGTATGTGTGTCCTTGAACAAACGCTCTGAGAAGTTTGTCCGGTTTTTTTTCCTCTCCCCCCTCTCAGGCTCAGTTGAAAGGCACAGAAATGCACAAAGTTCACTTCTGGGCATAGAGCAGCAATAGGGGATACACATGATAAAGTCACCCCAAGACACAGGGACAGAGAATTCAGTGGAAAGACTCCGAGAATTCTGCTCCCAGAGATCATTCATTCCTGCTCACACTGACCCTTGTAGAAAGGGGACATCGTTCCAGGCAGCCTGTACTGAGCATGTGGCTCCTGAGTGGGGTTTGTTGTTTAGGAAACCTGCTCCGGCTTTTCCATTCTTTCCTTGCAAACAGGAAAACTTCTCCTGGGGCTGTGTGCAGGCAGAGCCCTGAGGAGAGCAGGTGGCACATGGTGCGCTGGGCTGGGACAGCCAGCTGCAGAGCTCAAGGGAAGAAGCCCAAAGTGTCACAATGGCTCCTTGCCTTCACATGCAACACCTGGGTCACAATGGTCTCCTTGATTCCATGAGGCCCCACTGTGTCACAATGGCTCCTTGGTTCCATCAGGTTCCGCAGTGTCACCATGGTCTCCTTTGATCCGCACTGTCATCATGGACAATTGGTTCCATGAGGCCCCGCAGTGTCACAATGGTCCCTTGGTTGCATAGCTTTTACGTTGTAACAATGGACTCCTTGCTTCTATGAGCTAGCCTGCTTTTTGCAGAGGTGTCTTTGGTTCCAACAAGGCCCCACTGTGTCTCAGTGCACCCTGGCTTCCATGTGGATGTGGAGTATCACAAAGGCTCCTTGGTTCCACCAGGTCCTGCTGTGTCACAATGGGTCCTGTGGTCCCTGAGGCCCTCCAAAGTCATCATGGATGCTTGCTTCCATGAGGTTCCATTATGTGCCAGTGGTCATCTTGGTTCCAGGAGTTTCCTTAGTGTCACAATGCTCTCCATGTTTCCATGATTCCCCACAATGTCACAATGCTCTCCAGGCTTCCATTAGGCCCTGCTTTGCCACAATGGTCCCCTTGTTTCCATGCGGCCTTGCTGTGTCACAATGGACGTACGGTTCCATGATGTTGCGTGGTGTCACCGTGCTCTTCTTGAATCCGCCGTGTAACCATGGACCATTGGTTCCATGCAGCCGTGTCACAATGGGCTCCTTGATTCCATGATTCCCCACGGTGTCACAATGGAGCCTTGTTTCTAGGAGGTTCTGTACTGTCACAATTGCCTCCTTGATGCCATCAGCCCCTGCAGTGTCACAATGGCTCCTTGGTTCCATGAGGAACACAAGAGCTTGGCATAAGCATTGAGCAACAGCTGCTGAACACACCTGGCAACATCTGCTTGCATCAAAAGAGGGCTTCAAGCTGACAATGGCACCAGCAGCTTCCATCTGCAACAGACACCCAGGGAAAGGACAGGCTGTGCCGGTTTGGACAAATGTGGAGGAAAATATCCTCTGATAGAAGGCAGGTTACACCCAGCCCTCCCCCACCAGCTTCGGGAAAAAAGAATTTTCCTGGGAAGAAAGTGAAAGAGATAAAAACTACTTTTTTAACAAACACACAGGAAAAGGATAACAATGCTAAATATTAAAACCTCTCGCTGTGCAGAGAAAGCTGGGATAATTTGAGAGTCCTTCCGTGTTTCGGTGGGGTCTCCTGAAACATCCATAGACAGCGAGGCCCGTGCAAAGAAACAGGGAGCGATTCTTGAGAGAAGTTTCAGAGCTCTTTCTTCTCCAGCCACATGGGCGGGGCACTGCCAAAGAACTGAGCAATCACGGCACAACCAGGGCCCTCCTGGCACAGGGCAACACAAAATAAGCAGTGCTGAACAGGATTAGGGCACATGTGAGCAGGGAGCAGGGAGACCCCGTGCCCAGGCCATGCCTCTACCCCAGGGTCCCCTCTCCCATGACCTCATGGCAGGGGGGAGGAACCCCAACACTTCCGTAGGTGCAGTCTCTCTCCTCCTCCTTGCAGCTGGCTCATGGGCCCACATTCAGGGCCCCCACCTCGGGAGAAAATTCTCCCAATGTGCTCTGATGTTGAAAGAGTCAAGAAGAGAAGAAGGGAAAAAAAACCCCCGAAGTCCCAGGAAAACAAAGTTCAACTCTCCATCTCCCTCCAGAGAAAAGGAGGTGAAAACTGGCTAAAAAGAAACAAAGTTGCTTCCTCTGCTCTTGCTGCAAGCAGGATGCAGAGGAGTGTGTATGTGTGTCCTTGAACAAACGCTCTGAGAAGTTTGTCTGGCTTTTTTTTCCTCTCCCCCCTCTCAGGCTCAGTTGAAAGGCACAGAAATGCACAAAGTTCACTTCTGGGCATAGAGCAGCAATAGGGGGATACACATGATAAAGTCACCCCAAGACACAGGGACAGAGAATTCAGTGGAAAGACTCCGAGAATTCTGCTCCCAGAGATCATTCCTGCTCACACTGACCCTTGTAGAAAGGGGACATCGTTCCCGGCAGCCTGTACTGAGCATGTGGCTCCTGAGTGGGGTTTGTTGTTTAGGAAACCTGCTCCGGCTTTTCCATTCTTTCCTTGCAAACAGGAAAACTTCTCCTGGGGCTGTGTGCAGGCAGAGCCCTGAGGAGAGCAGGTGGCACATGGTGCGCTGGGCTGGGACAGCCAGCTGCAGAGCTCAAGGGAAGAAGCCCAAAGTGTCACAATGGCTCCTTGCCTTCCCATGCAACACCTGGGTCACAATGGTCTCCTTGATTCCATGAGGCCCCACTGTGTCACAATGGCTCCTTGGTTCCATCAGGTTCCACAGTGTCACCATGGTCTCTTTTGATCCACACTGTCATCATGGACAATTGGTTCCATGAGGCCCCGCAGTGTCACATTGGTCCCTTGCTTCCATAGGTTTGATGTTGTAACAAACGACTCCTTGCTTCTATGAGCTAGCCTGCTTTTTGCAGAGGTGTCTTTGGTTCCAACAAGGCCCCGCTGTGTCTCAGTGCACCCTGGCTTCCATGTGGATGTGGAGTATCACAAAGGCTCCTTGGTTCCACCAGGTCCTGCTGTGTCACAATGGGTCCTGTGGTCCCTGAGGCCCTCCAAAACCATCGTGGAGGCTTGCTTCCATGAGGTTCCATTATGTGCCAGTGGTCATCTTGGTTCCAGGAGTTTCCTTAGTGTCACAATGCTCTCCATGCTTCCATTAGGCCCTGCTTTGCCACAATGGTCCCCTTGTTTCCATGCGGCCTTGCTGTGTCACAATGGACCTATGGTTCCGTGATGTTGCGTGGTGTCACCGTGCTCTTCTTGAATCCGCCGTGTAACCATGGACCATTGGTTCCATGCAGCCGTGTCACAATGGGCTCCTTGATTCCATGATTCCCCACGGTGTCACAATGGAGCCTTGTTTCTAGGAGGTTCTGTACTGTCACAATTGCCTCCTTGATGCCATCAGCCCCTGCAGTGTCACAATGGCTCCTTGGTTCCATGAGGAACACAAGAGCTTGGCATAAGCATTGAGCAACAGCTGCTGAACACACCTGGCAACATCTGCTTGCATCAAAAGAGGGCTTCAAGCTGACAATGGCACCAGCAGCTTCCATCTGCAACAGACACCCAGGAAAGGACAGGCTGTGCCGGTTTGGACAAATGTGGAGGAAAATATCCTCTTATAGAAGGCAGGTTACACCCAGCCCTCCCCCACCAGGTTTTTGGAAAAAAGAACTTTCCTGGGAAGAAAGTGAAAGAGATAAAACCTATTTTTTTAACAAACACACAGGAAAAGGATAACAATGCTAAATATTAAAACCTCTCGCTGTGCAGAGAAAGCTGGGATAATTTGAGAGTCCTTCCGTGTTTCGGTGGGGTCTCCTGAAACATCCATAGACAGCGAGGCCCGTGCAAAGAAACAGGGAGCGATTCTTGAGAGAAGTTGCAGAGCTCTTTCTTCTCCAGCCACATGGGCGGGGCACTGCCAAAGAACTGAGCAATCACAGCACAACCAGGGCCCTCCTGGCACAGGGCAACACAAAATAAGCAGTGCTGAACAGGATTAGGGCACATGTGAGCAGGGAGCAGGGAGACCCCGTGCCCAGGCCATGCCTCTACCCCAGGGTCCCCTCTCCCATGACCTCATGGCAGGGGGGAGGAACCCCAACACTTCCGTAGGTGCAGTCTCTCTCCTCCTCCTTGCAGCTGGCTCATGGGCCCACATTCAGGGCCCCCACCTCGGGAGAAAATTCTCCCAATGTGCTCTGATGTTGAAAGAGTCAAGAAGAGAAGAAGGGAAAAAAAACCCCCGAAGTCCCAGGAAAACAAAGTTCAACTCTCCATCTCCCCCCAGAGAAAAGGAGCTGAAAACTGGCTAAAAAGAAACAAAGTTGCTTCCCTCTGCTCTTGCTGCAAGCAGGATGCAGAGGAGTGTGTATGTGTGTCCTTGAACAAACGCTCTGAGAAGTTTGTCCGGTTTTTTTTCCTCTCCCCCCTCTCAGGCTCAGTTGAAAGGCACAGAAATGCACAAAGTTCACTTCTGGGCATAGAGCAGCAATAGGGGATACACACGATAAAGTCACCCCAAGACACAGGGACAGAGAATTCAGTGGAAAGACTCCGAGAATTCTGCTCCCAGAGATCATTCCTGCTCACACTGACCCTTGTAGAAAGGGGACATCGTTCCAGGCAGCCTGTACTGAGCATGTGGCTCCTGAGTGGGGTTTGTTGTTTAGGAAACCTGCTCCGGCTTTTCCATTCTTTCCTTGCAAACAGGAAAACTTCTCCTGGGGCTGTGTGCAGGCAGAGCCCTGAGGAGAGCAGGTGGCACATGGTGCGCTGGGCTGGGACAGCCAGCTGCAGAGCTCAAGGGAAGAAGCCCAAAGTGTCACAATGGCTCCTTGCCTTCCCATGCAACACCTGGGTCACAATGGTCTCCTTGATTCCATGAGGCCCCACTGTGTCACAATGGCTCCTTGGTTCCATCAGGTTCCGCAGTGTCACCATGGTCTCCTTTGATCCGCACTGTCATCATGGACAATTGGTTCCATGAGGCCCCGCAGTGTCACAATGGTCCCTTGGTTGCATAGCTTTTACGTTGTAACAATGGACTCCTTGCTTCTATGAGCTAGCCTGCTTTTTGCAGAGGTGTCTTTGGTTCCAACAAGGCCCCACTGTGTCTCAGTGCACCCTGGCTTCCATGTGGATCTGGAGTATCACAAAGGCTCCTTGGTTCCACCAGGTCCTGCTGTGTCACAATGGGTCCTGTGGTCCCTGAGGCCCTCCAAAGTCATCATGGATGCTTGCTTCCATGAGGTTCCATTATGTGCCAGTGGTCATCTTGGTTCCAGGAGTTTCCTTAGTGTCACAATGCTCTCCATGTTTCCATGATTCCCCACAATGTCACAATGCTCTCCAGGCTTCCATTAGGCCCTGCTTTGCCACAATGGTCCCCTTGTTTCCATGCGGCCTTGCTGTGTCACAATGGACGTACGGTTCCATGATGTTGCGTGGTGTCACCGTGCTCTTCTTGAATCCGCCGTGTAACCATGGACCATTGGTTCCATGCAGCCGTGTCACAATGGGCTCCTTGATTCCATGATTCCCCACGGTGTCACAATGGAGCCTTGTTTCTAGGAGGTTCTGTACTGTCACAATTGCCTCCTTGATGCCATCAGCCCCTGCAGTGTCACAATGGCTCCTTGGTTCCATGAGGAACACAAGAGCTTGGCATAAGCATTGAGCAACAGCTGCTGAACACACCTGGCAACATCTGCTTGCATCAAAAGAGGGCTTCAAGCTGACAATGGCACCAGCAGCTTCCATCTGCAACAGACACCCAGGGAAAGGACAGGCTGTGCCGGTTTGGACAAATGTGGAGGAAAATATCCTCTGATAGAAGGCAGGTTACACCCAGCCCTCCCCCACCAGCTTCGGGAAAAAAGAATTTTCCTGGGAAGAAAGTGAAAGAGATAAAAACTACTTTTTTAACAAACACACAGGAAAAGGATAACAATGCTAAATATTAAAAGCTCTCGCTGTGCAGAGAAAGCTGGGATAATTTGAGAGTCCTTCCGTGTTTCGGTGGGGTCTCCTGAAACATCCATAGACAGCGAGGCCCGTGCAAAGAAACAGGGAGCGATTCTTGAGAGAAGTTTCAGAGCTCTTTCTTCTCCAGCCACATGGGCGGGGCACTGCCAAAGAACTGAGCAATCACGGCACAACCAGGGCCCTCCTGGCACAGGGCAACACAAAATAAGCAGTGCTGAACAGGATTAGGGCACATGTGAGCAGGGAGCAGGGAGACCCCGTGCCCAGGCCATGCCTCTACCCCAGGGTCCCCTCTCCCATGACCTCATGGCAGGGGGGAGGAACCCCAACACTTCCGTAGGTGTAGTCTCTCTCCTCCTCCTTGCAGCTGGCTCATGGGCCCACATTCAGGGCCCCCACCTCGGGAGAAAATTCTCCCAATGTGCTCTGATGTTGAAAGAGTCAAGAAGAGAAGAAGGGAAAAAAAACCCCCGAAGTCCCAGGAAAACAAAGTTCAACTCTCCATCTCCCTCCAGAGAAAAGGAGCTGAAAACTGGCTAAAAAGAAACAAAGTTGCTTCCTCTGCTCTTGCTGCAAGCAGGATGCAGAGGAGTGTGTATGTGTGTCCTTGAACAAACGCTCTGAGAAGTTTGTCTGGCTTTTTTTTCCTCTCCCCCCTCTCAGGCTCAGTTGAAAGGCACAGAAATGCACAAAGTTCACTTCTGGGCATAGAGCAGCAATAGGGGGATACACATGATAAAGTCACCCCAAGACACAGGGACAGAGAATTCAGTGGAAAGACTCCGAGAATTCTGCTCCCAGAGATCATTCATTCCTGCTCACACTGACCCTTGTAGAAAGGGGACATCGTTCCCGGCAGCCTGTACTGAGCATGTGGCTCCTGAGTGGGGTTTGTTGTTTAGGAAACCTGCTCCGGCTTTTCCATTCTTTCCTTGCAAACAGGAAAACTTCTCCTGGGGCTGTGTGCAGGCAGAGCCCTGAGGAGAGCAGGTGGCACATGGTGCGCTGGGCTGGGACAGCCAGCTGCAGAGCTCAAGGGAAGAAGCCCAAAGTGTCACAATGGCTCCTTGCCTTCCCATGCAACACCTGGGTCACAATGGTCTCCTTGATTCCATGAGGCCCCACTGTGTCACAATGGCTCCTTGGTTCCATCAGGTTCCACAGTGTCACCATGGTCTCTTTTGATCCACACTGTCATCATGGACAATTGGTTCCATGAGGCCCCGCAGTGTCACAATGGTCCCTTGCTTCCATAGGTTTGATGTTGTAACAAAGGACTCCTTGCTTCTATGAGCTAGCCTGCTTTTTGCAGAGGTGTCTTTGGTTCCAACAAGGCCCCGCTGTGTCTCAGTGCACCCTGGCTTCCATGTGGATGTGGAGTATCACAAAGGCTCCTTGGTTCCACCAGGTCCTGCTGTGTCACAATGGGTCCTGTGGTCCCTGAGGCCCTCCAAAACCATCGTGGAGGCTTGCTTCCATGAGGTTCCATTATGTGCCAGTGGTCATCTTGGTTCCAGGAGTTTCCTTAGTGTCACAATGCTCTCCATGCTTCCATTAGGCCCTGCTTTGCCACAATGGTCCCCTTGTTTCCATGAGGCCCCGCTGTGTCACAATGGACCTATGGTTCCGTGATGTTGCGTGGTGTCACCGTGCTCTTCTTGAATCCGCCGTGTAACCATGGACCATTGGTTCCATGCAGCCGTGTCACAATGGGCTCCTTGATTCCATGATTCCCCACGGTGTCACAATGGAGCCTTGTTTCTAGGAGGTTCTGTACTGTCACAATTGCCTCATTGATGCCATCAGCCCCTGCAGTGTCACAATGGCTCCTTGGTTCCATGAGGAACACAAGAGCTTGGCATAAGCATTGAGCAACAGCTGCTGAACACACCTGGCAACATCTGCTTGCATCAAAAGAGGGCTTCAAGCTGACAATGGGACCAGCAGCTTCCATCTGCAACAGAGACCCAGGAAAGGACAGGCTGTGCCAGTTTGGACAAATGTGGAGGAAAATATCCTCTGATAGAAGGCAGGTTACACCCAGCCCTCCCCCACCAGGTTTTTGGAAAAAAGAACTTTCCTGGGAAGAAAGTGAAAGAGATAAAACCTATTTTTTTAACAAACACACAGGAAAAGGATAACAATGCTAAATATTAAAACCTCTCGCTGTGCAGAGAAAGCTGGGATAATTTGAGAGTCCTTCTGTGTTTCGGTGGGGTCTCCTGAAACATCCATAGAAAGCGAGGCCCGTGCAAAGAAACAGGGAGCGATTCTTGAGAGAAGTTGCAGAGCTCTTTCTTCTCCAGCCACATGGGCGGGGCACTGCCAAAGAACTGAGCAATCACGGCACAACCAGGGCCCTCCTGGCACAGGGCAACACAAAATAAGCAGTGCTGAACAGGATTAGGGCACATGTGAGCAGGGAGCAGGGAGACCCCGTGCCCAGGCCATGCCTCTACCCCAGGGTCCCCTCTCCCATGACCGCATGGCAGGAGGGAGGAACCCCAACACTTCCGTAGGTGTAGTCTCTCTCCTCCTCCTTGCAGCTGGCTCGTGGGCCCACATTCAGGGCCCCCACCTCGGGAGAAAATTCTCCCAATGTGCTCTGATGTTGAAAGAGTCAAGAAGAGAAGAAGGGAAAAAAAACCCCCGAAGTCCCAGGAAAACAAAGTTCAACTCTCCATCTCCCCCCAGAGAAAAGGAGCTGAAAACTGGCTAAAAAGAAACAAAGTTGCTTCCCTCTGCTCTTGCTGCAAGCAGGATGCAGAGGAGTGTGTATGTGTGTCCTTGAACAAAAGCTCTGAGAAGTTTGTCCGGTTTTTTTTCCTCTCCCCCCTCTCAGGCTCAGTTGAAAGGCATAGAAATGCACAAAGTTCACTTCTGGGCATAGAGCAGCAATAGGGGATACACATGATAAAGTCACCCCAAGACACAGGGAGAGAGAATTCAGTGGAAAGACTCCGAGAATTCTGCTCCCAGAGATCATTCCTGCTCACACTGACCCTTGTAGAAAGGGGACATCGTTCCCGGCAGCCTGTACTGAGCATGTGGCTCCTGAGTGGGGTTTGTTGTTTAGGAAACCTGCTCCGGCTTTTCCATTCTTTCCTTGCAAACAGGAAAACTTCTCCTGGGGCTGTGTGCAGGCAGAGCCCTGAGGAGAGCAGGTGGCACATGGTGCGCTGGGCTGGGACAGCCAGCTGCAGAGCTCAAGGGAAGAAGCCCAAAGTGTCACAATGGCTCCTTGCCTTCCCATGCAACACCTGGGTCACAATGGTCTCCTTGATTCCATGAGGCCCCACTGTGTCACAATGGCTCCTTGGTTCCATCAGGTTCCGCAGTGTCACCATGGTCTCCTTTGATCCGCACTGTCATCATGGACAATTGGTTCCATGAGGCCCCGCAGTGTCACAATGGTCCCTTGGTTGCATAGCTTTTACGTTGTAACAATGGACTCCTTGCTTCTATGAGCTAGCCTGCTTTTTGCAGAGGTGTCTTTGGTTCCAACAAGGCCCCACTGTGTCTCAGTGCACCCTGGCTTCCATGTGGATCTGGAGTATCACACAGGCTCCTTGGTTCCACCAGGTCCTGCTGTGTCACAATGGGTCCTGTGGTCCCTGAGGCCCTCCAAAGTCATCATGGATGCTTGCTTCCATGAGGTTCCATTATGTGCCAGTGGTCATCTTGGTTCCAGGAGTTTCCTTAGTGTCACAATGCTCTCCATGTTTCCATGATTCCCCACAATGTCACAATGCTCTCCAGGCTTCCATTAGGCCCTGCTTTGCCACAATGGTCCCCTTGTTTCCATGCGGCCTTGCTGTGTCACAATGGACGTACGGTTCCATGATGTTGCGTGGTGTCACCGTGCTCTTCTTGAATCCGCCGTGTAACCATGGACCATTGGTTCCATGCAGCCGTGTCACAATGGGCTCCTTGATTCCATGATTCCCCACGGTGTCACAATGGAGCCTTGTTTCTAGGAGGTTCTGTACTGTCACAATTGCCTCCTTGATGCCATCAGCCCCTGCAGTGTCACAATGGCTCCTTGGTTCCATGAGGAACACAAGAGCTTGGCATAAGCATTGAGCAACAGCTGCTGAACACACCTGGCAACATCTGCTTGCATCAAAAGAGGGCTTCAAGCTGACAATGGCACCAGCAGCTTCCATCTGCAACAGACACCCAGGGAAAGGACAGGCTGTGCCGGTTTGGACAAATGTGGAGGAAAATATCCTCTGATAGAAGGCAGGTTACACCCAGCCCTCCCCCACCAGCTTCGGGAAAAAAGAATTTTCCTGGGAAGAAAGTGAAAGAGATAAAAACTACTTTTTTAACAAACACACAGGAAAAGGATAACAATGCTAAATATTAAAACCTCTCGCTGTGCAGAGAAAGCTGGGATAATTTGAGAGTCCTTCCGTGTTTCGGTGGGGTCTCCTGAAACATCCATAGACAGCGAGGCCCGTGCAAAGAAACAGGGAGCGATTCTTGAGAGAAGTTGCAGAGCTCTTTCTTCTCCAGCCACATGGGCGGGGCACTGCCAAAGAACTGAGCAATCACAGCACAACCAGGGCCCTCCTGGCACAGGGCAACACAAAATAAGCAGTGCTGAACAGGATTAGGGCACATGTGAGCAGGGAGCAGGGAGACCCCGTGCCCAGGCCATGCCTCTACCCCAGGGTCCCCTCTCCCATGACCTCATGGCAGGGGGGAGGAACCCCAACACTTCCGTAGGTGTAGTCTCTCTCCTCCTCCTTGCAGCTGGCTCATGGGCCCACATTCAGGGCCCCCACCTCGGGAGAAAATTCTCCCAATGTGCTCTGATGTTGAAAGAGTCAAGAAGAGAAGAAGGGAAAAAAAACCCCCGAAGTCCCAGGAAAACAAAGTTCAACTCTCCATCTCCCCCCAGAGAAAAGGAGCTGAAAACTGGCTAAAAAGAAACAAAGTTGCTTCCCTCTGCTCTTGCTGCAAGCAGGATGCAGAGGAGTGTGTATGTGTGTCCTTGAACAAACGCTCTGAGAAGTTTGTCCGGTTTTTTTTCCTCTCCCCCCTCTCAGGCTCAGTTGAAAGGCACAGAAATGCACAAAGTTCACTTCTGGGCATAGAGCAGCAATAGGGGATACACATGATAAAGTCACCCCAAGACACAGGGACAGAGAATTCAGTGGAAAGACTCCGAGAATTCTGCTCCCAGAGATCATTCATTCCTGCTCACACTGACCCTTGTAGAAAGGGGACATCGTTCCCGGCAGCCTGTACTGAGCATGTGGCTCCTGAGTGGGGTTTGTTGTTTAGGAAACCTGCTCCGGCTTTTCCATTCTTTCCTTGCAAACAGGAAAACTTCTCCTGGGGCTGTGTGCAGGCAGAGCCCTGAGGAGAGCAGGTGGCACATGGTGCGCTGGGCTGGGACAGCCAGCTGCAGAGCTCAAGGGAAGAAGCCCAAAGTGTCACAATGGCTCCTTGCCTTCCCATGCAACACCTGGGTCACAATGGTCTCCTTGATTCCATGAGGCCCCACTGTGTCACAATGGCTCCTTGGTTCCATCAGGTTCCGCAGTGTCACCATGGTCTCCTTTGATCCGCACTGTCATCATGGACAATTGGTTCCATGAGGCCCCGCAGTGTCACAATGGTCCCTTGGTTGCATAGCTTTTACGTTGTAACAATGGACTCCTTGCTTCTATGAGCTAGCCTGCTTTTTGCAGAGGTGTCTTTGGTTCCAACAAGGCCCCACTGTGTCTCAGTGCACCCTGGCTTCCATGTGGATGTGGAGTATCACAAAGGCTCCTTGGTTCCACCAGGTCCTGCTGTGTCACAATGGGTCCTGTGGTCCCTGAGGCCCTCCAAAGTCATCATGGATGCTTGCTTCCATGAGGTTCCATTATGTGCCAGTGGTCATCTTGGTTCCAGGAGTTTCCTTAGTGTCACAATGCTCTCCATGTTTCCATGATTCCCCACAATGTCACAATGCTCTCCAGGCTTCCATTAGGCCCTGCTTTGCCACAATGGTCCCCTTGTTTCCATGAGGCCCCGCTGTGTCACAATGGACCTATGGTTCCGTGATGTTGCGTGGTGTCACCGTGCTCTTCTTGAATCCGCCGTGTAACCATGGACCATTGGTTCCATGCAGCCGTGTCACAATGGGCTCCTTGATTCCATGATTCCCCACGGTGTCACAATGGAGCCTTGTTTCTAGGAGGTTCTGTACTGTCACAATTGCCTCCTTGATGCCATCAGCCCCTGCAGTGTCACAATGGCTCCTTGGTTCCATGAGGATTACAATAGCTTGGCATAAGCATTGAGCAACAGCTGCTGAACACACCTGGCAACATCTGCTTGCATCAAAAGAGGGCTTCAAGCTGACAATGGCACCAGCAGCTTCCATCTGCAACAGACACCCAGGGAAAGGACAGGCTGTGCCGGTTTGGACAAATGCGGAGGAAAATATCCTCTGATAGAAGGCAGGTTACACCCAGCCCTCCCCCACCAGCTTCGGGAAAAAAGAATTTTCCTGGGAAGAAAGTGAAAGAGATAAAAACTACTTTTTTAACAAACACACAGGAAAAGGATAACAATGCTAAATATTAAAACCTCTCGCTGTGCAGAGAAAGCTGGGATAATTTGAGAGTCCTTCCGTGTTTCGGTGGGGTCTCCTGAAACATCCATAGACAGCGAGGCCTGTGCAAAGAAACAGGGAGCGATTCTTGAGAGAAGTTTCAGAGCTCTTTCTTCTCCAGCCACATGGGCGGGGCACTGCCAAAGAACTGAGCAATCACGGCACAACCAGGGCCCTCCTGGCACAGGGCAACACAAAATAAGCAGTGCTGAACAGGATTAGGGCACATGTGAGCAGGGAGCAGGGAGACCCCGTGCCCAGGCCATGCCTCTACCCCAGGGTCCCCTCTCCCATGACCTCATGGCAGGGGGGAGGAACCCCAACACTTCCGTAGGTGCAGTCTCTCTCCTCCTCCTTGCAGCTGGCTCATGGGCCCACATTCAGGGCCCCCACCTCGGGAGAAAATTCTCCCAATGTGCTCTGATGTTGAAAGAGTCAAGAAGAGAAGAAGGGAAAAAAAACCCCCGAAGTCCCAGGAAAACAAAGTTCAACTCTCCATCTCCCTCCAGAGAAAAGGAGCTGAAAACTGGCTAAAAAGGAACAAAGTTGCTTCCTCTGCTCTTGCTGCAAGCAGGATGCAGAGGAGTGTGTATGTGTGTCCTTGAACAAACGCTCTGAGAAGTTTGTCTGGCTTTTTTTTCCTCTCCCCCCTCTCAGGCTCAGTTGAAAGGCACAGAAATGCACAAAGTTCACTTCTGGGCATAGAGCAGCAATAGGGGGATACACATGATAAAGTCACCCCAAGACACAGGGACAGAGAATTCAGTGGAAAGACTCCGAGAATTCTGCTCCCAGAGATCATTCATTCCTGCTCACACTGACCCTTGTAGAAAGGGGACATCGTTCCCGGCAGCCTGTACTGAGCATGTGGCTCCTGAGTGGGGTTTGTTGTTTAGGAAACCTGCTCCGGCTTTTCCATTCTTTCCTTGCAAACAGGAAAACTTCTCCTGGGGCTGTGTGCAGGCAGAGCCCTGAGGAGAGCAGGTGGCACATGGTGCGCTGGGCTGGGACAGCCAGCTGCAGAGCTCAAGGGAAGAAGCCCAAAGTGTCACAATGGCTCCTTGCCTTCCCATGCAACACCTGGGTCACAATGGTCTCCTTGATTCCATGAGGCCCCACTGTGTCACAATGGCTCCTTGGTTCCATCAGGTTCCGCAGTGTCACCATGGTCTCTTTTGATCCGCACTGTCATCATGGACAATTGGTTCCATGAGGCCCCGCAGTGTCACATTGGTCCCTTGCTTCCATAGGTTTGATGTTGTAACAAAGGACTCCTTGCTTCTATGAGCTAGCCTGCTTTTTGCAGAGGTGTCTTTGGTTCCAACAAGGCCCCGCTGTGTCTCAGTGCACCCTGGCTTCCATGTGGATGTGGAGTATCACAAAGGCTCCTTGGTTCCACCAGGTCCTGCTGTGTCACAATGGGTCCTGTGGTCCCTGAGGCCCTCCAAAACCATCGTGGAGGCTTGCTTCCATGAGGTTCCATTATGTGCCAGTGGTCATCTTGGTTCCAGGAGTTTCCTTAGTGTCACAATGCTCTCCATGCTTCCATTAGGCCCTGCTTTGCCACAATGGTCCCCTTGTTTCCATGAGGCCCCGCTGTGTCACAATGGACCTATGGTTCCGTGATGTTGCGTGGTGTCACCGTGCTCTTCTTGAATCCGCCGTGTAACCATGGACCATTGGTTCCATGCAGCCGTGTCACAATGGGCTCCTTGATTCCATGATTCCCCACGGTGTCACAATGGAGCCTTGTTTCTAGGAGGTTCTGTACTGTCACAATTGCCTCATTGATGCCATCAGCCCCTGCAGTGTCACAATGGCTCCTTGGTTCCATGAGGAACACAAGAGCTTGGCATAAGCATTGAGCAACAGCTGCTGAACACACCTGGCAACATCTGCTTGCATCAAAAGAGTGCTTCAAGCTGACAATGGCACCAGCAGCTTCCATCTGCAACAGAGACCCAGGAAAGGACAGGCTGTGCCGGTTTGGACAAATGTGGAGGAAAATATCCTCTTATAGAAGGCAGGTTACACCCAGCCCTCCCCCACCAGGTTTTTGGAAAAAAGAACTTTCCTGGGAAGAAAGTGAAAGAGATAAAAACTATTTTTTTAACAAACACACAGGAAAAGGATAACAATGCTAAATATTAAAAGCTCTCGCTGTGCAGAGAAAGCTGGGATAATTTGAGAGTCCTTCTGTGTTTCGGTGGGGTCTCCTGAAACATCCATAGACAGCGAGGCCCGTGCAAAGAAACAGGGAGTGATTCTTGAGAGAAGTTTCAGAGCTCTTTCTTCTCCAGCCACATGGGCGGGGCACTGCCAAAGAACTGAGCAATCACAGCACAACCAGGGCCCACCTCACACAGGGCAACACAAAATAAGCAGTGCTGAACAGGGTTAGGGCACATGTGAGCAGGGAGCAGGGAGACCCCCCGTGCCCAGGCCATGCCTCTACCCCAGGGTCCCCTCTCCCATGACCGCATGGCAGGAGGGAGGAACCCCAACACTTCCGTAGGTGTAGTCTCTCTCCTCCTCCTTGCAGCTGGCTCATGGGCCCACATTCAGGGCCCCCACCTCGGGAGAAAATTCTCCCAATGTGCTCTGATGTTGAAAGAGTCAAGAAGAGAAGAAGGGAAAAAAAACCCCCGAAGTCCCAGGAAAACAAAGTTCAACTCTCCATCTCCCCCCAGAGAAAAGGAGCTGAAAACTGGCTAAAAAGAAACAAAGTTGCTTCCCTCTGCTCTTGCTGCAAGCAGGATGCAGAGGAGTGTGTATGTGTGTCCTTGAACAAACGCTCTGAGAAGTTTGTCCGGTTTTTTTTCCTCTCCCCCCTCTCAGGCTCAGTTGAAAGGCACAGAAATGCACAAAGTTCACTTCTGGGCATAGAGCAGCAATAGGGGATACACATGATAAAGTCACCCCAAGACACAGGGACAGAGAATTCAGTGGAAAGACTCCGAGAATTCTGCTCCCAGAGATCATTCATTCCTGCTCACACTGACCCTTGTAGAAAGGGGACATCGTTCCAGGCAGCCTGTACTGAGCATGTGGCTCCTGAGTGGGGTTTGTTGTTTAGGAAACCTGCTCCGGCTTTTCCATTCTTTCCTTGCAAACAGGAAAACTTCTCCTGGGGCTGTGTGCAGGCAGAGCCCTGAGGAGAGCAGGTGGCACATGGTGCGCTGGGCTGGGACAGCCAGCTGCAGAGCTCAAAGGAAGAAGCCCAAAGTGTCACAATGGCTCCTTGCCTTCCCATGCAACACCTGGGTCACAATGGTCTCCTTGATTCCATGAGGCCCCACTGTGTCACAATGGCTCCTTGGTTCCATCAGGTTCCGCAGTGTCACCATGGTCTCCTTTGATCCGCACTGTCATCATGGACAATTGGTTCCATGAGGCCCCGCAGTGTCACAATGGTCCCTTGGTTCCATAGCTTTTACGTTGTAACAATGGACTCCTTGCTTCTATGAGCTAGCCTGCTTTTTGCAGAGGTGTCTTTGGTTCCAACAAGGCCCCACTGTGTCTCAGTGCACCCTGGCTTCCATGTGGATCTGGAGTATCACAAAGGCTCCTTGGTTCCACCAGGTCCTGCTGTGTCACAATGGGTCCTGTGGTCCCTGAGGCCCTCCAAAGTCATCATGGATGCTTGCTTCCATGAGGTTCCATTATGTGCCAGTGGTCATCTTGGTTCCAGGAGTTTCCTTAGTGTCACAATGCTCTCCATGTTTCCATGATTCCCCACAATGTCACAATGCTCTCCAGGCTTCCATTAGGCCCTGCTTTGCCACAATGGTCCCCTTGTTTCCATGAGGCCCCGCTGTGTCACAATGGACGTACGGTTCCATGATGTTGCGTGGTGTCACCGTGCTCTTCTTGAATCCGCCGTGTAACCATGGACCATTGGTTCCATGCAGCCGTGTCACAATGGGCTCCTTGATTCCATGATTCCCCACGGTGTCACAATGGAGCCTTGTTTCTAGGAGGTTCTGTACTGTCACAATTGCCTCCTTGATGCCATCAGCCCCTGCAGTGTCACAATGGCTCCTTGGTTCCATGAGGAACACAAGAGCTTGGCATAAGCATTGAGCAACAGCTGCTGAACACACCTGGCAACATCTGCTTGCATCAAAAGAGGGCTTCAAGCTGACAATGGCACCAGCAGCTTCCATCTGCAACAGACACCCAGGGAAAGGACAGGCTGTGCCGGTTTGGACAAATGTGGAGGAAAATATCCTCTGATAGAAGGCAGGTTACACCCAGCCCTCCCCCACCAGCTTCGGGAAAAAAGAATTTTCCTGGGAAGAAAGTGAAAGAGATAAAAACTACTTTTTTAACAAACACACAGGAAAAGGATAACAATGCTAAATATTAAAACCTCTCGCTGTGCAGAGAAAGCTGGGATAATTTGAGAGTCCTTCCGTGTTTCGGTGGGGTCTCCTGAAACATCCATAGACAGCGAGGCCCGTGCAAAGAAACAGGGAGCGATTCTTGAGAGAAGTTGCAGAGCTCTTTCTTCTCCAGCCACATGGGCGGGGCACTGCCAAAGAACTGAGCAATCACGGCACAACCAGGGCCCTCCTGGCACAGGGCAACACAAAATAAGCAGTGCTGAACAGGATTAGGGCACATGTGAGCAGGGAGCAGGGAGACCCCGTGCCCAGGCCATGCCTCTACCCCAGGGTCCCCTCTCCCATGACCTCATGGCAGGGGGGAGGAACCCCAACACTTCCGTAGGTGTAGTCTCTCTCCTCCTCCTTGCAGCTGGCTCATGGGCCCACATTCAGGGCCCCCACCTCGGGAGAAAATTCTCCCAATGTGCTCTGATGTTGAAAGAGTCAAGAAGAGAAGAAGGGAAAAAAAACCCCCGAAGTCCCAGGAAAACAAAGTTCAACTCTCCATCTCCCTCCAGAGAAAAGGAGCTGAAAACTGGCTAAAAAGAAACAAAGTTGCTTCCTCTGCTCTTGCTGCAAGCAGGATGCAGAGGAGTGTGTATGTGTGTCCTTGAACAAACGCTCTGAGAAGTTTGTCTGGCTTTTTTTTCCTCTCCCCCCTCTCAGGCTCAGTTGAAAGGCACAGAAATGCACAAAGTTCACTTCTGGGCATAGAGCAGCAATAGGGGGATACACATGATAAAGTCACCCCAAGACACAGGGACAGAGAATTCAGTGGAAAGACTCCGAGAATTCTGCTCCCAGAGATCATTCCTGCTCACACTGACCCTTGTAGAAAGGGGACATCGTTCCCGGCAGCCTGTACTGAGCATGTGGCTCCTGAGTGGGGTTTGTTGTTTAGGAAACCTGCTCCGGCTTTTCCATTCTTTCCTTCCAAACAGGAAAACTTCTCCTGGGGCTGTGTGCAGGCAGAGCCCTGAGGAGAGCAGGTGGCACATGGTGCGCTGGGCTGGGACAGCCAGCTGCAGAGCTCAAGGGAAGAAGCCCAAAGTGTCACAATGGCTCCTTGCCTTCCCATGCAACACCTGGGTCACAATGGTCTCCTTGATTCCATGAGGCCCCACTGTGTCACAATGGCTCCTTGGTTCCATCAGGTTCCGCAGTGTCACCATGGTCTCTTTTGATCCGCACTGTCATCATGGACAATTGGTTCCATGAGGCCCCGCAGTGTCACATTGGTCCCTTGGTTCCATAGCTTTGATGTTGTAACAAAGGACTCCTTGCTTCTATGAGCTAGCCTGCTTTTTGCAGAGGTGTCTTTGGTTCCAACAAGGCCCCGCTGTGTCTCAGTGCACCCTGGCTTCCATGTGGATCTGGAGTATCACAAAGGCTCCTTGGTTCCACCAGGTCCTGCTGTGTCACAATGGGTCCTGTGGTCCCTGAGGCCCTCCAAAACCATCGTGGAGGCTTGCTTCCATGAGGTTCCATTATGTGCCAGTGGTCATCTTGGTTCCAGGAGTTTCCTTAGTGTCACAATGCTCTCCATGCTTCCATTAGGCCCTGCTTTGCCACAATGGTCCCCTTGTTTCCATGAGGCCCCGCTGTGTCACAATGGACCTATGGTTCCGTGATGTTGCGTGGTGTCACCGTGCTCTTCTTGAATCCGCCGTGTAACCATGGACCATTGGTTCCATGCAGCCGTGTCACAATGGGCTCCTTGATTCCATGATTCCCCACGGTGTCACAATGGAGCCTTGTTTCTAGGAGGTTCTGTACTGTCACAATTGCCTCCTTGATGCCATCAGCCCCTGCAGTGTCACAATGGCTCCTTGGTTCCATGAGGAACACAAGAGCTTGGCATAAGCATTGAGCAACAGCTGCTGAACACACCTGGCAACATCTGCTTGCATCAAAAGAGTGCTTCAAGCTGACAATGGCACCAGCAGCTTCCATCTGCAACAGAGACCCAGGAAAGGACAGGCTGTGCCGGTTTGGACAAATGTGGAGGAAAATATCCTCTGATAGAAGGCAGGTTACACCCAGCCCTCCCCCACCAGGTTTTTGGAAAAAAGAACTTTCCTGGGAAGAAAGTGAAAGAGATAAAACCTATTTTTTTAACAAACACACAGGAAAAGGATAACAATGCTAAATATTAAAACCTCTCGCTGTGCAGAGAAAGCTGGGATAATTTGAGAGTCCTTCTGTGTTTCGGTGGGGTCTCCTGAAACATCCATAGACAGCGAGGCCCGTGCAAAGAAACAGGGAGCGATTCTTGAGAGAAGTTTCAGAGCTCTTTCTTCTCCAGCCACATGGGCGGGGCACTGCCAAAGAACTGAGCAGTCACGGCACAACCAGGGCCCTCCTCGCACAGGGCAACACAAAATAAGCAGTGCTGAACAGGATTAGGGCACATGTGAGCAGGGAGCAGGGAGACCCCGTGCCCAGGCCATGCCTCTACCCCAGGGTCCCCTCTCCCATGACCTCATGGCAGGGGGGAGGAACCCCAACACTTCCGTAGGTGCAGTCTCTCTCCTCCTCCTTGCAGCTGGCTCATGGGCCCACATTCAGGGCCCCCACCTCGGGAGAAAATTCTCCCAATGTGCTCTGATGTTGAAAGAGTCAAGAAGAGAAGAAGGGAAAAAAAACCCCCGAAGTCCCAGGAAAACAAAGTTCAACTCTCCATCTCCCCCCAGAGAAAAGGAGCTGAAAACTGGCTAAAAAGAAACAAAGTTGCTTCCCTCTGCTCTTGCTGCAAGCAGGATGCAGAGGAGTGTGTATGTGTGTCCTTGAACAAACGCTCTGAGAAGTTTGTCCGGTTTTTTTTCCTCTCCCCCCTCTCAGGCTCAGTTGAAAGGCACAGAAATGCACAAAGTTCACTTCTGGGCATAGAGCAGCAATAGGGGATACACATGATAAAGTCACCCCAAGACACAGGGACAGAGAATTCAGTGGAAAGACTCCGAGAATTCTGCTCCCAGAGATCATTCCTGCTCACACTGACCCTTGTAGAAAGGGGACATCGTTCCCGGCAGCCTGTACTGAGCATGTGGCTCCTGAGTGGGGTTTGTTGTTTAGGAAACCTGCTCCGGCTTTTCCATTCTTTCCTTGCAAACAGGAAAACTTCTCCTGGGGCTGTGTGCAGGCAGAGCCCTGAGGAGAGCAGGTGGCACATGGTGCGCTGGGCTGGGACAGCCAGCTGCAGAGCTCAAGGGAAGAAGCCCAAAGTGTCACAATGGCTCCTTGCCTTCCCATGCAACACCTGGGTCACAATGGTCTCCTTGATTCCATGAGGCCCCACTGTGTCACAATGGCTCCTTGGTTCCATCAGGTTCCGCAGTGTCACCATGGTCTCCTTTGATCCGCACTGTCATCATGGACAATTGGTTCCATGAGGCCCCGCAGTGTCACAATGGTCCCTTGGTTGCATAGCTTTTACGTTGTAACAATGGACTCCTTGCTTCTATGAGCTAGCCTGCTTTTTGCAGAGGTGTCTTTGGTTCCAACAAGGCCCCACTGTGTCTCAGTGCACCCTGGCTTCCATGTGGATCTGGAGTATCACAAAGGCTCCTTGGTTCCACCAGGTCCTGCTGTGTCACAATGGGTCCTGTGGTCCCTGAGGCCCTCCAAAGTCATCATGGATGCTTGCTTCCATGAGGTTCCATTATGTGCCAGTGGTCATCTTGGTTCCAGGAGTTTCCTTAGTGTCACAATGCTCTCCATGTTTCCATGATTCCCCACAATGTCACAATGCTCTCCAGGCTTCCATTAGGCCCTGCTTTGCCACAATGGTCCCCTTGTTTCCATGCGGCCTTGCTGTGTCACAATGGACGTACGGTTCCATGATGTTGCGTGGTGTCACCGTGCTCTTCTTGAATCCGCCGTGTAACCATGGACCATTGGTTCCATGCAGCCGTGTCACAATGGGCTCCTTGATTCCATGATTCCCCACGGTGTCACAATGGAGCCTTGTTTCTAGGAGGTTCTGTACTGTCACAATTGCCTCCTTGATGCCATCAGCCCCTGCAGTGTCACAATGGCTCCTTGGTTCCATGAGGAACACAATAGCTTGGCATAAGCATTGAGCAACAGCTGCTGAACACACCTGGCAACATCTGCTTGCATCAAAAGAGGGCTTCAAGCTGACAATGGCACCAGCAGCTTCCATCTGCAACAGACACCCAGGAAAGGACAGGCTGTGCCGGTTTGGACAAATGTGGAGGAAAATATCCTCTGATAGAAGGCAGGTTACACCCAGCCCTCCCCCACCAGGTTTTTGGAAAAAAGAACTTTCCTGGGAAGAAAGTGAAAGAGATAAAACCTATTTTTTTAACAAACACACAGGAAAAGGATAACAATGCTAAATATTAAAACCTCTCGCTGTGCAGAGAAAGCTGGGATAATTTGAGAGTCCTTCTGTGTTTCGGTGGGGTCTCCTGAAACATCCATAGACAGCGAGGCCCGTGCAAAGAAACAGGGAGCGATTCTTGAGAGAAGTTGCAGAGCTCTTTCTTCTCCAGCCACATGGGCGGGGCACTGCCAAAGAACTGAGCAATCACGGCACAACCAGGGCCCTCCTCACACAGGGCAACACAAAATAAGCAGTGCTGAACAGGATTAGGGCACATGTCAGCAGGGAGCAGGGAGACCCCGTGCCCAGGCCATGCCTCTACCCCAGGGTCCCCTCTCCCATGACCGCATGGCAGGAGGGAGGAACCCCAACACTTCGGTAGGTGCAGTCTCTCTCCTCCTCCTTGCAGCTGGCTCATGGGCCCACATTCAGGGCCCCCACCTCGGGAGAAAATTCTCCCAATGTGCTCTGATGTTGAAAGAGTCAAGAAGAGAAGAAGGGAAAAAAACCCCCCGAAGTCCCAGGAAAACAAAGTTCAACTCTCCATCTCCCCCCAGAGAAAAGGAGCTGAAAACTGGCTAAAAAGAAACAAAGTTGCTTCCCTCTGCTCTTGCTGCAAGCAGGATGCAGAGGAGTGTGTATGTGTGTCCTTGAACAAACGCTCTGAGAAGTTTGTCTGGTTTTTTTTCCTCTCCCCCCTCTCAGGCTCAGTTGAAAGGCACAGAAATGCACAAAGTTCACTTCTGGGCATAGAGCAGCAATAGGGGATACACATGATAAAGTCACCCCAAGACACAGGGACAGAGAATTCAGTGGAAAGACTCCGAGAATTCTGCTCCCAGAGATCATTCATTCCTGCTCACACTGACCCTTGTAGAAAGGGGACATCGTTCCAGGCAGCCTGTACTGAGCATGTGGCTCCTGAGTGGGGTTTGTTGTTTAGGAAACCTGCTCCGGCTTTTCCATTCTTTCCTTGCAAACAGGAAAACTTCTCCTGGGGCTGTGTGCAGGCAGAGCCCTGAGGAGAGCAGGTGGCACATGGTGCGCTGGGCTGGGACAGCCAGCTGCAGAGCTCAAGGGAAGAAGCCCAAAGTGTCACAATGGCTCCTTGCCTTCACATGCAACACCTGGGTCACAATGGTCTCCTTGATTCCATGAGGCCCCACTGTGTCACAATGGCTCCTTGGTTCCATCAGGTTCCGCAGTGTCACCATGGTCTCTTTTGATCCGCACTGTCATCATGGACAATTGGTTCCATGAGGCCCCGCAGTGTCACAATGGTCCCTTGCTTCCATAGGTTTGATGTTGTAACAAAGGACTCCTTGCTTCTATGAGCTAGCCTGCTTTTTGCAGAGGTGTCTTTGGTTCCAACAAGGCCCCGCTGTGTCTCAGTGCACCCTGGCTTCCATGTGGATGTGGAGTATCACAAAGGCTCCTTGGTTCCACCAGGTCCTGCTGTGTCACAATGGGTCCTGTGGTCCCTGAGGCCCTCCAAAACCATCGTGGAGGCTTGCTTCCATGAGGTTCCATTATGTGCCAGTGGTCATCTTGGTTCCAGGAGTTTCCTTAGTGTCACAATGCTCTCCATGCTTCCATTAGGCCCTGCTTTGCCACAATGGTCCCCTTGTTTCCATGAGGCCCCGCTGTGTCACAATGGACCTATGGTTCCGTGATGTTGCGTGGTGTCACCGTGCTCTTCTTGAATCCGCCGTGTAACCATGGACCATTGGTTCCATGCAGCCGTGTCACAATGGGCTCCTTGATTCCATGATTCCCCACGGTGTCACAATGGAGCCTTGTTTCTAGGAGGTTCTGTACTGTCACAATTGCCTCATTGATGCCATCAGCCCCTGCAGTGTCACAATGGCTCCTTGGTTCCATGAGGAACACAATAGCTTGGCATAAGCATTGAGCAACAGCTGCTGAACACACCTGGCAACATCTGCTTGCATCAAAAGAGGGCTTCAAGCTGACAATGGCACCAGCAGCTTCCATCTGCAACAGAGACCCAGGAAAGGACAGGCTGTGCCGGTTTGGACAAATGTGGAGGAAAATATCCTCTGATAGAAGGCAGGTTACACCCAGCCCTCCCCCACCAGGTTTTTGGAAAAAAGAACTTTCCTGGGAAGAAAGTGAAAGAGATAAAACCTATTTTTTTAACAAACACACAGGAAAAGGATAACAATGCTAAATATTAAAAGCTCTCGCTGTGCAGAGAAAGCTGGGATAATTTGAGAGTCCTTCTGTGTTTCGGTGGGGTCTCCTGAAACATCCATAGACAGCGAGGCCCGTGCAAAGAAACAGGGAGCGATTCTTGAGAGAAGTTGCAGAGCTCTTTCTTCTCCAGCCACATGGGCGGGGCACTGCCAAAGAACTGAGCAATCACGGCACAACCAGGGCCCTCCACACACAGGGCAACACAAAATAAGCAGTGCTGAACAGGATTAGGGCACATGTCAGCAGGGAGCAGGGAGACCCCCCGTGCCCAGGCCATGCCTCTACCCCAGGGTCCCCTCTCCCATGACCGCATGGCAGGAGGGAGGAACCCCAACACTTCCGTAGGTGTAGTCTCTCTCCTCCTCCTTGCAGCTGGCTCATGGGCCCACATTCAGGGCCCCCACCTCGGGAGAAAATTCTCCCAATGTGCTCTGATGTTGAAAGAGTCAAGAAGAGAAGAAGGGAAAAAAAACCCCCGAAGTCCCAGGAAAACAAAGTTCAACTCTCCATCTCCCCCCAGAGAAAAGGAGCTGAAAACTGGCTAAAAAGAAACAAAGTTGCTTCCCTCTGCTCTTGCTGCAAGCAGGATGCAGAGGAGTGTGTATGTGTGTCCTTGAACAAACGCTCTGAGAAGTTTGTCCAGTTTTTTTTCCTCTCCCCCCTCTCAGGCTCAGTTGAAAGGCACAGAAATGCACAAAGTTCACTTCTGGGCATAGAGCAGCAATAGGGGATACACATGATAAAGTCACCCCAAGACACAGGGACAGAGAATTCAGTGGAAAGACTCCGAGAATTCTGCTCCCAGAGATCATTCCTGCTCACACTGACCCTTGTAGAAAGGGGACATCGTTCCAGGCAGCCTGTACTGAGCATGTGGCTCCTGAGTGGGGTTTGTTGTTTAGGAAACCTGCTCCGGCTTTTCCATTCTTTCCTTCCAAACAGGAAAACTTCTCCTGGGGCTGTGTGCAGGCAGAGCCCTGAGGAGAGCAGGTGGCACATGGTGCGCTGGGCTGGGACAGCCAGCTGCAGAGCTCAAGGGAAGAAGCCCAAAGTGTCACAATGGCTCCTTGCCTTCCCATGCAACACCTGGGTCACAATGGTCTCCTTGATTCCATGAGGCCCCACTGTGTCACAATGGCTCCTTGGTTCCATCAGGTTCCGCAGTGTCACCATGGTCTCCTTTGATCCGCACTGTCATCATGGACAATTGGTTCCATGAGGCCCCGCAGTGTCACAATGGTCCCTTGGTTGCATAGCTTTTACGTTGTAACAATGGACTCCTTGCTTCTATGAGCTAGCCTGCTTTTTGCAGAGGTGTCTTTGGTTCCAACAAGGCCCCACTGTGTCTCAGTGCACCCTGGCTTCCATGTGGATCTGGAGTATCACAAAGGCTCCTTGGTTCCACCAGGTCCTGCTGTGTCACAATGGGTCCTGTGGTCCCTGAGGCCCTCCAAAGTCATCATGGATGCTTGCTTCCATGAGGTTCCATTATGTGCCAGTGGTCATCTTGGTTCCAGGAGTTTCCTTAGTGTCACAATGCTCTCCATGTTTCCATGATTCCCCACAATGTCACAATGCTCTCCAGGCTTCCATTAGGCCCTGCTTTGCCACAATGGTCCCCTTGTTTCCATGAGGCCCCGCTGTGTCACAATGGACCTATGGTTCCATGATGTTGCGTGGTGTCACCGTGCTCTTCTTGAATCCGCCGTGTAACCATGGACCATTGGTTCCATGCAGCCGTGTCACAATGGGCTCCTTGATTCCATGATTCCCCACGGTGTCACAATGGAGCCTTGTTTCTAGGAGGTTCTGTACTGTCACAATTGCCTCCTTGATGCCATCAGCCCCTGCAGTGTCACAATGGCTCCTTGGTTCCATGAGGAACACAATAGCTTGGCATAAGCATTGAGCAACAGCTGCTGAACACACCTGGCAACATCTGCTTGCATCAAAAGAGGGCTTCAAGCTGACAATGGCACCAGCAGCTTCCATCTGCAACAGAGACCCAGGAAAGGACAGGCTGTGCCGGTTTGGACAAATGTGGAGGAAAATATCCTCTGATAGAAGGCAGGTTACACCCAGCCCTCCCCCACCAGGTTTTTGGAAAAAAGAACTTTCCTGGGAAGAAAGTGAAAGAGATAAAACCTATTTTTTTAACAAACACACAGGAAAAGGATAACAATGCTAAATATTAAAACCTCTCGCTGTGCAGAGAAAGCTGGGATAATTTGAGAGTCCTTCTGTGTTTCGGTGGGGTCTCCTGAAACATCCATAGACAGCGAGGCCTGTGCAAAGAAACAGGGAGCGATTCTTGAGAGAAGTTTCAGAGCTCTTTCTTCTCCAGCCACATGGGCGGGGCACTGCCAAAGAACTGAGCAATCACAGCACAACCAGGGCCCTCCTGGCACAGGGCAACACAAAATAAGCAGTGCTGAACAGGATTAGGGCACATGTGAGCAGGGAGCAGGGAGACCCCGTGCCCAGGCCATGCCTCTACCCCAGGGTCCCCTCTCCCATGACCTCATGGCAGGGGGGAGGAACCCCAACACTTCCGTAGGCGCAGTCTCTCTCCTCCTCCTTGCAGCTGGCTCATGGGCCCACATTCAGGGCCCCCACCTCGGGAGAAAATTCTCCCAATGTGCTCTGATGTTGAAAGAGTCAAGAAGAGAAGAAGGGAAAAAAAACCCCCGAAGTCCCAGGAAAACAAAGTTCAACTCTCCATCTCCCTCCAGAGAAAAGGAGCTGAAAACTGGCTAAAAAGAAACAAAGTTGCTTCCTCTGCTCTTGCTGCAAGCAGGATGCAGAGGAGTGTGTATGTGTGTCCTTGAACAAACGCTCTGAGAAGTTTGTCTGGCTTTTTTTTCCTCTCCCCCCTCTCAGGCTCAGTTGAAAGGCACAGAAATGCACAAAGTTCACTTCTGGGCATAGAGCAGCAATAGGGGGATACACATGATAAAGTCACCCCAAGACACAGGGACAGAGAATTCAGTGGAAAGACTCCGAGAATTCTGCTCCCAGAGATCATTCCTGCTCACACTGACCCTTGTAGAAAGGGGACATCGTTCCCGGCAGCCTGTACTGAGCATGTGGCTCCTGAGTGGGGTTTGTTGTTTAGGAAACCTGCTCCGGCTTTTCCATTCTTTCCTTGCAAACAGGAAAACTTCTCCTGGGGCTGTGTGCAGGCAGAGCCCTGAGGAGAGCAGGTGGCACATGGTGCGCTGGGCTGGGACAGCCAGCTGCAGAGCTCAAGGGAAGAAGCCCAAAGTGTCACAATGGCTCCTTGCCTTCCCATGCAACACCTGGGTCACAATGGTCTCCTTGATTCCATGAGGCCCCACTGTGTCACAATGGCTCCTTGGTTCCATCAGGTTCCACAGTGTCACCATGGTCTCTTTTGATCCACACTGTCATCATGGACAATTGGTTCCATGAGGCCCCGCAGTGTCACATTGGTCCCTTGCTTCCATAGGTTTGATGTTGTAACAAACGACTCCTTGCTTCTATGAGCTAGCCTGCTTTTTGCAGAGGTGTCTTTGGTTCCAACAAGGCCCCGCTGTGTCTCAGTGCACCCTGGCTTCCATGTGGATGTGGAGTATCACAAAGGCTCCTTGGTTCCACCAGGTCCTGCTGTGTCACAATGGGTCCTGTGGTCCCTGAGGCCCTCCAAAACCATCGTGGAGGCTTGCTTCCATGAGGTTCCATTATGTGCCAGTGGTCATCTTGGTTCCAGGAGTTTCCTTAGTGTCACAATGCTCTCCATGCTTCCATTAGGCCCTGCTTTGCCACAATGGTCCCCTTGTTTCCATGCGGCCTTGCTGTGTCACAATGGACCTATGGTTCCGTGATGTTGCGTGGTGTCACCGTGCTCTTCTTGAATCCGCCGTGTAACCATGGACCATTGGTTCCATGCAGCCGTGTCACAATGGGCTCCTTGATTCCATGATTCCCCACGGTGTCACAATGGAGCCTTGTTTCTAGGAGGTTCTGTACTGTCACAATTGCCTCCTTGATGCCATCAGCCCCTGCAGTGTCACAATGGCTCCTTGGTTCCATGAGGAACACAAGAGCTTGGCATAAGCATTGAGCAACAGCTGCTGAACACACCTGGCAACATCTGCTTGCATCAAAAGAGGGCTTCAAGCTGACAATGGCACCAGCAGCTTCCATCTGCAACAGAGACCCAGGAAAGGACAGGCTGTGCCGGTTTGGACAAATGTGGAGGAAAATATCCTCTTATAGAAGGCAGGTTACACCCAGCCCTCCCCCACCAGGTTTTTGGAAAAAAGAACTTTCCTGGGAAGAAAGTGAAAGAGATAAAACCTATTTTTTTAACAAACACACAGGAAAAGGATAACAATGCTAAATATTAAAACCTCTCGCTGTGCAGAGAAAGCTGGGATAATTTGAGAGTCCTTCCGTGTTTCGGTGGGGTCTCCTGAAACATCCATAGACAGCGAGGCCCGTGCAAAGAAACAGGGAGCGATTCTTGAGAGAAGTTTCAGAGCTCTTTCTTCTCCAGCCACATGGGCGGGGCACTGCCAAAGAACTGAGCAATCACAGCACAACCAGGGCCCTCCTGGCACAGGGCAACACAAAATAAGCAGTGCTGAACAGGATTAGGGCACATGTGAGCAGGGAGCAGGGAGACCCCGTGCCCAGGCCATGCCTCTACCCCAGGGTCCCCTCTCCCATGACCTCATGGCAGGGGGGAGGAACCCCAACACTTCCGTAGGTGCAGTCTCTCTCCTCCTCCTTGCAGCTGGCTCATGGGCCCACATTCAGGGCCCCCACCTCGGGAGAAAATTCTCCCAATGTGCTCTGATGTTGAAAGAGTCAAGAAGAGAAGAAGGGAAAAAAAACCCCCGAAGTCCCAGGAAAACAAAGTTCAACTCTCCATCTCCCCCCAGAGAAAAGGAGCTGAAAACTGGCTAAAAAGAAACAAAGTTGCTTCCCTCTGCTCTTGCTGCAAGCAGGATGCAGAGGAGTGTGTATGTGTGTCCTTGAACAAACGCTCTGAGAAGTTTGTCCGGTTTTTTTTCCTCTCCCCCCTCTCAGGCTCAGTTGAAAGGCACAGAAATGCACAAAGTTCACTTCTGGGCATAGAGCAGCAATAGGGGATACACACGATAAAGTCACCCCAAGACACAGGGACAGAGAATTCAGTGGAAAGACTCCGAGAATTCTGCTCCCAGAGATCATTCCTGCTCACACTGACCCTTGTAGAAAGGGGACATCGTTCCAGGCAGCCTGTACTGAGCATGTGGCTCCTGAGTGGGGTTTGTTGTTTAGGAAACCTGCTCCGGCTTTTCCATTCTTTCCTTGCAAACAGGAAAACTTCTCCTGGGGCTGTGTGCAGGCAGAGCCCTGAGGAGAGCAGGTGGCACATGGTGCGCTGGGCTGGGACAGCCAGCTGCAGAGCTCAAGGGAAGAAGCCCAAAGTGTCACAATGGCTCCTTGCCTTCCCATGCAACACCTGGGTCACAATGGTCTCCTTGATTCCATGAGGCCCCACTGTGTCACAATGGCTCCTTGGTTCCATCAGGTTCCGCAGTGTCACCATGGTCTCCTTTGATCCGCACTGTCATCATGGACAATTGGTTCCATGAGGCCCCGCAGTGTCACAATGGTCCCTTGGTTGCATAGCTTTTACGTTGTAACAATGGACTCCTTGCTTCTATGAGCTAGCCTGCTTTTTGCAGAGGTGTCTTTGGTTCCAACAAGGCCCCACTGTGTCTCAGTGCACCCTGGCTTCCATGTGGATCTGGAGTATCACAAAGGCTCCTTGGTTCCACCAGGTCCTGCTGTGTCACAATGGGTCCTGTGGTCCCTGAGGCCCTCCAAAGTCATCATGGATGCTTGCTTCCATGAGGTTCCATTATGTGCCAGTGGTCATCTTGGTTCCAGGAGTTTCCTTAGTGTCACAATGCTCTCCATGTTTCCATGATTCCCCACAATGTCACAATGCTCTCCAGGCTTCCATTAGGCCCTGCTTTGCCACAATGGTCCCCTTGTTTCCATGCGGCCTTGCTGTGTCACAATGGACGTACGGTTCCATGATGTTGCGTGGTGTCACCGTGCTCTTCTTGAATCCGCCGTGTAACCATGGACCATTGGTTCCATGCAGCCGTGTCACAATGGGCTCCTTGATTCCATGATTCCCCACGGTGTCACAATGGAGCCTTGTTTCTAGGAGGTTCTGTACTGTCACAATTGCCTCCTTGATGCCATCAGCCCCTGCAGTGTCACAATGGCTCCTTGGTTCCATGAGGAACACAAGAGCTTGGCATAAGCATTGAGCAACAGCTGCTGAACACACCTGGCAACATCTGCTTGCATCAAAAGAGGGCTTCAAGCTGACAATGGCACCAGCAGCTTCCATCTGCAACAGACACCCAGGGAAAGGACAGGCTGTGCCGGTTTGGACAAATGTGGAGGAAAATATCCTCTGATAGAAGGCAGGTTACACCCAGCCCTCCCCCACCAGCTTCGGGAAAAAAGAATTTTCCTGGGAAGAAAGTGAAAGAGATAAAAACTACTTTTTTAACAAACACACAGGAAAAGGATAACAATGCTAAATATTAAAAGCTCTCGCTGTGCAGAGAAAGCTGGGATAATTTGAGAGTCCTTCCGTGTTTCGGTGGGGTCTCCTGAAACATCCATAGACAGCGAGGCCCGTGCAAAGAAACAGGGAGCGATTCTTGAGAGAAGTTTCAGAGCTCTTTCTTCTCCAGCCACATGGGCGGGGCACTGCCAAAGAACTGAGCAATCACGGCACAACCAGGGCCCTCCTGGCACAGGGCAACACAAAATAAGCAGTGCTGAACAGGATTAGGGCACATGTGAGCAGGGAGCAGGGAGACCCCGTGCCCAGGCCATGCCTCTACCCCAGGGTCCCCTCTCCCATGACCTCATGGCAGGGGGGAGGAACCCCAACACTTCCGGAGGTGTAGTCTCTCTCCTCCTCCTTGCAGCTGGCTCATGGGCCCACATTCAGGGCCCCCACCTCGGGAGAAAATTCTCCCAATGTGCTCTGATGTTGAAAGAGTCAAGAAGAGAAGAAGGGAAAAAAAACCCCCGAAGTCCCAGGAAAACAAAGTTCAACTCTCCATCTCCCTCCAGAGAAAAGGAGCTGAAAACTGGCTAAAAAGAAACAAAGTTGCTTCCTCTGCTCTTGCTGCAAGCAGGATGCAGAGGAGTGTGTATGTGTGTCCTTGAACAAACGCTCTGAGAAGTTTGTCTGGCTTTTTTTTCCTCTCCCCCCTCTCAGGCTCAGTTGAAAGGCACAGAAATGCACAAAGTTCACTTCTGGGCATAGAGCAGCAATAGGGGGATACACATGATAAAGTCACCCCAAGACACAGGGACAGAGAATTCAGTGGAAAGACTCCGAGAATTCTGCTCCCAGAGATCATTCATTCCTGCTCACACTGACCCTTGTAGAAAGGGGACATCGTTCCCGGCAGCCTGTACTGAGCATGTGGCTCCTGAGTGGGGTTTGTTGTTTAGGAAACCTGCTCCGGCTTTTCCATTCTTTCCTTGCAAACAGGAAAACTTCTCCTGGGGCTGTGTGCAGGCAGAGCCCTGAGGAGAGCAGGTGGCACATGGTGCGCTGGGCTGGGACAGCCAGCTGCAGAGCTCAAGGGAAGAAGCCCAAAGTGTCACAATGGCTCCTTGCCTTCCCATGCAACACCTGGGTCACAATGGTCTCCTTGATTCCATGAGGCCCCACTGTGTCACAATGGCTCCTTGGTTCCATCAGGTTCCACAGTGTCACCATGGTCTCTTTTGATCCACACTGTCATCATGGACAATTGGTTCCATGAGGCCCCGCAGTGTCACAATGGTCCCTTGCTTCCATAGGTTTGATGTTGTAACAAAGGACTCCTTGCTTCTATGAGCTAGCCTGCTTTTTGCAGAGGTGTCTTTGGTTCCAACAAGGCCCCGCTGTGTCTCAGTGCACCCTGGCTTCCATGTGGATGTGGAGTATCACAAAGGCTCCTTGGTTCCACCAGGTCCTGCTGTGTCACAATGGGTCCTGTGGTCCCTGAGGCCCTCCAAAACCATCGTGGAGGCTTGCTTCCATGAGGTTCCATTATGTGCCAGTGGTCATCTTGGTTCCAGGAGTTTCCTTAGTGTCACAATGCTCTCCATGCTTCCATTAGGCCCTGCTTTGCCACAATGGTCCCCTTGTTTCCATGAGGCCCCGCTGTGTCACAATGGACCTATGGTTCCGTGATGTTGCGTGGTGTCACCGTGCTCTTCTTGAATCCGCCGTGTAACCATGGACCATTGGTTCCATGCAGCCGTGTCACAATGGGCTCCTTGATTCCATGATTCCCCACGGTGTCACAATGGAGCCTTGTTTCTAGGAGGTTCTGTACTGTCACAATTGCCTCATTGATGCCATCAGCCCCTGCAGTGTCACAATGGCTCCTTGGTTCCATGAGGAACACAAGAGCTTGGCATAAGCATTGAGCAACAGCTGCTGAACACACCTGGCAACATCTGCTTGCATCAAAAGAGGGCTTCAAGCTGACAATGGGACCAGCAGCTTCCATCTGCAACAGAGACCCAGGAAAGGACAGGCTGTGCCAGTTTGGACAAATGTGGAGGAAAATATCCTCTGATAGAAGGCAGGTTACACCCAGCCCTCCCCCACCAGGTTTTTGGAAAAAAGAACTTTCCTGGGAAGAAAGTGAAAGAGATAAAACCTATTTTTTTAACAAACACACAGGAAAAGGATAACAATGCTAAATATTAAAACCTCTCGCTGTGCAGAGAAAGCTGGGATAATTTGAGAGTCCTTCTGTGTTTCGGTGGGGTCTCCTGAAACATCCATAGAAAGCGAGGCCCGTGCAAAGAAACAGGGAGCGATTCTTGAGAGAAGTTGCAGAGCTCTTTCTTCTCCAGCCACATGGGCGGGGCACTGCCAAAGAACTGAGCAATCACGGCACAACCAGGGCCCTCCTGGCACAGGGCAACACAAAATAAGCAGTGCTGAACAGGATTAGGGCACATGTGAGCAGGGAGCAGGGAGACCCCGTGCCCAGGCCATGCCTCTACCCCAGGGTCCCCTCTCCCATGACCGCATGGCAGGAGGGAGGAACCCCAACACTTCCGTAGGTGTAGTCTCTCTCCTCCTCCTTGCAGCTGGCTCGTGGGCCCACATTCAGGGCCCCCACCTCGGGAGAAAATTCTCCCAATGTGCTCTGATGTTGAAAGAGTCAAGAAGAGAAGAAGGGAAAAAAAACCCCCGAAGTCCCAGGAAAACAAAGTTCAACTCTCCATCTCCCCCCAGAGAAAAGGAGCTGAAAACTGGCTAAAAAGAAACAAAGTTGCTTCCCTCTGCTCTTGCTGCAAGCAGGATGCAGAGGAGTGTGTATGTGTGTCCTTGAACAAAAGCTCTGAGAAGTTTGTCCGGTTTTTTTTCCTCTCCCCCCTCTCAGGCTCAGTTGAAAGGCATAGAAATGCACAAAGTTCACTTCTGGGCATAGAGCAGCAATAGGGGATACACATGATAAAGTCACCCCAAGACACAGGGAGAGAGAATTCAGTGGAAAGACTCCGAGAATTCTGCTCCCAGAGATCATTCCTGCTCACACTGACCCTTGTAGAAAGGGGACATCGTTCCCGGCAGCCTGTACTGAGCATGTGGCTCCTGAGTGGGGTTTGTTGTTTAGGAAACCTGCTCCGGCTTTTCCATTCTTTCCTTGCAAACAGGAAAACTTCTCCTGGGGCTGTGTGCAGGCAGAGCCCTGAGGAGAGCAGGTGGCACATGGTGCGCTGGGCTGGGACAGCCAGCTGCAGAGCTCAAGGGAAGAAGCCCAAAGTGTCACAATGGCTCCTTGCCTTCCCATGCAACACCTGGGTCACAATGGTCTCCTTGATTCCATGAGGCCCCACTGTGTCACAATGGCTCCTTGGTTCCATCAGGTTCCGCAGTGTCACCATGGTCTCCTTTGATCCGCACTGTCATCATGGACAATTGGTTCCATGAGGCCCCGCAGTGTCACAATGGTCCCTTGGTTGCATAGCTTTTACGTTGTAACAATGGACTCCTTGCTTCTATGAGCTAGCCTGCTTTTTGCAGAGGTGTCTTTGGTTCCAACAAGGCCCCACTGTGTCTCAGTGCACCCTGGCTTCCATGTGGATCTGGAGTATCACACAGGCTCCTTGGTTCCACCAGGTCCTGCTGTGTCACAATGGGTCCTGTGGTCCCTGAGGCCCTCCAAAGTCATCATGGATGCTTGCTTCCATGAGGTTCCATTATGTGCCAGTGGTCATCTTGGTTCCAGGAGTTTCCTTAGTGTCACAATGCTCTCCATGTTTCCATGATTCCCCACAATGTCACAATGCTCTCCAGGCTTCCATTAGGCCCTGCTTTGCCACAATGGTCCCCTTGTTTCCATGCGGCCTTGCTGTGTCACAATGGACGTACGGTTCCATGATGTTGCGTGGTGTCACCGTGCTCTTCTTGAATCCGCCGTGTAACCATGGACCATTGGTTCCATGCAGCCGTGTCACAATGGGCTCCTTGATTCCATGATTCCCCACGGTGTCACAATGGAGCCTTGTTTCTAGGAGGTTCTGTACTGTCACAATTGCCTCCTTGATGCCATCAGCCCCTGCAGTGTCACAATGGCTCCTTGGTTCCATGAGGAACACAAGAGCTTGGCATAAGCATTGAGCAACAGCTGCTGAACACACCTGGCAACATCTGCTTGCATCAAAAGAGGGCTTCAAGCTGACAATGGCACCAGCAGCTTCCATCTGCAACAGACACCCAGGGAAAGGACAGGCTGTGCCGGTTTGGACAAATGTGGAGGAAAATATCCTCTGATAGAAGGCAGGTTACACCCAGCCCTCCCCCACCAGCTTCGGGAAAAAAGAATTTTCCTGGGAAGAAAGTGAAAGAGATAAAAACTACTTTTTTAACAAACACACAGGAAAAGGATAACAATGCTAAATATTAAAACCTCTCGCTGTGCAGAGAAAGCTGGGATAATTTGAGAGTCCTTCCGTGTTTCGGTGGGGTCTCCTGAAACATCCATAGACAGCGAGGCCCGTGCAAAGAAACAGGGAGCGATTCTTGAGAGAAGTTGCAGAGCTCTTTCTTCTCCAGCCACATGGGCGGGGCACTGCCAAAGAACTGAGCAATCACAGCACAACCAGGGCCCTCCTGGCACAGGGCAACACAAAATAAGCAGTGCTGAACAGGATTAGGGCACATGTGAGCAGGGAGCAGGGAGACCCCGTGCCCAGGCCATGCCTCTACCCCAGGGTCCCCTCTCCCATGACCTCATGGCAGGGGGGAGGAACCCCAACACTTCCGTAGGTGTAGTCTCTCTCCTCCTCCTTGCAGCTGGCTCATGGGCCCACATTCAGGGCCCCCACCTCGGGAGAAAATTCTCCCAATGTGCTCTGATGTTGAAAGAGTCAAGAAGAGAAGAAGGGAAAAAAAACCCCCGAAGTCCCAGGAAAACAAAGTTCAACTCTCCATCTCCCCCCAGAGAAAAGGAGCTGAAAACTGGCTAAAAAGAAACAAAGTTGCTTCCCTCTGCTCTTGCTGCAAGCAGGATGCAGAGGAGTGTGTATGTGTGTCCTTGAACAAACGCTCTGAGAAGTTTGTCCGGTTTTTTTTCCTCTCCCCCCTCTCAGGCTCAGTTGAAAGGCACAGAAATGCACAAAGTTCACTTCTGGGCATAGAGCAGCAATAGGGGATACACATGATAAAGTCACCCCAAGACACAGGGACAGAGAATTCAGTGGAAAGACTCCGAGAATTCTGCTCCCAGAGATCATTCATTCCTGCTCACACTGACCCTTGTAGAAAGGGGACATCGTTCCCGGCAGCCTGTACTGAGCATGTGGCTCCTGAGTGGGGTTTGTTGTTTAGGAAACCTGCTCCGGCTTTTCCATTCTTTCCTTGCAAACAGGAAAACTTCTCCTGGGGCTGTGTGCAGGCAGAGCCCTGAGGAGAGCAGGTGGCACATGGTGCGCTGGGCTGGGACAGCCAGCTGCAGAGCTCAAGGGAAGAAGCCCAAAGTGTCACAATGGCTCCTTGCCTTCCCATGCAACACCTGGGTCACAATGGTCTCCTTGATTCCATGAGGCCCCACTGTGTCACAATGGCTCCTTGGTTCCATCAGGTTCCGCAGTGTCACCATGGTCTCCTTTGATCCGCACTGTCATCATGGACAATTGGTTCCATGAGGCCCCGCAGTGTCACAATGGTCCCTTGGTTGCATAGCTTTTACGTTGTAACAATGGACTCCTTGCTTCTATGAGCTAGCCTGCTTTTTGCAGAGGTGTCTTTGGTTCCAACAAGGCCCCACTGTGTCTCAGTGCACCCTGGCTTCCATGTGGATGTGGAGTATCACAAAGGCTCCTTGGTTCCACCAGGTCCTGCTGTGTCACAATGGGTCCTGTGGTCCCTGAGGCCCTCCAAAGTCATCATGGATGCTTGCTTCCATGAGGTTCCATTATGTGCCAGTGGTCATCTTGGTTCCAGGAGTTTCCTTAGTGTCACAATGCTCTCCATGTTTCCATGATTCCCCACAATGTCACAATGCTCTCCAGGCTTCCATTAGGCCCTGCTTTGCCACAATGGTCCCCTTGTTTCCATGAGGCCCCGCTGTGTCACAATGGACCTATGGTTCCGTGATGTTGCGTGGTGTCACCGTGCTCTTCTTGAATCCGCCGTGTAACCATGGACCATTGGTTCCATGCAGCCGTGTCACAATGGGCTCCTTGATTCCATGATTCCCCACGGTGTCACAATGGAGCCTTGTTTCTAGGAGGTTCTGTACTGTCACAATTGCCTCCTTGATGCCATCAGCCCCTGCAGTGTCACAATGGCTCCTTGGTTCCATGAGGATTACAATAGCTTGGCATAAGCATTGAGCAACAGCTGCTGAACACACCTGGCAACATCTGCTTGCATCAAAAGAGGGCTTCAAGCTGACAATGGCACCAGCAGCTTCCATCTGCAACAGACACCCAGGGAAAGGACAGGCTGTGCCGGTTTGGACAAATGCGGAGGAAAATATCCTCTGATAGAAGGCAGGTTACACCCAGCCCTCCCCCACCAGCTTCGGGAAAAAAGAATTTTCCTGGGAAGAAAGTGAAAGAGATAAAAACTACTTTTTTAACAAACACACAGGAAAAGGATAACAATGCTAAATATTAAAACCTCTCGCTGTGCAGAGAAAGCTGGGATAATTTGAGAGTCCTTCCGTGTTTCGGTGGGGTCTCCTGAAACATCCATAGACAGCGAGGCCTGTGCAAAGAAACAGGGAGCGATTCTTGAGAGAAGTTTCAGAGCTCTTTCTTCTCCAGCCACATGGGCGGGGCACTGCCAAAGAACTGAGCAATCACGGCACAACCAGGGCCCTCCTGGCACAGGGCAACACAAAATAAGCAGTGCTGAACAGGATTAGGGCACATGTGAGCAGGGAGCAGGGAGACCCCGTGCCCAGGCCATGCCTCTACCCCAGGGTCCCCTCTCCCATGACCTCATGGCAGGGGGGAGGAACCCCAACACTTCCGTAGGTGTAGTCTCTCTCCTCCTCCTTGCAGCTGGCTCATGGGCCCACATTCAGGGCCCCCACCTCGGGAGAAAATTCTCCCAATGTGCTCTGATGTTGAAAGAGTCAAGAAGAGAAGAAGGGAAAAAAAACCCCCGAAGTCCCAGGAAAACAAAGTTCAACTCTCCATCTCCCTCCAGAGAAAAGGAGCTGAAAACTGGCTAAAAAGGAACAAAGTTGCTTCCTCTGCTCTTGCTGCAAGCAGGATGCAGAGGAGTGTGTATGTGTGTCCTTGAACAAACGCTCTGAGAAGTTTGTCTGGCTTTTTTTTCCTCTCCCCCCTCTCAGGCTCAGTTGAAAGGCACAGAAATGCACAAAGTTCACTTCTGGGCATAGAGCAGCAATAGGGGGATACACATGATAAAGTCACCCCAAGACACAGGGACAGAGAATTCAGTGGAAAGACTCCGAGAATTCTGCTCCCAGAGATCATTCATTCCTGCTCACACTGACCCTTGTAGAAAGGGGACATCGTTCCCGGCAGCCTGTACTGAGCATGTGGCTCCTGAGTGGGGTTTGTTGTTTAGGAAACCTGCTCCGGCTTTTCCATTCTTTCCTTGCAAACAGGAAAACTTCTCCTGGGGCTGTGTGCAGGCAGAGCCCTGAGGAGAGCAGGTGGCACATGGTGCGCTGGGCTGGGACAGCCAGCTGCAGAGCTCAAGGGAAGAAGCCCAAAGTGTCACAATGGCTCCTTGCCTTCCCATGCAACACCTGGGTCACAATGGTCTCCTTGATTCCATGAGGCCCCACTGTGTCACAATGGCTCCTTGGTTCCATCAGGTTCCGCAGTGTCACCATGGTCTCTTTTGATCCGCACTGTCATCATGGACAATTGGTTCCATGAGGCCCCGCAGTGTCACATTGGTCCCTTGCTTCCATAGGTTTGATGTTGTAACAAAGGACTCCTTGCTTCTATGAGCTAGCCTGCTTTTTGCAGAGGTGTCTTTGGTTCCAACAAGGCCCCGCTGTGTCTCAGTGCACCCTGGCTTCCATGTGGATGTGGAGTATCACAAAGGCTCCTTGGTTCCACCAGGTCCTGCTGTGTCACAATGGGTCCTGTGGTCCCTGAGGCCCTCCAAAACCATCGTGGAGGCTTGCTTCCATGAGGTTCCATTATGTGCCAGTGGTCATCTTGGTTCCAGGAGTTTCCTTAGTGTCACAATGCTCTCCATGCTTCCATTAGGCCCTGCTTTGCCACAATGGTCCCCTTGTTTCCATGAGGCCCCGCTGTGTCACAATGGACCTATGGTTCCGTGATGTTGCGTGGTGTCACCGTGCTCTTCTTGAATCCGCCGTGTAACCATGGACCATTGGTTCCATGCAGCCGTGTCACAATGGGCTCCTTGATTCCATGATTCCCCACGGTGTCACAATGGAGCCTTGTTTCTAGGAGGTTCTGTACTGTCACAATTGCCTCATTGATGCCATCAGCCCCTGCAGTGTCACAATGGCTCCTTGGTTCCATGAGGAACACAAGAGCTTGGCATAAGCATTGAGCAACAGCTGCTGAACACACCTGGCAACATCTGCTTGCATCAAAAGAGTGCTTCAAGCTGACAATGGCACCAGCAGCTTCCATCTGCAACAGAGACCCAGGAAAGGACAGGCTGTGCCGGTTTGGACAAATGTGGAGGAAAATATCCTCTTATAGAAGGCAGGTTACACCCAGCCCTCCCCCACCAGGTTTTTGGAAAAAAGAACTTTCCTGGGAAGAAAGTGAAAGAGATAAAAACTATTTTTTTAACAAACACACAGGAAAAGGATAACAATGCTAAATATTAAAAGCTCTCGCTGTGCAGAGAAAGCTGGGATAATTTGAGAGTCCTTCTGTGTTTCGGTGGGGTCTCCTGAAACATCCATAGACAGCGAGGCCCGTGCAAAGAAACAGGGAGTGATTCTTGAGAGAAGTTTCAGAGCTCTTTCTTCTCCAGCCACATGGGCGGGGCACTGCCAAAGAACTGAGCAATCACAGCACAACCAGGGCCCACCTCACACAGGGCAACACAAAATAAGCAGTGCTGAACAGGGTTAGGGCACATGTGAGCAGGGAGCAGGGAGACCCCCCGTGCCCAGGCCATGCCTCTACCCCAGGGTCCCCTCTCCCATGACCGCATGGCAGGAGGGAGGAACCCCAACACTTCCGTAGGTGTAGTCTCTCTCCTCCTCCTTGCAGCTGGCTCATGGGCCCACATTCAGGGCCCCCACCTCGGGAGAAAATTCTCCCAATGTGCTCTGATGTTGAAAGAGTCAAGAAGAGAAGAAGGGAAAAAAAACCCCCGAAGTCCCAGGAAAACAAAGTTCAACTCTCCATCTCCCCCCAGAGAAAAGGAGCTGAAAACTGGCTAAAAAGAAACAAAGTTGCTTCCCTCTGCTCTTGCTGCAAGCAGGATGCAGAGGAGTGTGTATGTGTGTCCTTGAACAAACGCTCTGAGAAGTTTGTCCGGTTTTTTTTCCTCTCCCCCCTCTCAGGCTCAGTTGAAAGGCACAGAAATGCACAAAGTTCACTTCTGGGCATAGAGCAGCAATAGGGGATACACATGATAAAGTCACCCCAAGACACAGGGACAGAGAATTCAGTGGAAAGACTCCGAGAATTCTGCTCCCAGAGATCATTCATTCCTGCTCACACTGACCCTTGTAGAAAGGGGACATCGTTCCAGGCAGCCTGTACTGAGCATGTGGCTCCTGAGTGGGGTTTGTTGTTTAGGAAACCTGCTCCGGCTTTTCCATTCTTTCCTTGCAAACAGGAAAACTTCTCCTGGGGCTGTGTGCAGGCAGAGCCCTGAGGAGAGCAGGTGGCACATGGTGCGCTGGGCTGGGACAGCCAGCTGCAGAGCTCAAAGGAAGAAGCCCAAAGTGTCACAATGGCTCCTTGCCTTCCCATGCAACACCTGGGTCACAATGGTCTCCTTGATTCCATGAGGCCCCACTGTGTCACAATGGCTCCTTGGTTCCATCAGGTTCCGCAGTGTCACCATGGTCTCCTTTGATCCGCACTGTCATCATGGACAATTGGTTCCATGAGGCCCCGCAGTGTCACAATGGTCCCTTGGTTCCATAGCTTTTACGTTGTAACAATGGACTCCTTGCTTCTATGAGCTAGCCTGCTTTTTGCAGAGGTGTCTTTGGTTCCAACAAGGCCCCACTGTGTCTCAGTGCACCCTGGCTTCCATGTGGATCTGGAGTATCACAAAGGCTCCTTGGTTCCACCAGGTCCTGCTGTGTCACAATGGGTCCTGTGGTCCCTGAGGCCCTCCAAAGTCATCATGGATGCTTGCTTCCATGAGGTTCCATTATGTGCCAGTGGTCATCTTGGTTCCAGGAGTTTCCTTAGTGTCACAATGCTCTCCATGTTTCCATGATTCCCCACAATGTCACAATGCTCTCCAGGCTTCCATTAGGCCCTGCTTTGCCACAATGGTCCCCTTGTTTCCATGAGGCCCCGCTGTGTCACAATGGACGTACGGTTCCATGATGTTGCGTGGTGTCACCGTGCTCTTCTTGAATCCGCCGTGTAACCATGGACCATTGGTTCCATGCAGCCGTGTCACAATGGGCTCCTTGATTCCATGATTCCCCACGGTGTCACAATGGAGCCTTGTTTCTAGGAGGTTCTGTACTGTCACAATTGCCTCCTTGATGCCATCAGCCCCTGCAGTGTCACAATGGCTCCTTGGTTCCATGAGGAACACAAGAGCTTGGCATAAGCATTGAGCAACAGCTGCTGAACACACCTGGCAACATCTGCTTGCATCAAAAGAGGGCTTCAAGCTGACAATGGCACCAGCAGCTTCCATCTGCAACAGACACCCAGGGAAAGGACAGGCTGTGCCGGTTTGGACAAATGTGGAGGAAAATATCCTCTGATAGAAGGCAGGTTACACCCAGCCCTCCCCCACCAGCTTCGGGAAAAAAGAATTTTCCTGGGAAGAAAGTGAAAGAGATAAAAACTACTTTTTTAACAAACACACAGGAAAAGGATAACAATGCTAAATATTAAAACCTCTCGCTGTGCAGAGAAAGCTGGGATAATTTGAGAGTCCTTCCGTGTTTCGGTGGGGTCTCCTGAAACATCCATAGACAGCGAGGCCCGTGCAAAGAAACAGGGAGCGATTCTTGAGAGAAGTTGCAGAGCTCTTTCTTCTCCAGCCACATGGGCGGGGCACTGCCAAAGAACTGAGCAATCACGGCACAACCAGGGCCCTCCTGGCACAGGGCAACACAAAATAAGCAGTGCTGAACAGGATTAGGGCACATGTGAGCAGGGAGCAGGGAGACCCCGTGCCCAGGCCATGCCTCTACCCCAGGGTCCCCTCTCCCATGACCTCATGGCAGGGGGGAGGAACCCCAACACTTCCGTAGGTGTAGTCTCTCTCCTCCTCCTTGCAGCTGGCTCATGGGCCCACATTCAGGGCCCCCACCTCGGGAGAAAATTCTCCCAATGTGCTCTGATGTTGAAAGAGTCAAGAAGAGAAGAAGGGAAAAAAAACCCCCGAAGTCCCAGGAAAACAAAGTTCAACTCTCCATCTCCCTCCAGAGAAAAGGAGCTGAAAACTGGCTAAAAAGAAACAAAGTTGCTTCCTCTGCTCTTGCTGCAAGCAGGATGCAGAGGAGTGTGTATGTGTGTCCTTGAACAAACGCTCTGAGAAGTTTGTCCGGTTTTTTTCCTCTCCCCCCTCTCAGGCTCAGTTGAAAGGCACAGAAATGCACAAAGTTCACTTCTGGGCATAGAGCAGCAATAGGGGGATACACATGATAAAGTCACCCCAAGACACAGGGACAGAGAATTCAGTGGAAAGACTCCGAGAATTCTGCTCCCAGAGATCATTCCTGCTCACACTGACCCTTGTAGAAAGGGGACATCGTTCCCGGCAGCCTGTACTGAGCATGTGGCTCCTGAGTGGGGTTTGTTGTTTAGGAAACCTGCTCCGGCTTTTCCATTCTTTCCTTCCAAACAGGAAAACTTCTCCTGGGGCTGTGTGCAGGCAGAGCCCTGAGGAGAGCAGGTGGCACATGGTGCGCTGGGCTGGGACAGCCAGCTGCAGAGCTCAAGGGAAGAAGCCCAAAGTGTCACAATGGCTCCTTGCCTTCCCATGCAACACCTGGGTCACAATGGTCTCCTTGATTCCATGAGGCCCCACTGTGTCACAATGGCTCCTTGGTTCCATCAGGTTCCGCAGTGTCACCATGGTCTCTTTTGATCCGCACTGTCATCATGGACAATTGGTTCCATGAGGCCCCGCAGTGTCACATTGGTCCCTTGGTTCCATAGCTTTGATGTTGTAACAAAGGACTCCTTGCTTCTATGAGCTAGCCTGCTTTTTGCAGAGGTGTCTTTGGTTCCAACAAGGCCCCGCTGTGTCTCAGTGCACCCTGGCTTCCATGTGGATCTGGAGTATCACAAAGGCTCCTTGGTTCCACCAGGTCCTGCTGTGTCACAATGGGTCCTGTGGTCCCTGAGGCCCTCCAAAACCATCGTGGAGGCTTGCTTCCATGAGGTTCCATTATGTGCCAGTGGTCATCTTGGTTCCAGGAGTTTCCTTAGTGTCACAATGCTCTCCATGCTTCCATTAGGCCCTGCTTTGCCACAATGGTCCCCTTGTTTCCATGAGGCCCCGCTGTGTCACAATGGACCTATGGTTCCGTGATGTTGCGTGGTGTCACCGTGCTCTTCTTGAATCCGCCGTGTAACCATGGACCATTGGTTCCATGCAGCCGTGTCACAATGGGCTCCTTGATTCCATGATTCCCCACGGTGTCACAATGGAGCCTTGTTTCTAGGAGGTTCTGTACTGTCACAATTGCCTCCTTGATGCCATCAGCCCCTGCAGTGTCACAATGGCTCCTTGGTTCCATGAGGAACACAAGAGCTTGGCATAAGCATTGAGCAACAGCTGCTGAACACACCTGGCAACATCTGCTTGCATCAAAAGAGTGCTTCAAGCTGACAATGGCACCAGCAGCTTCCATCTGCAACAGAGACCCAGGAAAGGACAGGCTGTGCCGGTTTGGACAAATGTGGAGGAAAATATCCTCTGATAGAAGGCAGGTTACACCCAGCCCTCCCCCACCAGGTTTTTGGAAAAAAGAACTTTCCTGGGAAGAAAGTGAAAGAGATAAAACCTATTTTTTTAACAAACACACAGGAAAAGGATAACAATGCTAAATATTAAAACCTCTCGCTGTGCAGAGAAAGCTGGGATAATTTGAGAGTCCTTCTGTGTTTCGGTGGGGTCTCCTGAAACATCCATAGACAGCGAGGCCCGTGCAAAGAAACAGGGAGCGATTCTTGAGAGAAGTTTCAGAGCTCTTTCTTCTCCAGCCACATGGGCGGGGCACTGCCAAAGAACTGAGCAGTCACGGCACAACCAGGGCCCTCCTCGCACAGGGCAACACAAAATAAGCAGTGCTGAACAGGATTAGGGCACATGTGAGCAGGGAGCAGGGAGACCCCGTGCCCAGGCCATGCCTCTACCCCAGGGTCCCCTCTCCCATGACCTCATGGCAGGGGGGAGGAACCCCAACACTTCCGTAGGTGCAGTCTCTCTCCTCCTCCTTGCAGCTGGCTCATGGGCCCACATTCAGGGCCCCCACCTCGGGAGAAAATTCTCCCAATGTGCTCTGATGTTGAAAGAGTCAAGAAGAGAAGAAGGGAAAAAAAACCCCCGAAGTCCCAGGAAAACAAAGTTCAACTCTCCATCTCCCCCCAGAGAAAAGGAGCTGAAAACTGGCTAAAAAGAAACAAAGTTGCTTCCCTCTGCTCTTGCTGCAAGCAGGATGCAGAGGAGTGTGTATGTGTGTCCTTGAACAAACGCTCTGAGAAGTTTGTCCGGTTTTTTTTCCTCTCCCCCCTCTCAGGCTCAGTTGAAAGGCACAGAAATGCACAAAGTTCACTTCTGGGCATAGAGCAGCAATAGGGGATACACATGATAAAGTCACCCCAAGACACAGGGACAGAGAATTCAGTGGAAAGACTCCGAGAATTCTGCTCCCAGAGATCATTCCTGCTCACACTGACCCTTGTAGAAAGGGGACATCGTTCCCGGCAGCCTGTACTGAGCATGTGGCTCCTGAGTGGGGTTTGTTGTTTAGGAAACCTGCTCCGGCTTTTCCATTCTTTCCTTGCAAACAGGAAAACTTCTCCTGGGGCTGTGTGCAGGCAGAGCCCTGAGGAGAGCAGGTGGCACATGGTGCGCTGGGCTGGGACAGCCAGCTGCAGAGCTCAAGGGAAGAAGCCCAAAGTGTCACAATGGCTCCTTGCCTTCCCATGCAACACCTGGGTCACAATGGTCTCCTTGATTCCATGAGGCCCCACTGTGTCACAATGGCTCCTTGGTTCCATCAGGTTCCGCAGTGTCACCATGGTCTCCTTTGATCCGCACTGTCATCATGGACAATTGGTTCCATGAGGCCCCGCAGTGTCACAATGGTCCCTTGGTTGCATAGCTTTTACGTTGTAACAATGGACTCCTTGCTTCTATGAGCTAGCCTGCTTTTTGCAGAGGTGTCTTTGGTTCCAACAAGGCCCCACTGTGTCTCAGTGCACCCTGGCTTCCATGTGGATCTGGAGTATCACAAAGGCTCCTTGGTTCCACCAGGTCCTGCTGTGTCACAATGGGTCCTGTGGTCCCTGAGGCCCTCCAAAGTCATCATGGATGCTTGCTTCCATGAGGTTCCATTATGTGCCAGTGGTCATCTTGGTTCCAGGAGTTTCCTTAGTGTCACAATGCTCTCCATGTTTCCATGATTCCCCACAATGTCACAATGCTCTCCAGGCTTCCATTAGGCCCTGCTTTGCCACAATGGTCCCCTTGTTTCCATGCGGCCTTGCTGTGTCACAATGGACGTACGGTTCCATGATGTTGCGTGGTGTCACCGTGCTCTTCTTGAATCCGCCGTGTAACCATGGACCATTGGTTCCATGCAGCCGTGTCACAATGGGCTCCTTGATTCCATGATTCCCCACGGTGTCACAATGGAGCCTTGTTTCTAGGAGGTTCTGTACTGTCACAATTGCCTCCTTGATGCCATCAGCCCCTGCAGTGTCACAATGGCTCCTTGGTTCCATGAGGAACACAATAGCTTGGCATAAGCATTGAGCAACAGCTGCTGAACACACCTGGCAACATCTGCTTGCATCAAAAGAGGGCTTCAAGCTGACAATGGCACCAGCAGCTTCCATCTGCAACAGACACCCAGGAAAGGACAGGCTGTGCCGGTTTGGACAAATGTGGAGGAAAATATCCTCTGATAGAAGGCAGGTTACACCCAGCCCTCCCCCACCAGGTTTTTGGAAAAAAGAACTTTCCTGGGAAGAAAGTGAAAGAGATAAAACCTATTTTTTTAACAAACACACAGGAAAAGGATAACAATGCTAAATATTAAAACCTCTCGCTGTGCAGAGAAAGCTGGGATAATTTGAGAGTCCTTCTGTGTTTCGGTGGGGTCTCCTGAAACATCCATAGACAGCGAGGCCCGTGCAAAGAAACAGGGAGCGATTCTTGAGAGAAGTTGCAGAGCTCTTTCTTCTCCAGCCACATGGGCGGGGCACTGCCAAAGAACTGAGCAATCACGGCACAACCAGGGCCCTCCTCACACAGGGCAACACAAAATAAGCAGTGCTGAACAGGATTAGGGCACATGTCAGCAGGGAGCAGGGAGACCCCGTGCCCAGGCCATGCCTCTACCCCAGGGTCCCCTCTCCCATGACCGCATGGCAGGAGGGAGGAACCCCAACACTTCGGTAGGTGCAGTCTCTCTCCTCCTCCTTGCAGCTGGCTCATGGGCCCACATTCAGGGCCCCCACCTCGGGAGAAAATTCTCCCAATGTGCTCTGATGTTGAAAGAGTCAAGAAGAGAAGAAGGGAAAAAAACCCCCCGAAGTCCCAGGAAAACAAAGTTCAACTCTCCATCTCCCCCCAGAGAAAAGGAGCTGAAAACTGGCTAAAAAGAAACAAAGTTGCTTCCCTCTGCTCTTGCTGCAAGCAGGATGCAGAGGAGTGTGTATGTGTGTCCTTGAACAAACGCTCTGAGAAGTTTGTCTGGTTTTTTTTCCTCTCCCCCCTCTCAGGCTCAGTTGAAAGGCACAGAAATGCACAAAGTTCACTTCTGGGCATAGAGCAGCAATAGGGGATACACATGATAAAGTCACCCCAAGACACAGGGACAGAGAATTCAGTGGAAAGACTCCGAGAATTCTGCTCCCAGAGATCATTCATTCCTGCTCACACTGACCCTTGTAGAAAGGGGACATCGTTCCAGGCAGCCTGTACTGAGCATGTGGCTCCTGAGTGGGGTTTGTTGTTTAGGAAACCTGCTCCGGCTTTTCCATTCTTTCCTTGCAAACAGGAAAACTTCTCCTGGGGCTGTGTGCAGGCAGAGCCCTGAGGAGAGCAGGTGGCACATGGTGCGCTGGGCTGGGACAGCCAGCTGCAGAGCTCAAGGGAAGAAGCCCAAAGTGTCACAATGGCTCCTTGCCTTCACATGCAACACCTGGGTCACAATGGTCTCCTTGATTCCATGAGGCCCCACTGTGTCACAATGGCTCCTTGGTTCCATCAGGTTCCGCAGTGTCACCATGGTCTCTTTTGATCCGCACTGTCATCATGGACAATTGGTTCCATGAGGCCCCGCAGTGTCACAATGGTCCCTTGCTTCCATAGGTTTGATGTTGTAACAAAGGACTCCTTGCTTCTATGAGCTAGCCTGCTTTTTGCAGAGGTGTCTTTGGTTCCAACAAGGCCCCGCTGTGTCTCAGTGCACCCTGGCTTCCATGTGGATGTGGAGTATCACAAAGGCTCCTTGGTTCCACCAGGTCCTGCTGTGTCACAATGGGTCCTGTGGTCCCTGAGGCCCTCCAAAACCATCGTGGAGGCTTGCTTCCATGAGGTTCCATTATGTGCCAGTGGTCATCTTGGTTCCAGGAGTTTCCTTAGTGTCACAATGCTCTCCATGCTTCCATTAGGCCCTGCTTTGCCACAATGGTCCCCTTGTTTCCATGAGGCCCCGCTGTGTCACAATGGACCTATGGTTCCGTGATGTTGCGTGGTGTCACCGTGCTCTTCTTGAATCCGCCGTGTAACCATGGACCATTGGTTCCATGCAGCCGTGTCACAATGGGCTCCTTGATTCCATGATTCCCCACGGTGTCACAATGGAGCCTTGTTTCTAGGAGGTTCTGTACTGTCACAATTGCCTCATTGATGCCATCAGCCCCTGCAGTGTCACAATGGCTCCTTGGTTCCATGAGGAACACAATAGCTTGGCATAAGCATTGAGCAACAGCTGCTGAACACACCTGGCAACATCTGCTTGCATCAAAAGAGGGCTTCAAGCTGACAATGGCACCAGCAGCTTCCATCTGCAACAGAGACCCAGGAAAGGACAGGCTGTGCCGGTTTGGACAAATGTGGAGGAAAATATCCTCTGATAGAAGGCAGGTTACACCCAGCCCTCCCCCACCAGGTTTTTGGAAAAAAGAACTTTCCTGGGAAGAAAGTGAAAGAGATAAAACCTATTTTTTTAACAAACACACAGGAAAAGGATAACAATGCTAAATATTAAAAGCTCTCGCTGTGCAGAGAAAGCTGGGATAATTTGAGAGTCCTTCTGTGTTTCGGTGGGGTCTCCTGAAACATCCATAGACAGCGAGGCCCGTGCAAAGAAACAGGGAGCGATTCTTGAGAGAAGTTGCAGAGCTCTTTCTTCTCCAGCCACATGGGCGGGGCACTGCCAAAGAACTGAGCAATCACGGCACAACCAGGGCCCTCCACACACAGGGCAACACAAAATAAGCAGTGCTGAACAGGATTAGGGCACATGTGAGCAGGGAGCAGGGAGACCCCCCGTGCCCAGGCCATGCCTCTACCCCAGGGTCCCCTCTCCCATGACCGCATGGCAGGAGGGAGGAACCCCAACACTTCCGTAGGTGTAGTCTCTCTCCTCCTCCTTGCAGCTGGCTCATGGGCCCACATTCAGGGCCCCCACCTCGGGAGAAAATTCTCCCAATGTGCTCTGATGTTGAAAGAGTCAAGAAGAGAAGAAGGGAAAAAAAACCCCCGAAGTCCCAGGAAAACAAAGTTCAACTCTCCATCTCCCCCCAGAGAAAAGGAGCTGAAAACTGGCTAAAAAGAAACAAAGTTGCTTCCCTCTGCTCTTGCTGCAAGCAGGATGCAGAGGAGTGTGTATGTGTGTCCTTGAACAAACGCTCTGAGAAGTTTGTCCAGTTTTTTTTCCTCTCCCCCCTCTCAGGCTCAGTTGAAAGGCACAGAAATGCACAAAGTTCACTTCTGGGCATAGAGCAGCAATAGGGGATACACATGATAAAGTCACCCCAAGACACAGGGACAGAGAATTCAGTGGAAAGACTCCGAGAATTCTGCTCCCAGAGATCATTCCTGCTCACACTGACCCTTGTAGAAAGGGGACATCGTTCCAGGCAGCCTGTACTGAGCATGTGGCTCCTGAGTGGGGTTTGTTGTTTAGGAAACCTGCTCCGGCTTTTCCATTCTTTCCTTCCAAACAGGAAAACTTCTCCTGGGGCTGTGTGCAGGCAGAGCCCTGAGGAGAGCAGGTGGCACATGGTGCGCTGGGCTGGGACAGCCAGCTGCAGAGCTCAAGGGAAGAAGCCCAAAGTGTCACAATGGCTCCTTGCCTTCCCATGCAACACCTGGGTCACAATGGTCTCCTTGATTCCATGAGGCCCCACTGTGTCACAATGGCTCCTTGGTTCCATCAGGTTCCGCAGTGTCACCATGGTCTCCTTTGATCCGCACTGTCATCATGGACAATTGGTTCCATGAGGCCCCGCAGTGTCACAATGGTCCCTTGGTTGCATAGCTTTTACGTTGTAACAATGGACTCCTTGCTTCTATGAGCTAGCCTGCTTTTTGCAGAGGTGTCTTTGGTTCCAACAAGGCCCCACTGTGTCTCAGTGCACCCTGGCTTCCATGTGGATCTGGAGTATCACAAAGGCTCCTTGGTTCCACCAGGTCCTGCTGTGTCACAATGGGTCCTGTGGTCCCTGAGGCCCTCCAAAGTCATCATGGATGCTTGCTTCCATGAGGTTCCATTATGTGCCAGTGGTCATCTTGGTTCCAGGAGTTTCCTTAGTGTCACAATGCTCTCCATGTTTCCATGATTCCCCACAATGTCACAATGCTCTCCAGGCTTCCATTAGGCCCTGCTTTGCCACAATGGTCCCCTTGTTTCCATGAGGCCCCGCTGTGTCACAATGGACCTATGGTTCCATGATGTTGCGTGGTGTCACCGTGCTCTTCTTGAATCCGCCGTGTAACCATGGACCATTGGTTCCATGCAGCCGTGTCACAATGGGCTCCTTGATTCCATGATTCCCCACGGTGTCACAATGGAGCCTTGTTTCTAGGAGGTTCTGTACTGTCACAATTGCCTCCTTGATGCCATCAGCCCCTGCAGTGTCACAATGGCTCCTTGGTTCCATGAGGAACACAATAGCTTGGCATAAGCATTGAGCAACAGCTGCTGAACACACCTGGCAACATCTGCTTGCATCAAAAGAGGGCTTCAAGCTGACAATGGCACCAGCAGCTTCCATCTGCAACAGAGACCCAGGAAAGGACAGGCTGTGCCGGTTTGGACAAATGTGGAGGAAAATATCCTCTGATAGAAGGCAGGTTACACCCAGCCCTCCCCCACCAGGTTTTTGGAAAAAAGAACTTTCCTGGGAAGAAAGTGAAAGAGATAAAACCTATTTTTTTAACAAACACACAGGAAAAGGATAACAATGCTAAATATTAAAACCTCTCGCTGTGCAGAGAAAGCTGGGATAATTTGAGAGTCCTTCTGTGTTTCGGTGGGGTCTCCTGAAACATCCATAGACAGCGAGGCCTGTGCAAAGAAACAGGGAGCGATTCTTGAGAGAAGTTTCAGAGCTCTTTCTTCTCCAGCCACATGGGCGGGGCACTGCCAAAGAACTGAGCAATCACAGCACAACCAGGGCCCTCCTGGCACAGGGCAACACAAAATAAGCAGTGCTGAACAGGATTAGGGCACATGTGAGCAGGGAGCAGGGAGACCCCGTGCCCAGGCCATGCCTCTACCCCAGGGTCCCCTCTCCCATGACCTCATGGCAGGGGGGAGGAACCCCAACACTTCCGTAGGCGCAGTCTCTCTCCTCCTCCTTGCAGCTGGCTCATGGGCCCACATTCAGGGCCCCCACCTCGGGAGAAAATTCTCCCAATGTGCTCTGATGTTGAAAGAGTCAAGAAGAGAAGAAGGGAAAAAAAACCCCCGAAGTCCCAGGAAAACAAAGTTCAACTCTCCATCTCCCTCCAGAGAAAAGGAGCTGAAAACTGGCTAAAAAGAAACAAAGTTGCTTCCTCTGCTCTTGCTGCAAGCAGGATGCAGAGGAGTGTGTATGTGTGTCCTTGAACAAACGCTCTGAGAAGTTTGTCTGGCTTTTTTTTCCTCTCCCCCCTCTCAGGCTCAGTTGAAAGGCACAGAAATGCACAAAGTTCACTTCTGGGCATAGAGCAGCAATAGGGGGATACACATGATAAAGTCACCCCAAGACACAGGGACAGAGAATTCAGTGGAAAGACTCCGAGAATTCTGCTCCCAGAGATCATTCCTGCTCACACTGACCCTTGTAGAAAGGGGACATCGTTCCCGGCAGCCTGTACTGAGCATGTGGCTCCTGAGTGGGGTTTGTTGTTTAGGAAACCTGCTCCGGCTTTTCCATTCTTTCCTTGCAAACAGGAAAACTTCTCCTGGGGCTGTGTGCAGGCAGAGCCCTGAGGAGAGCAGGTGGCACATGGTGCGCTGGGCTGGGACAGCCAGCTGCAGAGCTCAAGGGAAGAAGCCCAAAGTGTCACAATGGCTCCTTGCCTTCCCATGCAACACCTGGGTCACAATGGTCTCCTTGATTCCATGAGGCCCCACTGTGTCACAATGGCTCCTTGGTTCCATCAGGTTCCACAGTGTCACCATGGTCTCTTTTGATCCACACTGTCATCATGGACAATTGGTTCCATGAGGCCCCGCAGTGTCACATTGGTCCCTTGCTTCCATAGGTTTGATGTTGTAACAAACGACTCCTTGCTTCTATGAGCTAGCCTGCTTTTTGCAGAGGTGTCTTTGGTTCCAACAAGGCCCCGCTGTGTCTCAGTGCACCCTGGCTTCCATGTGGATGTGGAGTATCACAAAGGCTCCTTGGTTCCACCAGGTCCTGCTGTGTCACAATGGGTCCTGTGGTCCCTGAGGCCCTCCAAAACCATCGTGGAGGCTTGCTTCCATGAGGTTCCATTATGTGCCAGTGGTCATCTTGGTTCCAGGAGTTTCCTTAGTGTCACAATGCTCTCCATGCTTCCATTAGGCCCTGCTTTGCCACAATGGTCCCCTTGTTTCCATGCGGCCTTGCTGTGTCACAATGGACCTATGGTTCCGTGATGTTGCGTGGTGTCACCGTGCTCTTCTTGAATCCGCCGTGTAACCATGGACCATTGGTTCCATGCAGCCGTGTCACAATGGGCTCCTTGATTCCATGATTCCCCACGGTGTCACAATGGAGCCTTGTTTCTAGGAGGTTCTGTACTGTCACAATTGCCTCCTTGATGCCATCAGCCCCTGCAGTGTCACAATGGCTCCTTGGTTCCATGAGGAACACAAGAGCTTGGCATAAGCATTGAGCAACAGCTGCTGAACACACCTGGCAACATCTGCTTGCATCAAAAGAGGGCTTCAAGCTGACAATGGCACCAGCAGCTTCCATCTGCAACAGAGACCCAGGAAAGGACAGGCTGTGCCGGTTTGGACAAATGTGGAGGAAAATATCCTCTTATAGAAGGCAGGTTACACCCAGCCCTCCCCCACCAGGTTTTTGGAAAAAAGAACTTTCCTGGGAAGAAAGTGAAAGAGATAAAACCTATTTTTTTAACAAACACACAGGAAAAGGATAACAATGCTAAATATTAAAACCTCTCGCTGTGCAGAGAAAGCTGGGATAATTTGAGAGTCCTTCCGTGTTTCGGTGGGGTCTCCTGAAACATCCATAGACAGCGAGGCCCGTGCAAAGAAACAGGGAGCGATTCTTGAGAGAAGTTTCAGAGCTCTTTCTTCTCCAGCCACATGGGCGGGGCACTGCCAAAGAACTGAGCAATCACAGCACAACCAGGGCCCTCCTGGCACAGGGCAACACAAAATAAGCAGTGCTGAACAGGATTAGGGCACATGTGAGCAGGGAGCAGGGAGACCCCGTGCCCAGGCCATGCCTCTACCCCAGGGTCCCCTCTCCCATGACCTCATGGCAGGGGGGAGGAACCCCAACACTTCCGTAGGTGCAGTCTCTCTCCTCCTCCTTGCAGCTGGCTCATGGGCCCACATTCAGGGCCCCCACCTCGGGAGAAAATTCTCCCAATGTGCTCTGATGTTGAAAGAGTCAAGAAGAGAAGAAGGGAAAAAAAACCCCCGAAGTCCCAGGAAAACAAAGTTCAACTCTCCATCTCCCCCCAGAGAAAAGGAGCTGAAAACTGGCTAAAAAGAAACAAAGTTGCTTCCCTCTGCTCTTGCTGCAAGCAGGATGCAGAGGAGTGTGTATGTGTGTCCTTGAACAAACGCTCTGAGAAGTTTGTCCGGTTTTTTTTCCTCTCCCCCCTCTCAGGCTCAGTTGAAAGGCACAGAAATGCACAAAGTTCACTTCTGGGCATAGAGCAGCAATAGGGGATACACACGATAAAGTCACCCCAAGACACAGGGACAGAGAATTCAGTGGAAAGACTCCGAGAATTCTGCTCCCAGAGATCATTCCTGCTCACACTGACCCTTGTAGAAAGGGGACATCGTTCCAGGCAGCCTGTACTGAGCATGTGGCTCCTGAGTGGGGTTTGTTGTTTAGGAAACCTGCTCCGGCTTTTCCATTCTTTCCTTGCAAACAGGAAAACTTCTCCTGGGGCTGTGTGCAGGCAGAGCCCTGAGGAGAGCAGGTGGCACATGGTGCGCTGGGCTGGGACAGCCAGCTGCAGAGCTCAAGGGAAGAAGCCCAAAGTGTCACAATGGCTCCTTGCCTTCCCATGCAACACCTGGGTCACAATGGTCTCCTTGATTCCATGAGGCCCCACTGTGTCACAATGGCTCCTTGGTTCCATCAGGTTCCGCAGTGTCACCATGGTCTCCTTTGATCCGCACTGTCATCATGGACAATTGGTTCCATGAGGCCCCGCAGTGTCACAATGGTCCCTTGGTTGCATAGCTTTTACGTTGTAACAATGGACTCCTTGCTTCTATGAGCTAGCCTGCTTTTTGCAGAGGTGTCTTTGGTTCCAACAAGGCCCCACTGTGTCTCAGTGCACCCTGGCTTCCATGTGGATCTGGAGTATCACAAAGGCTCCTTGGTTCCACCAGGTCCTGCTGTGTCACAATGGGTCCTGTGGTCCCTGAGGCCCTCCAAAGTCATCATGGATGCTTGCTTCCATGAGGTTCCATTATGTGCCAGTGGTCATCTTGGTTCCAGGAGTTTCCTTAGTGTCACAATGCTCTCCATGTTTCCATGATTCCCCACAATGTCACAATGCTCTCCAGGCTTCCATTAGGCCCTGCTTTGCCACAATGGTCCCCTTGTTTCCATGCGGCCTTGCTGTGTCACAATGGACGTACGGTTCCATGATGTTGCGTGGTGTCACCGTGCTCTTCTTGAATCCGCCGTGTAACCATGGACCATTGGTTCCATGCAGCCGTGTCACAATGGGCTCCTTGATTCCATGATTCCCCACGGTGTCACAATGGAGCCTTGTTTCTAGGAGGTTCTGTACTGTCACAATTGCCTCCTTGATGCCATCAGCCCCTGCAGTGTCACAATGGCTCCTTGGTTCCATGAGGAACACAAGAGCTTGGCATAAGCATTGAGCAACAGCTGCTGAACACACCTGGCAACATCTGCTTGCATCAAAAGAGGGCTTCAAGCTGACAATGGCACCAGCAGCTTCCATCTGCAACAGACACCCAGGGAAAGGACAGGCTGTGCCGGTTTGGACAAATGTGGAGGAAAATATCCTCTGATAGAAGGCAGGTTACACCCAGCCCTCCCCCACCAGCTTCGGGAAAAAAGAATTTTCCTGGGAAGAAAGTGAAAGAGATAAAAACTACTTTTTTAACAAACACACAGGAAAAGGATAACAATGCTAAATATTAAAAGCTCTCGCTGTGCAGAGAAAGCTGGGATAATTTGAGAGTCCTTCCGTGTTTCGGTGGGGTCTCCTGAAACATCCATAGACAGCGAGGCCCGTGCAAAGAAACAGGGAGCGATTCTTGAGAGAAGTTTCAGAGCTCTTTCTTCTCCAGCCACATGGGCGGGGCACTGCCAAAGAACTGAGCAATCACGGCACAACCAGGGCCCTCCTGGCACAGGGCAACACAAAATAAGCAGTGCTGAACAGGATTAGGGCACATGTGAGCAGGGAGCAGGGAGACCCCGTGCCCAGGCCATGCCTCTACCCCAGGGTCCCCTCTCCCATGACCTCATGGCAGGGGGGAGGAACCCCAACACTTCCGTAGGTGTAGTCTCTCTCCTCCTCCTTGCAGCTGGCTCATGGGCCCACATTCAGGGCCCCCACCTCGGGAGAAAATTCTCCCAATGTGCTCTGATGTTGAAAGAGTCAAGAAGAGAAGAAGGGAAAAAAAACCCCCGAAGTCCCAGGAAAACAAAGTTCAACTCTCCATCTCCCTCCAGAGAAAAGGAGCTGAAAACTGGCTAAAAAGAAACAAAGTTGCTTCCTCTGCTCTTGCTGCAAGCAGGATGCAGAGGAGTGTGTATGTGTGTCCTTGAACAAACGCTCTGAGAAGTTTGTCTGGCTTTTTTTTCCTCTCCCCCCTCTCAGGCTCAGTTGAAAGGCACAGAAATGCACAAAGTTCACTTCTGGGCATAGAGCAGCAATAGGGGGATACACATGATAAAGTCACCCCAAGACACAGGGACAGAGAATTCAGTGGAAAGACTCCGAGAATTCTGCTCCCAGAGATCATTCATTCCTGCTCACACTGACCCTTGTAGAAAGGGGACATCGTTCCCGGCAGCCTGTACTGAGCATGTGGCTCCTGAGTGGGGTTTGTTGTTTAGGAAACCTGCTCCGGCTTTTCCATTCTTTCCTTGCAAACAGGAAAACTTCTCCTGGGGCTGTGTGCAGGCAGAGCCCTGAGGAGAGCAGGTGGCACATGGTGCGCTGGGCTGGGACAGCCAGCTGCAGAGCTCAAGGGAAGAAGCCCAAAGTGTCACAATGGCTCCTTGCCTTCCCATGCAACACCTGGGTCACAATGGTCTCCTTGATTCCATGAGGCCCCACTGTGTCACAATGGCTCCTTGGTTCCATCAGGTTCCACAGTGTCACCATGGTCTCTTTTGATCCACACTGTCATCATGGACAATTGGTTCCATGAGGCCCCGCAGTGTCACAATGGTCCCTTGCTTCCATAGGTTTGATGTTGTAACAAAGGACTCCTTGCTTCTATGAGCTAGCCTGCTTTTTGCAGAGGTGTCTTTGGTTCCAACAAGGCCCCGCTGTGTCTCAGTGCACCCTGGCTTCCATGTGGATGTGGAGTATCACAAAGGCTCCTTGGTTCCACCAGGTCCTGCTGTGTCACAATGGGTCCTGTGGTCCCTGAGGCCCTCCAAAACCATCGTGGAGGCTTGCTTCCATGAGGTTCCATTATGTGCCAGTGGTCATCTTGGTTCCAGGAGTTTCCTTAGTGTCACAATGCTCTCCATGCTTCCATTAGGCCCTGCTTTGCCACAATGGTCCCCTTGTTTCCATGAGGCCCCGCTGTGTCACAATGGACCTATGGTTCCGTGATGTTGCGTGGTGTCACCGTGCTCTTCTTGAATCCGCCGTGTAACCATGGACCATTGGTTCCATGCAGCCGTGTCACAATGGGCTCCTTGATTCCATGATTCCCCACGGTGTCACAATGGAGCCTTGTTTCTAGGAGGTTCTGTACTGTCACAATTGCCTCATTGATGCCATCAGCCCCTGCAGTGTCACAATGGCTCCTTGGTTCCATGAGGAACACAAGAGCTTGGCATAAGCATTGAGCAACAGCTGCTGAACACACCTGGCAACATCTGCTTGCATCAAAAGAGGGCTTCAAGCTGACAATGGGACCAGCAGCTTCCATCTGCAACAGAGACCCAGGAAAGGACAGGCTGTGCCAGTTTGGACAAATGTGGAGGAAAATATCCTCTGATAGAAGGCAGGTTACACCCAGCCCTCCCCCACCAGGTTTTTGGAAAAAAGAACTTTCCTGGGAAGAAAGTGAAAGAGATAAAACCTATTTTTTTAACAAACACACAGGAAAAGGATAACAATGCTAAATATTAAAACCTCTCGCTGTGCAGAGAAAGCTGGGATAATTTGAGAGTCCTTCTGTGTTTCGGTGGGGTCTCCTGAAACATCCATAGAAAGCGAGGCCCGTGCAAAGAAACAGGGAGCGATTCTTGAGAGAAGTTGCAGAGCTCTTTCTTCTCCAGCCACATGGGCGGGGCACTGCCAAAGAACTGAGCAATCACGGCACAACCAGGGCCCTCCTGGCACAGGGCAACACAAAATAAGCAGTGCTGAACAGGATTAGGGCACATGTGAGCAGGGAGCAGGGAGACCCCGTGCCCAGGCCATGCCTCTACCCCAGGGTCCCCTCTCCCATGACCGCATGGCAGGAGGGAGGAACCCCAACACTTCCGTAGGTGTAGTCTCTCTCCTCCTCCTTGCAGCTGGCTCGTGGGCCCACATTCAGGGCCCCCACCTCGGGAGAAAATTCTCCCAATGTGCTCTGATGTTGAAAGAGTCAAGAAGAGAAGAAGGGAAAAAAAACCCCCGAAGTCCCAGGAAAACAAAGTTCAACTCTCCATCTCCCCCCAGAGAAAAGGAGCTGAAAACTGGCTAAAAAGAAACAAAGTTGCTTCCCTCTGCTCTTGCTGCAAGCAGGATGCAGAGGAGTGTGTATGTGTGTCCTTGAACAAAAGCTCTGAGAAGTTTGTCCGGTTTTTTTTCCTCTCCCCCCTCTCAGGCTCAGTTGAAAGGCATAGAAATGCACAAAGTTCACTTCTGGGCATAGAGCAGCAATAGGGGATACACATGATAAAGTCACCCCAAGACACAGGGAGAGAGAATTCAGTGGAAAGACTCCGAGAATTCTGCTCCCAGAGATCATTCCTGCTCACACTGACCCTTGTAGAAAGGGGACATCGTTCCCGGCAGCCTGTACTGAGCATGTGGCTCCTGAGTGGGGTTTGTTGTTTAGGAAACCTGCTCCGGCTTTTCCATTCTTTCCTTGCAAACAGGAAAACTTCTCCTGGGGCTGTGTGCAGGCAGAGCCCTGAGGAGAGCAGGTGGCACATGGTGCGCTGGGCTGGGACAGCCAGCTGCAGAGCTCAAGGGAAGAAGCCCAAAGTGTCACAATGGCTCCTTGCCTTCCCATGCAACACCTGGGTCACAATGGTCTCCTTGATTCCATGAGGCCCCACTGTGTCACAATGGCTCCTTGGTTCCATCAGGTTCCGCAGTGTCACCATGGTCTCCTTTGATCCGCACTGTCATCATGGACAATTGGTTCCATGAGGCCCCGCAGTGTCACAATGGTCCCTTGGTTGCATAGCTTTTACGTTGTAACAATGGACTCCTTGCTTCTATGAGCTAGCCTGCTTTTTGCAGAGGTGTCTTTGGTTCCAACAAGGCCCCACTGTGTCTCAGTGCACCCTGGCTTCCATGTGGATCTGGAGTATCACACAGGCTCCTTGGTTCCACCAGGTCCTGCTGTGTCACAATGGGTCCTGTGGTCCCTGAGGCCCTCCAAAGTCATCATGGATGCTTGCTTCCATGAGGTTCCATTATGTGCCAGTGGTCATCTTGGTTCCAGGAGTTTCCTTAGTGTCACAATGCTCTCCATGTTTCCATGATTCCCCACAATGTCACAATGCTCTCCAGGCTTCCATTAGGCCCTGCTTTGCCACAATGGTCCCCTTGTTTCCATGCGGCCTTGCTGTGTCACAATGGACGTACGGTTCCATGATGTTGCGTGGTGTCACCGTGCTCTTCTTGAATCCGCCGTGTAACCATGGACCATTGGTTCCATGCAGCCGTGTCACAATGGGCTCCTTGATTCCATGATTCCCCACGGTGTCACAATGGAGCCTTGTTTCTAGGAGGTTCTGTACTGTCACAATTGCCTCCTTGATGCCATCAGCCCCTGCAGTGTCACAATGGCTCCTTGGTTCCATGAGGAACACAAGAGCTTGGCATAAGCATTGAGCAACAGCTGCTGAACACACCTGGCAACATCTGCTTGCATCAAAAGAGGGCTTCAAGCTGACAATGGCACCAGCAGCTTCCATCTGCAACAGACACCCAGGGAAAGGACAGGCTGTGCCGGTTTGGACAAATGTGGAGGAAAATATCCTCTGATAGAAGGCAGGTTACACCCAGCCCTCCCCCACCAGCTTCGGGAAAAAAGAATTTTCCTGGGAAGAAAGTGAAAGAGATAAAAACTACTTTTTTAACAAACACACAGGAAAAGGATAACAATGCTAAATATTAAAACCTCTCGCTGTGCAGAGAAAGCTGGGATAATTTGAGAGTCCTTCCGTGTTTCGGTGGGGTCTCCTGAAACATCCATAGACAGCGAGGCCCGTGCAAAGAAACAGGGAGCGATTCTTGAGAGAAGTTGCAGAGCTCTTTCTTCTCCAGCCACATGGGCGGGGCACTGCCAAAGAACTGAGCAATCACAGCACAACCAGGGCCCTCCTGGCACAGGGCAACACAAAATAAGCAGTGCTGAACAGGATTAGGGCACATGTGAGCAGGGAGCAGGGAGACCCCGTGCCCAGGCCATGCCTCTACCCCAGGGTCCCCTCTCCCATGACCTCATGGCAGGGGGGAGGAACCCCAACACTTCCGTAGGTGTAGTCTCTCTCCTCCTCCTTGCAGCTGGCTCATGGGCCCACATTCAGGGCCCCCACCTCGGGAGAAAATTCTCCCAATGTGCTCTGATGTTGAAAGAGTCAAGAAGAGAAGAAGGGAAAAAAAACCCCCGAAGTCCCAGGAAAACAAAGTTCAACTCTCCATCTCCCCCCAGAGAAAAGGAGCTGAAAACTGGCTAAAAAGAAACAAAGTTGCTTCCCTCTGCTCTTGCTGCAAGCAGGATGCAGAGGAGTGTGTATGTGTGTCCTTGAACAAACGCTCTGAGAAGTTTGTCCGGTTTTTTTTCCTCTCCCCCCTCTCAGGCTCAGTTGAAAGGCACAGAAATGCACAAAGTTCACTTCTGGGCATAGAGCAGCAATAGGGGATACACATGATAAAGTCACCCCAAGACACAGGGACAGAGAATTCAGTGGAAAGACTCCGAGAATTCTGCTCCCAGAGATCATTCATTCCTGCTCACACTGACCCTTGTAGAAAGGGGACATCGTTCCCGGCAGCCTGTACTGAGCATGTGGCTCCTGAGTGGGGTTTGTTGTTTAGGAAACCTGCTCCGGCTTTTCCATTCTTTCCTTGCAAACAGGAAAACTTCTCCTGGGGCTGTGTGCAGGCAGAGCCCTGAGGAGAGCAGGTGGCACATGGTGCGCTGGGCTGGGACAGCCAGCTGCAGAGCTCAAGGGAAGAAGCCCAAAGTGTCACAATGGCTCCTTGCCTTCCCATGCAACACCTGGGTCACAATGGTCTCCTTGATTCCATGAGGCCCCACTGTGTCACAATGGCTCCTTGGTTCCATCAGGTTCCGCAGTGTCACCATGGTCTCCTTTGATCCGCACTGTCATCATGGACAATTGGTTCCATGAGGCCCCGCAGTGTCACAATGGTCCCTTGGTTGCATAGCTTTTACGTTGTAACAATGGACTCCTTGCTTCTATGAGCTAGCCTGCTTTTTGCAGAGGTGTCTTTGGTTCCAACAAGGCCCCACTGTGTCTCAGTGCACCCTGGCTTCCATGTGGATGTGGAGTATCACAAAGGCTCCTTGGTTCCACCAGGTCCTGCTGTGTCACAATGGGTCCTGTGGTCCCTGAGGCCCTCCAAAGTCATCATGGATGCTTGCTTCCATGAGGTTCCATTATGTGCCAGTGGTCATCTTGGTTCCAGGAGTTTCCTTAGTGTCACAATGCTCTCCATGTTTCCATGATTCCCCACAATGTCACAATGCTCTCCAGGCTTCCATTAGGCCCTGCTTTGCCACAATGGTCCCCTTGTTTCCATGAGGCCCCGCTGTGTCACAATGGACCTATGGTTCCGTGATGTTGCGTGGTGTCACCGTGCTCTTCTTGAATCCGCCGTGTAACCATGGACCATTGGTTCCATGCAGCCGTGTCACAATGGGCTCCTTGATTCCATGATTCCCCACGGTGTCACAATGGAGCCTTGTTTCTAGGAGGTTCTGTACTGTCACAATTGCCTCCTTGATGCCATCAGCCCCTGCAGTGTCACAATGGCTCCTTGGTTCCATGAGGATTACAATAGCTTGGCATAAGCATTGAGCAACAGCTGCTGAACACACCTGGCAACATCTGCTTGCATCAAAAGAGGGCTTCAAGCTGACAATGGCACCAGCAGCTTCCATCTGCAACAGACACCCAGGGAAAGGACAGGCTGTGCCGGTTTGGACAAATGTGGAGGAAAATATCCTCTGATAGAAGGCAGGTTACACCCAGCCCTCCCCCACCAGCTTCGGGAAAAAAGAATTTTCCTGGGAAGAAAGTGAAAGAGATAAAAACTACTTTTTTAACAAACACACAGGAAAAGGATAACAATGCTAAATATTAAAACCTCTCGCTGTGCAGAGAAAGCTGGGATAATTTGAGAGTCCTTCCGTGTTTCGGTGGGGTCTCCTGAAACATCCATAGACAGCGAGGCCTGTGCAAAGAAACAGGGAGCGATTCTTGAGAGAAGTTTCAGAGCTCTTTCTTCTCCAGCCACATGGGCGGGGCACTGCCAAAGAACTGAGCAATCACGGCACAACCAGGGCCCTCCTGGCACAGGGCAACACAAAATAAGCAGTGCTGAACAGGATTAGGGCACATGTGAGCAGGGAGCAGGGAGACCCCGTGCCCAGGCCATGCCTCTACCCCAGGGTCCCCTCTCCCATGACCTCATGGCAGGGGGGAGGAACCCCAACACTTCCGTAGGTGTAGTCTCTCTCCTCCTCCTTGCAGCTGGCTCATGGGCCCACATTCAGGGCCCCCACCTCGGGAGAAAATTCTCCCAATGTGCTCTGATGTTGAAAGAGTCAAGAAGAGAAGAAGGGAAAAAAAACCCCCGAAGTCCCAGGAAAACAAAGTTCAACTCTCCATCTCCCTCCAGAGAAAAGGAGCTGAAAACTGGCTAAAAAGGAACAAAGTTGCTTCCTCTGCTCTTGCTGCAAGCAGGATGCAGAGGAGTGTGTATGTGTGTCCTTGAACAAACGCTCTGAGAAGTTTGTCTGGCTTTTTTTTCCTCTCCCCCCTCTCAGGCTCAGTTGAAAGGCACAGAAATGCACAAAGTTCACTTCTGGGCATAGAGCAGCAATAGGGGGATACACATGATAAAGTCACCCCAAGACACAGGGACAGAGAATTCAGTGGAAAGACTCCGAGAATTCTGCTCCCAGAGATCATTCATTCCTGCTCACACTGACCCTTGTAGAAAGGGGACATCGTTCCCGGCAGCCTGTACTGAGCATGTGGCTCCTGAGTGGGGTTTGTTGTTTAGGAAACCTGCTCCGGCTTTTCCATTCTTTCCTTGCAAACAGGAAAACTTCTCCTGGGGCTGTGTGCAGGCAGAGCCCTGAGGAGAGCAGGTGGCACATGGTGCGCTGGGCTGGGACAGCCAGCTGCAGAGCTCAAGGGAAGAAGCCCAAAGTGTCACAATGGCTCCTTGCCTTCCCATGCAACACCTGGGTCACAATGGTCTCCTTGATTCCATGAGGCCCCACTGTGTCACAATGGCTCCTTGGTTCCATCAGGTTCCGCAGTGTCACCATGGTCTCTTTTGATCCGCACTGTCATCATGGACAATTGGTTCCATGAGGCCCCGCAGTGTCACATTGGTCCCTTGCTTCCATAGGTTTGATGTTGTAACAAAGGACTCCTTGCTTCTATGAGCTAGCCTGCTTTTTGCAGAGGTGTCTTTGGTTCCAACAAGGCCCCGCTGTGTCTCAGTGCACCCTGGCTTCCATGTGGATGTGGAGTATCACAAAGGCTCCTTGGTTCCACCAGGTCCTGCTGTGTCACAATGGGTCCTGTGGTCCCTGAGGCCCTCCAAAACCATCGTGGAGGCTTGCTTCCATGAGGTTCCATTATGTGCCAGTGGTCATCTTGGTTCCAGGAGTTTCCTTAGTGTCACAATGCTCTCCATGCTTCCATTAGGCCCTGCTTTGCCACAATGGTCCCCTTGTTTCCATGAGGCCCCGCTGTGTCACAATGGACCTATGGTTCCGTGATGTTGCGTGGTGTCACCGTGCTCTTCTTGAATCCGCCGTGTAACCATGGACCATTGGTTCCATGCAGCCGTGTCACAATGGGCTCCTTGATTCCATGATTCCCCACGGTGTCACAATGGAGCCTTGTTTCTAGGAGGTTCTGTACTGTCACAATTGCCTCATTGATGCCATCAGCCCCTGCAGTGTCACAATGGCTCCTTGGTTCCATGAGGAACACAAGAGCTTGGCATAAGCATTGAGCAACAGCTGCTGAACACACCTGGCAACATCTGCTTGCATCAAAAGAGTGCTTCAAGCTGACAATGGCACCAGCAGCTTCCATCTGCAACAGAGACCCAGGAAAGGACAGGCTGTGCCGGTTTGGACAAATGTGGAGGAAAATATCCTCTTATAGAAGGCAGGTTACACCCAGCCCTCCCCCACCAGGTTTTTGGAAAAAAGAACTTTCCTGGGAAGAAAGTGAAAGAGATAAAAACTATTTTTTTAACAAACACACAGGAAAAGGATAACAATGCTAAATATTAAAAGCTCTCGCTGTGCAGAGAAAGCTGGGATAATTTGAGAGTCCTTCTGTGTTTCGGTGGGGTCTCCTGAAACATCCATAGACAGCGAGGCCCGTGCAAAGAAACAGGGAGTGATTCTTGAGAGAAGTTTCAGAGCTCTTTCTTCTCCAGCCACATGGGCGGGGCACTGCCAAAGAACTGAGCAATCACAGCACAACCAGGGCCCACCTCACACAGGGCAACACAAAATAAGCAGTGCTGAACAGGGTTAGGGCACATGTGAGCAGGGAGCAGGGAGACCCCCCGTGCCCAGGCCATGCCTCTACCCCAGGGTCCCCTCTCCCATGACCGCATGGCAGGAGGGAGGAACCCCAACACTTCCGTAGGTGTAGTCTCTCTCCTCCTCCTTGCAGCTGGCTCATGGGCCCACATTCAGGGCCCCCACCTCGGGAGAAAATTCTCCCAATGTGCTCTGATGTTGAAAGAGTCAAGAAGAGAAGAAGGGAAAAAAAACCCCCGAAGTCCCAGGAAAACAAAGTTCAACTCTCCATCTCCCCCCAGAGAAAAGGAGCTGAAAACTGGCTAAAAAGAAACAAAGTTGCTTCCCTCTGCTCTTGCTGCAAGCAGGATGCAGAGGAGTGTGTATGTGTGTCCTTGAACAAACGCTCTGAGAAGTTTGTCCGGTTTTTTTTCCTCTCCCCCCTCTCAGGCTCAGTTGAAAGGCACAGAAATGCACAAAGTTCACTTCTGGGCATAGAGCAGCAATAGGGGATACACATGATAAAGTCACCCCAAGACACAGGGACAGAGAATTCAGTGGAAAGACTCCGAGAATTCTGCTCCCAGAGATCATTCATTCCTGCTCACACTGACCCTTGTAGAAAGGGGACATCGTTCCAGGCAGCCTGTACTGAGCATGTGGCTCCTGAGTGGGGTTTGTTGTTTAGGAAACCTGCTCCGGCTTTTCCATTCTTTCCTTGCAAACAAGAAAACTTCTCCTGGGGCTGTGTGCAGGCAGAGCCCTGAGGAGAGCAGGTGGCACATGGTGCGCTGGGCTGGGACAGCCAGCTGCAGAGCTCAAAGGAAGAAGCCCAAAGTGTCACAATGGCTCCTTGCCTTCCCATGCAACACCTGGGTCACAATGGTCTCCTTGATTCCATGAGGCCCCACTGTGTCACAATGGCTCCTTGGTTCCATCAGGTTCCGCAGTGTCACCATGGTCTCCTTTGATCCGCACTGTCATCATGGACAATTGGTTCCATGAGGCCCCGCAGTGTCACAATGGTCCCTTGGTTCCATAGCTTTTACGTTGTAACAATGGACTCCTTGCTTCTATGAGCTAGCCTGCTTTTTGCAGAGGTGTCTTTGGTTCCAACAAGGCCCCACTGTGTCTCAGTGCACCCTGGCTTCCATGTGGATCTGGAGTATCACAAAGGCTCCTTGGTTCCACCAGGTCCTGCTGTGTCACAATGGGTCCTGTGGTCCCTGAGGCCCTCCAAAGTCATCATGGATGCTTGCTTCCATGAGGTTCCATTATGTGCCAGTGGTCATCTTGGTTCCAGGAGTTTCCTTAGTGTCACAATGCTCTCCATGTTTCCATGATTCCCCACAATGTCACAATGCTCTCCAGGCTTCCATTAGGCCCTGCTTTGCCACAATGGTCCCCTTGTTTCCATGAGGCCCCGCTGTGTCACAATGGACGTACGGTTCCATGATGTTGCGTGGTGTCACCGTGCTCTTCTTGAATCCGCCGTGTAACCATGGACCATTGGTTCCATGCAGCCGTGTCACAATGGGCTCCTTGATTCCATGATTCCCCACGGTGTCACAATGGAGCCTTGTTTCTAGGAGGTTCTGTACTGTCACAATTGCCTCCTTGATGCCATCAGCCCCTGCAGTGTCACAATGGCTCCTTGGTTCCATGAGGAACACAAGAGCTTGGCATAAGCATTGAGCAACAGCTGCTGAACACACCTGGCAACATCTGCTTGCATCAAAAGAGGGCTTCAAGCTGACAATGGCACCAGCAGCTTCCATCTGCAACAGACACCCAGGGAAAGGACAGGCTGTGCCGGTTTGGACAAATGTGGAGGAAAATATCCTCTGATAGAAGGCAGGTTACACCCAGCCCTCCCCCACCAGCTTCGGGAAAAAAGAATTTTCCTGGGAAGAAAGTGAAAGAGATAAAAACTACTTTTTTAACAAACACACAGGAAAAGGATAACAATGCTAAATATTAAAACCTCTCGCTGTGCAGAGAAAGCTGGGATAATTTGAGAGTCCTTCCGTGTTTCGGTGGGGTCTCCTGAAACATCCATAGACAGCGAGGCCCGTGCAAAGAAACAGGGAGCGATTCTTGAGAGAAGTTGCAGAGCTCTTTCTTCTCCAGCCACATGGGCGGGGCACTGCCAAAGAACTGAGCAATCACGGCACAACCAGGGCCCTCCTGGCACAGGGCAACACAAAATAAGCAGTGCTGAACAGGATTAGGGCACATGTGAGCAGGGAGCAGGGAGACCCCGTGCCCAGGCCATGCCTCTACCCCAGGGTCCCCTCTCCCATGACCTCATGGCAGGGGGGAGGAACCCCAACACTTCCGTAGGTGTAGTCTCTCTCCTCCTCCTTGCAGCTGGCTCATGGGCCCACATTCAGGGCCCCCACCTCGGGAGAAAATTCTCCCAATGTGCTCTGATGTTGAAAGAGTCAAGAAGAGAAGAAGGGAAAAAAAACCCCCGAAGTCCCAGGAAAACAAAGTTCAACTCTCCATCTCCCTCCAGAGAAAAGGAGCTGAAAACTGGCTAAAAAGAAACAAAGTTGCTTCCTCTGCTCTTGCTGCAAGCAGGATGCAGAGGAGTGTGTATGTGTGTCCTTGAACAAACGCTCTGAGAAGTTTGTCTGGCTTTTTTTTCCTCTCCCCCCTCTCAGGCTCAGTTGAAAGGCACAGAAATGCACAAAGTTCACTTCTGGGCATAGAGCAGCAATAGGGGGATACACATGATAAAGTCACCCCAAGACACAGGGACAGAGAATTCAGTGGAAAGACTCCGAGAATTCTGCTCCCAGAGATCATTCCTGCTCACACTGACCCTTGTAGAAAGGGGACATCGTTCCCGGCAGCCTGTACTGAGCATGTGGCTCCTGAGTGGGGTTTGTTGTTTAGGAAACCTGCTCCGGCTTTTCCATTCTTTCCTTCCAAACAGGAAAACTTCTCCTGGGGCTGTGTGCAGGCAGAGCCCTGAGGAGAGCAGGTGGCACATGGTGCGCTGGGCTGGGACAGCCAGCTGCAGAGCTCAAGGGAAGAAGCCCAAAGTGTCACAATGGCTCCTTGCCTTCCCATGCAACACCTGGGTCACAATGGTCTCCTTGATTCCATGAGGCCCCACTGTGTCACAATGGCTCCTTGGTTCCATCAGGTTCCGCAGTGTCACCATGGTCTCTTTTGATCCGCACTGTCATCATGGACAATTGGTTCCATGAGGCCCCGCAGTGTCACATTGGTCCCTTGGTTCCATAGCTTTGATGTTGTAACAAAGGACTCCTTGCTTCTATGAGCTAGCCTGCTTTTTGCAGAGGTGTCTTTGGTTCCAACAAGGCCCCGCTGTGTCTCAGTGCACCCTGGCTTCCATGTGGATCTGGAGTATCACAAAGGCTCCTTGGTTCCACCAGGTCCTGCTGTGTCACAATGGGTCCTGTGGTCCCTGAGGCCCTCCAAAACCATCGTGGAGGCTTGCTTCCATGAGGTTCCATTATGTGCCAGTGGTCATCTTGGTTCCAGGAGTTTCCTTAGTGTCACAATGCTCTCCATGCTTCCATTAGGCCCTGCTTTGCCACAATGGTCCCCTTGTTTCCATGAGGCCCCGCTGTGTCACAATGGACCTATGGTTCCGTGATGTTGCGTGGTGTCACCGTGCTCTTCTTGAATCCGCCGTGTAACCATGGACCATTGGTTCCATGCAGCCGTGTCACAATGGGCTCCTTGATTCCATGATTCCCCACGGTGTCACAATGGAGCCTTGTTTCTAGGAGGTTCTGTACTGTCACAATTGCCTCCTTGATGCCATCAGCCCCTGCAGTGTCACAATGGCTCCTTGGTTCCATGAGGAACACAAGAGCTTGGCATAAGCATTGAGCAACAGCTGCTGAACACACCTGGCAACATCTGCTTGCATCAAAAGAGTGCTTCAAGCTGACAATGGCACCAGCAGCTTCCATCTGCAACAGAGACCCAGGAAAGGACAGGCTGTGCCGGTTTGGACAAATGTGGAGGAAAATATCCTCTGATAGAAGGCAGGTTACACCCAGCCCTCCCCCACCAGGTTTTTGGAAAAAAGAACTTTCCTGGGAAGAAAGTGAAAGAGATAAAACCTATTTTTTTAACAAACACACAGGAAAAGGATAACAATGCTAAATATTAAAACCTCTCGCTGTGCAGAGAAAGCTGGGATAATTTGAGAGTCCTTCTGTGTTTCGGTGGGGTCTCCTGAAACATCCATAGACAGCGAGGCCCGTGCAAAGAAACAGGGAGCGATTCTTGAGAGAAGTTTCAGAGCTCTTTCTTCTCCAGCCACATGGGCGGGGCACTGCCAAAGAACTGAGCAGTCACGGCACAACCAGGGCCCTCCTCGCACAGGGCAACACAAAATAAGCAGTGCTGAACAGGATTAGGGCACATGTGAGCAGGGAGCAGGGAGACCCCGTGCCCAGGCCATGCCTCTACCCCAGGGTCCCCTCTCCCATGACCTCATGGCAGGGGGGAGGAACCCCAACACTTCCGTAGGTGCAGTCTCTCTCCTCCTCCTTGCAGCTGGCTCATGGGCCCACATTCAGGGCCCCCACCTCGGGAGAAAATTCTCCCAATGTGCTCTGATGTTGAAAGAGTCAAGAAGAGAAGAAGGGAAAAAAAACCCCCGAAGTCCCAGGAAAACAAAGTTCAACTCTCCATCTCCCCCCAGAGAAAAGGAGCTGAAAACTGGCTAAAAAGAAACAAAGTTGCTTCCCTCTGCTCTTGCTGCAAGCAGGATGCAGAGGAGTGTGTATGTGTGTCCTTGAACAAACGCTCTGAGAAGTTTGTCCGGTTTTTTTTCCTCTCCCCCCTCTCAGGCTCAGTTGAAAGGCACAGAAATGCACAAAGTTCACTTCTGGGCATAGAGCAGCAATAGGGGATACACATGATAAAGTCACCCCAAGACACAGGGACAGAGAATTCAGTGGAAAGACTCCGAGAATTCTGCTCCCAGAGATCATTCCTGCTCACACTGACCCTTGTAGAAAGGGGACATCGTTCCCGGCAGCCTGTACTGAGCATGTGGCTCCTGAGTGGGGTTTGTTGTTTAGGAAACCTGCTCCGGCTTTTCCATTCTTTCCTTGCAAACAGGAAAACTTCTCCTGGGGCTGTGTGCAGGCAGAGCCCTGAGGAGAGCAGGTGGCACATGGTGCGCTGGGCTGGGACAGCCAGCTGCAGAGCTCAAGGGAAGAAGCCCAAAGTGTCACAATGGCTCCTTGCCTTCCCATGCAACACCTGGGTCACAATGGTCTCCTTGATTCCATGAGGCCCCACTGTGTCACAATGGCTCCTTGGTTCCATCAGGTTCCGCAGTGTCACCATGGTCTCCTTTGATCCGCACTGTCATCATGGACAATTGGTTCCATGAGGCCCCGCAGTGTCACAATGGTCCCTTGGTTGCATAGCTTTTACGTTGTAACAATGGACTCCTTGCTTCTATGAGCTAGCCTGCTTTTTGCAGAGGTGTCTTTGGTTCCAACAAGGCCCCACTGTGTCTCAGTGCACCCTGGCTTCCATGTGGATCTGGAGTATCACAAAGGCTCCTTGGTTCCACCAGGTCCTGCTGTGTCACAATGGGTCCTGTGGTCCCTGAGGCCCTCCAAAGTCATCATGGATGCTTGCTTCCATGAGGTTCCATTATGTGCCAGTGGTCATCTTGGTTCCAGGAGTTTCCTTAGTGTCACAATGCTCTCCATGTTTCCATGATTCCCCACAATGTCACAATGCTCTCCAGGCTTCCATTAGGCCCTGCTTTGCCACAATGGTCCCCTTGTTTCCATGCGGCCTTGCTGTGTCACAATGGACGTACGGTTCCATGATGTTGCGTGGTGTCACCGTGCTCTTCTTGAATCCGCCGTGTAACCATGGACCATTGGTTCCATGCAGCCGTGTCACAATGGGCTCCTTGATTCCATGATTCCCCACGGTGTCACAATGGAGCCTTGTTTCTAGGAGGTTCTGTACTGTCACAATTGCCTCCTTGATGCCATCAGCCCCTGCAGTGTCACAATGGCTCCTTGGTTCCATGAGGAACACAATAGCTTGGCATAAGCATTGAGCAACAGCTGCTGAACACACCTGGCAACATCTGCTTGCATCAAAAGAGGGCTTCAAGCTGACAATGGCACCAGCAGCTTCCATCTGCAACAGACACCCAGGAAAGGACAGGCTGTGCCGGTTTGGACAAATGTGGAGGAAAATATCCTCTGATAGAAGGCAGGTTACACCCAGCCCTCCCCCACCAGGTTTTTGGAAAAAAGAACTTTCCTGGGAAGAAAGTGAAAGAGATAAAACCTATTTTTTTAACAAACACACAGGAAAAGGATAACAATGCTAAATATTAAAACCTCTCGCTGTGCAGAGAAAGCTGGGATAATTTGAGAGTCCTTCTGTGTTTCGGTGGGGTCTCCTGAAACATCCATAGACAGCGAGGCCCGTGCAAAGAAACAGGGAGCGATTCTTGAGAGAAGTTGCAGAGCTCTTTCTTCTCCAGCCACATGGGCGGGGCACTGCCAAAGAACTGAGCAATCACGGCACAACCAGGGCCCTCCTCACACAGGGCAACACAAAATAAGCAGTGCTGAACAGGATTAGGGCACATGTCAGCAGGGAGCAGGGAGACCCCGTGCCCAGGCCATGCCTCTACCCCAGGGTCCCCTCTCCCATGACCGCATGGCAGGAGGGAGGAACCCCAACACTTCGGTAGGTGCAGTCTCTCTCCTCCTCCTTGCAGCTGGCTCATGGGCCCACATTCAGGGCCCCCACCTCGGGAGAAAATTCTCCCAATGTGCTCTGATGTTGAAAGAGTCAAGAAGAGAAGAAGGGAAAAAAACCCCCCGAAGTCCCAGGAAAACAAAGTTCAACTCTCCATCTCCCCCCAGAGAAAAGGAGCTGAAAACTGGCTAAAAAGAAACCAAGTTGCTTCCCTCTGCTCTTGCTGCAAGCAGGATGCAGAGGAGTGTGTATGTGTGTCCTTGAACAAACGCTCTGAGAAGTTTGTCTGGTTTTTTTTCCTCTCCCCCCTCTCAGGCTCAGTTGAAAGGCACAGAAATGCACAAAGTTCACTTCTGGGCATAGAGCAGCAATAGGGGATACACATGATAAAGTCACCCCAAGACACAGGGACAGAGAATTCAGTGGAAAGACTCCGAGAATTCTGCTCCCAGAGATCATTCATTCCTGCTCACACTGACCCTTGTAGAAAGGGGACATCGTTCCAGGCAGCCTGTACTGAGCATGTGGCTCCTGAGTGGGGTTTGTTGTTTAGGAAACCTGCTCCGGCTTTTCCATTCTTTCCTTGCAAACAGGAAAACTTCTCCTGGGGCTGTGTGCAGGCAGAGCCCTGAGGAGAGCAGGTGGCACATGGTGCGCTGGGCTGGGACAGCCAGCTGCAGAGCTCAAGGGAAGAAGCCCAAAGTGTCACAATGGCTCCTTGCCTTCACATGCAACACCTGGGTCACAATGGTCTCCTTGATTCCATGAGGCCCCACTGTGTCACAATGGCTCCTTGGTTCCATCAGGTTCCGCAGTGTCACCATGGTCTCTTTTGATCCGCACTGTCATCATGGACAATTGGTTCCATGAGGCCCCGCAGTGTCACAATGGTCCCTTGCTTCCATAGGTTTGATGTTGTAACAAAGGACTCCTTGCTTCTATGAGCTAGCCTGCTTTTTGCAGAGGTGTCTTTGGTTCCAACAAGGCCCCGCTGTGTCTCAGTGCACCCTGGCTTCCATGTGGATGTGGAGTATCACAAAGGCTCCTTGGTTCCACCAGGTCCTGCTGTGTCACAATGGGTCCTGTGGTCCCTGAGGCCCTCCAAAACCATCGTGGAGGCTTGCTTCCATGAGGTTCCATTATGTGCCAGTGGTCATCTTGGTTCCAGGAGTTTCCTTAGTGTCACAATGCTCTCCATGCTTCCATTAGGCCCTGCTTTGCCACAATGGTCCCCTTGTTTCCATGAGGCCCCGCTGTGTCACAATGGACCTATGGTTCCGTGATGTTGCGTGGTGTCACCGTGCTCTTCTTGAATCCGCCGTGTAACCATGGACCATTGGTTCCATGCAGCCGTGTCACAATGGGCTCCTTGATTCCATGATTCCCCACGGTGTCACAATGGAGCCTTGTTTCTAGGAGGTTCTGTACTGTCACAATTGCCTCATTGATGCCATCAGCCCCTGCAGTGTCACAATGGCTCCTTGGTTCCATGAGGAACACAATAGCTTGGCATAAGCATTGAGCAACAGCTGCTGAACACACCTGGCAACATCTGCTTGCATCAAAAGAGGGCTTCAAGCTGACAATGGCACCAGCAGCTTCCATCTGCAACAGAGACCCAGGAAAGGACAGGCTGTGCCGGTTTGGACAAATGTGGAGGAAAATATCCTCTGATAGAAGGCAGGTTACACCCAGCCCTCCCCCACCAGGTTTTTGGAAAAAAGAACTTTCCTGGGAAGAAAGTGAAAGAGATAAAACCTATTTTTTTAACAAACACACAGGAAAAGGATAACAATGCTAAATATTAAAAGCTCTCGCTGTGCAGAGAAAGCTGGGATAATTTGAGAGTCCTTCTGTGTTTCGGTGGGGTCTCCTGAAACATCCATAGACAGCGAGGCCCGTGCAAAGAAACAGGGAGCGATTCTTGAGAGAAGTTTCAGAGCTCTTTCTTCTCCAGCCACATGGGCGGGGCACTGCCAAAGAACTGAGCAATCACGGCACAACCAGGGCCCTCCACACACAGGGCAACACAAAATAAGCAGTGCTGAACAGGATTAGGGCACATGTGAGCAGGGAGCAGGGAGACCCCCCGTGCCCAGGCCATGCCTCTACCCCAGGGTCCCCTCTCCCATGACCGCATGGCAGGAGGGAGGAACCCCAACACTTCCGTAGGTGTAGTCTCTCTCCTCCTCCTTGCAGCTGGCTCATGGGCCCACATTCAGGGCCCCCACCTCGGGAGAAAATTCTCCCAATGTGCTCTGATGTTGAAAGAGTCAAGAAGAGAAGAAGGGAAAAAAAACCCCCGAAGTCCCAGGAAAACAAAGTTCAACTCTCCATCTCCCCCCAGAGAAAAGGAGCTGAAAACTGGCTAAAAAGAAACAAAGTTGCTTCCCTCTGCTCTTGCTGCAAGCAGGATGCAGAGGAGTGTGTATGTGTGTCCTTGAACAAACGCTCTGAGAAGTTTGTCCGGTTTTTTTTCCTCTCCCCCCTCTCAGGCTCAGTTGAAAGGCACAGAAATGCACAAAGTTCACTTCTGGGCATAGAGCAGCAATAGGGGATACACATGATAAAGTCACCCCAAGACACAGGGACAGAGAATTCAGTGGAAAGACTCCGAGAATTCTGCTCCCAGAGATCATTCCTGCTCACACTGACCCTTGTAGAAAGGGGACATCGTTCCAGGCAGCCTGTACTGAGCATGTGGCTCCTGAGTGGGGTTTGTTGTTTAGGAAACCTGCTCCGGCTTTTCCATTCTTTCCTTCCAAACAGGAAAACTTCTCCTGGGGCTGTGTGCAGGCAGAGCCCTGAGGAGAGCAGGTGGCACATGGTGCGCTGGGCTGGGACAGCCAGCTGCAGAGCTCAAGGGAAGAAGCCCAAAGTGTCACAATGGCTCCTTGCCTTCCCATGCAACACCTGGGTCACAATGGTCTCCTTGATTCCATGAGGCCCCACTGTGTCACAATGGCTCCTTGGTTCCATCAGGTTCCGCAGTGTCACCATGGTCTCTTTTGATCCGCACTGTCATCATGGACAATTGGTTCCATGAGGCCCCGCAGTGTCACATTGGTCCCTTGGTTCCATAGCTTTGATGTTGTAACAAAGGACTCCTTGCTTCTATGAGCTAGCCTGCTTTTTGCAGAGGTGTCTTTGGTTCCAACAAGGCCCCGCTGTGTCTCAGTGCACCCTGGCTTCCATGTGGATCTGGAGTATCACAAAGGCTCCTTGGTTCCACCAGGTCCTGCTGTGTCACAATGGGTCCTGTGGTCCCTGAGGCCCTCCAAAACCATCGTGGAGGCTTGCTTCCATGAGGTTCCATTATGTGCCAGTGGTCATCTTGGTTCCAGGAGTTTCCTTAGTGTCACAATGCTCTCCATGCTTCCATTAGGCCCTGCTTTGCCACAATGGTCCCCTTGTTTCCATGAGGCCCCGCTGTGTCACAATGGACCTATGGTTCCGTGATGTTGCGTGGTGTCACCGTGCTCTTCTTGAATCCGCCGTGTAACCATGGACCATTGGTTCCATGCAGCCGTGTCACAATGGGCTCCTTGATTCCATGATTCCCCACGGTGTCACAATGGAGCCTTGTTTCTAGGAGGTTCTGTACTGTCACAATTGCCTCCTTGATGCCATCAGCCCCTGCAGTGTCACAATGGCTCCTTGGTTCCATGAGGAACACAAGAGCTTGGCATAAGCATTGAGCAACAGCTGCTGAACACACCTGGCAACATCTGCTTGCATCAAAAGAGTGCTTCAAGCTGACAATGGCACCAGCAGCTTCCATCTGCAACAGAGACCCAGGAAAGGACAGGCTGTGCCGGTTTGGACAAATGTGGAGGAAAATATCCTCTGATAGAAGGCAGGTTACACCCAGCCCTCCCCCACCAGGTTTTTGGAAAAAAGAACTTTCCTGGGAAGAAAGTGAAAGAGATAAAACCTATTTTTTTAACAAACACACAGGAAAAGGATAACAATGCTAAATATTAAAACCTCTCGCTGTGCAGAGAAAGCTGGGATAATTTGAGAGTCCTTCTGTGTTTCGGTGGGGTCTCCTGAAACATCCATAGACAGCGAGGCCCGTGCAAAGAAACAGGGAGCGATTCTTGAGAGAAGTTTCAGAGCTCTTTCTTCTCCAGCCACATGGGCGGGGCACTGCCAAAGAACTGAGCAGTCACGGCACAACCAGGGCCCTCCTCGCACAGGGCAACACAAAATAAGCAGTGCTGAACAGGATTAGGGCACATGTGAGCAGGGAGCAGGGAGACCCCGTGCCCAGGCCATGCCTCTACCCCAGGGTCCCCTCTCCCATGACCTCATGGCAGGGGGGAGGAACCCCAACACTTCCGTAGGTGCAGTCTCTCTCCTCCTCCTTGCAGCTGGCTCATGGGCCCACATTCAGGGCCCCCACCTCGGGAGAAAATTCTCCCAATGTGCTCTGATGTTGAAAGAGTCAAGAAGAGAAGAAGGGAAAAAAAACCCCCGAAGTCCCAGGAAAACAAAGTTCAACTCTCCATCTCCCCCCAGAGAAAAGGAGCTGAAAACTGGCTAAAAAGAAACAAAGTTGCTTCCCTCTGCTCTTGCTGCAAGCAGGATGCAGAGGAGTGTGTATGTGTGTCCTTGAACAAACGCTCTGAGAAGTTTGTCCGGTTTTTTTTCCTCTCCCCCCTCTCAGGCTCAGTTGAAAGGCACAGAAATGCACAAAGTTCACTTCTGGGCATAGAGCAGCAATAGGGGATACACATGATAAAGTCACCCCAAGACACAGGGACAGAGAATTCAGTGGAAAGACTCCGAGAATTCTGCTCCCAGAGATCATTCCTGCTCACACTGACCCTTGTAGAAAGGGGACATCGTTCCCGGCAGCCTGTACTGAGCATGTGGCTCCTGAGTGGGGTTTGTTGTTTAGGAAACCTGCTCCGGCTTTTCCATTCTTTCCTTGCAAACAGGAAAACTTCTCCTGGGGCTGTGTGCAGGCAGAGCCCTGAGGAGAGCAGGTGGCACATGGTGCGCTGGGCTGGGACAGCCAGCTGCAGAGCTCAAGGGAAGAAGCCCAAAGTGTCACAATGGCTCCTTGCCTTCCCATGCAACACCTGGGTCACAATGGTCTCCTTGATTCCATGAGGCCCCACTGTGTCACAATGGCTCCTTGGTTCCATCAGGTTCCGCAGTGTCACCATGGTCTCCTTTGATCCGCACTGTCATCATGGACAATTGGTTCCATGAGGCCCCGCAGTGTCACAATGGTCCCTTGGTTGCATAGCTTTTACGTTGTAACAATGGACTCCTTGCTTCTATGAGCTAGCCTGCTTTTTGCAGAGGTGTCTTTGGTTCCAACAAGGCCCCACTGTGTCTCAGTGCACCCTGGCTTCCATGTGGATCTGGAGTATCACAAAGGCTCCTTGGTTCCACCAGGTCCTGCTGTGTCACAATGGGTCCTGTGGTCCCTGAGGCCCTCCAAAGTCATCATGGATGCTTGCTTCCATGAGGTTCCATTATGTGCCAGTGGTCATCTTGGTTCCAGGAGTTTCCTTAGTGTCACAATGCTCTCCATGTTTCCATGATTCCCCACAATGTCACAATGCTCTCCAGGCTTCCATTAGGCCCTGCTTTGCCACAATGGTCCCCTTGTTTCCATGCGGCCTTGCTGTGTCACAATGGACGTACGGTTCCATGATGTTGCGTGGTGTCACCGTGCTCTTCTTGAATCCGCCGTGTAACCATGGACCATTGGTTCCATGCAGCCGTGTCACAATGGGCTCCTTGATTCCATGATTCCCCACGGTGTCACAATGGAGCCTTGTTTCTAGGAGGTTCTGTACTGTCACAATTGCCTCCTTGATGCCATCAGCCCCTGCAGTGTCACAATGGCTCCTTGGTTCCATGAGGAACACAATAGCTTGGCATAAGCATTGAGCAACAGCTGCTGAACACACCTGGCAACATCTGCTTGCATCAAAAGAGGGCTTCAAGCTGACAATGGCACCAGCAGCTTCCATCTGCAACAGACACCCAGGAAAGGACAGGCTGTGCCGGTTTGGACAAATGTGGAGGAAAATATCCTCTGATAGAAGGCAGGTTACACCCAGCCCTCCCCCACCAGGTTTTTGGAAAAAAGAACTTTCCTGGGAAGAAAGTGAAAGAGATAAAACCTATTTTTTTAACAAACACACAGGAAAAGGATAACAATGCTAAATATTAAAACCTCTCGCTGTGCAGAGAAAGCTGGGATAATTTGAGAGTCCTTCTGTGTTTCGGTGGGGTCTCCTGAAACATCCATAGACAGCGAGGCCCGTGCAAAGAAACAGGGAGCGATTCTTGAGAGAAGTTGCAGAGCTCTTTCTTCTCCAGCCACATGGGCGGGGCACTGCCAAAGAACTGAGCAATCACGGCACAACCAGGGCCCTCCTCACACAGGGCAACACAAAATAAGCAGTGCTGAACAGGATTAGGGCACATGTCAGCAGGGAGCAGGGAGACCCCGTGCCCAGGCCATGCCTCTACCCCAGGGTCCCCTCTCCCATGACCGCATGGCAGGAGGGAGGAACCCCAACACTTCGGTAGGTGCAGTCTCTCTCCTCCTCCTTGCAGCTGGCTCATGGGCCCACATTCAGGGCCCCCACCTCGGGAGAAAATTCTCCCAATGTGCTCTGATGTTGAAAGAGTCAAGAAGAGAAGAAGGGAAAAAAACCCCCCGAAGTCCCAGGAAAACAAAGTTCAACTCTCCATCTCCCCCCAGAGAAAAGGAGCTGAAAACTGGCTAAAAAGAAACCAAGTTGCTTCCCTCTGCTCTTGCTGCAAGCAGGATGCAGAGGAGTGTGTATGTGTGTCCTTGAACAAACGCTCTGAGAAGTTTGTCTGGTTTTTTTTCCTCTCCCCCCTCTCAGGCTCAGTTGAAAGGCACAGAAATGCACAAAGTTCACTTCTGGGCATAGAGCAGCAATAGGGGATACACATGATAAAGTCACCCCAAGACACAGGGACAGAGAATTCAGTGGAAAGACTCCGAGAATTCTGCTCCCAGAGATCATTCATTCCTGCTCACACTGACCCTTGTAGAAAGGGGACATCGTTCCAGGCAGCCTGTACTGAGCATGTGGCTCCTGAGTGGGGTTTGTTGTTTAGGAAACCTGCTCCGGCTTTTCCATTCTTTCCTTGCAAACAGGAAAACTTCTCCTGGGGCTGTGTGCAGGCAGAGCCCTGAGGAGAGCAGGTGGCACATGGTGCGCTGGGCTGGGACAGCCAGCTGCAGAGCTCAAGGGAAGAAGCCCAAAGTGTCACAATGGCTCCTTGCCTTCACATGCAACACCTGGGTCACAATGGTCTCCTTGATTCCATGAGGCCCCACTGTGTCACAATGGCTCCTTGGTTCCATCAGGTTCCGCAGTGTCACCATGGTCTCTTTTGATCCGCACTGTCATCATGGACAATTGGTTCCATGAGGCCCCGCAGTGTCACAATGGTCCCTTGCTTCCATAGGTTTGATGTTGTAACAAAGGACTCCTTGCTTCTATGAGCTAGCCTGCTTTTTGCAGAGGTGTCTTTGGTTCCAACAAGGCCCCGCTGTGTCTCAGTGCACCCTGGCTTCCATGTGGATGTGGAGTATCACAAAGGCTCCTTGGTTCCACCAGGTCCTGCTGTGTCACAATGGGTCCTGTGGTCCCTGAGGCCCTCCAAAACCATCGTGGAGGCTTGCTTCCATGAGGTTCCATTATGTGCCAGTGGTCATCTTGGTTCCAGGAGTTTCCTTAGTGTCACAATGCTCTCCATGCTTCCATTAGGCCCTGCTTTGCCACAATGGTCCCCTTGTTTCCATGAGGCCCCGCTGTGTCACAATGGACCTATGGTTCCGTGATGTTGCGTGGTGTCACCGTGCTCTTCTTGAATCCGCCGTGTAACCATGGACCATTGGTTCCATGCAGCCGTGTCACAATGGGCTCCTTGATTCCATGATTCCCCACGGTGTCACAATGGAGCCTTGTTTCTAGGAGGTTCTGTACTGTCACAATTGCCTCATTGATGCCATCAGCCCCTGCAGTGTCACAATGGCTCCTTGGTTCCATGAGGAACACAATAGCTTGGCATAAGCATTGAGCAACAGCTGCTGAACACACCTGGCAACATCTGCTTGCATCAAAAGAGGGCTTCAAGCTGACAATGGCACCAGCAGCTTCCATCTGCAACAGAGACCCAGGAAAGGACAGGCTGTGCCGGTTTGGACAAATGTGGAGGAAAATATCCTCTGATAGAAGGCAGGTTACACCCAGCCCTCCCCCACCAGGTTTTTGGAAAAAAGAACTTTCCTGGGAAGAAAGTGAAAGAGATAAAACCTATTTTTTTAACAAACACACAGGAAAAGGATAACAATGCTAAATATTAAAAGCTCTCGCTGTGCAGAGAAAGCTGGGATAATTTGAGAGTCCTTCTGTGTTTCGGTGGGGTCTCCTGAAACATCCATAGACAGCGAGGCCCGTGCAAAGAAACAGGGAGCGATTCTTGAGAGAAGTTTCAGAGCTCTTTCTTCTCCAGCCACATGGGCGGGGCACTGCCAAAGAACTGAGCAATCACGGCACAACCAGGGCCCTCCACACACAGGGCAACACAAAATAAGCAGTGCTGAACAGGATTAGGGCACATGTGAGCAGGGAGCAGGGAGACCCCCCGTGCCCAGGCCATGCCTCTACCCCAGGGTCCCCTCTCCCATGACCGCATGGCAGGAGGGAGGAACCCCAACACTTCCGTAGGTGTAGTCTCTCTCCTCCTCCTTGCAGCTGGCTCATGGGCCCACATTCAGGGCCCCCACCTCGGGAGAAAATTCTCCCAATGTGCTCTGATGTTGAAAGAGTCAAGAAGAGAAGAAGGGAAAAAAAACCCCCGAAGTCCCAGGAAAACAAAGTTCAACTCTCCATCTCCCCCCAGAGAAAAGGAGCTGAAAACTGGCTAAAAAGAAACAAAGTTGCTTCCCTCTGCTCTTGCTGCAAGCAGGATGCAGAGGAGTGTGTATGTGTGTCCTTGAACAAACGCTCTGAGAAGTTTGTCCGGTTTTTTTTCCTCTCCCCCCTCTCAGGCTCAGTTGAAAGGCACAGAAATGCACAAAGTTCACTTCTGGGCATAGAGCAGCAATAGGGGATACACATGATAAAGTCACCCCAAGACACAGGGACAGAGAATTCAGTGGAAAGACTCCGAGAATTCTGCTCCCAGAGATCATTCCTGCTCACACTGACCCTTGTAGAAAGGGGACATCGTTCCAGGCAGCCTGTACTGAGCATGTGGCTCCTGAGTGGGGTTTGTTGTTTAGGAAACCTGCTCCGGCTTTTCCATTCTTTCCTTCCAAACAGGAAAACTTCTCCTGGGGCTGTGTGCAGGCAGAGCCCTGAGGAGAGCAGGTGGCACATGGTGCGCTGGGCTGGGACAGCCAGCTGCAGAGCTCAAGGGAAGAAGCCCAAAGTGTCACAATGGCTCCTTGCCTTCCCATGCAACACCTGGGTCACAATGGTCTCCTTGATTCCATGAGGCCCCACTGTGTCACAATGGCTCCTTGGTTCCATCAGGTTCCGCAGTGTCACCATGGTCTCCTTTGATCCGCACTGTCATCATGGACAATTGGTTCCATGAGGCCCCGCAGTGTCACAATGGTCCCTTGGTTGCATAGCTTTTACGTTGTAACAATGGACTCCTTGCTTCTATGAGCTAGCCTGCTTTTTGCAGAGGTGTCTTTGGTTCCAACAAGGCCCCACTGTGTCTCAGTGCACCCTGGCTTCCATGTGGATCTGGAGTATCACAAAGGCTCCTTGGTTCCACCAGGTCCTGCTGTGTCACAATGGGTCCTGTGGTCCCTGAGGCCCTCCAAAGTCATCATGGATGCTTGCTTCCATGAGGTTCCATTATGTGCCAGTGGTCATCTTGGTTCCAGGAGTTTCCTTAGTGTCACAATGCTCTCCATGTTTCCATGATTCCCCACAATGTCACAATGCTCTCCAGGCTTCCATTAGGCCCTGCTTTGCCACAATGGTCCCCTTGTTTCCATGAGGCCCCGCTGTGTCACAATGGACCTATGGTTCCATGATGTTGCGTGGTGTCACCGTGCTCTTCTTGAATCCGCCGTGTAACCATGGACCATTGGTTCCATGCAGCCGTGTCACAATGGGCTCCTTGATTCCATGATTCCCCACGGTGTCACAATGGAGCCTTGTTTCTAGGAGGTTCTGTACTGTCACAATTGCCTCCTTGATGCCATCAGCCCCTGCAGTGTCACAATGGCTCCTTGGTTCCATGAGGAACACAATAGCTTGGCATAAGCATTGAGCAACAGCTGCTGAACACACCTGGCAACATCTGCTTGCATCAAAAGAGGGCTTCAAGCTGACAATGGCACCAGCAGCTTCCATCTGCAACAGAGACCCAGGAAAGGACAGGCTGTGCCGGTTTGGACAAATGTGGAGGAAAATATCCTCTGATAGAAGGCAGGTTACACCCAGCCCTCCCCCACCAGGTTTTTGGAAAAAAGAACTTTCCTGGGAAGAAAGTGAAAGAGATAAAACCTATTTTTTTAACAAACACACAGGAAAAGGATAACAATGCTAAATATTAAAACCTCTCGCTGTGCAGAGAAAGCTGGGATAATTTGAGAGTCCTTCTGTGTTTCGGTGGGGTCTCCTGAAACATCCATAGACAGCGAGGCCTGTGCAAAGAAACAGGGAGCGATTCTTGAGAGAAGTTTCAGAGCTCTTTCTTCTCCAGCCACATGGGCGGGGCACTGCCAAAGAACTGAGCAATCACAGCACAACCAGGGCCCTCCTGGCACAGGGCAACACAAAATAAGCAGTGCTGAACAGGATTAGGGCACATGTGAGCAGGGAGCAGGGAGACCCCGTGCCCAGGCCATGCCTCTACCCCAGGGTCCCCTCTCCCATGACCTCATGGCAGGGGGGAGGAACCCCAACACTTCCGTAGGTGCAGTCTCTCTCCTCCTCCTTGCAGCTGGCTCATGGGCCCACATTCAGGGCCCCCACCTCGGGAGAAAATTCTCCCAATGTGCTCTGATGTTGAAAGAGTCAAGAAGAGAAGAAGGGAAAAAAAACCCCCGAAGTCCCAGGAAAACAAAGTTCAACTCTCCATCTCCCTCCAGAGAAAAGGAGCTGAAAACTGGCTAAAAAGAAACAAAGTTGCTTCCTCTGCTCTTGCTGCAAGCAGGATGCAGAGGAGTGTGTATGTGTGTCCTTGAACAAACGCTCTGAGAAGTTTGTCTGGCTTTTTTTTCCTCTCCCCCCTCTCAGGCTCAGTTGAAAGGCACAGAAATGCACAAAGTTCACTTCTGGGCATAGAGCAGCAATAGGGGGATACACATGATAAAGTCACCCCAAGACACAGGGACAGAGAATTCAGTGGAAAGACTCCGAGAATTCTGCTCCCAGAGATCATTCATTCCTGCTCACACTGACCCTTGTAGAAAGGGGACATCGTTCCAGGCAGCCTGTACTGAGCATGTGGCTCCTGAGTGGGGTTTGTTGTTTAGGAAACCTGCTCCGGCTTTTCCATTCTTTCCTTGCAAACAGGAAAACTTCTCCTGGGGCTGTGTGCAGGCAGAGCCCTGAGGAGAGCAGGTGGCACATGGTGTGCTGGGCTGGGACAGCCAGCTGCAGAGCTCAAGGGAAGAAGCCCAAAGTGTCACAATGGCTCCTTGCCTTCCCATGCAACACCTGGGTCACAATGGTCTCCTTGATTCCATGAGGCCCCACTGTGTCACAATGGCTCCTTGGTTCCATCAGGTTCCGCAGTGTCGCCATGGTCTCCTTTGATCCGCACTGTCATCATGGACAATTGGTTCCATGAGGCCCCGCAGTGTCACAATGGTCCCTTGGTTGCATAGCTTTTACGTTGTAACAACGGACTCCTTGCTTCTATGAGCTAGCCTGCTTTTTGCAGAGGTGTCTTTGGTTCCAACAAGGCCCCACTGTGTCTCAGTGCACCCTGGCTTCCATGTGGATCTGGAGTATCACAAAGGCTCCTTGGTTCCACCAGGTCCTGCTGTGTCACAATGGGTCCTGTGGTCCCTGAGGCCCTCCAAAGTCATCATGGATGCTTGCTTCCATGAGGTTCCATTATGTGCCAGTGGTCATCTTGGTTCCAGGAGTTTCCTTAGTGTCACAATGCTCTCCATGTTTCCATGATTCCCCACAATGTCACAATGCTCTCCAGGCTTCCATTAGGCCCTGCTTTGCCACAATGGTCCCCTTGTTTCCATGAGGCCCCGCTGTGTCACAATGGACCTATGGTTCCATGATGTTGCGTGGTGTCACCGTGCTCTTCTTGAATCCGCCGTGTAACCATGGACCATTGGTTCCATGCAGCCGTGTCACAATGGGCTCCTTGATTCCATGATTCCCCACGGTGTCACAATGGAGCCTTGTTTCTAGGAGGTTCTGTACTGTCACAATTGCCTCCTTGATGCCATCAGCCCCTGCAGTGTCACAATGGCTCCTTGGTTCCATGAGGAACACAATAGCTTGGCATAAGCATTGAGCAACAGCTGCTGAGCACACCTGGCAACATCTGCTTGCATCAAAAGAGGGCTTCAAGCTGACAATGGCACCAGCAGCTTCCATCTGCAACAGACACCCAGGGAAAGGACAGGCTGTGCCGGTTTGGACAAATGTGGAGGAAAATATCCTCTGATAGAAGGCAGGTTACACCCAGCCCTCCCCCACCAGGTTTTTGGAAAAAAGAACTTTCCTGGGAAGAAAGTGAAAGAGATAAAACCCATTTTTTTAACAAACACACAGGAAAAGGATAACAATGCTAAATATTAAAACCTCTCGCTGTGCAGAGAAAGCTGGGATAATTTGAGAGTCCTTCTGTGTTTCGGTGGGGTCTCCTGAAACATCCATAGACAGCGAGGCCTGTGCAAAGAAACAGGGAGCGATTCTTGAGAGAAGTTTCAGAGCTCTTTCTTCTCCAGCCACATGGGCGGGGCACTGCCAAAGAACTGAGCAATCACAGCACAACCAGGGCCCTCCTGGCACAGGGCAACACAAAATAAGCAGTGCTGAACAGGATTAGGGCACATGTGAGCAGGGAGCAGGGAGACCCCGTGCCCAGGCCATGCCTCTACCCCAGGGTCCCCTCTCCCATGACCTCATGGCAGGGGGGAGGAACCCCAACACTTCCGTAGGTGCAGTCTCTCTCCTCCTCCTTGCAGCTGGCTCATGGGCCCACATTCAGGGCCCCCACCTCGGGAGAAAATTCTCCCAATGTGCTCTGATGTTGAAAGAGTCAAGAAGAGAAGAAGGGAAAAAAAACCCCCGAAGTCCCAGGAAAACAAAGTTCAACTCTCCATCTCCCTCCAGAGAAAAGGAGCTGAAAACTGGCTAAAAAGAAACAAAGTTGCTTCCTCTGCTCTTGCTGCAAGCAGGATGCAGAGGAGTGTGTATGTGTGTCCTTGAACAAACGCTCTGAGAAGTTTGTCTGGCTTTTTTTTCCTCTCCCCCCTCTCAGGCTCAGTTGAAAGGCACAGAAATGCACAAAGTTCACTTCTGGGCATAGAGCAGCAATAGGGGGATACACATGATAAAGTCACCCCAAGACACAGGGACAGAGAATTCAGTGGAAAGACTCCGAGAATTCTGCTCCCAGAGATCATTCATTCCTGCTCACACTGACCCTTGTAGAAAGGGGACATCGTTCCAGGCAGCCTGTACTGAGCATGTGGCTCCTGAGTGGGGTTTGTTGTTTAGGAAACCTGCTCCGGCTTTTCCATTCTTTCCTTGCAAACAGGAAAACTTCTCCTGGGGCTGTGTGCAGGCAGAGCCCTGAGGAGAGCAGGTGGCACATGGTGTGCTGGGCTGGGACAGCCAGCTGCAGAGCTCAAGGGAAGAAGCCCAAAGTGTCACAATGGCTCCTTGCCTTCCCATGCAACACCTGGGTCACAATGGTCTCCTTGATTCCATGAGGCCCCACTGTGTCACAATGGCTCCTTGGTTCCATCAGGTTCCGCAGTGTCACCATGGTCTCCTTTGATCCGCACTGTCATCATGGACAATTGGTTCCATGAGGCCCCGCAGTGTCACAATGGTCCCTTGGTTGCATAGCTTTTACGTTGTAACAATGGACTCCTTGCTTCTATGAGCTAGCCTGCTTTTTGCAGAGGTGTCTTTGGTTCCAACAAGGCCCCACTGTGTCTCAGTGCACCCTGGCTTCCATGTGGATCTGGAGTATCACAAAGGCTCCTTGGTTCCACCAGGTCCTGCTGTGTCACAATGGGTCCTGTGGTCCCTGAGGCCCTCCAAAGTCATCATGGATGCTTGCTTCCATGAGGTTCCATTATGTGCCAGTGGTCATCTTGGTTCCAGGAGTTTCCTTAGTGTCACAATGCTCTCCATGTTTCCATGATTCCCCACAATGTCACAATGCTCTCCAGGCTTCCATTAGGCCCTGCTTTGCCACAATGGTCCCCTTGTTTCCATGAGGCCCCGCTGTGTCACAATGGACCTATGGTTCCATGATGTTGCGTGGTGTCACCGTGCTCTTCTTGAATCCGCCGTGTAACCATGGACCATTGGTTCCATGCAGCCGTGTCACAATGGGCTCCTTGATTCCATGATTCCCCACGGTGTCACAATGGAGCCTTGTTTCTAGGAGGTTCTGTACTGTCACAATTGCCTCCTTGATGCCATCAGCCCCTGCAGTGTCACAATGGCTCCTTGGTTCCATGAGGAACACAATAGCTTGGCATAAGCATTGAGCAACAGCTGCTGAACACACCTGGCAACATCTGCTTGCATCAAAAGAGGGCTTCAAGCTGACAATGGCACCAGCAGCTTCCATCTGCAACAGACACCCAGGGAAAGGACAGGCTGTGCCGGTTTGGACAAATGTGGAGGAAAATATCCTCTGATAGAAGGCAGGTTACACCCAGCCCTCCCCCACCAGCTTCGGGAAAAAAGAATTTTCCTGGGAAGAAAGTGAAAGAGATAAAAACTACTTTTTTAACAAACACACAGGAAAAGGATAACAATGCTAAATATTAAAACCTCTCGCTGTGCAGAGAAAGCTGGGATAATTTGAGAGTCCTTCTGTGTTTCGGTGGGGTCTCCTGAAACATCCATAGACAGCGAGGCCCGTGCAAAGAAACAGGGAGCGATTCTTGAGAGAAGTTGCAGAGCTCTTTCTTCTCCAGCCACATGGGCGGGGCACTGCCAAAGAACTGAGCAATCACAGCACAACCAGGGCCCTCCTGGCACAGGGCAACAGAAAATAAGCAGTGCTGAACAGGATTAGGGCACATGTGAGCAGGGAGCAGGGAGACCCCGTGCCCAGGCCATGCCTCTACCCCAGGGTCCCCTCTCCCATGACCTCATGGCAGGGGGGAGGAACCCCAACACTTCCGTAGGTGCAGTCTCTCTCCTCCTCCTTGCAGCTGGCTCATGGGCCCACATTCAGGGCCCCCACCTCGGGAGAAAATTCTCCCAATGTGCTCTGATGTTGAAAGAGTCAAGAAGAGAAGAAGGGAAAAAAAACCCCCGAAGTCCCAGGAAAACAAAGTTCAACTCTCCATCTCCCCCCAGAGAAAAGGAGCTGAAAACTGGCTAAAAAGAAACAAAGTTGCTTCCCTCTGCTCTTGCTGCAAGCAGGATGCAGAGGAGTGTGTATGTGTGTCCTTGAACAAACGCTCTGAGAAGTTTGTCCGGTTTTTTTTCCTCTCCCCCCTCTCAGGCTCAGTTGAAAGGCACAGAAATGCACAAAGTTCACTTCTGGGCATAGAGCAGCAATAGGGGATACACATGATAAAGTCACCCCAAGACACAGGGACAGAGAATTCAGTGGAAAGACTCCGAGAATTCTGCTCCCAGAGATCATTCCTGCTCACACTGACCCTTGTAGAAAGGGGACATCGTTCCAGGCAGCCTGTACTGAGCATGTGGCTCCTGAGTGGGGTTTGTTGTTTAGGAAACCTGCTCCGGCTTTTCCATTCTTTCCTTGCAAACAGGAAAACTTCTCCTGGGGCTGTGTGCAGGCAGAGCCCTGAGGAGAGCAGGTGGCACATGGTGCGCTGGGCTGGGACAGCCAGCTGCAGAGCTCAAGGGAAGAAGCCCAAAGTGTCACAATGGCTCCTTGCCTTCCCATGCAACACCTGGGTCACAATGGTCTCCTTGATTCCATGAGGCCCCACTGTGTCACAATGGCTCCTTGGTTCCATCAGGTTCCGCAGTGTCACCATGGTCTCCTTTGATCCGCACTGTCATCATGGACAATTGGTTCCATGAGGCCCCGCAGTGTCACAATGGTCCCTTGGTTGCATAGCTTTTACGTTGTAACAATGGACTCCTTGCTTCTATGAGCTAGCCTGCTTTTTGCAGAGGTGTCTTTGGTTCCAACAAGGCCCCACTGTGTCTCAGTGCACCCTGGCTTCCATGTGGATCTGGAGTATCACAAAGGCTCCTTGGTTCCACCAGGTCCTGCTGTGTCACAATGGGTCCTGTGGTCCCTGAGGCCCTCCAAAGTCATCATGGATGCTTGCTTCCATGAGGTTCCATTATGTGCCAGTGGTCATCTTGGTTCCAGGAGTTTCCTTAGTGTCACAATGCTCTCCATGTTTCCATGATTCCCCACAATGTCACAATGCTCTCCAGGCTTCCATTAGGCCCTGCTTTGCCACAATGGTCCCCTTGTTTCCATGCGGCCTTGCTGTGTCACAATGGACGTACGGTTCCATGATGTTGCGTGGTGTCACCGTGCTCTTCTTGAATCCGCCGTGTAACCATGGACCATTGGTTCCATGCAGCCGTGTCACAATGGGCTCCTTGATTCCATGATTCCCCACGGTGTCACAATGGAGCCTTGTTTCTAGGAGGTTCTGTACTGTCACAATTGCCTCCTTGATGCCATCAGCCCCTGCAGTGTCACAATGGCTCCTTGGTTCCATGAGGAACACAAGAGCTTGGCATAAGCATTGAGCAACAGCTGCTGAACACACCTGGCAACATCTGCTTGCATCAAAAGAGGGCTTCAAGCTGACAATGGCACCAGCAGCTTCCATCTGCAACAGACACCCAGGGAAAGGACAGGCTGTGCCGGTTTGGACAAATGTGGAGGAAAATATCCTCTGATAGAAGGCAGGTTACACCCAGCCCTCCCCCACCAGCTTCGGGAAAAAAGAATTTTCCTGGGAAGAAAGTGAAAGAGATAAAAACTACTTTTTTAACAAACACACAGGAAAAGGATAACAATGCTAAATATTAAAACCTCTCGCTGTGCAGAGAAAGCTGGGATAATTTGAGAGTCCTTCCGTGTTTCGGTGGGGTCTCCTGAAACATCCATAGACAGCGAGGCCCGTGCAAAGAAACAGGGAGCGATTCTTGAGAGAAGTTGCAGAGCTCTTTCTTCTCCAGCCACATGGGCGGGGCACTGCCAAAGAACTGAGCAATCACAGCACAACCAGGGCCCTCCTGGCACAGGGCAACACAAAATAAGCAGTGCTGAACAGGATTAGGGCACATGTGAGCAGGGAGCAGGGAGACCCCGTGCCCAGGCCATGCCTCTACCCCAGGGTCCCCTCTCCCATGACCTCATGGCAGGGGGGAGGAACCCCAACACTTCCGTAGGTGCAGTCTCTCTCCTCCTCCTTGCAGCTGGCTCATGGGCCCACATTCAGGGCCCCCACCTCGGGAGAAAATTCTCCCAATGTGCTCTGATGTTGAAAGAGTCAAGAAGAGAAGAAGGGAAAAAAAACCCCCGAAGTCCCAGGAAAACAAAGTTCAACTCTCCATCTCCCTCCAGAGAAAAGGAGCTGAAAACTGGCTAAAAAGAAACAAAGTTGCTTCCTCTGCTCTTGCTGCAAGCAGGATGCAGAGGAGTGTGTATGTGTGTCCTTGAACAAACGCTCTGAGAAGTTTGTCTGGCTTTTTTTTCCTCTCCCCCCTCTCAGGCTCAGTTGAAAGGCACAGAAATGCACAAAGTTCACTTCTGGGCATAGAGCAGCAATAGGGGGATACACATGATAAAGTCACCCCAAGACACAGGGACAGAGAATTCAGTGGAAAGACTCCGAGAATTCTGCTCCCAGAGATCATTCATTCCTGCTCACACTGACCCTTGTAGAAAGGGGACATCGTTCCCGGCAGCCTGTACTGAGCATGTGGCTCCTGAGTGGGGTTTGTTGTTTAGGAAACCTGCTCCGGCTTTTCCATTCTTTCCTTGCAAACAGGAAAACTTCTCCTGGGGCTGTGTGCAGGCAGAGCCCTGAGGAGAGCAGGTGGCACATGGTGCGCTGGGCTGGGACAGCCAGCTGCAGAGCTCAAGGGAAGAAGCCCAAAGTGTCACAATGGCTCCTTGCCTTCCCATGCAACACCTGGGTCACAATGGTCTCCTTGATTCCATGAGGCCCCACTGTGTCACAATGGCTCCTTGGTTCCATCAGGTTCCGCAGTGTCGCCATGGTCTCCTTTGATCCGCACTGTCATCATGGACAATTGGTTCCATGAGGCCCCGCAGTGTCACAATGGTCCCTTGGTTGCATAGCTTTTACGTTGTAACAACGGACTCCTTGCTTCTATGAGCTAGCCTGCTTTTTGCAGAGGTGTCTTTGGTTCCAACAAGGCCCCACTGTGTCTCAGTGCACCCTGGCTTCCATGTGGATCTGGAGTATCACAAAGGCTCCTTGGTTCCACCAGGTCCTGCTGTGTCACAATGGGTCCTGTGGTCCCTGAGGCCCTCCAAAGTCATCATGGATGCTTGCTTCCATGAGGTTCCATTATGTGCCAGTGGTCATCTTGGTTCCAGGAGTTTCCTTAGTGTCACAATGCTCTCCATGTTTCCATGATTCCCCACAATGTCACAATGCTCTCCAGGCTTCCATTAGGCCCTGCTTTGCCACAATGGTCCCCTTGTTTCCATGAGGCCCCGCTGTGTCACAATGGACCTATGGTTCCATGATGTTGCGTGGTGTCACCGTGCTCTTCTTGAATCCGCCGTGTAACCATGGACCATTGGTTCCATGCAGCCGTGTCACAATGGGCTCCTTGATTCCATGATTCCCCACGGTGTCACAATGGAGCCTTGTTTCTAGGAGGTTCTGTACTGTCACAATTGCCTCCTTGATGCCATCAGCCCCTGCAGTGTCACAATGGCTCCTTGGTTCCATGAGGAACACAATAGCTTGGCATAAGCATTGAGCAACAGCTGCTGAACACACCTGGCAACATCTGCTTGCATCAAAAGAGGGCTTCAAGCTGACAATGGCACCAGCAGCTTCCATCTGCAACAGACACCCAGGGAAAGGACAGGCTGTGCCGGTTTGGACAAATGTGGAGGAAAATATCCTCTGATAGAAGGCAGGTTACACCCAGCCCTCCCCCACCAGGTTTTTGGAAAAAAGAACTTTCCTGGGAAGAAAGTGAAAGAGATAAAACCCATTTTTTTAACAAACACACAGGAAAAGGATAACAATGCTAAATATTAAAACCTCTCGCTGTGCAGAGAAAGCTGGGATAATTTGAGAGTCCTTCTGTGTTTCGGTGGGGTCTCCTGAAACATCCATAGACAGCGAGGCCTGTGCAAAGAAACAGGGAGCGATTCTTGAGAGAAGTTTCAGAGCTCTTTCTTCTCCAGCCACATGGGCGGGGCACTGCCAAAGAACTGAGCAATCACAGCACAACCAGGGCCCTCCTGGCACAGGGCAACACAAAATAAGCAGTGCTGAACAGGATTAGGGCACATGTGAGCAGGGAGCAGGGAGACCCCGTGCCCAGGCCATGCCTCTACCCCAGGGTCCCCTCTCCCATGACCTCATGGCAGGGGGGAGGAACCCCAACACTTCCGTAGGTGCAGTCTCTCTCCTCCTCCTTGCAGCTGGCTCATGGGCCCACATTCAGGGCCCCCACCTCGGGAGAAAATTCTCCCAATGTGCTCTGATGTTGAAAGAGTCAAGAAGAGAAGAAGGGAAAAAAAACCCCCGAAGTCCCAGGAAAACAAAGTTCAACTCTCCATCTCCCTCCAGAGAAAAGGAGCTGAAAACTGGCTAAAAAGAAACAAAGTTGCTTCCTCTGCTCTTGCTGCAAGCAGGATGCAGAGGAGTGTGTATGTGTGTCCTTGAACAAACGCTCTGAGAAGTTTGTCTGGCTTTTTTTTCCTCTCCCCCCTCTCAGGCTCAGTTGAAAGGCACAGAAATGCACAAAGTTCACTTCTGGGCATAGAGCAGCAATAGGGGGATACACATGATAAAGTCACCCCAAGACACAGGGACAGAGAATTCAGTGGAAAGACTCCGAGAATTCTGCTCCCAGAGATCATTCATTCCTGCTCACACTGACCCTTGTAGAAAGGGGACATCGTTCCAGGCAGCCTGTACTGAGCATGTGGCTCCTGAGTGGGGTTTGTTGTTTAGGAAACCTGCTCCGGCTTTTCCATTCTTTCCTTGCAAACAGGAAAACTTCTCCTGGGGCTGTGTGCAGGCAGAGCCCTGAGGAGAGCAGGTGGCACATGGTGTGCTGGGCTGGGACAGCCAGCTGCAGAGCTCAAGGGAAGAAGCCCAAAGTGTCACAATGGCTCCTTGCCTTCCCATGCAACACCTGGGTCACAATGGTCTCCTTGATTCCATGAGGCCCCACTGTGTCACAATGGCTCCTTGGTTCCATCAGGTTCCGCAGTGTCACCATGGTCTCCTTTGATCCGCACTGTCATCATGGACAATTGGTTCCATGAGGCCCCGCAGTGTCACAATGGTCCCTTGGTTGCATAGCTTTTACGTTGTAACAATGGACTCCTTGCTTCTATGAGCTAGCCTGCTTTTTGCAGAGGTGTCTTTGGTTCCAACAAGGCCCCACTGTGTCTCAGTGCACCCTGGCTTCCATGTGGATCTGGAGTATCACAAAGGCTCCTTGGTTCCACCAGGTCCTGCTGTGTCACAATGGGTCCTGTGGTCCCTGAGGCCCTCCAAAGTCATCATGGATGCTTGCTTCCATGAGGTTCCATTATGTGCCAGTGGTCATCTTGGTTCCAGGAGTTTCCTTAGTGTCACAATGCTCTCCATGTTTCCATGATTCCCCACAATGTCACAATGCTCTCCAGGCTTCCATTAGGCCCTGCTTTGCCACAATGGTCCCCTTGTTTCCATGAGGCCCCGCTGTGTCACAATGGACCTATGGTTCCATGATGTTGCGTGGTGTCACCGTGCTCTTCTTGAATCCGCCGTGTAACCATGGACCATTGGTTCCATGCAGCCGTGTCACAATGGGCTCCTTGATTCCATGATTCCCCACGGTGTCACAATGGAGCCTTGTTTCTAGGAGGTTCTGTACTGTCACAATTGCCTCCTTGATGCCATCAGCCCCTGCAGTGTCACAATGGCTCCTTGGTTCCATGAGGAACACAATAGCTTGGCATAAGCATTGAGCAACAGCTGCTGAACACACCTGGCAACATCTGCTTGCATCAAAAGAGGGCTTCAAGCTGACAATGGCACCAGCAGCTTCCATCTGCAACAGACACCCAGGGAAAGGACAGGCTGTGCCGGTTTGGACAAATGTGGAGGAAAATATCCTCTGATAGAAGGCAGGTTACACCCAGCCCTCCCCCACCAGCTTCGGGAAAAAAGAATTTTCCTGGGAAGAAAGTGAAAGAGATAAAAACTACTTTTTTAACAAACACACAGGAAAAGGATAACAATGCTAAATATTAAAACCTCTCGCTGTGCAGAGAAAGCTGGGATAATTTGAGAGTCCTTCTGTGTTTCGGTGGGGTCTCCTGAAACATCCATAGACAGCGAGGCCCGTGCAAAGAAACAGGGAGCGATTCTTGAGAGAAGTTGCAGAGCTCTTTCTTCTCCAGCCACATGGGCGGGGCACTGCCAAAGAACTGAGCAATCACAGCACAACCAGGGCCCTCCTGGCACAGGGCAACACAAAATAAGCAGTGCTGAACAGGATTAGGGCACATGTGAGCAGGGAGCAGGGAGACCCCGTGCCCAGGCCATGCCTCTACCCCAGGGTCCCCTCTCCCATGACCTCATGGCAGGGGGGAGGAACCCCAACACTTCCGGAGGTGCAGTCTCTCTCCTCCTCCTTGCAGCTGGCTCATGGGCCCACATTCAGGGCCCCCACCTCGGGAGAAAATTCTCCCAATGTGCTCTGATGTTGAAAGAGTCAAGAAGAGAAGAAGGGAAAAAAAACCCCCGAAGTCCCAGGAAAACAAAGTTCAACTCTCCATCTCCCCCCAGAGAAAAGGAGCTGAAAACTGGCTAAAAAGAAACAAAGTTGCTTCCCTCTGCTCTTGCTGCAAGCAGGATGCAGAGGAGTGTGTATGTGTGTCCTTGAACAAACGCTCTGAGAAGTTTGTCCGGTTTTTTTTCCTCTCCCCCCTCTCAGGCTCAGTTGAAAGGCACAGAAATGCACAAAGTTCACTTCTGGGCATAGAGCAGCAATAGGGGATACACATGATAAAGTCACCCCAAGACACAGGGACAGAGAATTCAGTGGAAAGACTCCGAGAATTCTGCTCCCAGAGATCATTCCTGCTCACACTGACCCTTGTAGAAAGGGGACATCGTTCCAGGCAGCCTGTACTGAGCATGTGGCTCCTGAGTGGGGTTTGTTGTTTAGGAAACCTGCTCCGGCTTTTCCATTCTTTCCTTGCAAACAGGAAAACTTCTCCTGGGGCTGTGTGCAGGCAGAGCCCTGAGGAGAGCAGGTGGCACATGGTGCGCTGGGCTGGGACAGCCAGCTGCAGAGCTCAAGGGAAGAAGCCCAAAGTGTCACAATGGCTCCTTGCCTTCCCATGCAACACCTGGGTCACAATGGTCTCCTTGATTCCATGAGGCCCCACTGTGTCACAATGGCTCCTTGGTTCCATCAGGTTCCGCAGTGTCACCATGGTCTCCTTTGATCCGCACTGTCATCATGGACAATTGGTTCCATGAGGCCCCGCAGTGTCACAATGGTCCCTTGGTTGCATAGCTTTTACGTTGTAACAATGGACTCCTTGCTTCTATGAGCTAGCCTGCTTTTTGCAGAGGTGTCTTTGGTTCCAACAAGGCCCCACTGTGTCTCAGTGCACCCTGGCTTCCATGTGGATCTGGAGTATCACAAAGGCTCCTTGGTTCCACCAGGTCCTGCTGTGTCACAATGGGTCCTGTGGTCCCTGAGGCCCTCCAAAGTCATCATGGATGCTTGCTTCCATGAGGTTCCATTATGTGCCAGTGGTCATCTTGGTTCCAGGAGTTTCCTTAGTGTCACAATGCTCTCCATGTTTCCATGATTCCCCACAATGTCACAATGCTCTCCAGGCTTCCATTAGGCCCTGCTTTGCCACAATGGTCCCCTTGTTTCCATGCGGCCTTGCTGTGTCACAATGGACGTACGGTTCCATGATGTTGCGTGGTGTCACCGTGCTCTTCTTGAATCCGCCGTGTAACCATGGACCATTGGTTCCATGCAGCCGTGTCACAATGGGCTCCTTGATTCCATGATTCCCCACGGTGTCACAATGGAGCCTTGTTTCTAGGAGGTTCTGTACTGTCACAATTGCCTCCTTGATGCCATCAGCCCCTGCAGTGTCACAATGGCTCCTTGGTTCCATGAGGAACACAATAGCTTGGCATAAGCATTGAGCAACAGCTGCTGAACACACCTGGCAACATCTGCTTGCATCAAAAGAGGGCTTCAAGCTGACAATGGCACCAGCAGCTTCCATCTGCAACAGACACCCAGGGAAAGGACAGGCTGTGCCGGTTTGGACAAATGTGGAGGAAAATATCCTCTGATAGAAGGCAGGTTACACCCAGCCCTCCCCCACCAGCTTCGGGAAAAAAGAATTTTCCTGGGAAGAAAGTGAAAGAGATAAAAACTACTTTTTTAACAAACACACAGGAAAAGGATAACAATGCTAAATATTAAAACCTCTCGCTGTGCAGAGAAAGCTGGGATAATTTGAGAGTCCTTCCGTGTTTCGGTGGGGTCTCCTGAAACATCCATAGACAGCGAGGCCCGTGCAAAGAAACAGGGAGCGATTCTTGAGAGAAGTTGCAGAGCTCTTTCTTCTCCAGCCACATGGGCGGGGCACTGCCAAAGAACTGAGCAATCACGGCGCAACCAGGGCCCTCCTGGCACAGGGCAACACAAAATAAGCAGTGCTGAACAGGATTAGGGCACATGTGAGCAGGGAGCAGGGAGACCCCGTGCCCAGGCCATGCCTCTACCCAGGGTCCCCTCTCCCATGACCTCATGGCAGGGGGGAGGAACCCCAACACTTCCGTAGGTGCAGTCTCTCTCCTCCTCCTTGCAGCTGGCTCATGGGCCCACATTCAGGGCCCCCACCTCGGGAGAAAATTCTCCCAATGTGCTCTGATGTTGAAAGAGTCAAGAAGAGAAGAAGGGAAAAAAAACCCCCGAAGTCCCAGGAAAACGAAGTTCAACTCTCCATCTCCCTCCAGAGAAAAGGAGCTGAAAACTGGCTAAAAAGAAACAAAGTTGCTTCCTCTGCTCTTGCTGCAAGCAGGATGCAGAGGAGTGTGTATGTGTGTCCTTGAACAAACGCTCTGAGAAGTTTGTCTGGCTTTTTTTTCCTCTCCCCCCTCTCAGGCTCAGTTGAAAGGCACAGAAATGCACAAAGTTCACTTCTGGGCATAGAGCAGCAATAGGGGATACACATGATAAAGTCACCCCAAGACACAGGGACAGAGAATTCAGTGGAAAGACTCCGAGAATTCTGCTCCCAGAGATCATTCCTGCTCACACTGACCCTTGTAGAAAGGGGACATCGTTCCAGGCAGCCTGTACTGAGCATGTGGCTCCTGAGTGGGGTTTGTTGTTTAGGAAACCTGCTCCGGCTTTTCCATTCTTTCCTTGCAAACAGGAAAACTTCTCCTGGGGCTGTGTGCAGGCAGAGCCCTGAGGAGAGCAGGTGGCACATGGTGCGCTGGGCTGGGACAGCCAGCTGCAGAGCTCAAGGGAAGAAGCCCAAAGTGTCACAATGGCTCCTTGCCTTCCCATGCAACACCTGGGTCACAATGGTCTCCTTGATTCCATGAGGCCCCACTGTGTCACAATGGCTCCTTGGTTCCATCAGGTTCCGCAGTGTCACCATGGTCTCCTTTGATCCGCATTGTCATCATGGACAATTGGTTCCATGAGGCCCCGCAGTGTCACAATGGTCCCTTGGTTGCATAGCTTTTACGTTGTAACAATGGACTCCTTGCTTCTATGAGCTAGCCTGCTTTTTGCAGAGGTGTCTTTGGTTCCAACAAGGCCCCACTGTGTCTCAGTGCACCCTGGCTTCCATGTGGATCTGGAGTATCACAAAGGCTCCTTGGTTCCACCAGGTCCTGCTGTGTCACAATGGGTCCTGTGGTCCCTGAGGCCCTCTAAAGTCATCATGGATGCTTGCTTCCATGAGGTTCCATTATGTGCCAGTGGTCATCTTGGTTCCAGGAGTTTCCTTAGTGTCACAATGCTCTCCATGTTTCCATGATTCCCCACAATGTCACAATGCTCTCCAGGCTTCCATTAGGCCCTGCTTTGCCACAATGGTCCCCTTGTTTCCATGCGGCCTTGCTGTGTCACAATGGACGTACGGTTCCATGATGTTGCGTGGTGTCACCGTGCTCTTCTTGAATCCGCCGTGTAACCATGGACCATTGGTTCCATGCAGCCGTGTCACAATGGGCTCCTTGATTCCATGATTCCCCACGGTGTCACAATGGAGCCTTGTTTCTAGGAGGTTCTGTACTGTCACAATTGCCTCCTTGATGCCATCAGCCCCTGCAGTGTCACAATGGCTCCTTGGTTCCATGAGGAACACAAGAGCTTGGCATAAGCATTGAGCAACAGCTGCTGAACACACCTGGCAACATCTGCTTGCATCAAAAGAGGGCTTCAAGCTGACAATGGCACCAGCAGCTTCCATCTGCAACAGAGACCCAGGAAAGGACAGGCTGTGCCGGTTTGGACAAATGTGGAGGAAAATATCCTCTGATAGAAGGCAGGTTACACCCAGCCCTCCCCCACCAGGTTTTTGGAAAAAAGAACTTTCCTGGGAAGAAAGTGAAAGAGATAAAACCTATTTTTTTAACAAACACACAGGAAAAGGATAACAATGCTAAATATTAAAAGCTCTCGCTGTGCAGAGAAAGCTGGGATAATTTGAGAGTCCTTCTGTGTTTCGGTGGGGTCTCCTGAAACATCCATAGACAGCGAGGCCCGTGCAAAGAAACAGGGAGCGATTCTTGAGAGAAGTTGCAGAGCTCTTTCTTCTCCAGCCACATGGGCGGGGCACTGCCAAAGAACTGAGCAATCACAGCACAACCAGGGCCCTCCTCGCACAGGGCAACACAAAATAAGCAGTGCTGAACAGGGTTAGGGCACATGTGAGCAGGGAGCAGGGAGACCCCGTGCCCAGGCCATGCCTCTACCCCAGGGTCCCCTCTCCCATGACCTCATGGCAGGGGGGAGGAACCCCAACACTTCCGTAGGTGCAGTCTCTCTCCTCCTCCTTGCAGCTGGCTCATGGGCCCACATTCAGGGCCCCCACCTCGGGAGAAAATTCTCCCAATGTGGTCTGATGTTGAAAGAGTCAAGAAGAGAAGAAGGGAAAAAAAACCCCCGAAGTCCCAGGAAAACAAAGTTCAACTCTCCATCTCCCCCCAGAGAAAAGGAGCTGAAAACTGGCTAAAAAGAAACAAAGTTGCTTCCCTCTGCTCTTGCTGCAAGCAGGATGCAGAGGAGTGTGTATGTGTGTCCTTGAACAAACGCTCTGAGAAGTTTGTCCGGTTTTTTTTCCTCTCCCCCCTCTCAGGCTCAGTTGAAAGGCACAGAAATGCACAAAGTTCACTTCTGGGCATAGAGCAGCAATAGGGGATACACATGATAAAGTCACCCCAAGACACAGGGACAGAGAATTCAGTGGAAAGACTCCGAGAATTCTGCTCCCAGAGATCATTCCTGCTCACACTGACCCTTGTAGAAAGGGGACATCGTTCCAGGCAGCCTGTACTGAGCATGTGGCTCCTGAGTGGGGTTTGTTGTTTAGGAAACCTGCTCCGGCTTTTCCATTCTTTCCTTGCAAACAGGAAAACTTCTCCTGGGGCTGTGTGCAGGCAGAGCCCTGAGGAGAGCAGGTGGCACATGGTGCGCTGGGCTGGGACAGCCAGCTGCAGAGCTCAAGGGAAGAAGCCCAAAGTGTCACAATGGCTCCTTGCCTTCCCATGCAACACCTGGGTCACAATGGTCTCCTTGATTCCATGAGGCCCCACTGTGTCACAATGGCTCCTTGGTTCCATCAGGTTCCGCAGTGTCACCATGGTCTCCTTTGATCCGCACTGTCATCATGGACAATTGGTTCCATGAGGCCCCGCAGTGTCACAATGGTCCCTTGGTTGCATAGCTTTTACGTTGTAACAATGGACTCCTTGCTTCTATGAGCTAGCCTGCTTTTTGCAGAGGTGTCTTTGGTTCCAACAAGGCCCCACTGTGTCTCAGTGCACCCTGGCTTCCATGTGGATCTGGAGTATCACAAAGGCTCCTTGGTTCCACCAGGTCCTGCTGTGTCACAATGGGTCCTGTGGTCCCTGAGGCCCTCCAAAGTCATCATGGATGCTTGCTTCCATGAGGTTCCATTATGTGCCAGTGGTCATCTTGGTTCCAGGAGTTTCCTTAGTGTCACAATGCTCTCCATGTTTCCATGATTCCCCACAATGTCACAATGCTCTCCAGGCTTCCATTAGGCCCTGCTTTGCCACAATGGTCCCCTTGTTTCCATGAGGCCCCGCTGTGTCACAATGGACGTACGGTTCCATGATGTTGCGTGGTGTCACCGTGCTCTTCTTGAATCCGCCGTGTAACCATGGACCATTGGTTCCATGCAGCCGTGTCACAATGGGCTCCTTGATTCCATGATTCCCCACGGTGTCACAATGGAGCCTTGTTTCTAGGAGGTTCTGTACTGTCACAATTGCCTCCTTGATGCCATCAGCCCCTGCAGTGTCACAATGGCTCCTTGGTTCCATGAGGAACACAAGAGCTTGGCATAAGCATTGAGCAACAGCTGCTGAACACACCTGGCAACATCTGCTTGCATCAAAAGAGGGCTTCAAGCTGACAATGGCACCAGCAGCTTCCATCTGCAACAGAGACCCAGGAAAGGACAGGCTGTGCCGGTTTGGACAAATGTGGAGGAAAATATCCTCTGATAGAAGGCAGGTTACACCCAGCCCTCCCCCACCAGGTTTTTGGAAAAAAGAACTTTCCTGGGAAGAAAGTGAAAGAGATAAAACCTATTTTTTTAACAAACACACAGGAAAAGGATAACAATGCTAAATATTAAAAGCTCTCGCTGTGCAGAGAAAGCTGGGATAATTTGAGAGTCCTTCTGTGTTTCGGTGGGGTCTCCTGAAACATCCATAGACAGCGAGGCCCGTGCAAAGAAACAGGGAGCGATTCTTGAGAGAAGTTGCAGAGCTCTTTCTTCTCCAGCCACATGGGCGGGGCACTGCCAAAGAACTGAGCAATCACAGCACAACCAGGGCCCTCCTCGCACAGGGCAACACAAAATAAGCAGTGCTGAACAGGGTTAGGGCACATGTGAGCAGGGAGCAGGGAGACCCCGTGCCCAGGCCATGCCTCTACCCCAGGGTCCCCTCTCCCATGACCTCATGGCAGGGGGGAGGAACCCCAACACTTCCGTAGGTGCAGTCTCTCTCCTCCTCCTTGCAGCTGGCTCATGGGCCCACATTCAGGGCCCCCACCTCGGGAGAAAATTCTCCCAATGTGCTCTGATGTTGAAAGAGTCAAGAAGAGAAGAAGGGAAAAAAAACCCCCGAAGTCCCAGGAAAACAAAGTTCAACTCTCCATCTCCCCCCAGAGAAAAGGAGCTGAAAACTGGCTAAAAAGAAACAAAGTTGCTTCCCTCTGCTCTTGCTGCAAGCAGGATGCAGAGGAGTGTGTATGTGTGTCCTTGAACAAACGCTCTGAGAAGTTTGTCCGGTTTTTTTTCCTCTCCCCCCTCTCAGGCTCAGTTGAAAGGCACAGAAATGCACAAAGTTCACTTCTGGGCATAGAGCAGCAATAGGGGATACACATGATAAAGTCACCCCAAGACACAGGGAGAGAGAATTCAGTGGAAAGACTCCGAGAATTCTGCTCCCAGAGATCATTCCTGCTCACACTGACCCTTGTAGAAAGGGGACATCGTTCCAGGCAGCCTGTACTGAGCATGTGGCTCCTGAGTGGGGTTTGTTGTTTAGGAAACCTGCTCCGGCTTTTCCATTCTTTCCTTGCAAACAGGAAAACTTCTCCTGGGGCTGTGTGCAGGCAGAGCCCTGAGGAGAGCAGGTGGCACATGGTGCGCTGGGCTGGGACAGCCAGCTGCAGAGCTCAAGGGAAGAAGCCCAAAGTGTCACAATGGCTCCTTGCCTTCCCATGCAACACCTGGGTCACAATGGTCTCCTTGATTCCATGAGGCCCCACTGTGTCACAATGGCTCCTTGGTTCCATCAGGTTCCGCAGTGTCACCATGGTCTCCTTTGATCCGCACTGTCATCATGGACAATTGGTTCCATGAGGCCCCGCAGTGTCACAATGGTCCCTTGGTTGCATAGCTTTTACGTTGTAACAATGGACTCCTTGCTTCTATGAGCTAGCCTGCTTTTTGCAGAGGTGTCTTTGGTTCCAACAAGGCCCCACTGTGTCTCAGTGCACCCTGGCTTCCATGTGGATCTGGAGTATCACAAAGGCTCCTTGGTTCCACCAGGTCCTGCTGTGTCACAATGGGTCCTGTGGTCCCTGAGGCCCTCCAAAGTCATCATGGATGCTTGCTTCCATGAGGTTCCATTATGTGCCAGTGGTCATCTTGGTTCCAGGAGTTTCCTTAGTGTCACAATGCTCTCCATGTTTCCATGATTCCCCACAATGTCACAATGCTCTCCAGGCTTCCATTAGGCCCTGCTTTGCCACAATGGTCCCCTTGTTTCCATGCGGCCTTGCTGTGTCACAATGGACGTACGGTTCCATGATGTTGCGTGGTGTCACCGTGCTCTTCTTGAATCCGCCGTGTAACCATGGACCATTGGTTCCATGCAGCCGTGTCACAATGGGCTCCTTGATTCCATGATTCCCCACGGTGTCACAATGGAGCCTTGTTTCTAGGAGGTTCTGTACTGTCACAATTGCCTCCTTGATGCCATCAGCCCCTGCAGTGTCACAATGGCTCCTTGGTTCCATGAGGAACACAAGAGCTTGGCATAAGCATTGAGCAACAGCTGCTGAACACACCTGGCAACATCTGCTTGCATCAAAAGAGGGCTTCAAGCTGACAATGGCACCAGCAGCTTCCATCTGCAACAGACACCCAGGGAAAGGACAGGCTGTGCCGGTTTGGACAAATGTGGAGGAAAATATCCTCTGATAGAAGGCAGGTTACACCCAGCCCTCCCCCACCAGCTTCGGGAAAAAAGAATTTTCCTGGGAAGAAAGTGAAAGAGATAAAAACTACTTTTTTAACAAACACACAGGAAAAGGATAACAATGCTAAATATTAAAACCTCTCGCTGTGCAGAGAAAGCTGGGATAATTTGAGAGTCCTTCCGTGTTTCGGTGGGGTCTCCTGAAACATCCATAGACAGCGAGGCCCGTGCAAAGAAACAGGGAGCGATTCTTGAGAGAAGTTGCAGAGCTCTTTCTTCTCCAGCCACATGGGCGGGGCACTGCCAAAGAACTGAGCAATCACAGCACAACCAGGGCCCTCCTGGCACAGGGCAACACAAAATAAGCAGTGCTGAACAGGATTAGGGCACATGTGAGCAGGGAGCAGGGAGACCCCGTGCCCAGGCCATGCCTCTACCCCAGGGTCCCCTCTCCCATGACCTCATGGCAGGGGGGAGGAACCCCAACACTTCCGTAGGTGCAGTCTCTCTCCTCCTCCTTGCAGCTGGCTCATGGGCCCACATTCAGGGCCCCCACCTCGGGAGAAAATTCTCCCAATGTGCTCTGATGTTGAAAGAGTCAAGAAGAGAAGAAGGGAAAAAAAACCCCCGAAGTCCCAGGAAAACAAAGTTCAACTCTCCATCTCCCTCCAGAGAAAAGGAGCTGAAAACTGGCTAAAAAGAAACAAAGTTGCTTCCTCTGCTCTTGCTGCAAGCAGGATGCAGAGGAGTGTGTATGTGTGTCCTTGAACAAACGCTCTGAGAAGTTTGTCTGGCTTTTTTTTCCTCTCCCCCCTCTCAGGCTCAGTTGAAAGGCACAGAAATGCACAAAGTTCACTTCTGGGCATAGAGCAGCAATAGGGGGATACACATGATAAAGTCACCCCAAGACACAGGGACAGAGAATTCAGTGGAAAGACTCCGAGAATTCTGCTCCCAGAGATCATTCATTCCTGCTCACACTGACCCTTGTAGAAAGGGGACATCGTTCCCGGCAGCCTGTACTGAGCATGTGGCTCCTGAGTGGGGTTTGTTGTTTAGGAAACCTGCTCCGGCTTTTCCATTCTTTCCTTGCAAACAGGAAAACTTCTCCTGGGGCTGTGTGCAGGCAGAGCCCTGAGGAGAGCAGGTGGCACATGGTGCGCTGGGCTGGGACAGCCAGCTGCAGAGCTCAAGGGAAGAAGCCCAAAGTGTCACAATGGCTCCTTGCCTTCCCATGCAACACCTGGGTCACAATGGTCTCCTTGATTCCATGAGGCCCCACTGTGTCACAATGGCTCCTTGGTTCCATCAGGTTCCGCAGTGTCGCCATGGTCTCCTTTGATCCGCACTGTCATCATGGACAATTGGTTCCATGAGGCCCCGCAGTGTCACAATGGTCCCTTGGTTGCATAGCTTTTACGTTGTAACAACGGACTCCTTGCTTCTATGAGCTAGCCTGCTTTTTGCAGAGGTGTCTTTGGTTCCAACAAGGCCCCACTGTGTCTCAGTGCACCCTGGCTTCCATGTGGATCTGGAGTATCACAAAGGCTCCTTGGTTCCACCAGGTCCTGCTGTGTCACAATGGGTCCTGTGGTCCCTGAGGCCCTCCAAAGTCATCATGGATGCTTGCTTCCATGAGGTTCCATTATGTGCCAGTGGTCATCTTGGTTCCAGGAGTTTCCTTAGTGTCACAATGCTCTCCATGTTTCCATGATTCCCCACAATGTCACAATGCTCTCCAGGCTTCCATTAGGCCCTGCTTTGCCACAATGGTCCCCTTGTTTCCATGAGGCCCCGCTGTGTCACAATGGACCTATGGTTCCATGATGTTGCGTGGTGTCACCGTGCTCTTCTTGAATCCGCCGTGTAACCATGGACCATTGGTTCCATGCAGCCGTGTCACAATGGGCTCCTTGATTCCATGATTCCCCACGGTGTCACAATGGAGCCTTGTTTCTAGGAGGTTCTGTACTGTCACAATTGCCTCCTTGATGCCATCAGCCCCTGCAGTGTCACAATGGCTCCTTGGTTCCATGAGGAACACAATAGCTTGGCATAAGCATTGAGCAACAGCTGCTGAACACACCTGGCAACATCTGCTTGCATCAAAAGAGGGCTTCAAGCTGACAATGGCACCAGCAGCTTCCATCTGCAACAGACACCCAGGGAAAGGACAGGCTGTGCCGGTTTGGACAAATGTGGAGGAAAATATCCTCTGATAGAAGGCAGGTTACACCCAGCCCTCCCCCACCAGGTTTTTGGAAAAAAGAACTTTCCTGGGAAGAAAGTGAAAGAGATAAAACCCATTTTTTTAACAAACACACAGGAAAAGGATAACAATGCTAAATATTAAAACCTCTCGCTGTGCAGAGAAAGCTGGGATAATTTGAGAGTCCTTCTGTGTTTCGGTGGGGTCTCCTGAAACATCCATAGACAGCGAGGCCTGTGCAAAGAAACAGGGAGCGATTCTTGAGAGAAGTTTCAGAGCTCTTTCTTCTCCAGCCACATGGGCGGGGCACTGCCAAAGAACTGAGCAATCACAGCACAACCAGGGCCCTCCTGGCACAGGGCAACACAAAATAAGCAGTGCTGAACAGGATTAGGGCACATGTGAGCAGGGAGCAGGGAGACCCCGTGCCCAGGCCATGCCTCTACCCCAGGGTCCCCTCTCCCATGACCTCATGGCAGGGGGGAGGAACCCCAACACTTCCGGAGGTGCAGTCTCTCTCCTCCTCCTTGCAGCTGGCTCATGGGCCCACATTCAGGGCCCCCACCTCGGGAGAAAATTCTCCCAATGTGCTCTGATGTTGAAAGAGTCAAGAAGAGAAGAAGGGAAAAAAAACCCCCGAAGTCCCAGGAAAACAAAGTTCAACTCTCCATCTCCCTCCAGAGAAAAGGAGCTGAAAACTGGCTAAAAAGAAACAAAGTTGCTTCCTCTGCTCTTGCTGCAAGCAGGATGCAGAGGAGTGTGTATGTGTGTCCTTGAACAAACGCTCTGAGAAGTTTGTCTGGCTTTTTTTTCCTCTCCCCCCTCTCAGGCTCAGTTGAAAGGCACAGAAATGCACAAAGTTCACTTCTGGGCATAGAGCAGCAATAGGGGGATACACATGATAAAGTCACCCCAAGACACAGGGACAGAGAATTCAGTGGAAAGACTCCGAGAATTCTGCTCCCAGAGATCATTCATTCCTGCTCACACTGACCCTTGTAGAAAGGGGACATCGTTCCAGGCAGCCTGTACTGAGCATGTGGCTCCTGAGTGGGGTTTGTTGTTTAGGAAACCTGCTCCGGCTTTTCCATTCTTTCCTTGCAAACAGGAAAACTTCTCCTGGGGCTGTGTGCAGGCAGAGCCCTGAGGAGAGCAGGTGGCACATGGTGTGCTGGGCTGGGACAGCCAGCTGCAGAGCTCAAGGGAAGAAGCCCAAAGTGTCACAATGGCTCCTTGCCTTCACATGCAACACCTGGGTCACAATGGTCTCCTTGATTCCATGAGGCCCCACTGTGTCACAATGGCTCCTTGGTTCCATCAGGTTCCGCAGTGTCACCATGGTCTCCTTTGATCCGCACTGTCATCATGGACAATTGGTTCCATGAGGCCCCGCAGTGTCACAATGGTCCCTTGGTTGCATAGCTTTTACGTTGTAACAATGGACTCCTTGCTTCTATGAGCTAGCCTGCTTTTTGCAGAGGTGTCTTTGGTTCCAACAAGGCCCCACTGTGTCTCAGTGCACCCTGGCTTCCATGTGGATCTGGAGTATCACAAAGGCTCCTTGGTTCCACCAGGTCCTGCTGTGTCACAATGGGTCCTGTGGTCCCTGAGGCCCTCCAAAGTCATCATGGATGCTTGCTTCCATGAGGTTCCATTATGTGCCAGTGGTCATCTTGGTTCCAGGAGTTTCCTTAGTGTCACAATGCTCTCCATGTTTCCATGATTCCCCACAATGTCACAATGCTCTCCAGGCTTCCATTAGGCCCTGCTTTGCCACAATGGTCCCCTTGTTTCCATGAGGCCCCGCTGTGTCACAATGGACCTATGGTTCCATGATGTTGCGTGGTGTCACCGTGCTCTTCTTGAATCCGCCGTGTAACCATGGACCATTGGTTCCATGCAGCCGTGTCACAATGGGCTCCTTGATTCCATGATTCCCCACGGTGTCACAATGGAGCCTTGTTTCTAGGAGGTTCTGTACTGTCACAATTGCCTCCTTGATGCCATCAGCCCCTGCAGTGTCACAATGGCTCCTTGGTTCCATGAGGAACACAATAGCTTGGCATAAGCATTGAGCAACAGCTGCTGAACACACCTGGCAACATCTGCTTGCATCAAAAGAGGGCTTCAAGCTGACAATGGCACCAGCAGCTTCCATCTGCAACAGACACCCAGGGAAAGGACAGGCTGTGCCGGTTTGGACAAATGTGGAGGAAAATATCCTCTGATAGAAGGCAGGTTACACCCAGCCCTCCCCCACCAGCTTCGGGAAAAAAGAATTTTCCTGGGAAGAAAGTGAAAGAGATAAAAACTACTTTTTTAACAAACACACAGGAAAAGGATAACAATGCTAAATATTAAAACCTCTCGCTGTGCAGAGAAAGCTGGGATAATTTGAGAGTCCTTCCGTGTTTCGGTGGGGTCTCCTGAAACATCCATAGACAGCGAGGCCCGTGCAAAGAAACAGGGAGCGATTCTTGAGAGAAGTTGCAGAGCTCTTTCTTCTCCAGCCACATGGGCGGGGCACTGCCAAAGAACTGAGCAATCACGGCACAACCAGGGCCCTCCTGGCACAGGGCAACACAAAATAAGCAGTGCTGAACAGGATTAGGGCACATGTGAGCAGGGAGCAGGGAGACCCCGTGCCCAGGCCATGCCTCTACCCCAGGGTCCCCTCTCCCATGACCTCATGGCAGGGGGGAGGAACCCCAACACTTCCGGAGGTGCAGTCTCTCTCCTCCTCCTTGCAGCTGGCTCATGGGCCCACATTCAGGGCCCCCACCTCGGGAGAAAATTCTCCCAATGTGCTCTGATGTTGAAAGAGTCAAGAAGAGAAGAAGGGAAAAAAAACCCCCGAAGTCCCAGGAAAACAAAGTTCAACTCTCCATCTCCCCCCAGAGAAAAGGAGCTGAAAACTGGCTAAAAAGAAACAAAGTTGCTTCCCTCTGCTCTTGCTGCAAGCAGGATGCAGAGGAGTGTGTATGTGTGTCCTTGAACAAACGCTCTGAGAAGTTTGTCCGGTTTTTTTTCCTCTCCCCCCTCTCAGGCTCAGTTGAAAGGCACAGAAATGCACAAAGTTCACTTCTGGGCATAGAGCAGCAATAGGGGATACACATGATAAAGTCACCCCAAGACACAGGGACAGAGAATTCAGTGGAAAGACTCCGAGAATTCTGCTCCCAGAGATCATTCCTGCTCACACTGACCCTTGTAGAAAGGGGACATCGTTCCAGGCAGCCTGTACTGAGCATGTGGCTCCTGAGTGGGGTTTGTTGTTTAGGAAACCTGCTCCGGCTTTTCCATTCTTTCCTTGCAAACAGGAAAACTTCTCCTGGGGCTGTGTGCAGGCAGAGCCCTGAGGAGAGCAGGTGGCACATGGTGCGCTGGGCTGGGACAGCCAGCTGCAGAGCTCAAGGGAAGAAGCCCAAAGTGTCACAATGGCTCCTTGCCTTCCCATGCAACACCTGGGTCACAATGGTCTCCTTGATTCCATGAGGCCCCACTGTGTCACAATGGCTCCTTGGTTCCATCAGGTTCCGCAGTGTCACCATGGTCTCCTTTGATCCGCACTGTCATCATGGACAATTGGTTCCATGAGGCCCCGCAGTGTCACAATGGTCCCTTGGTTGCATAGCTTTTACGTTGTAACAATGGACTCCTTGCTTCTATGAGCTAGCCTGCTTTTTGCAGAGGTGTCTTTGGTTCCAACAAGGCCCCACTGTGTCTCAGTGCACCCTGGCTTCCATGTGGATCTGGAGTATCACAAAGGCTCCTTGGTTCCACCAGGTCCTGCTGTGTCACAATGGGTCCTGTGGTCCCTGAGGCCCTCCAAAGTCATCATGGATGCTTGCTTCCATGAGGTTCCATTATGTGCCAGTGGTCATCTTGGTTCCAGGAGTTTCCTTAGTGTCACAATGCTCTCCATGTTTCCATGATTCCCCACAATGTCACAATGCTCTCCAGGCTTCCATTAGGCCCTGCTTTGCCACAATGGTCCCCTTGTTTCCATGCGGCCTTGCTGTGTCACAATGGACGTACGGTTCCATGATGTTGCGTGGTGTCACCGTGCTCTTCTTGAATCCGCCGTGTAACCATGGACCATTGGTTCCATGCAGCCGTGTCACAATGGGCTCCTTGATTCCATGATTCCCCACGGTGTCACAATGGAGCCTTGTTTCTAGGAGGTTCTGTACTGTCACAATTGCCTCCTTGATGCCATCAGCCCCTGCAGTGTCACAATGGCTCCTTGGTTCCATGAGGAACACAATAGCTTGGCATAAGCATTGAGCAACAGCTGCTGAACACACCTGGCAACATCTGCTTGCATCAAAAGAGGGCTTCAAGCTGACAATGGCACCAGCAGCTTCCATCTGCAACAGACACCCAGGGAAAGGACAGGCTGTGCCGGTTTGGACAAATGTGGAGGAAAATATCCTCTGATAGAAGGCAGGTTACACCCAGCCCTCCCCCACCAGCTTCGGGAAAAAAGAATTTTCCTGGGAAGAAAGTGAAAGAGATAAAAACTACTTTTTTAACAAACACACAGGAAAAGGATAACAATGCTAAATATTAAAACCTCTCGCTGTGCAGAGAAAGCTGGGATAATTTGAGAGTCCTTCCGTGTTTCGGTGGGGTCTCCTGAAACATCCATAGACAGCGAGGCCCGTGCAAAGAAACAGGGAGCGATTCTTGAGAGAAGTTGCAGAGCTCTTTCTTCTCCAGCCACATGGGCGGGGCACTGCCAAAGAACTGAGCAATCACGGCGCAACCAGGGCCCTCCTGGCACAGGGCAACACAAAATAAGCAGTGCTGAACAGGATTAGGGCACATGTGAGCAGGGAGCAGGGAGACCCCGTGCCCAGGCCATGCCTCTACCCAGGGTCCCCTCTCCCATGACCTCATGGCAGGGGGGAGGAACCCCAACACTTCCGTAGGTGCAGTCTCTCTCCTCCTCCTTGCAGCTGGCTCATGGGCCCACATTCAGGGCCCCCACCTCGGGAGAAAATTCTCCCAATGTGCTCTGATGTTGAAAGAGTCAAGAAGAGAAGAAGGGAAAAAAAACCCCCGAAGTCCCAGGAAAACGAAGTTCAACTCTCCATCTCCCTCCAGAGAAAAGGAGCTGAAAACTGGCTAAAAAGAAACAAAGTTGCTTCCTCTGCTCTTGCTGCAAGCAGGATGCAGAGGAGTGTGTATGTGTGTCCTTGAACAAACGCTCTGAGAAGTTTGTCTGGCTTTTTTTTCCTCTCCCCCCTCTCAGGCTCAGTTGAAAGGCACAGAAATGCACAAAGTTCACTTCTGGGCATAGAGCAGCAATAGGGGATACACATGATAAAGTCACCCCAAGACACAGGGACAGAGAATTCAGTGGAAAGACTCCGAGAATTCTGCTCCCAGAGATCATTCCTGCTCACACTGACCCTTGTAGAAAGGGGACATCGTTCCAGGCAGCCTGTACTGAGCATGTGGCTCCTGAGTGGGGTTTGTTGTTTAGGAAACCTGCTCCGGCTTTTCCATTCTTTCCTTGCAAACAGGAAAACTTCTCCTGGGGCTGTGTGCAGGCAGAGCCCTGAGGAGAGCAGGTGGCACATGGTGCGCTGGGCTGGGACAGCCAGCTGCAGAGCTCAAGGGAAGAAGCCCAAAGTGTCACAATGGCTCCTTGCCTTCCCATGCAACACCTGGGTCACAATGGTCTCCTTGATTCCATGAGGCCCCACTGTGTCACAATGGCTCCTTGGTTCCATCAGGTTCCGCAGTGTCACCATGGTCTCCTTTGATCCGCATTGTCATCATGGACAATTGGTTCCATGAGGCCCCGCAGTGTCACAATGGTCCCTTGGTTGCATAGCTTTTACGTTGTAACAATGGACTCCTTGCTTCTATGAGCTAGCCTGCTTTTTGCAGAGGTGTCTTTGGTTCCAACAAGGCCCCACTGTGTCTCAGTGCACCCTGGCTTCCATGTGGATCTGGAGTATCACAAAGGCTCCTTGGTTCCACCAGGTCCTGCTGTGTCACAATGGGTCCTGTGGTCCCTGAGGCCCTCTAAAGTCATCATGGATGCTTGCTTCCATGAGGTTCCATTATGTGCCAGTGGTCATCTTGGTTCCAGGAGTTTCCTTAGTGTCACAATGCTCTCCATGTTTCCATGATTCCCCACAATGTCACAATGCTCTCCAGGCTTCCATTAGGCCCTGCTTTGCCACAATGGTCCCCTTGTTTCCATGCGGCCTTGCTGTGTCACAATGGACGTACGGTTCCATGATGTTGCGTGGTGTCACCGTGCTCTTCTTGAATCCGCCGTGTAACCATGGACCATTGGTTCCATGCAGCCGTGTCACAATGGGCTCCTTGATTCCATGATTCCCCACGGTGTCACAATGGAGCCTTGTTTCTAGGAGGTTCTGTACTGTCACAATTGCCTCCTTGATGCCATCAGCCCCTGCAGTGTCACAATGGCTCCTTGGTTCCATGAGGAACACAAGAGCTTGGCATAAGCATTGAGCAACAGCTGCTGAACACACCTGGCAACATCTGCTTGCATCAAAAGAGGGCTTCAAGCTGACAATGGCACCAGCAGCTTCCATCTGCAACAGAGACCCAGGAAAGGACAGGCTGTGCCGGTTTGGACAAATGTGGAGGAAAATATCCTCTGATAGAAGGCAGGTTACACCCAGCCCTCCCCCACCAGGTTTTTGGAAAAAAGAACTTTCCTGGGAAGAAAGTGAAAGAGATAAAACCTATTTTTTTAACAAACACACAGGAAAAGGATAACAATGCTAAATATTAAAAGCTCTCGCTGTGCAGAGAAAGCTGGGATAATTTGAGAGTCCTTCTGTGTTTCGGTGGGGTCTCCTGAAACATCCATAGACAGCGAGGCCCGTGCAAAGAAACAGGGAGCGATTCTTGAGAGAAGTTGCAGAGCTCTTTCTTCTCCAGCCACATGGGCGGGGCACTGCCAAAGAACTGAGCAATCACAGCACAACCAGGGCCCTCCTCGCACAGGGCAACACAAAATAAGCAGTGCTGAACAGGGTTAGGGCACATGTGAGCAGGGAGCAGGGAGACCCCGTGCCCAGGCCATGCCTCTACCCCAGGGTCCCCTCTCCCATGACCTCATGGCAGGGGGGAGGAACCCCAACACTTCCGTAGGTGCAGTCTCTCTCCTCCTCCTTGCAGCTGGCTCATGGGCCCACATTCAGGGCCCCCACCTCGGGAGAAAATTCTCCCAATGTGGTCTGATGTTGAAAGAGTCAAGAAGAGAAGAAGGGAAAAAAAACCCCCGAAGTCCCAGGAAAACAAAGTTCAACTCTCCATCTCCCCCCAGAGAAAAGGAGCTGAAAACTGGCTAAAAAGAAACAAAGTTGCTTCCCTCTGCTCTTGCTGCAAGCAGGATGCAGAGGAGTGTGTATGTGTGTCCTTGAACAAACGCTCTGAGAAGTTTGTCCGGTTTTTTTTCCTCTCCCCCCTCTCAGGCTCAGTTGAAAGGCACAGAAATGCACAAAGTTCACTTCTGGGCATAGAGCAGCAATAGGGGATACACATGATAAAGTCACCCCAAGACACAGGGAGAGAGAATTCAGTGGAAAGACTCCGAGAATTCTGCTCCCAGAGATCATTCCTGCTCACACTGACCCTTGTAGAAAGGGGACATCGTTCCAGGCAGCCTGTACTGAGCATGTGGCTCCTGAGTGGGGTTTGTTGTTTAGGAAACCTGCTCCGGCTTTTCCATTCTTTCCTTGCAAACAGGAAAACTTCTCCTGGGGCTGTGTGCAGGCAGAGCCCTGAGGAGAGCAGGTGGCACATGGTGCGCTGGGCTGGGACAGCCAGCTGCAGAGCTCAAGGGAAGAAGCCCAAAGTGTCACAATGGCTCCTTGCCTTCCCATGCAACACCTGGGTCACAATGGTCTCCTTGATTCCATGAGGCCCCACTGTGTCACAATGGCTCCTTGGTTCCATCAGGTTCCGCAGTGTCACCATGGTCTCCTTTGATCCGCACTGTCATCATGGACAATTGGTTCCATGAGGCCCCGCAGTGTCACAATGGTCCCTTGGTTGCATAGCTTTTACGTTGTAACAATGGACTCCTTGCTTCTATGAGCTAGCCTGCTTTTTGCAGAGGTGTCTTTGGTTCCAACAAGGCCCCACTGTGTCTCAGTGCACCCTGGCTTCCATGTGGATCTGGAGTATCACAAAGGCTCCTTGGTTCCACCAGGTCCTGCTGTGTCACAATGGGTCCTGTGGTCCCTGAGGCCCTCCAAAGTCATCATGGATGCTTGCTTCCATGAGGTTCCATTATGTGCCAGTGGTCATCTTGGTTCCAGGAGTTTCCTTAGTGTCACAATGCTCTCCATGTTTCCATGATTCCCCACAATGTCACAATGCTCTCCAGGCTTCCATTAGGCCCTGCTTTGCCACAATGGTCCCCTTGTTTCCATGAGGCCCCGCTGTGTCACAATGGACGTACGGTTCCATGATGTTGCGTGGTGTCACCGTGCTCTTCTTGAATCCGCCGTGTAACCATGGACCATTGGTTCCATGCAGCCGTGTCACAATGGGCTCCTTGATTCCATGATTCCCCACGGTGTCACAATGGAGCCTTGTTTCTAGGAGGTTCTGTACTGTCACAATTGCCTCCTTGATGCCATCAGCCCCTGCAGTGTCACAATGGCTCCTTGGTTCCATGAGGAACACAAGAGCTTGGCATAAGCATTGAGCAACAGCTGCTGAACACACCTGGCAACATCTGCTTGCATCAAAAGAGGGCTTCAAGCTGACAATGGCACCAGCAGCTTCCATCTGCAACAGAGACCCAGGAAAGGACAGGCTGTGCCGGTTTGGACAAATGTGGAGGAAAATATCCTCTGATAGAAGGCAGGTTACACCCAGCCCTCCCCCACCAGGTTTTTGGAAAAAAGAACTTTCCTGGGAAGAAAGTGAAAGAGATAAAACCTATTTTTTTAACAAACACACAGGAAAAGGATAACAATGCTAAATATTAAAAGCTCTCGCTGTGCAGAGAAAGCTGGGATAATTTGAGAGTCCTTCTGTGTTTCGGTGGGGTCTCCTGAAACATCCATAGACAGCGAGGCCCGTGCAAAGAAACAGGGAGCGATTCTTGAGAGAAGTTGCAGAGCTCTTTCTTCTCCAGCCACATGGGCGGGGCACTGCCAAAGAACTGAGCAATCACAGCACAACCAGGGCCCTCCTCGCACAGGGCAACACAAAATAAGCAGTGCTGAACAGGGTTAGGGCACATGTGAGCAGGGAGCAGGGAGACCCCGTGCCCAGGCCATGCCTCTACCCCAGGGTCCCCTCTCCCATGACCTCATGGCAGGGGGGAGGAACCCCAACACTTCCGTAGGTGCAGTCTCTCTCCTCCTCCTTGCAGCTGGCTCATGGGCCCACATTCAGGGCCCCCACCTCGGGAGAAAATTCTCCCAATGTGCTCTGATGTTGAAAGAGTCAAGAAGAGAAGAAGGGAAAAAAAACCCCCGAAGTCCCAGGAAAACAAAGTTCAACTCTCCATCTCCCCCCAGAGAAAAGGAGCTGAAAACTGGCTAAAAAGAAACAAAGTTGCTTCCCTCTGCTCTTGCTGCAAGCAGGATGCAGAGGAGTGTGTATGTGTGTCCTTGAACAAACGCTCTGAGAAGTTTGTCCGGTTTTTTTTCCTCTCCCCCCTCTCAGGCTCAGTTGAAAGGCACAGAAATGCACAAAGTTCACTTCTGGGCATAGAGCAGCAATAGGGGATACACATGATAAAGTCACCCCAAGACACAGGGAGAGAGAATTCAGTGGAAAGACTCCGAGAATTCTGCTCCCAGAGATCATTCCTGCTCACACTGACCCTTGTAGAAAGGGGACATCGTTCCAGGCAGCCTGTACTGAGCATGTGGCTCCTGAGTGGGGTTTGTTGTTTAGGAAACCTGCTCCGGCTTTTCCATTCTTTCCTTGCAAACAGGAAAACTTCTCCTGGGGCTGTGTGCAGGCAGAGCCCTGAGGAGAGCAGGTGGCACATGGTGCGCTGGGCTGGGACAGCCAGCTGCAGAGCTCAAGGGAAGAAGCCCAAAGTGTCACAATGGCTCCTTGCCTTCCCATGCAACACCTGGGTCACAATGGTCTCCTTGATTCCATGAGGCCCCACTGTGTCACAATGGCTCCTTGGTTCCATCAGGTTCCGCAGTGTCACCATGGTCTCCTTTGATCCGCACTGTCATCATGGACAATTGGTTCCATGAGGCCCCGCAGTGTCACAATGGTCCCTTGGTTGCATAGCTTTTACGTTGTAACAATGGACTCCTTGCTTCTATGAGCTAGCCTGCTTTTTGCAGAGGTGTCTTTGGTTCCAACAAGGCCCCACTGTGTCTCAGTGCACCCTGGCTTCCATGTGGATCTGGAGTATCACAAAGGCTCCTTGGTTCCACCAGGTCCTGCTGTGTCACAATGGGTCCTGTGGTCCCTGAGGCCCTCCAAAGTCATCATGGATGCTTGCTTCCATGAGGTTCCATTATGTGCCAGTGGTCATCTTGGTTCCAGGAGTTTCCTTAGTGTCACAATGCTCTCCATGTTTCCATGATTCCCCACAATGTCACAATGCTCTCCAGGCTTCCATTAGGCCCTGCTTTGCCACAATGGTCCCCTTGTTTCCATGCGGCCTTGCTGTGTCACAATGGACGTACGGTTCCATGATGTTGCGTGGTGTCACCGTGCTCTTCTTGAATCCGCCGTGTAACCATGGACCATTGGTTCCATGCAGCCGTGTCACAATGGGCTCCTTGATTCCATGATTCCCCACGGTGTCACAATGGAGCCTTGTTTCTAGGAGGTTCTGTACTGTCACAATTGCCTCCTTGATGCCATCAGCCCCTGCAGTGTCACAATGGCTCCTTGGTTCCATGAGGAACACAATAGCTTGGCATAAGCATTGAGCAACAGCTGCTGAACACACCTGGCAACATCTGCTTGCATCAAAAGAGGGCTTCAAGCTGACAATGGCACCAGCAGCTTCCATCTGCAACAGACACCCAGGGAAAGGACAGGCTGTGCCGGTTTGGACAAATGTGGAGGAAAATATCCTCTGATAGAAGGCAGGTTACACCCAGCCCTCCCCCACCAGCTTCGGGAAAAAAGAATTTTCCTGGGAAGAAAGTGAAAGAGATAAAAACTACTTTTTTAACAAACACACAGGAAAAGGATAACAATGCTAAATATTAAAACCTCTCGCTGTGCAGAGAAAGCTGGGATAATTTGAGAGTCCTTCCGTGTTTCGGTGGGGTCTCCTGAAACATCCATAGACAGCGAGGCCCGTGCAAAGAAACAGGGAGCGATTCTTGAGAGAAGTTGCAGAGCTCTTTCTTCTCCAGCCACATGGGCGGGGCACTGCCAAAGAACTGAGCAATCACAGCACAACCAGGGCCCTCCTGGCACAGGGCAACACAAAATAAGCAGTGCTGAACAGGATTAGGGCACATGTGAGCAGGGAGCAGGGAGACCCCGTGCCCAGGCCATGCCTCTACCCCAGGGTCCCCTCTCCCATGACCTCATGGCAGGGGGGAGGAACCCCAACACTTCCGTAGGTGCAGTCTCTCTCCTCCTCCTTGCAGCTGGCTCATGGGCCCACATTCAGGGCCCCCACCTCGGGAGAAAATTCTCCCAATGTGCTCTGATGTTGAAAGAGTCAAGAAGAGAAGAAGGGAAAAAAAACCCCCGAAGTCCCAGGAAAACAAAGTTCAACTCTCCATCTCCCTCCAGAGAAAAGGAGCTGAAAACTGGCTAAAAAGAAACAAAGTTGCTTCCTCTGCTCTTGCTGCAAGCAGGATGCAGAGGAGTGTGTATGTGTGTCCTTGAACAAACGCTCTGAGAAGTTTGTCTGGCTTTTTTTTCCTCTCCCCCCTCTCAGGCTCAGTTGAAAGGCACAGAAATGCACAAAGTTCACTTCTGGGCATAGAGCAGCAATAGGGGGATACACATGATAAAGTCACCCCAAGACACAGGGACAGAGAATTCAGTGGAAAGACTCCGAGAATTCTGCTCCCAGAGATCATTCATTCCTGCTCACACTGACCCTTGTAGAAAGGGGACATCGTTCCAGGCAGCCTGTACTGAGCATGTGGCTCCTGAGTGGGGTTTGTTGTTTAGGAAACCTGCTCCGGCTTTTCCATTCTTTCCTTGCAAACAGGAAAACTTCTCCTGGGGCTGTGTGCAGGCAGAGCCCTGAGGAGAGCAGGTGGCACATGGTGCGCTGGGCTGGGACAGCCAGCTGCAGAGCTCAAGGGAAGAAGCCCAAAGTGTCACAATGGCTCCTTGCCTTCCCATGCAACACCTGGGTCACAATGGTCTCCTTGATTCCATGAGGCCCCACTGTGTCACAATGGCTCCTTGGTTCCATCAGGTTCCGCAGTGTCACCATGGTCTCCTTTGATCCGCATTGTCATCATGGACAATTGGTTCCATGAGGCCCCGCAGTGTCACAATGGTCCCTTGGTTGCATAGCTTTTACGTTGTAACAATGGACTCCTTGCTTCTATGAGCTAGCCTGCTTTTTGCAGAGGTGTCTTTGGTTCCAACAAGGCCCCACTGTGTCTCAGTGCACCCTGGCTTCCATGTGGATCTGGAGTATCACAAAGGCTCCTTGGTTCCACCAGGTCCTGCTGTGTCACAATGGGTCCTGTGGTCCCTGAGGCCCTCTAAAGTCATCATGGATGCTTGCTTCCATGAGGTTCCATTATGTGCCAGTGGTCATCTTGGTTCCAGGAGTTTCCTTAGTGTCACAATGCTCTCCATGTTTCCATGATTCCCCACAATGTCACAATGCTCTCCAGGCTTCCATTAGGCCCTGCTTTGCCACAATGGTCCCCTTGTTTCCATGCGGCCTTGCTGTGTCACAATGGACGTACGGTTCCATGATGTTGCGTGGTGTCACCGTGCTCTTCTTGAATCCGCCGTGTAACCATGGACCATTGGTTCCATGCAGCCGTGTCACAATGGGCTCCTTGATTCCATGATTCCCCACGGTGTCACAATGGAGCCTTGTTTCTAGGAGGTTCTGTACTGTCACAATTGCCTCCTTGATGCCATCAGCCCCTGCAGTGTCACAATGGCTCCTTGGTTCCATGAGGAACACAAGAGCTTGGCATAAGCATTGAGCAACAGCTGCTGAACACACCTGGCAACATCTGCTTGCATCAAAAGAGGGCTTCAAGCTGACAATGGCACCAGCAGCTTCCATCTGCAACAGAGACCCAGGAAAGGACAGGCTGTGCCGGTTTGGACAAATGTGGAGGAAAATATCCTCTGATAGAAGGCAGGTTACACCCAGCCCTCCCCCACCAGGTTTTTGGAAAAAAGAACTTTCCTGGGAAGAAAGTGAAAGAGATAAAACCTATTTTTTTAACAAACACACAGGAAAAGGATAACAATGCTAAATATTAAAACCTCTCGCTGTGCAGAGAAAGCTGGGATAATTTGAGAGTCCTTCCGTGTTTCGGTGGGGTCTCCTGAAACATCCATAGACAGCGAGGCCCGTGCAAAGAAACAGGGAGCGATTCTTGAGAGAAGTTGCAGAGCTCTTTCTTCTCCAGCCACATGGGCGGGGCACTGCCAAAGAACTGAGCAATCACAGCACAACCAGGGCCCTCCTCGCACAGGGCAACACAAAATAAGCAGTGCTGAACAGGGTTAGGGCACATGTGAGCAGGGAGCAGGGAGACCCCGTGCCCAGGCCATGCCTCTACCCCAGGGTCCCCTCTCCCATGACCTCATGGCAGGGGGGAGGAACCCCAACACTTCCGTAGGTGCAGTCTCTCTCCTCCTCCTTGCAGCTGGCTCATGGGCCCACATTCAGGGCCCCCACCTCGGGAGAAAATTCTCCCAATGTGCTCTGATGTTGAAAGAGTCAAGAAGAGAAGAAGGGAAAAAAAACCCCCGAAGTCCCAGGAAAACAAAGTTCAACTCTCCATCTCCCCCCAGAGAAAAGGAGCTGAAAACTGGCTAAAAAGAAACAAAGTTGCTTCCCTCTGCTCTTGCTGCAAGCAGGATGCAGAGGAGTGTGTATGTGTGTCCTTGAACAAACGCTCTGAGAAGTTTGTCCGGTTTTTTTTCCTCTCCCCCCTCTCAGGCTCAGTTGAAAGGCACAGAAATGCACAAAGTTCACTTCTGGGCATAGAGCAGCAATAGGGGATACACATGATAAAGTCACCCCAAGACACAGGGAGAGAGAATTCAGTGGAAAGACTCCGAGAATTCTGCTCCCAGAGATCATTCCTGCTCACACTGACCCTTGTAGAAAGGGGACATCGTTCCAGGCAGCCTGTACTGAGCATGTGGCTCCTGAGTGGGGTTTGTTGTTTAGGAAACCTGCTCCGGCTTTTCCATTCTTTCCTTGCAAACAGGAAAACTTCTCCTGGGGCTGTGTGCAGGCAGAGCCCTGAGGAGAGCAGGTGGCACATGGTGCGCTGGGCTGGGACAGCCAGCTGCAGAGCTCAAGGGAAGAAGCCCAAAGTGTCACAATGGCTCCTTGCCTTCACATGCAACACCTGGGTCACAATGGTCTCCTTGATTCCATGAGGCCCCACTGTGTCACAATGGCTCCTTGGTTCCATCAGGTTCCGCAGTGTCACCATGGTCTCCTTTGATCCGCACTGTCATCATGGACAATTGGTTCCATGAGGCCCCGCAGTGTCACAATGGTCCCTTGGTTCCATAGCTTTTACGTTGTAACAATGGACTCCTTGCTTCTATGAGCTAGCCTGCTTTTTGCAGAGGTGTCTTTGGTTCCAACAAGGCCCCACTGTGTCTCAGTGCACCCTGGCTTCCATGTGGATCTGGAGTATCACAAAGGCTCCTTGGTTCCACCAGGTCCTGCTGTGTCACAATGGGTCCTGTGGTCCCTGAGGCCCTCCAAAGTCATCATGGATGCTTGCTTCCATGAGGTTCCATTATGTGCCAGTGGTCATCTTGGTTCCAGGAGTTTCCTTAGTGTCACAATGCTCTCCATGTTTCCATGATTCCCCACAATGTCACAATGCTCTCCAGGCTTCCATTAGGCCCTGCTTTGCCACAATGGTCCCCTTGTTTCCATGCGGCCTTGCTGTGTCACAATGGACGTACGGTTCCATGATGTTGCGTGGTGTCACCGTGCTCTTCTTGAATCCGCCGTGTAACCATGGACCATTGGTTCCATGCAGCCGTGTCACAATGGGCTCCTTGATTCCATGATTCCCCACGGTGTCACAATGGAGCCTTGTTTCTAGGAGGTTCTGTACTGTCACAATTGCCTCCTTGATGCCATCAGCCCCTGCAGTGTCACGATGGCTCCTTGGTTCCATGAGGAACACAATAGCTTGGCATAAGCATTGAGCAACAGCTGCTGAACACACCTGGCAACATCTGCTTGCATCAAAAGAGGGCTTCAAGCTGACAATGGCACCAGCAGCTTCCATCTGCAACAGACACCCAGGGAAAGGACAGGCTGTGCCGGTTTGGACAAATGTGGAGGAAAATATCCTCTTATAGAAGGCAGGTTACACCCAGCCCTCCCCCACCAGGTTTTTGGAAAAAAGAACTTTCCTGGGAAGAAAGTGAAAGAGATAAAACCTATTTTTTTAACAAACACACAGGAAAAGGATAACAATGCTAAATATTAAAACCTCTCGCTGTGCAGAGAAAGCTGGGATAATTTGAGAGTCCTTCTGTGTTTCGGTGGGGTCTCCTGAAACATCCATAGACAGCGAGGCCCGTGCAAAGAAACAGGGAGCGATTCTTGAGAGAAGTTGCAGAGCTCTTTCTTCTCCAGCCACATGGGCGGGGCACTGCCAAAGAACTGAGCAATCACAGCACAACCAGGGCCCTCCTGGCACAGGGCAACACAAAATAAGCAGTGCTGAACAGGATTAGGGCACATGTGAGCAGGGAGCAGGGAGACCCCGTGCCCAGGCCATGCCTCTACCCCAGGGTCCCCTCTCCCATGACCTCATGGCAGGGGGGAGGAACCCCAACACTTCCGTAGGTGTAGTCTCTCTCCTCCTCCTTGCAGCTGGCTCATGGGCCCACATTCAGGGCCCCCACCTCGGGAGAAAATTCTCCCAATGTGCTCTGATGTTGAAAGAGTCAAGAAGAGAAGAAGGGAAAAAAAACCCCCGAAGTCCCAGGAAAACAAAGTTCAACTCTCCATCTCCCCCCAGAGAAAAGGAGCTGAAAACTGGCTAAAAAGAAACAAAGTTGCTTCCCTCTGCTCTTGCTGCAAGCAGGATGCAGAGGAGTGTGTATGTGTGTCCTTGAACAAACGCTCTGAGAAGTTTGTCCGGTTTTTTTTCCTCTCCCCCCTCTCAGGCTCAGTTGAAAGGCACAGAAATGCACAAAGTTCACTTCTGGGCATAGAGCAGCAATAGGGGATACACATGATAAAGTCACCCCAAGACACAGGGAGAGAGAATTCAGTGGAAAGACTCCGAGAATTCTGCTCCCAGAGATCATTCCTGCTCACACTGACCCTTGTAGAAAGGGGACATCGTTCCAGGCAGCCTGTACTGAGCATGTGGCTCCTGAGTGGGGTTTGTTGTTTAGGAAACCTGCTCCGGCTTTTCCATTCTTTCCTTGCAAACAGGAAAACTTCTCCTGGGGCTGTGTGCAGGCAGAGCCCTGAGGAGAGCAGGTGGCACATGGTGCGCTGGGCTGGGACAGCCAGCTGCAGAGCTCAAGGGAAGAAGCCCAAAGTGTCACAATGGCTCCTTGCCTTCCCATGCAACACCTGGGTCACAATGGTCTCCTTGATTCCATGAGGCCCCACTGTGTCACAATGGCTCCTTGGTTCCATCAGGTTCCGCAGTGTCACCATGGTCTCCTTTGATCCGCACTGTCATCATGGACAATTGGTTCCATGAGGCCCCGCAGTGTCACAATGGTCCCTTGCTTCCATAGGTTTGATGTTGTAACAAAGGACTCCTTGCTTCTATGAGCTAGCCTGCTTTTTGCAGAGGTGTCTTTGGTTCCAACAAGGCCCCGCTGTGTCTCAGTGCACCCTGGCTTCCATGTGGATGTGGAGTATCACAAAGGCTCCTTGGTTCCACCAGGTCCTGCTGTGTCACAATGGGTCCTGTGGTCCCTGAGGCCCTCCAAAACCATCGTGGAGGCTTGCTTCCATGAGGTTCCATTATGTGCCAGTGGTCATCTTGGTTCCAGGAGTTTCCTTAGTGTCACAATGCTCTCCATGTTTCCATGATTCCCCACAATGTCACAATGCTCTCCAGGCTTCCATTAGGCCCTGCTTTGCCACAATGGTCCCCTTGTTTCCATGCGGCCTTGCTGTGTCACAATGGACGTACGGTTCCATGATGTTGCGTGGTGTCACCGTGCTCTTCTTGAATCCGCCGTGTAACCATGGACCATTGGTTCCATGCAGCCGTGTCACAATGGGCTCCTTGATTCCATGATTCCCCACGGTGTCACAATGGAGCCTTGTTTCTAGGAGGTTCTGTACTGTCACAATTGCCTCCTTGATGCCATCAGCCCCTGCAGTGTCACAATGGCTCCTTGGTTCCATGAGGAACACAAGAGCTTGGCATAAGCATTGAGCAACAGCTGCTGAACACACCTGGCAACATCTGCTTGCATCAAAAGAGGGCTTCAAGCTGACAATGGCACCAGCAGCTTCCATCTGCAACAGAGACCCAGGAAAGGACAGGCTGTGCCGGTTTGGACAAATGTGGAGGAAAATATCCTCTGATAGAAGGCAGGTTACACCCAGCCCTCCCCCACCAGGTTTTTGGAAAAAAGAACTTTCCTGGGAAGAAAGTGAAAGAGATAAAAACTATTTTTTTAACAAACACACAGGAAAAGGATAACAATGCTAAATATTAAAAGCTCTCGCTGTGCAGAGAAAGCTGGGATAATTTGAGAGTCCTTCTGTGTTTCGGTGGGGTCTCCTGAAACATCCATAGACAGCGAGGCCCGTGCAAAGAAACAGGGAGCGATTCTTGAGAGAAGTTGCAGAGCTCTTTCTTCTCCAGCCACATGGGCGGGGCACTGCCAAAGAACTGAGCAATCACAGCACAACCAGGGCCCTCCTGGCACAGGGCAACACAAAATAAGCAGTGCTGAACAGGGTTAGGGCACATGTGAGCAGGGAGCAGGGAGACCCCGTGCCCAGGCCATGCCTCTACCCCAGGGTCCCCTCTCCCATGACCTCATGGCAGGGGGGAGGAACCCCAACACTTCCGTAGGTGCAGTCTCTCTCCTCCTCCTTGCAGCTGGCTCATGGGCCCACATTCAGGGCCCCCACCTCGGGAGAAAATTCTCCCAATGTGCTCTGATGTTGAAAGAGTCAAGAAGAGAAGAAGGGAAAAAAAACCCCCGAAGTCCCAGGAAAACAAAGTTCAACTCTCCATCTCCCCCCAGAGAAAAGGAGCTGAAAACTGGCTAAAAAGAAACAAAGTTGCTTCCCTCTGCTCTTGCTGCAAGCAGGATGCAGAGGAGTGTGTATGTGTGTCCTTGAACAAACGCTCTGAGAAGTTTGTCCGGTTTTTTTTCCTCTCCCCCCTCTCAGGCTCAGTTGAAAGGCACAGAAATGCACAAAGTTCACTTCTGGGCATAGAGCAGCAATAGGGGATACACATGATAAAGTCACCCCAAGACACAGGGAGAGAGAATTCAGTGGAAAGACTCCGAGAATTCTGCTCCCAGAGATCATTCCTGCTCACACTGACCCTTGTAGAAAGGGGACATCGTTCCAGGCAGCCTGTACTGAGCATGTGGCTCCTGAGTGGGGTTTGTTGTTTAGGAAACCTGCTCCGGCTTTTCCATTCTTTCCTTGCAAACAGGAAAACTTCTCCTGGGGCTGTGTGCAGGCAGAGCCCTGAGGAGAGCAGGTGGCACACGGTGCGCTGGGCTGGGACAGCCAGCTGCAGAGCTCAAGGGAAGAAGCCCAAAGTGTCACAATGGCTCCTTGCCTTCCCATGCAACACCTGGGTCACAATGGTCTCCTTGATTCCATGAGGCCCCACTGTGTCACAATGGCTCCTTGGTTCCATCAGGTTCCGCAGTGTCACCATGGTCTCCTTTGATCCGCACTGTCATCATGGACAATTGGTTCCATGAGGCCCCGCAGTGTCACAATGGTCCCTTGGTTGCATAGCTTTTACGTTGTAACAATGGACTCCTTGCTTCTATGAGCTAGCCTGCTTTTTGCAGAGGTGTCTTTGGTTCCAACAAGGCCCCACTGTGTCTCAGTGCACCCTGGCTTCCATGTGGATCTGGAGTATCACAAAGGCTCCTTGGTTCCACCAGGTCCTGCTGTGTCACAATGGGTCCTGTGGTCCCTGAGGCCCTCCAAAGTCATCATGGATGCTTGCTTCCATGAGGTTCCATTATGTGCCAGTGGTCATCTTGGTTCCAGGAGTTTCCTTAGTGTCACAATGCTCTCCATGTTTCCATGATTCCCCACAATGTCACAATGCTCTCCAGGCTTCCATTAGGCCCTGCTTTGCCACAATGGTCCCCTTGTTTCCATGCGGCCTTGCTGTGTCACAATGGACGTACGGTTCCATGATGTTGCGTGGTGTCACCGTGCTCTTCTTGAATCCGCCGTGTAACCATGGACCATTGGTTCCATGCAGCCGTGTCACAATGGGCTCCTTGATTCCATGATTCCCCACGGTGTCACAATGGAGCCTTGTTTCTAGGAGGTTCTGTACTGTCACAATTGCCTCCTTGATGCCATCAGCCCCTGCAGTGTCACAATGGCTCCTTGGTTCCATGAGGAACACAATAGCTTGGCATAAGCATTGAGCAACAGCTGCTGAACACACCTGGCAACATCTGCTTGCATCAAAAGAGGGCTTCAAGCTGACAATGGCACCAGCAGCTTCCATCTGCAACAGACACCCAGGGAAAGGACAGGCTGTGCCGGTTTGGACAAATGTGGAGGAAAATATCCTCTGATAGAAGGCAGGTTACACCCAGCCCTCCCCCACCAGCTTCGGGAAAAAAGAATTTTCCTGGGAAGAAAGTGAAAGAGATAAAAACTACTTTTTTAAAAAACACACAGGAAAAGGATAACAATGCTAAATATTAAAACCTCTCGCTGTGCAGAGAAAGCTGGGATAATTTGAGAGTCCTTCCGTGTTTCGGTGGGGTCTCCTGAAACATCCATAGACAGCGAGGCCCGTGCAAAGAAACAGGGAGCGATTCTTGAGAGAAGTTGCAGAGCTCTTTCTTCTCCAGCCACATGGGCGGGGCACTGCCAAAGAACTGAGCAATCACAGCACAACCAGGGCCCTCCTGGCACAGGGCAACACAAAATAAGCAGTGCTGAACAGGATTAGGGCACATGTGAGCAGGGAGCAGGGAGACCCCGTGCCCAGGCCATGCCTCTACCCCAGGGTCCCCTCTCCCATGACCTCATGGCAGGGGGGAGGAACCCCAACACTTCCGTAGGTGCAGTCTCTCTCCTCCTCCTTGCAGCTGGCTCATGGGCCCACATTCAGGGCCCCCACCTCGGGAGAAAATTCTCCCAATGTGCTCTGATGTTGAAAGAGTCAAGAAGAGAAGAAGGGAAAAAAAACCCCCGAAGTCCCAGGAAAACAAAGTTCAACTCTCCATCTCCCTCCAGAGAAAAGGAGCTGAAAACTGGCTAAAAAGAAACAAAGTTGCTTCCTCTGCTCTTGCTGCAAGCAGGATGCAGAGGAGTGTGTATGTGTGTCCTTGAACAAACGCTCTGAGAAGTTTGTCTGGCTTTTTTTTCCTCTCCCCCCTCTCAGGCTCAGTTGAAAGGCACAGAAATGCACAAAGTTCACTTCTGGGCATAGAGCAGCAATAGGGGGATACACATGATAAAGTCACCCCAAGACACAGGGAGAGAGAATTCAGTGGAAAGACTCCGAGAATTCTGCTCCCAGAGATCATTCCTGCTCACACTGACCCTTGTAGAAAGGGGACATCGTTCCAGGCAGCCTGTACTGAGCATGTGGCTCCTGAGTGGGGTTTGTTGTTTAGGAAACCTGCTCCGGCTTTTCCATTCTTTCCTTGCAAACAGGAAAACTTCTCCTGGGGCTGTGTGCAGGCAGAGCCCTGAGGAGAGCAGGTGGCACATGGTGCGCTGGGCTGGGACAGCCAGCTGCAGAGCTCAAGGGAAGAAGCCCAAAGTGTCACAATGGCTCCTTGCCTTCCCATGCAACACCTGGGTCACAATGGTCTCCTTGATTCCATGAGGCCCCACTGTGTCACAATGGCTCCTTGGTTCCATCAGGTTCCGCAGTGTCACCATGGTCTCCTTTGATCCGCACTGTCATCATGGACAATTGGTTCCATGAGGCCCCGCAGTGTCACAATGGTCCCTTGCTTCCATAGGTTTGATGTTGTAACAAAGGACTCCTTGCTTCTATGAGCTAGCCTGCTTTTTGCAGAGGTGTCTTTGGTTCCAACAAGGCCCCGCTGTGTCTCAGTGCACCCTGGCTTCCATGTGGATGTGGAGTATCACAAAGGCTCCTTGGTTCCACCAGGTCCTGCTGTGTCACAATGGGTCCTGTGGTCCCTGAGGCCCTCCAAAGTCATCATGGATGCTTGCTTCCATGAGGTTCCATTATGTGCCAGTGGTCATCTTGGTTCCAGGAGTTTCCTTAGTGTCACAATGCTCTCCATGTTTCCATGATTCCCCACAATGTCACAATGCTCTCCAGGCTTCCATTAGGCCCTGCTTTGCCACAATGGTCCCCTTGTTTCCATGCGGCCTTGCTGTGTCACAATGGACGTACGGTTCCATGATGTTGCGTGGTGTCACCGTGCTCTTCTTGAATCCGCCGTGTAACCATGGACCATTGGTTCCATGCAGCCGTGTCACAATGGGCTCCTTGATTCCATGATTCCCCACGGTGTCACAATGGAGCCTTGTTTCTAGGAGGTTCTGTACTGTCACAATTGCCTCCTTGATGCCATCAGCCCCTGCAGTGTCACAATGGCTCCTTGGTTCCATGAGGAACACAATAGCTTGGCATAAGCATTGAGCAACAGCTGCTGAACACACCTGGCAACATCTGCTTGCATCAAAAGAGGGCTTCAAGCTGACAATGGCACCAGCAGCTTCCATCTGCAACAGACACCCAGGGAAAGGACAGGCTGTGCCGGTTTGGACAAATGTGGAGGAAAATATCCTCTGATAGAAGGCAGGTTACACCCAGCCCTCCCCCACCAGCTTCGGGAAAAAAGAATTTTCCTGGGAAGAAAGTGAAAGAGATAAAAACTACTTTTTTAAAAAACACACAGGAAAAGGATAACAATGCTAAATATTAAAACCTCTCGCTGTGCAGAGAAAGCTGGGATAATTTGAGAGTCCTTCCGTGTTTCGGTGGGGTCTCCTGAAACATCCATAGACAGCGAGGCCCGTGCAAAGAAACAGGGAGCGATTCTTGAGAGAAGTTGCAGAGCTCTTTCTTCTCCAGCCACATGGGCGGGGCACTGCCAAAGAACTGAGCAATCACAGCACAACCAGGGCCCTCCTGGCACAGGGCAACACAAAATAAGCAGTGCTGAACAGGATTAGGGCACATGTGAGCAGGGAGCAGGGAGACCCCGTGCCCAGGCCATGCCTCTACCCCAGGGTCCCCTCTCCCATGACCTCATGGCAGGGGGGAGGAACCCCAACACTTCCGTAGGTGCAGTCTCTCTCCTCCTCCTTGCAGCTGGCTCATGGGCCCACATTCAGGGCCCCCACCTCGGGAGAAAATTCTCCCAATGTGCTCTGATGTTGAAAGAGTCAAGAAGAGAAGAAGGGAAAAAAAACCCCCGAAGTCCCAGGAAAACAAAGTTCAACTCTCCATCTCCCTCCAGAGAAAAGGAGCTGAAAACTGGCTAAAAAGAAACAAAGTTGCTTCCTCTGCTCTTGCTGCAAGCAGGATGCAGAGGAGTGTGTATGTGTGTCCTTGAACAAACGCTCTGAGAAGTTTGTCTGGCTTTTTTTTCCTCTCCCCCCTCTCAGGCTCAGTTGAAAGGCACAGAAATGCACAAAGTTCACTTCTGGGCATAGAGCAGCAATAGGGGGATACACATGATAAAGTCACCCCAAGACACAGGGAGAGAGAATTCAGTGGAAAGACTCCGAGAATTCTGCTCCCAGAGATCATTCCTGCTCACACTGACCCTTGTAGAAAGGGGACATCGTTCCAGGCAGCCTGTACTGAGCATGTGGCTCCTGAGTGGGGTTTGTTGTTTAGGAAACCTGCTCCGGCTTTTCCATTCTTTCCTTGCAAACAGGAAAACTTCTCCTGGGGCTGTGTGCAGGCAGAGCCCTGAGGAGAGCAGGTGGCACATGGTGCGCTGGGCTGGGACAGCCAGCTGCAGAGCTCAAGGGAAGAAGCCCAAAGTGTCACAATGGCTCCTTGCCTTCCCATGCAACACCTGGGTCACAATGGTCTCCTTGATTCCATGAGGCCCCACTGTGTCACAATGGCTCCTTGGTTCCATCAGGTTCCGCAGTGTCACCATGGTCTCCTTTGATCCGCACTGTCATCATGGACAATTGGTTCCATGAGGCCCCGCAGTGTCACAATGGTCCCTTGCTTCCATAGGTTTGATGTTGTAACAAAGGACTCCTTGCTTCTATGAGCTAGCCTGCTTTTTGCAGAGGTGTCTTTGGTTCCAACAAGGCCCCGCTGTGTCTCAGTGCACCCTGGCTTCCATGTGGATGTGGAGTATCACAAAGGCTCCTTGGTTCCACCAGGTCCTGCTGTGTCACAATGGGTCCTGTGGTCCCTGAGGCCCTCCAAAACCATCGTGGAGGCTTGCTTCCATGAGGTTCCATTATGTGCCAGTGGTCATCTTGGTTCCAGGAGTTTCCTTAGTGTCACAATGCTCTCCATGTTTCCATGATTCCCCACAATGTCACAATGCTCTCCAGGCTTCCATTAGGCCCTGCTTTGCCACAATGGTCCCCTTGTTTCCATGCGGCCTTGCTGTGTCACAATGGACGTACGGTTCCATGATGTTGCGTGGTGTCACCGTGCTCTTCTTGAATCCGCCGTGTAACCATGGACCATTGGTTCCATGCAGCCGTGTCACAATGGGCTCCTTGATTCCATGATTCCCCACGGTGTCACAATGGAGCCTTGTTTCTAGGAGGTTCTGTACTGTCACAATTGCCTCCTTGATGCCATCAGCCCCTGCAGTGTCACAATGGCTCCTTGGTTCCATGAGGAACACAAGAGCTTGGCATAAGCATTGAGCAACAGCTGCTGAACACACCTGGCAACATCTGCTTGCATCAAAAGAGGGCTTCAAGCTGACAATGGCACCAGCAGCTTCCATCTGCAACAGAGACCCAGGAAAGGACAGGCTGTGCCGGTTTGGACAAATGTGGAGGAAAATATCCTCTGATAGAAGGCAGGTTACACCCAGCCCTCCCCCACCAGGTTTTTGGAAAAAAGAACTTTCCTGGGAAGAAAGTGAAAGAGATAAAAACTACTTTTTTAACAAACACACAGGAAAAGGATAACAATGCTAAATATTAAAACCTCTCGCTGTGCAGAGAAAGCTGGGATAATTTGAGAGTCCTTCTGTGTTTCGGTGGGGTCTCCTGAAACATCCATAGACAGCGAGGCCCGTGCAAAGAAACAGGGAGCGATTCTTGAGAGAAGTTGCAGAGCTCTTTCTTCTCCAGCCACATGGGCGGGGCACTGCCAAAGAACTGAGCAATCACAGCACAACCCGGGCCCTCCTGGCACAGGGCAACACAAAATAAGCAGTGCTGAACAGGGTTAGGGCACATGTGAGCAGGGAGCAGGGAGACCCCGTGCCCAGGCCATGCCTCTACCCCAGGGTCCCCTCTCCCATGACCTCATGGCAGGGGGGAGGAACCCCAACACTTCCGTAGGTGCAGTCTCTCTCCTCCTCCTTGCAGCTGGCTCATGGGCCCACATTCAGGGCCCCCACCTCGGGAGAAAATTCTCCCAATGTGCTCTGATGTTGAAAGAGTCAAGAAGAGAAGAAGGGAAAAAAAACCCCCGAAGTCCCAGGAAAACAAAGTTCAACTCTCCATCTCCCCCCAGAGAAAAGGAGCTGAAAACTGGCTAAAAAGAAACAAAGTTGCTTCCCTCTGCTCTTGCTGCAAGCAGGATGCAGAGGAGTGTGTATGTGTGTCCTTGAACAAACGCTCTGAGAAGTTTGTCCGGTTTTTTTTCCTCTCCCCCCTCTCAGGCTCAGTTGAAAGGCACAGAAATGCACAAAGTTCACTTCTGGGCATAGAGCAGCAATAGGGGATACACATGATAAAGTCACCCCAAGACACAGGGACAGAGAATTCAGTGGAAAGACTCCGAGAATTCTGCTCCCAGAGATCATTCCTGCTCACACTGACCCTTGTAGAAAGGGGACATCGTTCCAGGCAGCCTGTACTGAGCATGTGGCTCCTGAGTGGGGTTTGTTGTTTAGGAAACCTGCTCCGGCTTTTCCATTCTTTCCTTGCAAACAGGAAAACTTCTCCTGGGGCTGTGTGCAGGCAGAGCCCTGAGGAGAGCAGGTGGCACATGGTGCGCTGGGCTGGGACAGCCAGCTGCAGAGCTCAAGGGAAGAAGCCCAAAGTGTCACAATGGCTCCTTGCCTTCCCATGCAACACCTGGGTCACAATGGTCTCCTTGATTCCATGAGGCCCCACTGTGTCACAATGGCTCCTTGGTTCCATCAGGTTCCGCAGTGTCACCATGGTCTCCTTTGATCCGCACTGTCATCATGGACAATTGGTTCCATGAGGCCCCGCAGTGTCACAATGGTCCCTTGGTTGCATAGCTTTTACGTTGTAACAATGGACTCCTTGCTTCTATGAGCTAGCCTGCTTTTTGCAGAGGTGTCTTTGGTTCCAACAAGGCCCCACTGTGTCTCAGTGCACTCTGGCTTCCATGTGGATCTGGAGTATCACAAAGGCTCCTTGGTTCCACCAGGTCCTGCTGTGTCACAATGGGTCCTGTGGTCCCTGAGGCCCTCCAAAGTCATCATGGATGCTTGCTTCCATGAGGTTCCATTATGTGCCAGTGGTCATCTTGGTTCCAGGAGTTTCCTTAGTGTCACAATGCTCTCCATGTTTCCATGATTCCCCACAATGTCACAATGCTCTCCAGGCTTCCATTAGGCCCTGCTTTGCCACAATGGTCCCCTTGTTTCCATGCGGCCTTGCTGTGTCACAATGGACGTACGGTTCCATGATGTTGCGTGGTGTCACCGTGCTCTTCTTGAATCCGCCGTGTAACCATGGACCATTGGTTCCATGCAGCCGTGTCACAATGGGCTCCTTGATTCCATGATTCCCCACGGTGTCACAATGGAGCCTTGTTTCTAGGAGGTTCTGTACTGTCACAATTGCCTCCTTGATGCCATCAGCCCCTGCAGTGTCACAATGGCTCCTTGGTTCCATGAGGAACACAAGAGCTTGGCATAAGCATTGAGCAACAGCTGCTGAACACACCTGGCAACATCTGCTTGCATCAAAAGAGGGCTTCAAGCTGACAATGGCACCAGCAGCTTCCATCTGCAACAGAGACCCAGGGAAAGGACAGGCTGTGCCGGTTTGGACAAATGTGGAGGAAAATATCCTCTGATAGAAGGCAGGTTACACCCAGCCCTCCCCCACCAGCTTCGGGAAAAAAGAATTTTCCTGGGAAGAAAGTGAAAGAGATAAAAACTACTTTTTTAACAAACACACAGGAAAAGGATAACAATGCTAAATATTAAAACCTCTCGCTGTGCAGAGAAAGCTGGGATAATTTGAGAGTCCTTCCGTGTTTCGGTGGGGTCTCCTGAAACATCCATAGACAGCGAGGCCCGTGCAAAGAAACAGGGAGCGATTCTTGAGAGAAGTTTCAGAGCTCTTTCTTCTCCAGCCACATGGGCGGGGCACTGCCAAAGAACTGAGCAATCACGGCACAACCAGGGCCCTCCTGGCACAGGGCAACACAAAATAAGCAGTGCTGAACAGGATTAGGGCACATGTGAGCAGGGAGCAGGGAGACCCCGTGCCCAGGCCATGCCTCTACCCCAGGGTCCCCTCTCCCATGACCTCATGGCAGGGGGGAGGAACCCCAACACTTCCGGAGGTGCAGTCTCTCTCCTCCTCCTTGCAGCTGGCTCATGGGCCCACATTCAGGGCCCCCACCTCGGGAGAAAATTCTCCCAATGTGCTCTGATGTTGAAAGAGTCAAGAAGAGAAGAAGGGAAAAAAAACCCCCGAAGTCCCAGGAAAACAAAGTTCAACTCTCCATCTCCCTCCAGAGAAAAGGAGCTGAAAACTGGCTAAAAAGAAACAAAGTTGCTTCCTCTGCTCTTGCTGCAAGCAGGATGCAGAGGAGTGTGTATGTGTGTCCTTGAACAAACGCTCTGAGAAGTTTGTCTGGCTTTTTTTTCCTCTCCCCCCTCTCAGGCTCAGTTGAAAGGCACAGAAATGCACAAAGTTCACTTCTGGGCATAGAGCAGCAATAGGGGGATACACATGATAAAGTCACCCCAAGACACAGGGACAGAGAATTCAGTGGAAAGACTCCGAGAATTCTGCTCCCAGAGATCATTCATTCCTGCTCACACTGACCCTTGTAGAAAGGGGACATCGTTCCCGGCAGCCTGTACTGAGCATGTGGCTCCTGAGTGGGGTTTGTTGTTTAGGAAACCTGCTCCGGCTTTTCCATTCTTTCCTTGCAAACAGGAAAACTTCTCCTGGGGCTGTGTGCAGGCAGAGCCCTGAGGAGAGCAGGTGGCACATGGTGCGCTGGGCTGGGACAGCCAGCTGCAGAGCTCAAGGGAAGAAGCCCAAAGTGTCACAATGGCTCCTTGCCTTCCCATGCAACACCTGGGTCACAATGGTCTCCTTGATTCCATGAGGCCCCACTGTGTCACAATGGCTCCTTGGTTCCATCAGGTTCCGCAGTGTCACCATGGTCTCTTTTGATCCGCACTGTCATCATGGACAATTGGTTCCATGAGGCCCCGCAGTGTCACAATGGTCCCTTGCTTCCATAGGTTTGATGTTGTAACAAAGGACTCCTTGCTTCTATGAGCTAGCCTGCTTTTTGCAGAGGTGTCTTTGGTTCCAACAAGGCCCCGCTGTGTCTCAGTGCACCCTGGCTTCCATGTGGATGTGGAGTATCACAAAGGCTCCTTGGTTCCACCAGGTCCTGCTGTGTCACAATGGGTCCTGTGGTCCCTGAGGCCCTCCAAAGTCATCATGGATGCTTGCTTCCATGAGGTTCCATTATGTGCCAGTGGTCATCTTGGTTCCAGGAGTTTCCTTAGTGTCACAATGCTCTCCATGTTTCCATGATTCCCCACAATGTCACAATGCTCTCCAGGCTTCCATTAGGCCCTGCTTTGCCACAATGGTCCCCTTGTTTCCATGAGGCCCCGCTGTGTCACAATGGACCTATGGTTCCGTGATGTTGCGTGGTGTCACCGTGCTCTTCTTGAATCCGCCGTGTAACCATGGACCATTGGTTCCATGCAGCCGTGTCACAATGGGCTCCTTGATTCCATGATTCCCCACGGTGTCACAATGGAGCCTTGTTTCTAGGAGGTTCTGTACTGTCACAATTGCCTCCTTGATGCCATCAGCCCCTGCAGTGTCACAATGGCTCCTTGGTTCCATGAGGAACACAAGAGCTTGGCATAAGCATTGAGCAACAGCTGCTGAACACACCTGGCAACATCTGCTTGCATCAAAAGAGGGCTTCAAGCTGACAATGGCACCAGCAGCTTCCATCTGCAACAGACACCCAGGAAAGGACAGGCTGTGCCGGTTTGGACAAATTTGGAGGAAAATATCCTCTGATAGAAGGCAGGTTACACCCAGCCCTCCCCCACCAGGTTTTTGGAAAAAAGAACTTTCCTGGGAAGAAAGTGAAAGAGATAAAACCTATTTTTTTAACAAACACACAGGAAAAGGATAACAATGCTAAATATTAAAACCTCTCGCTGTGCAGAGAAAGCTGGGATAATTTGAGAGTCCTTCTGTGTTTCGGTGGGGTCTCCTGAAACATCCATAGACAGCGAGGCCCGTGCAAAGAAACAGGGAGCGATTCTTGAGAGAAGTTGCAGAGCTCTTTCTTCTCCAGCCACATGGGCGGGGCACTGCCAAAGAACTGAGCAATCACGGCACAACCAGGGCCCTCCTCACACAGGGCAACACAAAATAAGCAGTGCTGAACAGGATTAGGGCACATGTGAGCAGGGAGCAGGGAGACCCCCCGTGCCCAGGCAATGCCTCTACCCCAGGGTCCCCTCTCCCATGACCGCATGGCAGGAGGGAGGAACCCCAACACTTCCGTAGGTGTAGTCTCTCTCCTCCTCCTTGCAGCTGGCTCATGGGCCCACATTCAGGGCCCCCACCTCGGGAGAAAATTCTCCCAATGTGCTCTGATGTTGAAAGAGTCAAGAAGAGAAGAAGGGAAAAAAAACCCCCGAAGTCCCAGGAAAACAAAGTTCAACTCTCCATCTCCCCCCAGAGAAAAGGAGCTGAAAACTGGCTAAAAAGAAACCAAGTTGCTTCCCTCTGCTCTTGCTGCAAGCAGGATGCAGAGGAGTGTGTATGTGTGTCCTTGAACAAACGCTCTGAGAAGTTTGTCCGGTTTTTTTTCCTCTCCCCCCTCTCAGGCTCAGTTGAAAGGCACAGAAATGCACAAAGTTCACTTCTGGGCATAGAGCAGCAATAGGGGGATACACATGATAAAGTCACCCCAAGACACAGGGACAGAGAATTCAGTGGAAAGACTCCGAGAATTCTGCTCCCAGAGATCATTCCTGCTCACACTGACCCTTGTAGAAAGGGGACATCGTTCCCGGCAGCCTGTACTGAGCATGTGGCTCCTGAGTGGGGTTTGTTGTTTAGGAAACCTGCTCCGGCTTTTCCATTCTTTCCTTGCAAACAGGAAAACTTCTCCTGGGGCTGTGTGCAGGCAGAGCCCTGAGGAGAGCAGGTGGCACATGGTGCGCTGGGCTGGGACAGCCAGCTGCAGAGCTCAAGGGAAGAAGCCCAAAGTGTCACAATGGCTCCTTGCCTTCACATGCAACACCTGGGTCACAATGGTCTCCTTGATTCCATGAGGCCCCACTGTGTCACAATGGCTCCTTGGTTCCATCAGGTTCCGCAGTGTCACCATGGTCTCCTTTGATCCGCACTGTCATCATGGACAATTGGTTCCATGAGGCCCCGCAGTGTCACAATGGTCCCTTGGTTGCATAGCTTTTACGTTGTAACAATGGACTCCTTGCTTCTATGAGCTAGCCTGCTTTTTGCAGAGGTGTCTTTGGTTCCAACAAGGCCCCACTGTGTCTCAGTGCACCCTGGCTTCCATGTGGATCTGGAGTATCACAAAGGCTCCTTGGTTCCACCAGGTCCTGCTGTGTCACAATGGGTCCTGTGGTCCCTGAGGCCCTCCAAAGTCATCATGGAGGCTTGCTTCCATGAGGTTCCATTATGTGCCAGTGGTCATCTTGGTTCCAGGAGTTTCCTTAGTGTCACAATGCTCTCCATGTTTCCATGATTCCCCACAATGTCACAATGCTCTCCAGGCTTCCATTAGGCCCTGCTTTGCCACAATGGTCCCCTTGTTTCCATGCGGCCTTGCTGTGTCACAATGGACGTACGGTTCCATGATGTTGCGTGGTGTCACCGTGCTCTTCTTGAATCCGCCGTGTAACCATGGACCATTGGTTCCATGCAGCCGTGTCACAATGGGCTCCTTGATTCCATGATTCCCCACGGTGTCACAATGGAGCCTTGTTTCTAGGAGGTTCTGTACTGTCACAATTGCCTCCTTGATGCCATCAGCCCCTGCAGTGTCACAATGGCTCCTTGGTTCCATGAGGAACACAAGAGCTTGGCATAAGCATTGAGCAACAGCTGCTGAACACACCTGGCAACATCTGCTTGCATCAAAAGAGGGCTTCAAGCTGAGAATGGCACCAGCAGCTTCCATCTGCAACAGAGACCCAGGGAAAGGACAGGCTGTGCCGGTTTGGACAAATGTGGAGGAAAATATCCTCTGATAGAAGGCAGGTTACACCCAGCCCTCCCCCACCAGGTTTTTGGAAAAAAGAACTTTCCTGGGAAGAAAGTGAAAGAGATAAAACCTATTTTTTTAACAAACACACAGGAAAAGGATAACAATGCTAAATATTAAAACCTCTCGCTGTGCAGAGAAAGCTGGGATAATTTGAGAGTCCTTCTGTGTTTCGGTGGGGTCTCCTGAAACATCCATAGACAGCGAGGCCCGTGCAAAGAAACAGGGAGCGATTCTTGAGAGAAGTTGCAGAGCTCTTTCTTCTCCAGCCACATGGGCGGGGCACTGCCAAAGAACTGAGCAATCACAGCACAACCCGGGCCCTCCTGGCACAGGGCAACACAAAATAAGCAGTGCTGAACAGGGTTAGGGCACATGTGAGCAGGGAGCAGGGAGACCCCGTGCCCAGGCCATGCCTCTACCCCAGGGTCCCCTCTCCCATGACCTCATGGCAGGGGGGAGGAACCCCAACACTTCCGTAGGTGCAGTCTCTCTCCTCCTCCTTGCAGCTGGCTCATGGGCCCACATTCAGGGCCCCCACCTCGGGAGAAAATTCTCCCAATGTGCTCTGATGTTGAAAGAGTCAAGAAGAGAAGAAGGGAAAAAAAACCCCCGAAGTCCCAGGAAAACAAAGTTCAACTCTCCATCTCCCCCCAGAGAAAAGGAGCTGAAAACTGGCTAAAAAGAAACAAAGTTGCTTCCCTCTGCTCTTGCTGCAAGCAGGATGCAGAGGAGTGTGTATGTGTGTCCTTGAACAAACGCTCTGAGAAGTTTGTCCGGTTTTTTTTCCTCTCCCCCCTCTCAGGCTCAGTTGAAAGGCACAGAAATGCACAAAGTTCACTTCTGGGCATAGAGCAGCAATAGGGGATACACATGATAAAGTCACCCCAAGACACAGGGAGAGAGAATTCAGTGGAAAGACTCCGAGAATTCTGCTCCCAGAGATCATTCCTGCTCACACTGACCCTTGTAGAAAGGGGACATCGTTCCAGGCAGCCTGTACTGAGCATGTGGCTCCTGAGTGGGGTTTGTTGTTTAGGAAACCTGCTCCGGCTTTTCCATTCTTTCCTTGCAAACAGGAAAACTTCTCCTGGGGCTGTGTGCAGGCAGAGCCCTGAGGAGAGCAGGTGGCACATGGTGCGCTGGGCTGGGACAGCCAGCTGCAGAGCTCAAGGGAAGAAGCCCAAAGTGTCACAATGGCTCCTTGCCTTCCCATGCAACACCTGGGTCACAATGGTCTCCTTGATTCCATGAGGCCCCACTGTGTCACAATGGCTCCTTGGTTCCATCAGGTTCCGCAGTGTCACCATGGTCTCCTTTGATCCGCACTGTCATCATGGACAATTGGTTCCATGAGGCCCCGCAGTGTCACAATGGTCCCTTGGTTGCATAGCTTTTACGTTGTAACAATGGACTCCTTGCTTCTATGAGCTAGCCTGCTTTTTGCAGAGGTGTCTTTGGTTCCAACAAGGCCCCACTGTGTCTCAGTGCACTCTGGCTTCCATGTGGATCTGGAGTATCACAAAGGCTCCTTGGTTCCACCAGGTCCTGCTGTGTCACAATGGGTCCTGTGGTCCCTGAGGCCCTCCAAAGTCATCATGGATGCTTGCTTCCATGAGGTTCCATTATGTGCCAGTGGTCATCTTGGTTCCAGGAGTTTCCTTAGTGTCACAATGCTCTCCATGTTTCCATGATTCCCCACAATGTCACAATGCTCTCCAGGCTTCCATTAGGCCCTGCTTTGCCACAATGGTCCCCTTGTTTCCATGCGGCCTTGCTGTGTCACAATGGACGTACGGTTCCATGATGTTGCGTGGTGTCACCGTGCTCTTCTTGAATCCGCCGTGTAACCATGGACCATTGGTTCCATGCAGCCGTGTCACAATGGGCTCCTTGATTCCATGATTCCCCACGGTGTCACAATGGAGCCTTGTTTCTAGGAGGTTCTGTACTGTCACAATTGCCTCCTTGATGCCATCAGCCCCTGCAGTGTCACAATGGCTCCTTGGTTCCATGAGGAACACAAGAGCTTGGCATAAGCATTGAGCAACAGCTGCTGAACACACCTGGCAACATCTGCTTGCATCAAAAGAGGGCTTCAAGCTGAGAATGGCACCAGCAGCTTCCATCTGCAACAGAGACCCAGGGAAAGGACAGGCTGTGCCGGTTTGGACAAATGTGGAGGAAAATATCCTCTGATAGAAGGCAGGTTACACCCAGCCCTCCCCCACCAGCTTCGGGAAAAAAGAATTTTCCTGGGAAGAAAGTGAAAGAGATAAAAACTACTTTTTTAACAAACACACAGGAAAAGGATAACAATGCTAAATATTAAAACCTCTCGCTGTGCAGAGAAAGCTGGGATAATTTGAGAGTCCTTCCGTGTTTCGGTGGGGTCTCCTGAAACATCCATAGACAGCGAGGCCCGTGCAAAGAAACAGGGAGCGATTCTTGAGAGAAGTTTCAGAGCTCTTTCTTCTCCAGCCACATGGGCGGGGCACTGCCAAAGAACTGAGCAATCACGGCACAACCAGGGCCCTCCTGGCACAGGGCAACACAAAATAAGCAGTGCTGAACAGGATTAGGGCACATGTGAGCAGGGAGCAGGGAGACCCCGTGCCCAGGCCATGCCTCTACCCCAGGGTCCCCTCTCCCATGACCTCATGGCAGGGGGGAGGAACCCCAACACTTCCGGAGGTGCAGTCTCTCTCCTCCTCCTTGCAGCTGGCTCATGGGCCCACATTCAGGGCCCCCACCTCGGGAGAAAATTCTCCCAATGTGCTCTGATGTTGAAAGAGTCAAGAAGAGAAGAAGGGAAAAAAAACCCCCGAAGTCCCAGGAAAACAAAGTTCAACTCTCCATCTCCCTCCAGAGAAAAGGAGCTGAAAACTGGCTAAAAAGAAACAAAGTTGCTTCCTCTGCTCTTGCTGCAAGCAGGATGCAGAGGAGTGTGTATGTGTGTCCTTGAACAAACGCTCTGAGAAGTTTGTCTGGCTTTTTTTTCCTCTCCCCCCTCTCAGGCTCAGTTGAAAGGCACAGAAATGCACAAAGTTCACTTCTGGGCATAGAGCAGCAATAGGGGGATACACATGATAAAGTCACCCCAAGACACAGGGACAGAGAATTCAGTGGAAAGACTCCGAGAATTCTGCTCCCAGAGATCATTCATTCCTGCTCACACTGACCCTTGTAGAAAGGGGACATCGTTCCCGGCAGCCTGTACTGAGCATGTGGCTCCTGAGTGGGGTTTGTTGTTTAGGAAACCTGCTCCGGCTTTTCCATTCTTTCCTTGCAAACAGGAAAACTTCTCCTGGGGCTGTGTGCAGGCAGAGCCCTGAGGAGAGCAGGTGGCACATGGTGCGCTGGGCTGGGACAGCCAGCTGCAGAGCTCAAGGGAAGAAGCCCAAAGTGTCACAATGGCTCCTTGCCTTCCCATGCAACACCTGGGTCACAATGGTCTCCTTGATTCCATGAGGCCCCACTGTGTCACAATGGCTCCTTGGTTCCATCAGGTTCCGCAGTGTCACCATGGTCTCTTTTGATCCGCACTGTCATCATGGACAATTGGTTCCATGAGGCCCCGCAGTGTCACAATGGTCCCTTGCTTCCATAGGTTTGATGTTGTAACAAAGGACTCCTTGCTTCTATGAGCTAGCCTGCTTTTTGCAGAGGTGTCTTTGGTTCCAACAAGGCCCCGCTGTGTCTCAGTGCACCCTGGCTTCCATGTGGATGTGGAGTATCACAAAGGCTCCTTGGTTCCACCAGGTCCTGCTGTGTCACAATGGGTCCTGTGGTCCCTGAGGCCCTCCAAAGTCATCATGGATGCTTGCTTCCATGAGGTTCCATTATGTGCCAGTGGTCATCTTGGTTCCAGGAGTTTCCTTAGTGTCACAATGCTCTCCATGTTTCCATGATTCCCCACAATGTCACAATGCTCTCCAGGCTTCCATTAGGCCCTGCTTTGCCACAATGGTCCCCTTGTTTCCATGAGGCCCCGCTGTGTCACAATGGACCTATGGTTCCGTGATGTTGCGTGGTGTCACCGTGCTCTTCTTGAATCCGCCGTGTAACCATGGACCATTGGTTCCATGCAGCCGTGTCACAATGGGCTCCTTGATTCCATGATTCCCCACGGTGTCACAATGGAGCCTTGTTTCTAGGAGGTTCTGTACTGTCACAATTGCCTCCTTGATGCCATCAGCCCCTGCAGTGTCACAATGGCTCCTTGGTTCCATGAGGAACACAAGAGCTTGGCATAAGCATTGAGCAACAGCTGCTGAACACACCTGGCAACATCTGCTTGCATCAAAAGAGGGCTTCAAGCTGACAATGGCACCAGCAGCTTCCATCTGCAACAGAGACCCAGGAAAGGACAGGCTGTGCCGGTTTGGACAAATTTGGAGGAAAATATCCTCTGATAGAAGGCAGGTTACACCCAGCCCTCCCCCACCAGGTTTTTGGAAAAAAGAACTTTCCTGGGAAGAAAGTGAAAGAGATAAAACCTATTTTTTTAACAAACACACAGGAAAAGGATAACAATGCTAAATATTAAAACCTCTCGCTGTGCAGAGAAAGCTGGGATAATTTGAGAGTCCTTCTGTGTTTCGGTGGGGTCTCCTGAAACATCCATAGACAGCGAGGCCCGTGCAAAGAAACAGGGAGCGATTCTTGAGAGAAGTTGCAGAGCTCTTTCTTCTCCAGCCACATGGGCGGGGCACTGCCAAAGAACTGAGCAATCACGGCACAACCAGGGCCCTCCTCACACAGGGCAACACAAAATAAGCAGTGCTGAACAGGATTAGGGCACATGTGAGCAGGGAGCAGGGAGACCCCCCGTGCCCAGGCAATGCCTCTACCCCAGGGTCCCCTCTCCCATGACCGCATGGCAGGAGGGAGGAACCCCAACACTTCCGTAGGTGTAGTCTCTCTCCTCCTCCTTGCAGCTGGCTCATGGGCCCACATTCAGGGCCCCCACCTCGGGAGAAAATTCTCCCAATGTGCTCTGATGTTGAAAGAGTCAAGAAGAGAAGAAGGGAAAAAAAACCCCCGAAGTCCCAGGAAAACAAAGTTCAACTCTCCATCTCCCCCCAGAGAAAAGGAGCTGAAAACTGGCTAAAAAGAAACAAAGTTGCTTCCCTCTGCTCTTGCTGCAAGCAGGATGCAGAGGAGTGTGTATGTGTGTCCTTGAACAAACGCTCTGAGAAGTTTGTCCGGTTTTTTTTCCTCTCCCCCCTCTCAGGCTCAGTTGAAAGGCACAGAAATGCACAAAGTTCACTTCTGGGCATAGAGCAGCAATAGGGGGATACACATGATAAAGTCACCCCAAGACACAGGGACAGAGAATTCAGTGGAAAGACTCCGAGAATTCTGCTCCCAGAGATCATTCCTGCTCACACTGACCCTTGTAGAAAGGGGACATCGTTCCCGGCAGCCTGTACTGAGCATGTGGCTCCTGAGTGGGGTTTGTTGTTTAGGAAACCTGCTCCGGCTTTTCCATTCTTTCCTTGCAAACAGGAAAACTTCTCCTGGGGCTGTGTGCAGGCAGAGCCCTGAGGAGAGCAGGTGGCACATGGTGCGCTGGGCTGGGACAGCCAGCTGCAGAGCTCAAGGGAAGAAGCCCAAAGTGTCACAATGGCTCCTTGCCTTCACATGCAACACCTGGGTCACAATGGTCTCCTTGATTCCATGAGGCCCCACTGTGTCACAATGGCTCCTTGGTTCCATCAGGTTCCGCAGTGTCACCATGGTCTCCTTTGATCCGCACTGTCATCATGGACAATTGGTTCCATGAGGCCCCGCAGTGTCACAATGGTCCCTTGGTTGCATAGCTTTTACGTTGTAACAATGGACTCCTTGCTTCTATGAGCTAGCCTGCTTTTTGCAGAGGTGTCTTTGGTTCCAACAAGGCCCCACTGTGTCTCAGTGCACCCTGGCTTCCATGTGGATCTGGAGTATCACAAAGGCTCCTTGGTTCCACCAGGTCCTGCTGTGTCACAATGGGTCCTGTGGTCCCTGAGGCCCTCCAAAGTCATCATGGAGGCTTGCTTCCATGAGGTTCCATTATGTGCCAGTGGTCATCTTGGTTCCAGGAGTTTCCTTAGTGTCACAATGCTCTCCATGTTTCCATGATTCCCCACAATGTCACAATGCTCTCCAGGCTTCCATTAGGCCCTGCTTTGCCACAATGGTCCCCTTGTTTCCATGCAGCCTTGCTGTGTCACAATGGACGTACGGTTCCATGATGTTGCGTGGTGTCACCGTGCTCTTCTTGAATCCGCCGTGTAACCATGGACCATTGGTTCCATGCAGCCGTGTCACAATGGGCTCCTTGATTCCATGATTCCCCACGGTGTCACAATGGAGCCTTGTTTCTAGGAGGTTCTGTACTGTCACAATTGCCTCCTTGATGCCATCAGCCCCTGCAGTGTCACAATGGCTCCTTGGTTCCATGAGGAACACAAGAGCTTGGCATAAGCATTGAGCAACAGCTGCTGAACACACCTGGCAACATCTGCTTGCATCAAAAGAGGGCTTCAAGCTGAGAATGGCACCAGCAGCTTCCATCTGCAACAGAGACCCAGGGAAAGGACAGGCTGTGCCGGTTTGGACAAATGTGGAGGAAAATATCCTCTGATAGAAGGCAGGTTACACCCAGCCCTCCCCCACCAGGTTTTTGGAAAAAAGAACTTTCCTGGGAAGAAAGTGAAAGAGATAAAACCTATTTTTTTAACAAACACACAGGAAAAGGATAACAATGCTAAATATTAAAACCTCTCGCTGTGCAGAGAAAGCTGGGATAATTTGAGAGTCCTTCTGTGTTTCGGTGGGGTCTCCTGAAACATCCATAGACAGCGAGGCCCGTGCAAAGAAACAGGGAGCGATTCTTGAGAGAAGTTGCAGAGCTCTTTCTTCTCCAGCCACATGGGCGGGGCACTGCCAAAGAACTGAGCAATCACAGCACAACCAGGGCCCTCCTCGCACAGGGCAACACAAAATAAGCAGTGCTGAACAGGGTTAGGGCACATGTGAGCAGGGAGCAGGGAGACCCCGTGCCCAGGCCATGCCTCTACCCCAGGGTCCCCTCTCCCATGACCTCATGGCAGGGGGGAGGAACCCCAACACTTCCGTAGGTGCAGTCTCTCTCCTCCTCCTTGCAGCTGGCTCATGGGCCCACATTCAGGGCCCCCACCTCGGGAGAAAATTCTCCCAATGTGCTCTGATGTTGAAAGAGTCAAGAAGAGAAGAAGGGAAAAAAAACCCCCGAAGTCCCAGGAAAACAAAGTTCAACTCTCCATCTCCCCCCAGAGAAAAGGAGCTGAAAACTGGCTAAAAAGAAACAAAGTTGCTTCCCTCTGCTCTTGCTGCAAGCAGGATGCAGAGGAGTGTGTATGTGTGTCCTTGAACAAACGCTCTGAGAAGTTTGTCCGGTTTTTTTTCCTCTCCCCCCTCTCAGGCTCAGTTGAAAGGCACAGAAATGCACAAAGTTCACTTCTGGGCATAGAGCAGCAATAGGGGATACACATGATAAAGTCACCCCAAGACACAGGGACAGAGAATTCAGTGGAAAGACTCCGAGAATTCTGCTCCCAGAGATCATTCCTGCTCACACTGACCCTTGTAGAAAGGGGACATCGTTCCAGGCAGCCTGTACTGAGCATGTGGCTCCTGAGTGGGGTTTGTTGTTTAGGAAACCTGCTCCGGCTTTTCCATTCTTTCCTTGCAAACAGGAAAACTTCTCCTGGGGCTGTGTGCAGGCAGAGCCCTGAGGAGAGCAGGTGGCACATGGTGCGCTGGGCTGGGACAGCCAGCTGCAGAGCTCAAGGGAAGAAGCCCAAAGTGTCACAATGGCTCCTTGCCTTCCCATGCAACACCTGGGTCACAATGGTCTCCTTGATTCCATGAGGCCCCACTGTGTCACAATGGCTCCTTGGTTCCATCAGGTTCCGCAGTGTCACCATGGTCTCCTTTGATCCGCACTGTCATCATGGACAATTGGTTCCATGAGGCCCCGCAGTGTCACAATGGTCCCTTGGTTGCATAGCTTTTACGTTGTAACAATGGACTCCTTGCTTCTATGAGCTAGCCTGCTTTTTGCAGAGGTGTCTTTGGTTCCAACAAGGCCCCACTGTGTCTCAGTGCACCCTGGCTTCCATGTGGATCTGGAGTATCACAAAGGCTCCTTGGTTCCACCAGGTCCTGCTGTGTCACAATGGGTCCTGTGGTCCCTGAGGCCCTCCAAAGTCATCATGGATGCTTGCTTCCATGAGGTTCCATTATGTGCCAGTGGTCATCTTGGTTCCAGGAGTTTCCTTAGTGTCACAATGCTCTCCATGTTTCCATGATTCCCCACAATGTCACAATGCTCTCCAGGCTTCCATTAGGCCCTGCTTTGCCACAATGGTCCCCTTGTTTCCATGCGGCCTTGCTGTGTCACAATGGACGTACGGTTCCATGATGTTGCGTGGTGTCACCGTGCTCTTCTTGAATCCGCCGTGTAACCATGGACCATTGGTTCCATGCAGCCGTGTCACAATGGGCTCCTTGATTCCATGATTCCCCACGGTGTCACAATGGAGCCTTGTTTCTAGGAGGTTCTGTACTGTCACAATTGCCTCCTTGATGCCATCAGCCCCTGCAGTGTCACAATGGCTCCTTGGTTCCATGAGGAACACAAGAGCTTGGCATAAGCATTGAGCAACAGCTGCTGAACACACCTGGCAACATCTGCTTGCATCAAAAGAGGGCTTCAAGCTGACAATGGCACCAGCAGCTTCCATCTGCAACAGACACCCAGGGAAAGGACAGGCTGTGCCGGTTTGGACAAATGTGGAGGAAAATATCCTCTTATAGAAGGCAGGTTACACCCAGCCCTCCCCCACCAGGTTTTTGGAAAAAAGAACTTTCCTGGGAAGAAAGTGAAAGAGATAAAACCTATTTTTTTAACAAACACACAGGAAAAGGATAACAATGCTAAATATTAAAACCTCTCGCTGTGCAGAGAAAGCTGGGATAATTTGAGAGTCCTTCTGTGTTTCGGTGGGGTCTCCTGAAACATCCATAGACAGCGAGGCCCGTGCAAAGAAACAGGGAGCGATTCTTGAGAGAAGTTTCAGAGCTCTTTCTTCTCCAGCCACATGGGCGGGGCACTGCCAAAGAACTGAGCAATCACAGCACAACCAGGGCCCTCCTGGCACAGGGCAACACAAAATAAGCAGTGCTGAACAGGATTAGGGCACATGTGAGCAGGGAGCAGGGAGACCCCGTGCCCAGGCCATGCCTCTACCCCAGGGTCCCCTCTCCCATGACCGCATGGCAGGAGGGAGGAACCCCAACACTTCCGTAGGTGTAGTCTCTCTCCTCCTCCTTGCAGATGGCTCGTGGGCCCACATTCAGGGCCCCCACCTCGGGAGAAAATTCTCCCAATGTGCTCTGATGTTGAAAGAGTCAAGAAGAGAAGAAGGGAAAAAAAACCCCCGAAGTCCCAGGAAAACAAAGTTCAACTCTCCATCTCCCCCCAGAGAAAAGGAGCTGAAAACTGGCTAAAAAGAAACCAAGTTGCTTCCCTCTGCTCTTGCTGCAAGCAGGATGCAGAGGAGTGTGTATGTGTGTCCTTGAACAAACGCTCTGAGAAGTTTGTCCGGTTTTTTTTCCTCTCCCCCCTCTCAGGCTCAGTTGAAAGGCACAGAAATGCACAAAGTTCACTTCTGGGCATAGAGCAGCAATAGGGGATACACATGATAAAGTCACCCCAAGACACAGGGAGAGAGAATTCAGTGGAAAGACTCCGAGAATTCTGCTCCCAGAGATCATTCCTGCTCACACTGACCCTTGTAGAATGGGGACATCGTTCCAGGCAGCCTGTACTGAGCATGTGGCTCCTGAGTGGGGTTTGTTGTTTAGGAAACCTGCTCCGGCTTTTCCATTCTTTCCTTGCAAACAGGAAAACTTCTCCTGGGGCTGTGTGCAGGCAGAGCCCTGAGGAGAGCAGGTGGCACATGGTGCGCTGGGCTGGGACAGCCAGCTGCAGAGCTCAAGGGAAGAAGCCCAAAGTGTCACAATGGCTCCTTGCCTTCCCATGCAACACCTGGGTCACAATGGTCTCCTTGATTCCATGAGGCCCCACTGTGTCACAATGGCTCCTTGGTTCCATCAGGTTCCGCAGTGTCACCATGGTCTCCTTTGATCCGCACTGTCATCATGGACAATTGGTTCCATGAGGCCCCGCAGTGTAACAATGGTCCCTTGGTTGCATAGCTTTTACGTTGTAACAATGGACTCCTTGCTTCTATGAGCTAGCCTGCTTTTTGCAGAGGTGTCTTTGGTTCCAACAAGGCCCCACTGTGTCTCAGTGCACCCTGGCTTCCATGTGGATCTGGAGTATCACAAAGGCTCCTTGGTTCCACCAGGTCCTGCTGTGTCACAATGGGTCCTGTGGTCCCTGAGGCCCTCCAAAGTCATCATGGAGGCTTGCTTCCATGAGGTTCCATTATGTGCCAGTGGTCATCTTGGTTCCAGGAGTTTCCTTAGTGTCACAATGCTCTCCATGTTTCCATGATTCCCCACAATGTCACAATGCTCTCCAGGCTTCCATTAGGCCCTGCTTTGCCACAATGGTCCCCTTGTTTCCATGCGGCCTTGCTGTGTCACAATGGACGTACGGTTCCATGATGTTGCGTGGTGTCACCGTGCTCTTCTTGAATCCGCCGTGTAACCATGGACCATTGGTTCCATGCAGCCGTGTCACAATGGGCTCCTTGATTCCATGATTCCCCACGGTGTCACAATGGAGCCTTGTTTCTAGGAGGTTCTGTACTGTCACAATTGCCTCCTTGATGCCATCAGCCCCTGCAGTGTCACAATGGCTCCTTGGTTCCATGAGGAACACAAGAGCTTGGCATAAGCATTGAGCAACAGCTGCTGAACACACCTGGCAACATCTGCTTGCATCAAAAGAGGGCTTCAAGCTGACAATGGCACCAGCAGCTTCCATCTGCAACAGACACCCAGGGAAAGGACAGGCTGTGCCGGTTTGGACAAATGTGGAGGAAAATATCCTCTGATAGAAGGCAGGTTACACCCAGCCCTCCCCCACCAGCTTCGGGAAAAAAGAATTTTCCTGGGAAGAAAGTGAAAGAGATAAAAACTACTTTTTTAACAAACACACAGGAAAAGGATAACAATGCTAAATATTAAAACCTCTCGCTGTGCAGAGAAAGCTGGGATAATTTGAGAGTCCTTCCGTGTTTCGGTGGGGTCTCCTGAAACATCCATAGACAGCGAGGCCCGTGCAAAGAAACAGGGAGCGATTCTTGAGAGAAGTTTCAGAGCTCTTTCTTCTCCAGCCACATGGGCGGGGCACTGCCAAAGAACTGAGCAATCACGGCACAACCAGGGCCCTCCTGGCACAGGGCAACACAAAATAAGCAGTGCTGAACAGGATTAGGGCACATGTGAGCAGGGAGCAGGGAGACCCCGTGCCCAGGCCATGCCTCTACCCCAGGGTCCCCTCTCCCATGACCTCATGGCAGGGGGGAGGAACCCCAACACTTCCGTAGGTGCAGTCTCTCTCCTCCTCCTTGCAGCTGGCTCATGGGCCCACATTCAGGGCCCCCACCTCGGGAGAAAATTCTCCCAATGTGCTCTGATGTTGAAAGAGTCAAGAAGAGAAGAAGGGAAAAAAAACCCCCGAAGTCCCAGGAAAACAAAGTTCAACTCTCCATCTCCCTCCAGAGAAAAGGAGCTGAAAACTGGCTAAAAAGAAACAAAGTTGCTTCCTCTGCTCTTGCTGCAAGCAGGATGCAGAGGAGTGTGTATGTGTGTCCTTGAACAAACGCTCTGAGAAGTTTGTCTGGCTTTTTTTTCCTCTCCCCCCTCTCAGGCTCAGTTGAAAGGCACAGAAATGCACAAAGTTCACTTCTGGGCATAGAGCAGCAATAGGGGGATACACATGATAAAGTCACCCCAAGACACAGGGACAGAGAATTCAGTGGAAAGACTCCGAGAATTCTGCTCCCAGAGATCATTCATTCCTGCTCACACTGACCCTTGTAGAAAGGGGACATCGTTCCCGGCAGCCTGTACTGAGCATGTGGCTCCTGAGTGGGGTTTGTTGTTTAGGAAACCTGCTCCGGCTTTTCCATTCTTTCCTTGCAAACAGGAAAACTTCTCCTGGGGCTGTGTGCAGGCAGAGCCCTGAGGAGAGCAGGTGGCACATGGTGCGCTGGGCTGGGACAGCCAGCTGCAGAGCTCAAGGGAAGAAGCCCAAAGTGTCACAATGGCTCCTTGCCTTCCCATGCAACACCTGGGTCACAATGGTCTCCTTGATTCCATGAGGCCCCACTGTGTCACAATGGCTCCTTGGTTCCATCAGGTTCCGCAGTGTCACCATGGTCTCTTTTGATCCGCACTGTCATCATGGACAATTGGTTCCATGAGGCCCCGCAGTGTCACAATGGTCCCTTGCTTCCATAGGTTTGATGTTGTAACAAAGGACTCCTTGCTTCTATGAGCTAGCCTGCTTTTTGCAGAGGTGTCTTTGGTTCCAACAAGGCCCCGCTGTGTCTCAGTGCACCCTGGCTTCCATGTGGATGTGGAGTATCACAAAGGCTCCTTGGTTCCACCAGGTCCTGCTGTGTCACAATGGGTCCTGTGGTCCCTGAGGCCCTCCAAAGTCATCATGGATGCTTGCTTCCATGAGGTTCCATTATGTGCCAGTGGTCATCTTGGTTCCAGGAGTTTCCTTAGTGTCACAATGCTCTCCATGTTTCCATGATTCCCCACAATGTCACAATGCTCTCCAGGCTTCCATTAGGCCCTGCTTTGCCACAATGGTCCCCTTGTTTCCATGCGGCCTTGCTGTGTCACAATGGACGTACGGTTCCATGATGTTGCGTGGTGTCACCGTGCTCTTCTTGAATCCGCCGTGTAACCATGGACCATTGGTTCCATGCAGCCGTGTCACAATGGGCTCCTTGATTCCATGATTCCCCACGGTGTCACAATGGAGCCTTGTTTCTAGGAGGTTCTGTACTGTCACAATTGCCTCCTTGATGCCATCAGCCCCTGCAGTGTCACAATGGCTCCTTGGTTCCATGAGGAACACAAGAGCTTGGCATAAGCATTGAGCAACAGCTGCTGAACACACCTGGCAACATCTGCTTGCATCAAAAGAGGGCTTCAAGCTGACAATGGCACCAGCAGCTTCCATCTGCAACAGACACCCAGGGAAAGGACAGGCTGTGCCGGTTTGGACAAATGTGGAGGAAAATATCCTCTGATAGAAGGCAGGTTACACCCAGCCCTCCCCCACCAGGTTTTTGGAAAAAAGAACTTTCCTGGGAAGAAAGTGAAAGAGATAAAACCTATTTTTTTAACAAACACACAGGAAAAGGATAACAATGCTAAATATTAAAACCTCTCGCTGTGCAGAGAAAGCTGGGATAATTTGAGAGGCCTTCTGTGTTTCGGTGGGGTCTCCTGAAACATCCATAGACAGCGAGGCCCGTGCAAAGAAACAGGGAGCGATTCTTGAGAGAAGTTGCAGAGCTCTTTCTTCTCCAGCCACATGGGCGGGGCACTGCCAAAGAACTGAGCAATCACAGCACAACCAGGGCCCTCCTGGCACAGGGCAACACAAAATAAGCAGTGCTGAACAGGATTAGGGCACATGTGAGCAGGGAGCAGGGAGACCCCGTGCCCAGGCCATGCCTCTACCCCAGGGTCCCCTCTCCCATGACCGCATGGCAGGAGGGAGGAACCCCAACACTTCCGTAGGTGTAGTCTCTCTCCTCCTCCTTGCAGATGGCTCGTGGGCCCACATTCAGGGCCCCCACCTCGGGAGAAAATTCTCCCAATGTGCTCTGATGTTGAAAGAGTCAAGAAGAGAAGAAGGGAAAAAAAACCCCCGAAGTCCCAGGAAAACAAAGTTCAACTCTCCATCTCCCCCCAGAGAAAAGGAGCTGAAAACTGGCTAAAAAGAAACAAAGTTGCTTCCCTCTGCTCTTGCTGCAAGCAGGATGCAGAGGAGTGTGTATGTGTGTCCTTGAACAAACGCTCTGAGAAGTTTGTCCGGTTTTTTTTCCTCTCCCCCCTCTCAGGCTCAGTTGAAAGGCACAGAAATGCACAAAGTTCACTTCTGGGCATAGAGCAGCAATAGGGGATACACATGATAAAGTCACCCCAAGACACAGGGAGAGAGAATTCAGTGGAAAGACTCCGAGAATTCTGCTCCCAGAGATCATTCCTGCTCACACTGACCCTTGTAGAAAGGGGACATCGTTCCAGGCAGCCTGTACTGAGCATGTGGCTCCTGAGTGGGGTTTGTTGTTTAGGAAACCTGCTCCGGCTTTTCCATTCTTTCCTTGCAAACAGGAAAACTTCTCCTGGGGCTGTGTGCAGGCAGAGCCCTGAGGAGAGCAGGTGGCACATGGTGCGCTGGGCTGGGACAGCCAGCTGCAGAGCTCAAGGGAAGAAGCCCAAAGTGTCACAATGGCTCCTTGCCTTCCCATGCAACACCTGGGTCACAATGGTCTCCTTGATTCCATGAGGCCCCACTGTGTCACAATGGCTCCTTGGTTCCATCAGGTTCCGCAGTGTCACCATGGTCTCCTTTGATCCGCACTGTCATCATGGACAATTGGTTCCATGAGGCCCCGCAGTGTCACAATGGTCCCTTGGTTGCATAGCTTTTACGTTGTAACAATGGACTCCTTGCTTCTATGAGCTAGCCTGCTTTTTGCAGAGGTGTCTTTGGTTCCAACAAGGCCCCACTGTGTCTCAGTGCACCCTGGCTTCCATGTGGATCTGGAGTATCACAAAGGCTCCTTGGTTCCACCAGGTCCTGCTGTGTCACAATGGGTCCTGTGGTCCCTGAGGCCCTCCAAAGTCATCATGGAGGCTTGCTTCCATGAGGTTCCATTATGTGCCAGTGGTCATCTTGGTTCCAGGAGTTTCCTTAGTGTCACAATGCTCTCCATGTTTCCATGATTCCCCACAATGTCACAATGCTCTCCAGGCTTCCATTAGGCCCTGCTTTGCCACAATGGTCCCCTTGTTTCCATGCGGCCTTGCTGTGTCACAATGGACGTACGGTTCCATGATGTTGCGTGGTGTCACCGTGCTCTTCTTGAATCCGCCGTGTAACCATGGACCATTGGTTCCATGCAGCCGTGTCACAATGGGCTCCTTGATTCCATGATTCCCCACGGTGTCACAATGGAGCCTTGTTTCTAGGAGGTTCTGTACTGTCACAATTGCCTCCTTGATGCCATCAGCCCCTGCAGTGTCACAATGGCTCCTTGGTTCCATGAGGAACACAAGAGCTTGGCATAAGCATTGAGCAACAGCTGCTGAACACACCTGGCAACATCTGCTTGCATCAAAAGAGGGCTTCAAGCTGACAATGGCACCAGCAGCTTCCATCTGCAACAGACACCCAGGGAAAGGACAGGCTGTGCCGGTTTGGACAAATGTGGAGGAAAATATCCTCTGATAGAAGGCAGGTTACACCCAGCCCTCCCCCACCAGCTTCGGGAAAAAAGAATTTTCCTGGGAAGAAAGTGAAAGAGATAAAAACTACTTTTTTAACAAACACACAGGAAAAGGATAACAATGCTAAATATTAAAACCTCTCGCTGTGCAGAGAAAGCTGGGATAATTTGAGAGTCCTTCCGTGTTTCGGTGGGGTCTCCTGAAACATCCATAGACAGCGAGGCCCGTGCAAAGAAACAGGGAGCGATTCTTGAGAGAAGTTTCAGAGCTCTTTCTTCTCCAGCCACATGGGCGGGGCACTGCCAAAGAACTGAGCAATCACGGCACAACCAGGGCCCTCCTGGCACAGGGCAACACAAAATAAGCAGTGCTGAACAGGATTAGGGCACATGTGAGCAGGGAGCAGGGAGACCCCGTGCCCAGGCCATGCCTCTACCCCAGGGTCCCCTCTCCCATGACCTCATGGCAGGGGGGAGGAACCCCAACACTTCCGTAGGTGCAGTCTCTCTCCTCCTCCTTGCAGCTGGCTCATGGGCCCACATTCAGGGCCCCCACCTCGGGAGAAAATTCTCCCAATGTGCTCTGATGTTGAAAGAGTCAAGAAGAGAAGAAGGGAAAAAAAACCCCCGAAGTCCCAGGAAAACAAAGTTCAACTCTCCATCTCCCTCCAGAGAAAAGGAGCTGAAAACTGGCTAAAAAGAAACAAAGTTGCTTCCTCTGCTCTTGCTGCAAGCAGGATGCAGAGGAGTGTGTATGTGTGTCCTTGAACAAACGCTCTGAGAAGTTTGTCTGGCTTTTTTTTCCTCTCCCCCCTCTCAGGCTCAGTTGAAAGGCACAGAAATGCACAAAGTTCACTTCTGGGCATAGAGCAGCAATAGGGGGATACACATGATAAAGTCACCCCAAGACACAGGGACAGAGAATTCAGTGGAAAGACTCCGAGAATTCTGCTCCCAGAGATCATTCATTCCTGCTCACACTGACCCTTGTAGAAAGGGGACATCGTTCCCGGCAGCCTGTACTGAGCATGTGGCTCCTGAGTGGGGTTTGTTGTTTAGGAAACCTGCTCCGGCTTTTCCATTCTTTCCTTGCAAACAGGAAAACTTCTCCTGGGGCTGTGTGCAGGCAGAGCCCTGAGGAGAGCAGGTGGCACATGGTGCGCTGGGCTGGGACAGCCAGCTGCAGAGCTCAAGGGAAGAAGCCCAAAGTGTCACAATGGCTCCTTGCCTTCCCATGCAACACCTGGGTCACAATGGTCTCCTTGATTCCATGAGGCCCCACTGTGTCACAATGGCTCCTTGGTTCCATCAGGTTCCGCAGTGTCACCATGGTCTCTTTTGATCCGCACTGTCATCATGGACAATTGGTTCCATGAGGCCCCGCAGTGTCACAATGGTCCCTTGCTTCCATAGGTTTGATGTTGTAACAAAGGACTCCTTGCTTCTATGAGCTAGCCTGCTTTTTGCAGAGGTGTCTTTGGTTCCAACAAGGCCCCACTGTGTCTCAGTGCACCCTGGCTTCCATGTGGATCTGGAGTATCACAAAGGCTCCTTGGTTCCACCAGGTCCTGCTGTGTCACAATGGGTCCTGTGGTCCCTGAGGCCCTCCAAAGTCATCATGGATGCTTGCTTCCATGAGGTTCCATTATGTGCCAGTGGTCATCTTGGTTCCAGGAGTTTCCTTAGTGTCACAATGCTCTCCATGTTTCCATGATTCCCCACAATGTCACAATGCTCTCCAGGCTTCCATTAGGCCCTGCTTTGCCACAATGGTCCCCTTGTTTCCATGCGGCCTTGCTGTGTCACAATGGACGTACGGTTCCATGATGTTGCGTGGTGTCACCGTGCTCTTCTTGAATCCGCCGTGTAACCATGGACCATTGGTTCCATGCAGCCGTGTCACAATGGGCTCCTTGATTCCATGATTCCCCACGGTGTCACAATGGAGCCTTGTTTCTAGGAGGTTCTGTACTGTCACAATTGCCTCCTTGATGCCATCAGCCCCTGCAGTGTCACAATGGCTCCTTGGTTCCATGAGGAACACAATAGCTTGGCATAAGCATTGAGCAACAGCTGCTGAACACACCTGGCAACATCTGCTTGCATCAAAAGAGGGCTTCAAGCTGACAATGGCACCAGCAGCTTCCATCTGCAACAGACACCCAGGGAAAGGACAGGCTGTGCCGGTTTGGACAAATGTGGAGGAAAATATCCTCTTATAGAAGGCAGGTTACACCCAGCCCTCCCCCACCAGGTTTTTGGAAAAAAGAACTTTCCTGGGAAGAAAGTGAAAGAGATTAAACCTATTTTTTTAACAAACACACAGGAAAAGGATAACAATGCTAAATATTAAAAGCTCTCGCTGTGCAGAGAAAGCTGGGATAATTTGAGAGTCCTTCTGTGTTTCGGTGGGGTCTCCTGAAACATCCATAGACAGCGAGGCCCGTGCAAAGAAACAGGGAGCGATTCTTGAGAGAAGTTGCAGAGCTCTTTCTTCTCCAGCCACATGGGCGGGGCACTGCCAAAGAACTGAGCAATCACAGCACAACCAGGGCCCTCCTGGCACAGGGCAACACAAAATAAGCAGTGCTGAACAGGATTAGGGCACATGTGAGCAGGGAGCAGGGAGACCCCGTGCCCAGGCCATGCCTCTACCCCAGGGTACCCTCTCCCATGACCGCATGGCAGGAGGGAGGAACCCCAACACTTCCGTAGGTGTAGTCTCTCTCCTCCTCCTTGCAGATGGCTCGTGGGCCCACATTCAGGGCCCCCACCTCGGGAGAAAATTCTCCCAATGTGCTCTGATGTTGAAAGAGTCAAGAAGAGAAGAAGGGAAAAAAAACCCCCGAAGTCCCAGGAAAACAAAGTTCAACTCTCCATCTCCCCCCAGAGAAAAGGAGCTGAAAACTGGCTAAAAAGAAACAAAGTTGCTTCCCTCTGCTCTTGCTGCAAGCAGGATGCAGAGGAGTGTGTATGTGTGTCCTTGAACAAACGCTCTGAGAAGTTTGTCCGGTTTTTTTTCCTCTCCCCCCTCTCAGGCTCAGTTGAAAGGCACAGAAATGCACAAAGTTCACTTCTGGGCATAGAGCAGCAATAGGGGATACACATGATAAAGTCACCCCAAGACACAGGGAGAGAGAATTCAGTGGAAAGACTCCGAGAATTCTGCTCCCAGAGATCATTCCTGCTCACACTGACCCTTGTAGAAAGGGGACATCGTTCCAGGCAGCCTGTACTGAGCATGTGGCTCCTGAGTGGGGTTTGTTGTTTAGGAAACCTGCTCCGGCTTTTCCATTCTTTCCTTGCAAACAGGAAAACTTCTCCTGGGGCTGTGTGCAGGCAGAGCCCTGAGGAGAGCAGGTGGCACATGGTGCGCTGGGCTGGGACAGCCAGCTGCAGAGCTCAAGGGAAGAAGCCCAAAGTGTCACAATGGCTCCTTGCCTTCCCATGCAACACCTGGGTCACAATGGTCTCCTTGATTCCATGAGGCCCCACTGTGTCACAATGGCTCCTTGGTTCCATCAGGTTCCGCAGTGTCACCATGGTCTCCTTTGATCCGCACTGTCATCATGGACAATTGGTTCCATGAGGCCCCGCAGTGTCACAATGGTCCCTTGGTTGCATAGCTTTTACGTTGTAACAATGGACTCCTTGCTTCTATGAGCTAGCCTGCTTTTTGCAGAGGTGTCTTTGGTTCCAACAAGGCCCCACTGTGTCTCAGTGCACCCTGGCTTCCATGTGGATCTGGAGTATCACAAAGGCTCCTTGGTTCCACCAGGTCCTGCTGTGTCACAATGGGTCCTGTGGTCCCTGAGGCCCTCCAAAGTCATCATGGAGGCTTGCTTCCATGAGGTTCCATTATGTGCCAGTGGTCATCTTGGTTCCAGGAGTTTCCTTAGTGTCACAATGCTCTCCATGTTTCCATGATTCCCCACAATGTCACAATGCTCTCCAGGCTTCCATTAGGCCCTGCTTTGCCACAATGGTCCCCTTGTTTCCATGCGGCCTTGCTGTGTCACAATGGACGTACGGTTCCATGATGTTGCGTGGTGTCACCGTGCTCTTCTTGAATCCGCCGTGTAACCATGGACCATTGGTTCCATGCAGCCGTGTCACAATGGGCTCCTTGATTCCATGATTCCCCACGGTGTCACAATGGAGCCTTGTTTCTAGGAGGTTCTGTACTGTCACAATTGCCTCCTTGATGCCATCAGCCCCTGCAGTGTCACAATGGCTCCTTGGTTCCATGAGGAACACAAGAGCTTGGCATAAGCATTGAGCAACAGCTGCTGAACACACCTGGCAACATCTGCTTGCATCAAAAGAGGGCTTCAAGCTGACAATGGCACCAGCAGCTTCCATCTGCAACAGACACCCAGGGAAAGGACAGGCTGTGCCGGTTTGGACAAATGTGGAGGAAAATATCCTCTGATAGAAGGCAGGTTACACCCAGCCCTCCCCCACCAGCTTCGGGAAAAAAGAATTTTCCTGGGAAGAAAGTGAAAGAGATAAAAACTACTTTTTTAACAAACACACAGGAAAAGGATAACAATGCTAAATATTAAAACCTCTCGCTGTGCAGAGAAAGCTGGGATAATTTGAGAGTCCTTCCGTGTTTCGGTGGGGTCTCCTGAAACATCCATAGACAGCGAGGCCCGTGCAAAGAAACAGGGAGCGATTCTTGAGAGAAGTTTCAGAGCTCTTTCTTCTCCAGCCACATGGGCGGGGCACTGCCAAAGAACTGAGCAATCACGGCACAACCAGGGCCCTCCTGGCACAGGGCAACACAAAATAAGCAGTGCTGAACAGGATTAGGGCACATGTGAGCAGGGAGCAGGGAGACCCCGTGCCCAGGCCATGCCTCTACCCCAGGGTCCCCTCTCCCATGACCTCATGGCAGGGGGGAGGAACCCCAACACTTCCGTAGGTGCAGTCTCTCTCCTCCTACTTGCAGCTGGCTCATGGGCCCACATTCAGGGCCCCCACCTCGGGAGAAAATTCTCCCAATGTGCTCTGATGTTGAAAGAGTCAAGAAGAGAAGAAGGGAAAAAAAACCCCCGAAGTCCCAGGAAAACAAAGTTCAACTCTCCATCTCCCTCCAGAGAAAAGGAGCTGAAAACTGGCTAAAAAGAAACAAAGTTGCTTCCTCTGCTCTTGCTGCAAGCAGGATGCAGAGGAGTGTGTATGTGTGTCCTTGAACAAACGCTCTGAGAAGTTTGTCTGGCTTTTTTTTCCTCTCCCCCCTCTCAGGCTCAGTTGAAAGGCACAGAAATGCACAAAGTTCACTTCTGGGCATAGAGCAGCAATAGGGGGATACACATGATAAAGTCACCCCAAGACACAGGGACAGAGAATTCAGTGGAAAGACTCCGAGAATTCTGCTCCCAGAGATCATTCATTCCTGCTCACACTGACCCTTGTAGAAAGGGGACATCGTTCCCGGCAGCCTGTACTGAGCATGTGGCTCCTGAGTGGGGTTTGTTGTTTAGGAAACCTGCTCCGGCTTTTCCATTCTTTCCTTGCAAACAGGAAAACTTCTCCTGGGGCTGTGTGCAGGCAGAGCCCTGAGGAGAGCAGGTGGCACATGGTGCGCTGGGCTGGGACAGCCAGCTGCAGAGCTCAAGGGAAGAAGCCCAAAGTGTCACAATGGCTCCTTGCCTTCCCATGCAACACCTGGGTCACAATGGTCTCCTTGATTCCATGAGGCCCCACTGTGTCACAATGGCTCCTTGGTTCCATCAGGTTCCGCAGTGTCACCATGGTCTCTTTTGATCCGCACTGTCATCATGGACAATTGGTTCCATGAGGCCCCGCAGTGTCACAATGGTCCCTTGCTTCCATAGGTTTGATGTTGTAACAAAGGACTCCTTGCTTCTATGAGCTAGCCTGCTTTTTGCAGAGGTGTCTTTGGTTCCAACAAGGCCCCACTGTGTCTCAGTGCACCCTGGCTTCCATGTGGATCTGGAGTATCACAAAGGCTCCTTGGTTCCACCAGGTCCTGCTGTGTCACAATGGGTCCTGTGGTCCCTGAGGCCCTCCAAAGTCATCATGGATGCTTGCTTCCATGAGGTTCCATTATGTGCCAGTGGTCATCTTGGTTCCAGGAGTTTCCTTAGTGTCACAATGCTCTCCATGTTTCCATGATTCCCCACAATGTCACAATGCTCTCCAGGCTTCCATTAGGCCCTGCTTTGCCACAATGGTCCCCTTGTTTCCATGCGGCCTTGCTGTGTCACAATGGACGTACGGTTCCATGATGTTGCGTGGTGTCACCGTGCTCTTCTTGAATCCGCCGTGTAACCATGGACCATTGGTTCCATGCAGCCGTGTCACAATGGGCTCCTTGATTCCATGATTCCCCACGGTGTCACAATGGAGCCTTGTTTCTAGGAGGTTCTGTACTGTCACAATTGCCTCCTTGATGCCATCAGCCCCTGCAGTGTCACAATGGCTCCTTGGTTCCATGAGGAACACAATAGCTTGGCATAAGCATTGAGCAACAGCTGCTGAACACACCTGGCAACATCTGCTTGCATCAAAAGAGGGCTTCAAGCTGACAATGGCACCAGCAGCTTCCATCTGCAACAGACACCCAGGGAAAGGACAGGCTGTGCCGGTTTGGACAAATGTGGAGGAAAATATCCTCTTATAGAAGGCAGGTTACACCCAGCCCTCCCCCACCAGGTTTTTGGAAAAAAGAACTTTCCTGGGAAGAAAGTGAAAGAGATTAAACCTATTTTTTTAACAAACACACAGGAAAAGGATAACAATGCTAAATATTAAAAGCTCTCGCTGTGCAGAGAAAGCTGGGATAATTTGAGAGTCCTTCTGTGTTTCGGTGGGGTCTCCTGAAACATCCATAGACAGCGAGGCCCGTGCAAAGAAACAGGGAGCGATTCTTGAGAGAAGTTGCAGAGCTCTTTCTTCTCCAGCCACATGGGCGGGGCACTGCCAAAGAACTGAGCAATCACAGCACAACCAGGGCCCTCCTGGCACAGGGCAACACAAAATAAGCAGTGCTGAACAGGATTAGGGCACATGTGAGCAGGGAGCAGGGAGACCCCGTGCCCAGGCCATGCCTCTACCCCAGGGTACCCTCTCCCATGACCGCATGGCAGGAGGGAGGAACCCCAACACTTCCGTAGGTGTAGTCTCTCTCCTCCTCCTTGCAGATGGCTCGTGGGCCCACATTCAGGGCCCCCACCTCGGGAGAAAATTCTCCCAATGTGCTCTGATGTTGAAAGAGTCAAGAAGAGAAGAAGGGAAAAAAAACCCCCGAAGTCCCAGGAAAACAAAGTTCAACTCTCCATCTCCCCCCAGAGAAAAGGAGCTGAAAACTGGCTAAAAAGAAACAAAGTTGCTTCCCTCTGCTCTTGCTGCAAGCAGGATGCAGAGGAGTGTGTATGTGTGTCCTTGAACAAACGCTCTGAGAAGTTTGTCCGGTTTTTTTTCCTCTCCCCCCTCTCAGGCTCAGTTGAAAGGCACAGAAATGCACAAAGTTCACTTCTGGGCATAGAGCAGCAATAGGGGATACACATGATAAAGTCACCCCAAGACACAGGGAGAGAGAATTCAGTGGAAAGACTCCGAGAATTCTGCTCCCAGAGATCATTCCTGCTCACACTGACCCTTGTAGAAAGGGGACATCGTTCCAGGCAGCCTGTACTGAGCATGTGGCTCCTGAGTGGGGTTTGTTGTTTAGGAAACCTGCTCCGGCTTTTCCATTCTTTCCTTGCAAACAGGAAAACTTCTCCTGGGGCTGTGTGCAGGCAGAGCCCTGAGGAGAGCAGGTGGCACATGGTGCGCTGGGCTGGGACAGCCAGCTGCAGAGCTCAAGGGAAGAAGCCCAAAGTGTCACAATGGCTCCTTGCCTTCCCATGCAACACCTGGGTCACAATGGTCTCCTTGATTCCATGAGGCCCCACTGTGTCACAATGGCTCCTTGGTTCCATCAGGTTCCGCAGTGTCACCATGGTCTCCTTTGATCCGCACTGTCATCATGGACAATTGGTTCCATGAGGCCCCGCAGTGTCACAATGGTCCCTTGCTTCCATAGGTTTGATGTTGTAACAAAGGACTCCTTGCTTCTATGAGCTAGCCTGCTTTTTGCAGAGGTGTCTTTGGTTCCAACAAGGCCCCGCTGTGTCTCAGTGCACCCTGGCTTCCATGTGGATGTGGAGTATCACAAAGGCTCCTTGGTTCCACCAGGTCCTGCTGTGTCACAATGGGTCCTGTGGTCCCTGAGGCCCTCCAAAACCATCGTGGAGGCTTGCTTCCATGAGGTTCCATTATGTGCCAGTGGTCATCTTGGTTCCAGGAGTTTCCTTAGTGTCACAATGCTCTCCATGCTTCCATTAGGCCCTGCTTTGCCACAATGGTCCCCTTGTTTCCATGCGGCCTTGCTGTGTCACAATGGACCTATGGTTCCGTGATGTTGCGTGGTGTCACCGTGCTCTTCTTGAATCCGCCGTGTAACCATGGACCATTGGTTCCATGCAGCCGTGTCACAATGGGCTCCTTGATTCCATGATTCCCCACGGTGTCACAATGGAGCCTTGTTTCTAGGAGGTTCTGTACTGTCACAATTGCCTCCTTGATGCCATCAGCCCCTGCAGTGTCACAATGGCTCCTTGGTTCCATGAGGAACACAAGAGCTTGGCATAAGCATTGAGCAACAGCTGCTGAACACACCTGGCAACATCTGCTTGCATCAAAAGAGGGCTTCAAGCTGACAATGGCACCAGCAGCTTCCATCTGCAACAGACACCCAGGGAAAGGACAGGCTGTGCCGGTTTGGACAAATGTGGAGGAAAATATCCTCTGATAGAAGGCAGGTTACACCCAGCCCTCCCCCACCAGGTTTTTGGAAAAAAGAACTTTCCTGGGAAGAAAGTGAAAGAGATAAAACCTATTTTTTTAACAAACACACAGGAAAAGGATAACAATGCTAAATATTAAAAGCTCTCGCTGTGCAGAGAAAGCTGGGATAATTTGAGAGTCCTTCTGTGTTTCGGTGGGGTCTCCTGAAACATCCATAGACAGCGAGGCCTGTGCAAAGAAACAGGGAGCGATTCTTGAGAGAAGTTGCAGAGCTCTTTCTTCTCCAGCCACATGGGCAGGGCACTGCCAAAGAACTGAGCAATCACAGCACAACCAGGGCCCTCCTGGCACAGGGCAACACAAAATAAGCAGTGCTGAACAGGATTAGGGCACATGTGAGCAGGGAGCAGGGAGACCCCGTGCCCAGGCCATGCCTCTACCCCAGGGTCCCCTCTCCCATGACCTCATGGCAGGGGGGAGGAACCCCAACACTTCCGTAGGTGCAGTCTCTCTCCTCCTCCTTGCAGCTGGCTCATGGGCCCACATTCAGGGCCCCCACCTCGGGAGAAAATTCTCCCAATGTGCTCTGATGTTGAAAGAGTCAAGAAGAGAAGAAGGGAAAAAAAACCCCCGAAGTCCCAGGAAAACAAAGTTCAACTCTCCATCTCCCTCCAGAGAAAAGGAGCTGAAAACCGGCTAAAAAGAAACAAAGTTGCTTCCCTCTGCTCTTGCTGCAAGCAGGATGCAGAGGAGTGTGTATGTGTGTCCTTGAACAAACGCTCTGAGAAGTTTGTCCGGTTTTTTTTCCTCTCCCCCCTCTCAGGCTCAGTTGAAAGGCACAGAAATGCACAAAGTTCACTTCTGGGCATAGAGCAGCAATAGGGGATACACATGATAAAGTCACCCCAAGACACAGGGAGAGAGAATTCAGTGGAAAGACTCCGAGAATTCTGCTCCCAGAGATCATTCCTGCTCACACTGACCCTTGTAGAAAGGGGACATCGTTCCAGGCAGCCTGTACTGAGCATGTGGCTCCTGAGTGGGGTTTGTTGTTTAGGAAACCTGCTCCGGCTTTTCCATTCTTTCCTTGCAAACAGGAAAACTTCTCCTGGGGCTGTGTGCAGGCAGAGCCCTGAGGAGAGCAGGTGGCACATGGTGCGCTGGGCTGGGACAGCCAGCTGCAGAGCTCAAGGGAAGAAGCCCAAAGTGTCACAATGGCTCCTTGCCTTCCCATGCAACACCTGGGTCACAATGGTCTCCTTGATTCCATGAGGCCCCACTGTGTCACAATGGCTCCTTGGTTCCATCAGGTTCCGCAGTGTCACCATGGTCTCCTTTGATCCGCACTGTCATCATGGACAATTGGTTCCATGAGGCCCCGCAGTGTCACAATGGTCCCTTGGTTGCATAGCTTTTACGTTGTAACAATGGACTCCTTGCTTCTATGAGCTAGCCTGCTTTTTGCAGAGGTGTCTTTGGTTCCAACAAGGCCCCACTGTGTCTCAGTGCACTCTGGCTTCCATGTGGATCTGGAGTATCACAAAGGCTCCTTGGTTCCACCAGGTCCTGCTGTGTCACAATGGGTCCTGTGGTCCCTGAGGCCCTCCAAAGTCATCATGGATGCTTGCTTCCATGAGGTTCCATTATGTGCCAGTGGTCATCTTGGTTCCAGGAGTTTCCTTAGTGTCACAATGCTCTCCATGTTTCCATGATTCCCCACAATGTCACAATGCTCTCCAGGCTTCCATTAGGCCCTGCTTTGCCACAATGGTCCCCTTGTTTCCATGAGGCCCCGCTGTGTCACAATGGACCTATGGTTCCGTGATGTTGCGTGGTGTCACCGTGCTCTTCTTGAATCCGCCGTGTAACCATGGACCATTGGTTCCATGCAGCCGTGTCACAATGGGCTCCTTGATTCCATGATTCCCCACGGTGTCACAATGGAGCCTTGTTTCTAGGAGGTTCTGTACTGTCACAATTGCCTCCTTGATGCCATCAGCCCCTGCAGTGTCACAATGGCTCCTTGGTTCCATGAGGAACACAAGAGCTTGGCATAAGCATTGAGCAACAGCTGCTGAACACACCTGGCAACATCTGCTTGCATCAAAAGAGGGCTTCAAGCTGACAATGGCACCAGCAGCTTCCATCTGCAACAGAGACCCAGGAAAGGACAGGCTGTGCCGGTTTGGACAAATGTGGAGGAAAATATCCTCTGATAGAAGGCAGGTTACACCCAGCCCTCCCCCACCAGGTTTTTGGAAAAAAGAACTTTCCTGGGAAGAAAGTGAAAGAGATAAAACCTATTTTTTTAACAAACACACAGGAAAAGGATAACAATGCTAAATATTAAAACCTCTCGCTGTGCAGAGAAAGCTGGGATAATTTGAGAGTCCTTCTGTGTTTCGGTGGGGTCTCCTGAAACATCCATAGACAGCGAGGCCCGTGCAAAGAAACAGGGAGCGATTCTTGAGAGAAGTTGCAGAGCTCTTTCTTCTCCAGCCACATGGGCGGGGCACTGCCAAAGAACTGAGCAATCACGGCACAACCAGGGCCCTCCTCACACAGGGCAACACAAAATAAGCAGTGCTGAACAGGATTAGGGCACATGTGAGCAGGGAGCAGGGAGACCCCCCGTGCCCAGGCCATGCCTCTACCCCAGGGTCCCCTCTCCCATGACCGCATGGCAGGAGGGAGGAACCCCAACACTTCCGGAGGTGTAGTCTCTCTCCTCCTCCTTGCAGCTGGCTCATGGGCCCACATTCAGGGCCCCCACCTCGGGAGAAAATTCTCCCAATGTGCTCTGATGTTGAAAGAGTCAAGAAGAGAAGAAGGGAAAAAAAACCCCCGAAGTCCCAGGAAAACAAAGTTCAACTCTCCATCTCCCCCCAGAGAAAAGGAGCTGAAAACTGGCTAAAAAGAAACAAAGTTGCTTCCCTCTGCTCTTGCTGCAAGCAGGATGCAGAGGAGTGTGTATGTGTGTCCTTGAACAAACGCTCTGAGAAGTTTGTCCGGTTTTTTTTCCTCTCCCCCCTCTCAGGCTCAGTTGAAAGGCACAGAAATGCACAAAGTTCACTTCTGGGCATAGAGCAGCAATAGGGGGATACACATGATAAAGTCACCCCAAGACACAGGGACAGAGAATTCAGTGGAAAGACTCCGAGAATTCTGCTCCCAGAGATCATTCCTGCTCACACTGACCCTTGTAGAAAGGGGACATCGTTCCAGGCAGCCTGTACTGAGCATGTGGCTCCTGAGTGGGGTTTGTTGTTTAGGAAACCTGCTCCGGCTTTTCCATTCTTTCCTTGCAAACAGGAAAACTTCTCCTGGGGCTGTGTGCAGGCAGAGCCCTGAGGAGAGCAGGTGGCACATGGTGCGCTGGGCTGGGACAGCCAGCTGCAGAGCTCAAGGGAAGAAGCCCAAAGTGTCACAATGGCTCCTTGCCTTCACATGCAACACCTGGGTCACAATGGTCTCCTTGATTCCATGAGGCCCCACTGTGTCACAATGGCTCCTTGGTTCCATCAGGTTCCGCAGTGTCACCATGGTCTCCTTTGATCCGCACTGTCATCATGGACAATTGGTTCCATGAGGCCCCGCAGTGTCACAATGGTCCCTTGGTTGCATAGCTTTTACGTTGTAACAATGGACTCCTTGCTTCTATGAGCTAGCCTGCTTTTTGCAGAGGTGTCTTTGGTTCCAACAAGGCCCCACTGTGTCTCAGTGCACCCTGGCTTCCATGTGGATCTGGAGTATCACAAAGGCTCCTTGGTTCCACCAGGTCCTGCTGTGTCACAATGGGTCCTGTGGTCCCTGAGGCCCTCCAAAGTCATCATGGATGCTTGCTTCCATGAGGTTCCATTATGTGCCAGTGGTCATCTTGGTTCCAGGAGTTTCCTTAGTGTCACAATGCTCTCCATGTTTCCATGATTCCCCACAATGTCACAATGCTCTCCAGGCTTCCATTAGGCCCTGCTTTGCCACAATGGTCCCCTTGTTTCCATGCGGCCTTGCTGTGTCACAATGGACGTACGGTTCCATGATGTTGCGTGGTGTCACCGTGCTCTTCTTGAATCCGCCGTGTAACCATGGACCATTGGTTCCATGCAGCCGTGTCACAATGGGCTCCTTGATTCCATGATTCCCCACGGTGTCACAATGGAGCCTTGTTTCTAGGAGGTTCTGTACTGTCACAATTGCCTCCTTGATGCCATCAGCCCCTGCAGTGTCACAATGGCTCCTTGGTTCCATGAGGAACACAATAGCTTGGCATAAGCATTGAGCAACAGCTGCTGAACACACCTGGCAACATCTGCTTGCATCAAAAGAGGGCTTCAAGCTGACAATGGCACCAGCAGCTTCCATCTGCAACAGACACCCAGGGAAAGGAGAGGCTGTGCCGGTTTGGACAAATGTGGAGGAAAATATCCTCTAATAGAAGGCAGGTTACACCCAGCCCTCCCCCACCAGCTTCGGGAAAAAAGAATTTTCCTGGGAAGAAAGTGAAAGAGATAAAAACTACTTTTTTAACAAACACACAGGAAAAGGATAACAATGCTAAATATTAAAAGCTCTCGCTGTGCAGAGAAAGCTGGGATAATTTGAGAGTCCTTCCGTGTTTCGGTGGGGTCTCCTGAAACATCCATAGACAGCGAGGCCCGTGCAAAGAAACAGGGAGCGATTCTTGAGAGAAGTTTCAGAGCTCTTTCTTCTCCAGCCACATGGGCGGGGCACTGCCAAAGAACTGAGCAATCACGGCACAACCAGGGCCCTCCTGGCACAGGGCAACACAAAATAAGCAGTGCTGAACAGGATTAGGGCACATGTGAGCAGGGAGCAGGGAGACCCCGTGCCCAGGCCATGCCTCTACCCCAGGGTCCCCTCTCCCATGACCTCATGGCAGGGGGGAGGAACCCCAACACTTCCGTAGGTGCAGTCTCTCTCCTCCTCCTTGCAGCTGGCTCATGGGCCCACATTCAGGGCCCCCACCTCGGGAGAAAATTCTCCCAATGTGCTCTGATGTTGAAAGAGTCAAGAAGAGAAGAAGGGAAAAAAAACCCCCGAAGTCCCAGGAAAACAAAGTTCAACTCTCCATCTCCCCCCAGAGAAAAGGAGCTGAAAACTGGCTAAAAAGAAACAAAGTTGCTTCCTCTGCTCTTGCTGCAAGCAGGATGCAGAGGAGTGTGTATGTGTGTCCTTGAACAAACGCTCTGAGAAGTTTGTCTGGCTTTTTTTTCCTCTCCCCCCTCTCAGGCTCAGTTGAAAGGCACAGAAATGCACAAAGTTCACTTCTGGGCATAGAGCAGCAATAGGGGGATACACATGATAAAGTCACCCCAAGACACAGGGACAGAGAATTCAGTGGAAAGACTCCGAGAATTCTGCTCCCAGAGATCATTCATTCCTGCTCACACTGACCCTTGTAGAAAGGGGACATCGTTCCCGGCAGCCTGTACTGAGCATGTGGCTCCTGAGTGGGGTTTGTTGTTTAGGAAACCTGCTCCGGCTTTTCCATTCTTTCCTTGCAAACAGGAAAACTTCTCCTGGGGCTGTGTGCAGGCAGAGCCCTGAGGAGAGCAGGTGGCACATGGTGCGCTGGGCTGGGACAGCCAGCTGCAGAGCTCAAGGGAAGAAGCCCAAAGTGTCACAATGGCTCCTTGCCTTCCCATGCAACACCTGGGTCACAATGGTCTCCTTGATTCCATGAGGCCCCACTGTGTCACAATGGCTCCTTGGTTCCATCAGGTTCCGCAGTGTCACCATGGTCTCTTTTGATCCGCACTGTCATCATGGACAATTGGTTCCATGAGGCCCCGCAGTGTCACATTGGTCCCTTGCTTCCATAGGTTTGATGTTGTAACAAAGGACTCCTTGCTTCTATGAGCTAGCCTGCTTTTTGCAGAGGTGTCTTTGGTTCCAACAAGGCCCCGCTGTGTCTCAGTGCACCCTGGCTTCCATGTGGATCTGGAGTATCACAAAGGCTCCTTGGTTCCACCAGGTCCTGCTGTGTCACAATGGGTCCTGTGGTCCCTGAGGCCCTCCAAAACCATCGTGGAGGCTTGCTTCCATGAGGTTCCATTATGTGCCAGTGGTCATCTTGGTTCCAGGAGTTTCCTTAGTGTCACAATGCTCTCCATGCTTCCATTAGGCCCTGCTTTGCCACAATGGTCCCCTTGTTTCCATGCGGCCTTGCTGTGTCACAATGGACCTATGGTTCCGTGATGTTGCGTGGTGTCACCGTGCTCTTCTTGAATCCGCCGTGTAACCATGGACCATTGGTTCCATGCAGCCGTGTCACAATGGGCTCCTTGATTCCATGATTCCCCACGGTGTCACAATGGAGCCTTGTTTCTAGGAGGTTCTGTACTGTCACAATTGCCTCCTTGATGCCATCAGCCCCTGCAGTGTCACAATGGCTCCTTGGTTCCATGAGGAACACAAGAGCTTGGCATAAGCATTGAGCAACAGCTGCTGAACACACCTGGCAACATCTGCTTGCATCAAAAGAGGGCTTCAAGCTGACAATGGCACCAGCAGCTTCCATCTGCAACAGACACCCAGGGAAAGGAGAGGCTGTGCCGGTTTGGACAAATGTGGAGGAAAATATCCTCTGATAGAAGGCAGGTTACACCCAGCCCTCCCCCACCAGGTTTTTGGAAAAAAGAACTTTCCTGGGAAGAAAGTGAAAGAGATAAAACCTATTTTTTTAACAAACACACAGGAAAAGGATAACAATGCTAAATATTAAAACCTCTCGCTGTGCAGAGAAAGCTGGGATAATTTGAGAGTCCTTCTGTGTTTCGGTGGGGTCTCCTGAAACATCCATAGACAGCGAGGCCCGTGCAAAGAAACAGGGAGCGATTCTTGAGAGAAGTTTCAGAGCTCTTTCTTCTCCAGCCACATGGGCGGGGCACTGCCAAAGAACTGAGCAATCACGGCACAACCAGGGCCCTCCTCACACAGGGCAACACAAAATAAGCAGTGCTGAACAGGATTAGGGCACATGTGAGCAGGGAGCAGGGAGACCCCCCGTGCCCAGGCCATGCCTCTACCCCAGGGTCCCCTCTCCCATGACCACATGGCAGGAGGGAGGAACCCCAACACTTCCGTAGGTGTAGTCTCTCTCCTCCTCCTTGCAGCTGGCTCATGGGCCCACATTCAGGGCCCCCACCTCGGGAGAAAATTCTCCCAATGTGCTCTGATGTTGAAAGAGTCAAGAAGAGAAGAAGGGAAAAAAAACCCCCGAAGTCCCAGGAAAACAAAGTTCAACTCTCCATCTCCCCCCAGAGAAAAGGAGCTGAAAACTGGCTAAAAAGAAACAAAGTTGCTTCCCTCCGCTCTTGCTGCAAGCAGGATGCAGAGGAGTGTGTATGTGTGTCCTTGAACAAACGCTCTGAGAAGTTTGTCCGGGTTTTTTTCCTCTCCCCCCTCTCAGGCTCAGTTGAAAGGCACAGAAATGCACAAAGTTCACTTCTGGGCATAGAGCAGCAATAGGGGGATACACATGATAAAGTCACCCCAAGACACAGGGACAGAGAATTCAGTGGAAAGACTCCGAGAATTCTGCTCCCAGAGATCATTCCTGCTCACACTGACCCTTGTAGAAAGGGGACATCGTTCCCGGCAGCCTGTACTGAGCATGTGGCTCCTGAGTGGGGTTTGTTGTTTAGGAAACCTGCTCCGGCTTTTCCATTCTTTCCTTGCAAACAGGAAAACTTCTCCTGGGGCTGTGTGCAGGCAGAGCCCTGAGGAGAGCAGGTGGCACATGGTGCGCTGGGCTGGGACAGCCAGCTGCAGAGCTCAAGGGAAGAAGCCCAAAGTGTCACAATGGCTCCTTGCCTTCCCATGCAACACCTGGGTCACAATGGTCTCCTTGATTCCATGAGGCCCCACTGTGTCACAATGGCTCCTTGGTTCCATCAGGTTCCGCAGTGTCACCATGGTCTCCTTTGATCCGCACTGTCATCATGGACAATTGGTTCCATGAGGCCCCGCAGTGTCACAATGGTCCCTTGGTTGCATAGCTTTTACGTTGTAACAATGGACTCCTTGCTTCTATGAGCTAGCCTGCTTTTTGCAGAGGTGTCTTTGGTTCCAACAAGGCCCCACTGTGTCTCAGTGCACCCTGGCTTCCATGTGGATCTGGAGTATCACAAAGGCTCCTTGGTTCCACCAGGTCCTGCTGTGTCACAATGGGTCCTGTGGTCCCTGAGGCCCTCCAAAGTCATCATGGATGCTTGCTTCCATGAGGTTCCATTATGTGCCAGTGGTCATCTTGGTTCCAGGAGTTTCCTTAGTGTCACAATGCTCTCCATGTTTCCATGATTCCCCACAATGTCACAATGCTCTCCAGGCTTCCATTAGGCCCTGCTTTGCCACAATGGTCCCCTTGTTTCCATGCGGCCTTGCTGTGTCACAATGGACCTATGGTTCCATGATGTTGCGTGGTGTCACCGTGCTCTTCTTGAATCCGCCGTGTAACCATGGACCATTGGTTCCATGCAGCCGTGTCACAATGGGCTCCTTGATTCCATGATTCCCCACGGTGTCACAATGGAGCCTTGTTTCTAGGAGGTTCTGTACTGTCACAATTGCCTCCTTGATGCCATCAGCCCCTGCAGTGTCACAATGGCTCCTTGGTTCCATGAGGAACACAAGAGCTTGGCATAAGCATTGAGCAACAGCTGCTGAACACACCTGGCAACATCTGCTTGCATCAAAAGAGGGCTTCAAGCTGACAATGGCACCAGCAGCTTCCATCTGCAACAGACACCCAGGGAAAGGACAGGCTGTGCCGGTTTGGACAAATGTGGAGGAAAATATCCTCTGATAGAAGGCAGGTTACACCCGCCCCTCCCCCACCAGGTTTTTGGAAAAAAGAACTTTCCTGGGAAGAAAGTGAAAGAGATAAAAACTACTTTTTTAACAAACACACAGGAAAAGGATAACAATGCTAAATATTAAAACCTCTCGCTGTGCAGAGAAAGCTGGGATAATTTGAGAGTCCTTCTGTGTTTCGGTGGGGTCTCCTGAAACATCCATAGACAGCGAGGCCCGTGCAAAGAAACAGGGAGCGATTCTTGAGAGAAGTTGCAGAGCTCTTTCTTCTCCAGCCACATGGGCGGGGCACTGCCAAAGAACTGAGCAATCACAGCACAACCAGGGCCCTCCTGGCACAGGGCAACACAAAATAAGCAGTGCTGAACAGGGTTAGGGCACATGTGAGCAGGGAGCAGGGAGACCCCGTGCCCAGGCCATGCCTCTACCCCAGGGTCCCCTCTCCCATGACCGCATGGCAGGAGGGAGGAACCCCAACACTTCCGTAGGTGTAGTCTCTCTCCTCCTCCTTGCAGCTGGCTCATGGGCCCACATTCAGGGCCCCCACCTCGGGAGAAAATTCTCCCAATGTGCTCTGATGTTGAAAGAGTCAAGAAGAGAAGAAGGGAAAAAAAACCCCCGAAGTCCCAGGAAAACAAAGTTCAACTCTCCATCTCCCCCCAGAGAAAAGGAGCTGAAAACTGGCTAAAAAGAAACAAAGTTGCTTCCCTCTGCTCTTGCTGCAAGCAGGATGCAGAGGAGTGTGTATGTGTGTCCTTGAACAAACGCTCTGAGAAGTTTGTGCGGTTTTTTTTCTCTCCCCCCTCTCAGGCTCAGTTGAAAGGCACAGAAATGCACAAAGTTCACTTCTGGGCATAGAGCAGCAATAGGGGATACACATGATAAAGTCACCCCAAGACACAGGGAGAGAGAATTCAGTGGAAAGACTCCGAGAATTCTGCTCCCAGAGATCATTCCTGCTCACACTGACCCTTGTAGAAAGGGGACATCGTTCCCGGCAGCCTGTACTGAGCATGTGGCTCCTGAGTGGGGTTTGTTGTTTGGGAAACCTGCTCCGGCTTTTCCATTCTTTCCTTGCAAACAGGAAAACTTCTCCTGGGGCTGTGTGCAGGCAGAGCCCTGAGGAGAGCAGGTGGCACATGGTGCACTGGGCTGGGACAGCCAGCTGCAGAGCTCAAGGGAAGAAGCCCAAAGTGTCACAATGGCTCCTTGCCTTCCCATGCAACACCTGGGTCACAATGGTCTCCTTGATTCCATGAGGCCCCACTGTGTCACAATGGCTCCTTGGTTCCATCAGGTTCCGCAGTGTCACCATGGTCTCTTTTGATCCGCACTGTCATCATGGACAATTGGTTCCATGAGGCCCCGCAGTGTCACAATGGTCCCTTGCTTCCATAGGTTTGATGTTGTAACAAAGGACTCCTTGCTTCTATGAGCTAGCCTGCTTTTTGCAGAGGTGTCTTTGGTTCCAACAAGGCCCCGCTGTGTCTCAGTGCACCCTGGCTTCCATGTGGATGTGGAGTATCACAAAGGCTCCTTGGTTCCACCAGGTCCTGCTGTGTCACAATGGGTCCTGTGGTCCCTGAGGCCCTCCAAAACCATCGTGGAGGCTTGCTTCCATGAGGTTCCATTATGTGCCAGTGGTCATCTTGGTTCCAGGAGTTTCCTTAGTGTCACAATGCTCTCCATGCTTCCATTAGGCCCTGCTTTGCCACAATGGTCCCCTTGTTTCCATGAGGCCCGGCTGTGTCACAATGGACCTATGGTTCCGTGATGTTGTGTGGTGTCACCGTGCTCTTCTTGAATCCGCCGTGTAACCATGGACCATTGGTTCCATGCAGCCGTGTCACAATGGGCTCCTTGATTCCATGATTCCCCACGGTGTCACAATGGAGCCTTGTTTCTAGGAGGTTCTGTACTGTCACAATTGCCTCCTTGATGCCATCAGCCCCTGCAGTGTCACAATGGCTCCTTGGTTCCATGAGGAACACAAGAGCTTGGCATAAGCATTGAGCAACAGCTGCTGAACACACCTGGCAACATCTGCTTGCATCAAAAGAGGGCTTCAAGCTGACAATGGCACCAGCAGCTTCCATCTGCAACAGACACCCAGGAAAGGACAGGCTGTGCCGGTTTGGACAAATGTGGAGGAAAATATCCTCTTATAGAAGGCAGGTTACACCCAGCCCTCCCCCACCAGGTTTTTGGAAAAAAGAACTTTCCTGGGAAGAAAGTGAAAGAGATAAAACCTATTTTTTTAACAAACACACAGGAAAAGGATAACAATGCTAAATATTAAAACCTCTCGCTGTGCAGAGAAAGCTGGGATAATTTGAGAGTCCTTCTGTGTTTCGGTGGGGTCTCCTGAAACATCCATAGACAGCGAGGCCCGTGCAAAGAAACAGGGAGCGATTCTTGAGAGAAGTTTCAGAGCTCTTTCTTCTCCAGCCACATGGGCGGGGCACTGCCAAAGAACTGAGCAATCACAGCACAACCAGGGCCCCCCTGGCACAGGGCAACACAAAATAAGCAGTGCTGAACAGGGTTAGGGCACATGTGAGCAGGGAGCAGGGAGACCCCGTGCCCAGGCCATGCCTCTACCCCAGGGTCCCCTCTCCCATGACCTCATGGCAGGGGGGAGGAACCCCAACACTTCCGTAGGTGCAGTCTCTCTCCTCCTCCTTGCAGCTGGCTCATGGGCCCACATTCAGGGCCCCCACCTCGGGAGAAAATTCTCCCAATGTGCTCTGATGTTGAAAGAGTCAAGAAGAGAAGAAGGGAAAAAAAACCCCCGAAGTCCCAGGAAAACAAAGTTCAACTCTCCATCTCCCCCCAGAGAAAAGGAGCTGAAAACTGGCTAAAAAGAAACAAAGTTGCTTCCCTCTGCTCTTGCTGCAAGCAGGATGCAGAGGAGTGTGTATGTGTGTCCTTGAACAAACGCTCTGAGAAGTTTGTCCGGTTTTTTTTCCTCTCCCCCCTCTCAGGCTCAGTTGAAAGGCACAGAAATGCACAAAGTTCACTTCTGGGCATAGAGCAGCAATAGGGGATACACATGATAAAGTCACCCCAAGACACAGGGAGAGAGAATTCAGTGGAAAGACTCCGAGAATTCTGCTCCCAGAGATCATTCCTGCTCACACTGACCCTTGTAGAAAGGGGACATCGTTCCAGGCAGCCTGTACTGAGCATGTGGCTCCTGAGTGGGGTTTGTTGTTTAGGAAACCTGCTCCGGCTTTTCCATTCTTTCCTTGCAAACAGGAAAACTTCTCCTGGGGCTGTGTGCAGGCAGAGCCCTGAGGAGAGCAGGTGGCACATGGTGCGCTGGGCTGGGACAGCCAGCTGCAGAGCTCAAGGGAAGAAGCCCAAAGTGTCACAATGGCTCCTTGCCTTCCCATGCAACACCTGGGTCACAATGGTCTCCTTGATTCCATGAGGCCCCACTGTGTCACAATGGCTCCTTGGTTCCATCAGGTTCCGCAGTGTCACCATGGTCTCCTTTGATCCGCACTGTCATCATGGACAATTGGTTCCATGAGGCCCCGCAGTGTCACAATGGTCCCTTGGTTGCATAGCTTTTACGTTGTAACAATGGACTCCTTGCTTCTATGAGCTAGCCTGCTTTTTGCAGAGGTGTCTTTGGTTCCAACAAGGCCCCACTGTGTCTCAGTGCACCCTGGCTTCCATGTGGATCTGGAGTATCACAAAGGCTCCTTGGTTCCACCAGGTCCTGCTGTGTCACAATGGGTCCTGTGGTCCCTGAGGCCCTCCAAAGTCATCATGGATGCTTGCTTCCATGAGGTTCCATTATGTGCCAGTGGTCATCTTGGTTCCAGGAGTTTCCTTAGTGTCACAATGCTCTCCATGTTTCCATGATTCCCCACAATGTCACAATGCTCTCCAGGCTTCCATTAGGCCCTGCTTTGCCACAATGGTCCCCTTGTTTCCATGCGGCCTTGCTGTGTCACAATGGACGTACGGTTCCATGATGTTGCGTGGTGTCACCGTGCTCTTCTTGAATCCGCCGTGTAACCATGGACCATTGGTTCCATGCAGCCGTGTCACAATGGGCTCCTTGATTCCATGATTCCCCACGGTGTCACAATGGAGCCTTGTTTCTAGGAGGTTCTGTACTGTCACAATTGCCTCCTTGATGCCATCAGCCCCTGCAGTGTCACAATGGCTCCTTGGTTCCATGAGGAACACAAGAGCTTGGCATAAGCATTGAGCAACAGCTGCTGAACACACCTGGCAACATCTGCTTGCATCAAAAGAGGGCTTCAAGCTGACAATGGCACCAGCAGCTTCCATCTGCAACAGAGACCCAGGAAAGGACAGGCTGTGCCGGTTTGGACAAATGTGGAGGAAAATATCCTCTGATAGAAGGCAGGTTACACCCAGCCCTCCCCCACCAGGTTTTTGGAAAAAAGAACTTTCCTGGGAAGAAAGTGAAAGAGATAAAACCTATTTTTTTAACAAACACACAGGAAAAGGATAACAATGCTAAATATTAAAACCTCTCGCTGTGCAGAGAAAGCTGGGATAATTTGAGAGTCCTTCTGTGTTTCGGTGGGGTCTCCTGAAACATCCATAGACAGCGAGGCCCGTGCAAAGAAACAGGGAGCGATTCTTGAGAGAAGTTTCAGAGCTCTTTCTTCTCCAGCCACATGGGCGGGGCACTGCCAAAGAACTGAGCAATCACAGCACAACCAGGGCCCCCCTGGCACAGGGCAACACAAAATAAGCAGTGCTGAACAGGGTTAGGGCACATGTGAGCAGGGAGCAGGGAGACCCCGTGCCCAGGCCATGCCTCTACCCCAGGGTCCCCTCTCCCATGACCTCATGGCAGGGGGGAGGAACCCCAACACTTCCGTAGGTGCAGTCTCTCTCCTCCTCCTTGCAGCTGGCTCATGGGCCCACATTCAGGGCCCCCACCTCGGGAGAAAATTCTCCCAATGTGCTCTGATGTTGAAAGAGTCAAGAAGAGAAGAAGGGAAAAAAAACCCCCGAAGTCCCAGGAAAACAAAGTTCAACTCTCCATCTCCCCCCAGAGAAAAGGAGCTGAAAACTGGCTAAAAAGAAACAAAGTTGCTTCCCTCTGCTCTTGCTGCAAGCAGGATGCAGAGGAGTGTGTATGTGTGTCCTTGAACAAACGCTCTGAGAAGTTTGTCCGGTTTTTTTTCCTCTCCCCCCTCTCAGGCTCAGTTGAAAGGCACAGAAATGCACAAAGTTCACTTCTGGGCATAGAGCAGCAATAGGGGATACACATGATAAAGTCACCCCAAGACACAGGGAGAGAGAATTCAGTGGAAAGACTCCGAGAATTCTGCTCCCAGAGATCATTCCTGCTCACACTGACCCTTGTAGAAAGGGGACATCGTTCCAGGCAGCCTGTACTGAGCATGTGGCTCCTGAGTGGGGTTTGTTGTTTAGGAAACCTGCTCCGGCTTTTCCATTCTTTCCTTGCAAACAGGAAAACTTCTCCTGGGGCTGTGTGCAGGCAGAGCCCTGAGGAGAGCAGGTGGCACATGGTGCGCTGGGCTGGGACAGCCAGCTGCAGAGCTCAAGGGAAGAAGCCCAAAGTGTCACAATGGCTCCTTGCCTTCCCATGCAACACCTGGGTCACAATGGTCTCCTTGATTCCATGAGGCCCCACTGTGTCACAATGGCTCCTTGGTTCCATCAGGTTCCGCAGTGTCACCATGGTCTCCTTTGATCCGCACTGTCATCATGGACAATTGGTTCCATGAGGCCCCGCAGTGTCACAATGGTCCCTTGGTTGCATAGCTTTTACGTTGTAACAATGGACTCCTTGCTTCTATGAGCTAGCCTGCTTTTTGCAGAGGTGTCTTTGGTTCCAACAAGGCCCCACTGTGTCTCAGTGCACCCTGGCTTCCATGTGGATCTGGAGTATCACAAAGGCTCCTTGGTTCCACCAGGTCCTGCTGTGTCACAATGGGTCCTGTGGTCCCTGAGGCCCTCCAAAGTCATCATGGATGCTTGCTTCCATGAGGTTCCATTATGTGCCAGTGGTCATCTTGGTTCCAGGAGTTTCCTTAGTGTCACAATGCTCTCCATGTTTCCATGATTCCCCACAATGTCACAATGCTCTCCAGGCTTCCATTAGGCCCTGCTTTGCCACAATGGTCCCCTTGTTTCCATGCGGCCTTGCTGTGTCACAATGGACCTACGGTTCCATGATGTTGCGTGGTGTCACCGTGCTCTTCTTGAATCCGCCGTGTAACCATGGACCATTGGTTCCATGCAGCCGTGTCACAATGGGCTCCTTGATTCCATGATTCCCCACGGTGTCACAATGGAGCCTTGTTTCTAGGAGGTTCTGTACTGTCACAATTGCCTCCTTGATGCCATCAGCCCCTGCAGTGTCACAATGGCTCCTTGGTTCCATGAGGAACACAAGAGCTTGGCATAAGCATTGAGCAACAGCTGCTGAACACACCTGGCAACATCTGCTTGCATCAAAAGAGGGCTTCAAGCTGACAATGGCACCAGCAGCTTCCATCTGCAACAGACACCCAGGGAAAGGACAGGCTGTGCCGGTTTGGACAAATGTGGAGGAAAATATCCTCTGATAGAAGGCAGGTTACACCCAGCCCTCCCCCACCAGGTTTTTGGAAAAAAGAACTTTCCTGGGAAGAAAGTGAAAGAGATAAAAACTACTTTTTTAACAAACACACAGGAAAAGGATAACAATGCTAAATATTAAAACCTCTCGCTGTGCAGAGAAAGCTGGGATAATTTGAGAGTCCTTCCGTGTTTCGGTGGGGTCTCCTGAAACATCCATAGACAGCGAGGCCCGTGCAAAGAAATAGGGAGCGATTCTTGAGAGAAGTTTCAGAGCTCTTTCTTCTCCAGCCACATGGGCGGGGCACTGCCAAAGAACTGAGCAATCACGGCACAACCAGGGCCCTCCTGGCACAGGGCAACACAAAATAAGCAGTGCTGAACAGGATTAGGGCACATGTGAGCAGGGAGCAGGGAGACCCCGTGCCCAGGCCATGCCTCTACCCCAGGGTCCCCTCTCCCATGACCTCATGGCAGGGGGGAGGAACCCCAACACTTCCGTAGGTGCAGTCTCTCTCCTCCTCCTTGCAGCTGGCTCATGGGCCCACATTCAGGGCCCCCACCTCGGGAGAAAATTCTCCCAATGTGCTCTGATGTTGAAAGAGTCAAGAAGAGAAGAAGGGAAAAAAAACCCCCGAAGTCCCAGGAAAACAAAGTTCAACTCTCCATCTCCCCCCAGAGAAAAGGAGCTGAAAACTGGCTAAAAAGAAACAAAGTTGCTTCCTCTGCTCTTGCTGCAAGCAGGATGCAGAGGAGTGTGTATGTGTGTCCGTGAACAAACGCTCTGAGAAGTTTGTCTGGCTTTTTTTTCCTCTCCCCCCTCTCAGGCTCAGTTGAAAGGCACAGAAATGCACAAAGTTCACTTCTGGGCATAGAGCAGCAATAGGGGGATACACATGATAAAGTCACCCCAAGACACAGGGAGAGAGAATTCAGTGGAAAGACTCCGAGAATTCTGCTCCCAGAGATCATTCATTCCTGCTCACACTGACCCTTGTAGAAAGGGGACATCGTTCCCGGCAGCCTGTACTGAGCATGTGGCTCCTGAGTGGGGTTTGTTGTTTAGGAAACCTGCTCCGGCTTTTCCATTCTTTCCTTGCAAACAGGAAAACTTCTCCTGGGGCTGTGTGCAGGCAGAGCCCTGAGGAGAGCAGGTGGCACATGGTGCGCTGGGCTGGGACAGCCAGCTGCAGAGCTCAAGGGAAGAAGCCCAAAGTGTCACAATGGCTCCTTGCCTTCCCATGCAACACCTGGGTCACAATGGTCTCCTTGATTCCATGAGGCCCCACTGTGTCACAATGGCTCCTTGGTTCCATCGGGTTCCGCAGTGTCACCATGGTCTCTTTTGATCCGCACTGTCATCATGGACAATTGGTTCCATGAGGCCCCGCAGTGTCACAATGGTCCCTTGCTTCCATAGGTTTGATGTTGTAACAAAGGACTCCTTGCTTCTATGAGCTAGCCTGCTTTTTGCAGAGGTGTCTTTGGTTCCAACAAGGCCCCGCTGTGTCTCAGTGCACCCTGGCTTCCATGTGGATCTGGAGTATCACAAAGGCTCCTTGGTTCCACCAGGTCCTGCTGTGTCACAATGGGTCCTGTGGTCCCTGAGGCCCTCCAAAACCATCGTGGAGGCTTGCTTCCATGAGGTTCCATTATGTGCCAGTGGTCATCTTGGTTCCAGGAGTTTCCTTAGTGTCACAATGCTCTCCATGCTTCCATTAGGCCCTGCTTTGCCACAATGGTCCCCTTGTTTCCATGAGGCCCCGCTGTGTCACAATGGACCTATGGTTCCGTGATGTTGCGTGGTGTCACCGTGCTCTTCTTGAATCCGCCGTGTAACCATGGACCATTGGTTCCATGCGGCCTGGCTGTGTCACAATGGGCTCCTTGATTCCATGATTCCCCACGGTGTCACAATGGAGCCTTGTTTCTAGGAGTTTCTGTACTGTCACAATTGCCTCCTTGATGCCATCAGCCCCTGCAGTGTCACAATGGCTCCTTGGTTCCATGAGGAACACAAGAGCTTGGCATAAGCATTGAGCAACAGCTGCTGAACACACCTGGCAACATCTGCTTGCATCAAAAGAGGGCTTCAAGCTGACAATGGCACCAGCAGCTTCCATCTGCAACAGAGACCCAGGAAAGGACAGGCTGTGCCGGTTTGGACAAATGTGGAGGAAAATATCCTCTTATAGAAGGCAGGTTACACCCAGCCCTCCCCCACCAGGTTTTTGGAAAAAAGAACTTTCCTGGGAAGAAAGTGAAAGAGATAAAACCTATTTTTTTAACAAACACACAGGAAAAGGATAACAATGCTAAATATTAAAACCTCTCGCTGTGCAGAGAAAGCTGGGATAATTTGAGAGTCCTTCTGTGTTTCGGTGGGGTCTCCTGAAACATCCATAGACAGCGAGGCCCGTGCAAAGAAATAGGGAGCGATTCTTGAGAGAAGTTTCAGAGCTCTTTCTTCTCCAGCCACATGGGCGGGGCACTGCCAAAGAACTGAGCAATCACAGCACAACCAGGGCCCTCCTGGCACAGGGCAACACAAAATAAGCAGTGCTGAACAGGGTTAGGGCACATGTGAGCAGGGAGCAGGGAGACCCCGTGCCCAGGCCATGCCTCTACCCCAGGGTCCCCTCTCCCATGACCTCATGGCAGGGGGGAGGAACCCCAACACTTCTGTAGGTGCAGTCTCTCTCCTCCTCCTTGCAGCTGGCTCATGGGCCCACATTCAGGGCCCCCACCTCGGGAGAAAATTCTCCCAATGTGCTCTGATGTTGAAAGAGTCAAGAAGAGAAGAAGGGAAAAAAAACCCCCGAAGTCCCAGGAAAACAAAGTTCAACTCTCCATCTCCCCCCAGAGAAAAGGAGCTGAAAACTGGCTAAAAAGAAACAAAGTTGCTTCCCTCTGCTCTTGCTGCAAGCAGGATGCAGAGGAGTGTGTATGTGTGTCCTTGAACAAACGCTCTGAGAAGTTTGTCCGGTTTTTTTTCCTCTCCCCCCTCTCAGGCTCAGTTGAAAGGCACAGAAATGCACAAAGTTCACTTCTGGGCATAGAGCAGCAATAGGGGATACACATGATAAAGTCACCCCAAGACACAGGGAGAGAGAATTCAGTGGAAAGACTCCGAGAATTCTGCTCCCAGAGATCATTCCTGCTCACACTGACCCTTGTAGAAAGGGGACATCGTTCCAGGCAGCCTGTACTGAGCATGTGGCTCCTGAGTGGGGTTTGTTGTTTAGGAAACCTGCTCCGGCTTTTCCATTCTTTCCTTGCAAACAGGAAAACTTCTCCTGGGGCTGTGTGCAGGCAGAGCCCTGAGGAGAGCAGGTGGCACATGGTGCGCTGGGCTGGGACAGCCAGCTGCAGAGCTCAAGGGAAGAAGCCCAAAGTGTCACAATGGCTCCTTGCCTTCACATGCAACACCTGGGTCACAATGGTCTCCTTGATTCCATGAGGCCCCACTGTGTCACAATGGCTCCTTGGTTCCATCGGGTTCCGCAGTGTCACCATGGTCTCCTTTGATCCGCACTGTCATCATGGACAATTGGTTCCATGAGGCCCCGCAGTGTCACAATGGTCCCTTGCTTCCATAGGTTTGATGTTGTAACAATGGACTCCTTGCTTCTATGAGCTAGCCTGCTTTTTGCAGAGGTGTCTTTGGTTCCAACAAGGCCCCGCTGTGTCTCAGTGCACCCTGGCTTCCATGTGGATCTGGAGTATCACAAAGGCTCCTTGGTTCCACCAGGTCCTGCTGTGTCACAATGGGTCCTGGGGTCCCCGAGGCCCTCCAAAGTCATCATGGAGGCTTGCTTCCATGAGGTTCCATTATGTGCCAGTGGTCATCTTGGTTCCAGGAGTTTCCTTAGTGTCACAATGCTCTCCATGCTTCCATGATTCCCCACAATGTCACAATGCTCTCCATGCTTCCATTAGGCCCTGCTTTGCCACAATGGTCCCCTTGTTTCCATGAGGCCCCGCTGTGTCACAATGGACCTATGGTTCCATGATGTTGCGTGGTGTCACCGTGCTCTTCTTGAATCCGCCGTGTAACCATGGACCATTGGTTCCATGCGGCCTGGCCGTGTCACAATGGGCTCCGTGATTCCATGATTCCCCACGGTGTCACAATGGAGCCTTGTTTCTAGGAGGTTCTGTACTGTCACAATTGTCTCCTTGATGCCATCAGCCCCTGCAGTGTCACAATGGCTCCTTGGTTCCATGAGGAACACAATAGCTTGGCATAAGCATTGAGCAACAGCTGCTGAACACACCTGGCAACATCTGCTTGCATCAAAAGAGGGCTTCAAGCAGACAATGGCACCAGCAGCTTCCATCTGCAACAGACACCCAGGGAAAGGACAGGCTGTGCCGGTTTGGACAAATGTGGAGGAAAATATCCTCTGATAGAAGGCAGGTTACACCCAGCCCTCCCCCACCAGGTTCGGGAAAAAAGAATTTTCCTGGGAAGAAAGTGAAAGAGATAAAAACTATTTTTTTAACAAACACCCAGGAAAAGGATAACAATGCTAAATATTAAAAGCTCTCGCTGTGCAGAGAAAGCTGGGATAATTTGAGAGTCCTTCCGTGTTTCGGTGGGGTCTCCTGAAACATCCATAGACAGCGAGGCCCGTGCAAAGAAATAGGGAGCCATTCTTGAGAGAAGTTTCAGAGCTCTTTCTTCTCCAGCCACATGGGCGGGGCACTGCCAAAGAACTGAGCAGCCACGGCACAACCAGGGCCCTCCTGGCACAGGGCAACACAAAATAAGCAGTGCTGAACAGGATTAGGGCACATGTGAGCAGGGAGCAGGGAGACCCCGTGCCCAGGCCATGCCTCTACCCCAGGGTCCCCTCTCCCATGACCTCATGGCAGGGGGGAGGAACCCCAACACTTCCGTAGGTGCAGTCTCTCTCCTCCTCCTTGCAGCTGGCTCATGGGCCCACATTCAGGGCCCCCACCTCGGGAGAAAATTCTCCCAATGTGGTCTGATGTTGAAAGAGTCAAGAAGAGAAGAAGGGAAAAAAAACCCCAAAGTCCCAGGAAAACAAAGTTCAACTCTCCATCTCCCCCCAGAGAAAAGGAGCTGAAACCTGGCTAAAAAGAAACAAAGTTACTTCCTCTGCTCTTGCTGCAAGCAGGATGCAGAGGAGTGTGTATGTGTGTCCTTGAACAAACGCTCTGAGAAGTTTGTCCGGTTTTTTTTTCCTCTCCCCCCTCTCAGGCTCAGTTGAAAGGCACAGAAATGCACAAAGTTCACTTCTGGGCATAGAGCAGCAATAGGGGATACACATGATAAAGTCACCCCAAGACACAGGGACAGAGAATTCAGTGGAAAGACTCCGAGAATTCTGCTCCCAGAGAATTCTGCTCACCCTGACCCTTGTAGAAAGGGGACATCGTTCCCGGCAGCCTGTACTGAGCATGTGGCTCCTGAGTGGGGTTTGTTGTTTGGGAAACCTGCTCCGGCTTTTCCATTCTTTCCTTCCAAACAGGAAAACTTCTCCTGGGGCTGTGTGCAGGCAGAGCCCTGAGGAGAGCAGGTGGCACATGGTGCGCTGGGCTGGGACAGCCAGCTGCAGAGCTCAAGGGAAGAAGCCCAAAGTGTCACAATGGCTCCTTGCCTTCACATGCAACACCTGGGTCACAATGGTCTCCTTGATTCCATGAGGCCCCACTGTGTCACAATGGCTCCTTGGTTCCATGCAGTTCCGCAGTGTCACCATGGTCTCCTTTGATCCGCACTGTCATCATGGACAATTGGTTCCATGAGGCCCCGCAGTGTCACAATGGTCCCTTGCTTCCATAGGTTTGATGTTGTAACAATGGACTCCTTGCTTCTATGAGCTAGCCTGCTTTTTGCAGAGGTGTCTTTGGTTCCAACAAGGCCCCGCTGTGTCTCAGTGCACCCTGGCTTCCATGTGGATCTGGAGTATCACAAAGGCTCCTTGGTTCCACCAGGTCCTGCTGTGTCACAATGGGTCCTGGGGTCCCCGAGGCCCTCCAAAGTCATCATGGAGGCTTGCTTCCATGAGGTTCCATTATGTGCCAGTGGTCATCTTGGTTCCAGGAGTTTCCTTAGTGTCACAATGCTCTCCATGCTTCCATGATTCCCCACAATGTCACAATGCTCTCCATGCTTCCATTAGGCCCTGCTTTGCCACAATGGTCCCCTTGTTTCCATGAGGCCCCGCTGTGTCACAATGGACCTATGGTTCCAGGATGTTGCGTGGTGTCACCGTGCTCTTCTTGAATCCGCCAAGTAACCATGGACCATTGGTTCCATGCAGCCTGGCCGTGTCACAATGGGCTCCGTGATTCCATGATTCCCCACGGTGTCACAATGGAGCCTTGTTTCTAGGAGGTTCTGTACTGTCACAATTGCCTCCTTGATGCCATCAGCCCCTGCAGTGTCACAATGGCTCCTTGGTTCCATGAGGAACACAATAGCTTGGCATAAGCATTGAGCAACAGCTGCTGAACACACCTGGCAACATCTGCTTGCATCAAAAGAGGGCTTCAAGCTGACAATGGCACCAGCAGCTTCCATCTGCAACAGACACCCAGGGAAAGGACAGGCTGTGCCGGTTTGGACAAATGTGGAGGAAAATATCCTCTGATAGAAGGCAGGTTACACCCAGCCCTCCCCCACCAGCTTCGGGAAAAAAGAATTTTCCTGGGAAGAAAGTGAAAGAGATAAAAACCATTTTTTAACAAACACCCAGGAAAAGGAGAACAATGCTAAATATTAAAAGCTCTCGCTGTGCAGAGAAAGCTGGGATAATTTGAGAGTCCTTCCGTGTTTCGGTGGGGTCTCCTGAAACATCCATAGACAGCGAGGCCCGTGCAAAGAAATAGGGAGCGATTCTTGAGAGAAGTTTCAGAGCTCTTTCTTCTCCAGCCACATGGGCGGGGCACTGCCAAAGAACTGAGCAATCACGGCACAACCAGGGCCCTCCTGGCACAAGGCAACACAAAATAAGCAGTGCTGAACAGGGTTAGGGCACATGTCAGCAGGGAGCAGGGAGACCCCCGTGCCCAGGCCATGCCTCTACCCCAGGGTCCCCTCTCCCATGACCTCATGGCAGGGGGGAGGAACCCCAACACTTCCGGAGGTGTAGTCTCTCTCCTCCTCCTTGCAGCTGGCTCATGGGCCCACATTCAGGGCCCCCACCTCGGGAGAAAATTCTCCCAATGTGGTCTGATGTTGAAACAGTCAAGAAGAGAAGAAGGGAAAAAAAACCCCAAAGTCCCAGGAAAACAAAGTTCAACTCTCCATCTCCCCCCAGAGAAAAGGAGCTGAAAACTGGCTAAAAAGAAACAAAGTTGCTTCCTCTGCTCTTGCTGCAAGCAGGATGCAGAGGAGTGTGTATGTGTGTCCTTGAACAAACGCTCTGAGAAGTTTGTCCGGTTTTTTTTCCTCTCCCCCCTCTCAGGCTCAGTTGAAAGGCACAGAAATGTACAAAGTTCACTTCTGGGCATAGAGCAGCAATAGAGGATACACATGATAAAGTCACCCCAAGACACAGGGACAGAGAATTCAGTGGAAAGACTCCGAGAATTCTGCTCCCAGAGAATTCTGCTCACCCTGACCCTTGTAGAAAGGGGACATCGTTCCCGGCAGCCTGTACTGAGCATGTGGCTCCTGAGTGGGGTTTGTTGTTTGGGAAACCTGCTCCGGCTTTTCCATTCTTTCCTTCCAAACAGGAAAACTTCTCCTGGGGCTGTGTGCAGGCAGAGCCCTGAGGAGAGCAGGTGGCACATGGTGCGCTGGGCTGGGACAGCCAGCTGCAGAGCTCAAGGGAAGAAGCCCAAAGTGTCACAATGGCTCCTTGCCTTCACATGCAACACCTGGGTCACAATGGTCTCCTTGATTCCATGAGGCCCCACTGTGTCACAATGGCTCCTTGGTTCCATCGGGTTCCGCAGTGTCACCATGGTCTCCTTTGATCCGCACTGTCATCATGGACAATTGGTTCCATGAGGCCCCGCAGTGTCACAATGGTCCCTTGCTTCCATAGGTTTGATGTTGTAACAATGGACTCCTTGCTTCTATGAGCTAGCCTGCTTTTTGCAGAGGTGTCTTTGGTTCCAACAAGGCCCCGCTGTGTCTCAGTGCACCCTGGCTTCCATGTGGATCTGGAGTATCACAAAGGCTCCTTGGTTCCACCAGGTCCTGCTGTGTCACAATGGGTCCTGTGGTCCCTGAGGCCCTCCAAAGTCATCATGGAGGCTTGCTTCCATGAGGTTCCATTATGTGCCAGTGGTCATCTTGGTTCCAGGAGTTTCCTTAGTGTCACAATGCTCTCCATGCTTCCATGATTCCCCACAATGTCACAATGCTCTCCATGCTTCCATTAGGCCCTGCTTTGCCACAATGGTCCCCTTGTTTCCATGAGGCCCCGCTGTGTCACAATGGACCTATGGTTCCATGATGTTGCGTGGTGTCACCGTGCTCTTCTTGAATCCGCCAAGTAACCATGGACCATTGGTTCCATGCGGCCTGGCCGTGTCACAATGGGCTCCTTGATTCCATGATTCCCCACGGTGTCACAATGGAGCCTTGTTTCTAGGAGGTTCTGTACTGTCACAATTGCCTCCTTGATGCCATCAGCCCCTGCAGTGTCACAATGGCTCCTTGGTTCCATGAGGAACACAATAGCTTGGCATAAGCATTGAGCAACAGCTGCTGAACACACCTGGCAACATCTGCTTGCATCAAAAGAGGGCTTCAAGCTGACAATGGCACCAGCAGCTTCCATCTGCAACAGAGACCCAGGAAAGGACAGGCTGTGCCGGTTTGGACAAATTTGGAGGAAAATATCCTCTGATAGAAGGCAGGTTACACCCAGCCCTCCCCCACCAGCTTCGGGAAAAAAGAATTTTCCTGGGAAGAAAGTGAAAGAGATAAAAACTATTTTTTTAACAAACACCCAGGAAAAGGATAACAATACTAAATGTTAAAAGCTCTCGCTGTGCAGAGAAAGCTGGGATAATTTGAGAGTCCTTCCGTGTTTCGGTGGGGTCTCCTGAAACATCCATAGACAGCGAGGCCCGTGCAAAGAAATAGGGAGCCATTCTTGAGAGAAGTTTCAGAGCTCTTTCTTCTCCAGCCACATGGGCGGGGCACTGCCAAAGAACTGAGCAATCACGGCACAACCAGGGCCCTCCTGGCACAGGGCAACACAAAATAAGCAGTGCTGAACAGGATTAGGGCACATGTGAGCAGGGAGCAGGGAGACCCCGTGCCCAGGCCATGCCTCTACCCCAGGGTCCCCTCTCCCATGACCTCATGGCAGGGGGGAGGAACCCCAACACTTCCGGAGGTGTAGTCTCTCTCCTCCTCCTTGCAGCTGGCTCATGGGCCCACATTCAGGGCCCCCACCTCGGGAGAAAATTCTCCCAATGTGCTCTGATGTTGAAAGAGTCAAGAAGAGAAGAAGGGAAAAAAAACCCCAAAGTCCCAGGAAAACAAAGTTCAACTCTCCATCTCCCCCCAGAGAAAAGGAGCTGAAAACTGGCTAAAAAGAAACAAAGTTGCTTCCTCTGCTCTTGCTGCAAGAAGGATGCAGAGGAGTGTGTATGTGTGTCCTTGAACAAACGCTCTGAGAAGTTTGTCCGGTTTTTTTTTCCTCTCCCCCCTCTCAGGCTCAGTTGAAAGGCACAGAAATGCACAAAGTTCACTTCTGGGCATAGAGCAGCAATAGGGGATACACATGATAAAGTCACCCCAAGACACGGGGACAGAGAATTCAGTGGAAAGACTCCGAGAATTCTGCTCCCAGAGAATTCTGCTCACCCTGACCCTTGTAGAAAGGGGACATCGTTCCCGGCAGCCTGTACTGAGCATGTGGCTCCTGAGTGGGGTTTGTTGTTTGGGAAACCTGCTCCGGCTTTTCCATTCTTTCCTTCCAAACAGGAAAACTTCTCCTGGGGCTGTGTGCAGGCAGAGCCCTGAGGAGAGCAGGTGGCACATGGTGCGCTGGGCTGGGACAGCCAGCTGCAGAGCTCAAGGGAAGAAGCCCAAAGTGTCACAATGGCTCCTTGCCTTCACATGCAACACCTGGGTCACAATGGTCTCCTTGATTCCATGAGGCCCCACTGTGTCACAATGGCTCCTTGGTTCCATCGGGTTCCGCAGTGTCACCATGGTCTCTTTTGATCCGCACTGTCATCATGGACAATTGGTTCCATGAGGCCCCGCAGTGTCACAATGGTCCCTTGCTTCCATAGGTTTGATGTTGTAACAATGGACTCCTTGCTTCTATGAGCTAGCCTGCTTTTTGCAGAGGTGTCTTTGGTTCCAACAAGGCCCCGCTGTGTCTCAGTGCACCCTGGCTTCCATGTGGATCTGGAGTATCACAAAGGCTCCTTGGTTCCACCAGGTCCTGCTGTGTCACAATCGGTCCTGTGGTCCCCGAGGCCCTCCAAAGTCATCATGGAGGCTTGCTTCCATGAGGTTCCATTATGTGCCAGTGGTCATCTTGGTTCCAGGAGTTTCCTTAGTGTCACAATGCTCTCCATGCTTCCATGATTCCCCACAATGTCACAATGCTCTCCATGCTTCCATTAGGCCCTGCTTTGCCACAATGGTCCCCTTGTTTCCATGAGGCCCCGCTGTGTCACAATGGACCTATGGTTCCATGATGTTGCGTGGTGTCACCGTGCTCTTCTTGAATCCGCCGTGTAACCATGGACCATTGGTTCCATGCGGCCTGGCCGTGTCACAATGGGCTCCTTGATTCCATGATTCCCCACGGTGTCACAATGGAGCCTTGTTTCTAGGAGGTTCTGTACTGTCACAATTGCCTCCTTGATGCCATCAGCCCCTGCAGTGTCACAATGGCTCCTTGGTTCCATGAGGAACACAATAGCTTGGCATAAGCATTGAGCAACAGCTGCTGAACACACCTGGCAACATCTGCTTGCATCAAAAGAGGGCTTCAAGCTGACAATGGCACCAGCAGCTTCCATCTGCAACAGAGACCCAGGAAAGGACAGGCTGTGCCGGTTTGGAGAAATGTGGAGGAAAATATCCTCTGATAGAAGGCAGGTTACACCCAGCCCTCCCCCACCAGCTTCGGGAAAAAAGAATTTTCCTGGGAAGAAAGTGAAAGAGATAAAAACCATTTTTTAACAAACACCCAGGAAAAGGATAACAATGCTAAATATTAAAAGCTCTCGCTGTGCAGAGAAAGCTGGGATAATTTGAGAGTCCTTCCGTGTTTCGGTGGGGTCTCCTGAAACATCCATAGACAGCGAGGCCCGTGCAAAGAAATAGGGAGCCATTCTTGAGAGAAGTTTCAGAGCTCTTTCTTCTCCAGCCACATGGGCGGGGCACTGCCAAAGAACTGAGCAATCACGGCACAACCAGGGCCCTCCTGGCACAGGGCAACACAAAATAAGCAGTGCTGAACAGGATTAGGGCACATGTCAGCAGGGAGCAGGGAGACCCCGTGCCCAGGCCATGCCTCTACCCCAGGGTCCCCTCTCCCATGACCTCATGGCAGGGGGGAGGAACCCCAACACTTCCGGAGGTGTAGTCTCTCTCCTCCTCCTTGCAGCTGGCTCATGGGCCCACATTCAGGGCCCCCACCTCGGGAGAAAATTCACCCAATGTGGTCTGATGTTGAAAGAGTCAAGAAGAGAAGAAGGGAAAAAAAACCCCCAAAGTCCCAGGAAAACAAAGTTCAACTCTCCATCTCCCCCCAGAGAAAAGGAGCTGAAAAACTGGCTAAAAAGAAACAAGGTTGCTTCCTCTGCTCTTGTTGCAAGCAGGATGCAGAGGAGTGTGTATGTGTGTCCTTGAACAAACGCTCTGAGAAGTTTGTCTGGCTTTTTTTTCCTCTCCCCCCTCTCAGGCTCAGTTGAAAGGCACAGAAATGCACAAAGTTCACTTCTGGGCATAGAGCAGCAATAGGGGATACACATGATAAAGTCACCCCAAGACACAGGGACAGAGAATTCAGTGGAAAGACTCCGAGAATTCTGCTCCCAGAGATCATTCATTCCTGCTCACCCTGACCCTTGTAGAAAGGGGACATCGTTCCCGGCAGCCTGTACTGAGCATGTGGCTCCTGAGTGGGGTTTGTTGTTTGGGAAACCTGCTCCGGCTTTTCCATTCTTTCCTTCCAAACAGGAAAACTTCTCCTGGGGCTGTGTGCAGGCAGAGCCCTGAGGAGAGCAGGTGGCACATGGTGCGCTGGGCTGGGACAGCCAGCTGCAGAGCTCAAGGGAAGAAGCCCAAAGTGTCACAATGGCTCCTTGCCTTCACATGCAACACCTGGGTCACAATGGTCTCCTTGATTCCATGAGGCCCCACTGTGTCACAATGGCTCCTTGGTTCCATCGGGTTCCGCAGTGTCACCATGGTCTCCTTTGATCCGCACTGTCATCATGGACAATTGGTTCCATGAGGCCCCGCAGTGTCACAATGGTCCCTTGCTTCCATAGGTTTGATGTTGTAACAATGGACTCCTTGCTTCTATGAGCTAGCCTGCTTTTTGCAGAGGTGTCTTTGGTTCCAACAAGGCCCCGCTGTGTCTCAGTGCACCCTGGCTTCCATGTGGATCTGGAGTATCACAAAGGCTCCTTGGTTCCACCAGGTCCTGCTGTGTCACAATGGGTCCTGTGGTCCCTGAGGCCCTCCAAAGTCATCATGGAGGCTTGCTTCCATGAGGTTCCATTATGTGCCAGTGGTCATCTTGGTTCCAGGAGTTTCCTTAGTGTCACAATGCTCTCCATGCTTCCATGATTCCCCACAATGTCACAATGCTCTCCATGCTTCCATTAGGCCCTGCTTTGCCACAATGGTCCCCTTGTTTCCATGAGGCCCCGCTGTGTCACAATGGACCTATGGTTCCATGATGTTGCGTGGTGTCACCGTGCTCTTCTTGAATCCGCCAAGTAACCATGGACCATTGGTTCCATGCGGCCTGGCCGTGTCACAATGGGCTCCTTGATTCCATGATTCCCCACGGTGTCACAATGGAGCCTTGTTTCTAGGAGGTTCTGTACTGTCACAATGGTCTCCTTGATGCCATCAGCCCCTGCAGTGTCACAATGGCTCCTTGGTTCCATGAGGAACACAAGAGCTTGGCATAAGCATTGAGCAACAGCTGCTGAACACACCTGGCAACATCTGCTTGCATCAAAAGAGGGCTTCAAGCTGACAATGGCACCAGCAGCTTCCATCTGCAACAGAGACCCAGGAAAGGACAGGCTGTGCCGGTTTGGACAAATTTGGAGGAAAATATCCTCTGATAGAAGGCAGGTTACACCCAGCCCTCCCCCACCAGCTTCGGGAAAAAAGAATTTTCCTGGGAAGAAAGTGAAAGAGATAAAAACTATTTTTTTAACAAACACCCAGGAAAAGGATAACAATACTAAATGTTAAAAGCTCTCGCTGTGCAGAGAAAGCTGGGATAATTTGAGAGTCCTTCCGTGTTTCGGTGGGGTCTCCTGAAACATCCATAGACAGCGAGGCCCGTGCAAAGAAATAGGGAGCCATTCTTGAGAGAAGTTTCAGAGCTCTTTCTTCTCCAGCCACATGGGCGGGGCACTGCCAAAGAACTGAGCAATCACGGCACAACCAGGGCCCTCCTGGCACAGGGCAACACAAAATAAGCAGTGCTGAACAGGATTAGGGCACATGTGAGCAGGGAGCAGGGAGACCCCGTGCCCAGGCCATGCCTCTACCCCAGGGTCCCCTCTCCCATGACCTCATGGCAGGGGGGAGGAACCCCAACACTTCCGGAGGTGTAGTCTCTCTCCTCCTCCTTGCAGCTGGCTCATGGGCCCACATTCAGGGCCCCCACCTCGGGAGAAAATTCTCCCAATGTGCTCTGATGTTGAAAGAGTCAAGAAGAGAAGAAGGGAAAAAAAACCCCAAAGTCCCAGGAAAACAAAGTTCAACTCTCCATCTCCCCCCAGAGAAAAGGAGCTGAAAACTGGCTAAAAAGAAACAAAGTTGCTTCCTCTGCTCTTGCTGCAAGAAGGATGCAGAGGAGTGTGTATGTGTGTCCTTGAACAAACGCTCTGAGAAGTTTGTCCGGTTTTTTTTTCCTCTCCCCCCTCTCAGGCTCAGTTGAAAGGCACAGAAATGCACAAAGTTCACTTCTGGGCATAGAGCAGCAATAGGGGATACACATGATAAAGTCACCCCAAGACACGGGGACAGAGAATTCAGTGGAAAGACTCCGAGAATTCTGCTCCCAGAGAATTCTGCTCACCCTGACCCTTGTAGAAAGGGGACATCGTTCCCGGCAGCCTGTACTGAGCATGTGGCTCCTGAGTGGGGTTTGTTGTTTGGGAAACCTGCTCCGGCTTTTCCATTCTTTCCTTCCAAACAGGAAAACTTCTCCTGGGGCTGTGTGCAGGCAGAGCCCTGAGGAGAGCAGGTGGCACATGGTGCGCTGGGCTGGGACAGCCAGCTGCAGAGCTCAAGGGAAGAAGCCCAAAGTGTCACAATGGCTCCTTGCCTTCACATGCAACACCTGGGTCACAATGGTCTCCTTGATTCCATGAGGCCCCACTGTGTCACAATGGCTCCTTGGTTCCATCGGGTTCCGCAGTGTCACCATGGTCTCTTTTGATCCGCACTGTCATCATGGACAATTGGTTCCATGAGGCCCCGCAGTGTCACAATGGTCCCTTGCTTCCATAGGTTTGATGTTGTAACAATGGACTCCTTGCTTCTATGAGCTAGCCTGCTTTTTGCAGAGGTGTCTTTGGTTCCAACAAGGCCCCGCTGTGTCTCAGTGCACCCTGGCTTCCATGTGGATCTGGAGTATCACAAAGGCTCCTTGGTTCCACCAGGTCCTGCTGTGTCACAATCGGTCCTGTGGTCCCCGAGGCCCTCCAAAGTCATCATGGAGGCTTGCTTCCATGAGGTTCCATTATGTGCCAGTGGTCATCTTGGTTCCAGGAGTTTCCTTAGTGTCACAATGCTCTCCATGCTTCCATGATTCCCCACAATGTCACAATGCTCTCCATGCTTCCATTAGGCCCTGCTTTGCCACAATGGTCCCCTTGTTTCCATGAGGCCCCGCTGTGTCACAATGGACCTATGGTTCCATGATGTTGCGTGGTGTCACCGTGCTCTTCTTGAATCCGCCAAGTAACCATGGACCATTGGTTCCATGCGGCCTGGCCGTGTCACAATGGGCTCCTTGATTCCATGATTCCCCACGGTGTCACAATGGAGCCTTGTTTCTAGGAGGTTCTGTACTGTCACAATTGCCTCCTTGATGCCATCAGCCCCTGCAGTGTCACAATGGCTCCTTGGTTCCATGAGGAACACAATAGCTTGGCATAAGCATTGAGCAACAGCTGCTGAACACACCTGGCAACATCTGCTTGCATCAAAAGAGGGCTTCAAGCTGACAATGGCACCAGCAGCTTCCATCTGCAACAGAGACCCAGGAAAGGACAGGCTGTGCCGGTTTGGAGAAATGTGGAGGAAAATATCCTCTGATAGAAGGCAGGTTACACCCAGCCCTCCCCCACCAGCTTCGGGAAAAAAGAATTTTCCTGGGAAGAAAGTGAAAGAGATAAAAACCATTTTTTAACAAACACCCAGGAAAAGGATAACAATGCTAAATATTAAAAGCTCTCGCTGTGCAGAGAAAGCTGGGATAATTTGAGAGTCCTTCCGTGTTTCGGTGGGGTCTCCTGAAACATCCATAGACAGCGAGGCCCGTGCAAAGAAATAGGGAGCCATTCTTGAGAGAAGTTTCAGAGCTCTTTCTTCTCCAGCCACATGGGCGGGGCACTGCCAAAGAACTGAGCAATCACGGCACAACCAGGGCCCTCCTGGCACAGGGCAACACAAAATAAGCAGTGCTGAACAGGATTAGGGCACATGTCAGCAGGGAGCAGGGAGACCCCGTGCCCAGGCCATGCCTCTACCCCAGGGTCCCCTCTCCCATGACCTCATGGCAGGGGGGAGGAACCCCAACACTTCCGGAGGTGTAGTCTCTCTCCTCCTCCTTGCAGCTGGCTCATGGGCCCACATTCAGGGCCCCCACCTCGGGAGAAAATTCACCCAATGTGGTCTGATGTTGAAAGAGTCAAGAAGAGAAGAAGGGAAAAAAAACCCCCAAAGTCCCAGGAAAACAAAGTTCAACTCTCCATCTCCCCCCAGAGAAAAGGAGCTGAAAAACTGGCTAAAAAGAAACAAGGTTGCTTCCTCTGCTCTTGTTGCAAGCAGGATGCAGAGGAGTGTGTATGTGTGTCCTTGAACAAACGCTCTGAGAAGTTTGTCTGGCTTTTTTTTCCTCTCCCCCCTCTCAGGCTCAGTTGAAAGGCACAGAAATGCACAAAGTTCACTTCTGGGCATAGAGCAGCAATAGGGGATACACATGATAAAGTCACCCCAAGACACAGGGACAGAGAATTCAGTGGAAAGACTCCGAGAATTCTGCTCCCAGAGATCATTCATTCCTGCTCACCCTGACCCTTGTAGAAAGGGGACATCGTTCCCGGCAGCCTGTACTGAGCATGTGGCTCCTGAGTGGGGTTTGTTGTTTGGGAAACCTGCTCCGGCTTTTCCATTCTTTCCTTCCAAACAGGAAAACTTCTCCTGGGGCTGTGTGCAGGCAGAGCCCTGAGGAGAGCAGGTGGCACATGGTGCGCTGGGCTGGGACAGCCAGCTGCAGAGCTCAAGGGAAGAAGCCCAAAGTGTCACAATGGCTCCTTGCCTTCACATGCAACACCTGGGTCACAATGGTCTCCTTGATTCCATGAGGCCCCACTGTGTCACAATGGCTCCTTGGTTCCATCGGGTTCCGCAGTGTCACCATGGTCTCCTTTGATCCGCACTGTCATCATGGACAATTGGTTCCATGAGGCCCCGCAGTGTCACAATGGTCCCTTGCTTCCATAGGTTTGATGTTGTAACAATGGACTCCTTGCTTCTATGAGCTAGCCTGCTTTTTGCAGAGGTGTCTTTGGTTCCAACAAGGCCCCGCTGTGTCTCAGTGCACCCTGGCTTCCATGTGGATCTGGAGTATCACAAAGGCTCCTTGGTTCCACCAGGTCCTGCTGTGTCACAATGGGTCCTGGGGTCCCCGAGGCCCTCCAAAGTCATCATGGAGGCTTGCTTCCATGAGGTTCCATTATGTGCCAGTGGTCATCTTGGTTCCAGGAGTTTCCTTAGTGTCACAATGCTCTCCATGCTTCCATGATTCCCCACAATGTCACAATGCTCTCCATGCTTCCATTAGGCCCTGCTTTGCCACAATGGTCCCCTTGTTTCCATGAGGCCCCGCTGTGTCACAATGGACCTATGGTTCCATGATGTTGCGTGGTGTCACCGTGCTCTTCTTGAATCCGCCGTGTAACCATGGACCATTGGTTCCATGCGGCCTGGCCGTGTCACAATGGGCTCCTTGATTCCATGATTCCCCACGGTGTCACAATGGAGCCTTGTTTCTAGGAGGTTCTGTACTGTCACAATTGCCTCCTTGATGCCATCAGCCCCTGCAGTGTCACAATGGCTCCTTGGTTCCATGAGGAACACAATAGCTTGGCATAAGCATTGAGCAACAGCTGCTGAACACACCTGGCAACATCTGCTTGCATCAAAAGAGGGCTTCAAGCTGACAATGGCACCAGCAGCTTCCATCTGCAACAGAGACCCAGGAAAGGACAGGCTGTGCCGGTTTGGACACATGTGGAGGAAAATATCCTCTGATAGAAGGCAGGTTACACCCAGCCCTCCCCCACCAGCTTCGGGAAAAAAGAATTTTCCTGGGAAGAAAGTGAAAGAGATAAAAACTATTTTTTTAACAAACACCCAGGAAAAGGATAACAATGCTAAATATTAAAAGCTCTCGCTGTGCAGAGAAAGCTGGGATAATTTGAGAGTCCTTCCGTGTTTCGGTGGGGTCTCCTGAAACATCCATAGACAGCGAGGCCCGTGCAAAGAAATAGGGAGCGATTCATGAGAGAAGTTTCAGAGCTCTTTCTTCTCCAGCCACATGGGCGGGGCACTGCCAAAGAACTGAGCAGTCACGGCACAACCAGGGCCCTCCTGGCACAGGGCAACACAAAATAAGCAGTGCTGAACAGGATTAGGGCACATGTCAGCAGGGAGCAGGGAGACCCCGTGCCCAGGCCATGCCTCTACCCCAGGGTCCCCTCTCCCATGACCTCATGGCAGGGGGGAGGAACCCCAACACTTCCGGAGGTGTAGTCTCTCTCCTCCTCCTTGCAGCTGGCTCATGGGCCCACATTCAGGGCCCCCACCTCGGGAGAAAATTCTCCCAATGTGGTCTGATGTTGAAACAGTCAAGAAGAGAAGAAGGGAAAAAAAACCCCAAAGTCCCAGGAAAACAAAGTTCAACTCTCCATCTCCCTCCAGAGAAAAGGAGCTGAAAAACTGGCTAAAAAGAAACAAGGTTGCTTCCTCTGCTCTTGTTGCAAGCAGGATGCAGAGGAGTGTGTATGTGTGTCCTTGAACAAACGCTCTGAGAAGTTTGTCTGGCTTTTTTTTCCTCTCCCCCCTCTCAGGCTCAGTTGAAAGGCACAGAAATGCACAAAGTTCACTTCTGGGCATAGAGCAGCAATAGGGGATACACATGATAAAGTCACCCCAAGACACGGGGACAGAGAATTCAGTGGAAAGACTCCGAGAATTCTGCTCCCAGAGAATTCTGCTCACCCTGACCCTTGTAGAAAGGGGACATCGTTCCCGGCAGCCTGTACTGAGCATGTGGCTCCTGAGTGGGGTTTGTTGTTTGGGAAACCTGCTCCGGCTTTTCCATTCTTTCCTTCCAAACAGGAAAACTTCTCCTGGGGCTGTGTGCAGGCAGAGCCCTGAGGAGAGCAGGTGGCACATGGTGCGCTGGGCTGGGACAGCCAGCTGCAGAGCTCAAGGGAAGAAGCCCAAAGTGTCACAATGGCTCCTTGCCTTCACATGCAACACCTGGGTCACAATGGTCTCCTTGATTCCATGAGGCCCCACTGTGTCACAATGGCTCCTTGGTTCCATGCAGTTCCGCAGTGTCACCATGGTCTCTTTTGATCCGCACTGTCATCATGGACAATTGGTTCCATGAGGCCCCGCAGTGTCACAATGGTCCCTTGCTTCCATAGGTTTGATGTTGTAACAATGGACTCCTTGCTTCTATGAGCTAGCCTGCTTTTTGCAGAGGTGTCTTTGGTTCCAACAAGGCCCCGCTGTGTCTCAGTGCACCCTGGCTTCCATGTGGATCTGGAGTATCACAAAGGCTCCTTGGTTCCACCAGGTCCTGCTGTGTCACAATCGGTCCTGTGGTCCCCGAGGCCCTCCAAAGTCATCATGGAGGCTTGCTTCCATGAGGTTCCATTATGTGCCAGTGGTCATCTTGGTTCCAGGAGTTTCCTTAGTGTCACAATGCTCTCCATGCTTCCATGATTCCCCACAATGTCACGATGCTCTCCATGCTTCCATTAGGCCCTGCTTTGCCACAATGGTCCCCTTGTTTCCATGAGGCCCCGCTGTGTCACAATGGACCTATGGTTCCAGGATGTTGCGTGGTGTCACCGTGCTCTTCTTGAATCCGCCAAGTAACCATGGACCATTGGTTCCATGCGGCCTGGCCGTGTCACAATGGGCTCCGTGATTCCATGATTCCCCACGGTGTCACAATGGAGCCTTGTTTCTAGGAGGTTCTGTACTGTCACAATTGTCTCCTTGATGCCATCAGCCCCTGCAGTGTCACAATGGCTCCTTGGTTCCATGAGGAACACAATAGCTTGGCATAAGCATTGAGCAACAGCTGCTGAACACACCTGGCAACATCTGCTTGCATCAAAAGAGGGCTTCAAGCAGACAATGGCACCAGCAGCTTCCATCTGCAACAGACACCCAGGGAAAGGACAGGCTGTGCCGGTTTGGACAAATGTGGAGGAAAATATCCTCTGATAGAAGGCAGGTTACACCCAGCCCTCCCCCACCAGGTTCGGGAAAAAAGAATTTTCCTGGGAAGAAAGTGAAAGAGATAAAAACTATTTTTTTAACAAACACCCAGGAAAAGGATAACAATGCTAAATATTAAAAGCTCTCGCTGTGCAGAGAAAGCTGGGATAATTTGAGAGTCCTTCCGTGTTTCGGTGGGGTCTCCTGAAACATCCATAGACAGCGAGGCCCGTGCAAAGAAATAGGGAGCCATTCTTGAGAGAAGTTTCAGAGCTCTTTCTTCTCCAGCCACATGGGCGGGGCACTGCCAAAGAACTGAGCAGCCACGGCACAACCAGGGCCCTCCTGGCACAGGGCAACACAAAATAAGCAGTGCTGAACAGGATTAGGGCACATGTGAGCAGGGAGCAGGGAGACCCCGTGCCCAGGCCATGCCTCTACCCCAGGGTCCCCTCTCCCATGACCTCATGGCAGGGGGGAGGAACCCCAACACTTCCGTAGGTGCAGTCTCTCTCCTCCTCCTTGCAGCTGGCTCATGGGCCCACATTCAGGGCCCCCACCTCGGGAGAAAATTCTCCCAATGTGGTCTGATGTTGAAAGAGTCAAGAAGAGAAGAAGGGAAAAAAAACCCCAAAGTCCCAGGAAAACAAAGTTCAACTCTCCATCTCCCCCCAGAGAAAAGGAGCTGAAACCTGGCTAAAAAGAAACAAAGTTACTTCCTCTGCTCTTGCTGCAAGCAGGATGCAGAGGAGTGTGTATGTGTGTCCTTGAACAAACGCTCTGAGAAGTTTGTCCGGTTTTTTTTTCCTCTCCCCCCTCTCAGGCTCAGTTGAAAGGCACAGAAATGCACAAAGTTCACTTCTGGGCATAGAGCAGCAATAGGGGATACACATGATAAAGTCACCCCAAGACACAGGGACAGAGAATTCAGTGGAAAGACTCCGAGAATTCTGCTCCCAGAGAATTCTGCTCACCCTGACCCTTGTAGAAAGGGGACATCGTTCCCGGCAGCCTGTACTGAGCATGTGGCTCCTGAGTGGGGTTTGTTGTTTGGGAAACCTGCTCCGGCTTTTCCATTCTTTCCTTCCAAACAGGAAAACTTCTCCTGGGGCTGTGTGCAGGCAGAGCCCTGAGGAGAGCAGGTGGCACATGGTGCGCTGGGCTGGGACAGCCAGCTGCAGAGCTCAAGGGAAGAAGCCCAAAGTGTCACAATGGCTCCTTGCCTTCACATGCAACACCTGGGTCACAATGGTCTCCTTGATTCCATGAGGCCCCACTGTGTCACAATGGCTCCTTGGTTCCATGCAGTTCCGCAGTGTCACCATGGTCTCCTTTGATCCGCACTGTCATCATGGACAATTGGTTCCATGAGGCCCCGCAGTGTCACAATGGTCCCTTGCTTCCATAGGTTTGATGTTGTAACAATGGACTCCTTGCTTCTATGAGCTAGCCTGCTTTTTGCAGAGGTGTCTTTGGTTCCAACAAGGCCCCGCTGTGTCTCAGTGCACCCTGGCTTCCATGTGGATCTGGAGTATCACAAAGGCTCCTTGGTTCCACCAGGTCCTGCTGTGTCACAATGGGTCCTGGGGTCCCCGAGGCCCTCCAAAGTCATCATGGAGGCTTGCTTCCATGAGGTTCCATTATGTGCCAGTGGTCATCTTGGTTCCAGGAGTTTCCTTAGTGTCACAATGCTCTCCATGCTTCCATGATTCCCCACAATGTCACAATGCTCTCCATGCTTCCATTAGGCCCTGCTTTGCCACAATGGTCCCCTTGTTTCCATGAGGCCCCGCTGTGTCACAATGGACCTATGGTTCCATGATGTTGCGTGGTGTCACCGTGCTCTTCTTGAATCCGCAGTGTAACCATGGACCATTGGTTCCATGCGGCCTGGCCGTGTCACAATGGGCTCCGTGATTCCATGATTCCCCACGGTGTCACAATGGAGCCTTGTTTCTAGGAGGTTCTGTACTGTCACAATTGCCTCCTTGATGCCATCAGCCCCTGCAGTGTCACAATGGCTCCTTGGTTCCATGAGGAACACAATAGCTTGGCATAAGCATTGAGCAACAGCTGCTGAAAACACCTGGCAACATCTGCTTGCATCAAAAGAGGGCTTCAAGCTGACAATGGCACCAGCAGCTTCCATCTGCAACAGAGACCCAGGAAAGGACAGGCTGTGCCGGTTTGGACAAATTTGGAGGAAAATATCCTCTGATAGAAGGCAGGTTACACCCAGCCCTCCCCCACCAGCTTCGGGAAAAAAGAATTTTCCTGGGAAGAAAGTGAAAGAGATAAAAACCATTTTTTTAACAAACACCCAGGAAAAGGAGAACAATGCTAAATATTAAAAGCTCTCGCTGTGCAGAGAAAGCTGGGATAATTTGAGAGTCCTTCCGTGTTTCGGTGGGGTCTCCTGAAACATCCATAGACAGCGAGGCCCGTGCAAAGAAATAGGGAGCCATTCTTGAGAGAAGTTTCAGAGCTCTTTCTTCTCCAGCCACATGGGCGGGGCACTGCCAAAGAACTGAGCAATCACGGCACAACCAGGGCCCTCCTGGCACAGGGCAACACAAAATAAGCAGTGCTGAACAGGATTAGGGCACATGTCAGCAGGGAGCAGGGAGACCCCGTGCCCAGGCCATGCCTCTACCCCAGGGTCCCCTCTCCCATGACCTCATGGCAGGGGGGAGGAACCCCAACACTTCCGTAGGTGCAGTCTCTCTCCTCCTCCTTGCAGCTGGCTCATGGGCCCACATTCAGGGCCCCCACCTCGGGAGAAAATTCTCCCAATGTGGTCTGATGTTGAAAGAGTCAAGAAGAGAAGAAGGGAAAAAAAACCCCAAAGTCCCAGGAAAACAAAGTTCAACTCTCCATCTCCCCCCAGAGAAAAGGAGCTGAAACCTGGCTAAAAAGAAACAAAGTTACTTCCTCTGCTCTTGCTGCAAGCAGGATGCAGAGGAGTGTGTATGTGTGTCCTTGAACAAACGCTCTGAGAAGTTTGTCCGGTTTTTTTTTCCTCTCCCCCCTCTCAGGCTCAGTTGAAAGGCACAGAAATGCACAAAGTTCACTTCTGGGCATAGAGCAGCAATAGGGGATACACATGATAAAGTCACCCCAAGACACAGGGACAGAGAATTCAGTGGAAAGACTCCGAGAATTCTGCTCCCAGAGAATTCTGCTCACCCTGACCCTTGTAGAAAGGGGACATCGTTCCCGGCAGCCTGTACTGAGCATGTGGCTCCTGAGTGGGGTTTGTTGTTTAGGAAACCTGCTCCGGCTTTTCCATTCTTTCCTTGCAAACAGGAAAACTTCTCCTGGGGCTGTGTGCAGGCAGAGCCCTGAGGAGAGCAGGTGGCACATGGTGCGCTGGGCTGGGACAGCCAGCTGCAGAGCTCAAGGGAAGAAGCCCAAAGTGTCACAATGGCTCCTTGCCTTCACATGCAACACCTGGGTCACAATGGTCTCCTTGATTCCATGAGGCCCCACTGTGTCACAATGGCTCCTTGGTTCCATGCAGTTCCGCAGTGTCACCATGGTCTCCTTTGATCCGCACTGTCATCATGGACAATTGGTTCCATGAGGCCCCGCAGTGTCACAATGGTCCCTTGCTTCCATAGGTTTGATGTTGTAACAATGGACTCCTTGCTTCTATGAGCTAGCCTGCTTTTTGCAGAGGTGTCTTTGGTTCCAACAAGGCCCCGCTGTGTCTCAGTGCACCCTGGCTTCCATGTGGATCTGGAGTATCACAAAGGCTCCTTGGTTCCACCAGGTCCTGCTGTGTCACAATGGGTCCTGGGGTCCCCGAGGCCCTCCAAAGTCATCATGGAGGCTTGCTTCCATGAGGTTCCATTATGTGCCAGTGGTCATCTTGGTTCCAGGAGTTTCCTTAGTGTCACAATGCTCTCCATGCTTCCATGATTCCCCACAATGTCACAATGCTCTCCATGCTTCCATTAGGCCCTGCTTTGCCACAATGGTCCCCTTGTTTCCATGAGGCCCCGCTGTGTCACAATGGACCTATGGTTCCATGATGTTGCGTGGTGTCACCGTGCTCTTCTTGAATCCGCAGTGTAACCATGGACCATTGGTTCCATGCGGCCTGGCCGTGTCACAATGGGCTCCGTGATTCCATGATTCCCCACGGTGTCACAATGGAGCCTTGTTTCTAGGAGGTTCTGTACTGTCACAATTGCCTCCTTGATGCCATCAGCCCCTGCAGTGTCACAATGGCTCCTTGGTTCCATGAGGAACACAATAGCTTGGCATAAGCATTGAGCAACAGCTGCTGAAAACACCTGGCAACATCTGCTTGCATCAAAAGAGGGCTTCAAGCTGACAATGGCACCAGCAGCTTCCATCTGCAACAGAGACCCAGGAAAGGACAGGCTGTGCCGGTTTGGACAAATTTGGAGGAAAATATCCTCTGATAGAAGGCAGGTTACACCCAGCCCTCCCCCACCAGCTTCGGGAAAAAAGAATTTTCCTGGGAAGAAAGTGAAAGAGATAAAAACCATTTTTTTAACAAACACCCAGGAAAAGGAGAACAATGCTAAATATTAAAAGCTCTCGCTGTGCAGAGAAAGCTGGGATAATTTGAGAGTCCTTCCGTGTTTCGGTGGGGTCTCCTGAAACATCCATAGACAGCGAGGCCCGTGCAAAGAAATAGGGAGCCATTCATGAGAGAAGTTTCAGAGCTCTTTCTTCTCCAGCCACATGGGCGGGGCACTGCCAAAGAACTGAGCAGTCACGGCACAACCAGGGCCCTCCTGGCACAGGGCAACACAAAATAAGCAGTGCTGAACAGGATTAGGGCACATGTGAGCAGGGAGCAGGGAGACCCCGTGCCCAGGCCATGCCTCTACCCCAGGGTCCCCTCTCCCATGACCTCATGGCAGGGGGGAGGAACCCCAACACTTCCGGAGGTGTAGTCTCTCTCCTCCTCCTTGCAGCTGGCTCATGGGCCCACATTCAGGGCCCCCACCTCGGGAGAAAATTCTCCCAATGTGGTCTGATGTTGAAAGAGTCAAGAAGAGAAGAAGGGAAAAAAAACCCCCAAAGTCCCAGGAAAACAAAGTTCAACTCTCCATCTCCCCCCAGAGAAAAGGAGCTGAAAACTGGCTAAAAAGAAACAAAGTTGCTTCCTCTGCTCTTGCTGCAAGAAGGATGCAGAGGAGTGTGTATGTGTGTCCTTGAACAAACGCTCTGAGAAGTTTGTCCGGTTTTTTTTTCCTCTCCCCCCTCTCAGGCTCAGTTGAAAGGCACAGAAATGCACAAAGTTCACTTCTGGGCATAGAGCAGCAATAGGGGATACACATGATAAAGTCACCCCAAGACACGGGGACAGAGAATTCAGTGGAAAGACTCCGAGAATTCTGCTCCCAGAGAATTCTGCTCACCCTGACCCTTGTAGAAAGGGGACATCGTTCCCGGCAGCCTGTACTGAGCATGTGGCTCCTGAGTGGGGTTTGTTGTTTGGGAAACCTGCTCCGGCTTTTCCATTCTTTCCTTCCAAACAGGAAAACTTCTCCTGGGGCTGTGTGCAGGCAGAGCCCTGAGGAGAGCAGGTGGCACATGGTGCGCTGGGCTGGGACAGCCAGCTGCAGAGCTCAAGGGAAGAAGCCCAAAGTGTCACAATGGCTCCTTGCCTTCACATGCAACACCTGGGTCACAATGGTCTCCTTGATTCCATGAGGCCCCACTGTGTCACAATGGCTCCTTGGTTCCATGCGGTTCCGCAGTGTCACCATGGTCTCCTTTGATCCGCACTGTCATCATGGACAATTGGTTCCATGAGGCCCCGCAGTGTCACAATGGTCCCTTGCTTCCATAGGTTTGATGTTGTAACAATGGACTCCTTGCTTCTATGAGCTAGCCTGCTTTTTGCAGAGGTGTCTTTGGTTCCAACAAGGCCCCGCTGTGTCTCAGTGCACCCTGGCTTCCATGTGGATCTGGAGTATCACAAAGGCTCCTTGGTTCCACCAGGTCCTGCTGTGACACAATCGGTCCTGTGGTCCCCGAGGCCCTCCAAAGTCATCATGGAGGCTTGCTTCCATGAGGTTCCATTATGTGCCAGTGGTCATCTTGGTTCCAGGAGTTTCCTTAGTGTCACAATGCTCTCCATGCTTCCATGATTCCCCACAATGTCACAATGCTCTCCATGCTTCCATTAGGCCCTGCTTTGCCACAATGGTCCCCTTGTTTCCATGAGGCCCCGCTGTGTCACAATGGACCTATGGTTCCATGATGTTGCGTGGTGTCACCGTGCTCTTCTTGAATCCGCAGTGTAACCATGGACCATTGGTTCCATGCGGCCTGGCCGTGTCACAATGGGCTCCTTGATTCCATGATTCCCCACGGTGTCACAATGGAGCCTTGTTTCTAGGAGGTTCTGTACTGTCACAATTGCCTCCTTGATGCCATCAGCCCCTGCAGTGTCACAATGGCTCCTTGGTTCCATGAGGAACACAATAGCTTGGCATAAGCATTGAGCAACAGCTGCTGAACACACCTGGCAACATCTGCTTGCATCAAAAGAGGGCTTCAAGCTGACAATGGCACCAGCAGCTTCCATCTGCAACAGAGACCCAGGAAAGGACAGGCTGTGCCGGTTTGGAGAAATGTGGAGGAAAATTTCCTCTGATAGAAGGCAGGTTACACCCAGCCCTCCCCCACCAGCTTCGGGAAAAAAGAATTTTCCTGGGAAGAAAGTGAAAGAGATAAAAACCATTTTTTAACAAACACCCAGGAAAAGGATAACAATGCTAAATATTAAAAGCTCTCGCTGTGCAGAGAAAGCTGGGATAATTTGAGAGTCCTTCCGTGTTTCGGTGGGGTCTCCTGAAACATCCATAGACAGCGAGGCCCGTGCAAAGAAATAGGGAGCCATTCTTGAGAGAAGTTTCAGAGCTCTTTCTTCTCCAGCCACATGGGCGGGGCACTGCCAAAGAACTGAGCAATCACGGCACAACCAGGGCCCTCCTGGCACAGGGCAACACAAAATAAGCAGTGCTGAAAAGGATTAGGGCACATGTCAGCAGGGAGCAGGGAGACCCCGTGCCCAGGCCATGCCTCTACCCCAGGGTCCCCTCTCCCATGACCTCATGGCAGGGGGGAGGAACCCCAACACTTCCGGAGGTGTAGTCTCTCTCCTCCTCCTTGCAGCTGGCTCATGGGCCCACATTCAGGGCCCCCACCTCGGGAGAAAATTCTCCCAATGTGGTCTGATGTTGAAAGAGTCAAGAAGAGAAGAAGGGAAAAAAAACCCCCAAAGTCCCAGGAAAACAAAGTTCAACTCTCCATCTCCCCCCAGAGAAAAGGAGCTGAAAAACTGGCTAAAAAGAAACAAGGTTGCTTCCTCTGCTCTTGTTGCAAGCAGGATGCAGAGGAGTGTGTATGTGTGTCCTTGAACAAACGCTCTGAGAAGTTTGTCTGGCTTTTTTTTCCTCTCCCCCCTCTCAGGCTCAGTTGAAAGGCACAGAAATGCACAAAGTTCACTTCTGGGCATAGAGCAGCAATAGGGGATACACATGATAAAGTCACCCCAAGACACAGGGACAGAGAATTCAGTGGAAAGACTCCGAGAATTCTGCTCCCAGAGATCATTCATTCCTGCTCACCCTGACCCTTGTAGAAAGGGGACATTGTTCCCGGCAGCCTGTACTGAGCATGTGGCTCCTGAGTGGGGTTTGTTGTTTGGGAAACCTGCTCCGGCTTTTCCATTCTTTCCTTCCAAACAGGAAAACTTCTCCTGGGGCTGTGTGCAGGCAGAGCCCTGAGGAGAGCAGGTGGCACATGGTGCGCTGGGCTGGGACAGCCAGCTGCAGAGCTCAAGGGAAGAAGCCCAAAGTGTCACAATGGCTCCTTGCCTTCACATGCAACACCTGGGTCACAATGGTCTCCTTGATTCCATGAGGCCCCACTGTGTCACAATGGCTCCTTGGTTCCATCGGGTTCCGCAGTGTCACCATGGTCTCCTTTGATCCGCACTGTCATCATGGACAATTGGTTCCATGAGGCCCCGCAGTGTCACAATGGTCCCTTGCTTCCATAGGTTTGATGTTGTAACAATGGACTCCTTGCTTCTATGAGCTAGCCTGCTTTTTGCAGAGGTGTCTTTGGTTCCAACAAGGCCCCGCTGTGTCTCAGTGCACCCTGGCTTCCATGTGGATCTGGAGTATCACAAAGGCTCCTTGGTTCCACCAGGTCCTGCTGTGTCACAATCGGTCCTGTGGTCCCCGAGGCCCTCCAAAGTCATCATGGAGGCTTGCTTCCATGAGGTTCCATTATGTGCCAGTGGTCATCTTGGTTCCAGGAGTTTCCTTAGTGTCACAATGCTCTCCATGCTTCCATGATTCCCCACAATGTCACAATGCTCTCCATGCTTCCATTAGGCCCTGCTTTGCCACAATGGTCCCCTTGTTTCCATGAGGCCCCGCTGTGTCACAATGGACCTATGGTTCCATGATGTTGCGTGGTGTCACCGTGCTCTTCTTGAATCCGCCGTGTAACCATGGACCATTGGTTCCATGCGGCCTGGCCGTGTCACAATGGGCTCCGTGATTCCATGATTCCCCACGGTGTCACAATGGAGCCTTGTTTCTAGGAGGTTCTGTACTGTCACAATTGCCTCCTTGATGCCATCAGCCCCTGCAGTGTCACAATGGCTCCTTGGTTCCATGAGGAACACAATAGCTTGGCATAAGCATTGAGCAACAGCTGCTGAACACACCTGGCAACATCTGCTTGCATCAAAAGAGGGCTTCAAGCTGACAATGGCACCAGCAGCTTCCATCTGCAACAGAGACCCAGGAAAGGACAGGCTGTGCCGGTTTGGACACATGTGGAGGAAAATATCCTCTGATAGAAGGCAGGTTACACCCAGCCCTCCCCCACCAGCTTCGGGAAAAAAGAATTTTCCTGGGAAGAAAGTGAAAGAGATAAAAACTATTTTTTTAACAAACACCCAGGAAAAGGATAACAATGCTAAATATTAAAAGCTCTCGCTGTGCAGAGAAAGCTGGGATAATTTGAGAGTCCTTCCGTGTTTCGGTGGGGTCTCCTGAAACATCCATAGACAGCGAGGCCCGTGCAAAGAAATAGGGAGCCATTCATGAGAGAAGTTTCAGAGCTCTTTCTTCTCCAGCCACATGGGCGGGGCACTGCCAAAGAACTGAGCAGTCACGGCACAACCAGGGCCCTCCTGGCACAGGGCAACACAAAATAAGCAGTGCTGAACAGGATTAGGGCACATGTCAGCAGGGAGCAGGGAGACCCCGTGCCCAGGCCATGCCTCTACCCCAGGGTCCCCTCTCCCATGACCTCATGGCAGGGGGGAGGAACCCCAACACTTCCGGAGGTGTAGTCTCTCTCCTCCTCCTTGCAGCTGGCTCATGGGCCCACATTCAGGGCCCCCACCTCGGGAGAAAATTCTCCCAATGTGGTCTGATGTTGAAACAGTCAAGAAGAGAAGAAGGGAAAAAAAACCCCAAAGTCCCAGGAAAACAAAGTTCAACTCTCCATCTCCCTCCAGAGAAAAGGAGCTGAAAAACTGGCTAAAAAGAAACAAGGTTGCTTCCTCTGCTCTTGTTGCAAGCAGGATGCAGAGGAGTGTGTATGTGTGTCCTTGAACAAACGCTCTGAGAAGTTTGTCTGGCTTTTTTTTCCTCTCCCCCCTCTCAGGCTCAGTTGAAAGGCACAGAAATGCACAAAGTTCACTTCTGGGCATAGAGCAGCAATAGGGGATACACATGATAAAGTCACCCCAAGACACAGGGACAGAGAATTCAGTGGAAAGACTCCGAGAATTCTGCTCCCAGAGATCATTCATTCCTGCTCACCCTGACCCTTGTAGAAAGGGGACCTCGTTCCAGGCAGCCTGTACTGAGCATGTGGCTCCTGAGTGGGGTTTGTTGTTTGGGAAACCTGCTCCGGCTTTTCCATTCTTTCCTTCCAAACAGGAAAACTTCTCCTGGGGCTGTGTGCAGGCAGAGCCCTGAGGAGAGCAGGTGGCACATGGTGCGCTGGGCTGGGACAGCCAGCTGCAGAGCTCAAGGGAAGAAGCCCAAAGTGTCACAATGGCTCCTTGCCTTCACATGCAACACCTGGGTCACAATGGTCTCCTTGATTCCATGAGGCCCCACTGTGTCACAATGGCTCCTTGGTTCCATCGGGTTCCGCAGTGTCACCATGGTCTCTTTTGATCCGCACTGTCATCATGGACAATTGGTTCCATGAGGCCCCGCAGTGTCACAATGGTCCCTTGCTTCCATAGGTTTGATGTTGTAACAATGGACTCCTTGCTTCTATGAGCTAGCCTGCTTTTTGCAGAGGTGTCTTTGGTTCCAACAAGGCCCCGCTGTGTCTCAGTGCACCCTGGCTTCCATGTGGATCTGGAGTATCACAAAGGCTCCTTGGTTCCACCAGGTCCTGCTGTGTCACAATGGGTCCTGTGGTCCCCGAGGCCCTCCAAAGTCATCATGGAGGCTTGCTTCCATGAGGTTCCATTATGTGCCAGTGGTCATCTTGGTTCCAGGAGTTTCCTTAGTGTCACAATGCTCTCCATGCTTCCATGATTCCCCACAATGTCACAATGCTCTCCATGCTTCCATTAGGCCCTGCTTTGCCACAATGGTCCCCTTGTTTCCATGAGGCCCCGCTGTGTCACAATGGACCTATGGTTCCAGGATGTTGCGTGGTGTCACCGTGCTCTTCTTGAATCCGCAGTGTAACCATGGACCATTGGTTCCATGCGGCCTGGCCGTGTCACAATGGGCTCCGTGATTCCATGATTCCCCACGGTGTCACAATGGAGCCTTGTTTCTAGGAGGTTCTGTACTGTCACAATGGTCTCCTTGATGCCATCAGCCCCTGCAGTGTCACAATGGCTCCTTGGTTCCATGAGGAACACAATAGCTTGGCATAAGCATTGAGCAACAGCTGCTGAACACACCTGGCAACATCTGCTTGCATCAAAAGAGGGCTTCAAGCTGACAATGGCACCAGCAGCTTCCATCTGCAACAGAGACCCAGGAAAGGACAGGCTGTGCCGGTTTGGAGAAATGTGGAGGAAAATTTCCTCTGATAGAAGGCAGGTTACACCCAGCCCTCCGCCACCAGCTTCGGGAAAAAAGAATTTTCCTGGGAAGAAAGTGAAAGAGATAAAAACCATTTTTTAACAAACACCCAGGAAAAGGATAACAATGCTAAATATTAAAAGCTCTCGCTGTGCAGAGAAAGCTGGGATAATTTGAGAGTCCTTCCGTGTTTCGGTGGGGTCTCCTGAAACATCCATAGACAGCGAGGCCCGTGCAAAGAAATAGGGAGCCATTCTTGAGAGAAGTTTCAGAGCTCTTTCTTCTCCAGCCACATGGGCGGGGCACTGCCAAAGAACTGAGCAATCACGGCACAAGCAGGGCCCTCCTGGCACAGGGCAACACAAAATAAGCAGTGCTGAACAGGATTAGGGCACATGTGAGCAGGGAGCAGGGAGACCCCGTGCCCAGGCCATGCCTCTACCCCAGGGTCCCCTCTCCCATGACCTCATGGCAGGGGGGAGGATCCCCAACACTTCCGTAGGTGTAGTCTCTCTCCTCCTCCTTGCAGCTGGCTCATGGGCCCACATTCAGGGCCCCCACCTCGGGAGAAAATTCTCCCAATGTGGTCTGATATTGAAACAGTCAAGAAGAGAAGAAGGGAAAAAAAACCCCAAAGTCCCAGGAAAACAAAGTTCAACTCTCCATCTCCCCCCAGAGAAAAGGAGCTGAAACCTGGCTAAAAAGAAACAAAGTTACTTCCTCTGCTCTTGCTGCAAGCAGGATGCAGAGGAGTGTGTATGTGTGTCCTTGAACAAACGCTCTGAGAAGTTTGTCCGGTTTTTTTTTCCTCTCCCCCCTCTCAGGCTCAGTTGAAAGGCACAGAAATGCACAAAGTTCACTTCTGGGCATAGAGCAGCAATAGGGGATACACATGATAAAGTCACCCCAAGACACAGGGACAGAGAATTCAGTGGAAAGACTCCGAGAATTCTGCTCCCAGAGAATTCTGCTCACCCTGACCCTTGTAGAAAGGGGACATCGTTCCCGGCAGCCTGTACTGAGCATGTGGCTCCTGAGTGGGGTTTGTTGTTTGGGAAACCTGCTCCGGCTTTTCCATTCTTTCCTTCCAAACAGGAAAACTTCTCCTGGGGCTGTGTGCAGGCAGAGCCCTGAGGAGAGCAGGTGGCACATGGTGCGCTGGGCTGGGACAGCCAGCTGCAGAGCTCAAGGGAAGAAGCCCAAAGTGTCACAATGGCTCCTTGCCTTCACATGCAACACCTGGGTCACAATGGTCTCCTTGATTCCATGAGGCCCCACTGTGTCACAATGGCTCCTTGGTTCCATGCAGTTCCGCAGTGTCACCATGGTCTCTTTTGATCCGCACTGTCATCATGGACAATTGGTTCCATGAGGCCCCGCAGTGTCACAATGGTCCCTTGCTTCCATAGGTTTGATGTTGTAACAATGGACTCCTTGCTTCTATGAGCTAGCCTGCTTTTTGCAGAGGTGTCTTTGGTTCCAACAAGGCCCCGCTGTGTCTCAGTGCACCCTGGCTTCCATGTGGATCTGGAGTATCACAAAGGCTCCTTGGTTCCACCAGGTCCTGCTGTGTCACAATGGGTCCTGGGGTCCCCGAGGCCCTCCAAAGTCATCATGGAGGCTTGCTTCCATGAGGTTCCATTATGTGCCAGTGGTCATCTTGGTTCCAGGAGTTTCCTTAGTGTCACAATGCTCTCCATGCTTCCATGATTCCCCACAATGTCACAATGCTCTCCATGCTTCCATTAGGCCCTGCTTTGCCACAATGGTCCCCTTGTTTCCATGAGGCCCCGCTGTGTCACAATGGACCTATGGTTCCATGATGTTGCGTGGTGTCACCGTGCTCTTCTTGAATCCGCAGTGTAACCATGGACCATTGGTTCCATGCGGCCTGGCCGTGTCACAATGGGCTCCGTGATTCCATGATTCCCCACGGTGTCACAATGGAGCCTTGTTTCTAGGAGGTTCTGTACTGTCACAATGGTCTCCTTGATGCCATCAGCCCCTGCAGTGTCACAATGGCTCCTTGGTTCCATGAGGAACACAATAGCTTGGCATAAGCATTGAGCAACAGCTGCTGAAAACACCTGGCAACATCTGCTTGCATCAAAAGAGGGCTTCAAGCTGACAATGGCACCAGCAGCTTCCATCTGCAACAGAGACCCAGGAAAGGACAGGCTGTGCCGGTTTGGACAAATTTGGAGGAAAATATCCTCTGATAGAAGGCAGGTTACACCCAGCCCTCCCCCACCAGCTTCGGGAAAAAAGAATTTTCCTGGGAAGAAAGTGAAAGAGATAAAAACCATTTTTTTAACAAACACCCAGGAAAAGGATAACAATGCTAAATATTAAAAGCTCTCGCTGTGCAGAGAAAGCTGGGATAATTTGAGAGTCCTTCCGTGTTTCGGTGGGGTCTCCTGAAACATCCATAGACAGCGAGGCCCGTGCAAAGAAATAGGGAGCCATTCTTGAGAGAAGTTTCAGAGCTCTTTCTTCTCCAGCCACATGGGCGGGGCACTGCCAAAGAACTGAGCAATCACGGCACAACCAGGGCCCTCCTGGCACAGGGCAACACAAAATAAGCAGTGCTGAACAGGATTAGGGCACATGTCAGCAGGGAGCAGGGAGACCCCGTGCCCAGGCCATGCCTCTACCCCAGGGTCCCCTCTCCCATGACCTCATGGCAGGGGGGAGGAACCCCAACACTTCCGGAGGTGTAGTCTCTCTCCTCCTCCTTGCAGCTGGCTCATGGGCCCACATTCAGGGCCCCCACCTCGGGAGAAAATTCTCCCAATGTGGTCTGATGTTGAAACAGTCAAGAAGAGAAGAAGGGAAAAAAAACCCCCAAAGTCCCAGGAAAACAAAGTTCAACTCTCCATCTCCCCCCAGAGAAAAGGAGCTGAAAAACTGGCTAAAAAGAAACAAGGTTGCTTCCTCTGCTCTTGTTGCAAGCAGGATGCAGAGGAGTGTGTATGTGTGTCCTTGAACAAACGCTCTGAGAAGTTTGTCTGGCTTTTTTTTCCTCTCCCCCCTCTCAGGCTCAGTTGAAAGGCACAGAAATGCACAAAGTTCACTTCTGGGCATAGAGCAGCAATAGGGGATACACATGATAAAGTCACCCCAAGACACAGGGACAGAGAATTCAGTGGAAAGACTCCGAGAATTCTGCTCCCAGAGATCATTCATTCCTGCTCACCCTGACCCTTGTAGAAAGGGGACATTGTTCCCGGCAGCCTGTACTGAGCATGTGGCTCCTGAGTGGGGTTTGTTGTTTGGGAAACCTGCTCCGGCTTTTCCATTCTTTCCTTCCAAACAGGAAAACTTCTCCTGGGGCTGTGTGCAGGCAGAGCCCTGAGGAGAGCAGGTGGCACATGGTGCGCTGGGCTGGGACAGCCAGCTGCAGAGCTCAAGGGAAGAAGCCCAAAGTGTCACAATGGCTCCTTGCCTTCACATGCAACACCTGGGTCACAATGGTCTCCTTGATTCCATGAGGCCCCACTGTGTCACAATGGCTCCTTGGTTCCATCGGGTTCCGCAGTGTCACCATGGTCTCCTTTGATCCGCACTGTCATCATGGACAATTGGTTCCATGAGGCCCCGCAGTGTCACAATGGTCCCTTGCTTCCATAGGTTTGATGTTGTAACAATGGACTCCTTGCTTCTATGAGCTAGCCTGCTTTTTGCAGAGGTGTCTTTGGTTCCAACAAGGCCCCGCTGTGTCTCAGTGCACCCTGGCTTCCATGTGGATCTGGAGTATCACAAAGGCTCCTTGGTTCCACCAGGTCCTGCTGTGTCACAATCGGTCCTGTGGTCCCCGAGGCCCTCCAAAGTCATCATGGAGGCTTGCTTCCATGAGGTTCCATTATGTGCCAGTGGTCATCTTGGTTCCAGGAGTTTCCTTAGTGTCACAATGCTCTCCATGCTTCCATGATTCCCCACAATGTCACAATGCTCTCCATGCTTCCATTAGGCCCTGCTTTGCCACAATGGTCCCCTTGTTTCCATGAGGCCCCGCTGTGTCACAATGGACCTATGGTTCCATGATGTTGCGTGGTGTCACCGTGCTCTTCTTGAATCCGCCGTGTAACCATGGACCATTGGTTCCATGCGGCCTGGCCGTATCACAATGGGCTCCGTGATTCCATGATTCCCCACGGTGTCACAATGGAGCCTTGTTTCTAGGAGGTTCTGTACTGTCACAATTGCCTCCTTGATGCCATCAGCCCCTGCAGTGTCACAATGGCTCCTTGGTTCCATGAGGAACACAATAGCTTGGCATAAGCATTGAGCAACAGCTGCTGAACACACCTGGCAACATCTGCTTGCATCAAAAGAGGGCTTCAAGCTGACAATGGCACCAGCAGCTTCCATCTGCAACAGAGACCCAGGAAAGGACAGGCTGTGCCGGTTTGGAGAAATGTGGAGGAAAATTTCCTCTGATAGAAGGCAGGTTACACCCAGCCCTCCCCCACCAGCTTCGGGAAAAAAGAATTTTCCTGGGAAGAAAGTGAAAGAGATAAAAACCATTTTTTAACAAACACCCAGGAAAAGGATAACAATGCTAAATATTAAAAGCTCTCGCTGTGCAGAGAAAGCTGGGATAATTTGAGAGTCCTTCCGTGTTTCGGTGGGGTCTCCTGAAACATCCATAGACAGCGAGGCCCGTGCAAAGAAATAGGGAGCCATTCTTGAGAGAAGTTTCAGAGCTCTTTCTTCTCCAGCCACATGGGCGGGGCACTGCCAAAGAACTGAGCAATCACGGCACAACCAGGGCCCTCCTGGCACAGGGCAAAACAAAATAAGCAGTGCTGAACAGGATTAGGGCACATGTCAGCAGGGAGCAGGGAGACCCCGTGCCCAGGCCATGCCTCTACCCCAGGGTCCCCTCTCCCATGACCTCATGGCAGGGGGGAGGAACCCCAACACTTCCGGAGGTGTAGTCTCTCTCCTCCTCCTTGCAGCTGGCTCATGGGCCCACATTCAGGGCCCCCACCTCGGTAGAAAATTCTCCCAATGTGGTCTGATGTTGAAAGAGTCAAGAAGAGAAGAAGGGAAAAAAACCCCCAAAGTCCCAGGAAAACAAAGTTCAACTCTCCATCTCCCCCCAGAGAAAAGGAGCTGAAAAACTGGCTAAAAAGAAACAAGGTTGCTTCCTCTGCTCTTGTTGCAAGCAGGATGCAGAGGAGTGTGTATGTGTGTCCTTGAACAAACGCTCTGAGAAGTTTGTCTGGCTTTTTTTTCCTCTCCCCCCTCTCAGGCTCAGTTGAAAGGCACAGAAATGCACAAAGTTCACTTCTGGGCATAGAGCAGCAATAGGGGATACACATGATAAAGTCACCCCAAGACACAGGGACAGAGAATTCAGTGGAAAGACTCCGAGAATTCTGCTCCCAGAGATCATTCATTCCTGCTCACACTGACCCTTGTAGAAAGGGGACATCGTTCCCGGCAGCCTGTACTGAGCATGTGGCTCCTGAGTGGGGTTTGTTGTTTGGGAAACCTGCTCCGGCTTTTCCATTCTTTCCTTCCAAACAGGAAAACTTCTCCTGGGGCTGTGTGCAGGCAGAGCCCTGAGGAGAGCAGGTGGCACATGGTGCGCTGGGCTGGGACAGCCAGCTGCAGAGCTCAAGGGAAGAAGCCCAAAGTGTCACAATGGCTCCTTGCCTTCACATGCAACACCTGGGTCACAATGGTCTCCTTGATTCCATGAGGCCCCACTGTGTCACAATGGCTCCTTGGTTCCATGCAGTTCCGCAGTGTCACCATGGTCTCCTTTGATCCGCACTGTCATCATGGACAATTGGTTCCATGAGGCCCCACAGTGTCACAATGGTCCCTTGCTTCCATAGGTTTGATGTTGTAACAATGGACTCCTTGCTTCTATGAGCTAGCCTGCTTTTTGCAGAGGTGTCTTTGGTTCCAACAAGGCCCCGCTGTGTCTCAGTGCACCCTGGCTTCCATGTGGATCTGGAGTATCACAAAGGCTCCTTGGTTCCACCAGGTCCTGCTGTGTCACAATGGGTCCTGTGGTCCCCGAGGCCCTCCAAAGTCATCATGGAGGCTTGCTTCCATGAGGTTCCATTATGTGCCAGTGGTCATCTTGGTTCCAGGAGTTTCCTTAGTGTCACAATGCTCTCCATGCTTCCATGATTCCCCACAATGTCACAATGCTCTCCATGCTTCCATTAGGCCCTGCTTTGCCACAATGGTCCCCTTGTTTCCATGAGGTCCCGCTGTGTCACAATGGACCTATGGTTCCAGGATGTTGCGTGGTGTCACCGTGCTCTTCTTGAATCCGCCAAGTAACCATGGACCATTGGTTCCATGCGGCCTGGCCGTGTCACAATGGGCTCCTTGATTCCATGATTCCCCACGGTGTCACAATGGAGCCTTGTTTCTAGGAGGTTCTGTACTGTCACAATTGCCTCCTTGATGCCATCAGCCCCTGCAGTGTCACAATGGCTCCTTGGTTCCATGAGGAACACAATAGCTTGGCATAAGCATTGAGCAACAGCTGCTGAACACACCTGGCAACATCTGCTTGCATCAAAAGAGGGCTTCAAGCTGACAATGGCACCAGCAGCTTCCATCTGCAACAGAGACCCAGGAAAGGACAGGCTGTGCCGGTTTGGACACATGTGGAGGAAAATATCCTCTGATAGAAGGCAGGTTACACCCAGCCCTCCCCCACCAGCTTCGGGAAAAAAGAATTTTCCTGGGAAGAAAGTGAAAGAGATAAAAACTATTTTTTTAACAAACACCCAGGAAAAGGATAACAATGCTAAATATTAAAAGCTCTCGCTGTGCAGAGAAAGCTGGGATAATTTGAGAGTCCTTCCGTGTTTCGGTGGGGTCTCCTGAAACATCCATAGACAGCGAGGCCCGTGCAAAGAAATAGGGAGCGATTCTTGAGAGAAGTTTCAGAGCTCTTTCTTCTCCAGCCACATGGGCGGGGCACTGCCAAAGAACTGAGCAGTCACGGCACAACCAGGGCCCTCCTGGCACAGGGCAACACAAAATAAGCAGTGCTGAACAGGATTAGGGCACATGTGAGCAGGGAGCAGGGAGACCCCGTGCCCAGGCCATGCCTCTACCCCAGGGTCCCCTCTCCCATGACCTCATGGCAGGGGGGAGGAACCCCAACACTTCCGGAGGTGTAGTCTCTCTCCTCCTCCTTGCAGCTGGCTCATGGGCCCACATTCAGGGCCCCCACCTCGGGAGAAAATTCTCCCAATGTGGTCTGATGTTGAAACAGTCAAGAAGAGAAGAAGGGAAAAAAAACCCCAAAGTCCCAGGAAAACAAAGTTCAACTCTCCATCTCCCTCCAGAGAAAAGGAGCTGAAAAACTGGCTAAAAAGAAACAAGGTTGCTTCCTCTGCTCTTGTTGCAAGCAGGATGCAGAGGAGTGTGTATGTGTGTCCTTGAACAAACGCTCTGAGAAGTTTGTCTGGCTTTTTTTTCCTCTCCCCCCTCTCAGGCTCAGTTGAAAGGCACAGAAATGCACAAAGTTCACTTCTGGGCATAGAGCAGCAATAGGGGATACACATGATAAAGTCACCCCAAGACACAGGGACAGAGAATTCAGTGGAAAGACTCCGAGAATTCTGCTCCCAGAGATCATTCATTCCTGCTCACCCTGACCCTTGTAGAAAGGGGACCTCGTTCCAGGCAGCCTGTACTGAGCATGTGGCTCCTGAGTGGGGTTTGTTGTTTGGGAAACCTGCTCCGGCTTTTCCATTCTTTCCTTCCAAACAGGAAAACTTCTCCTGGGGCTGTGTGCAGGCAGAGCCCTGAGGAGAGCAGGTGGCACATGGTGCGCTGGGCTGGGACAGCCAGCTGCAGAGCTCAAGGGAAGAAGCCCAAAGTGTCACAATGGCTCCTTGCCTTCCCATGCAACACCTGGGTCACAATGGTCTCCTTGATTCCATGAGGCCCCACTGTGTCACAATGGCTCCTTGGTTCCATGCAGTTCCGCAGTGTCACCATGGTCTCCTTTGATCCGCACTGTCATCATGGACAATTGGTTCCATGAGGCCCCGCAGTGTCACAATGGTCCCTTGCTTCCATAGGTTTGATGTTGTAACAATGGACTCCTTGCTTCTATGAGCTAGCCTGCTTTTTGCAGAGGTGTCTTTGGTTCCAACAAGGCCCCACTGTGTCTCAGTGCACCCTGGCTTCCATGTGGATCTGGAGTATCACAAAGGCTCCTTGGTTCCACCAGGTCCTGCTGTGTCACAATGGGTCCTGTGGTCCCCGAGGCCCTCCAAAGTCATCATGGAGGCTTGCTTCCATGAGGTTCCATTATGTGCCAGTGGTCATCTTGGTTCCAGGAGTTTCCTTAGTGTCACAATGCTCTCCATGCTTCCATGATTCCCCACAATGTCACAATGCTCTCCATGCTTCCATTAGGCCCTGCTTTGCCACAATGGTCCCCTTGTTTCCATGAGGCCCCGCTGTGTCACAATGGACCTATGGTTCCAGGATGTTGCGTGGTGTCACCGTGCTCTTCTTGAATCCGCAGTGTAACCATGGACCATTGGTTCCATGCGGCCTGGCCGTGTCACAATGGGCTCCGTGATTCCATGATTCCCCACGGTGTCACAATGGAGCCTTGTTTCTAGGAGGTTCTGTACTGTCACAATGGTCTCCTTGATGCCATCAGCCCCTGCAGTGTCACAATGGCTCCTTGGTTCCATGAGGAACACAATAGCTTGGCATAAGCATTGAGCAACAGCTGCTGAACACACCTGGCAACATCTGCTTGCATCAAAAGAGGGCTTCAAGCTGACAATGGCACCAGCAGCTTCCATCTGCAACAGAGACCCAGGAAAGGACAGGCTGTGCCGGTTTGGAGAAATGTGGAGGAAAATTTCCTCTGATAGAAGGCAGGTTACACCCAGCCCTCCGCCACCAGCTTCGGGAAAAAAGAATTTTCCTGGGAAGAAAGTGAAAGAGATAAAAACCATTTTTTAACAAACACCCAGGAAAAGGAGAACAATGCTAAATATTAAAAGCTCTCGCTGTGCAGAGAAAGCTGGGATAATTTGAGAGTCCTTCCGTGTTTCGGTGGGGTCTCCTGAAACATCCATAGACAGCGAGGCCCGTGCAAAGAAATAGGGAGCCATTCTTGAGAGAAGTTTCAGAGCTCTTTCTTCTCCAGCCACATGGGCGGGGCACTGCCAAAGAACTGAGCAATCACGGCACAACCAGGGCCCTCCTGGCACAGGGCAACACAAAATAAGCAGTGCTGAACAGGATTAGGGCACATGTCAGCAGGGAGCAGGGAGACCCCGTGCCCAGGCCATGCCTCTACCCCAGGGTCCCCTCTCCCATGACCTCATGGCAGGGGGGAGGAACCCCAACACTTCCGTAGGTGTAGTCTCTCTCCTCCTCCTTGCAGCTGGCTCATGGGCCCACATTCAGGGCCCCCACCTCGGGAGAAAATTCTCCCAATGTGGTCTGATGTTGAAACAGTCAAGAAGAGAAGAAGGGAAAAAAACCCCCAAAGTCCCAGGAAAACAAAGTTCAACTCTCCATCTCCCCCCAGAGAAAAGGAGCTGAAAACTGGCTAAAAAGAAACAAAGTTGCTTCCTCTGCTCTTGTTGCAAGCAGGATGCAGAGGAGTGTGTATGTGTGTCCTTGAACAAACGCTCTGAGAAGTTTGTCCGGTTTTTTTTTCCTCTCCCCCCTCTCAGGCTCAGTTGAAAGGCACAGAAATGCACAAAGTTCACTTCTGGGCATAGAGCAGCAATAGGGGATACACATGATAAAGTCACCCCAAGACACGGGGACAGAGAATTCAGTGGAAAGACTCCGAGAATTCTGCTCCCAGAGAATTCTGCTCACCCTGACCCTTGTAGAAAGGGGACATCGTTCCCGGCAGCCTGTACTGAGCATGTGGCTCCTGAGTGGGGTTTGTTGTTTGGGAAACCTGCTCCGGCTTTTCCATTCTTTCCTTCCAAACAGGAAAACTTCTCCTGGGGCTGTGTGCAGGCAGAGCCCTGAGGAGAGCAGGTGGCACATGGTGCGCTGGGCTGGGACAGCCAGCTGCAGAGCTCAAGGGAAGAAGCCCAAAGTGTCACAATGGCTCCTTGCCTTCACATGCAACACCTGGGTCACAATGGTCTCCTTGATTCCATGAGGCCCCACTGTGTCACAATGGCTCCTTGGTTCCATCGGGTTCCGCAGTGTCACCATGGTCTCTTTTGATCCGCATTGTCATCATGGACAATTGGTTCCATGAGGCCCCGCAGTGTCACAATGGTCCCTTGCTTCCATAGGTTTGATGTTGTAACAATGGACTCCTTGCTTCTATGAGCTAGCCTGCTTTTTGCAGAGGTGTCTTTGGTTCCAACAAGGCCCCGCTGTGTCTCAGTGCACCCTGGCTTCCATGTGGATCTGGAGTATCACAAAGGCTCCTTGGTTCCACCAGGTCCTGCTGTGTCACAATGGGTCCTGTGGTCCCCGAGGCCCTCCAAAGTCATCATGGAGGCTTGCTTCCATGAGGTTCCATTATGTGCCAGTGGTCATCTTGGTTCCAGGAGTTTCCTTAGTGTCACAATGCTCTCCATGCTTCCATGATTCCCCACAATGTCACAATGCTCTCCATGCTTCCATTAGGCCCTGCTTTGCCACAATGGTCCCCTTGTTTCCATGAGGCCCCGCTGTGTCACAATGGACCTATGGTTCCAGGATGTTGCGTGGTGTCACCGTGCTCTTCTTGAATCCGCAGTGTAACCATGGACCATTGGTTCCATGCGGCCTGGCCGTGTCACAATGGGCTCCTTGATTCCATGATTCCCCACGGTGTCACAATGGAGCCTTGTTTCTAGGAGGTTCTGTACTGTCACAATTGCCTCCTTGATGCCATCAGCCCCTGCAGTGTCACAATGGCTCCTTGGTTCCATGAGGAACACAATAGCTTGGCATAAGCATTGAGCAACAGCTGCTGAACACACCTGGCAACATCTGCTTGCATCAAAAGAGGGCTTCAAGCTGACAATGGCACCAGCAGCTTCCATCTGCAACAGAGACCCAGGAAAGGACAGGCTGTGCCGGTTTGGACACATGTGGAGGAAAATATCCTCTGATAGAAGGCAGGTTACACCCAGCCCTCCCCCACCAGCTTCGGGAAAAAAGAATTTTCCTGGGAAGAAAGTGAAAGAGATAAAAACTATTTTTTTAACAAACACCCAGGAAAAGGATAACAATGCTAAATATTAAAAGCTCTCGCTGTGCAGAGAAAGCTGGGATAATTTGAGAGTCCTTCCGTGTTTCGGTGGGGTCTCCTGAAACATCCATAGACAGCGAGGCCCGTGCAAAGAAATAGAGAGCCATTCATGAGAGAAGTTTCAGAGCTCTTTCTTCTCCAGCCACATGGGCGGGGCACTGCCAAAGAACTGAGCAGTCACGGCACAACCAGGGCCCTCCTGGCACAGGGCAACACAAAATAAGCAGTGCTGAACAGGATTAGGGCACATGTCAGCAGGGAGCAGGGAGACCCCGTGCCCAGGCCATGCCTCTACCCCAGGGTCCCCTCTCCCATGACCTCATGGCAGGGGGGAGGAACCCCAACACTTCCGGAGGTGTAGTCTCTCTCCTCCTCCTTGCAGCTGGCTCATGGGCCCACATTCAGGGCCCCCACCTCGGGAGAAAATTCTCCCAATGTGGTCTGATGTTGAAACAGTCAAGAAGAGAAGAAGGGAAAAAAACCCCCAAAGTCCCAGGAAAACAAAGTTCAACTCTCCATCTCCCTCCAGAGAAAAGGAGCTGAAAAACTGGCTAAAAAGAAACAAGGTTGCTTCCTCTGCTCTTGTTGCAAGCAGGATGCAGAGGAGTGTGTATGTGTGTCCTTGAACAAACGCTCTGAGAAGTTTGTCTGGCTTTTTTTTCCTCTCCCCCCTCTCAGGCTCAGTTGAAAGGCACAGAAATGCACAAAGTTCACTTCTGGGCATAGAGCAGCAATAGGGGATACACATGATAAAGTCACCCCAAGACACGGGGACAGAGAATTCAGTGGAAAGACTCCGAGAATTCTGCTCCCAGAGAATTCTGCTCACCCTGACCCTTGTAGAAAGGGGACATCGTTCCCGGCAGCCTGTACTGAGCATGTGGCTCCTGAGTGGGGTTTGTTGTTTGGGAAACCTGCTCCGGCTTTTCCATTCTTTCCTTCCAAACAGGAAAACTTCTCCTGGGGCTGTGTGCAGGCAGAGCCCTGAGGAGAGCAGGTGGCACATGGTGCGCTGGGCTGGGACAGCCAGCTGCAGAGCTCAAGGGAAGAAGCCCAAAGTGTCACAATGGCTCCTTGCCTTCACATGCAACACCTGGGTCACAATGGTCTCCTTGATTCCATGAGGCCCCACTGTGTCACAATGGCTCCTTGGTTCCATGCAGTTCCGCAGTGTCACCATGGTCTCCTTTGATCCGCACTGTCATCATGGACAATTGGTTCCATGAGGCCCCGCAGTGTCACAATGGTCCCTTGCTTCCATAGGTTTGATGTTGTAACAATGGACTCCTTGCTTCTATGAGCTAGCCTGCTTTTTGCAGAGGTGTCTTTGGTTCCAACAAGGCCCCGCTGTGTCTCAGTGCACCCTGGCTTCCATGTGGATCTGGAGTATCACAAAGGCTCCTTGGTTCCACCAGGTCCTGCTGTGTCACAATGGGTCCTGTGGTCCCCGAGGCCCTCCAAAGTCATCATGGAGGCTTGCTTCCATGAGGTTCCATTATGTGCCAGTGGTCATCTTGGTTCCAGGAGTTTCCTTAGTGTCACAATGCTCTCCATGCTTCCATGATTCCCCACAATGTCACGATGCTCTCCATGCTTCCATTAGGCCCTGCTTTGCCACAATGGTCCCCTTGTTTCCATGAGGCCCCGCTGTGTCACAATGGACCTATGGTTCCAGGATGTTGCGTGGTGTCACCGTGCTCTTCTTGAATCCGCCAAGTAACCATGGACCATTGGTTCCATGCGGCCTGGCCGTGTCACAATGGGCTCCGTGATTCCATGATTCCCCACGGTGTCACAATGGAGCCTTGTTTCTAGGAGGTTCTGTACTGTCACAATTGTCTCCTTGATGCCATCAGCCCCTGCAGTGTCACAATGGCTCCTTGGTTCCATGAGGAACACAATAGCTTGGCATAAGCATTGAGCAACAGCTGCTGAACACACCTGGCAACATCTGCTTGCATCAAAAGAGGGCTTCAAGCAGACAATGGCACCAGCAGCTTCCATCTGCAACAGACACCCAGGGAAAGGACAGGCTGTGCCGGTTTGGACAAATGTGGAGGAAAATATCCTCTGATAGAAGGCAGGTTACACCCAGCCCTCCCCCACCAGCTTCGGGAAAAAAGAATTTTCCTGGGAAGAAAGTGAAAGAGATAAAAACTATTTTTTTAACAAACACCCAGGAAAAGGATAACAATGCTAAATATTAAAAGCTCTCGCTGTGCAGAGAAAGCTGGGATAATTTGAGAGTCCTTCCGTGTTTCGGTGGGGTCTCCTGAAACATCCATAGACAGCGAGGCCCGTGCAAAGAAATAGGGAGCCATTCTTGAGAGAAGTTTCAGAGCTCTTTCTTCTCCAGCCACATGGGCGGGGCACTGCCAAAGAACTGAGCAGCCACGGCACAACCAGGGCCCTCCTGGCACAGGGCAACACAAAATAAGCAGTGCTGAACAGGATTAGGGCACATGTGAGCAGGGAGCAGGGAGACCCCGTGCCCAGGCCATGCCTCTACCCCAGGGTCCCCTCTCCCATGACCTCATGGCAGGGGGGAGGAACCCCAACACTTCCGGAGGTGTAGTCTCTCTCCTCCTCCTTGCAGCTGGCTCATGGGCCCACATTCAGGGCCCCCACCTCGGGAGAAAATTCTCCCAATGTGGTCTGATGTTGAAACAGTCAAGAAGAGAAGAAGGGAAAAAAAACCCCAAAGTCCCAGGAAAACAAAGTTCAACTCTCCATCTCCCTCCAGAGAAAAGGAGCTGAAAAACTGGCTAAAAAGAAACAAGGTTGCTTCCTCTGCTCTTGTTGCAAGCAGGATGCAGAGGAGTGTGTATGTGTGTCCTTGAACAAACGCTCTGAGAAGTTTGTCTGGCTTTTTTTTCCTCTCCCCCCTCTCAGGCTCAGTTGAAAGGCACAGAAATGCACAAAGTTCACTTCTGGGCATAGAGCAGCAATAGGGGATACACATGATAAAGTCACCCCAAGACACGGGGACAGAGAATTCAGTGGAAAGACTCCGAGAATTCTGCTCCCAGAGAATTCTGCTCACCCTGACCCTTGTAGAAAGGGGACATCGTTCCCGGCAGCCTGTACTGAGCATGTGGCTCCTGAGTGGGGTTTGTTGTTTGGGAAACCTGCTCCGGCTTTTCCATTCTTTCCTTCCAAACAGGAAAACTTCTCCTGGGGCTGTGTGCAGGCAGAGCCCTGAGGAGAGCAGGTGGCACATGGTGCGCTGGGCTGGGACAGCCAGCTGCAGAGCTCAAGGGAAGAAGCCCAAAGTGTCACAATGGCTCCTTGCCTTCACATGCAACACCTGGGTCACAATGGTCTCCTTGATTCCATGAGGCCCCACTGTGTCACAATGGCTCCTTGGTTCCATGCAGTTCCGCAGTGTCACCATGGTCTCTTTTGATCCGCACTGTCATCATGGACAATTGGTTCCATGAGGCCCCGCAGTGTCACAATGGTCCCTTGCTTCCATAGGTTTGATGTTGTAACAATGGACTCCTTGCTTCTATGAGCTAGCCTGCTTTTTGCAGAGGTGTCTTTGGTTCCAACAAGGCCCCGCTGTGTCTCAGTGCACCCTGGCTTCCATGTGGATCTGGAGTATCACAAAGGCTCCTTGGTTCCACCAGGTCCTGCTGTGTCACAATGGGTCCTGTGGTCCCCGAGGCCCTCCAAAGTCATCATGGAGGCTTGCTTCCATGAGGTTCCATTATGTGCCAGTGGTCATCTTGGTTCCAGGAGTTTCCTTAGTGTCACAATGCTCTCCATGCTTCCATGATTCCCCACAATGTCACGATGCTCTCCATGCTTCCATTAGGCCCTGCTTTGCCACAATGGTCCCCTTGTTTCCATGAGGCCCCGCTGTGTCACAATGGACCTATGGTTCCAGGATGTTGCGTGGTGTCACCGTGCTCTTCTTGAATCCGCCAAGTAACCATGGACCATTGGTTCCATGCGGCCTGGCCGTGTCACAATGGGCTCCGTGATTCCATGATTCCCCACGGTGTCACAATGGAGCCTTGTTTCTAGGAGGTTCTGTACTGTCACAATTGTCTCCTTGATGCCATCAGCCCCTGCAGTGTCACAATGGCTCCTTGGTTCCATGAGGAACACAATAGCTTGGCATAAGCATTGAGCAACAGCTGCTGAACACACCTGGCAACATCTGCTTGCATCAAAAGAGGGCTTCAAGCAGACAATGGAACCAGCAGCTTCCATCTGCAACAGACACCCAGGGAAAGGACAGGCTGTGCCGGTTTGGACAAATGTGGAGGAAAATATCCTCTGATAGAAGGCAGGTTACACCCAGCCCTCCCCCACCAGCTTCGGGAAAAAAGAATTTTCCTGGGAAGAAAGTGAAAGAGATAAAAACTATTTTTTTAACAAACACCCAGGAAAAGGATAACAATGCTAAATATTAAAAGCTCTCGCTGTGCAGAGAAAGCTGGGATAATTTGAGAGTCCTTCCGTGTTTCGGTGGGGTCTCCTGAAACATCCATAGACAGCGAGGCCCGTGCAAAGAAATAGGGAGCCATTCTTGAGAGAAGTTTCAGAGCTCTTTCTTCTCCAGCCACATGGGCGGGGCACTGCCAAAGAACTGAGCAGCCACGGCACAACCAGGGCCCTCCTGGCACAGGGCAACACAAAATAAGCAGTGCTGAACAGGATTAGGGCACATGTCAGCAGGGAGCAGGGAGACCCCGTGCCCAGGCCATGCCTCTACCCCAGGGTCCCCTCTCCCATGACCTCATGGCAGGGGGGAGGAACCCCAACACTTCCGGAGGTGTAGTCTCTCTCCTCCTCCTTGCAGCTGGCTCATGGGCCCACATTCAGGGCCCCCACCTCGGGAGAAAATTCTCCCAATGTGGTCTGATGTTGAAACAGTCAAGAAGAGAAGAAGGGAAAAAAAACCCCAAAGTCCCAGGAAAACAAAGTTCAACTCTCCATCTCCCCCCAGAGAAAAGGAGCTGAAACCTGGCTAAAAAGAAACAAAGTTACTTCCTCTGCTCTTGCTGCAAGCAGGATGCAGAGGAGTGTGTATGTGTGTCCTTGAACAAACGCTCTGAGAAGTTTGTCCGGTTTTTTTTTCCTCTCCCCCCTCTCAGGCTCAGTTGAAAGGCACAGAAATGCACAAAGTTCACTTCTGGGCATAGAGCAGCAATAGGGGATACACATGATAAAGTCACCCCAAGACACAGGGACAGAGAATTCAGTGGAAAGACTCCGAGAATTCTGCTCCCAGAGAATTCTGCTCACCCTGACCCTTGTAGAAAGGGGACATCGTTCCCGGCAGCCTGTACTGAGCATGTGGCTCCTGAGTGGGGTTTGTTGTTTGGGAAACCTGCTCCGGCTTTTCCATTCTTTCCTTCCAAACAGGAAAACTTCTCCTGGGGCTGTGTGCAGGCAGAGCCCTGAGGAGAGCAGGTGGCACATGGTGCGCTGGGCTGGGACAGCCAGCTGCAGAGCTCAAGGGAAGAAGCCCAAAGTGTCACAATGGCTCCTTGCCTTCACATGCAACACCTGGGTCACAATGGTCTCCTTGATTCCATGAGGCCCCACTGTGTCACAATGGCTCCTTGGTTCCATGCAGTTCCGCAGTGTCACCATGGTCTCCTTTGATCCGCACTGTCATCATGGACAATTGGTTCCATGAGGCCCCGCAGTGTCACAATGGTCCCTTGCTTCCATAGGTTTGATGTTGTAACAATGGACTCCTTGCTTCTATGAGCTAGCCTGCTTTTTGCAGAGGTGTCTTTGGTTCCAACAAGGCCCCGCTGTGTCTCAGTGCACCCTGGCTTCCATGTGGATCTGGAGTATCACAAAGGCTCCTTGGTTCCACCAGGTCCTGCTGTGTCACAATGGGTCCTGGGGTCCCCGAGGCCCTCCAAAGTCATCATGGAGGCTTGCTTCCATGAGGTTCCATTATGTGCCAGTGGTCATCTTGGTTCCAGGAGTTTCCTTAGTGTCACAATGCTCTCCATGCTTCCATGATTCCCCACAATGTCACAATGCTCTCCATGCTTCCATTAGGCCCTGCTTTGCCACAATGGTCCCCTTGTTTCCATGAGGCCCCGCTGTGTCACAATGGACCTATGGTTCCAGGATGTTGCGTGGTGTCACCGTGCTCTTCTTGAATCCGCAGTGTAACCATGGACCATTGGTTCCATGCGGCCTGGCCGTGTCACAATGGGCTCCGTGATTCCATGATTCCCCACGGTGTCACAATGGAGCCTTGTTTCTAGGAGGTTCTGTACTGTCACAATTGCCTCCTTGATGCCATCAGCCCCTGCAGTGTCACAATGGCTCCTTGGTTCCATGAGGAACACAATAGCTTGGCATAAGCATTGAGCAACAGCTGCTGAAAACACCTGGCAACATCTGCTTGCATCAAAAGAGGGCTTCAAGCTGACAATGGCACCAGCAGCTTCCATCTGCAACAGAGACCCAGGAAAGGACAGGCTGTGCCGGTTTGGACAAATTTGGAGGAAAATATCCTCTGATAGAAGGCAGGTTACACCCAGCCCTCCCCCACCAGCTTCGGGAAAAAAGAATTTTCCTGGGAAGAAAGTGAAAGAGATAAAAACCATTTTTTTAACAAACACCCAGGAAAAGGAGAACAATGCTAAATATTAAAAGCTCTCGCTGTGCAGAGAAAGCTGGGATAATTTGAGAGTCCTTCCGTGTTTCGGTGGGGTCTCCTGAAACATCCATAGACAGCGAGGCCCGTGCAAAGAAATAGGGAGCCATTCATGAGAGAAGTTTCAGAGCTCTTTCTTCTCCAGCCACATGGGCGGGGCACTGCCAAAGAACTGAGCAGTCACGGCACAACCAGGGCCCTCCTGGCACAGGGCAACACAAAATAAGCAGTGCTGAACAGGATTAGGGCACATGTGAGCAGGGAGCAGGGAGACCCCGTGCCCAGGCCATGCCTCTACCCCAGGGTCCCCTCTCCCATGACCTCATGGCAGGGGGGAGGAACCCCAACACTTCCGGAGGTGTAGTCTCTCTCCTCCTCCTTGCAGCTGGCTCATGGGCCCACATTCAGGGCCCCCACCTCGGGAGAAAATTCTCCCAATGTGGTCTGATGTTGAAACAGTCAAGAAGAGAAGAAGGGAAAAAAAACCCCCAAAGTCCCAGGAAAACAAAGTTCAACTCTCCATCTCCCCCCAGAGAAAAGGAGCTGAAAACTGGCTAAAAAGAAACAAAGTTGCTTCCTCTGCTCTTGCTGCAAGAAGGATGCAGAGGAGTGTGTATGTGTGTCCTTGAACAAACGCTCTGAGAAGTTTGTCCGGTTTTTTTTTCCTCTCCCCCCTCTCAGGCTCAGTTGAAAGGCACAGAAATGCACAAAGTTCACTTCTGGGCATAGAGCAGCAATAGGGGATACACATGATAAAGTCACCCCAAGACACGGGGACAGAGAATTCAGTGGAAAGACTCCGAGAATTCTGCTCCCAGAGAATTCTGCTCACCCTGACCCTTGTAGAAAGGGGACATCGTTCCCGGCAGCCTGTACTGAGCATGTGGCTCCTGAGTGGGGTTTGTTGTTTGGGAAACCTGCTCCGGCTTTTCCATTCTTTCCTTCCAAACAGGAAAACTTCTCCTGGGGCTGTGTGCAGGCAGAGCCCTGAGGAGAGCAGGTGGCACATGGTGCGCTGGGCTGGGACAGCCAGCTGCAGAGCTCAAGGGAAGAAGCCCAAAGTGTCACAATGGCTCCTTGCCTTCACATGCAACACCTGGGTCACAATGGTCTCCTTGATTCCATGAGGCCCCACTGTGTCACAATGGCTCCTTGGTTCCATCAGGTTCCGCAGTGTCACCATGGTCTCCTTTGATCCGCACTGTCATCATGGACAATTGGTTCCATGAGGCCCCGCAGTGTCACAATGGTCCCTTGCTTCCATAGGTTTGATGTTGTAACAATGGACTCCTTGCTTCTATGAGCTAGCCTGCTTTTTGCAGAGGTGTCTTTGGTTCCAACAAGGCCCCGCTGTGTCTCAGTGCACCCTGGCTTCCATGTGGATCTGGAGTATCACAAAGGCTCCTTGGTTCCACCAGGTCCTGCTGTGACACAATCGGTCCTGTGGTCCCCGAGGCCCTCCAAAGTCATCATGGAGGCTTGCTTCCATGAGGTTCCATTATGTGCCAGTGGTCATCTTGGTTCCAGGAGTTTCCTTAGTGTCACAATGCTCTCCATGCTTCCATGATTCCCCACAATGTCACAATGCTCTCCATGCTTCCATTAGGCCCTGCTTTGCCACAATGGTCCCCTTGTTTCCATGAGGCCCCGCTGTGTCACAATGGACCTATGGTTCCAGGATGTTGCGTGGTGTCACCGTGCTCTTCTTGAATCCGCCAAGTAACCATGGACCATTGGTTCCATGCGGCCTGGCCGTGTCACAATGGGCTCCTTGATTCCATGATTCCCCACGGTGTCACAATGGAGCCTTGTTTCTAGGAGGTTCTGTACTGTCACAATTGCCTCCTTGATGCCATCAGCCCCTGCAGTGTCACAATGGCTCCTTGGTTCCATGAGGAACACAATAGCTTGGCATAAGCATTGAGCAACAGCTGCGGAACACACCTGGCAACATCTGCTTGCATCAAAAGAGGGCTTCAAGCTGACAATGGCACCAGCAGCTTCCATCTGCAACAGAGACCCAGGAAAGGACAGGCTGTGCCGGTTTGGAGAAATGTGGAGGAAAATTTCCTCTGATAGAAGGCAGGTTACACCCAGCCCTCCCCCACCAGCTTCGGGAAAAAAGAATTTTCCTGGGAAGAAAGTGAAAGAGATAAAAACCATTTTTTAACAAACACCCAGGAAAAGGATAACAATGCTAAATATTAAAAGCTCTCGCTGTGCAGAGAAAGCTGGGATAATTTGAGAGTCCTTCCGTGTTTCGGTGGGGTCTCCTGAAACATCCATAGACAGCGAGGCCCGTGCAAAGAAATAGGGAGCCATTCTTGAGAGAAGTTTCAGAGCTCTTTCTTCTCCAGCCACATGGGCGGGGCACTGCCAAAGAACTGAGCAATCACGGCACAACCAGGGCCCTCCTGGCACAGGGCAACACAAAATAAGCAGTGCTGAACAGGATTAGGGCACATGTGAGCAGGGAGCAGGGAGACCCCGTGCCCAGGCCATGCCTCTACCCCAGGGTCCCCTCTCCCATGACCTCATGGCAGGGGGGAGGAACCCCAACACTTCCGGAGGTGTAGTCTCTCTCCTCCTCCTTGCAGCTGGCTCATGGGCCCACATTCAGGGCCCCCACCTCGGGAGAAAATTCTCCCAATGTGGTCTGATGTTGAAACAGTCAAGAAGAGAAGAAGGGAAAAAAAACCCCCAAAGTCCCAGGAAAACAAAGTTCAACTCTCCATCTCCCCCCAGAGAAAAGGAGCTGAAAAACTGGCTAAAAAGAAACAAGGTTGCTTCCTCTGCTCTTGTTGCAAGCAGGATGCAGAGGAGTGTGTATGTGTGTCCTTGAACAAACGCTCTGAGAAGTTTGTCTGGCTTTTTTTTCCTCTCCCCCCTCTCAGGCTCAGTTGAAAGGCACAGAAATGCACAAAGTTCACTTCTGGGCATAGAGCAGCAATAGGGGATACACATGATAAAGTCACCCCAAGACACAGGGACAGAGAATTCAGTGGAAAGACTCCGAGAATTCTGCTCCCAGAGATCATTCATTCCTGCTCACCCTGACCCTTGTAGAAAGGGGACATTGTTCCCGGCAGCCTGTACTGAGCATGTGGCTCCTGAGTGGGGTTTGTTGTTTGGGAAACCTGCTCCGGCTTTTCCATTCTTTCCTTCCAAACAGGAAAACTTCTCCTGGGGCTGTGTGCAGGCAGAGCCCTGAGGAGAGCAGGTGGCACATGGTGCGCTGGGCTGGGACAGCCAGCTGCAGAGCTCAAGGGAAGAAGCCCAAAGTGTCACAATGGCTCCTTGCCTTCACATGCAACACCTGGGTCACAATGGTCTCCTTGATTCCATGAGGCCCCACTGTGTCACAATGGCTCCTTGGTTCCATCGGGTTCCGCAGTGTCACCATGGTCTCCTTTGATCCGCACTGTCATCATGGACAATTGGTTCCATGAGGCCCCGCAGTGTCACAATGGTCCCTTGCTTCCATAGGTTTGATGTTGTAACAATGGACTCCTTGCTTCTATGAGCTAGCCTGCTTTTTGCAGAGGTGTCTTTGGTTCCAACAAGGCCCCGCTGTGTCTCAGTGCACCCTGGCTTCCATGTGGATCTGGAGTATCACAAAGGCTCCTTGGTTCCACCAGGTCCTGCTGTGTCACAATCGGTCCTGTGGTCCCCGAGGCCCTCCAAAGTCATCATGGAGGCTTGCTTCCATGAGGTTCCATTATGTGCCAGTGGTCATCTTGGTTCCAGGAGTTTCCTTAGTGTCACAATGCTCTCCATGCTTCCATGATTCCCCACAATGTCACAATGCTCTCCATGCTTCCATTAGGCCCTGCTTTGCCACAATGGTCCCCTTGTTTCCATGAGGCCCCGCTGTGTCACAATGGACCTATGGTTCCATGATGTTGCGTGGTGTCACCGTGCTCTTCTTGAATCCGCAGTGTAACCATGGACCATTGGTTCCATGCGGCCTGGCCGTGTCACAATGGGCTCCGTGATTCCATGATTCCCCACGGTGTCACAATGGAGCCTTGTTTCTAGGAGGTTCTGTACTGTCACAATTGCCTCCTTGATGCCATCAGCCCCTGCAGTGTCACAATGGCTCCTTGGTTCCATGAGGAACACAATAGCTTGGCATAAGCATTGAGCAACAGCTGCTGAAAACACCTGGCAACATCTGCTTGCATCAAAAGAGGGCTTCAAGCTGACAATGGCACCAGCAGCTTCCATCTGCAACAGAGACCCAGGAAAGGACAGGCTGTGCCGGTTTGGACAAATGTGGAGGAAAATATCCTCTGATAGAAGGCAGGTTACACCCAGCCCTCCCCCACCAGCTTCGGGAAAAAAGAATTTTCCTGGGAAGAAAGTGAAAGAGATAAAAACCATTTTTTTAACAAACACCCAGGAAAAGGAGAACAATGCTAAATATTAAAAGCTCTCGCTGTGCAGAGAAAGCTGGGATAATTTGAGAGTCCTTCCGTGTTTCGGTGGGGTCTCCTGAAACATCCATAGACAGCGAGGCCCGTGCAAAGAAATAGGGAGCCATTCATGAGAGAAGTTTCAGAGCTCTTTCTTCTCCAGCCACATGGGCGGGGCACTGCCAAAGAACTGAGCAGTCACGGCACAACCAGGGCCCTCCTGGCACAGGGCAACACAAAATAAGCAGTGCTGAACAGGATTAGGGCACATGTCAGCAGGGAGCAGGGAGACCCCGTGCCCAGGCCATGCCTCTACCCCAGGGTCCCCTCTCCCATGACCTCATGGCAGGGGGGAGGAACCCCAACACTTCCGGAGGTGTAGTCTCTCTCCTCCTCCTTGCAGCTGGCTCATGGGCCCACATTCAGGGCCCCCACCTCGGGAGAAAATTCTCCCAATGTGGTCTGATGTTGAAACAGTCAAGAAGAGAAGAAGGGAAAAAAAACCCCCAAAGTCCCAGGAAAACAAAGTTCAACTCTCCATCTCCCCCCAGAGAAAAGGAGCTGAAAACTGGCTAAAAAGAAACAAAGTTGCTTCCTCTGCTCTTGCTGCAAGAAGGATGCAGAGGAGTGTGTATGTGTGTCCTTGAACAAACGCTCTGAGAAGTTTGTCCGGTTTTTTTTTTCCTCTCCCCCCTCTCAGGCTCAGTTGAAAGGCACAGAAATGCACAAAGTTCACTTCTGGGCATAGAGCAGCAATAGGGGATACACATGATAAAGTCACCCCAAGACACGGGGACAGAGAATTCAGTGGAAAGACTCCGAGAATTCTGCTCCCAGAGAATTCTGCTCACCCTGACCCTTGTAGAAAGGGGACATCGTTCCCGGCAGCCTGTACTGAGCATGTGGCTCCTGAGTGGGGTTTGTTGTTTGGGAAACCTGCTCCGGCTTTTCCATTCTTTCCTTCCAAACAGGAAAACTTCTCCTGGGGCTGTGTGCAGGCAGAGCCCTGAGGAGAGCAGGTGGCACATGGTGCGCTGGGCTGGGACAGCCAGCTGCAGAGCTCAAGGGAAGAAGCCCAAAGTGTCACAATGGCTCCTTGCCTTCACATGCAACACCTGGGTCACAATGGTCTCCTTGATTCCATGAGGCCCCACTGTGTCACAATGGCTCCTTGGTTCCATGCGGTTCCGCAGTGTCACCATGGTCTCTTTTGATCCGCACTGTCATCATGGACAATTGGTTCCATGAGGCCCCGCAGTGTCACAATGGTCCCTTGCTTCCATAGGTTTGATGTTGTAACAATGGACTCCTTGCTTCTATGAGCTAGCCTGCTTTTTGCAGAGGTGTCTTTGGTTCCAACAAGGCCCCGCTGTGTCTCAGTGCACCCTGGCTTCCATGTGGATCTGGAGTATCACAAAGGCTCCTTGGTTCCACCAGGTCCTGCTGTGTCACAATGGGTCCTGTGGTCCCCGAGGCCCTCCAAAACCATCGTGAAGGCTTGCTTCCATGAGGTTCCATTATGTGCCAGTGGTCATCTTGGTTCCAGGAGTTTCCTTAGTGTCACAATGCTTTCCATGCTTCCATGATTCCCCACAATGTCACAATGCTCTCCATGCTTCCATTAGGCCCTGCTTTGCCACAATGGTCCCCTTGTTTCCATGAGGCCCCGCTGTGTCACAATGGACCTATGGTTCCAGGATGTTGCGTGGTGTCACCGTGCTCTTCTTGAATCCGCAGTGTAACCATGGACCATTGGTTCCATGCGGCCTGGCCGTGTCACAATGGGCTCCTTGATTCCATGATTCCCCACGGTGTCACAATGGAGCCTTGTTTCTAGGAGGTTCTGTACTGTCACAATTGCCTCCTTGATGCCATCAGCCCCTGCAGTGTCACAATGGCTCCTTGGTTCCATGAGGAACACAATAGCTTGGCATAAGCATTGAGCAACAGCTGCTGAACACACCTGGCAACATCTGTTTGCATCAAAAGAGGGCTTCAAGCTGACAATGGCACCAGCAGCTTCCATCTGCAACAGAGACCCAGGAAAGGACAGGCTGTGCCGGTTTGGACACATGTGGAGGAAAATATCCTCTGATAGAAGGCAGGTTACACCCAGCCCTCCCCCACCAGCTTCGGGAAAAAAGAATTTTCCTGGGAAGAAAGTGAAAGAGATAAAAACTATTTTTTTAACAAACACCCAGGAAAAGGATAACAATGCTAAATATTAAAAGCTCTCGCTGTGCAGAGAAAGCTGGGATAATTTGAGAGTCCTTCCGTGTTTCGGTGGGGTCTCCTGAAACATCCATAGACAGCGAGGCCCGTGCAAAGAAATAGGGAGCCATTCTTGAGAGAAGTTTCAGAGCTCTTTCTTCTCCAGCCACATGGGCGGGGCACTGCCAAAGAACTGAGCAGTCACGGCACAACCAGGGCCCTCCTGGCACAGGGCAACACAAAATAAGCAGTGCTGAACAGGATTAGGGCACATGTCAGCAGGGAGCAGGGAGACCCCGTGCCCAGGCCATGCCTCTACCCCAGGGTCCCCTCTCCCATGACCTCATGGCAGGGGGGAGGAACCCCAACACTTCCGGAGGTGTAGTCTCTCTCCTCCTCCTTGCAGCTGGCTCATGGGCCCACATTCAGGGCCCCCACCTCGGGAGAAAATTCTCCCAATGTGGTCTGATGTTGAAACAGTCAAGAAGAGAAGAAGGGAAAAAAAACCCCAAAGTCCCAGGAAAACAAAGTTCAACTCTCCATCTCCCTCCAGAGAAAAGGAGCTGAAAAACTGGCTAAAAAGAAACAAGGTTGCTTCCTCTGCTCTTGTTGCAAGCAGGATGCAGAGGAGTGTGTATGTGTGTCCTTGAACAAACGCTCTGAGAAGTTTGTCTGGCTTTTTTTTCCTCTCCCCCCTCTCAGGCTCAGTTGAAAGGCACAGAAATGCACAAAGTTCACTTCTGGGCATAGAGCAGCAATAGGGGATACACATGATAAAGTCACCCCAAGACACAGGGACAGAGAATTCAGTGGAAAGACTCCGAGAATTCTGCTCCCAGAGATCATTCATTCCTGCTCACCCTGACCCTTGTAGAAAGGGGACCTCGTTCCAGGCAGCCTGTACTGAGCATGTGGCTCCTGAGTGGGGTTTGTTGTTTGGGAAACCTGCTCCGGCTTTTCCATTCTTTCCTTCCAAACAGGAAAACTTCTCCTGGGGCTGTGTGCAGGCAGAGCCCTGAGGAGAGCAGGTGGCACATGGTGCGCTGGGCTGGGACAGCCAGCTGCAGAGCTCAAGGGAAGAAGCCCAAAGTGTCACAATGGCTCCTTGCCTTCACATGCAACACCTGGGTCACAATGGTCTCCTTGATTCCATGAGGCCCCACTGTGTCACAATGGCTCCTTGGTTCCATCGGGTTCCGCAGTGTCACCATGGTCTCTTTTGATCCGCACTGTCATCATGGACAATTGGTTCCATGAGGCCCCGCAGTGTCACAATGGTCCCTTGCTTCCATAGGTTTGATGTTGTAACAATGGACTCCTTGCTTCTATGAGCTAGCCTGCTTTTTGCAGAGGTGTCTTTGGTTCCAACAAGGCCCCGCTGTGTCTCAGTGCACCCTGGCTTCCATGTGGATCTGGAGTATCACAAAGGCTCCTTGGTTCCACCAGGTCCTGCTGTGTCACAATGGGTCCTGTGGTCCCCGAGGCCCTCCAAAGTCATCATGGAGGCTTGCTTCCATGAGGTTCCATTATGTGCCAGTGGTCATCTTGGTTCCAGGAGTTTCCTTAGTGTCACAATGCTCTCCATGCTTCCATGATTCCCCACAATGTCACAATGCTCTCCATGCTTCCATTAGGCCCTGCTTTGCCACAATGGTCCCCTTGTTTCCATGAGGCCCCGCTGTGTCACAATGGACCTATGGTTCCAGGATGTTGCGTGGTGTCACCGTGCTCTTCTTGAATCCGCAGTGTAACCATGGACCATTGGTTCCATGCGGCCTGGCCGTGTCACAATGGGCTCCGTGATTCCATGATTCCCCACGGTGTCACAATGGAGCCTTGTTTCTAGGAGGTTCTGTACTGTCACAATGGTCTCCTTGATGCCATCAGCCCCTGCAGTGTCACAATGGCTCCTTGGTTCCATGAGGAACACAATAGCTTGGCATAAGCATTGAGCAACAGCTGCTGAACACACCTGGCAACATCTGCTTGCATCAAAAGAGGGCTTCAAGCTGACAATGGCACCAGCAGCTTCCATCTGCAACAGAGACCCAGGAAAGGACAGGCTGTGCCGGTTTGGAGAAATGTGGAGGAAAATTTCCTCTGATAGAAGGCAGGTTACACCCAGCCCTCCGCCACCAGCTTCGGGAAAAAAGAATTTTCCTGGGAAGAAAGTGAAAGAGATAAAAACCATTTTTTAACAAACACCCAGGAAAAGGAGAACAATGCTAAATATTAAAAGCTCTCGCTGTGCAGAGAAAGCTGGGATAATTTGAGAGTCCTTCCGTGTTTCGGTGGGGTCTCCTGAAACATCCATAGACAGCGAGGCCCGTGCAAAGAAATAGGGAGCCATTCTTGAGAGAAGTTTCAGAGCTCTTTCTTCTCCAGCCACATGGGCGGGGCACTGCCAAAGAACTGAGCAATCACGGCACAAGCAGGGCCCTCCTGGCACAGGGCAACACAAAATAAGCAGTGCTGAACAGGATTAGGGCACATGTCAGCAGGGAGCAGGGAGACCCCGTGCCCAGGCCATGCCTCTACCCCAGGGTCCCCTCTCCCATGACCTCATGGCAGGGGGGAGGAACCCCAACACTTCCGGAGGTGTAGTCTCTCTCCTCCTCCTTGCAGCTGGCTCATGGGCCCACATTCAGGGCCCCCACCTCGGGAGAAAATTCTCCCAATGTGGTCTGATGTTGAAACAGTCAAGAAGAGAAGAAGGGAAAAAAAACCCCCAAAGTCCCAGGAAAACAAAGTTCAACTCTCCATCTCCCCCCAGAGAAAAGGAGCTGAAAACTGGCTAAAAAGAAACAAAGTTGCTTCCTCTGCTCTTGTTGCAAGCAGGATGCAGAGGAGTGTGTATGTGTGTCCTTGAACAAACGCTCTGAGAAGTTTGTCCGGTTTTTTTTTCCTCTCCCCCCTCTCAGGCTCAGTTGAAAGGCACAGAAATGCACAAAGTTCACTTCTGGGCATAGAGCAGCAATAGGGGATACACATGATAAAGTCACCCCAAGACACGGGGACAGAGAATTCAGTGGAAAGACTCCGAGAATTCTGCTCCCAGAGAATTCTGCTCACCCTGACCCTTGTAGAAAGGGGACATCGTTCCCGGCAGCCTGTACTGAGCATGTGGCTCCTGAGTGGGGTTTGTTGTTTGGGAAACCTGCTCCGGCTTTTCCATTCTTTCCTTGCAAACAGGAAAACTTCTCCTGGGGCTGTGTGCAGGCAGAGCCCTGAGGAGAGCAGGTGGCACATGGTGCGCTGGGCTGGGACAGCCAGCTGCAGAGCTCAAGGGAAGAAGCCCAAAGTGTCACAATGGCTCCTTGCCTTCACATGCAACACCTGGGTCACAATGGTCTCCTTGATTCCATGAGGCCCCACTGTGTCACAATGGCTCCTTGGTTCCATCGGGTTCCGCAGTGTCACCATGGTCTCTTTTGATCCGCATTGTCATCATGGACAATTGGTTCCATGAGGCCCCGCAGTGTCACAATGGTCCCTTGCTTCCATAGGTTTGATGTTGTAACAATGGACTCCTTGCTTCTATGAGCTAGCCTGCTTTTTGCAGAGGTGTCTTTGGTTCCAACAAGGCCCCGCTGTGTCTCAGTGCACCCTGGCTTCCATGTGGATCTGGAGTATCACAAAGGCTCCTTGGTTCCACCAGGTCCTGCTGTGTCACAATGGGTCCTGTGGTCCCCGAGGCCCTCCAAAGTCATCATGGAGGCTTGCTTCCATGAGGTTCCATTATGTGCCAGTGGTCATCTTGGTTCCAGGAGTTTCCTTAGTGTCACAATGCTCTCCATGCTTCCATGATTCCCCACAATGTCACAATGCTCTCCATGCTTCCATTAGGCCCTGCTTTGCCACAATGGTCCCCTTGTTTCCATGAGGCCCCGCTGTGTCACAATGGACCTATGGTTCCAGGATGTTGCGTGGTGTCACCGTGCTCTTCTTGAATCCGCAGTGTAACCATGGACCATTGGTTCCATGCGGCCTGGCCGTGTCACAATGGGCTCCTTGATTCCATGATTCCCCACGGTGTCACAATGGAGCCTTGTTTCTAGGAGGTTCTGTACTGTCACAATTGCCTCCTTGATGCCATCAGCCCCTGCAGTGTCACAATGGCTCCTTGGTTCCATGAGGAACACAAGAGCTTGGCATAAGCATTGAGCAACAGCTGCTGAACACACCTGGCAACATCTGCTTGCATCAAAAGAGGGCTTCAAGCTGACAATGGCACCAGCAGCTTCCATCTGCAACAGAGACCCAGGAAAGGACAGGCTGTGCCGGTTTGGACACATGTGGAGGAAAATATCATCTGATAGAAGGCAGGTTACACCCAGCCCTCCCCCACCAGCTTCGGGAAAAAAGAATTTTCCTGGGAAGAAAGTGAAAGAGATAAAAACTATTTTTTTAACAAACACCCAGGAAAAGGAGAACAATGCTAAATATTAAAAGCTCTCGCTGTGCAGAGAAAGCTGGGATAATTTGAGAGTCCTTCCGTGTTTCGGTGGGGTCTCCTGAAACATCCATAGACAGCGAGGCCCGTGCAAAGAAATAGGGAGCCATTCATGAGAGAAGTTTCAGAGCTCTTTCTTCTCCAGCCACATGGGCGGGGCACTGCCAAAGAACTGAGCAGTCACGGCACAACCAGGGCCCTCCTGGCACAGGGCAACACAAAATAAGCAGTGCTGAACAGGATTAGGGCACATGTCAGCAGGGAGCAGGGAGACCCCGTGCCCAGGCCATGCCTCTACCCCAGGGTCCCCTCTCCCATGACCTCATGGCAGGGGGGAGGAACCCCAACACTTCCGGAGGTGTAGTCTCTCTCCTCCTCCTTGCAGCTGGCTCATGGGCCCACATTCAGGGCCCCCACCTCGGGAGAAAATTCTCCCAATGTGGTCTGATGTTGAAACAGTCAAGAAGAGAAGAAGGGAAAAAAACCCCCAAAGTCCCAGGAAAACAAAGTTCAACTCTCCATCTCCCCCCAGAGAAAAGGAGCTGAAAAACTGGCTAAAAAGAAACAAGGTTGCTTCCTCTGCTCTTGTTGCAAGCAGGATGCAGAGGAGTGTGTATGTGTGTCCTTGAACAAACGCTCTGAGAAGTTTGTCTGGCTTTTTTTTCCTCTCCCCCCTCTCAGGCTCAGTTGAAAGGCACAGAAATGCACAAAGTTCACTTCTGGGCATAGAGCAGCAATAGGGGATACACATGATAAAGTCACCCCAAGACACAGGGACAGAGAATTCAGTGGAAAGACTCCGAGAATTCTGCTCCCAGAGATCATTCATTCCTGCTCACCCTGACCCTTGTAGAAAGGGGACCTCGTTCCAGGCAGCCTGTACTGAGCATGTGGCTCCTGAGTGGGGTTTGTTGTTTGGGAAACCTGCTCCGGCTTTTCCATTCTTTCCTTCCAAACAGGAAAACTTCTCCTGGGGCTGTGTGCAGGCAGAGCCCTGAGGAGAGCAGGTGGCACATGGTGCGCTGGGCTGGGACAGCCAGCTGCAGAGCTCAAGGGAAGAAGCCCAAAGTGTCACAATGGCTCCTTGCCTTCACATGCAACACCTGGGTCACAATGGTCTCCTTGATTCCATGAGGCCCCACTGTGTCACAATGGCTCCTTGGTTCCATGCAGTTCCGCAGTGTCACCATGGTCTCTTTTGATCCGCATTGTCATCATGGACAATTGGTTCCATGAGGCCCCGCAGTGTCACAATGGTCCCTTGCTTCCATAGGTTTGATGTTGTAACAATGGACTCCTTGCTTCTATGAGCTAGCCTGCTTTTTGCAGAGGTGTCTTTGGTTCCAACAAGGCCCCGCTGTGTCTCAGTGCACCCTGGCTTCCATGTGGATCTGGAGAATCACAAAGGCTCCTTGGTTCCACCAGGTCCTGCTGTGTCACAATGGGTCCTGTGGTCCCCGAGGCCCTCCAAAGACATCATGGAGGCTTGGTTCCATGAGGTTCCATTATGTGCCAGTGGTCATCTTGGTTCCAGGAGTTTCCTTAGTGTCACAATGCTCTCCATGCTTCCATGATTCCCCACAATGTCACAATGCTCTCCATGCTTCCATTAGGCCCTGCTTTGCCACAATGGTCCCCTTGTTTCCATGAGGCCCCGCTGTGTCACAATGGACCTATGGTTCCAGGATGTTGCGTGGTGTCACCGTGCTCTTCTTGAATCCGCAGTGTAACCATGGACCATTGGTTCCATGCGGCCTGGCCGTGTCACAATGGGCTCCTTGATTCCATGATTCCCCACGGTGTCACAATGGAGCCTTGTTTCTAGGAGGTTCTGTACTGTCACAATTGCCTCCTTGATGCCATCAGCCCCTGCAGTGTCACAATGGCTCCTTGGTTCCATGAGGAACACAATAGCTTGGCATAAGCATTGAGCAACAGCTGCTGAACACACCTGGCAACATCTGCTTGCATCAAAAGAGGGCTTCAAGCTGACAATGGCACCAGCAGCTTCCATCTGCAACAGAGACCCAGGAAAGGACAGGCTGTGCCGGTTTGGAGAAATGTGGAGGAAAATATCCTCTGATAGAAGGCAGGTTACACCCAGCCCTCCCCCACCAGCTTCGGGAAAAAAGAATTTTCCTGGGAAGAAAGTGAAAGAGATAAAAACTATTTTTTTAACAAACACCCAGGAAAAGGAGAACAATGCTAAATATTAAAAGCTCTCGCTGTGCAGAGAAAGCTGGGATAATTTGAGAGTCCTTCCGTGTTTCGGTGGGGTCTCCTGAAACATCCATAGACAGCGAGGCCCGTGCAAAGAAATAGGGAGCCATTCATGAGAGAAGTTTCAGAGCTCTTTCTTCTCCAGCCACATGGGCGGGGCACTGCCAAAGAACTGAGCAATCACGGCACAACCAGGGCCCTCCTGGCACAGGGCAACACAAAATAAGCAGTGCTGAACAGGATTAGGGCACATGTCAGCAGGGAGCAGGGAGACCCCGTGCCCAGGCCATGCCTCTACCCCAGGGTCCCCTCTCCCATGACCTCATGGCAGGGGGGAGGAACCCCAACACTTCCGGAGGTGTAGTCTCTCTCCTCCTCCTTGCAGCTGGCTCATGGGCCCACATTCAGGGCCCCCACCTCGGGAGAAAATTCTCCCAATGTGGTCTGATGTTGAAACAGTCAAGAAGAGAAGAAGGGAAAAAAACCCCCAAAGTCCCAGGAAAACAAAGTTCAACTCTCCATCTCCCTCCAGAGAAAAGGAGCTGAAAAACTGGCTAAAAAGAAACAAGGTTGCTTCCTCTGCTCTTGTTGCAAGCAGGATGCAGAGGAGTGTGTATGTGTGTCCTTGAACAAACGCTCTGAGAAGTTTGTCTGGCTTTTTTTTCCTCTCCCCCCTCTCAGGCTCAGTTGAAAGGCACAGAAATGCACAAAGTTCACTTCTGGGCATAGAGCAGCAATAGGGGATACACATGATAAAGTCACCCCAAGACACAGGGACAGAGAATTCAGTGGAAAGACTCCGAGAATTCTGCTCCCAGAGATCATTCATTCCTGCTCACCCTGACCCTTGTAGAAAGGGGACCTCGTTCCAGGCAGCCTGTACTGAGCATGTGGCTCCTGAGTGGGGTTTGTTGTTTGGGAAACCTGCTCCGGCTTTTCCATTCTTTCCTTCCAAACAGGAAAACTTCTCCTGGGGCTGTGTGCAGGCAGAGCCCTGAGGAGAGCAGGTGGCACATGGTGCGCTGGGCTGGGACAGCCAGCTGCAGAGCTCAAGGGAAGAAGCCCAAAGTGTCACAATGGCTCCTTGCCTTCACATGCAACACCTGGGTCACAATGGTCTCCTTGATTCCATGAGGCCCCACTGTGTCACAATGGCTCCTTGGTTCCATCGGGTTCCGCAGTGTCACCATGGTCTCTTTTGATCCGCATTGTCATCATGGACAATTGGTTCCATGAGGCCCCGCAGTGTCACAATGGTCCCTTGCTTCCATAGGTTTGATGTTGTAACAATGGACTCCTTGCTTCTATGAGCTAGCCTGCTTTTTGCAGAGGTGTCTTTGGTTCCAACAAGGCCCCGCTGTGTCTCAGTGCACCCTGGCTTCCATGTGGATCTGGAGTATCACAAAGGCTCCTTGGTTCCACCAGGTCCTGCTGTGTCACAATGGGTCCTGTGGTCCCCGAGGCCCTCCAAAGTCATCATGGAGGCTTGCTTCCATGAGGTTCCATTATGTGCCAGTGGTCATCTTGGTTCCAGGAGTTTCCTTAGTGTCACAATGCTCTCCATGCTTCCATGATTCCCCACAATGTCACAATGCTCTCCATGCTTCCATTAGGCCCTGCTTTGCCACAATGGTCCCCTTGTTTCCATGAGGCCCCGCTGTGTCACAATGGACCTATGGTTCCAGGATGTTGCGTGGTGTCACCGTGCTCTTCTTGAATCCGCAGTGTAACCATGGACCATTGGTTCCATGCGGCCTGGCCGTGTCACAATGGGCTCCGTGATTCCATGATTCCCCACGGTGTCACAATGGAGCCTTGTTTCTAGGAGGTTCTGTACTGTCACAATGGTCTCCTTGATGCCATCAGCCCCTGCAGTGTCACAATGGCTCCTTGGTTCCATGAGGAACACAATAGCTTGGCATAAGCATTGAGCAACAGCTGCTGAACACACCTGGCAACATCTGCTTGCATCAAAAGAGGGCTTCAAGCTGACAATGGCACCAGCAGCTTCCATCTGCAACAGAGACCCAGGAAAGGACAGGCTGTGCCGGTTTGGAGAAATGTGGAGGAAAATTTCCTCTGATAGAAGGCAGGTTACACCCAGCCCTCCGCCACCAGCTTCGGGAAAAAAGAATTTTCCTGGGAAGAAAGTGAAAGAGATAAAAACTATTTTTTTAACAAACACCCAGGAAAAGGATAACAATGCTAAATATTAAAAGCTCTCGCTGTGCAGAGAAAGCTGGGATAATTTGAGAGTCCTTCCGTGTTTCGGTGGGGTCTCCTGAAACATCCATAGACAGCGAGGCCCGTGCAAAGAAATAGGGAGCCATTCTTGAGAGAAGTTTCAGAGCTCTTTCTTCTCCAGCCACATGGGCGGGGCACTGCCAAAGAACTGAGCAATCACGGCACAACCAGGGCCCTCCTGGCACAGGGCAACACAAAATAAGCAGTGCTGAACAGGATTAGGGCACATGTCAGCAGGGAGCAGGGAGACCCCGTGCCCAGGCCATGCCTCTACCCCAGGGTCCCCTCTCCCATGACCTCATGGCAGGGGGGAGGAACCCCAACACTTCCGGAGGTGTAGTCTCTCTCCTCCTCCTTGCAGCTGGCTCATGGGCCCACATTCAGGGCCCCCACCTCGGGAGAAAATTCTCCCAATGTGCTCTGATGTTGAAAGAGTCAAGAAGAGAAGAAGGGAAAAAAACCCCCAAAGTCCCAGGAAAACAAAGTTCAACTCTCCATCTCCCTCCAGAGAAAAGGAGCTGAAAACTGGCTAAAAAGAAACAAAGTTGCTTCCTCTGCTCTTGTTGCAAGCAGGATGTAGAGGAGTGTGTATGTGTGTCCTTGAACAAACGCTCTGAGAAGTTTGTCCGGTTTTTTTTCCTCTCCCCCCTCTCAGGCTCAGTTGAAAGGCACAGAAATGCACAAAGTTCACTTCTGGGCATAGAGCAGCAATAGGGGATACACATGATAAAGTCACCCCAAGACACGGGGACAGAGAATTCAGTGGAAAGACTCCGAGAATTCTGCTCCCAGAGAATTCTGCTCACCCTGACCCTTGTAGAAAGGGGACATCGTTCCCGGCAGCCTGTACTGAGCATGTGGCTCCTGAGTGGGGTTTGTTGTTTGGGAAACCTGCTCCGGCTTTTCCATTCTTTCCTTCCAAACAGGAAAACTTCTCCTGGGGCTGTGTGCAGGCAGAGCCCTGAGGAGAGCAGGTGGCACATGGTGCGCTGGGCTGGGACAGCCAGCTGCAGAGCTCAAGGGAAGAAGCCCAAAGTGTCACAATGGCTCCTTGCCTTCACATGCAACACCTGGGTCACAATGGTCTCCTTGATTCCATGAGGCCCCACTGTGTCACAATGGCTCCTTGGTTCCATCGGGTTCCGCAGTGTCACCATGGTCTCTTTTGATCCGCATTGTCATCATGGACAATTGGTTCCATGAGGCCCCGCAGTGTCACAATGGTCCCTTGCTTCCATAGGTTTGATGTTGTAACAATGGACTCCTTGCTTCTATGAGCTAGCCTGCTTTTTGCAGAGGTGTCTTTGGTTCCAACAAGGCCCCGCTGTGTCTCAGTGCACCCTGGCTTCCATGTGGATCTGGAGTATCACAAAGGCTCCTTGGTTCCACCAGGTCCTGCTGTGACACAATCGGTCCTGTGGTCCCCGAGGCCCTCCAAAGTCATCATGGAGGCTTGCTTCCATGAGGTTCCATTATGTGCCAGTGGTCATCTTGGTTCCAGGAGTTTCCTTAGTGTCACAATGCTCTCCATGCTTCCATGATTCCCCACAATGTCACAATGCTCTCCATGCTTCCATTAGGCCCTGCTTTGCCACAATGGTCCCCTTGTTTCCATGAGGCCCCGCTGTGTCACAATGGACCTATGGTTCCAGGATGTTGCGTGGTGTCACCGTGCTCTTCTTGAATCCGCAGTGTAACCATGGACCATTGGTTCCATGCGGCCTGGCCGTGTCACAATGGGCTCCTTGATTCCATGATTCCCCACGGTGTCACAATGGAGCCTTGTTTCTAGGAGGTTCTGTACTGTCACAATTGCCTCCTTGATGCCATCAGCCCCTGCAGTGTCACAATGGCTCCTTGGTTCCATGAGGAACACAATAGCTTGGCATAAGCATTGAGCAACAGCTGCTGAACACACCTGGCAACATCTGCTTGCATCAAAAGAGGGCTTCAAGCTGACAATGGCACCAGCAGCTTCCATCTGCAACAGAGACCCAGGAAAGGACAGGCTGTGCCGGTTTGGAGAAATGTGGAGGAAAATTTCCTCTGATAGAAGGCAGGTTACACCCAGCCCTCCGCCACCAGCTTCGGGAAAAAAGAATTTTCCTGGGAAGAAAGTGAAAGAGATAAAAACCATTTTTTAACAAACACCCAGGAAAAGGATAACAATGCTAAATATTAAAAGCTCTCGCTGTGCAGAGAAAGCTGGGATAATTTGAGAGTCCTTCCGTGTTTCGGTGGGGTCTCCTGAAACATCCATAGACAGCGAGGCCCGTGCAAAGAAATAGGGAGCCATTCTTGAGAGAAGTTTCAGAGCTCTTTCTTCTCCAGCCACATGGGCGGGGCACTGCCAAAGAACTGAGCAATCACGGCACAACCAGGGCCCTCCTGGCACAGGGCAACACAAAATAAGCAGTGCTGAACAGGATTAGGGCACATGTCAGCAGGGAGCAGGGAGACCCCGTGCCCAGGCCATGCCTCTACCCCAGGGTCCCCTCTCCCATGACCTCATGGCAGGGGGGAGGAACCCCAACACTTCCGGAGGTGTAGTCTCTCTCCTCCTCCTTGCAGCTGGCTCATGGGCCCACATTCAGGGCCCCCACCTCGGGAGAAAATTCTCCCAATGTGGTCTGATGTTGAAAGAGTCAAGAAGAGAAGAAGGGAAAAAAAACCCCCAAAGTCCCAGGAAAACAAAGTTCAACTCTCCATCTCCCCCCAGAGAAAAGGAGCTGAAAAACTGGCTAAAAAGAAACAAGGTTGCTTCCTCTGCTCTTGTTGCAAGCAGGATGCAGAGGAGTGTGTATGTGTGTCCTTGAACAAACGCTCTGAGAAGTTTGTCTGGCTTTTTTTTCCTCTCCCCCCTCTCAGGCTCAGTTGAAAGGCACAGAAATGCACAAAGTTCACTTCTGGGCATAGAGCAGCAATAGGGGATACACATGATAAAGTCACCCCAAGACACAGGGACAGAGAATTCAGTGGAAAGACTCCGAGAATTCTGCTCCCAGAGATCATTCATTCCTGCTCACCCTGACCCTTGTAGAAAGGGGACATCGTTCCCGGCAGCCTGTACTGAGCATGTGGCTCCTGAGTGGGGTTTGTTGTTTGGGAAACCTGCTCCGGCTTTTCCATTCTTTCCTTCCAAACAGGAAAACTTCTCCTGGGGCTGTGTGCAGGCAGAGCCCTGAGGAGAGCAGGTGGCACATGGTGCGCTGGGCTGGGACAGCCAGCTGCAGAGCTCAAGGGAAGAAGCCCAAAGTGTCACAATGGCTCCTTGCCTTCACATGCAACACCTGGGTCACAATGGTCTCCTTGATTCCATGAGGCCCCACTGTGTCACAATGGCTCCTTGGTTCCATCAGGTTCCGCAGTGTCACCATGGTCTCCTTTGATCCGCATTGTCATCATGGACAATTGGTTCCATGAGGCCCCGCAGTGTCACAATGGTCCCTTGCTTCCATAGCTTTTACGTTGTAACAATGGACTCCTTGCTTCTATGAGCTAGCCTGCTTTTTGCAGAGGTGTCTTTGGTTCCAACAAGGCCCCGCTGTGTCTCAGTGCACCCTGGCTTCCATGTGGATCTGGAGTATCACAAAGGCTCCTTGGTTCCACCAGGTCCTGCTGTGTCACAATCGGTCCTGTGGTCCCCGAGGCCCTCCAAAGTCATCATGGAGGCTTGCTTCCATGAGGTTCCATTATGTGCCAGTGGTCATCTTGGTTCCAGGAGTTTCCTTAGTGTCACAATGCTCTCCATGCTTCCATGATTCCCCACAATGTCACAATGCTCTCCATGCTTCCATTAGGCCCTGCTTTGCCACAATGGTCCCCTTGTTTCCATGAGGCCCCGCTGTGTCACAATGGACCTATGGTTCCATGATGTTGCGTGGTGTCACCGTGCTCTTCTTGAATCCGCCGTGTAACCATGGACCATTGGTTCCATGCGGCCTGGCCGTGTCACAATGGGCTCCTTGATTCCATGATTCCCCACGGTGTCACAATGGAGCCTTGTTTCTAGGAGGTTCTGTACTGTCACAATGGTCTCCTTGATGCCATCAGCCCCTGCAGTGTCACAATGGCTCCTTGGTTCCATGAGGAACACAATAGCTTGGCATAAGCATTGAGCAACAGCTGCTGAACACACCTGGCAACATCTGCTTGCATCAAAAGAGGGCTTCAAGCTGACAATGGCACCAGCAGCTTCCATCTGCAACAGAGACCCAGGAAAGGACAGGCTGTGCCGGTTTGGACACATGTGGAGGAAAATTTCCTCTGATAGAAGGCAGGTTACACCCAGCCCTCCCCCACCAGCTTCGGGAAAAAAGAATTTTCCTGGGAAGAAAGTGAAAGAGATAAAAACTATTTTTTTAACAAACACCCAGGAAAAGGATAACAATGCTAAATATTAAAAGCTCTCGCTGTGCAGAGAAAGCTGGGATAATTTGAGAGTCCTTCCGTGTTTCGGTGGGGTCTCCTGAAACATCCATAGACAGCGAGGCCCGTGCAAAGAAATAGGGAGCCATTCATGAGAGAAGTTTCAGAGCTCTTTCTTCTCCAGCCACATGGGCGGGGCACTGCCAAAGAACTGAGCAGTCACGGCACAACCAGGGCCCTCCTGGCACAGGGCAAAACAAAATAAGCAGTGCTGAACAGGATTAGGGCACATGTCAGCAGGGAGCAGGGAGACCCCGTGCCCAGGCCATGCCTCTACCCCAGGGTCCCCTCTCCCATGACCTCATGGCAGGGGGGAGGAACCCCAACACTTCCGTAGGTGCAGTCTCTCTCCTCCTCCTTGCAGCTGGCTCATGGGCCCACATTCAGGGCCCCCACCTCGGGAGAAAATTCTCCCAATGTGCTCTGATGTTGAAACAGTCAAGAAGAGAAGAAGGGAAAAAAAACCCCAAAGTCCCAGGAAAACAAAGTTCAACTCTCCATCTCCCTCCAGAGAAAAGGAGCTGAAAAACTGGCTAAAAAGAAACAAGGTTGCTTCCTCTGCTCTTGTTGCAAGCAGGATGCAGAGGAGTGTGTATGTGTGTCCTTGAACAAACGCTCTGAGAAGTTTGTCCGGCTTTTTTTTCCTCTCCCCCCTCTCAGGCTCAGTTGAAAGGCACAGAAATGCACAAAGTTCACTTCTGGGCATAGAGCAGCAATAGGGGATACACATGATAAAGTCACCCCAAGACACAGGGACAGAGAATTCAGTGGAAAGACTCCGAGAATTCTGCTCCCAGAGATCATTCATTCCTGCTCACCCTGACCCTTGTAGAAAGGGGACCTCGTTCCAGGCAGCCTGTACTGAGCATGTGGCTCCTGAGTGGGGTTTGTTGTTTGGGAAACCTGCTCCGGCTTTTCCATTCTTTCCTTCCAAACAGGAAAACTTCTCCTGGGGCTGTGTGCAGGCAGAGCCCTGAGGAGAGCAGGTGGCACATGGTGCGCTGGGCTGGGACAGCCAGCTGCAGAGCTCAAGGGAAGAAGCCCAAAGTGTCACAATGGCTCCTTGCCTTCCCATGCAACACCTGGGTCACAATGGTCTCCTTGATTCCATGAGGCCCCACTGTGTCACAATGGCTCCTTGGTTCCATCGGGTTCCGCAGTGTCACCATGGTCTCCTTTGATCCGCACTGTCATCATGGACAATTGGTTCCATGAGGCCCCGCAGTGTCACAATGGTCCCTTGCTTCCATAGGTTTGATGTTGTAACAATGGACTCCTTGCTTCTATGAGCTAGCCTGCTTTTTGCAGAGGTGTCTTTGGTTCCAACAAGGCCCCGCTGTGTCTCAGTGCACCCTGGCTTCCATGTGGATCTGGAGTATCACAAAGGCTCCTTGGTTCCACCAGGTCCTGCTGTGTCACAATGGGTCCTGTGGTCCCCGAGGCCCTCCAAAGTCATCATGGAGGCTTGCTTCCATGAGGTTCCATTATGTGCCAGTGGTCATCTTGGTTCCAGGAGTTTCCTTAGTGTCACAATGCTCTCCATGCTTCCATGATTCCCCACAATGTCACAATGCTCTCCATGCTTCCATTAGGCCCTGCTTTGCCACAATGGTCCCCTTGTTTCCATGAGGCCCCGCTGTGTCACAATGGACCTATGGTTCCAGGATGTTGCGTGGTGTCACCGTGCTCTTCTTGAATCCGCAGTGTAACCATGGACCATTGGTTCCATGCGGCCTGGCCGTGTCACAATGGGCTCCGTGATTCCATGATTCCCCACGGTGTCACAATGGAGCCTTGTTTCTAGGAGGTTCTGTACTGTCACAATGGTCTCCTTGATGCCATCAGCCCCTGCAGTGTCACAATGGCTCCTTGGTTCCATGAGGAACACAATAGCTTGGCATAAGCATTGAGCAACAGCTGCTGAACACACCTGGCAACATCTGCTTGCATCAAAAGAGGGCTTCAAGCTGACAATGGCACCAGCAGCTTCCATCTGCAACAGAGACCCAGGAAAGGACAGGCTGTGCCGGTTTGGAGAAATGTGGAGGAAAATTTCCTCTGATAGAAGGCAGGTTACACCCAGCCCTCCGCCACCAGCTTCGGGAAAAAAGAATTTTCCTGGGAAGAAAGTGAAAGAGATAAAAACCATTTTTTAACAAACACCCAGGAAAAGGAGAACAATGCTAAATATTAAAAGCTCTCGCTGTGCAGAGAAAGCTGGGATAATTTGAGAGTCCTTCCGTGTTTCGGTGGGGTCTCCTGAAACATCCATAGACAGCGAGGCCCGTGCAAAGAAATAGGGAGCCATTCTTGAGAGAAGTTTCAGAGCTCTTTCTTCTCCAGCCACATGGGCGGGGCACTGCCAAAGAACTGAGCAATCACGGCACAAGCAGGGCCCTCCTGGCACAGGGCAACACAAAATAAGCAGTGCTGAACAGGATTAGGGCACATGTCAGCAGGGAGCAGGGAGACCCCGTGCCCAGGCCATGCCTCTACCCCAGGGTCCCCTCTCCCATGACCTCATGGCAGGGGGGAGGAACCCCAACACTTCCGGAGGTGTAGTCTCTCTCCTCCTCCTTGCAGCTGGCTCATGGGCCCACATTCAGGGCCCCCACCTCGGGAGAAAATTCTCCCAATGTGCTCTGATGTTGAAAGAGTCAAGAAGAGAAGAAGGGAAAAAAAACCCCCAAAGTCCCAGGAAAACAAAGTTCAACTCTCCATCTCCCCCCAGAGAAAAGGAGCTGAAAACTGGCTAAAAAGAAACAAGGTTGCTTCCTCTGCTCTTGTTGCAAGCAGGATGCAGAGGAGTGTGTATGTGTGTCCTTGAACAAACGCTCTGAGAAGTTTGTCTGGCTTTTTTTTCCTCTCCCCCCTCTCAGGCTCAGTTGAAAGGCACAGAAATGCACAAAGTTCACTTCTGGGCATAGAGCAGCAATAGGGGATACACATGATAAAGTCACCCCAAGACACAGGGACAGAGAATTCAGTGGAAAGACTCCGAGAATTCTGCTCCCAGAGATCATTCATTCCTGCTCACCCTGACCCTTGTAGAAAGGGGACATCGTTCCCGGCAGCCTGTACTGAGCATGTGGCTCCTGAGTGGGGTTTGTTGTTTGGGAAACCTGCTCCGGCTTTTCCATTCTTTCCTTCCAAACAGGAAAACTTCTCCTGGGGCTGTGTGCAGGCAGAGCCCTGAGGAGAGCAGGTGGCACATGGTGCGCTGGGCTGGGACAGCCAGCTGCAGAGCTCAAGGGAAGAAGCCCAAAGTGTCACAATGGCTCCTTGCCTTCACATGCAACACCTGGGTCACAATGGTCTCCTTGATTCCATGAGGCCCCACTGTGTCACAATGGCTCCTTGGTTCCATCGGGTTCCGCAGTGTCACCATGGTCTCCTTTGATCCGCACTGTCATCATGGACAATTGGTTCCATGAGGCCCCGCAGTGTCACAATGGTCCCTTGCTTCCATAGGTTTGATGTTGTAACAATGGACTCCTTGCTTCTATGAGCTAGCCTGCTTTTTGCAGAGGTGTCTTTGGTTCCAACAAGGCCCCGCTGTGTCTCAGTGCACCCTGGCTTCCATGTGGATCTGGAGTATCACAAAGGCTCCTTGGTTCCACCAGGTCCTGCTGTGTCACAATGGGTCCTGTGGTCCCCGAGGCCCTCCAAAGTCATCATGGAGGCTTGCTTCCATGAGGTTCCATTATGTGCCAGTGGTCATCTTGGTTCCAGGAGTTTCCTTAGTGTCACAATGCTCTCCATGCTTCCATGATTCCCCACAATGTCACAATGCTCTCCATGCTTCCATTAGGCCCTGCTTTGCCACAATGGTCCCCTTGTTTCCATGAGGCCCCGCTGTGTCACAATGGACCTATGGTTCCATGATGTTGCGTGGTGTCACCGTGCTCTTCTTGAATCCGCCGTGTAACCATGGACCATTGGTTCCATGCGGCCTGGCCGTGTCACAATGGGCTCCTTGATTCCATGATTCCCCACGGTGTCACAATGGAGCCTTGTTTCTAGGAGGTTCTGTACTGTCACAATGGTCTCCTTGATGCCATCAGCCCCTGCAGTGTCACAATGGCTCCTTGGTTCCATGAGGAACACAATAGCTTGGCATAAGCATTGAGCAACAGCTGCTGAACACACCTGGCAACATCTGCTTGCATCAAAAGAGGGCTTCAAGCTGACAATGGCACCAGCAGCTTCCATCTGCAACAGAGACCCAGGAAAGGACAGGCTGTGCCGGTTTGGACACATGTGGAGGAAAATATCCTCTGATAGAAGGCAGGTTACACCCAGCCCTCCCCCACCAGCTTCGGGAAAAAAGAATTTTCCTGGGAAGAAAGTGAAAGAGATAAAAACTATTTTTTTAACAAACACCCAGGAAAAGGATAACAATGCTAAATATTAAAAGCTCTCGCTGTGCAGAGAAAGCTGGGATAATTTGAGAGTCCTTCCGTGTTTCGGTGGGGTCTCCTGAAACATCCATAGACAGCGAGGCCCGTGCAAAGAAATAGGGAGCCATTCATGAGAGAAGTTTCAGAGCTCTTTCTTCTCCAGCCACATGGGCGGGGCACTGCCAAAGAACTGAGCAGTCACGGCACAACCAGGGCCCTCCTGGCACAGGGCAAAACAAAATAAGCAGTGCTGAACAGGATTAGGGCACATGTCAGCAGGGAGCAGGGAGACCCCGTGCCCAGGCCATGCCTCTACCCCAGGGTCCCCTCTCCCATGACCTCATGGCAGGGGGGAGGAACCCCAACACTTCCGGAGGTGTAGTCTCTCTCCTCCTCCTTGCAGCTGGCTCATGGGCCCACATTCAGGGCCCCCACCTCGGGAGAAAATTCTCCCAATGTGGTCTGATGTTGAAACAGTCAAGAAGAGAAGAAGGGAAAAAAAACCCCAAAGTCCCAGGAAAACAAAGTTCAACTCTCCATCTCCCTCCAGAGAAAAGGAGCTGAAAAACTGGCTAAAAAGAAACAAGGTTGCTTCCTCTGCTCTTGTTGCAAGCAGGATGCAGAGGAGTGTGTATGTGTGTCCTTGAACAAACGCTCTGAGAAGTTTGTCTGGCTTTTTTTTCCTCTCCCCCCTCTCAGGCTCAGTTGAAAGGCACAGAAATGCACAAAGTTCACTTCTGGGCATAGAGCAGCAATAGGGGATACACATGATAAAGTCACCCCAAGACACAGGGACAGAGAATTCAGTGGAAAGACTCCGAGAATTCTGCTCCCAGAGATCATTCATTCCTGCTCACCCTGACCCTTGTAGAAAGGGGACCTCGTTCCAGGCAGCCTGTACTGAGCATGTGGCTCCTGAGTGGGGTTTGTTGTTTGGGAAACCTGCTCCGGCTTTTCCATTCTTTCCTTCCAAACAGGAAAACTTCTCCTGGGGCTGTGTGCAGGCAGAGCCCTGAGGAGAGCAGGTGGCACATGGTGCGCTGGGCTGGGACAGCCAGCTGCAGAGCTCAAGGGAAGAAGCCCAAAGTGTCACAATGGCTCCTTGCCTTCCCATGCAACACCTGGGTCACAATGGTCTCCTTGATTCCATGAGGCCCCACTGTGTCACAATGGCTCCTTGGTTCCATCGGGTTCCGCAGTGTCACCATGGTCTCCTTTGATCCGCACTGTCATCATGGACAATTGGTTCCATGAGGCCCCGCAGTGTCACAATGGTCCCTTGCTTCCATAGGTTTGATGTTGTAACAATGGACTCCTTGCTTCTATGAGCTAGCCTGCTTTTTGCAGAGGTGTCTTTGGTTCCAACAAGGCCCCGCTGTGTCTCAGTGCACCCTGGCTTCCATGTGGATCTGGAGTATCACAAAGGCTCCTTGGTTCCACCAGGTCCTGCTGTGTCACAATGGGTCCTGTGGTCCCCGAGGCCCTCCAAAGTCATCATGGAGGCTTGCTTCCATGAGGTTCCATTATGTGCCAGTGGTCATCTTGGTTCCAGGAGTTTCCTTAGTGTCACAATGCTCTCCATGCTTCCATGATTCCCCACAATGTCACAATGCTCTCCATGCTTCCATTAGGCCCTGCTTTGCCACAATGGTCCCCTTGTTTCCATGAGGCCCCGCTGTGTCACAATGGACCTATGGTTCCAGGATGTTGCGTGGTGTCACCGTGCTCTTCTTGAATCCGCAGTGTAACCATGGACCATTGGTTCCATGCGGCCTGGCCGTGTCACAATGGGCTCCGTGATTCCATGATTCCCCACGGTGTCACAATGGAGCCTTGTTTCTAGGAGGTTCTGTACTGTCACAATGGTCTCCTTGATGCCATCAGCCCCTGCAGTGTCACAATGGCTCCTTGGTTCCATGAGGAACACAATAGCTTGGCATAAGCATTGAGCAACAGCTGCTGAACACACCTGGCAACATCTGCTTGCATCAAAAGAGGGCTTCAAGCTGACAATGGCACCAGCAGCTTCCATCTGCAACAGAGACCCAGGAAAGGACAGGCTGTGCCGGTTTGGAGAAATGTGGAGGAAAATTTCCTCTGATAGAAGGCAGGTTACACCCAGCCCTCCGCCACCAGCTTCGGGAAAAAAGAATTTTCCTGGGAAGAAAGTGAAAGAGATAAAAACCATTTTTTAACAAACACCCAGGAAAAGGAGAACAATGCTAAATATTAAAAGCTCTCGCTGTGCAGAGAAAGCTGGGATAATTTGAGAGTCCTTCCGTGTTTCGGTGGGGTCTCCTGAAACATCCATAGACAGCGAGGCCCGTGCAAAGAAATAGGGAGCCATTCTTGAGAGAAGTTTCAGAGCTCTTTCTTCTCCAGCCACATGGGCGGGGCACTGCCAAAGAACTGAGCAATCACGGCACAACCAGGGCCCTCCTGGCACAGGGCAACACAAAATAAGCAGTGCTGAACAGGATTAGGGCACATGTCAGCAGGGAGCAGGGAGACCCCGTGCCCAGGCCATGCCTCTACCCCAGGGTCCCCTCTCCCATGACCTCATGGCAGGGGGGAGGAACCCCAACACTTCCGGAGGTGTAGTCTCTCTCCTCCTCCTTGCAGCTGGCTCATGGGCCCACATTCAGGGCCCCCACCTCGGGAGAAAATTCTCCCAATGTGCTCTGATGTTGAAAGAGTCAAGAAGAGAAGAAGGGAAAAAAACCCCCGAAGTCCCAGGAAAACAAAGTTCAACTCTCCATCTCCCCCCAGAGAAAAGGAGCTGAAAACTGGCTAAAAAGAAACAAAGTTGCTTCCTCTGCTCTTGTTGCAAGCAGGATGCAGAGGAGTGTGTATGTGTGTCCTTGAACAAACGCTCTGAGAAGTTTGTCCGGTTTTTTTTTCCTCTCCCCCCTCTCAGGCTCAGTTGAAAGGCACAGAAATGCACAAAGTTCACTTCTGGGCATAGAGCAGCAATAGGGGATACACATGATAAAGTCACCCCAAGACACGGGGACAGAGAATTCAGTGGAAAGACTCCGAGAATTCTGCTCCCAGAGAATTCTGCTCACCCTGACCCTTGTAGAAAGGGGACATCGTTCCCGGCAGCCTGTACTGAGCATGTGGCTCCTGAGTGGGGTTTGTTGTTTGGGAAACCTGCTCCGGCTTTTCCATTCTTTCCTTCCAAACAGGAAAACTTCTCCTGGGGCTGTGTGCAGGCAGAGCCCTGAGGAGAGCAGGTGGCACATGGTGCGCTGGGCTGGGACAGCCAGCTGCAGAGCTCAAGGGAAGAAGCCCAAAGTGTCACAATGGCTCCTTGCCTTCACATGCAACACCTGGGTCACAATGGTCTCCTTGATTCCATGAGGCCCCACTGTGTCACAATGGCTCCTTGGTTCCATCGGGTTCCGCAGTGTCACCATGGTCTCTTTTGATCCGCATTGTCATCATGGACAATTGGTTCCATGAGGCCCCGCAGTGTCACAATGGTCCCTTGCTTCCATAGGTTTGATGTTGTAACAATGGACTCCTTGCTTCTATGAGCTAGCCTGCTTTTTGCAGAGGTGTCTTTGGTTCCAACAAGGCCCCGCTGTGTCTCAGTGCACCCTGGCTTCCATGTGGATCTGGAGTATCACAAAGGCTCCTTGGTTCCACCAGGTCCTGCTGTGTCACAATGGGTCCTGTGGTCCCCGAGGCCCTCCAAAGTCATCATGGAGGCTTGCTTCCATGAGGTTCCATTATGTGCCAGTGGTCATCTTGGTTCCAGGAGTTTCCTTAGTGTCACAATGCTCTCCATGCTTCCATGATTCCCCACAATGTCACAATGCTCTCCATGCTTCCATTAGGCCCTGCTTTGCCACAATGGTCCCCTTGTTTCCATGAGGCCCCGCTGTGTCACAATGGACCTATGGTTCCAGGATGTTGCGTGGTGTCACCGTGCTCTTCTTGAATCCGCAGTGTAACCATGGACCATTGGTTCCATGCGGCCTGGCCGTGTCACAATGGGCTCCGTGATTCCATGATTCCCCACGGTGTCACAATGGAGCCTTGTTTCTAGGAGGTTCTGTACTGTCACAATGGTCTCCTTGATGCCATCAGCCCCTGCAGTGTCACAATGGCTCCTTGGTTCCATGAGGAACACAATAGCTTGGCATAAGCATTGAGCAACAGCTGCTGAACACACCTGGCAACATCTGCTTGCATCAAAAGAGGGCTTCAAGCTGACAATGGCACCAGCAGCTTCCATCTGCAACAGAGACCCAGGAAAGGACAGGCTGTGCCGGTTTGGAGAAATGTGGAGGAAAATTTCCTCTGATAGAAGGCAGGTTACACCCAGCCCTCCGCCACCAGCTTCGGGAAAAAAGAATTTTCCTGGGAAGAAAGTGAAAGAGATAAAAACCATTTTTTAACAAACACCCAGGAAAAGGAGAACAATGCTAAATATTAAAAGCTCTCGCTGTGCAGAGAAAGCTGGGATAATTTGAGAGTCCTTCCGTGTTTCGGTGGGGTCTCCTGAAACATCCATAGACAGCGAGGCCCGTGCAAAGAAATAGGGAGCCATTCTTGAGAGAAGTTTCAGAGCTCTTTCTTCTCCAGCCACATGGGCGGGGCACTGCCAAAGAACTGAGCAATCACGGCACAAGCAGGGCCCTCCTGGCACAGGGCAACACAAAATAAGCAGTGCTGAACAGGATTAGGGCACATGTCAGCAGGGAGCAGGGAGACCCCGTGCCCAGGCCATGCCTCTACCCCAGGGTCCCCTCTCCCATGACCTCATGGCAGGGGGGAGGAACCCCAACACTTCCGGAGGTGTAGTCTCTCTCCTCCTCCTTGCAGCTGGCTCATGGGCCCACATTCAGGGCCCCCACCTCGGGAGAAAATTCTCCCAATGTGCTCTGATGTTGAAAGAGTCAAGAAGAGAAGAAGGGAAAAAAAACCCCCAAAGTCCCAGGAAAACAAAGTTCAACTCTCCATCTCCCCCCAGAGAAAAGGAGCTGAAAAACTGGCTAAAAAGAAACAAGGTTGCTTCCTCTGCTCTTGTTGCAAGCAGGATGCAGAGGAGTGTGTATGTGTGTCCTTGAACAAACGCTCTGAGAAGTTTGTCTGGCTTTTTTTTCCTCTCCCCCCTCTCAGGCTCAGTTGAAAGGCACAGAAATGCACAAAGTTCACTTCTGGGCATAGAGCAGCAATAGGGGATACACATGATAAAGTCACCCCAAGACACAGGGACAGAGAATTCAGTGGAAAGACTCCGAGAATTCTGCTCCCAGAGATCATTCATTCCTGCTCACCCTGACCCTTGTAGAAAGGGGACATCGTTCCCGGCAGCCTGTACTGAGCATGTGGCTCCTGAGTGGGGTTTGTTGTTTGGGAAACCTGCTCCGGCTTTTCCATTCTTTCCTTCCAAACAGGAAAACTTCTCCTGGGGCTGTGTGCAGGCAGAGCCCTGAGGAGAGCAGGTGGCACATGGTGCGCTGGGCTGGGACAGCCAGCTGCAGAGCTCAAGGGAAGAAGCCCAAAGTGTCACAATGGCTCCTTGCCTTCACATGCAACACCTGGGTCACAATGGTCTCCTTGATTCCATGAGGCCCCACTGTGTCACAATGGCTCCTTGGTTCCATCGGGTTCCGCAGTGTCACCATGGTCTCCTTTGATCCGCACTGTCATCATGGACAATTGGTTCCATGAGGCCCCGCAGTGTCACAATGGTCCCTTGCTTCCATAGGTTTGATGTTGTAACAATGGACTCCTTGCTTCTATGAGCTAGCCTGCTTTTTGCAGAGGTGTCTTTGGTTCCAACAAGGCCCCGCTGTGTCTCAGTGCACCCTGGCTTCCATGTGGATCTGGAGTATCACAAAGGCTCCTTGGTTCCACCAGGTCCTGCTGTGTCACAATGGGTCCTGTGGTCCCCGAGGCCCTCCAAAGTCATCATGGAGGCTTGCTTCCATGAGGTTCCATTATGTGCCAGTGGTCATCTTGGTTCCAGGAGTTTCCTTAGTGTCACAATGCTCTCCATGCTTCCATGATTCCCCACAATGTCACAATGCTCTCCATGCTTCCATTAGGCCCTGCTTTGCCACAATGGTCCCCTTGTTTCCATGAGGCCCCGCTGTGTCACAATGGACCTATGGTTCCATGATGTTGCGTGGTGTCACCGTGCTCTTCTTGAATCCGCCGTGTAACCATGGACCATTGGTTCCATGCGGCCTGGCCGTGTCACAATGGGCTCCTTGATTCCATGATTCCCCACGGTGTCACAATGGAGCCTTGTTTCTAGGAGGTTCTGTACTGTCACAATGGTCTCCTTGATGCCATCAGCCCCTGCAGTGTCACAATGGCTCCTTGGTTCCATGAGGAACACAATAGCTTGGCATAAGCATTGAGCAACAGCTGCTGAACACACCTGGCAACATCTGCTTGCATCAAAAGAGGGCTTCAAGCTGACAATGGCACCAGCAGCTTCCATCTGCAACAGAGACCCAGGAAAGGACAGGCTGTGCCGGTTTGGACACATGTGGAGGAAAATATCCTCTGATAGAAGGCAGGTTACACCCAGCCCTCCCCCACCAGCTTCGGGAAAAAAGAATTTTCCTGGGAAGAAAGTGAAAGAGATAAAAACTATTTTTTTAACAAACACCCAGGAAAAGGATAACAATGCTAAATATTAAAAGCTCTCGCTGTGCAGAGAAAGCTGGGATAATTTGAGAGTCCTTCCGTGTTTCGGTGGGGTCTCCTGAAACATCCATAGACAGCGAGGCCCGTGCAAAGAAATAGGGAGCCATTCATGAGAGAAGTTTCAGAGCTCTTTCTTCTCCAGCCACATGGGCGGGGCACTGCCAAAGAACTGAGCAGTCACGGCACAACCAGGGCCCTCCTGGCACAGGGCAAAACAAAATAAGCAGTGCTGAACAGGATTAGGGCACATGTCAGCAGGGAGCAGGGAGACCCCGTGCCCAGGCCATGCCTCTACCCCAGGGTCCCCTCTCCCATGACCTCATGGCAGGGGGGAGGAACCCCAACACTTCCGGAGGTGTAGTCTCTCTCCTCCTCCTTGCAGCTGGCTCATGGGCCCACATTCAGGGCCCCCACCTCGGGAGAAAATTCTCCCAATGTGGTCTGATGTTGAAACAGTCAAGAAGAGAAGAAGGGAAAAAAAACCCCAAAGTCCCAGGAAAACAAAGTTCAACTCTCCATCTCCCTCCAGAGAAAAGGAGCTGAAAAACTGGCTAAAAAGAAACAAGGTTGCTTCCTCTGCTCTTGTTGCAAGCAGGATGCAGAGGAGTGTGTATGTGTGTCCTTGAACAAACGCTCTGAGAAGTTTGTCTGGCTTTTTTTTCCTCTCCCCCCTCTCAGGCTCAGTTGAAAGGCACAGAAATGCACAAAGTTCACTTCTGGGCATAGAGCAGCAATAGGGGATACACATGATAAAGTCACCCCAAGACACAGGGACAGAGAATTCAGTGGAAAGACTCCGAGAATTCTGCTCCCAGAGATCATTCATTCCTGCTCACCCTGACCCTTGTAGAAAGGGGACCTCGTTCCAGGCAGCCTGTACTGAGCATGTGGCTCCTGAGTGGGGTTTGTTGTTTGGGAAACCTGCTCCGGCTTTTCCATTCTTTCCTTCCAAACAGGAAAACTTCTCCTGGGGCTGTGTGCAGGCAGAGCCCTGAGGAGAGCAGGTGGCACATGGTGCGCTGGGCTGGGACAGCCAGCTGCAGAGCTCAAGGGAAGAAGCCCAAAGTGTCACAATGGCTCCTTGCCTTCCCATGCAACACCTGGGTCACAATGGTCTCCTTGATTCCATGAGGCCCCACTGTGTCACAATGGCTCCTTGGTTCCATCGGGTTCCGCAGTGTCACCATGGTCTCCTTTGATCCGCACTGTCATCATGGACAATTGGTTCCATGAGGCCCCGCAGTGTCACAATGGTCCCTTGCTTCCATAGGTTTGATGTTGTAACAATGGACTCCTTGCTTCTATGAGCTAGCCTGCTTTTTGCAGAGGTGTCTTTGGTTCCAACAAGGCCCCGCTGTGTCTCAGTGCACCCTGGCTTCCATGTGGATCTGGAGTATCACAAAGGCTCCTTGGTTCCACCAGGTCCTGCTGTGTCACAATGGGTCCTGTGGTCCCCGAGGCCCTCCAAAGTCATCATGGAGGCTTGCTTCCATGAGGTTCCATTATGTGCCAGTGGTCATCTTGGTTCCAGGAGTTTCCTTAGTGTCACAATGCTCTCCATGCTTCCATGATTCCCCACAATGTCACAATGCTCTCCATGCTTCCATTAGGCCCTGCTTTGCCACAATGGTCCCCTTGTTTCCATGAGGCCCCGCTGTGTCACAATGGACCTATGGTTCCAGGATGTTGCGTGGTGTCACCGTGCTCTTCTTGAATCCGCAGTGTAACCATGGACCATTGGTTCCATGCGGCCTGGCCGTGTCACAATGGGCTCCGTGATTCCATGATTCCCCACGGTGTCACAATGGAGCCTTGTTTCTAGGAGGTTCTGTACTGTCACAATGGTCTCCTTGATGCCATCAGCCCCTGCAGTGTCACAATGGCTCCTTGGTTCCATGAGGAACACAATAGCTTGGCATAAGCATTGAGCAACAGCTGCTGAACACACCTGGCAACATCTGCTTGCATCAAAAGAGGGCTTCAAGCTGACAATGGCACCAGCAGCTTCCATCTGCAACAGAGACCCAGGAAAGGACAGGCTGTGCCGGTTTGGAGAAATGTGGAGGAAAATTTCCTCTGATAGAAGGCAGGTTACACCCAGCCCTCCGCCACCAGCTTCGGGAAAAAAGAATTTTCCTGGGAAGAAAGTGAAAGAGATAAAAACCATTTTTTAACAAACACCCAGGAAAAGGAGAACAATGCTAAATATTAAAAGCTCTCGCTGTGCAGAGAAAGCTGGGATAATTTGAGAGTCCTTCCGTGTTTCGGTGGGGTCTCCTGAAACATCCATAGACAGCGAGGCCCGTGCAAAGAAATAGGGAGCCATTCTTGAGAGAAGTTTCAGAGCTCTTTCTTCTCCAGCCACATGGGCGGGGCACTGCCAAAGAACTGAGCAATCACGGCACAACCAGGGCCCTCCTGGCACAGGGCAACACAAAATAAGCAGTGCTGAACAGGATTAGGGCACATGTCAGCAGGGAGCAGGGAGACCCCGTGCCCAGGCCATGCCTCTACCCCAGGGTCCCCTCTCCCATGACCTCATGGCAGGGGGGAGGAACCCCAACACTTCCGGAGGTGTAGTCTCTCTCCTCCTCCTTGCAGCTGGCTCATGGGCCCACATTCAGGGCCCCCACCTCGGGAGAAAATTCTCCCAATGTGCTCTGATGTTGAAAGAGTCAAGAAGAGAAGAAGGGAAAAAAACCCCCAAAGTCCCAGGAAAACAAAGTTCAACTCTCCATCTCCCCCCAGAGAAAAGGAGCTGAAAACTGGCTAAAAAGAAACAAAGTTGCTTCCTCTGCTCTTGTTGCAAGCAGGATGCAGAGGAGTGTGTATGTGTGTCCTTGAACAAACGCTCTGAGAAGTTTGTCCGGTTTTTTTTTCCTCTCCCCCCTCTCAGGCTCAGTTGAAAGGCACAGAAATGCACAAAGTTCACTTCTGGGCATAGAGCAGCAATAGGGGATACACATGATAAAGTCACCCCAAGACACGGGGACAGAGAATTCAGTGGAAAGACTCCGAGAATTCTGCTCCCAGAGAATTCTGCTCACCCTGACCCTTGTAGAAAGGGGACATCGTTCCCGGCAGCCTGTACTGAGCATGTGGCTCCTGAGTGGGGTTTGTTGTTTGGGAAACCTGCTCCGGCTTTTCCATTCTTTCCTTCCAAACAGGAAAACTTCTCCTGGGGCTGTGTGCAGGCAGAGCCCTGAGGAGAGCAGGTGGCACATGGTGCGCTGGGCTGGGACAGCCAGCTGCAGAGCTCAAGGGAAGAAGCCCAAAGTGTCACAATGGCTCCTTGCCTTCACATGCAACACCTGGGTCACAATGGTCTCCTTGATTCCATGAGGCCCCACTGTGTCACAATGGCTCCTTGGTTCCATCGGGTTCCGCAGTGTCACCATGGTCTCTTTTGATCCGCATTGTCATCATGGACAATTGGTTCCATGAGGCCCCGCAGTGTCACAATGGTCCCTTGCTTCCATAGGTTTGATGTTGTAACAATGGACTCCTTGCTTCTATGAGCTAGCCTGCTTTTTGCAGAGGTGTCTTTGGTTCCAACAAGGCCCCGCTGTGTCTCAGTGCACCCTGGCTTCCATGTGGATCTGGAGTATCACAAAGGCTCCTTGGTTCCACCAGGTCCTGCTGTGTCACAATGGGTCCTGTGGTCCCCGAGGCCCTCCAAAGTCATCATGGAGGCTTGCTTCCATGAGGTTCCATTATGTGCCAGTGGTCATCTTGGTTCCAGGAGTTTCCTTAGTGTCACAATGCTCTCCATGCTTCCATGATTCCCCACAATGTCACAATGCTCTCCATGCTTCCATTAGGCCCTGCTTTGCCACAATGGTCCCCTTGTTTCCATGAGGCCCCGCTGTGTCACAATGGACCTATGGTTCCAGGATGTTGCGTGGTGTCACCGTGCTCTTCTTGAATCCGCAGTGTAACCATGGACCATTGGTTCCATGCGGCCTGGCCGTGTCACAATGGGCTCCTTGATTCCATGATTCCCCACGGTGTCACAATGGAGCCTTGTTTCTAGGAGGTTCTGTACTGTCACAATTGCCTCCTTGATGCCATCAGCCCCTGCAGTGTCACAATGGCTCCTTGGTTCCATGAGGAACACAATAGCTTGGCATAAGCATTGAGCAACAGCTGCTGAACACACCTGGCAACATCTGTTTGCATCAAAAGAGGGCTTCAAGCTGACAATGGCACCAGCAGCTTCCATCTGCAACAGAGACCCAGGAAAGGACAGGCTGTGCCGGTTTGGACACATGTGGAGGAAAATATCCTCTGATAGAAGGCAGGTTACACCCAGCCCTCCCCCACCAGCTTCGGGAAAAAAGAATTTTCCTGGGAAGAAAGTGAAAGAGATAAAAACTATTTTTTTAACAAACACCCAGGAAAAGGATAACAATGCTAAATATTAAAAGCTCTCGCTGTGCAGAGAAAGCTGGGATAATTTGAGAGTCCTTCCGTGTTTCGGTGGGGTCTCCTGAAACATCCATAGACAGCGAGGCCCGTGCAAAGAAATAGGGAGCCATTCTTGAGAGAAGTTTCAGAGCTCTTTCTTCTCCAGCCACATGGGCGGGGCACTGCCAAAGAACTGAGCAGTCACGGCACAACCAGGGCCCTCCTGGCACAGGGCAACACAAAATAAGCAGTGCTGAACAGGATTAGGGCACATGTCAGCAGGGAGCAGGGAGACCCCGTGCCCAGGCCATGCCTCTACCCCAGGGTCCCCTCTCCCATGACCTCATGGCAGGGGGGAGGAACCCCAACACTTCCGGAGGTGTAGTCTCTCTCCTCCTCCTTGCAGCTGGCTCATGGGCCCACATTCAGGGCCCCCACCTCGGGAGAAAATTCTCCCAATGTGGTCTGATGTTGAAACAGTCAAGAAGAGAAGAAGGGAAAAAAAACCCCAAAGTCCCAGGAAAACAAAGTTCAACTCTCCATCTCCCTCCAGAGAAAAGGAGCTGAAAAACTGGCTAAAAAGAAACAAGGTTGCTTCCTCTGCTCTTGTTGCAAGCAGGATGCAGAGGAGTGTGTATGTGTGTCCTTGAACAAACGCTCTGAGAAGTTTGTCTGGCTTTTTTTTCCTCTCCCCCCTCTCAGGCTCAGTTGAAAGGCACAGAAATGCACAAAGTTCACTTCTGGGCATAGAGCAGCAATAGGGGATACACATGATAAAGTCACCCCAAGACACAGGGACAGAGAATTCAGTGGAAAGACTCCGAGAATTCTGCTCCCAGAGATCATTCATTCCTGCTCACCCTGACCCTTGTAGAAAGGGGACCTCGTTCCAGGCAGCCTGTACTGAGCATGTGGCTCCTGAGTGGGGTTTGTTGTTTGGGAAACCTGCTCCGGCTTTTCCATTCTTTCCTTCCAAACAGGAAAACTTCTCCTGGGGCTGTGTGCAGGCAGAGCCCTGAGGAGAGCAGGTGGCACATGGTGCGCTGGGCTGGGACAGCCAGCTGCAGAGCTCAAGGGAAGAAGCCCAAAGTGTCACAATGGCTCCTTGCCTTCACATGCAACACCTGGGTCACAATGGTCTCCTTGATTCCATGAGGCCCCACTGTGTCACAATGGCTCCTTGGTTCCATCGGGTTCCGCAGTGTCACCATGGTCTCTTTTGATCCGCATTGTCATCATGGACAATTGGTTCCATGAGGCCCCGCAGTGTCACAATGGTCCCTTGCTTCCATAGGTTTGATGTTGTAACAATGGACTCCTTGCTTCTATGAGCTAGCCTGCTTTTTGCAGAGGTGTCTTTGGTTCCAACAAGGCCCCGCTGTGTCTCAGTGCACCCTGGCTTCCATGTGGATCTGGAGTATCACAAAGGCTCCTTGGTTCCACCAGGTCCTGCTGTGTCACAATGGGTCCTGTGGTCCCCGAGGCCCTCCAAAGTCATCATGGAGGCTTGCTTCCATGAGGTTCCATTATGTGCCAGTGGTCATCTTGGTTCCAGGAGTTTCCTTAGTGTCACAATGCTCTCCATGCTTCCATGATTCCCCACAATGTCACAATGCTCTCCATGCTTCCATTAGGCCCTGCTTTGCCACAATGGTCCCCTTGTTTCCATGAGGCCCCGCTGTGTCACAATGGACCTATGGTTCCAGGATGTTGCGTGGTGTCACCGTGCTCTTCTTGAATCCGCAGTGTAACCATGGACCATTGGTTCCATGCGGCCTGGCCGTGTCACAATGGGCTCCGTGATTCCATGATTCCCCACGGTGTCACAATGGAGCCTTGTTTCTAGGAGGTTCTGTACTGTCACAATGGTCTCCTTGATGCCATCAGCCCCTGCAGTGTCACAATGGCTCCTTGGTTCCATGAGGAACACAATAGCTTGGCATAAGCATTGAGCAACAGCTGCTGAACACACCTGGCAACATCTGCTTGCATCAAAAGAGGGCTTCAAGCTGACAATGGCACCAGCAGCTTCCATCTGCAACAGAGACCCAGGAAAGGACAGGCTGTGCCGGTTTGGAGAAATGTGGAGGAAAATTTCCTCTGATAGAAGGCAGGTTACACCCAGCCCTCCGCCACCAGCTTCGGGAAAAAAGAATTTTCCTGGGAAGAAAGTGAAAGAGATAAAAACCATTTTTTAACAAACACCCAGGAAAAGGAGAACAATGCTAAATATTAAAAGCTCTCGCTGTGCAGAGAAAGCTGGGATAATTTGAGAGTCCTTCCGTGTTTCGGTGGGGTCTCCTGAAACATCCATAGACAGCGAGGCCCGTGCAAAGAAATAGGGAGCCATTCTTGAGAGAAGTTTCAGAGCTCTTTCTTCTCCAGCCACATGGGCGGGGCACTGCCAAAGAACTGAGCAGTCACGGCACAACCAGGGCCCTCCTGGCACAGGGCAACACAAAATAAGCAGTGCTGAACAGGATTAGGGCACATGTCAGCAGGGAGCAGGGAGACCCCGTGCCCAGGCCATGCCTCTACCCCAGGGTCCCCTCTCCCATGACCTCATGGCAGGGGGGAGGAACCCCAACACTTCCGGAGGTGTAGTCTCTCTCCTCCTCCTTGCAGCTGGCTCATGGGCCCACATTCAGGGCCCCCACCTCGGGAGAAAATTCTCCCAATGTGGTCTGATGTTGAAACAGTCAAGAAGAGAAGAAGGGAAAAAAACCCCCAAAGTCCCAGGAAAACAAAGTTCAACTCTCCATCTCCCTCCAGAGAAAAGGAGCTGAAAAACTGGCTAAAAAGAAACAAGGTTGCTTCCTCTGCTCTTGTTGCAAGCAGGATGCAGAGGAGTGTGTATGTGTGTCCTTGAACAAACGCTCTGAGAAGTTTGTCTGGCTTTTTTTTCCTCTCCCCCCTCTCAGGCTCAGTTGAAAGGCACAGAAATGCACAAAGTTCACTTCTGGGCATAGAGCAGCAATAGGGGATACACATGATAAAGTCACCCCAAGACACAGGGACAGAGAATTCAGTGGAAAGACTCCGAGAATTCTGCTCCCAGAGATCATTCATTCCTGCTCACCCTGACCCTTGTAGAAAGGGGACCTCGTTCCAGGCAGCCTGTACTGAGCATGTGGCTCCTGAGTGGGGTTTGTTGTTTGGGAAACCTGCTCCGGCTTTTCCATTCTTTCCTTGCAAACAGGAAAACTTCTCCTGGGGCTGTGTGCAGGCAGAGCCCTGAGGAGAGCAGGTGGCACATGGTGCGCTGGGCTGGGACAGCCAGCTGCAGAGCTCAAGGGAAGAAGCCCAAAGTGTCACAATGGCTCCTTGCCTTCACATGCAACACCTGGGTCACAATGGTCTCCTTGATTCCATGAGGCCCCACTGTGTCACAATGGCTCCTTGGTTCCATCGGGTTCCGCAGTGTCACCATGGTCTCTTTTGATCCGCATTGTCATCATGGACAATTGGTTCCATGAGGCCCCGCAGTGTCACAATGGTCCCTTGCTTCCATAGGTTTGATGTTGTAACAATGGACTCCTTGCTTCTATGAGCTAGCCTGCTTTTTGCAGAGGTGTCTTTGGTTCCAACAAGGCCCCGCTGTGTCTCAGTGCACCCTGGCTTCCATGTGGATCTGGAGTATCACAAAGGCTCCTTGGTTCCACCAGGTCCTGCTGTGTCACAATGGGTCCTGTGGTCCCCGAGGCCCTCCAAAGTCATCATGGAGGCTTGCTTCCATGAGGTTCCATTATGTGCCAGTGGTCATCTTGGTTCCAGGAGTTTCCTTAGTGTCACAATGCTCTCCATGCTTCCATGATTCCCCACAATGTCACAATGCTCTCCATGCTTCCATTAGGCCCTGCTTTGCCACAATGGTCCCCTTGTTTCCATGAGGCCCCGCTGTGTCACAATGGACCTATGGTTCCAGGATGTTGCGTGGTGTCACCGTGCTCTTCTTGAATCCGCAGTGTAACCATGGACCATTGGTTCCATGCGGCCTGGCCGTGTCACAATGGGCTCCTTGATTCCATGATTCCCCACGGTGTCACAATGGAGCCTTGTTTCTAGGAGGTTCTGTACTGTCACAATTGCCTCCTTGATGCCATCAGCCCCTGCAGTGTCACAATGGCTCCTTGGTTCCATGAGGAACACAATAGCTTGGCATAAGCATTGAGCAACAGCTGCTGAACACACCTGGCAACATCTGCTTGCATCAAAAGAGGGCTTCAAGCTGACAATGGCACCAGCAGCTTCCATCTGCAACAGAGACCCAGGAAAGGACAGGCTGTGCCGGTTTGGAGAAATGTGGAGGAAAATTTCCTCTGATAGAAGGCAGGTTACACCCAGCCCTCCGCCACCAGCTTCGGGAAAAAAGAATTTTCCTGGGAAGAAAGTGAAAGAGATAAAAACCATTTTTTAACAAACACCCAGGAAAAGGATAACAATGCTAAATATTAAAAGCTCTCGCTGTGCAGAGAAAGCTGGGATAATTTGAGAGTCCTTCCGTGTTTCGGTGGGGTCTCCTGAAACATCCATAGACAGCGAGGCCCGTGCAAAGAAATAGGGAGCCATTCTTGAGAGAAGTTTCAGAGCTCTTTCTTCTCCAGCCACATGGGCGGGGCACTGCCAAAGAACTGAGCAATCACGGCACAACCAGGGCCCTCCTGGCACAGGGCAACACAAAATAAGCAGTGCTGAACAGGATTAGGGCACATGTCAGCAGGGAGCAGGGAGACCCCGTGCCCAGGCCATGCCTCTACCCCAGGGTCCCCTCTCCCATGACCTCATGGCAGGGGGGAGGAACCCCAACACTTCCGGAGGTGTAGTCTCTCTCCTCCTCCTTGCAGCTGGCTCATGGGCCCACATTCAGGGCCCCCACCTCGGGAGAAAATTCTCCCAATGTGGTCTGATGTTGAAACAGTCAAGAAGAGAAGAAGGGAAAAAAAACCCCCAAAGTCCCAGGAAAACAAAGTTCAACTCTCCATCTCCCCCCAGAGAAAAGGAGCTGAAAAACTGGCTAAAAAGAAACAAGGTTGCTTCCTCTGCTCTTGTTGCAAGCAGGATGCAGAGGAGTGTGTATGTGTGTCCTTGAACAAACGCTCTGAGAAGTTTGTCTGGCTTTTTTTCCTCTCCCCCCTCTCAGGCTCAGTTGAAAGGCACAGAAATGCACAAAGTTCACTTCTGGGCATAGAGCAGCAATAGGGGATACACATGATAAAGTCACCCCAAGACACAGGGACAGAGAATTCAGTGGAAAGACTCCGAGAATTCTGCTCCCAGAGATCATTCATTCCTGCTCACCCTGACCCTTGTAGAAAGGGGACCTCGTTCCAGGCAGCCTGTACTGAGCATGTGGCTCCTGAGTGGGGTTTGTTGTTTGGGAAACCTGCTCCGGCTTTTCCATTCTTTCCTTCCAAACAGGAAAACTTCTCCTGGGGCTGTGTGCAGGCAGAGCCCTGAGGAGAGCAGGTGGCACATGGTGCGCTGGGCTGGGACAGCCAGCTGCAGAGCTCAAGGGAAGAAGCCCAAAGTGTCACAATGGCTCCTTGCCTTCCCATGCAACACCTGGGTCACAATGGTCTCCTTGATTCCATGAGGCCCCACTGTGTCACAATGGCTCCTTGGTTCCATCGGGTTCCGCAGTGTCACCATGGTCTCCTTTGATCCGCACTGTCATCATGGACAATTGGTTCCATGAGGCCCCGCAGTGTCACAATGGTCCCTTGCTTCCATAGGTTTGATGTTGTAACAATGGACTCCTTGCTTCTATGAGCTAGCCTGCTTTTTGCAGAGGTGTCTTTGGTTCCAACAAGGCCCCGCTGTGTCTCAGTGCACCCTGGCTTCCATGTGGATCTGGAGTATCACAAAGGCTCCTTGGTTCCACCAGGTCCTGCTGTGTCACAATGGGTCCTGTGGTCCCCGAGGCCCTCCAAAGTCATCATGGAGGCTTGCTTCCATGAGGTTCCATTATGTGCCAGTGGTCATCTTGGTTCCAGGAGTTTCCTTAGTGTCACAATGCTCTCCATGCTTCCATGATTCCCCACAATGTCACAATGCTCTCCATGCTTCCATTAGGCCCTGCTTTGCCACAATGGTCCCCTTGTTTCCATGAGGCCCCGCTGTGTCACAATGGACCTATGGTTCCAGGATGTTGCGTGGTGTCACCGTGCTCTTCTTGAATCCGCAGTGTAACCATGGACCATTGGTTCCATGCGGCCTGGCCGTGTCACAATGGGCTCCGTGATTCCATGATTCCCCACGGTGTCACAATGGAGCCTTGTTTCTAGGAGGTTCTGTACTGTCACAATGGTCTCCTTGATGCCATCAGCCCCTGCAGTGTCACAATGGCTCCTTGGTTCCATGAGGAACACAATAGCTTGGCATAAGCATTGAGCAACAGCTGCTGAACACACCTGGCAACATCTGCTTGCATCAAAAGAGGGCTTCAAGCTGACAATGGCACCAGCAGCTTCCATCTGCAACAGAGACCCAGGAAAGGACAGGCTGTGCCGGTTTGGAGAAATGTGGAGGAAAATTTCCTCTGATAGAAGGCAGGTTACACCCAGCCCTCCGCCACCAGCTTCGGGAAAAAAGAATTTTCCTGGGAAGAAAGTGAAAGAGATAAAAACCATTTTTTAACAAACACCCAGGAAAAGGATAACAATGCTAAATATTAAAAGCTCTCGCTGTGCAGAGAAAGCTGGGATAATTTGAGAGTCCTTCCGTGTTTCGGTGGGGTCTCCTGAAACATCCATAGACAGCGAGGCCCGTGCAAAGAAATAGGGAGCCATTCTTGAGAGAAGTTTCAGAGCTCTTTCTTCTCCAGCCACATGGGCGGGGCACTGCCAAAGAACTGAGCAGTCACGGCACAACCAGGGCCCTCCTGGCACAGGGCAACACAAAATAAGCAGTGCTGAACAGGATTAGGGCACATGTGAGCAGGGAGCAGGGAGACCCCGTGCCCAGGCCATGCCTCTACCCCAGGGTCCCCTCTCCCATGACCTCATGGCAGGGGGGAGGAACCCCAACACTTCCGGAGGTGTAGTCTCTCTCCTCCTCCTTGCAGCTGGCTCATGGGCCCACATTCAGGGCCCCCACCTCGGGAGAAAATTCTCCCAATGTGGTCTGATGTTGAAACAGTCAAGAAGAGAAGAAGGGAAAAAAACCCCCAAAGTCCCAGGAAAACAAAGTTCAACTCTCCATCTCCCCCCAGAGAAAAGGAGCTGAAAACTGGCTAAAAAGAAACAAAGTTGCTTCCTCTGCTCTTGTTGCAAGCAGGATGCAGAGGAGTGTGTATGTGTGTCCTTGAACAAACGCTCTGAGAAGTTTGTCCGGTTTTTTTTTCCTCTCCCCCCTCTCAGGCTCAGTTGAAAGGCACAGAAATGCACAAAGTTCACTTCTGGGCATAGAGCAGCAATAGGGGATACACATGATAAAGTCACCCCAAGACACAGGGACAGAGAATTCAGTGGAAAGACTCCGAGAATTCTGCTCCCAGAGATCATTCATTCCTGCTCACCCTGACCCTTGTAGAAAGGGGACCTCGTTCCAGGCAGCCTGTACTGAGCATGTGGCTCCTGAGTGGGGTTTGTTGTTTGGGAAACCTGCTCCGGCTTTTCCATTCTTTCCTTCCAAACAGGAAAACTTCTCCTGGGGCTGTGTGCAGGCAGAGCCCTGAGGAGAGCAGGTGGCACATGGTGCGCTGGGCTGGGACAGCCAGCTGCAGAGCTCAAGGGAAGAAGCCCAAAGTGTCACAATGGCTCCTTGCCTTCCCATGCAACACCTGGGTCACAATGGTCTCCTTGATTCCATGAGGCCCCACTGTGTCACAATGGCTCCTTGGTTCCATCGGGTTCCGCAGTGTCACCATGGTCTCCTTTGATCCGCACTGTCATCATGGACAATTGGTTCCATGAGGCCCCGCAGTGTCACAATGGTCCCTTGCTTCCATAGGTTTGATGTTGTAACAATGGACTCCTTGCTTCTATGAGCTAGCCTGCTTTTTGCAGAGGTGTCTTTGGTTCCAACAAGGCCCCGCTGTGTCTCAGTGCACCCTGGCTTCCATGTGGATCTGGAGTATCACAAAGGCTCCTTGGTTCCACCAGGTCCTGCTGTGTCACAATGGGTCCTGTGGTCCCCGAGGCCCTCCAAAGTCATCATGGAGGCTTGCTTCCATGAGGTTCCATTATGTGCCAGTGGTCATCTTGGTTCCAGGAGTTTCCTTAGTGTCACAATGCTCTCCATGCTTCCATGATTCCCCACAATGTCACAATGCTCTCCATGCTTCCATTAGGCCCTGCTTTGCCACAATGGTCCCCTTGTTTCCATGAGGCCCCGCTGTGTCACAATGGACCTATGGTTCCAGGATGTTGCGTGGTGTCACCGTGCTCTTCTTGAATCCGCAGTGTAACCATGGACCATTGGTTCCATGCGGCCTGGCCGTGTCACAATGGGCTCCGTGATTCCATGATTCCCCACGGTGTCACAATGGAGCCTTGTTTCTAGGAGGTTCTGTACTGTCACAATGGTCTCCTTGATGCCATCAGCCCCTGCAGTGTCACAATGGCTCCTTGGTTCCATGAGGAACACAATAGCTTGGCATAAGCATTGAGCAACAGCTGCTGAACACACCTGGCAACATCTGCTTGCATCAAAAGAGGGCTTCAAGCTGACAATGGCACCAGCAGCTTCCATCTGCAACAGAGACCCAGGAAAGGACAGGCTGTGCCGGTTTGGAGAAATGTGGAGGAAAATTTCCTCTGATAGAAGGCAGGTTACACCCAGCCCTCCGCCACCAGCTTCGGGAAAAAAGAATTTTCCTGGGAAGAAAGTGAAAGAGATAAAAACCATTTTTTAACAAACACCCAGGAAAAGGAGAACAATGCTAAATATTAAAAGCTCTCGCTGTGCAGAGAAAGCTGGGATAATTTGAGAGTCCTTCCGTGTTTCGGTGGGGTCTCCTGAAACATCCATAGACAGCGAGGCCCGTGCAAAGAAATAGGGAGCCATTCTTGAGAGAAGTTTCAGAGCTCTTTCTTCTCCAGCCACATGGGCGGGGCACTGCCAAAGAACTGAGCAATCACGGCACAAGCAGGGCCCTCCTGGCACAGGGCAACACAAAATAAGCAGTGCTGAACAGGATTAGGGCACATGTCAGCAGGGAGCAGGGAGACCCCGTGCCCAGGCCATGCCTCTACCCCAGGGTCCCCTCTCCCATGACCTCATGGCAGGGGGGAGGAACCCCAACACTTCCGGAGGTGTAGTCTCTCTCCTCCTCCTTGCAGCTGGCTCATGGGCCCACATTCAGGGCCCCCACCTCGGGAGAAAATTCTCCCAATGTGCTCTGATGTTGAAAGAGTCAAGAAGAGAAGAAGGGAAAAAAAACCCCCAAAGTCCCAGGAAAACAAAGTTCAACTCTCCATCTCCCCCCAGAGAAAAGGAGCTGAAAACTGGCTAAAAAGAAACAAGGTTGCTTCCTCTGCTCTTGTTGCAAGCAGGATGCAGAGGAGTGTGTATGTGTGTCCTTGAACAAACGCTCTGAGAAGTTTGTCTGGCTTTTTTTTCCTCTCCCCCCTCTCAGGCTCAGTTGAAAGGCACAGAAATGCACAAAGTTCACTTCTGGGCATAGAGCAGCAATAGGGGATACACATGATAAAGTCACCCCAAGACACAGGGACAGAGAATTCAGTGGAAAGACTCCGAGAATTCTGCTCCCAGAGATCATTCATTCCTGCTCACCCTGACCCTTGTAGAAAGGGGACATCGTTCCCGGCAGCCTGTACTGAGCATGTGGCTCCTGAGTGGGGTTTGTTGTTTGGGAAACCTGCTCCGGCTTTTCCATTCTTTCCTTCCAAACAGGAAAACTTCTCCTGGGGCTGTGTGCAGGCAGAGCCCTGAGGAGAGCAGGTGGCACATGGTGCGCTGGGCTGGGACAGCCAGCTGCAGAGCTCAAGGGAAGAAGCCCAAAGTGTCACAATGGCTCCTTGCCTTCACATGCAACACCTGGGTCACAATGGTCTCCTTGATTCCATGAGGCCCCACTGTGTCACAATGGCTCCTTGGTTCCATCGGGTTCCGCAGTGTCACCATGGTCTCCTTTGATCCGCACTGTCATCATGGACAATTGGTTCCATGAGGCCCCGCAGTGTCACAATGGTCCCTTGCTTCCATAGGTTTGATGTTGTAACAATGGACTCCTTGCTTCTATGAGCTAGCCTGCTTTTTGCAGAGGTGTCTTTGGTTCCAACAAGGCCCCGCTGTGTCTCAGTGCACCCTGGCTTCCATGTGGATCTGGAGTATCACAAAGGCTCCTTGGTTCCACCAGGTCCTGCTGTGTCACAATGGGTCCTGTGGTCCCCGAGGCCCTCCAAAGTCATCATGGAGGCTTGCTTCCATGAGGTTCCATTATGTGCCAGTGGTCATCTTGGTTCCAGGAGTTTCCTTAGTGTCACAATGCTCTCCATGCTTCCATGATTCCCCACAATGTCACAATGCTCTCCATGCTTCCATTAGGCCCTGCTTTGCCACAATGGTCCCCTTGTTTCCATGAGGCCCCGCTGTGTCACAATGGACCTATGGTTCCATGATGTTGCGTGGTGTCACCGTGCTCTTCTTGAATCCGCCGTGTAACCATGGACCATTGGTTCCATGCGGCCTGGCCGTGTCACAATGGGCTCCTTGATTCCATGATTCCCCACGGTGTCACAATGGAGCCTTGTTTCTAGGAGGTTCTGTACTGTCACAATGGTCTCCTTGATGCCATCAGCCCCTGCAGTGTCACAATGGCTCCTTGGTTCCATGAGGAACACAATAGCTTGGCATAAGCATTGAGCAACAGCTGCTGAACACACCTGGCAACATCTGCTTGCATCAAAAGAGGGCTTCAAGCTGACAATGGCACCAGCAGCTTCCATCTGCAACAGAGACCCAGGAAAGGACAGGCTGTGCCGGTTTGGACACATGTGGAGGAAAATATCCTCTGATAGAAGGCAGGTTACACCCAGCCCTCCCCCACCAGCTTCGGGAAAAAAGAATTTTCCTGGGAAGAAAGTGAAAGAGATAAAAACTATTTTTTTAACAAACACCCAGGAAAAGGATAACAATGCTAAATATTAAAAGCTCTCGCTGTGCAGAGAAAGCTGGGATAATTTGAGAGTCCTTCCGTGTTTCGGTGGGGTCTCCTGAAACATCCATAGACAGCGAGGCCCGTGCAAAGAAATAGGGAGCCATTCATGAGAGAAGTTTCAGAGCTCTTTCTTCTCCAGCCACATGGGCGGGGCACTGCCAAAGAACTGAGCAGTCACGGCACAACCAGGGCCCTCCTGGCACAGGGCAAAACAAAATAAGCAGTGCTGAACAGGATTAGGGCACATGTCAGCAGGGAGCAGGGAGACCCCGTGCCCAGGCCATGCCTCTACCCCAGGGTCCCCTCTCCCATGACCTCATGGCAGGGGGGAGGAACCCCAACACTTCCGGAGGTGTAGTCTCTCTCCTCCTCCTTGCAGCTGGCTCATGGGCCCACATTCAGGGCCCCCACCTCGGGAGAAAATTCTCCCAATGTGGTCTGATGTTGAAACAGTCAAGAAGAGAAGAAGGGAAAAAAAACCCCAAAGTCCCAGGAAAACAAAGTTCAACTCTCCATCTCCCTCCAGAGAAAAGGAGCTGAAAAACTGGCTAAAAAGAAACAAGGTTGCTTCCTCTGCTCTTGTTGCAAGCAGGATGCAGAGGAGTGTGTATGTGTGTCCTTGAACAAACGCTCTGAGAAGTTTGTCTGGCTTTTTTTTCCTCTCCCCCCTCTCAGGCTCAGTTGAAAGGCACAGAAATGCACAAAGTTCACTTCTGGGCATAGAGCAGCAATAGGGGATACACATGATAAAGTCACCCCAAGACACAGGGACAGAGAATTCAGTGGAAAGACTCCGAGAATTCTGCTCCCAGAGATCATTCATTCCTGCTCACCCTGACCCTTGTAGAAAGGGGACCTCGTTCCAGGCAGCCTGTACTGAGCATGTGGCTCCTGAGTGGGGTTTGTTGTTTGGGAAACCTGCTCCGGCTTTTCCATTCTTTCCTTCCAAACAGGAAAACTTCTCCTGGGGCTGTGTGCAGGCAGAGCCCTGAGGAGAGCAGGTGGCACATGGTGCGCTGGGCTGGGACAGCCAGCTGCAGAGCTCAAGGGAAGAAGCCCAAAGTGTCACAATGGCTCCTTGCCTTCCCATGCAACACCTGGGTCACAATGGTCTCCTTGATTCCATGAGGCCCCACTGTGTCACAATGGCTCCTTGGTTCCATCGGGTTCCGCAGTGTCACCATGGTCTCCTTTGATCCGCACTGTCATCATGGACAATTGGTTCCATGAGGCCCCGCAGTGTCACAATGGTCCCTTGCTTCCATAGGTTTGATGTTGTAACAATGGACTCCTTGCTTCTATGAGCTAGCCTGCTTTTTGCAGAGGTGTCTTTGGTTCCAACAAGGCCCCGCTGTGTCTCAGTGCACCCTGGCTTCCATGTGGATCTGGAGTATCACAAAGGCTCCTTGGTTCCACCAGGTCCTGCTGTGTCACAATGGGTCCTGTGGTCCCCGAGGCCCTCCAAAGTCATCATGGAGGCTTGCTTCCATGAGGTTCCATTATGTGCCAGTGGTCATCTTGGTTCCAGGAGTTTCCTTAGTGTCACAATGCTCTCCATGCTTCCATGATTCCCCACAATGTCACAATGCTCTCCATGCTTCCATTAGGCCCTGCTTTGCCACAATGGTCCCCTTGTTTCCATGAGGCCCCGCTGTGTCACAATGGACCTATGGTTCCAGGATGTTGCGTGGTGTCACCGTGCTCTTCTTGAATCCGCAGTGTAACCATGGACCATTGGTTCCATGCGGCCTGGCCGTGTCACAATGGGCTCCGTGATTCCATGATTCCCCACGGTGTCACAATGGAGCCTTGTTTCTAGGAGGTTCTGTACTGTCACAATGGTCTCCTTGATGCCATCAGCCCCTGCAGTGTCACAATGGCTCCTTGGTTCCATGAGGAACACAATAGCTTGGCATAAGCATTGAGCAACAGCTGCTGAACACACCTGGCAACATCTGCTTGCATCAAAAGAGGGCTTCAAGCTGACAATGGCACCAGCAGCTTCCATCTGCAACAGAGACCCAGGAAAGGACAGGCTGTGCCGGTTTGGAGAAATGTGGAGGAAAATTTCCTCTGATAGAAGGCAGGTTACACCCAGCCCTCCGCCACCAGCTTCGGGAAAAAAGAATTTTCCTGGGAAGAAAGTGAAAGAGATAAAAACCATTTTTTAACAAACACCCAGGAAAAGGAGAACAATGCTAAATATTAAAAGCTCTCGCTGTGCAGAGAAAGCTGGGATAATTTGAGAGTCCTTCCGTGTTTCGGTGGGGTCTCCTGAAACATCCATAGACAGCGAGGCCCGTGCAAAGAAATAGGGAGCCATTCTTGAGAGAAGTTTCAGAGCTCTTTCTTCTCCAGCCACATGGGCGGGGCACTGCCAAAGAACTGAGCAATCACGGCACAACCAGGGCCCTCCTGGCACAGGGCAACACAAAATAAGCAGTGCTGAACAGGATTAGGGCACATGTCAGCAGGGAGCAGGGAGACCCCGTGCCCAGGCCATGCCTCTACCCCAGGGTCCCCTCTCCCATGACCTCATGGCAGGGGGGAGGAACCCCAACACTTCCGGAGGTGTAGTCTCTCTCCTCCTCCTTGCAGCTGGCTCATGGGCCCACATTCAGGGCCCCCACCTCGGGAGAAAATTCTCCCAATGTGCTCTGATGTTGAAAGAGTCAAGAAGAGAAGAAGGGAAAAAAACCCCCGAAGTCCCAGGAAAACAAAGTTCAACTCTCCATCTCCCCCCAGAGAAAAGGAGCTGAAAACTGGCTAAAAAGAAACAAAGTTGCTTCCTCTGCTCTTGTTGCAAGCAGGATGCAGAGGAGTGTGTATGTGTGTCCTTGAACAAACGCTCTGAGAAGTTTGTCCGGTTTTTTTTTCCTCTCCCCCCTCTCAGGCTCAGTTGAAAGGCACAGAAATGCACAAAGTTCACTTCTGGGCATAGAGCAGCAATAGGGGATACACATGATAAAGTCACCCCAAGACACGGGGACAGAGAATTCAGTGGAAAGACTCCGAGAATTCTGCTCCCAGAGAATTCTGCTCACCCTGACCCTTGTAGAAAGGGGACATCGTTCCCGGCAGCCTGTACTGAGCATGTGGCTCCTGAGTGGGGTTTGTTGTTTGGGAAACCTGCTCCGGCTTTTCCATTCTTTCCTTCCAAACAGGAAAACTTCTCCTGGGGCTGTGTGCAGGCAGAGCCCTGAGGAGAGCAGGTGGCACATGGTGCGCTGGGCTGGGACAGCCAGCTGCAGAGCTCAAGGGAAGAAGCCCAAAGTGTCACAATGGCTCCTTGCCTTCACATGCAACACCTGGGTCACAATGGTCTCCTTGATTCCATGAGGCCCCACTGTGTCACAATGGCTCCTTGGTTCCATCGGGTTCCGCAGTGTCACCATGGTCTCTTTTGATCCGCATTGTCATCATGGACAATTGGTTCCATGAGGCCCCGCAGTGTCACAATGGTCCCTTGCTTCCATAGGTTTGATGTTGTAACAATGGACTCCTTGCTTCTATGAGCTAGCCTGCTTTTTGCAGAGGTGTCTTTGGTTCCAACAAGGCCCCGCTGTGTCTCAGTGCACCCTGGCTTCCATGTGGATCTGGAGTATCACAAAGGCTCCTTGGTTCCACCAGGTCCTGCTGTGTCACAATGGGTCCTGTGGTCCCCGAGGCCCTCCAAAGTCATCATGGAGGCTTGCTTCCATGAGGTTCCATTATGTGCCAGTGGTCATCTTGGTTCCAGGAGTTTCCTTAGTGTCACAATGCTCTCCATGCTTCCATGATTCCCCACAATGTCACAATGCTCTCCATGCTTCCATTAGGCCCTGCTTTGCCACAATGGTCCCCTTGTTTCCATGAGGCCCCGCTGTGTCACAATGGACCTATGGTTCCAGGATGTTGCGTGGTGTCACCGTGCTCTTCTTGAATCCGCAGTGTAACCATGGACCATTGGTTCCATGCGGCCTGGCCGTGTCACAATGGGCTCCGTGATTCCATGATTCCCCACGGTGTCACAATGGAGCCTTGTTTCTAGGAGGTTCTGTACTGTCACAATGGTCTCCTTGATGCCATCAGCCCCTGCAGTGTCACAATGGCTCCTTGGTTCCATGAGGAACACAATAGCTTGGCATAAGCATTGAGCAACAGCTGCTGAACACACCTGGCAACATCTGCTTGCATCAAAAGAGGGCTTCAAGCTGACAATGGCACCAGCAGCTTCCATCTGCAACAGAGACCCAGGAAAGGACAGGCTGTGCCGGTTTGGAGAAATGTGGAGGAAAATTTCCTCTGATAGAAGGCAGGTTACACCCAGCCCTCCGCCACCAGCTTCGGGAAAAAAGAATTTTCCTGGGAAGAAAGTGAAAGAGATAAAAACCATTTTTTAACAAACACCCAGGAAAAGGAGAACAATGCTAAATATTAAAAGCTCTCGCTGTGCAGAGAAAGCTGGGATAATTTGAGAGTCCTTCCGTGTTTCGGTGGGGTCTCCTGAAACATCCATAGACAGCGAGGCCCGTGCAAAGAAATAGGGAGCCATTCTTGAGAGAAGTTTCAGAGCTCTTTCTTCTCCAGCCACATGGGCGGGGCACTGCCAAAGAACTGAGCAATCACGGCACAAGCAGGGCCCTCCTGGCACAGGGCAACACAAAATAAGCAGTGCTGAACAGGATTAGGGCACATGTCAGCAGGGAGCAGGGAGACCCCGTGCCCAGGCCATGCCTCTACCCCAGGGTCCCCTCTCCCATGACCTCATGGCAGGGGGGAGGAACCCCAACACTTCCGGAGGTGTAGTCTCTCTCCTCCTCCTTGCAGCTGGCTCATGGGCCCACATTCAGGGCCCCCACCTCGGGAGAAAATTCTCCCAATGTGCTCTGATGTTGAAAGAGTCAAGAAGAGAAGAAGGGAAAAAAAACCCCCAAAGTCCCAGGAAAACAAAGTTCAACTCTCCATCTCCCCCCAGAGAAAAGGAGCTGAAAAACTGGCTAAAAAGAAACAAGGTTGCTTCCTCTGCTCTTGTTGCAAGCAGGATGCAGAGGAGTGTGTATGTGTGTCCTTGAACAAACGCTCTGAGAAGTTTGTCTGGCTTTTTTTTCCTCTCCCCCCTCTCAGGCTCAGTTGAAAGGCACAGAAATGCACAAAGTTCACTTCTGGGCATAGAGCAGCAATAGGGGATACACATGATAAAGTCACCCCAAGACACAGGGACAGAGAATTCAGTGGAAAGACTCCGAGAATTCTGCTCCCAGAGATCATTCATTCCTGCTCACCCTGACCCTTGTAGAAAGGGGACATCGTTCCCGGCAGCCTGTACTGAGCATGTGGCTCCTGAGTGGGGTTTGTTGTTTGGGAAACCTGCTCCGGCTTTTCCATTCTTTCCTTCCAAACAGGAAAACTTCTCCTGGGGCTGTGTGCAGGCAGAGCCCTGAGGAGAGCAGGTGGCACATGGTGCGCTGGGCTGGGACAGCCAGCTGCAGAGCTCAAGGGAAGAAGCCCAAAGTGTCACAATGGCTCCTTGCCTTCACATGCAACACCTGGGTCACAATGGTCTCCTTGATTCCATGAGGCCCCACTGTGTCACAATGGCTCCTTGGTTCCATCGGGTTCCGCAGTGTCACCATGGTCTCCTTTGATCCGCACTGTCATCATGGACAATTGGTTCCATGAGGCCCCGCAGTGTCACAATGGTCCCTTGCTTCCATAGGTTTGATGTTGTAACAATGGACTCCTTGCTTCTATGAGCTAGCCTGCTTTTTGCAGAGGTGTCTTTGGTTCCAACAAGGCCCCGCTGTGTCTCAGTGCACCCTGGCTTCCATGTGGATCTGGAGTATCACAAAGGCTCCTTGGTTCCACCAGGTCCTGCTGTGTCACAATGGGTCCTGTGGTCCCCGAGGCCCTCCAAAGTCATCATGGAGGCTTGCTTCCATGAGGTTCCATTATGTGCCAGTGGTCATCTTGGTTCCAGGAGTTTCCTTAGTGTCACAATGCTCTCCATGCTTCCATGATTCCCCACAATGTCACAATGCTCTCCATGCTTCCATTAGGCCCTGCTTTGCCACAATGGTCCCCTTGTTTCCATGAGGCCCCGCTGTGTCACAATGGACCTATGGTTCCATGATGTTGCGTGGTGTCACCGTGCTCTTCTTGAATCCGCCGTGTAACCATGGACCATTGGTTCCATGCGGCCTGGCCGTGTCACAATGGGCTCCTTGATTCCATGATTCCCCACGGTGTCACAATGGAGCCTTGTTTCTAGGAGGTTCTGTACTGTCACAATGGTCTCCTTGATGCCATCAGCCCCTGCAGTGTCACAATGGCTCCTTGGTTCCATGAGGAACACAATAGCTTGGCATAAGCATTGAGCAACAGCTGCTGAACACACCTGGCAACATCTGCTTGCATCAAAAGAGGGCTTCAAGCTGACAATGGCACCAGCAGCTTCCATCTGCAACAGAGACCCAGGAAAGGACAGGCTGTGCCGGTTTGGACACATGTGGAGGAAAATATCCTCTGATAGAAGGCAGGTTACACCCAGCCCTCCCCCACCAGCTTCGGGAAAAAAGAATTTTCCTGGGAAGAAAGTGAAAGAGATAAAAACTATTTTTTTAACAAACACCCAGGAAAAGGATAACAATGCTAAATATTAAAAGCTCTCGCTGTGCAGAGAAAGCTGGGATAATTTGAGAGTCCTTCCGTGTTTCGGTGGGGTCTCCTGAAACATCCATAGACAGCGAGGCCCGTGCAAAGAAATAGGGAGCCATTCATGAGAGAAGTTTCAGAGCTCTTTCTTCTCCAGCCACATGGGCGGGGCACTGCCAAAGAACTGAGCAGTCACGGCACAACCAGGGCCCTCCTGGCACAGGGCAAAACAAAATAAGCAGTGCTGAACAGGATTAGGGCACATGTCAGCAGGGAGCAGGGAGACCCCGTGCCCAGGCCATGCCTCTACCCCAGGGTCCCCTCTCCCATGACCTCATGGCAGGGGGGAGGAACCCCAACACTTCCGGAGGTGTAGTCTCTCTCCTCCTCCTTGCAGCTGGCTCATGGGCCCACATTCAGGGCCCCCACCTCGGGAGAAAATTCTCCCAATGTGGTCTGATGTTGAAACAGTCAAGAAGAGAAGAAGGGAAAAAAAACCCCAAAGTCCCAGGAAAACAAAGTTCAACTCTCCATCTCCCTCCAGAGAAAAGGAGCTGAAAAACTGGCTAAAAAGAAACAAGGTTGCTTCCTCTGCTCTTGTTGCAAGCAGGATGCAGAGGAGTGTGTATGTGTGTCCTTGAACAAACGCTCTGAGAAGTTTGTCTGGCTTTTTTTTCCTCTCCCCCCTCTCAGGCTCAGTTGAAAGGCACAGAAATGCACAAAGTTCACTTCTGGGCATAGAGCAGCAATAGGGGATACACATGATAAAGTCACCCCAAGACACAGGGACAGAGAATTCAGTGGAAAGACTCCGAGAATTCTGCTCCCAGAGATCATTCATTCCTGCTCACCCTGACCCTTGTAGAAAGGGGACCTCGTTCCAGGCAGCCTGTACTGAGCATGTGGCTCCTGAGTGGGGTTTGTTGTTTGGGAAACCTGCTCCGGCTTTTCCATTCTTTCCTTCCAAACAGGAAAACTTCTCCTGGGGCTGTGTGCAGGCAGAGCCCTGAGGAGAGCAGGTGGCACATGGTGCGCTGGGCTGGGACAGCCAGCTGCAGAGCTCAAGGGAAGAAGCCCAAAGTGTCACAATGGCTCCTTGCCTTCCCATGCAACACCTGGGTCACAATGGTCTCCTTGATTCCATGAGGCCCCACTGTGTCACAATGGCTCCTTGGTTCCATCGGGTTCCGCAGTGTCACCATGGTCTCCTTTGATCCGCACTGTCATCATGGACAATTGGTTCCATGAGGCCCCGCAGTGTCACAATGGTCCCTTGCTTCCATAGGTTTGATGTTGTAACAATGGACTCCTTGCTTCTATGAGCTAGCCTGCTTTTTGCAGAGGTGTCTTTGGTTCCAACAAGGCCCCGCTGTGTCTCAGTGCACCCTGGCTTCCATGTGGATCTGGAGTATCACAAAGGCTCCTTGGTTCCACCAGGTCCTGCTGTGTCACAATGGGTCCTGTGGTCCCCGAGGCCCTCCAAAGTCATCATGGAGGCTTGCTTCCATGAGGTTCCATTATGTGCCAGTGGTCATCTTGGTTCCAGGAGTTTCCTTAGTGTCACAATGCTCTCCATGCTTCCATGATTCCCCACAATGTCACAATGCTCTCCATGCTTCCATTAGGCCCTGCTTTGCCACAATGGTCCCCTTGTTTCCATGAGGCCCCGCTGTGTCACAATGGACCTATGGTTCCAGGATGTTGCGTGGTGTCACCGTGCTCTTCTTGAATCCGCAGTGTAACCATGGACCATTGGTTCCATGCGGCCTGGCCGTGTCACAATGGGCTCCGTGATTCCATGATTCCCCACGGTGTCACAATGGAGCCTTGTTTCTAGGAGGTTCTGTACTGTCACAATGGTCTCCTTGATGCCATCAGCCCCTGCAGTGTCACAATGGCTCCTTGGTTCCATGAGGAACACAATAGCTTGGCATAAGCATTGAGCAACAGCTGCTGAACACACCTGGCAACATCTGCTTGCATCAAAAGAGGGCTTCAAGCTGACAATGGCACCAGCAGCTTCCATCTGCAACAGAGACCCAGGAAAGGACAGGCTGTGCCGGTTTGGAGAAATGTGGAGGAAAATTTCCTCTGATAGAAGGCAGGTTACACCCAGCCCTCCGCCACCAGCTTCGGGAAAAAAGAATTTTCCTGGGAAGAAAGTGAAAGAGATAAAAACCATTTTTTAACAAACACCCAGGAAAAGGAGAACAATGCTAAATATTAAAAGCTCTCGCTGTGCAGAGAAAGCTGGGATAATTTGAGAGTCCTTCCGTGTTTCGGTGGGGTCTCCTGAAACATCCATAGACAGCGAGGCCCGTGCAAAGAAATAGGGAGCCATTCTTGAGAGAAGTTTCAGAGCTCTTTCTTCTCCAGCCACATGGGCGGGGCACTGCCAAAGAACTGAGCAATCACGGCACAACCAGGGCCCTCCTGGCACAGGGCAACACAAAATAAGCAGTGCTGAACAGGATTAGGGCACATGTCAGCAGGGAGCAGGGAGACCCCGTGCCCAGGCCATGCCTCTACCCCAGGGTCCCCTCTCCCATGACCTCATGGCAGGGGGGAGGAACCCCAACACTTCCGGAGGTGTAGTCTCTCTCCTCCTCCTTGCAGCTGGCTCATGGGCCCACATTCAGGGCCCCCACCTCGGGAGAAAATTCTCCCAATGTGCTCTGATGTTGAAAGAGTCAAGAAGAGAAGAAGGGAAAAAAACCCCCAAAGTCCCAGGAAAACAAAGTTCAACTCTCCATCTCCCCCCAGAGAAAAGGAGCTGAAAACTGGCTAAAAAGAAACAAAGTTGCTTCCTCTGCTCTTGTTGCAAGCAGGATGCAGAGGAGTGTGTATGTGTGTCCTTGAACAAACGCTCTGAGAAGTTTGTCCGGTTTTTTTTTCCTCTCCCCCCTCTCAGGCTCAGTTGAAAGGCACAGAAATGCACAAAGTTCACTTCTGGGCATAGAGCAGCAATAGGGGATACACATGATAAAGTCACCCCAAGACACGGGGACAGAGAATTCAGTGGAAAGACTCCGAGAATTCTGCTCCCAGAGAATTCTGCTCACCCTGACCCTTGTAGAAAGGGGACATCGTTCCCGGCAGCCTGTACTGAGCATGTGGCTCCTGAGTGGGGTTTGTTGTTTGGGAAACCTGCTCCGGCTTTTCCATTCTTTCCTTCCAAACAGGAAAACTTCTCCTGGGGCTGTGTGCAGGCAGAGCCCTGAGGAGAGCAGGTGGCACATGGTGCGCTGGGCTGGGACAGCCAGCTGCAGAGCTCAAGGGAAGAAGCCCAAAGTGTCACAATGGCTCCTTGCCTTCACATGCAACACCTGGGTCACAATGGTCTCCTTGATTCCATGAGGCCCCACTGTGTCACAATGGCTCCTTGGTTCCATCGGGTTCCGCAGTGTCACCATGGTCTCTTTTGATCCGCATTGTCATCATGGACAATTGGTTCCATGAGGCCCCGCAGTGTCACAATGGTCCCTTGCTTCCATAGGTTTGATGTTGTAACAATGGACTCCTTGCTTCTATGAGCTAGCCTGCTTTTTGCAGAGGTGTCTTTGGTTCCAACAAGGCCCCGCTGTGTCTCAGTGCACCCTGGCTTCCATGTGGATCTGGAGTATCACAAAGGCTCCTTGGTTCCACCAGGTCCTGCTGTGTCACAATGGGTCCTGTGGTCCCCGAGGCCCTCCAAAGTCATCATGGAGGCTTGCTTCCATGAGGTTCCATTATGTGCCAGTGGTCATCTTGGTTCCAGGAGTTTCCTTAGTGTCACAATGCTCTCCATGCTTCCATGATTCCCCACAATGTCACAATGCTCTCCATGCTTCCATTAGGCCCTGCTTTGCCACAATGGTCCCCTTGTTTCCATGAGGCCCCGCTGTGTCACAATGGACCTATGGTTCCAGGATGTTGCGTGGTGTCACCGTGCTCTTCTTGAATCCGCAGTGTAACCATGGACCATTGGTTCCATGCGGCCTGGCCGTGTCACAATGGGCTCCTTGATTCCATGATTCCCCACGGTGTCACAATGGAGCCTTGTTTCTAGGAGGTTCTGTACTGTCACAATTGCCTCCTTGATGCCATCAGCCCCTGCAGTGTCACAATGGCTCCTTGGTTCCATGAGGAACACAATAGCTTGGCATAAGCATTGAGCAACAGCTGCTGAACACACCTGGCAACATCTGTTTGCATCAAAAGAGGGCTTCAAGCTGACAATGGCACCAGCAGCTTCCATCTGCAACAGAGACCCAGGAAAGGACAGGCTGTGCCGGTTTGGACACATGTGGAGGAAAATATCCTCTGATAGAAGGCAGGTTACACCCAGCCCTCCCCCACCAGCTTCGGGAAAAAAGAATTTTCCTGGGAAGAAAGTGAAAGAGATAAAAACTATTTTTTTAACAAACACCCAGGAAAAGGATAACAATGCTAAATATTAAAAGCTCTCGCTGTGCAGAGAAAGCTGGGATAATTTGAGAGTCCTTCCGTGTTTCGGTGGGGTCTCCTGAAACATCCATAGACAGCGAGGCCCGTGCAAAGAAATAGGGAGCCATTCTTGAGAGAAGTTTCAGAGCTCTTTCTTCTCCAGCCACATGGGCGGGGCACTGCCAAAGAACTGAGCAGTCACGGCACAACCAGGGCCCTCCTGGCACAGGGCAACACAAAATAAGCAGTGCTGAACAGGATTAGGGCACATGTCAGCAGGGAGCAGGGAGACCCCGTGCCCAGGCCATGCCTCTACCCCAGGGTCCCCTCTCCCATGACCTCATGGCAGGGGGGAGGAACCCCAACACTTCCGGAGGTGTAGTCTCTCTCCTCCTCCTTGCAGCTGGCTCATGGGCCCACATTCAGGGCCCCCACCTCGGGAGAAAATTCTCCCAATGTGGTCTGATGTTGAAACAGTCAAGAAGAGAAGAAGGGAAAAAAAACCCCAAAGTCCCAGGAAAACAAAGTTCAACTCTCCATCTCCCTCCAGAGAAAAGGAGCTGAAAAACTGGCTAAAAAGAAACAAGGTTGCTTCCTCTGCTCTTGTTGCAAGCAGGATGCAGAGGAGTGTGTATGTGTGTCCTTGAACAAACGCTCTGAGAAGTTTGTCTGGCTTTTTTTTCCTCTCCCCCCTCTCAGGCTCAGTTGAAAGGCACAGAAATGCACAAAGTTCACTTCTGGGCATAGAGCAGCAATAGGGGATACACATGATAAAGTCACCCCAAGACACAGGGACAGAGAATTCAGTGGAAAGACTCCGAGAATTCTGCTCCCAGAGATCATTCATTCCTGCTCACCCTGACCCTTGTAGAAAGGGGACCTCGTTCCAGGCAGCCTGTACTGAGCATGTGGCTCCTGAGTGGGGTTTGTTGTTTGGGAAACCTGCTCCGGCTTTTCCATTCTTTCCTTCCAAACAGGAAAACTTCTCCTGGGGCTGTGTGCAGGCAGAGCCCTGAGGAGAGCAGGTGGCACATGGTGCGCTGGGCTGGGACAGCCAGCTGCAGAGCTCAAGGGAAGAAGCCCAAAGTGTCACAATGGCTCCTTGCCTTCACATGCAACACCTGGGTCACAATGGTCTCCTTGATTCCATGAGGCCCCACTGTGTCACAATGGCTCCTTGGTTCCATCGGGTTCCGCAGTGTCACCATGGTCTCTTTTGATCCGCATTGTCATCATGGACAATTGGTTCCATGAGGCCCCGCAGTGTCACAATGGTCCCTTGCTTCCATAGGTTTGATGTTGTAACAATGGACTCCTTGCTTCTATGAGCTAGCCTGCTTTTTGCAGAGGTGTCTTTGGTTCCAACAAGGCCCCGCTGTGTCTCAGTGCACCCTGGCTTCCATGTGGATCTGGAGTATCACAAAGGCTCCTTGGTTCCACCAGGTCCTGCTGTGTCACAATGGGTCCTGTGGTCCCCGAGGCCCTCCAAAGTCATCATGGAGGCTTGCTTCCATGAGGTTCCATTATGTGCCAGTGGTCATCTTGGTTCCAGGAGTTTCCTTAGTGTCACAATGCTCTCCATGCTTCCATGATTCCCCACAATGTCACAATGCTCTCCATGCTTCCATTAGGCCCTGCTTTGCCACAATGGTCCCCTTGTTTCCATGAGGCCCCGCTGTGTCACAATGGACCTATGGTTCCAGGATGTTGCGTGGTGTCACCGTGCTCTTCTTGAATCCGCAGTGTAACCATGGACCATTGGTTCCATGCGGCCTGGCCGTGTCACAATGGGCTCCGTGATTCCATGATTCCCCACGGTGTCACAATGGAGCCTTGTTTCTAGGAGGTTCTGTACTGTCACAATGGTCTCCTTGATGCCATCAGCCCCTGCAGTGTCACAATGGCTCCTTGGTTCCATGAGGAACACAATAGCTTGGCATAAGCATTGAGCAACAGCTGCTGAACACACCTGGCAACATCTGCTTGCATCAAAAGAGGGCTTCAAGCTGACAATGGCACCAGCAGCTTCCATCTGCAACAGAGACCCAGGAAAGGACAGGCTGTGCCGGTTTGGAGAAATGTGGAGGAAAATTTCCTCTGATAGAAGGCAGGTTACACCCAGCCCTCCGCCACCAGCTTCGGGAAAAAAGAATTTTCCTGGGAAGAAAGTGAAAGAGATAAAAACCATTTTTTAACAAACACCCAGGAAAAGGAGAACAATGCTAAATATTAAAAGCTCTCGCTGTGCAGAGAAAGCTGGGATAATTTGAGAGTCCTTCCGTGTTTCGGTGGGGTCTCCTGAAACATCCATAGACAGCGAGGCCCGTGCAAAGAAATAGGGAGCCATTCTTGAGAGAAGTTTCAGAGCTCTTTCTTCTCCAGCCACATGGGCGGGGCACTGCCAAAGAACTGAGCAGTCACGGCACAACCAGGGCCCTCCTGGCACAGGGCAACACAAAATAAGCAGTGCTGAACAGGATTAGGGCACATGTCAGCAGGGAGCAGGGAGACCCCGTGCCCAGGCCATGCCTCTACCCCAGGGTCCCCTCTCCCATGACCTCATGGCAGGGGGGAGGAACCCCAACACTTCCGGAGGTGTAGTCTCTCTCCTCCTCCTTGCAGCTGGCTCATGGGCCCACATTCAGGGCCCCCACCTCGGGAGAAAATTCTCCCAATGTGGTCTGATGTTGAAACAGTCAAGAAGAGAAGAAGGGAAAAAAACCCCCAAAGTCCCAGGAAAACAAAGTTCAACTCTCCATCTCCCTCCAGAGAAAAGGAGCTGAAAAACTGGCTAAAAAGAAACAAGGTTGCTTCCTCTGCTCTTGTTGCAAGCAGGATGCAGAGGAGTGTGTATGTGTGTCCTTGAACAAACGCTCTGAGAAGTTTGTCTGGCTTTTTTTTCCTCTCCCCCCTCTCAGGCTCAGTTGAAAGGCACAGAAATGCACAAAGTTCACTTCTGGGCATAGAGCAGCAATAGGGGATACACATGATAAAGTCACCCCAAGACACAGGGACAGAGAATTCAGTGGAAAGACTCCGAGAATTCTGCTCCCAGAGATCATTCATTCCTGCTCACCCTGACCCTTGTAGAAAGGGGACCTCGTTCCAGGCAGCCTGTACTGAGCATGTGGCTCCTGAGTGGGGTTTGTTGTTTGGGAAACCTGCTCCGGCTTTTCCATTCTTTCCTTGCAAACAGGAAAACTTCTCCTGGGGCTGTGTGCAGGCAGAGCCCTGAGGAGAGCAGGTGGCACATGGTGCGCTGGGCTGGGACAGCCAGCTGCAGAGCTCAAGGGAAGAAGCCCAAAGTGTCACAATGGCTCCTTGCCTTCACATGCAACACCTGGGTCACAATGGTCTCCTTGATTCCATGAGGCCCCACTGTGTCACAATGGCTCCTTGGTTCCATCGGGTTCCGCAGTGTCACCATGGTCTCTTTTGATCCGCATTGTCATCATGGACAATTGGTTCCATGAGGCCCCGCAGTGTCACAATGGTCCCTTGCTTCCATAGGTTTGATGTTGTAACAATGGACTCCTTGCTTCTATGAGCTAGCCTGCTTTTTGCAGAGGTGTCTTTGGTTCCAACAAGGCCCCGCTGTGTCTCAGTGCACCCTGGCTTCCATGTGGATCTGGAGTATCACAAAGGCTCCTTGGTTCCACCAGGTCCTGCTGTGTCACAATGGGTCCTGTGGTCCCCGAGGCCCTCCAAAGTCATCATGGAGGCTTGCTTCCATGAGGTTCCATTATGTGCCAGTGGTCATCTTGGTTCCAGGAGTTTCCTTAGTGTCACAATGCTCTCCATGCTTCCATGATTCCCCACAATGTCACAATGCTCTCCATGCTTCCATTAGGCCCTGCTTTGCCACAATGGTCCCCTTGTTTCCATGAGGCCCCGCTGTGTCACAATGGACCTATGGTTCCAGGATGTTGCGTGGTGTCACCGTGCTCTTCTTGAATCCGCAGTGTAACCATGGACCATTGGTTCCATGCGGCCTGGCCGTGTCACAATGGGCTCCTTGATTCCATGATTCCCCACGGTGTCACAATGGAGCCTTGTTTCTAGGAGGTTCTGTACTGTCACAATTGCCTCCTTGATGCCATCAGCCCCTGCAGTGTCACAATGGCTCCTTGGTTCCATGAGGAACACAATAGCTTGGCATAAGCATTGAGCAACAGCTGCTGAACACACCTGGCAACATCTGCTTGCATCAAAAGAGGGCTTCAAGCTGACAATGGCACCAGCAGCTTCCATCTGCAACAGAGACCCAGGAAAGGACAGGCTGTGCCGGTTTGGAGAAATGTGGAGGAAAATTTCCTCTGATAGAAGGCAGGTTACACCCAGCCCTCCGCCACCAGCTTCGGGAAAAAAGAATTTTCCTGGGAAGAAAGTGAAAGAGATAAAAACCATTTTTTAACAAACACCCAGGAAAAGGATAACAATGCTAAATATTAAAAGCTCTCGCTGTGCAGAGAAAGCTGGGATAATTTGAGAGTCCTTCCGTGTTTCGGTGGGGTCTCCTGAAACATCCATAGACAGCGAGGCCCGTGCAAAGAAATAGGGAGCCATTCTTGAGAGAAGTTTCAGAGCTCTTTCTTCTCCAGCCACATGGGCGGGGCACTGCCAAAGAACTGAGCAATCACGGCACAACCAGGGCCCTCCTGGCACAGGGCAACACAAAATAAGCAGTGCTGAACAGGATTAGGGCACATGTCAGCAGGGAGCAGGGAGACCCCGTGCCCAGGCCATGCCTCTACCCCAGGGTCCCCTCTCCCATGACCTCATGGCAGGGGGGAGGAACCCCAACACTTCCGGAGGTGTAGTCTCTCTCCTCCTCCTTGCAGCTGGCTCATGGGCCCACATTCAGGGCCCCCACCTCGGGAGAAAATTCTCCCAATGTGGTCTGATGTTGAAACAGTCAAGAAGAGAAGAAGGGAAAAAAAACCCCCAAAGTCCCAGGAAAACAAAGTTCAACTCTCCATCTCCCCCCAGAGAAAAGGAGCTGAAAAACTGGCTAAAAAGAAACAAGGTTGCTTCCTCTGCTCTTGTTGCAAGCAGGATGCAGAGGAGTGTGTATGTGTGTCCTTGAACAAACGCTCTGAGAAGTTTGTCTGGCTTTTTTTCCTCTCCCCCCTCTCAGGCTCAGTTGAAAGGCACAGAAATGCACAAAGTTCACTTCTGGGCATAGAGCAGCAATAGGGGATACACATGATAAAGTCACCCCAAGACACAGGGACAGAGAATTCAGTGGAAAGACTCCGAGAATTCTGCTCCCAGAGATCATTCATTCCTGCTCACCCTGACCCTTGTAGAAAGGGGACCTCGTTCCAGGCAGCCTGTACTGAGCATGTGGCTCCTGAGTGGGGTTTGTTGTTTGGGAAACCTGCTCCGGCTTTTCCATTCTTTCCTTCCAAACAGGAAAACTTCTCCTGGGGCTGTGTGCAGGCAGAGCCCTGAGGAGAGCAGGTGGCACATGGTGCGCTGGGCTGGGACAGCCAGCTGCAGAGCTCAAGGGAAGAAGCCCAAAGTGTCACAATGGCTCCTTGCCTTCCCATGCAACACCTGGGTCACAATGGTCTCCTTGATTCCATGAGGCCCCACTGTGTCACAATGGCTCCTTGGTTCCATCGGGTTCCGCAGTGTCACCATGGTCTCCTTTGATCCGCACTGTCATCATGGACAATTGGTTCCATGAGGCCCCGCAGTGTCACAATGGTCCCTTGCTTCCATAGGTTTGATGTTGTAACAATGGACTCCTTGCTTCTATGAGCTAGCCTGCTTTTTGCAGAGGTGTCTTTGGTTCCAACAAGGCCCCGCTGTGTCTCAGTGCACCCTGGCTTCCATGTGGATCTGGAGTATCACAAAGGCTCCTTGGTTCCACCAGGTCCTGCTGTGTCACAATGGGTCCTGTGGTCCCCGAGGCCCTCCAAAGTCATCATGGAGGCTTGCTTCCATGAGGTTCCATTATGTGCCAGTGGTCATCTTGGTTCCAGGAGTTTCCTTAGTGTCACAATGCTCTCCATGCTTCCATGATTCCCCACAATGTCACAATGCTCTCCATGCTTCCATTAGGCCCTGCTTTGCCACAATGGTCCCCTTGTTTCCATGAGGCCCCGCTGTGTCACAATGGACCTATGGTTCCAGGATGTTGCGTGGTGTCACCGTGCTCTTCTTGAATCCGCAGTGTAACCATGGACCATTGGTTCCATGCGGCCTGGCCGTGTCACAATGGGCTCCGTGATTCCATGATTCCCCACGGTGTCACAATGGAGCCTTGTTTCTAGGAGGTTCTGTACTGTCACAATGGTCTCCTTGATGCCATCAGCCCCTGCAGTGTCACAATGGCTCCTTGGTTCCATGAGGAACACAATAGCTTGGCATAAGCATTGAGCAACAGCTGCTGAACACACCTGGCAACATCTGCTTGCATCAAAAGAGGGCTTCAAGCTGACAATGGCACCAGCAGCTTCCATCTGCAACAGAGACCCAGGAAAGGACAGGCTGTGCCGGTTTGGAGAAATGTGGAGGAAAATTTCCTCTGATAGAAGGCAGGTTACACCCAGCCCTCCGCCACCAGCTTCGGGAAAAAAGAATTTTCCTGGGAAGAAAGTGAAAGAGATAAAAACCATTTTTTAACAAACACCCAGGAAAAGGATAACAATGCTAAATATTAAAAGCTCTCGCTGTGCAGAGAAAGCTGGGATAATTTGAGAGTCCTTCCGTGTTTCGGTGGGGTCTCCTGAAACATCCATAGACAGCGAGGCCCGTGCAAAGAAATAGGGAGCCATTCTTGAGAGAAGTTTCAGAGCTCTTTCTTCTCCAGCCACATGGGCGGGGCACTGCCAAAGAACTGAGCAGTCACGGCACAACCAGGGCCCTCCTGGCACAGGGCAACACAAAATAAGCAGTGCTGAACAGGATTAGGGCACATGTGAGCAGGGAGCAGGGAGACCCCGTGCCCAGGCCATGCCTCTACCCCAGGGTCCCCTCTCCCATGACCTCATGGCAGGGGGGAGGAACCCCAACACTTCCGGAGGTGTAGTCTCTCTCCTCCTCCTTGCAGCTGGCTCATGGGCCCACATTCAGGGCCCCCACCTCGGGAGAAAATTCTCCCAATGTGGTCTGATGTTGAAACAGTCAAGAAGAGAAGAAGGGAAAAAAACCCCCAAAGTCCCAGGAAAACAAAGTTCAACTCTCCATCTCCCCCCAGAGAAAAGGAGCTGAAAACTGGCTAAAAAGAAACAAAGTTGCTTCCTCTGCTCTTGTTGCAAGCAGGATGCAGAGGAGTGTGTATGTGTGTCCTTGAACAAACGCTCTGAGAAGTTTGTCCGGTTTTTTTTTCCTCTCCCCCCTCTCAGGCTCAGTTGAAAGGCACAGAAATGCACAAAGTTCACTTCTGGGCATAGAGCAGCAATAGGGGATACACATGATAAAGTCACCCCAAGACACAGGGACAGAGAATTCAGTGGAAAGACTCCGAGAATTCTGCTCCCAGAGATCATTCATTCCTGCTCACCCTGACCCTTGTAGAAAGGGGACCTCGTTCCAGGCAGCCTGTACTGAGCATGTGGCTCCTGAGTGGGGTTTGTTGTTTGGGAAACCTGCTCCGGCTTTTCCATTCTTTCCTTCCAAACAGGAAAACTTCTCCTGGGGCTGTGTGCAGGCAGAGCCCTGAGGAGAGCAGGTGGCACATGGTGCGCTGGGCTGGGACAGCCAGCTGCAGAGCTCAAGGGAAGAAGCCCAAAGTGTCACAATGGCTCCTTGCCTTCCCATGCAACACCTGGGTCACAATGGTCTCCTTGATTCCATGAGGCCCCACTGTGTCACAATGGCTCCTTGGTTCCATCGGGTTCCGCAGTGTCACCATGGTCTCCTTTGATCCGCACTGTCATCATGGACAATTGGTTCCATGAGGCCCCGCAGTGTCACAATGGTCCCTTGCTTCCATAGGTTTGATGTTGTAACAATGGACTCCTTGCTTCTATGAGCTAGCCTGCTTTTTGCAGAGGTGTCTTTGGTTCCAACAAGGCCCCGCTGTGTCTCAGTGCACCCTGGCTTCCATGTGGATCTGGAGTATCACAAAGGCTCCTTGGTTCCACCAGGTCCTGCTGTGTCACAATGGGTCCTGTGGTCCCCGAGGCCCTCCAAAGTCATCATGGAGGCTTGCTTCCATGAGGTTCCATTATGTGCCAGTGGTCATCTTGGTTCCAGGAGTTTCCTTAGTGTCACAATGCTCTCCATGCTTCCATGATTCCCCACAATGTCACAATGCTCTCCATGCTTCCATTAGGCCCTGCTTTGCCACAATGGTCCCCTTGTTTCCATGAGGCCCCGCTGTGTCACAATGGACCTATGGTTCCAGGATGTTGCGTGGTGTCACCGTGCTCTTCTTGAATCCGCAGTGTAACCATGGACCATTGGTTCCATGCGGCCTGGCCGTGTCACAATGGGCTCCGTGATTCCATGATTCCCCACGGTGTCACAATGGAGCCTTGTTTCTAGGAGGTTCTGTACTGTCACAATGGTCTCCTTGATGCCATCAGCCCCTGCAGTGTCACAATGGCTCCTTGGTTCCATGAGGAACACAATAGCTTGGCATAAGCATTGAGCAACAGCTGCTGAACACACCTGGCAACATCTGCTTGCATCAAAAGAGGGCTTCAAGCTGACAATGGCACCAGCAGCTTCCATCTGCAACAGAGACCCAGGAAAGGACAGGCTGTGCCGGTTTGGAGAAATGTGGAGGAAAATTTCCTCTGATAGAAGGCAGGTTACACCCAGCCCTCCGCCACCAGCTTCGGGAAAAAAGAATTTTCCTGGGAAGAAAGTGAAAGAGATAAAAACCATTTTTTAACAAACACCCAGGAAAAGGAGAACAATGCTAAATATTAAAAGCTCTCGCTGTGCAGAGAAAGCTGGGATAATTTGAGAGTCCTTCCGTGTTTCGGTGGGGTCTCCTGAAACATCCATAGACAGCGAGGCCCGTGCAAAGAAATAGGGAGCCATTCTTGAGAGAAGTTTCAGAGCTCTTTCTTCTCCAGCCACATGGGCGGGGCACTGCCAAAGAACTGAGCAATCACGGCACAAGCAGGGCCCTCCTGGCACAGGGCAACACAAAATAAGCAGTGCTGAACAGGATTAGGGCACATGTCAGCAGGGAGCAGGGAGACCCCGTGCCCAGGCCATGCCTCTACCCCAGGGTCCCCTCTCCCATGACCTCATGGCAGGGGGGAGGAACCCCAACACTTCCGGAGGTGTAGTCTCTCTCCTCCTCCTTGCAGCTGGCTCATGGGCCCACATTCAGGGCCCCCACCTCGGGAGAAAATTCTCCCAATGTGCTCTGATGTTGAAAGAGTCAAGAAGAGAAGAAGGGAAAAAAAACCCCCAAAGTCCCAGGAAAACAAAGTTCAACTCTCCATCTCCCCCCAGAGAAAAGGAGCTGAAAACTGGCTAAAAAGAAACAAGGTTGCTTCCTCTGCTCTTGTTGCAAGCAGGATGCAGAGGAGTGTGTATGTGTGTCCTTGAACAAACGCTCTGAGAAGTTTGTCTGGCTTTTTTTTCCTCTCCCCCCTCTCAGGCTCAGTTGAAAGGCACAGAAATGCACAAAGTTCACTTCTGGGCATAGAGCAGCAATAGGGGATACACATGATAAAGTCACCCCAAGACACAGGGACAGAGAATTCAGTGGAAAGACTCCGAGAATTCTGCTCCCAGAGATCATTCATTCCTGCTCACCCTGACCCTTGTAGAAAGGGGACATCGTTCCCGGCAGCCTGTACTGAGCATGTGGCTCCTGAGTGGGGTTTGTTGTTTGGGAAACCTGCTCCGGCTTTTCCATTCTTTCCTTCCAAACAGGAAAACTTCTCCTGGGGCTGTGTGCAGGCAGAGCCCTGAGGAGAGCAGGTGGCACATGGTGCGCTGGGCTGGGACAGCCAGCTGCAGAGCTCAAGGGAAGAAGCCCAAAGTGTCACAATGGCTCCTTGCCTTCACATGCAACACCTGGGTCACAATGGTCTCCTTGATTCCATGAGGCCCCACTGTGTCACAATGGCTCCTTGGTTCCATCGGGTTCCGCAGTGTCACCATGGTCTCCTTTGATCCGCACTGTCATCATGGACAATTGGTTCCATGAGGCCCCGCAGTGTCACAATGGTCCCTTGCTTCCATAGGTTTGATGTTGTAACAATGGACTCCTTGCTTCTATGAGCTAGCCTGCTTTTTGCAGAGGTGTCTTTGGTTCCAACAAGGCCCCGCTGTGTCTCAGTGCACCCTGGCTTCCATGTGGATCTGGAGTATCACAAAGGCTCCTTGGTTCCACCAGGTCCTGCTGTGTCACAATGGGTCCTGTGGTCCCCGAGGCCCTCCAAAGTCATCATGGAGGCTTGCTTCCATGAGGTTCCATTATGTGCCAGTGGTCATCTTGGTTCCAGGAGTTTCCTTAGTGTCACAATGCTCTCCATGCTTCCATGATTCCCCACAATGTCACAATGCTCTCCATGCTTCCATTAGGCCCTGCTTTGCCACAATGGTCCCCTTGTTTCCATGAGGCCCCGCTGTGTCACAATGGACCTATGGTTCCATGATGTTGCGTGGTGTCACCGTGCTCTTCTTGAATCCGCCGTGTAACCATGGACCATTGGTTCCATGCGGCCTGGCCGTGTCACAATGGGCTCCTTGATTCCATGATTCCCCACGGTGTCACAATGGAGCCTTGTTTCTAGGAGGTTCTGTACTGTCACAATGGTCTCCTTGATGCCATCAGCCCCTGCAGTGTCACAATGGCTCCTTGGTTCCATGAGGAACACAATAGCTTGGCATAAGCATTGAGCAACAGCTGCTGAACACACCTGGCAACATCTGCTTGCATCAAAAGAGGGCTTCAAGCTGACAATGGCACCAGCAGCTTCCATCTGCAACAGAGACCCAGGAAAGGACAGGCTGTGCCGGTTTGGACACATGTGGAGGAAAATATCCTCTGATAGAAGGCAGGTTACACCCAGCCCTCCCCCACCAGCTTCGGGAAAAAAGAATTTTCCTGGGAAGAAAGTGAAAGAGATAAAAACTATTTTTTTAACAAACACCCAGGAAAAGGATAACAATGCTAAATATTAAAAGCTCTCGCTGTGCAGAGAAAGCTGGGATAATTTGAGAGTCCTTCCGTGTTTCGGTGGGGTCTCCTGAAACATCCATAGACAGCGAGGCCCGTGCAAAGAAATAGGGAGCCATTCATGAGAGAAGTTTCAGAGCTCTTTCTTCTCCAGCCACATGGGCGGGGCACTGCCAAAGAACTGAGCAGTCACGGCACAACCAGGGCCCTCCTGGCACAGGGCAAAACAAAATAAGCAGTGCTGAACAGGATTAGGGCACATGTCAGCAGGGAGCAGGGAGACCCCGTGCCCAGGCCATGCCTCTACCCCAGGGTCCCCTCTCCCATGACCTCATGGCAGGGGGGAGGAACCCCAACACTTCCGGAGGTGTAGTCTCTCTCCTCCTCCTTGCAGCTGGCTCATGGGCCCACATTCAGGGCCCCCACCTCGGGAGAAAATTCTCCCAATGTGGTCTGATGTTGAAACAGTCAAGAAGAGAAGAAGGGAAAAAAAACCCCAAAGTCCCAGGAAAACAAAGTTCAACTCTCCATCTCCCTCCAGAGAAAAGGAGCTGAAAAACTGGCTAAAAAGAAACAAGGTTGCTTCCTCTGCTCTTGTTGCAAGCAGGATGCAGAGGAGTGTGTATGTGTGTCCTTGAACAAACGCTCTGAGAAGTTTGTCTGGCTTTTTTTTCCTCTCCCCCCTCTCAGGCTCAGTTGAAAGGCACAGAAATGCACAAAGTTCACTTCTGGGCATAGAGCAGCAATAGGGGATACACATGATAAAGTCACCCCAAGACACAGGGACAGAGAATTCAGTGGAAAGACTCCGAGAATTCTGCTCCCAGAGATCATTCATTCCTGCTCACCCTGACCCTTGTAGAAAGGGGACCTCGTTCCAGGCAGCCTGTACTGAGCATGTGGCTCCTGAGTGGGGTTTGTTGTTTGGGAAACCTGCTCCGGCTTTTCCATTCTTTCCTTCCAAACAGGAAAACTTCTCCTGGGGCTGTGTGCAGGCAGAGCCCTGAGGAGAGCAGGTGGCACATGGTGCGCTGGGCTGGGACAGCCAGCTGCAGAGCTCAAGGGAAGAAGCCCAAAGTGTCACAATGGCTCCTTGCCTTCCCATGCAACACCTGGGTCACAATGGTCTCCTTGATTCCATGAGGCCCCACTGTGTCACAATGGCTCCTTGGTTCCATCGGGTTCCGCAGTGTCACCATGGTCTCCTTTGATCCGCACTGTCATCATGGACAATTGGTTCCATGAGGCCCCGCAGTGTCACAATGGTCCCTTGCTTCCATAGGTTTGATGTTGTAACAATGGACTCCTTGCTTCTATGAGCTAGCCTGCTTTTTGCAGAGGTGTCTTTGGTTCCAACAAGGCCCCGCTGTGTCTCAGTGCACCCTGGCTTCCATGTGGATCTGGAGTATCACAAAGGCTCCTTGGTTCCACCAGGTCCTGCTGTGTCACAATGGGTCCTGTGGTCCCCGAGGCCCTCCAAAGTCATCATGGAGGCTTGCTTCCATGAGGTTCCATTATGTGCCAGTGGTCATCTTGGTTCCAGGAGTTTCCTTAGTGTCACAATGCTCTCCATGCTTCCATGATTCCCCACAATGTCACAATGCTCTCCATGCTTCCATTAGGCCCTGCTTTGCCACAATGGTCCCCTTGTTTCCATGAGGCCCCGCTGTGTCACAATGGACCTATGGTTCCAGGATGTTGCGTGGTGTCACCGTGCTCTTCTTGAATCCGCAGTGTAACCATGGACCATTGGTTCCATGCGGCCTGGCCGTGTCACAATGGGCTCCGTGATTCCATGATTCCCCACGGTGTCACAATGGAGCCTTGTTTCTAGGAGGTTCTGTACTGTCACAATGGTCTCCTTGATGCCATCAGCCCCTGCAGTGTCACAATGGCTCCTTGGTTCCATGAGGAACACAATAGCTTGGCATAAGCATTGAGCAACAGCTGCTGAACACACCTGGCAACATCTGCTTGCATCAAAAGAGGGCTTCAAGCTGACAATGGCACCAGCAGCTTCCATCTGCAACAGAGACCCAGGAAAGGACAGGCTGTGCCGGTTTGGAGAAATGTGGAGGAAAATTTCCTCTGATAGAAGGCAGGTTACACCCAGCCCTCCGCCACCAGCTTCGGGAAAAAAGAATTTTCCTGGGAAGAAAGTGAAAGAGATAAAAACCATTTTTTAACAAACACCCAGGAAAAGGAGAACAATGCTAAATATTAAAAGCTCTCGCTGTGCAGAGAAAGCTGGGATAATTTGAGAGTCCTTCCGTGTTTCGGTGGGGTCTCCTGAAACATCCATAGACAGCGAGGCCCGTGCAAAGAAATAGGGAGCCATTCTTGAGAGAAGTTTCAGAGCTCTTTCTTCTCCAGCCACATGGGCGGGGCACTGCCAAAGAACTGAGCAATCACGGCACAACCAGGGCCCTCCTGGCACAGGGCAACACAAAATAAGCAGTGCTGAACAGGATTAGGGCACATGTCAGCAGGGAGCAGGGAGACCCCGTGCCCAGGCCATGCCTCTACCCCAGGGTCCCCTCTCCCATGACCTCATGGCAGGGGGGAGGAACCCCAACACTTCCGGAGGTGTAGTCTCTCTCCTCCTCCTTGCAGCTGGCTCATGGGCCCACATTCAGGGCCCCCACCTCGGGAGAAAATTCTCCCAATGTGCTCTGATGTTGAAAGAGTCAAGAAGAGAAGAAGGGAAAAAAACCCCCGAAGTCCCAGGAAAACAAAGTTCAACTCTCCATCTCCCCCCAGAGAAAAGGAGCTGAAAACTGGCTAAAAAGAAACAAAGTTGCTTCCTCTGCTCTTGTTGCAAGCAGGATGCAGAGGAGTGTGTATGTGTGTCCTTGAACAAACGCTCTGAGAAGTTTGTCCGGTTTTTTTTTCCTCTCCCCCCTCTCAGGCTCAGTTGAAAGGCACAGAAATGCACAAAGTTCACTTCTGGGCATAGAGCAGCAATAGGGGATACACATGATAAAGTCACCCCAAGACACGGGGACAGAGAATTCAGTGGAAAGACTCCGAGAATTCTGCTCCCAGAGAATTCTGCTCACCCTGACCCTTGTAGAAAGGGGACATCGTTCCCGGCAGCCTGTACTGAGCATGTGGCTCCTGAGTGGGGTTTGTTGTTTGGGAAACCTGCTCCGGCTTTTCCATTCTTTCCTTCCAAACAGGAAAACTTCTCCTGGGGCTGTGTGCAGGCAGAGCCCTGAGGAGAGCAGGTGGCACATGGTGCGCTGGGCTGGGACAGCCAGCTGCAGAGCTCAAGGGAAGAAGCCCAAAGTGTCACAATGGCTCCTTGCCTTCACATGCAACACCTGGGTCACAATGGTCTCCTTGATTCCATGAGGCCCCACTGTGTCACAATGGCTCCTTGGTTCCATCGGGTTCCGCAGTGTCACCATGGTCTCTTTTGATCCGCATTGTCATCATGGACAATTGGTTCCATGAGGCCCCGCAGTGTCACAATGGTCCCTTGCTTCCATAGGTTTGATGTTGTAACAATGGACTCCTTGCTTCTATGAGCTAGCCTGCTTTTTGCAGAGGTGTCTTTGGTTCCAACAAGGCCCCGCTGTGTCTCAGTGCACCCTGGCTTCCATGTGGATCTGGAGTATCACAAAGGCTCCTTGGTTCCACCAGGTCCTGCTGTGTCACAATGGGTCCTGTGGTCCCCGAGGCCCTCCAAAGTCATCATGGAGGCTTGCTTCCATGAGGTTCCATTATGTGCCAGTGGTCATCTTGGTTCCAGGAGTTTCCTTAGTGTCACAATGCTCTCCATGCTTCCATGATTCCCCACAATGTCACAATGCTCTCCATGCTTCCATTAGGCCCTGCTTTGCCACAATGGTCCCCTTGTTTCCATGAGGCCCCGCTGTGTCACAATGGACCTATGGTTCCAGGATGTTGCGTGGTGTCACCGTGCTCTTCTTGAATCCGCAGTGTAACCATGGACCATTGGTTCCATGCGGCCTGGCCGTGTCACAATGGGCTCCGTGATTCCATGATTCCCCACGGTGTCACAATGGAGCCTTGTTTCTAGGAGGTTCTGTACTGTCACAATGGTCTCCTTGATGCCATCAGCCCCTGCAGTGTCACAATGGCTCCTTGGTTCCATGAGGAACACAATAGCTTGGCATAAGCATTGAGCAACAGCTGCTGAACACACCTGGCAACATCTGCTTGCATCAAAAGAGGGCTTCAAGCTGACAATGGCACCAGCAGCTTCCATCTGCAACAGAGACCCAGGAAAGGACAGGCTGTGCCGGTTTGGAGAAATGTGGAGGAAAATTTCCTCTGATAGAAGGCAGGTTACACCCAGCCCTCCGCCACCAGCTTCGGGAAAAAAGAATTTTCCTGGGAAGAAAGTGAAAGAGATAAAAACCATTTTTTAACAAACACCCAGGAAAAGGAGAACAATGCTAAATATTAAAAGCTCTCGCTGTGCAGAGAAAGCTGGGATAATTTGAGAGTCCTTCCGTGTTTCGGTGGGGTCTCCTGAAACATCCATAGACAGCGAGGCCCGTGCAAAGAAATAGGGAGCCATTCTTGAGAGAAGTTTCAGAGCTCTTTCTTCTCCAGCCACATGGGCGGGGCACTGCCAAAGAACTGAGCAATCACGGCACAAGCAGGGCCCTCCTGGCACAGGGCAACACAAAATAAGCAGTGCTGAACAGGATTAGGGCACATGTCAGCAGGGAGCAGGGAGACCCCGTGCCCAGGCCATGCCTCTACCCCAGGGTCCCCTCTCCCATGACCTCATGGCAGGGGGGAGGAACCCCAACACTTCCGGAGGTGTAGTCTCTCTCCTCCTCCTTGCAGCTGGCTCATGGGCCCACATTCAGGGCCCCCACCTCGGGAGAAAATTCTCCCAATGTGCTCTGATGTTGAAAGAGTCAAGAAGAGAAGAAGGGAAAAAAAACCCCCAAAGTCCCAGGAAAACAAAGTTCAACTCTCCATCTCCCCCCAGAGAAAAGGAGCTGAAAAACTGGCTAAAAAGAAACAAGGTTGCTTCCTCTGCTCTTGTTGCAAGCAGGATGCAGAGGAGTGTGTATGTGTGTCCTTGAACAAACGCTCTGAGAAGTTTGTCTGGCTTTTTTTTCCTCTCCCCCCTCTCAGGCTCAGTTGAAAGGCACAGAAATGCACAAAGTTCACTTCTGGGCATAGAGCAGCAATAGGGGATACACATGATAAAGTCACCCCAAGACACAGGGACAGAGAATTCAGTGGAAAGACTCCGAGAATTCTGCTCCCAGAGATCATTCATTCCTGCTCACCCTGACCCTTGTAGAAAGGGGACATCGTTCCCGGCAGCCTGTACTGAGCATGTGGCTCCTGAGTGGGGTTTGTTGTTTGGGAAACCTGCTCCGGCTTTTCCATTCTTTCCTTCCAAACAGGAAAACTTCTCCTGGGGCTGTGTGCAGGCAGAGCCCTGAGGAGAGCAGGTGGCACATGGTGCGCTGGGCTGGGACAGCCAGCTGCAGAGCTCAAGGGAAGAAGCCCAAAGTGTCACAATGGCTCCTTGCCTTCACATGCAACACCTGGGTCACAATGGTCTCCTTGATTCCATGAGGCCCCACTGTGTCACAATGGCTCCTTGGTTCCATCGGGTTCCGCAGTGTCACCATGGTCTCCTTTGATCCGCACTGTCATCATGGACAATTGGTTCCATGAGGCCCCGCAGTGTCACAATGGTCCCTTGCTTCCATAGGTTTGATGTTGTAACAATGGACTCCTTGCTTCTATGAGCTAGCCTGCTTTTTGCAGAGGTGTCTTTGGTTCCAACAAGGCCCCGCTGTGTCTCAGTGCACCCTGGCTTCCATGTGGATCTGGAGTATCACAAAGGCTCCTTGGTTCCACCAGGTCCTGCTGTGTCACAATGGGTCCTGTGGTCCCCGAGGCCCTCCAAAGTCATCATGGAGGCTTGCTTCCATGAGGTTCCATTATGTGCCAGTGGTCATCTTGGTTCCAGGAGTTTCCTTAGTGTCACAATGCTCTCCATGCTTCCATGATTCCCCACAATGTCACAATGCTCTCCATGCTTCCATTAGGCCCTGCTTTGCCACAATGGTCCCCTTGTTTCCATGAGGCCCCGCTGTGTCACAATGGACCTATGGTTCCATGATGTTGCGTGGTGTCACCGTGCTCTTCTTGAATCCGCCGTGTAACCATGGACCATTGGTTCCATGCGGCCTGGCCGTGTCACAATGGGCTCCTTGATTCCATGATTCCCCACGGTGTCACAATGGAGCCTTGTTTCTAGGAGGTTCTGTACTGTCACAATGGTCTCCTTGATGCCATCAGCCCCTGCAGTGTCACAATGGCTCCTTGGTTCCATGAGGAACACAATAGCTTGGCATAAGCATTGAGCAACAGCTGCTGAACACACCTGGCAACATCTGCTTGCATCAAAAGAGGGCTTCAAGCTGACAATGGCACCAGCAGCTTCCATCTGCAACAGAGACCCAGGAAAGGACAGGCTGTGCCGGTTTGGACACATGTGGAGGAAAATATCCTCTGATAGAAGGCAGGTTACACCCAGCCCTCCCCCACCAGCTTCGGGAAAAAAGAATTTTCCTGGGAAGAAAGTGAAAGAGATAAAAACTATTTTTTTAACAAACACCCAGGAAAAGGATAACAATGCTAAATATTAAAAGCTCTCGCTGTGCAGAGAAAGCTGGGATAATTTGAGAGTCCTTCCGTGTTTCGGTGGGGTCTCCTGAAACATCCATAGACAGCGAGGCCCGTGCAAAGAAATAGGGAGCCATTCATGAGAGAAGTTTCAGAGCTCTTTCTTCTCCAGCCACATGGGCGGGGCACTGCCAAAGAACTGAGCAGTCACGGCACAACCAGGGCCCTCCTGGCACAGGGCAAAACAAAATAAGCAGTGCTGAACAGGATTAGGGCACATGTCAGCAGGGAGCAGGGAGACCCCGTGCCCAGGCCATGCCTCTACCCCAGGGTCCCCTCTCCCATGACCTCATGGCAGGGGGGAGGAACCCCAACACTTCCGGAGGTGTAGTCTCTCTCCTCCTCCTTGCAGCTGGCTCATGGGCCCACATTCAGGGCCCCCACCTCGGGAGAAAATTCTCCCAATGTGGTCTGATGTTGAAACAGTCAAGAAGAGAAGAAGGGAAAAAAAACCCCAAAGTCCCAGGAAAACAAAGTTCAACTCTCCATCTCCCTCCAGAGAAAAGGAGCTGAAAAACTGGCTAAAAAGAAACAAGGTTGCTTCCTCTGCTCTTGTTGCAAGCAGGATGCAGAGGAGTGTGTATGTGTGTCCTTGAACAAACGCTCTGAGAAGTTTGTCTGGCTTTTTTTTCCTCTCCCCCCTCTCAGGCTCAGTTGAAAGGCACAGAAATGCACAAAGTTCACTTCTGGGCATAGAGCAGCAATAGGGGATACACATGATAAAGTCACCCCAAGACACAGGGACAGAGAATTCAGTGGAAAGACTCCGAGAATTCTGCTCCCAGAGATCATTCATTCCTGCTCACCCTGACCCTTGTAGAAAGGGGACCTCGTTCCAGGCAGCCTGTACTGAGCATGTGGCTCCTGAGTGGGGTTTGTTGTTTGGGAAACCTGCTCCGGCTTTTCCATTCTTTCCTTCCAAACAGGAAAACTTCTCCTGGGGCTGTGTGCAGGCAGAGCCCTGAGGAGAGCAGGTGGCACATGGTGCGCTGGGCTGGGACAGCCAGCTGCAGAGCTCAAGGGAAGAAGCCCAAAGTGTCACAATGGCTCCTTGCCTTCCCATGCAACACCTGGGTCACAATGGTCTCCTTGATTCCATGAGGCCCCACTGTGTCACAATGGCTCCTTGGTTCCATCGGGTTCCGCAGTGTCACCATGGTCTCCTTTGATCCGCACTGTCATCATGGACAATTGGTTCCATGAGGCCCCGCAGTGTCACAATGGTCCCTTGCTTCCATAGGTTTGATGTTGTAACAATGGACTCCTTGCTTCTATGAGCTAGCCTGCTTTTTGCAGAGGTGTCTTTGGTTCCAACAAGGCCCCGCTGTGTCTCAGTGCACCCTGGCTTCCATGTGGATCTGGAGTATCACAAAGGCTCCTTGGTTCCACCAGGTCCTGCTGTGTCACAATGGGTCCTGTGGTCCCCGAGGCCCTCCAAAGTCATCATGGAGGCTTGCTTCCATGAGGTTCCATTATGTGCCAGTGGTCATCTTGGTTCCAGGAGTTTCCTTAGTGTCACAATGCTCTCCATGCTTCCATGATTCCCCACAATGTCACAATGCTCTCCATGCTTCCATTAGGCCCTGCTTTGCCACAATGGTCCCCTTGTTTCCATGAGGCCCCGCTGTGTCACAATGGACCTATGGTTCCAGGATGTTGCGTGGTGTCACCGTGCTCTTCTTGAATCCGCAGTGTAACCATGGACCATTGGTTCCATGCGGCCTGGCCGTGTCACAATGGGCTCCGTGATTCCATGATTCCCCACGGTGTCACAATGGAGCCTTGTTTCTAGGAGGTTCTGTACTGTCACAATGGTCTCCTTGATGCCATCAGCCCCTGCAGTGTCACAATGGCTCCTTGGTTCCATGAGGAACACAATAGCTTGGCATAAGCATTGAGCAACAGCTGCTGAACACACCTGGCAACATCTGCTTGCATCAAAAGAGGGCTTCAAGCTGACAATGGCACCAGCAGCTTCCATCTGCAACAGAGACCCAGGAAAGGACAGGCTGTGCCGGTTTGGACACATGTGGAGGAAAATATCCTCTGATAGAAGGCAGGTTACACCCAGCCCTCCCCCACCAGCTTCGGGAAAAAAGAATTTTCCTGGGAAGAAAGTGAAAGAGATAAAAACTATTTTTTTAACAAACACCCAGGAAAAGGATAACAATGCTAAATATTAAAAGCTCTCGCTGTGCAGAGAAAGCTGGGATAATTTGAGAGTCCTTCCGTGTTTCGGTGGGGTCTCCTGAAACATCCATAGACAGCGAGGCCCGTGCAAAGAAATAGGGAGCCATTCTTGAGAGAAGTTTCAGAGCTCTTTCTTCTCCAGCCACATGGGCGGGGCACTGCCAAAGAACTGAGCAATCACGGCACAACCAGGGCCCTCCTGGCACAGGGCAACACAAAATAAGCAGTGCTGAACAGGATTAGGGCACATGTCAGCAGGGAGCAGGGAGACCCCGTGCCCAGGCCATGCCTCTACCCCAGGGTCCCCTCTCCCATGACCTCATGGCAGGGGGGAGGAACCCCAACACTTCCGGAGGTGTAGTCTCTCTCCTCCTCCTTGCAGCTGGCTCATGGGCCCACATTCAGGGCCCCCACCTCGGGAGAAAATTCTCCCAATGTGCTCTGATGTTGAAAGAGTCAAGAAGAGAAGAAGGGAAAAAAACCCCCAAAGTCCCAGGAAAACAAAGTTCAACTCTCCATCTCCCCCCAGAGAAAAGGAGCTGAAAACTGGCTAAAAAGAAACAAAGTTGCTTCCTCTGCTCTTGTTGCAAGCAGGATGCAGAGGAGTGTGTATGTGTGTCCTTGAACAAACGCTCTGAGAAGTTTGTCCGGTTTTTTTTTCCTCTCCCCCCTCTCAGGCTCAGTTGAAAGGCACAGAAATGCACAAAGTTCACTTCTGGGCATAGAGCAGCAATAGGGGATACACATGATAAAGTCACCCCAAGACACGGGGACAGAGAATTCAGTGGAAAGACTCCGAGAATTCTGCTCCCAGAGAATTCTGCTCACCCTGACCCTTGTAGAAAGGGGACATCGTTCCCGGCAGCCTGTACTGAGCATGTGGCTCCTGAGTGGGGTTTGTTGTTTGGGAAACCTGCTCCGGCTTTTCCATTCTTTCCTTCCAAACAGGAAAACTTCTCCTGGGGCTGTGTGCAGGCAGAGCCCTGAGGAGAGCAGGTGGCACATGGTGCGCTGGGCTGGGACAGCCAGCTGCAGAGCTCAAGGGAAGAAGCCCAAAGTGTCACAATGGCTCCTTGCCTTCACATGCAACACCTGGGTCACAATGGTCTCCTTGATTCCATGAGGCCCCACTGTGTCACAATGGCTCCTTGGTTCCATCGGGTTCCGCAGTGTCACCATGGTCTCTTTTGATCCGCATTGTCATCATGGACAATTGGTTCCATGAGGCCCCGCAGTGTCACAATGGTCCCTTGCTTCCATAGGTTTGATGTTGTAACAATGGACTCCTTGCTTCTATGAGCTAGCCTGCTTTTTGCAGAGGTGTCTTTGGTTCCAACAAGGCCCCGCTGTGTCTCAGTGCACCCTGGCTTCCATGTGGATCTGGAGTATCACAAAGGCTCCTTGGTTCCACCAGGTCCTGCTGTGTCACAATGGGTCCTGTGGTCCCCGAGGCCCTCCAAAGTCATCATGGAGGCTTGCTTCCATGAGGTTCCATTATGTGCCAGTGGTCATCTTGGTTCCAGGAGTTTCCTTAGTGTCACAATGCTCTCCATGCTTCCATGATTCCCCACAATGTCACAATGCTCTCCATGCTTCCATTAGGCCCTGCTTTGCCACAATGGTCCCCTTGTTTCCATGAGGCCCCGCTGTGTCACAATGGACCTATGGTTCCAGGATGTTGCGTGGTGTCACCGTGCTCTTCTTGAATCCGCAGTGTAACCATGGACCATTGGTTCCATGCGGCCTGGCCGTGTCACAATGGGCTCCTTGATTCCATGATTCCCCACGGTGTCACAATGGAGCCTTGTTTCTAGGAGGTTCTGTACTGTCACAATTGCCTCCTTGATGCCATCAGCCCCTGCAGTGTCACAATGGCTCCTTGGTTCCATGAGGAACACAATAGCTTGGCATAAGCATTGAGCAACAGCTGCTGAACACACCTGGCAACATCTGTTTGCATCAAAAGAGGGCTTCAAGCTGACAATGGCACCAGCAGCTTCCATCTGCAACAGAGACCCAGGAAAGGACAGGCTGTGCCGGTTTGGACACATGTGGAGGAAAATATCCTCTGATAGAAGGCAGGTTACACCCAGCCCTCCCCCACCAGCTTCGGGAAAAAAGAATTTTCCTGGGAAGAAAGTGAAAGAGATAAAAACTATTTTTTTAACAAACACCCAGGAAAAGGATAACAATGCTAAATATTAAAAGCTCTCGCTGTGCAGAGAAAGCTGGGATAATTTGAGAGTCCTTCCGTGTTTCGGTGGGGTCTCCTGAAACATCCATAGACAGCGAGGCCCGTGCAAAGAAATAGGGAGCCATTCTTGAGAGAAGTTTCAGAGCTCTTTCTTCTCCAGCCACATGGGCGGGGCACTGCCAAAGAACTGAGCAGTCACGGCACAACCAGGGCCCTCCTGGCACAGGGCAACACAAAATAAGCAGTGCTGAACAGGATTAGGGCACATGTCAGCAGGGAGCAGGGAGACCCCGTGCCCAGGCCATGCCTCTACCCCAGGGTCCCCTCTCCCATGACCTCATGGCAGGGGGGAGGAACCCCAACACTTCCGGAGGTGTAGTCTCTCTCCTCCTCCTTGCAGCTGGCTCATGGGCCCACATTCAGGGCCCCCACCTCGGGAGAAAATTCTCCCAATGTGGTCTGATGTTGAAACAGTCAAGAAGAGAAGAAGGGAAAAAAAACCCCAAAGTCCCAGGAAAACAAAGTTCAACTCTCCATCTCCCTCCAGAGAAAAGGAGCTGAAAAACTGGCTAAAAAGAAACAAGGTTGCTTCCTCTGCTCTTGTTGCAAGCAGGATGCAGAGGAGTGTGTATGTGTGTCCTTGAACAAACGCTCTGAGAAGTTTGTCTGGCTTTTTTTTCCTCTCCCCCCTCTCAGGCTCAGTTGAAAGGCACAGAAATGCACAAAGTTCACTTCTGGGCATAGAGCAGCAATAGGGGATACACATGATAAAGTCACCCCAAGACACAGGGACAGAGAATTCAGTGGAAAGACTCCGAGAATTCTGCTCCCAGAGATCATTCATTCCTGCTCACCCTGACCCTTGTAGAAAGGGGACCTCGTTCCAGGCAGCCTGTACTGAGCATGTGGCTCCTGAGTGGGGTTTGTTGTTTGGGAAACCTGCTCCGGCTTTTCCATTCTTTCCTTCCAAACAGGAAAACTTCTCCTGGGGCTGTGTGCAGGCAGAGCCCTGAGGAGAGCAGGTGGCACATGGTGCGCTGGGCTGGGACAGCCAGCTGCAGAGCTCAAGGGAAGAAGCCCAAAGTGTCACAATGGCTCCTTGCCTTCACATGCAACACCTGGGTCACAATGGTCTCCTTGATTCCATGAGGCCCCACTGTGTCACAATGGCTCCTTGGTTCCATCGGGTTCCGCAGTGTCACCATGGTCTCTTTTGATCCGCATTGTCATCATGGACAATTGGTTCCATGAGGCCCCGCAGTGTCACAATGGTCCCTTGCTTCCATAGGTTTGATGTTGTAACAATGGACTCCTTGCTTCTATGAGCTAGCCTGCTTTTTGCAGAGGTGTCTTTGGTTCCAACAAGGCCCCGCTGTGTCTCAGTGCACCCTGGCTTCCATGTGGATCTGGAGTATCACAAAGGCTCCTTGGTTCCACCAGGTCCTGCTGTGTCACAATGGGTCCTGTGGTCCCCGAGGCCCTCCAAAGTCATCATGGAGGCTTGCTTCCATGAGGTTCCATTATGTGCCAGTGGTCATCTTGGTTCCAGGAGTTTCCTTAGTGTCACAATGCTCTCCATGCTTCCATGATTCCCCACAATGTCACAATGCTCTCCATGCTTCCATTAGGCCCTGCTTTGCCACAATGGTCCCCTTGTTTCCATGAGGCCCCGCTGTGTCACAATGGACCTATGGTTCCAGGATGTTGCGTGGTGTCACCGTGCTCTTCTTGAATCCGCAGTGTAACCATGGACCATTGGTTCCATGCGGCCTGGCCGTGTCACAATGGGCTCCGTGATTCCATGATTCCCCACGGTGTCACAATGGAGCCTTGTTTCTAGGAGGTTCTGTACTGTCACAATGGTCTCCTTGATGCCATCAGCCCCTGCAGTGTCACAATGGCTCCTTGGTTCCATGAGGAACACAATAGCTTGGCATAAGCATTGAGCAACAGCTGCTGAACACACCTGGCAACATCTGCTTGCATCAAAAGAGGGCTTCAAGCTGACAATGGCACCAGCAGCTTCCATCTGCAACAGAGACCCAGGAAAGGACAGGCTGTGCCGGTTTGGAGAAATGTGGAGGAAAATTTCCTCTGATAGAAGGCAGGTTACACCCAGCCCTCCGCCACCAGCTTCGGGAAAAAAGAATTTTCCTGGGAAGAAAGTGAAAGAGATAAAAACCATTTTTTAACAAACACCCAGGAAAAGGAGAACAATGCTAAATATTAAAAGCTCTCGCTGTGCAGAGAAAGCTGGGATAATTTGAGAGTCCTTCCGTGTTTCGGTGGGGTCTCCTGAAACATCCATAGACAGCGAGGCCCGTGCAAAGAAATAGGGAGCCATTCTTGAGAGAAGTTTCAGAGCTCTTTCTTCTCCAGCCACATGGGCGGGGCACTGCCAAAGAACTGAGCAGTCACGGCACAACCAGGGCCCTCCTGGCACAGGGCAACACAAAATAAGCAGTGCTGAACAGGATTAGGGCACATGTCAGCAGGGAGCAGGGAGACCCCGTGCCCAGGCCATGCCTCTACCCCAGGGTCCCCTCTCCCATGACCTCATGGCAGGGGGGAGGAACCCCAACACTTCCGGAGGTGTAGTCTCTCTCCTCCTCCTTGCAGCTGGCTCATGGGCCCACATTCAGGGCCCCCACCTCGGGAGAAAATTCTCCCAATGTGGTCTGATGTTGAAACAGTCAAGAAGAGAAGAAGGGAAAAAAACCCCCAAAGTCCCAGGAAAACAAAGTTCAACTCTCCATCTCCCTCCAGAGAAAAGGAGCTGAAAAACTGGCTAAAAAGAAACAAGGTTGCTTCCTCTGCTCTTGTTGCAAGCAGGATGCAGAGGAGTGTGTATGTGTGTCCTTGAACAAACGCTCTGAGAAGTTTGTCTGGCTTTTTTTTCCTCTCCCCCCTCTCAGGCTCAGTTGAAAGGCACAGAAATGCACAAAGTTCACTTCTGGGCATAGAGCAGCAATAGGGGATACACATGATAAAGTCACCCCAAGACACAGGGACAGAGAATTCAGTGGAAAGACTCCGAGAATTCTGCTCCCAGAGATCATTCATTCCTGCTCACCCTGACCCTTGTAGAAAGGGGACCTCGTTCCAGGCAGCCTGTACTGAGCATGTGGCTCCTGAGTGGGGTTTGTTGTTTGGGAAACCTGCTCCGGCTTTTCCATTCTTTCCTTGCAAACAGGAAAACTTCTCCTGGGGCTGTGTGCAGGCAGAGCCCTGAGGAGAGCAGGTGGCACATGGTGCGCTGGGCTGGGACAGCCAGCTGCAGAGCTCAAGGGAAGAAGCCCAAAGTGTCACAATGGCTCCTTGCCTTCACATGCAACACCTGGGTCACAATGGTCTCCTTGATTCCATGAGGCCCCACTGTGTCACAATGGCTCCTTGGTTCCATCGGGTTCCGCAGTGTCACCATGGTCTCTTTTGATCCGCATTGTCATCATGGACAATTGGTTCCATGAGGCCCCGCAGTGTCACAATGGTCCCTTGCTTCCATAGGTTTGATGTTGTAACAATGGACTCCTTGCTTCTATGAGCTAGCCTGCTTTTTGCAGAGGTGTCTTTGGTTCCAACAAGGCCCCGCTGTGTCTCAGTGCACCCTGGCTTCCATGTGGATCTGGAGTATCACAAAGGCTCCTTGGTTCCACCAGGTCCTGCTGTGTCACAATGGGTCCTGTGGTCCCCGAGGCCCTCCAAAGTCATCATGGAGGCTTGCTTCCATGAGGTTCCATTATGTGCCAGTGGTCATCTTGGTTCCAGGAGTTTCCTTAGTGTCACAATGCTCTCCATGCTTCCATGATTCCCCACAATGTCACAATGCTCTCCATGCTTCCATTAGGCCCTGCTTTGCCACAATGGTCCCCTTGTTTCCATGAGGCCCCGCTGTGTCACAATGGACCTATGGTTCCAGGATGTTGCGTGGTGTCACCGTGCTCTTCTTGAATCCGCAGTGTAACCATGGACCATTGGTTCCATGCGGCCTGGCCGTGTCACAATGGGCTCCTTGATTCCATGATTCCCCACGGTGTCACAATGGAGCCTTGTTTCTAGGAGGTTCTGTACTGTCACAATTGCCTCCTTGATGCCATCAGCCCCTGCAGTGTCACAATGGCTCCTTGGTTCCATGAGGAACACAATAGCTTGGCATAAGCATTGAGCAACAGCTGCTGAACACACCTGGCAACATCTGCTTGCATCAAAAGAGGGCTTCAAGCTGACAATGGCACCAGCAGCTTCCATCTGCAACAGAGACCCAGGAAAGGACAGGCTGTGCCGGTTTGGAGAAATGTGGAGGAAAATTTCCTCTGATAGAAGGCAGGTTACACCCAGCCCTCCGCCACCAGCTTCGGGAAAAAAGAATTTTCCTGGGAAGAAAGTGAAAGAGATAAAAACCATTTTTTAACAAACACCCAGGAAAAGGATAACAATGCTAAATATTAAAAGCTCTCGCTGTGCAGAGAAAGCTGGGATAATTTGAGAGTCCTTCCGTGTTTCGGTGGGGTCTCCTGAAACATCCATAGACAGCGAGGCCCGTGCAAAGAAATAGGGAGCCATTCTTGAGAGAAGTTTCAGAGCTCTTTCTTCTCCAGCCACATGGGCGGGGCACTGCCAAAGAACTGAGCAATCACGGCACAACCAGGGCCCTCCTGGCACAGGGCAACACAAAATAAGCAGTGCTGAACAGGATTAGGGCACATGTCAGCAGGGAGCAGGGAGACCCCGTGCCCAGGCCATGCCTCTACCCCAGGGTCCCCTCTCCCATGACCTCATGGCAGGGGGGAGGAACCCCAACACTTCCGGAGGTGTAGTCTCTCTCCTCCTCCTTGCAGCTGGCTCATGGGCCCACATTCAGGGCCCCCACCTCGGGAGAAAATTCTCCCAATGTGGTCTGATGTTGAAACAGTCAAGAAGAGAAGAAGGGAAAAAAAACCCCCAAAGTCCCAGGAAAACAAAGTTCAACTCTCCATCTCCCCCCAGAGAAAAGGAGCTGAAAAACTGGCTAAAAAGAAACAAGGTTGCTTCCTCTGCTCTTGTTGCAAGCAGGATGCAGAGGAGTGTGTATGTGTGTCCTTGAACAAACGCTCTGAGAAGTTTGTCTGGCTTTTTTTCCTCTCCCCCCTCTCAGGCTCAGTTGAAAGGCACAGAAATGCACAAAGTTCACTTCTGGGCATAGAGCAGCAATAGGGGATACACATGATAAAGTCACCCCAAGACACAGGGACAGAGAATTCAGTGGAAAGACTCCGAGAATTCTGCTCCCAGAGATCATTCATTCCTGCTCACCCTGACCCTTGTAGAAAGGGGACCTCGTTCCAGGCAGCCTGTACTGAGCATGTGGCTCCTGAGTGGGGTTTGTTGTTTGGGAAACCTGCTCCGGCTTTTCCATTCTTTCCTTCCAAACAGGAAAACTTCTCCTGGGGCTGTGTGCAGGCAGAGCCCTGAGGAGAGCAGGTGGCACATGGTGCGCTGGGCTGGGACAGCCAGCTGCAGAGCTCAAGGGAAGAAGCCCAAAGTGTCACAATGGCTCCTTGCCTTCCCATGCAACACCTGGGTCACAATGGTCTCCTTGATTCCATGAGGCCCCACTGTGTCACAATGGCTCCTTGGTTCCATCGGGTTCCGCAGTGTCACCATGGTCTCCTTTGATCCGCACTGTCATCATGGACAATTGGTTCCATGAGGCCCCGCAGTGTCACAATGGTCCCTTGCTTCCATAGGTTTGATGTTGTAACAATGGACTCCTTGCTTCTATGAGCTAGCCTGCTTTTTGCAGAGGTGTCTTTGGTTCCAACAAGGCCCCGCTGTGTCTCAGTGCACCCTGGCTTCCATGTGGATCTGGAGTATCACAAAGGCTCCTTGGTTCCACCAGGTCCTGCTGTGTCACAATGGGTCCTGTGGTCCCCGAGGCCCTCCAAAGTCATCATGGAGGCTTGCTTCCATGAGGTTCCATTATGTGCCAGTGGTCATCTTGGTTCCAGGAGTTTCCTTAGTGTCACAATGCTCTCCATGCTTCCATGATTCCCCACAATGTCACAATGCTCTCCATGCTTCCATTAGGCCCTGCTTTGCCACAATGGTCCCCTTGTTTCCATGAGGCCCCGCTGTGTCACAATGGACCTATGGTTCCAGGATGTTGCGTGGTGTCACCGTGCTCTTCTTGAATCCGCAGTGTAACCATGGACCATTGGTTCCATGCGGCCTGGCCGTGTCACAATGGGCTCCGTGATTCCATGATTCCCCACGGTGTCACAATGGAGCCTTGTTTCTAGGAGGTTCTGTACTGTCACAATGGTCTCCTTGATGCCATCAGCCCCTGCAGTGTCACAATGGCTCCTTGGTTCCATGAGGAACACAATAGCTTGGCATAAGCATTGAGCAACAGCTGCTGAACACACCTGGCAACATCTGCTTGCATCAAAAGAGGGCTTCAAGCTGACAATGGCACCAGCAGCTTCCATCTGCAACAGAGACCCAGGAAAGGACAGGCTGTGCCGGTTTGGAGAAATGTGGAGGAAAATTTCCTCTGATAGAAGGCAGGTTACACCCAGCCCTCCGCCACCAGCTTCGGGAAAAAAGAATTTTCCTGGGAAGAAAGTGAAAGAGATAAAAACCATTTTTTAACAAACACCCAGGAAAAGGAGAACAATGCTAAATATTAAAAGCTCTCGCTGTGCAGAGAAAGCTGGGATAATTTGAGAGTCCTTCCGTGTTTCGGTGGGGTCTCCTGAAACATCCATAGACAGCGAGGCCCGTGCAAAGAAATAGGGAGCCATTCTTGAGAGAAGTTTCAGAGCTCTTTCTTCTCCAGCCACATGGGCGGGGCACTGCCAAAGAACTGAGCAGTCACGGCACAACCAGGGCCCTCCTGGCACAGGGCAACACAAAATAAGCAGTGCTGAACAGGATTAGGGCACATGTGAGCAGGGAGCAGGGAGACCCCGTGCCCAGGCCATGCCTCTACCCCAGGGTCCCCTCTCCCATGACCTCATGGCAGGGGGGAGGAACCCCAACACTTCCGGAGGTGTAGTCTCTCTCCTCCTCCTTGCAGCTGGCTCATGGGCCCACATTCAGGGCCCCCACCTCGGGAGAAAATTCTCCCAATGTGGTCTGATGTTGAAACAGTCAAGAAGAGAAGAAGGGAAAAAAACCCCCAAAGTCCCAGGAAAACAAAGTTCAACTCTCCATCTCCCCCCAGAGAAAAGGAGCTGAAAACTGGCTAAAAAGAAACAAAGTTGCTTCCTCTGCTCTTGTTGCAAGCAGGATGCAGAGGAGTGTGTATGTGTGTCCTTGAACAAACGCTCTGAGAAGTTTGTCCGGTTTTTTTTTCCTCTCCCCCCTCTCAGGCTCAGTTGAAAGGCACAGAAATGCACAAAGTTCACTTCTGGGCATAGAGCAGCAATAGGGGATACACATGATAAAGTCACCCCAAGACACAGGGACAGAGAATTCAGTGGAAAGACTCCGAGAATTCTGCTCCCAGAGATCATTCATTCCTGCTCACCCTGACCCTTGTAGAAAGGGGACCTCGTTCCAGGCAGCCTGTACTGAGCATGTGGCTCCTGAGTGGGGTTTGTTGTTTGGGAAACCTGCTCCGGCTTTTCCATTCTTTCCTTCCAAACAGGAAAACTTCTCCTGGGGCTGTGTGCAGGCAGAGCCCTGAGGAGAGCAGGTGGCACATGGTGCGCTGGGCTGGGACAGCCAGCTGCAGAGCTCAAGGGAAGAAGCCCAAAGTGTCACAATGGCTCCTTGCCTTCACATGCAACACCTGGGTCACAATGGTCTCCTTGATTCCATGAGGCCCCACTGTGTCACAATGGCTCCTTGGTTCCATCGGGTTCCGCAGTGTCACCATGGTCTCTTTTGATCCGCACTGTCATCATGGACAATTGGTTCCATGAGGCCCCGCAGTGTCACAATGGTCCCTTGCTTCCATAGGTTTGATGTTGTAACAATGGACTCCTTGCTTCTATGAGCTAGCCTGCTTTTTGCAGAGGTGTCTTTGGTTCCAACAAGGCCCCGCTGTGTCTCAGTGCACCCTGGCTTCCATGTGGATCTGGAGAATCACAAAGGCTCCTTGGTTCCACCAGGTCCTGCTGTGTCACAATGGGTCCTGTGGTCCCTGAGGCCCTCCAAAGACATCATGGAGGCTTGGTTCCATGAGGTTCCATTATGTGCCAGTGGTCATCTTGGTTCCAGGAGTTTCCTTAGTGTCACAATGCTCTCCATGCTTCCATGATTCCCCACAATGTCACAATGCTCTCCATGCTTCCATTAGGCCCTGCTTTGCCACAATGGTCCCCTTGTTTCCATGAGGCCCCGCTGTGTCACAATGGACCTATGGTTCCAGGATGTTGCGTGGTGTCACCGTGCTCTTCTTGAATCCGCAGTGTAACCATGGACCATTGGTTCCATGCGGCCTGGCCGTGTCACAATGGGCTCCTTGATTCCATGATTCCCCACGGTGTCACAATGGAGCCTTGTTTCTAGGAGGTTCTGTACTGTCACAATTGCCTCCTTGATGCCATCAGCCCCTGCAGTGTCACAATGGCTCCTTGGTTCCATGAGGAACACAATAGCTTGGCATAAGCATTGAGCAACAGCTGCTGAACACACCTGGCAACATCTGCTTGCATCAAAAGAGGGCTTCAAGCTGACAATGGCACCAGCAGCTTCCATCTGCAACAGAGACCCAGGAAAGGACAGGCTGTGCCGGTTTGGAGAAATGTGGAGGAAAATTTCCTCTGATAGAAGGCAGGTTACACCCAGCCCTCCCCCACCAGCTTCGGGAAAAAAGAATTTTCCTGGGAAGAAAGTGAAAGAGATAAAAACTATTTTTTTAACAAACACCCAGGAAAAGGAGAACAATGCTAAATATTAAAAGCTCTCGCTGTGCAGAGAAAGCTGGGATAATTTGAGAGTCCTTCCGTGTTTCGGTGGGGTCTCCTGAAACATCCATAGACAGCGAGGCCCGTGCAAAGAAATAGGGAGCCATTCATGAGAGAAGTTTCAGAGCTCTTTCTTCTCCAGCCACATGGGCGGGGCACTGCCAAAGAACTGAGCAGTCACGGCACAACCAGGGCCCTCCTGGCACAGGGCAACACAAAATAAGCAGTGCTGAACAGGATTAGGGCACATGTCAGCAGGGAGCAGGGAGACCCCGTGCCCAGGCCATGCCTCTACCCCAGGGTCCCCTCTCCCATGACCTCATGGCAGGGGGGAGGAACCCCAACACTTCCGGAGGTGTAGTCTCTCTCCTCCTCCTTGCAGCTGGCTCATGGGCCCACATTCAGGGCCCCCACCTCGGGAGAAAATTCTCCCAATGTGGTCTGATGTTGAAACAGTCAAGAAGAGAAGAAGGGAAAAAAACCCCCAAAGTTCCAGGAAAACAAAGTTCAACTCTCCATCTCCCTCCAGAGAAAAGGAGCTGAAAAACTGGCTAAAAAGAAACAAGGTTGCTTCCTCTGCTCTTGTTGCAAGCAGGATGCAGAGGAGTGTGTATGTGTGTCCTTGAACAAACGCTCTGAGAAGTTTGTCTGGCTTTTTTTTCCTCTCCCCCCTCTCAGGCTCAGTTGAAAGGCACAGAAATGCACAAAGTTCACTTCTGGGCATAGAGCAGCAATAGGGGATACACATGATAAAGTCACCCCAAGACACAGGGACAGAGAATTCAGTGGAAAGACTCCGAGAATTCTGCTCCCAGAGATCATTCATTCCTGCTCACCCTGACCCTTGTAGAAAGGGGACCTCGTTCCAGGCAGCCTGTACTGAGCATGTGGCTCCTGAGTGGGGTTTGTTGTTTGGGAAACCTGCTCCGGCTTTTCCATTCTTTCCTTGCAAACAGGAAAACTTCTCCTGGGGCTGTGTGCAGGCAGAGCCCTGAGGAGAGCAGGTGGCACATGGTGCGCTGGGCTGGGACAGCCAGCTGCAGAGCTCAAGGGAAGAAGCCCAAAGTGTCACAATGGCTCCTTGCCTTCACATGCAACACCTGGGTCACAATGGTCTCCTTGATTCCATGAGGCCCCACTGTGTCACAATGGCTCCTTGGTTCCATCGGGTTCCGCAGTGTCACCATGGTCTCTTTTGATCCGCATTGTCATCATGGACAATTGGTTCCATGAGGCCCCGCAGTGTCACAATGGTCCCTTGCTTCCATAGGTTTGATGTTGTAACAATGGACTCCTTGCTTCTATGAGCTAGCCTGCTTTTTGCAGAGGTGTCTTTGGTTCCAACAAGGCCCCGCTGTGTCTCAGTGCACCCTGGCTTCCATGTGGATCTGGAGTATCACAAAGGCTCCTTGGTTCCACCAGGTCCTGCTGTGTCACAATGGGTCCTGTGGTCCCCGAGGCCCTCCAAAGTCATCATGGAGGCTTGCTTCCATGAGGTTCCATTATGTGCCAGTGGTCATCTTGGTTCCAGGAGTTTCCTTAGTGTCACAATGCTCTCCATGCTTCCATGATTCCCCACAATGTCACAATGCTCTCCATGCTTCCATTAGGCCCTGCTTTGCCACAATGGTCCCCTTGTTTCCATGAGGCCCCGCTGTGTCACAATGGACCTATGGTTCCAGGATGTTGCGTGGTGTCACCGTGCTCTTCTTGAATCCGCAGTGTAACCATGGACCATTGGTTCCATGCGGCCTGGCCGTGTCACAATGGGCTCCTTGATTCCATGATTCCCCACGGTGTCACAATGGAGCCTTGTTTCTAGGAGGTTCTGTACTGTCACAATTGCCTCCTTGATGCCATCAGCCCCTGCAGTGTCACAATGGCTCCTTGGTTCCATGAGGAACACAATAGCTTGGCATAAGCATTGAGCAACAGCTGCTGAACACACCTGGCAACATCTGCTTGCATCAAAAGAGGGCTTCAAGCTGACAATGGCACCAGCAGCTTCCATCTGCAACAGAGACCCAGGAAAGGACAGGCTGTGCCGGTTTGGAGAAATGTGGAGGAAAATTTCCTCTGATAGAAGGCAGGTTACACCCAGCCCTCCGCCACCAGCTTCGGGAAAAAAGAATTTTCCTGGGAAGAAAGTGAAAGAGATAAAAACCATTTTTTAACAAACACCCAGGAAAAGGATAACAATGCTAAATATTAAAAGCTCTCGCTGTGCAGAGAAAGCTGGGATAATTTGAGAGTCCTTCCGTGTTTCGGTGGGGTCTCCTGAAACATCCATAGACAGCGAGGCCCGTGCAAAGAAATAGGGAGCCATTCTTGAGAGAAGTTTCAGAGCTCTTTCTTCTCCAGCCACATGGGCGGGGCACTGCCAAAGAACTGAGCAATCACGGCACAACCAGGGCCCTCCTGGCACAGGGCAACACAAAATAAGCAGTGCTGAACAGGATTAGGGCACATGTCAGCAGGGAGCAGGGAGACCCCGTGCCCAGGCCATGCCTCTACCCCAGGGTCCCCTCTCCCATGACCTCATGGCAGGGGGGAGGAACCCCAACACTTCCGGAGGTGTAGTCTCTCTCCTCCTCCTTGCAGCTGGCTCATGGGCCCACATTCAGGGCCCCCACCTCGGGAGAAAATTCTCCCAATGTGGTCTGATGTTGAAACAGTCAAGAAGAGAAGAAGGGAAAAAAAACCCCCAAAGTCCCAGGAAAACAAAGTTCAACTCTCCATCTCCCCCCAGAGAAAAGGAGCTGAAAAACTGGCTAAAAAGAAACAAGGTTGCTTCCTCTGCTCTTGTTGCAAGCAGGATGCAGAGGAGTGTGTATGTGTGTCCTTGAACAAACGCTCTGAGAAGTTTGTCTGGCTTTTTTTTCCTCTCCCCCCTCTCAGGCTCAGTTGAAAGGCACAGAAATGCACAAAGTTCACTTCTGGGCATAGAGCAGCAATAGGGGATACACATGATAAAGTCACCCCAAGACACAGGGACAGAGAATTCAGTGGAAAGACTCCGAGAATTCTGCTCCCAGAGATCATTCATTCCTGCTCACCCTGACCCTTGTAGAAAGGGGACCTCGTTCCAGGCAGCCTGTACTGAGCATGTGGCTCCTGAGTGGGGTTTGTTGTTTGGGAAACCTGCTCCGGCTTTTCCATTCTTTCCTTCCAAACAGGAAAACTTCTCCTGGGGCTGTGTGCAGGCAGAGCCCTGAGGAGAGCAGGTGGCACATGGTGCGCTGGGCTGGGACAGCCAGCTGCAGAGCTCAAGGGAAGAAGCCCAAAGTGTCACAATGGCTCCTTGCCTTCCCATGCAACACCTGGGTCACAATGGTCTCCTTGATTCCATGAGGCCCCACTGTGTCACAATGGCTCCTTGGTTCCATCGGGTTCCGCAGTGTCACCATGGTCTCCTTTGATCCGCACTGTCATCATGGACAATTGGTTCCATGAGGCCCCGCAGTGTCACAATGGTCCCTTGCTTCCATAGGTTTGATGTTGTAACAATGGACTCCTTGCTTCTATGAGCTAGCCTGCTTTTTGCAGAGGTGTCTTTGGTTCCAACAAGGCCCCGCTGTGTCTCAGTGCACCCTGGCTTCCATGTGGATCTGGAGTATCACAAAGGCTCCTTGGTTCCACCAGGTCCTGCTGTGTCACAATGGGTCCTGTGGTCCCCGAGGCCCTCCAAAGTCATCATGGAGGCTTGCTTCCATGAGGTTCCATTATGTGCCAGTGGTCATCTTGGTTCCAGGAGTTTCCTTAGTGTCACAATGCTCTCCATGCTTCCATGATTCCCCACAATGTCACAATGCTCTCCATGCTTCCATTAGGCCCTGCTTTGCCACAATGGTCCCCTTGTTTCCATGAGGCCCCGCTGTGTCACAATGGACCTATGGTTCCAGGATGTTGCGTGGTGTCACCGTGCTCTTCTTGAATCCGCAGTGTAACCATGGACCATTGGTTCCATGCGGCCTGGCCGTGTCACAATGGGCTCCGTGATTCCATGATTCCCCACGGTGTCACAATGGAGCCTTGTTTCTAGGAGGTTCTGTACTGTCACAATGGTCTCCTTGATGCCATCAGCCCCTGCAGTGTCACAATGGCTCCTTGGTTCCATGAGGAACACAATAGCTTGGCATAAGCATTGAGCAACAGCTGCTGAACACACCTGGCAACATCTGCTTGCATCAAAAGAGGGCTTCAAGCTGACAATGGCACCAGCAGCTTCCATCTGCAACAGAGACCCAGGAAAGGACAGGCTGTGCCGGTTTGGAGAAATGTGGAGGAAAATTTCCTCTGATAGAAGGCAGGTTACACCCAGCCCTCCGCCACCAGCTTCGGGAAAAAAGAATTTTCCTGGGAAGAAAGTGAAAGAGATAAAAACCATTTTTTAACAAACACCCAGGAAAAGGAGAACAATGCTAAATATTAAAAGCTCTCGCTGTGCAGAGAAAGCTGGGATAATTTGAGAGTCCTTCCGTGTTTCGGTGGGGTCTCCTGAAACATCCATAGACAGCGAGGCCCGTGCAAAGAAATAGGGAGCCATTCTTGAGAGAAGTTTCAGAGCTCTTTCTTCTCCAGCCACATGGGCGGGGCACTGCCAAAGAACTGAGCAATCACGGCACAACCAGGGCCCTCCTGGCACAGGGCAACACAAAATAAGCAGTGCTGAACAGGATTAGGGCACATGTCAGCAGGGAGCAGGGAGACCCCGTGCCCAGGCCATGCCTCTACCCCAGGGTCCCCTCTCCCATGACCTCATGGCAGGGGGGAGGAACCCCAACACTTCCGGAGGTGTAGTCTCTCTCCTCCTCCTTGCAGCTGGCTCATGGGCCCACATTCAGGGCCCCCACCTCGGGAGAAAATTCTCCCAATGTGCTCTGATGTTGAAAGAGTCAAGAAGAGAAGAAGGGAAAAAAACCCCCAAAGTCCCAGGAAAACAAAGTTCAACTCTCCATCTCCCCCCAGAGAAAAGGAGCTGAAAACTGGCTAAAAAGAAACAAAGTTGCTTCCTCTGCTCTTGTTGCAAGCAGGATGCAGAGGAGTGTGTATGTGTGTCCTTGAACAAACGCTCTGAGAAGTTTGTCCGGTTTTTTTTTCCTCTCCCCCCTCTCAGGCTCAGTTGAAAGGCACAGAAATGCACAAAGTTCACTTCTGGGCATAGAGCAGCAATAGGGGATACACATGATAAAGTCACCCCAAGACACGGGGACAGAGAATTCAGTGGAAAGACTCCGAGAATTCTGCTCCCAGAGAATTCTGCTCACCCTGACCCTTGTAGAAAGGGGACATCGTTCCCGGCAGCCTGTACTGAGCATGTGGCTCCTGAGTGGGGTTTGTTGTTTGGGAAACCTGCTCCGGCTTTTCCATTCTTTCCTTCCAAACAGGAAAACTTCTCCTGGGGCTGTGTGCAGGCAGAGCCCTGAGGAGAGCAGGTGGCACATGGTGCGCTGGGCTGGGACAGCCAGCTGCAGAGCTCAAGGGAAGAAGCCCAAAGTGTCACAATGGCTCCTTGCCTTCACATGCAACACCTGGGTCACAATGGTCTCCTTGATTCCATGAGGCCCCACTGTGTCACAATGGCTCCTTGGTTCCATCGGGTTCCGCAGTGTCACCATGGTCTCTTTTGATCCGCATTGTCATCATGGACAATTGGTTCCATGAGGCCCCGCAGTGTCACAATGGTCCCTTGCTTCCATAGGTTTGATGTTGTAACAATGGACTCCTTGCTTCTATGAGCTAGCCTGCTTTTTGCAGAGGTGTCTTTGGTTCCAACAAGGCCCCGCTGTGTCTCAGTGCACCCTGGCTTCCATGTGGATCTGGAGTATCACAAAGGCTCCTTGGTTCCACCAGGTCCTGCTGTGTCACAATGGGTCCTGTGGTCCCCGAGGCCCTCCAAAGTCATCATGGAGGCTTGCTTCCATGAGGTTCCATTATGTGCCAGTGGTCATCTTGGTTCCAGGAGTTTCCTTAGTGTCACAATGCTCTCCATGCTTCCATGATTCCCCACAATGTCACAATGCTCTCCATGCTTCCATTAGGCCCTGCTTTGCCACAATGGTCCCCTTGTTTCCATGAGGCCCCGCTGTGTCACAATGGACCTATGGTTCCAGGATGTTGCGTGGTGTCACCGTGCTCTTCTTGAATCCGCAGTGTAACCATGGACCATTGGTTCCATGCGGCCTGGCCGTGTCACAATGGGCTCCTTGATTCCATGATTCCCCACGGTGTCACAATGGAGCCTTGTTTCTAGGAGGTTCTGTACTGTCACAATTGCCTCCTTGATGCCATCAGCCCCTGCAGTGTCACAATGGCTCCTTGGTTCCATGAGGAACACAATAGCTTGGCATAAGCATTGAGCAACAGCTGCTGAACACACCTGGCAACATCTGTTTGCATCAAAAGAGGGCTTCAAGCTGACAATGGCACCAGCAGCTTCCATCTGCAACAGAGACCCAGGAAAGGACAGGCTGTGCCGGTTTGGACACATGTGGAGGAAAATATCCTCTGATAGAAGGCAGGTTACACCCAGCCCTCCCCCACCAGCTTCGGGAAAAAAGAATTTTCCTGGGAAGAAAGTGAAAGAGATAAAAACTATTTTTTTAACAAACACCCAGGAAAAGGATAACAATGCTAAATATTAAAAGCTCTCGCTGTGCAGAGAAAGCTGGGATAATTTGAGAGTCCTTCCGTGTTTCGGTGGGGTCTCCTGAAACATCCATAGACAGCGAGGCCCGTGCAAAGAAATAGGGAGCCATTCTTGAGAGAAGTTTCAGAGCTCTTTCTTCTCCAGCCACATGGGCGGGGCACTGCCAAAGAACTGAGCAGTCACGGCACAACCAGGGCCCTCCTGGCACAGGGCAACACAAAATAAGCAGTGCTGAACAGGATTAGGGCACATGTCAGCAGGGAGCAGGGAGACCCCGTGCCCAGGCCATGCCTCTACCCCAGGGTCCCCTCTCCCATGACCTCATGGCAGGGGGGAGGAACCCCAACACTTCCGGAGGTGTAGTCTCTCTCCTCCTCCTTGCAGCTGGCTCATGGGCCCACATTCAGGGCCCCCACCTCGGGAGAAAATTCTCCCAATGTGGTCTGATGTTGAAACAGTCAAGAAGAGAAGAAGGGAAAAAAAACCCCAAAGTCCCAGGAAAACAAAGTTCAACTCTCCATCTCCCTCCAGAGAAAAGGAGCTGAAAAACTGGCTAAAAAGAAACAAGGTTGCTTCCTCTGCTCTTGTTGCAAGCAGGATGCAGAGGAGTGTGTATGTGTGTCCTTGAACAAACGCTCTGAGAAGTTTGTCTGGCTTTTTTTTCCTCTCCCCCCTCTCAGGCTCAGTTGAAAGGCACAGAAATGCACAAAGTTCACTTCTGGGCATAGAGCAGCAATAGGGGATACACATGATAAAGTCACCCCAAGACACAGGGACAGAGAATTCAGTGGAAAGACTCCGAGAATTCTGCTCCCAGAGATCATTCATTCCTGCTCACCCTGACCCTTGTAGAAAGGGGACCTCGTTCCAGGCAGCCTGTACTGAGCATGTGGCTCCTGAGTGGGGTTTGTTGTTTGGGAAACCTGCTCCGGCTTTTCCATTCTTTCCTTCCAAACAGGAAAACTTCTCCTGGGGCTGTGTGCAGGCAGAGCCCTGAGGAGAGCAGGTGGCACATGGTGCGCTGGGCTGGGACAGCCAGCTGCAGAGCTCAAGGGAAGAAGCCCAAAGTGTCACAATGGCTCCTTGCCTTCACATGCAACACCTGGGTCACAATGGTCTCCTTGATTCCATGAGGCCCCACTGTGTCACAATGGCTCCTTGGTTCCATCGGGTTCCGCAGTGTCACCATGGTCTCTTTTGATCCGCATTGTCATCATGGACAATTGGTTCCATGAGGCCCCGCAGTGTCACAATGGTCCCTTGCTTCCATAGGTTTGATGTTGTAACAATGGACTCCTTGCTTCTATGAGCTAGCCTGCTTTTTGCAGAGGTGTCTTTGGTTCCAACAAGGCCCCGCTGTGTCTCAGTGCACCCTGGCTTCCATGTGGATCTGGAGTATCACAAAGGCTCCTTGGTTCCACCAGGTCCTGCTGTGTCACAATGGGTCCTGTGGTCCCCGAGGCCCTCCAAAGTCATCATGGAGGCTTGCTTCCATGAGGTTCCATTATGTGCCAGTGGTCATCTTGGTTCCAGGAGTTTCCTTAGTGTCACAATGCTCTCCATGCTTCCATGATTCCCCACAATGTCACAATGCTCTCCATGCTTCCATTAGGCCCTGCTTTGCCACAATGGTCCCCTTGTTTCCATGAGGCCCCGCTGTGTCACAATGGACCTATGGTTCCAGGATGTTGCGTGGTGTCACCGTGCTCTTCTTGAATCCGCAGTGTAACCATGGACCATTGGTTCCATGCGGCCTGGCCGTGTCACAATGGGCTCCGTGATTCCATGATTCCCCACGGTGTCACAATGGAGCCTTGTTTCTAGGAGGTTCTGTACTGTCACAATGGTCTCCTTGATGCCATCAGCCCCTGCAGTGTCACAATGGCTCCTTGGTTCCATGAGGAACACAATAGCTTGGCATAAGCATTGAGCAACAGCTGCTGAACACACCTGGCAACATCTGCTTGCATCAAAAGAGGGCTTCAAGCTGACAATGGCACCAGCAGCTTCCATCTGCAACAGAGACCCAGGAAAGGACAGGCTGTGCCGGTTTGGACAAATGTGGAGGAAAATTTCCTCTGATAGAAGGCAGGTTACACCCAGCCCTCCGCCACCAGCTTCGGGAAAAAAGAATTTTCCTGGGAAGAAAGTGAAAGAGATAAAAACCATTTTTTAACAAACACCCAGGAAAAGGAGAACAATGCTAAATATTAAAAGCTCTCGCTGTGCAGAGAAAGCTGGGATAATTTGAGAGTCCTTCCGTGTTTCGGTGGGGTCTCCTGAAACATCCATAGACAGCGAGGCCCGTGCAAAGAAATAGGGAGCCATTCTTGAGAGAAGTTTCAGAGCTCTTTCTTCTCCAGCCACATGGGCGGGGCACTGCCAAAGAACTGAGCAGTCACGGCACAACCAGGGCCCTCCTGGCACAGGGCAACACAAAATAAGCAGTGCTGAACAGGATTAGGGCACATGTCAGCAGGGAGCAGGGAGACCCCGTGCCCAGGCCATGCCTCTACCCCAGGGTCCCCTCTCCCATGACCTCATGGCAGGGGGGAGGAACCCCAACACTTCCGGAGGTGTAGTCTCTCTCCTCCTCCTTGCAGCTGGCTCATGGGCCCACATTCAGGGCCCCCACCTCGGGAGAAAATTCTCCCAATGTGGTCTGATGTTGAAACAGTCAAGAAGAGAAGAAGGGAAAAAAACCCCCAAAGTCCCAGGAAAACAAAGTTCAACTCTCCATCTCCCCCCAGAGAAAAGGAGCTGAAAACTGGCTAAAAAGAAACAAAGTTGCTTCCTCTGCTCTTGTTGCAAGCAGGATGCAGAGGAGTGTGTATGTGTGTCCTTGAACAAACGCTCTGAGAAGTTTGTCCGGTTTTTTTTTCCTCTCCCCCCTCTCAGGCTCAGTTGAAAGGCACAGAAATGCACAAAGTTCACTTCTGGGCATAGAGCAGCAATAGGGGATACACATGATAAAGTCACCCCAAGACACAGGGACAGAGAATTCAGTGGAAAGACTCCGAGAATTCTGCTCCCAGAGATCATTCATTCCTGCTCACCCTGACCCTTGTAGAAAGGGGACCTCGTTCCAGGCAGCCTGTACTGAGCATGTGGCTCCTGAGTGGGGTTTGTTGTTTGGGAAACCTGCTCCGGCTTTTCCATTCTTTCCTTCCAAACAGGAAAACTTCTCCTGGGGCTGTGTGCAGGCAGAGCCCTGAGGAGAGCAGGTGGCACATGGTGCGCTGGGCTGGGACAGCCAGCTGCAGAGCTCAAGGGAAGAAGCCCAAAGTGTCACAATGGCTCCTTGCCTTCACATGCAACACCTGGGTCACAATGGTCTCCTTGATTCCATGAGGCCCCACTGTGTCACAATGGCTCCTTGGTTCCATCGGGTTCCGCAGTGTCACCATGGTCTCTTTTGATCCGCACTGTCATCATGGACAATTGGTTCCATGAGGCCCCGCAGTGTCACAATGGTCCCTTGCTTCCATAGGTTTGATGTTGTAACAATGGACTCCTTGCTTCTATGAGCTAGCCTGCTTTTTGCAGAGGTGTCTTTGGTTCCAACAAGGCCCCGCTGTGTCTCAGTGCACCCTGGCTTCCATGTGGATCTGGAGAATCACAAAGGCTCCTTGGTTCCACCAGGTCCTGCTGTGTCACAATGGGTCCTGTGGTCCCTGAGGCCCTCCAAAGACATCATGGAGGCTTGGTTCCATGAGGTTCCATTATGTGCCAGTGGTCATCTTGGTTCCAGGAGTTTCCTTAGTGTCACAATGCTCTCCATGCTTCCATGATTCCCCACAATGTCACAATGCTCTCCATGCTTCCATTAGGCCCTGCTTTGCCACAATGGTCCCCTTGTTTCCATGAGGCCCCGCTGTGTCACAATGGACCTATGGTTCCAGGATGTTGCGTGGTGTCACCGTGCTCTTCTTGAATCCGCAGTGTAACCATGGACCATTGGTTCCATGCGGCCTGGCCGTGTCACAATGGGCTCCTTGATTCCATGATTCCCCACGGTGTCACAATGGAGCCTTGTTTCTAGGAGGTTCTGTACTGTCACAATTGCCTCCTTGATGCCATCAGCCCCTGCAGTGTCACAATGGCTCCTTGGTTCCATGAGGAACACAATAGCTTGGCATAAGCATTGAGCAACAGCTGCTGAACACACCTGGCAACATCTGCTTGCATCAAAAGAGGGCTTCAAGCTGACAATGGCACCAGCAGCTTCCATCTGCAACAGAGACCCAGGAAAGGACAGGCTGTGCCGGTTTGGAGAAATGTGGAGGAAAATATCCTCTGATAGAAGGCAGGTTACACCCAGCCCTCCCCCACCAGCTTCGGGAAAAAAGAATTTTCCTGGGAAGAAAGTGAAAGAGATAAAAACTATTTTTTTAACAAACACCCAGGAAAAGGAGAACAATGCTAAATATTAAAAGCTCTCGCTGTGCAGAGAAAGCTGGGATAATTTGAGAGTCCTTCCGTGTTTCGGTGGGGTCTCCTGAAACATCCATAGACAGCGAGGCCCGTGCAAAGAAATAGGGAGCCATTCATGAGAGAAGTTTCAGAGCTCTTTCTTCTCCAGCCACATGGGCGGGGCACTGCCAAAGAACTGAGCAGTCACGGCACAACCAGGGCCCTCCTGGCACAGGGCAACACAAAATAAGCAGTGCTGAACAGGATTAGGGCACATGTCAGCAGGGAGCAGGGAGACCCCGTGCCCAGGCCATGCCTCTACCCCAGGGTCCCCTCTCCCATGACCTCATGGCAGGGGGGAGGAACCCCAACACTTCCGGAGGTGTAGTCTCTCTCCTCCTCCTTGCAGCTGGCTCATGGGCCCACATTCAGGGCCCCCACCTCGGGAGAAAATTCTCCCAATGTGGTCTGATGTTGAAACAGTCAAGAAGAGAAGAAGGGAAAAAAACCCCCAAAGTCCCAGGAAAACAAAGTTCAACTCTCCATCTCCCTCCAGAGAAAAGGAGCTGAAAAACTGGCTAAAAAGAAACAAGGTTGCTTCCTCTGCTCTTGTTGCAAGCAGGATGCAGAGGAGTGTGTATGTGTGTCCTTGAACAAACGCTCTGAGAAGTTTGTCTGGCTTTTTTTTCCTCTCCCCCCTCTCAGGCTCAGTTGAAAGGCACAGAAATGCACAAAGTTCACTTCTGGGCATAGAGCAGCAATAGGGGGATACACATGATAAAGTCACCCCAAGACACAGGGACAGAGAATTCAGTGGAAAGACTCCGAGAATTCTGCTCCCAGAGATCATTCATTCCTGCTCACCCTGACCCTTGTAGAAAGGGGACCTCGTTCCAGGCAGCCTGTACTGAGCATGTGGCTCCTGAGTGGGGTTTGTTGTTTGGGAAACCTGCTCCGGCTTTTCCATTCTTTCCTTGCAAACAGGAAAACTTCTCCTGGGGCTGTGTGCAGGCAGAGCCCTGAGGAGAGCAGGTGGCACATGGTGCGCTGGGCTGGGACAGCCAGCTGCAGAGCTCAAGGGAAGAAGCCCAAAGTGTCACAATGGCTCCTTGCCTTCACATGCAACACCTGGGTCACAATGGTCTCCTTGATTCCATGAGGCCCCACTGTGTCACAATGGCTCCTTGGTTCCATCGGGTTCCGCAGTGTCACCATGGTCTCTTTTGATCCGCATTGTCATCATGGACAATTGGTTCCATGAGGCCCCGCAGTGTCACAATGGTCCCTTGCTTCCATAGGTTTGATGTTGTAACAATGGACTCCTTGCTTCTATGAGCTAGCCTGCTTTTTGCAGAGGTGTCTTTGGTTCCAACAAGGCCCCGCTGTGTCTCAGTGCACCCTGGCTTCCATGTGGATCTGGAGTATCACAAAGGCTCCTTGGTTCCACCAGGTCCTGCTGTGTCACAATGGGTCCTGTGGTCCCCGAGGCCCTCCAAAGTCATCATGGAGGCTTGCTTCCATGAGGTTCCATTATGTGCCAGTGGTCATCTTGGTTCCAGGAGTTTCCTTAGTGTCACAATGCTCTCCATGCTTCCATGATTCCCCACAATGTCACAATGCTCTCCATGCTTCCATTAGGCCCTGCTTTGCCACAATGGTCCCCTTGTTTCCATGAGGCCCCGCTGTGTCACAATGGACCTATGGTTCCAGGATGTTGCGTGGTGTCACCGTGCTCTTCTTGAATCCGCAGTGTAACCATGGACCATTGGTTCCATGCGGCCTGGCCGTGTCACAATGGGCTCCTTGATTCCATGATTCCCCACGGTGTCACAATGGAGCCTTGTTTCTAGGAGGTTCTGTACTGTCACAATTGCCTCCTTGATGCCATCAGCCCCTGCAGTGTCACAATGGCTCCTTGGTTCCATGAGGAACACAATAGCTTGGCATAAGCATTGAGCAACAGCTGCTGAACACACCTGGCAACATCTGCTTGCATCAAAAGAGGGCTTCAAGCTGACAATGGCACCAGCAGCTTCCATCTGCAACAGAGACCCAGGAAAGGACAGGCTGTGCCGGTTTGGAGAAATGTGGAGGAAAATTTCCTCTGATAGAAGGCAGGTTACACCCAGCCCTCCGCCACCAGCTTCGGGAAAAAAGAATTTTCCTGGGAAGAAAGTGAAAGAGATAAAAACCATTTTTTAACAAACACCCAGGAAAAGGATAACAATGCTAAATATTAAAAGCTCTCGCTGTGCAGAGAAAGCTGGGATAATTTGAGAGTCCTTCCGTGTTTCGGTGGGGTCTCCTGAAACATCCATAGACAGCGAGGCCCGTGCAAAGAAATAGGGAGCCATTCTTGAGAGAAGTTTCAGAGCTCTTTCTTCTCCAGCCACATGGGCGGGGCACTGCCAAAGAACTGAGCAATCACGGCACAACCAGGGCCCTCCTGGCACAGGGCAACACAAAATAAGCAGTGCTGAACAGGATTAGGGCACATGTCAGCAGGGAGCAGGGAGACCCCGTGCCCAGGCCATGCCTCTACCCCAGGGTCCCCTCTCCCATGACCTCATGGCAGGGGGGAGGAACCCCAACACTTCCGGAGGTGTAGTCTCTCTCCTCCTCCTTGCAGCTGGCTCATGGGCCCACATTCAGGGCCCCCACCTCGGGAGAAAATTCTCCCAATGTGGTCTGATGTTGAAACAGTCAAGAAGAGAAGAAGGGAAAAAAAACCCCCAAAGTCCCAGGAAAACAAAGTTCAACTCTCCATCTCCCCCCAGAGAAAAGGAGCTGAAAAACTGGCTAAAAAGAAACAAGGTTGCTTCCTCTGCTCTTGTTGCAAGCAGGATGCAGAGGAGTGTGTATGTGTGTCCTTGAACAAACGCTCTGAGAAGTTTGTCTGGCTTTTTTTTCCTCTCCCCCCTCTCAGGCTCAGTTGAAAGGCACAGAAATGCACAAAGTTCACTTCTGGGCATAGAGCAGCAATAGGGGATACACATGATAAAGTCACCCCAAGACACAGGGACAGAGAATTCAGTGGAAAGACTCCGAGAATTCTGCTCCCAGAGATCATTCATTCCTGCTCACCCTGACCCTTGTAGAAAGGGGACATCGTTCCCGGCAGCCTGTACTGAGCATGTGGCTCCTGAGTGGGGTTTGTTGTTTGGGAAACCTGCTCCGGCTTTTCCATTCTTTCCTTCCAAACAGGAAAACTTCTCCTGGGGCTGTGTGCAGGCAGAGCCCTGAGGAGAGCAGGTGGCACATGGTGCGCTGGGCTGGGACAGCCAGCTGCAGAGCTCAAGGGAAGAAGCCCAAAGTGTCACAATGGCTCCTTGCCTTCACATGCAACACCTGGGTCACAATGGTCTCCTTGATTCCATGAGGCCCCACTGTGTCACAATGGCTCCTTGGTTCCATCGGGTTCCGCAGTGTCACCATGGTCTCCTTTGATCCGCACTGTCATCATGGACAATTGGTTCCATGAGGCCCCGCAGTGTCACAATGGTCCCTTGCTTCCATAGGTTTGATGTTGTAACAATGGACTCCTTGCTTCTATGAGCTAGCCTGCTTTTTGCAGAGGTGTCTTTGGTTCCAACAAGGCCCCGCTGTGTCTCAGTGCACCCTGGCTTCCATGTGGATCTGGAGTATCACAAAGGCTCCTTGGTTCCACCAGGTCCTGCTGTGTCACAATCGGTCCTGTGGTCCCCGAGGCCCTCCAAAGTCATCATGGAGGCTTGCTTCCATGAGGTTCCATTATGTGCCAGTGGTCATCTTGGTTCCAGGAGTTTCCTTAGTGTCACAATGCTCTCCATGCTTCCATGATTCCCCACAATGTCACAATGCTCTCCATGCTTCCATTAGGCCCTGCTTTGCCACAATGGTCCCCTTGTTTCCATGAGGCCCCGCTGTGTCACAATGGACCTATGGTTCCATGATGTTGCGTGGTGTCACCGTGCTCTTCTTGAATCCGCCGTGTAACCATGGACCATTGGTTCCATGCGGCCTGGCCGTGTCACAATGGGCTCCTTGATTCCATGATTCCCCACGGTGTCACAATGGAGCCTTGTTTCTAGGAGGTTCTGTACTGTCACAATTGCCTCCTTGATGCCATCAGCCCCTGCAGTGTCACAATGGCTCCTTGGTTCCATGAGGAACACAATAGCTTGGCATAAGCATTGAGCAACAGCTGCTGAACACACCTGGCAACATCTGCTTGCATCAAAAGAGGGCTTCAAGCTGACAATGGCACCAGCAGCTTCCATCTGCAACAGAGACCCAGGAAAGGACAGGCTGTGCCGGTTTGGAGAAATGTGGAGGAAAATTTCCTCTGATAGAAGGCAGGTTACACCCAGCCCTCCGCCACCAGCTTCGGGAAAAAAGAATTTTCCTGGGAAGAAAGTGAAAGAGATAAAAACCATTTTTTAACAAACACCCAGGAAAAGGATAACAATGCTAAATATTAAAAGCTCTCGCTGTGCAGAGAAAGCTGGGATAATTTGAGAGTCCTTCCGTGTTTCGGTGGGGTCTCCTGAAACATCCATAGACAGCGAGGCCCGTGCAAAGAAATAGGGAGCCATTCTTGAGAGAAGTTTCAGAGCTCTTTCTTCTCCAGCCACATGGGCGGGGCACTGCCAAAGAACTGAGCAATCACGGCACAACCAGGGCCCTCCTGGCACAGGGCAACACAAAATAAGCAGTGCTGAACAGGATTAGGGCACATGTCAGCAGGGAGCAGGGAGACCCCGTGCCCAGGCCATGCCTCTACCCCAGGGTCCCCTCTCCCATGACCTCATGGCAGGGGGGAGGAACCCCAACACTTCCGGAGGTGTAGTCTCTCTCCTCCTCCTTGCAGCTGGCTCATGGGCCCACATTCAGGGCCCCCACCTCGGGAGAAAATTCTCCCAATGTGGTCTGATGTTGAAAGAGTCAAGAAGAGAAGAAGGGAAAAAAAACCCCCAAAGTCCCAGGAAAACAAAGTTCAACTCTCCATCTCCCCCCAGAGAAAAGGAGCTGAAAAACTGGCTAAAAAGAAACAAGGTTGCTTCCTCTGCTCTTGTTGCAAGCAGGATGCAGAGGAGTGTGTATGTGTGTCCTTGAACAAACGCTCTGAGAAGTTTGTCTGGCTTTTTTTTCCTCTCCCCCCTCTCAGGCTCAGTTGAAAGGCACAGAAATGCACAAAGTTCACTTCTGGGCATAGAGCAGCAATAGGGGATACACATGATAAAGTCACCCCAAGACACAGGGAGAGAGAATTCAGTGGAAAGACTCCGAGAATTCTGCTCCCAGAGATCATTCATTCCTGCTCACCCTGACCCTTGTAGAAAGGGGACATCGTTCCCGGCAGCCTGTACTGAGCATGTGGCTCCTGAGTGGGGTTTGTTGTTTGGGAAACCTGCTCCGGCTTTTCCATTCTTTCCTTCCAAACAGGAAAACTTCTCCTGGGGCTGTGTGCAGGCAGAGCCCTGAGGAGAGCAGGTGGCACATGGTGCGCTGGGCTGGGACAGCCAGCTGCAGAGCTCAAGGGAAGAAGCCCAAAGTGTCACAATGGCTCCTTGCCTTCACATGCAACACCTGGGTCACAATGGTCTCCTTGATTCCATGAGGCCCCACTGTGTCACAATGGCTCCTTGGTTCCATCGGGTTCCGCAGTGTCACCATGGTCTCCTTTGATCCGCACTGTCATCATGGACAATTGGTTCCATGAGGCCCCGCAGTGTCACAATGGTCCCTTGCTTCCATAGGTTTGATGTTGTAACAATGGACTCCTTGCTTCTATGAGCTAGCCTGCTTTTTGCAGAGGTGTCTTTGGTTCCAACAAGGCCCCGCTGTGTCTCAGTGCACCCTGGCTTCCATGTGGATCTGGAGTATCACAAAGGCTCCTTGGTTCCACCAGGTCCTGCTGTGTCACAATCGGTCCTGTGGTCCCCGAGGCCCTCCAAAGTCATCATGGAGGCTTGCTTCCATGAGGTTCCATTATGTGCCAGTGGTCATCTTGGTTCCAGGAGTTTCCTTAGTGTCACAATGCTCTCCATGCTTCCATGATTCCCCACAATGTCACAATGCTCTCCATGCTTCCATTAGGCCCTGCTTTGCCACAATGGTCCCCTTGTTTCCATGAGGCCCCGCTGTGTCACAATGGACCTATGGTTCCAGGATGTTGCGTGGTGTCACCGTGCTCTTCTTGAATCCGCAGTGTAACCATGGACCATTGGTTCCATGCGGCCTGGCCGTGTCACAATGGGCTCCGTGATTCCATGATTCCCCACGGTGTCACAATGGAGCCTTGTTTCTAGGAGGTTCTGTACTGTCACAATGGTCTCCTTGATGCCATCAGCCCCTGCAGTGTCACAATGGCTCCTTGGTTCCATGAGGAACACAATAGCTTGGCATAAGCATTGAGCAACAGCTGCTGAACACACCTGGCAACATCTGCTTGCATCAAAAGAGGGCTTCAAGCTGACAATGGCACCAGCAGCTTCCATCTGCAACAGAGACCCAGGAAAGGACAGGCTGTGCCGGTTTGGAGAAATGTGGAGGAAAATTTCCTCTGATAGAAGGCAGGTTACACCCAGCCCTCCGCCACCAGCTTCGGGAAAAAAGAATTTTCCTGGGAAGAAAGTGAAAGAGATAAAAACCATTTTTTAACAAACACCCAGGAAAAGGAGAACAATGCTAAATATTAAAAGCTCTCGCTGTGCAGAGAAAGCTGGGATAATTTGAGAGTCCTTCCGTGTTTCGGTGGGGTCTCCTGAAACATCCATAGACAGCGAGGCCCGTGCAAAGAAATAGGGAGCCATTCTTGAGAGAAGTTTCAGAGCTCTTTCTTCTCCAGCCACATGGGCGGGGCACTGCCAAAGAACTGAGCAATCACGGCACAACCAGGGCCCTCCTGGCACAGGGCAACACAAAATAAGCAGTGCTGAACAGGATTAGGGCACATGTCAGCAGGGAGCAGGGAGACCCCGTGCCCAGGCCATGCCTCTACCCCAGGGTCCCCTCTCCCATGACCTCATGGCAGGGGGGAGGAACCCCAACACTTCCGGAGGTGTAGTCTCTCTCCTCCTCCTTGCAGCTGGCTCATGGGCCCACATTCAGGGCCCCCACCTCGGGAGAAAATTCTCCCAATGTGGTCTGATGTTGAAACAGTCAAGAAGAGAAGAAGGGAAAAAAACCCCCAAAGTCCCAGGAAAACAAAGTTCAACTCTCCATCTCCCCCCAGAGAAAAGGAGCTGAAAACTGGCTAAAAAGAAACAAAGTTGCTTCCTCTGCTCTTGTTGCAAGCAGGATGCAGAGGAGTGTGTATGTGTGTCCTTGAACAAACGCTCTGAGAAGTTTGTCCGGTTTTTTTTTCCTCTCCCCCCTCTCAGGCTCAGTTGAAAGGCACAGAAATGCACAAAGTTCACTTCTGGGCATAGAGCAGCAATAGGGGATACACATGATAAAGTCACCCCAAGACACAGGGACAGAGAATTCAGTGGAAAGACTCCGAGAATTCTGCTCCCAGAGATCATTCATTCCTGCTCACCCTGACCCTTGTAGAAAGGGGACCTCGTTCCAGGCAGCCTGTACTGAGCATGTGGCTCCTGAGTGGGGTTTGTTGTTTGGGAAACCTGCTCCGGCTTTTCCATTCTTTCCTTCCAAACAGGAAAACTTCTCCTGGGGCTGTGTGCAGGCAGAGCCCTGAGGAGAGCAGGTGGCACATGGTGCGCTGGGCTGGGACAGCCAGCTGCAGAGCTCAAGGGAAGAAGCCCAAAGTGTCACAATGGCTCCTTGCCTTCACATGCAACACCTGGGTCACAATGGTCTCCTTGATTCCATGAGGCCCCACTGTGTCACAATGGCTCCTTGGTTCCATCGGGTTCCGCAGTGTCACCATGGTCTCTTTTGATCCGCACTGTCATCATGGACAATTGGTTCCATGAGGCCCCGCAGTGTCACAATGGTCCCTTGCTTCCATAGGTTTGATGTTGTAACAATGGACTCCTTGCTTCTATGAGCTAGCCTGCTTTTTGCAGAGGTGTCTTTGGTTCCAACAAGGCCCCGCTGTGTCTCAGTGCACCCTGGCTTCCATGTGGATCTGGAGAATCACAAAGGCTCCTTGGTTCCACCAGGTCCTGCTGTGTCACAATGGGTCCTGTGGTCCCTGAGGCCCTCCAAAGACATCATGGAGGCTTGGTTCCATGAGGTTCCATTATGTGCCAGTGGTCATCTTGGTTCCAGGAGTTTCCTTAGTGTCACAATGCTCTCCATGCTTCCATGATTCCCCACAATGTCACAATGCTCTCCATGCTTCCATTAGGCCCTGCTTTGCCACAATGGTCCCCTTGTTTCCATGAGGCCCCGCTGTGTCACAATGGACCTATGGTTCCAGGATGTTGCGTGGTGTCACCGTGCTCTTCTTGAATCCGCAGTGTAACCATGGACCATTGGTTCCATGCGGCCTGGCCGTGTCACAATGGGCTCCTTGATTCCATGATTCCCCACGGTGTCACAATGGAGCCTTGTTTCTAGGAGGTTCTGTACTGTCACAATTGCCTCCTTGATGCCATCAGCCCCTGCAGTGTCACAATGGCTCCTTGGTTCCATGAGGAACACAATAGCTTGGCATAAGCATTGAGCAACAGCTGCTGAACACACCTGGCAACATCTGCTTGCATCAAAAGAGGGCTTCAAGCTGACAATGGCACCAGCAGCTTCCATCTGCAACAGAGACCCAGGAAAGGACAGGCTGTGCCGGTTTGGAGAAATGTGGAGGAAAATATCCTCTGATAGAAGGCAGGTTACACCCAGCCCTCCCCCACCAGCTTCGGGAAAAAAGAATTTTCCTGGGAAGAAAGTGAAAGAGATAAAAACTATTTTTTTAACAAACACCCAGGAAAAGGAGAACAATGCTAAATATTAAAAGCTCTCGCTGTGCAGAGAAAGCTGGGATAATTTGAGAGTCCTTCCGTGTTTCGGTGGGGTCTCCTGAAACATCCATAGACAGCGAGGCCCGTGCAAAGAAATAGGGAGCCATTCATGAGAGAAGTTTCAGAGCTCTTTCTTCTCCAGCCACATGGGCGGGGCACTGCCAAAGAACTGAGCAGTCACGGCACAACCAGGGCCCTCCTGGCACAGGGCAACACAAAATAAGCAGTGCTGAACAGGATTAGGGCACATGTCAGCAGGGAGCAGGGAGACCCCGTGCCCAGGCCATGCCTCTACCCCAGGGTCCCCTCTCCCATGACCTCATGGCAGGGGGGAGGAACCCCAACACTTCCGGAGGTGTAGTCTCTCTCCTCCTCCTTGCAGCTGGCTCATGGGCCCACATTCAGGGCCCCCACCTCGGGAGAAAATTCTCCCAATGTGGTCTGATGTTGAAACAGTCAAGAAGAGAAGAAGGGAAAAAAACCCCCAAAGTCCCAGGAAAACAAAGTTCAACTCTCCATCTCCCTCCAGAGAAAAGGAGCTGAAAAACTGGCTAAAAAGAAACAAGGTTGCTTCCTCTGCTCTTGTTGCAAGCAGGATGCAGAGGAGTGTGTATGTGTGTCCTTGAACAAACGCTCTGAGAAGTTTGTCTGGCTTTTTTTTCCTCTCCCCCCTCTCAGGCTCAGTTGAAAGGCACAGAAATGCACAAAGTTCACTTCTGGGCATAGAGCAGCAATAGGGGATACACATGATAAAGTCACCCCAAGACACAGGGACAGAGAATTCAGTGGAAAGACTCCGAGAATTCTGCTCCCAGAGATCATTCATTCCTGCTCACCCTGACCCTTGTAGAAAGGGGACCTCGTTCCAGGCAGCCTGTACTGAGCATGTGGCTCCTGAGTGGGGTTTGTTGTTTGGGAAACCTGCTCCGGCTTTTCCATTCTTTCCTTGCAAACAGGAAAACTTCTCCTGGGGCTGTGTGCAGGCAGAGCCCTGAGGAGAGCAGGTGGCACATGGTGCGCTGGGCTGGGACAGCCAGCTGCAGAGCTCAAGGGAAGAAGCCCAAAGTGTCACAATGGCTCCTTGCCTTCACATGCAACACCTGGGTCACAATGGTCTCCTTGATTCCATGAGGCCCCACTGTGTCACAATGGCTCCTTGGTTCCATCGGGTTCCGCAGTGTCACCATGGTCTCTTTTGATCCGCATTGTCATCATGGACAATTGGTTCCATGAGGCCCCGCAGTGTCACAATGGTCCCTTGCTTCCATAGGTTTGATGTTGTAACAATGGACTCCTTGCTTCTATGAGCTAGCCTGCTTTTTGCAGAGGTGTCTTTGGTTCCAACAAGGCCCCGCTGTGTCTCAGTGCACCCTGGCTTCCATGTGGATCTGGAGTATCACAAAGGCTCCTTGGTTCCACCAGGTCCTGCTGTGTCACAATGGGTCCTGTGGTCCCCGAGGCCCTCCAAAGTCATCATGGAGGCTTGCTTCCATGAGGTTCCATTATGTGCCAGTGGTCATCTTGGTTCCAGGAGTTTCCTTAGTGTCACAATGCTCTCCATGCTTCCATGATTCCCCACAATGTCACAATGCTCTCCATGCTTCCATTAGGCCCTGCTTTGCCACAATGGTCCCCTTGTTTCCATGAGGCCCCGCTGTGTCACAATGGACCTATGGTTCCAGGATGTTGCGTGGTGTCACCGTGCTCTTCTTGAATCCGCAGTGTAACCATGGACCATTGGTTCCATGCGGCCTGGCCGTGTCACAATGGGCTCCTTGATTCCATGATTCCCCACGGTGTCACAATGGAGCCTTGTTTCTAGGAGGTTCTGTACTGTCACAATTGCCTCCTTGATGCCATCAGCCCCTGCAGTGTCACAATGGCTCCTTGGTTCCATGAGGAACACAATAGCTTGGCATAAGCATTGAGCAACAGCTGCTGAACACACCTGGCAACATCTGCTTGCATCAAAAGAGGGCTTCAAGCTGACAATGGCACCAGCAGCTTCCATCTGCAACAGAGACCCAGGAAAGGACAGGCTGTGCCGGTTTGGAGAAATGTGGAGGAAAATTTCCTCTGATAGAAGGCAGGTTACACCCAGCCCTCCGCCACCAGCTTCGGGAAAAAAGAATTTTCCTGGGAAGAAAGTGAAAGAGATAAAAACCATTTTTTAACAAACACCCAGGAAAAGGATAACAATGCTAAATATTAAAAGCTCTCGCTGTGCAGAGAAAGCTGGGATAATTTGAGAGTCCTTCCGTGTTTCGGTGGGGTCTCCTGAAACATCCATAGACAGCGAGGCCCGTGCAAAGAAATAGGGAGCCATTCTTGAGAGAAGTTTCAGAGCTCTTTCTTCTCCAGCCACATGGGCGGGGCACTGCCAAAGAACTGAGCAATCACGGCACAACCAGGGCCCTCCTGGCACAGGGCAACACAAAATAAGCAGTGCTGAACAGGATTAGGGCACATGTCAGCAGGGAGCAGGGAGACCCCGTGCCCAGGCCATGCCTCTACCCCAGGGTCCCCTCTCCCATGACCTCATGGCAGGGGGGAGGAACCCCAACACTTCCGGAGGTGTAGTCTCTCTCCTCCTCCTTGCAGCTGGCTCATGGGCCCACATTCAGGGCCCCCACCTCGGGAGAAAATTCTCCCAATGTGGTCTGATGTTGAAACAGTCAAGAAGAGAAGAAGGGAAAAAAAACCCCCAAAGTCCCAGGAAAACAAAGTTCAACTCTCCATCTCCCCCCAGAGAAAAGGAGCTGAAAAACTGGCTAAAAAGAAACAAGGTTGCTTCCTCTGCTCTTGTTGCAAGCAGGATGCAGAGGAGTGTGTATGTGTGTCCTTGAACAAACGCTCTGAGAAGTTTGTCTGGCTTTTTTTTCCTCTCCCCCCTCTCAGGCTCAGTTGAAAGGCACAGAAATGCACAAAGTTCACTTCTGGGCATAGAGCAGCAATAGGGGATACACATGATAAAGTCACCCCAAGACACAGGGACAGAGAATTCAGTGGAAAGACTCCGAGAATTCTGCTCCCAGAGATCATTCATTCCTGCTCACCCTGACCCTTGTAGAAAGGGGACATCGTTCCCGGCAGCCTGTACTGAGCATGTGGCTCCTGAGTGGGGTTTGTTGTTTGGGAAACCTGCTCCGGCTTTTCCATTCTTTCCTTCCAAACAGGAAAACTTCTCCTGGGGCTGTGTGCAGGCAGAGCCCTGAGGAGAGCAGGTGGCACATGGTGCGCTGGGCTGGGACAGCCAGCTGCAGAGCTCAAGGGAAGAAGCCCAAAGTGTCACAATGGCTCCTTGCCTTCACATGCAACACCTGGGTCACAATGGTCTCCTTGATTCCATGAGGCCCCACTGTGTCACAATGGCTCCTTGGTTCCATCGGGTTCCGCAGTGTCACCATGGTCTCCTTTGATCCGCACTGTCATCATGGACAATTGGTTCCATGAGGCCCCGCAGTGTCACAATGGTCCCTTGCTTCCATAGGTTTGATGTTGTAACAATGGACTCCTTGCTTCTATGAGCTAGCCTGCTTTTTGCAGAGGTGTCTTTGGTTCCAACAAGGCCCCGCTGTGTCTCAGTGCACCCTGGCTTCCATGTGGATCTGGAGTATCACAAAGGCTCCTTGGTTCCACCAGGTCCTGCTGTGTCACAATCGGTCCTGTGGTCCCCGAGGCCCTCCAAAGTCATCATGGAGGCTTGCTTCCATGAGGTTCCATTATGTGCCAGTGGTCATCTTGGTTCCAGGAGTTTCCTTAGTGTCACAATGCTCTCCATGCTTCCATGATTCCCCACAATGTCACAATGCTCTCCATGCTTCCATTAGGCCCTGCTTTGCCACAATGGTCCCCTTGTTTCCATGAGGCCCCGCTGTGTCACAATGGACCTATGGTTCCATGATGTTGCGTGGTGTCACCGTGCTCTTCTTGAATCCGCCGTGTAACCATGGACCATTGGTTCCATGCGGCCTGGCCGTGTCACAATGGGCTCCTTGATTCCATGATTCCCCACGGTGTCACAATGGAGCCTTGTTTCTAGGAGGTTCTGTACTGTCACAATTGCCTCCTTGATGCCATCAGCCCCTGCAGTGTCACAATGGCTCCTTGGTTCCATGAGGAACACAATAGCTTGGCATAAGCATTGAGCAACAGCTGCTGAACACACCTGGCAACATCTGCTTGCATCAAAAGAGGGCTTCAAGCTGACAATGGCACCAGCAGCTTCCATCTGCAACAGAGACCCAGGAAAGGACAGGCTGTGCCGGTTTGGACACATGTGGAGGAAAATATCCTCTGATAGAAGGCAGGTTACACCCAGCCCTCCCCCACCAGCTTCGGGAAAAAAGAATTTTCCTGGGAAGAAAGTGAAAGAGATAAAAACTATTTTTTTAACAAACACCCAGGAAAAGGATAACAATGCTAAATATTAAAAGCTCTCGCTGTGCAGAGAAAGCTGGGATAATTTGAGAGTCCTTCCGTGTTTCGGTGGGGTCTCCTGAAACATCCATAGACAGCGAGGCCCGTGCAAAGAAATAGGGAGCCATTCATGAGAGAAGTTTCAGAGCTCTTTCTTCTCCAGCCACATGGGCGGGGCACTGCCAAAGAACTGAGCAGTCACGGCACAACCAGGGCCCTCCTGGCACAGGGCAAAACAAAATAAGCAGTGCTGAACAGGATTAGGGCACATGTCAGCAGGGAGCAGGGAGACCCCGTGCCCAGGCCATGCCTCTACCCCAGGGTCCCCTCTCCCATGACCTCATGGCAGGGGGGAGGAACCCCAACACTTCCGGAGGTGTAGTCTCTCTCCTCCTCCTTGCAGCTGGCTCATGGGCCCACATTCAGGGCCCCCACCTCGGGAGAAAATTCTCCCAATGTGGTCTGATGTTGAAACAGTCAAGAAGAGAAGAAGGGAAAAAAAACCCCAAAGTCCCAGGAAAACAAAGTTCAACTCTCCATCTCCCTCCAGAGAAAAGGAGCTGAAAAACTGGCTAAAAAGAAACAAGGTTGCTTCCTCTGCTCTTGTTGCAAGCAGGATGCAGAGGAGTGTGTATGTGTGTCCTTGAACAAACGCTCTGAGAAGTTTGTCTGGCTTTTTTTTCCTCTCCCCCCTCTCAGGCTCAGTTGAAAGGCACAGAAATGCACAAAGTTCACTTCTGGGCATAGAGCAGCAATAGGGGATACACATGATAAAGTCACCCCAAGACACGGGGACAGAGAATTCAGTGGAAAGACTCCGAGAATTCTGCTCCCAGAGATCATTCATTCCTGCTCACCCTGACCCTTGTAGAAAGGGGACCTCGTTCCAGGCAGCCTGTACTGAGCATGTGGCTCCTGAGTGGGGTTTGTTGTTTGGGAAACCTGCTCCGGCTTTTCCATTCTTTCCTTCCAAACAGGAAAACTTCTCCTGGGGCTGTGTGCAGGCAGAGCCCTGAGGAGAGCAGGTGGCACATGGTGGGACAGCCAGCTGCAGAGCTCAAGGGAAGAAGCCCAAAGTGTCACAATGGCTCCTTGCCTTCCCATGCAACACCTGGGTCACAATGGTCTCCTTGATTCCATGAGGCCCCACTGTGTCACAATGGCTCCTTGGTTCCATCGGGTTCCGCAGTGTCACCATGGTCTCCTTTGATCCGCACTGTCATCATGGACAATTGGTTCCATGAGGCCCCGCAGTGTCACAATGGTCCCTTGCTTCCATAGGTTTGATGTTGTAACAATGGACTCCTTGCTTCTATGAGCTAGCCTGCTTTTTGCAGAGGTGTCTTTGGTTCCAACAAGGCCCCGCTGTGTCTCAGTGCACCCTGGCTTCCATGTGGATCTGGAGTATCACAAAGGCTCCTTGGTTCCACCAGGTCCTGCTGTGTCACAATGGGTCCTGTGGTCCCCGAGGCCCTCCAAAGTCATCATGGAGGCTTGCTTCCATGAGGTTCCATTATGTGCCAGTGGTCATCTTGGTTCCAGGAGTTTCCTTAGTGTCACAATGCTCTCCATGCTTCCATGATTCCCCACAATGTCACAATGCTCTCCATGCTTCCATTAGGCCCTGCTTTGCCACAATGGTCCCCTTGTTTCCATGAGGCCCCGCTGTGTCACAATGGACCTATGGTTCCAGGATGTTGCGTGGTGTCACCGTGCTCTTCTTGAATCCGCAGTGTAACCATGGACCATTGGTTCCATGCGGCCTGGCCGTGTCACAATGGGCTCCGTGATTCCATGATTCCCCACGGTGTCACAATGGAGCCTTGTTTCTAGGAGGTTCTGTACTGTCACAATGGTCTCCTTGATGCCATCAGCCCCTGCAGTGTCACAATGGCTCCTTGGTTCCATGAGGAACACAATAGCTTGGCATAAGCATTGAGCAACAGCTGCTGAACACACCTGGCAACATCTGCTTGCATCAAAAGAGGGCTTCAAGCTGACAATGGCACCAGCAGCTTCCATCTGCAACAGAGACCCAGGAAAGGACAGGCTGTGCCGGTTTGGAGAAATGTGGAGGAAAATTTCCTCTGATAGAAGGCAGGTTACACCCAGCCCTCCGCCACCAGCTTCGGGAAAAAAGAATTTTCCTGGGAAGAAAGTGAAAGAGATAAAAACCATTTTTTAACAAACACCCAGGAAAAGGAGAACAATGCTAAATATTAAAAGCTCTCGCTGTGCAGAGAAAGCTGGGATAATTTGAGAGTCCTTCCGTGTTTCGGTGGGGTCTCCTGAAACATCCATAGACAGCGAGGCCCGTGCAAAGAAATAGGGAGCCATTCTTGAGAGAAGTTTCAGAGCTCTTTCTTCTCCAGCCACATGGGCGGGGCACTGCCAAAGAACTGAGCAATCACGGCACAACCAGGGCCCTCCTGGCACAGGGCAACACAAAATAAGCAGTGCTGAACAGGATTAGGGCACATGTCAGCAGGGAGCAGGGAGACCCCGTGCCCAGGCCATGCCTCTACCCCAGGGTCCCCTCTCCCATGACCTCATGGCAGGGGGGAGGAACCCCAACACTTCCGGAGGTGTAGTCTCTCTCCTCCTCCTTGCAGCTGGCTCATGGGCCCACATTCAGGGCCCCCACCTCGGGAGAAAATTCTCCCAATGTGCTCTGATGTTGAAAGAGTCAAGAAGAGAAGAAGGGAAAAAAACCCCCAAAGTCCCAGGAAAACAAAGTTCAACTCTCCATCTCCCCCCAGAGAAAAGGAGCTGAAAACTGGCTAAAAAGAAACAAAGTTGCTTCCTCTGCTCTTGTTGCAAGCAGGATGCAGAGGAGTGTGTATGTGTGTCCTTGAACAAACGCTCTGAGAAGTTTGTCCGGTTTTTTTTCCTCTCCCCCCTCTCAGGCTCAGTTGAAAGGCACAGAAATGCACAAAGTTCACTTCTGGGCATAGAGCAGCAATAGGGGATACACATGATAAAGTCACCCCAAGACACGGGGACAGAGAATTCAGTGGAAAGACTCCGAGAATTCTGCTCCCAGAGAATTCTGCTCACCCTGACCCTTGTAGAAAGGGGACATCGTTCCCGGCAGCCTGTACTGAGCATGTGGCTCCTGAGTGGGGTTTGTTGTTTGGGAAACCTGCTCCGGCTTTTCCATTCTTTCCTTCCAAACAGGAAAACTTCTCCTGGGGCTGTGTGCAGGCAGAGCCCTGAGGAGAGCAGGTGGCACATGGTGCGCTGGGCTGGGACAGCCAGCTGCAGAGCTCAAGGGAAGAAGCCCAAAGTGTCACAATGGCTCCTTGCCTTCACATGCAACACCTGGGTCACAATGGTCTCCTTGATTCCATGAGGCCCCACTGTGTCACAATGGCTCCTTGGTTCCATCGGGTTCCGCAGTGTCACCATGGTCTCTTTTGATCCGCATTGTCATCATGGACAATTGGTTCCATGAGGCCCCGCAGTGTCACAATGGTCCCTTGCTTCCATAGGTTTGATGTTGTAACAATGGACTCCTTGCTTCTATGAGCTAGCCTGCTTTTTGCAGAGGTGTCTTTGGTTCCAACAAGGCCCCGCTGTGTCTCAGTGCACCCTGGCTTCCATGTGGATCTGGAGTATCACAAAGGCTCCTTGGTTCCACCAGGTCCTGCTGTGTCACAATGGGTCCTGTGGTCCCCGAGGCCCTCCAAAGTCATCATGGAGGCTTGCTTCCATGAGGTTCCATTATGTGCCAGTGGTCATCTTGGTTCCAGGAGTTTCCTTAGTGTCACAATGCTCTCCATGCTTCCATGATTCCCCACAATGTCACAATGCTCTCCAGGCTTCCATTAGGCCCTGCTTTGCCACAATGGTCCCCTTGTTTCCATGAGGCCCCGCTGTGTCACAATGGACCTATGGTTCCAGGATGTTGCGTGGTGTCACCGTGCTCTTCTTGAATCCGCCAAGTAACCATGGACCATTGGTTCCATGCGGCCTGGCCGTGTCACAATGGGCTCCTTGATTCCATGATTCCCCACGGTGTCACAATGGAGCCTTGTTTCTAGGAGGTTCTGTACTGTCACAATTGCCTCCTTGATGCCATCAGCCCCTGCAGTGTCACAATGGCTCCTTGGTTCCATGAGGAACACAATAGCTTGGCATAAGCATTGAGAAACAGCTGCTGAACACACCTGGCAACATCTGCTTGCATCAAAAGAGGGCTTCAAGCTGACAATGGCACCAGCAGCTTCCATCTGCAACAGAGACCCAGGAAAGGACAGGCTGTGCCGGTTTGGAGAAATGTGGAGGAAAATTTCCTCTGATAGAAGGCAGGTTACACCCAGCCCTCCCCCACCAGCTTCGGGAAAAAAGAATTTTCCTGGGAAGAAAGTGAAAGAGATAAAAACCATTTTTTAACAAACACCCAGGAAAAGGATAACAATGCTAAATATTAAAAGCTCTCGCTGTGCAGAGAAAGCTGGGATAATTTGAGAGTCCTTCCGTGTTTCGGTGGGGTCTCCTGAAACATCCATAGACAGCGAGGCCCGTGCAAAGAAATAGGGAGCCATTCTTGAGAGAAGTTTCAGAGCTCTTTCTTCTCCAGCCACATGGGCGGGGCACTGCCAAAGAACTGAGCAATCACGGCACAGCCAGGGCCCTCCTGGCACAGGGCAACACAAAATAAGCAGTGCTGAACAGGATTAGGGCACATGTGAGCAGGGAGCAGGGAGACCCCGTGCCCAGGCCATGCCTCTACCCCAGGGTCCCCTCTCCCATGACCTCATGGCAGGGGGGAGGAACCCCAACACTTCCGGAGGTGTAGTCTCTCTCCTCCTCCTTGCAGCTGGCTCATGGGCCCACATTCAGGGCCCCCACCTCGGTAGAAAATTCTCCCAATGTGGTCTGATGTTGAAAGAGTCAAGAAGAGAAGAAGGGAAAAAAAACCCCCAAAGTCCCAGGAAAACAAAGTTCAACTCTCCATCTCCCCCCAGAGAAAAGGAGCTGAAAAACTGGCTAAAAAGAAACAAGGTTGCTTCCTCTGCTCTTGTTGCAAGCAGGATGCAGAGGAGTGTGTATGTGTGTCCTTGAACAAACGCTCTGAGAAGTTTGTCTGGCTTTTTTTTCCTCTCCCCCCTCTCAGGCTCAGTTGAAAGGCACAGAAATGCACAAAGTTCACTTCTGGGCATAGAGCAGCAATAGGGGATACACATGATAAAGTCACCCCAAGACACAGGGACAGAGAATTCAGTGGAAAGACTCCGAGAATTCTGCTCCCAGAGATCATTCATTCCTGCTCACCCTGACCCTTGTAGAAAGGGGACATCGTTCCCGGCAGCCTGTACTGAGCATGTGGCTCCTGAGTGGGGTTTGTTGTTTGGGAAACCTGCTCCGGCTTTTCCATTCTTTCCTTCCAAACAGGAAAACTTCTCCTGGGGCTGTGTGCAGGCAGAGCCCTGAGGAGAGCAGGTGGCACATGGTGCGCTGGGCTGGGACAGCCAGCTGCAGAGCTCAAGGGAAGAAGCCCAAAGTGTCACAATGGCTCCTTGCCTTCACATGCAACACCTGGGTCACAATGGTCTCCTTGATTCCATGAGGCCCCACTGTGTCACAATGGCTCCTTGGTTCCATCGGGTTCCGCAGTGTCACCATGGTCTCCTTTGATCCGCACTGTCATCATGGACAATTGGTTCCATGAGGCCCCGCAGTGTCACAATGGTCCCTTGCTTCCATAGGTTTGATGTTGTAACAATGGACTCCTTGCTTCTATGAGCTAGCCTGCTTTTTGCAGAGGTGTCTTTGGTTCCAACAAGGCCCCGCTGTGTCTCAGTGCACCCTGGCTTCCATGTGGATCTGGAGTATCACAAAGGCTCCTTGGTTCCACCAGGTCCTGCTGTGTCACAATGGGTCCTGTGGTCCCCGAGGCCCTCCAAAGTCATCATGGAGGCTTGCTTCCATGAGGTTCCATTATGTGCCAGTGGTCATCTTGGTTCCAGGAGTTTCCTTAGTGTCACAATGCTCTCCATGCTTCCATGATTCCCCACAATGTCACAATGCTCTCCATGCTTCCATTAGGCCCTGCTTTGCCACAATGGTCCCCTTGTTTCCATGAGGCCCCGCTGTGTCACAATGGACCTATGGTTCCATGATGTTGCGTGGTGTCACCGTGCTCTTCTTGAATCCGCCGTGTAACCATGGACCATTGGTTCCATGCGGCCTGGCCGTGTCACAATGGGCTCCTTGATTCCATGATTCCCCACGGTGTCACAATGGAGCCTTGTTTCTAGGAGGTTCTGTACTGTCACAATTGCCTCCTTGATGCCATCAGCCCCTGCAGTGTCACAATGGCTCCTTGGTTCCATGAGGAACACAATAGCTTGGCATAAGCATTGAGCAACAGCTGCTGAACACACCTGGCAACATCTGCTTGCATCAAAAGAGGGCTTCAAGCTGACAATGGCACCAGCAGCTTCCATCTGCAACAGAGACCCAGGAAAGGACAGGCTGTGCCGGTTTGGAGAAATGTGGAGGAAAATATCCTCTGATAGAAGGCAGGTTACACCCAGCCCTCCCCCACCAGCTTCGGGAAAAAAGAATTTTCCTGGGAAGAAAGTGAAAGAGATAAAAACTATTTTTTTAACAAACACCCAGGAAAAGGATAACAATGCTAAATATTAAAAGCTCTCGCTGTGCAGAGAAAGCTGGGATAATTTGAGAGTCCTTCCGTGTTTCGGTGGGGTCTCCTGAAACATCCATAGACAGCGAGGCCCGTGCAAAGAAATAGGGAGCCATTCATGAGAGAAGTTTCAGAGCTCTTTCTTCTCCAGCCACATGGGCGGGGCACTGCCAAAGAACTGAGCAGTCACGGCACAACCAGGGCCCTCCTGGCACAGGGCAAAACAAAATAAGCAGTGCTGAACAGGATTAGGGCACATGTCAGCAGGGAGCAGGGAGACCCCGTGCCCAGGCCATGCCTCTACCCCAGGGTCCCCTCTCCCATGACCTCATGGCAGGGGGGAGGAACCCCAACACTTCCGGAGGTGTAGTCTCTCTCCTCCTCCTTGCAGCTGGCTCATGGGCCCACATTCAGGGCCCCCACCTCGGGAGAAAATTCTCCCAATGTGGTCTGATGTTGAAACAGTCAAGAAGAGAAGAAGGGAAAAAAAACCCCAAAGTCCCAGGAAAACAAAGTTCAACTCTCCATCTCCCTCCAGAGAAAAGGAGCTGAAAAACTGGCTAAAAAGAAACAAGGTTGCTTCCTCTGCTCTTGTTGCAAGCAGGATGCAGAGGAGTGTGTATGTGTGTCCTTGAACAAACGCTCTGAGAAGTTTGTCTGGCTTTTTTTTCCTCTCCCCCCTCTCAGGCTCAGTTGAAAGGCACAGAAATGCACAAAGTTCACTTCTGGGCATAGAGCAGCAATAGGGGATACACATGATAAAGTCACCCCAAGACACAGGGACAGAGAATTCAGTGGAAAGACTCCGAGAATTCTGCTCCCAGAGATCATTCATTCCTGCTCACCCTGACCCTTGTAGAAAGGGGACCTCGTTCCAGGCAGCCTGTACTGAGCATGTGGCTCCTGAGTGGGGTTTGTTGTTTGGGAAACCTGCTCCGGCTTTTCCATTCTTTCCTTCCAAACAGGAAAACTTCTCCTGGGGCTGTGTGCAGGCAGAGCCCTGAGGAGAGCAGGTGGCACATGGTGCGCTGGGCTGGGACAGCCAGCTGCAGAGCTCAAGGGAAGAAGCCCAAAGTGTCACAATGGCTCCTTGCCTTCACATGCAACACCTGGGTCACAATGGTCTCCTTGATTCCATGAGGCCCCACTGTGTCACAATGGCTCCTTGGTTCCATCGGGTTCCGCAGTGTCACCATGGTCTCTTTTGATCCGCACTGTCATCATGGACAATTGGTTCCATGAGGCCCCGCAGTGTCACAATGGTCCCTTGCTTCCATAGGTTTGATGTTGTAACAATGGACTCCTTGCTTCTATGAGCTAGCCTGCTTTTTGCAGAGGTGTCTTTGGTTCCAACAAGGCCCCGCTGTGTCTCAGTGCACCCTGGCTTCCATGTGGATCTGGAGAATCACAAAGGCTCCTTGGTTCCACCAGGTCCTGCTGTGTCACAATGGGTCCTGTGGTCCCTGAGGCCCTCCAAAGACATCATGGAGGCTTGGTTCCATGAGGTTCCATTATGTGCCAGTGGTCATCTTGGTTCCAGGAGTTTCCTTAGTGTCACAATGCTCTCCATGCTTCCATGATTCCCCACAATGTCACAATGCTCTCCATGCTTCCATTAGGCCCTGCTTTGCCACAATGGTCCCCTTGTTTCCATGAGGCCCCGCTGTGTCACAATGGACCTATGGTTCCAGGATGTTGCGTGGTGTCACCGTGCTCTTCTTGAATCCGCAGTGTAACCATGGACCATTGGTTCCATGCGGCCTGGCCGTGTCACAATGGGCTCCTTGATTCCATGATTCCCCACGGTGTCACAATGGAGCCTTGTTTCTAGGAGGTTCTGTACTGTCACAATTGCCTCCTTGATGCCATCAGCCCCTGCAGTGTCACAATGGCTCCTTGGTTCCATGAGGAACACAATAGCTTGGCATAAGCATTGAGCAACAGCTGCTGAACACACCTGGCAACATCTGCTTGCATCAAAAGAGGGCTTCAAGCTGACAATGGCACCAGCAGCTTCCATCTGCAACAGAGACCCAGGAAAGGACAGGCTGTGCCGGTTTGGAGAAATGTGGAGGAAAATTTCCTCTGATAGAAGGCAGGTTACACCCAGCCCTCCCCCACCAGCTTCGGGAAAAAAGAATTTTCCTGGGAAGAAAGTGAAAGAGATAAAAACTATTTTTTTAACAAACACCCAGGAAAAGGATAACAATGCTAAATATTAAAAGCTCTCGCTGTGCAGAGAAAGCTGGGATAATTTGAGAGTCCTTCCGTGTTTCGGTGGGGTCTCCTGAAACATCCATAGACAGCGAGGCCCGTGCAAAGAAATAGGGAGCCATTCATGAGAGAAGTTTCAGAGCTCTTTCTTCTCCAGCCACATGGGCGGGGCACTGCCAAAGAACTGAGCAGTCACGGCACAACCAGGGCCCTCCTGGCACAGGGCAACACAAAATAAGCAGTGCTGAACAGGATTAGGGCACATGTCAGCAGGGAGCAGGGAGACCCCGTGCCCAGGCCATGCCTCTACCCCAGGGTCCCCTCTCCCATGACCTCATGGCAGGGGGGAGGAACCCCAACACTTCCGGAGGTGTAGTCTCTCTCCTCCTCCTTGCAGCTGGCTCATGGGCCCACATTCAGGGCCCCCACCTCGGGAGAAAATTCTCCCAATGTGGTCTGATGTTGAAACAGTCAAGAAGAGAAGAAGGGAAAAAAACCCCCAAAGTCCCAGGAAAACAAAGTTCAACTCTCCATCTCCCTCCAGAGAAAAGGAGCTGAAAAACTGGCTAAAAAGAAACAAGGTTGCTTCCTCTGCTCTTGTTGCAAGCAGGATGCAGAGGAGTGTGTATGTGTGTCCTTGAACAAACGCTCTGAGAAGTTTGTCTGGCTTTTTTTTCCTCTCCCCCCTCTCAGGCTCAGTTGAAAGGCACAGAAATGCACAAAGTTCACTTCTGGGCATAGAGCAGCAATAGGGGATACACATGATAAAGTCACCCCAAGACACAGGGACAGAGAATTCAGTGGAAAGACTCCGAGAATTCTGCTCCCAGAGATCATTCATTCCTGCTCACCCTGACCCTTGTAGAAAGGGGACCTCGTTCCAGGCAGCCTGTACTGAGCATGTGGCTCCTGAGTGGGGTTTGTTGTTTGGGAAACCTGCTCCGGCTTTTCCATTCTTTCCTTGCAAACAGGAAAACTTCTCCTGGGGCTGTGTGCAGGCAGAGCCCTGAGGAGAGCAGGTGGCACATGGTGCGCTGGGCTGGGACAGCCAGCTGCAGAGCTCAAGGGAAGAAGCCCAAAGTGTCACAATGGCTCCTTGCCTTCACATGCAACACCTGGGTCACAATGGTCTCCTTGATTCCATGAGGCCCCACTGTGTCACAATGGCTCCTTGGTTCCATCGGGTTCCGCAGTGTCACCATGGTCTCTTTTGATCCGCATTGTCATCATGGACAATTGGTTCCATGAGGCCCCGCAGTGTCACAATGGTCCCTTGCTTCCATAGGTTTGATGTTGTAACAATGGACTCCTTGCTTCTATGAGCTAGCCTGCTTTTTGCAGAGGTGTCTTTGGTTCCAACAAGGCCCCGCTGTGTCTCAGTGCACCCTGGCTTCCATGTGGATCTGGAGTATCACAAAGGCTCCTTGGTTCCACCAGGTCCTGCTGTGTCACAATGGGTCCTGTGGTCCCCGAGGCCCTCCAAAGTCATCATGGAGGCTTGCTTCCATGAGGTTCCATTATGTGCCAGTGGTCATCTTGGTTCCAGGAGTTTCCTTAGTGTCACAATGCTCTCCATGCTTCCATGATTCCCCACAATGTCACAATGCTCTCCATGCTTCCATTAGGCCCTGCTTTGCCACAATGGTCCCCTTGTTTCCATGAGGCCCCGCTGTGTCACAATGGACCTATGGTTCCAGGATGTTGCGTGGTGTCACCGTGCTCTTCTTGAATCCGCAGTGTAACCATGGACCATTGGTTCCATGCGGCCTGGCCGTGTCACAATGGGCTCCTTGATTCCATGATTCCCCACGGTGTCACAATGGAGCCTTGTTTCTAGGAGGTTCTGTACTGTCACAATTGCCTCCTTGATGCCATCAGCCCCTGCAGTGTCACAATGGCTCCTTGGTTCCATGAGGAACACAATAGCTTGGCATAAGCATTGAGCAACAGCTGCTGAACACACCTGGCAACATCTGCTTGCATCAAAAGAGGGCTTCAAGCTGACAATGGCACCAGCAGCTTCCATCTGCAACAGAGACCCAGGAAAGGACAGGCTGTGCCGGTTTGGAGAAATGTGGAGGAAAATTTCCTCTGATAGAAGGCAGGTTACACCCAGCCCTCCGCCACCAGCTTCGGGAAAAAAGAATTTTCCTGGGAAGAAAGTGAAAGAGATAAAAACCATTTTTTAACAAACACCCAGGAAAAGGATAACAATGCTAAATATTAAAAGCTCTCGCTGTGCAGAGAAAGCTGGGATAATTTGAGAGTCCTTCCGTGTTTCGGTGGGGTCTCCTGAAACATCCATAGACAGCGAGGCCCGTGCAAAGAAATAGGGAGCCATTCTTGAGAGAAGTTTCAGAGCTCTTTCTTCTCCAGCCACATGGGCGGGGCACTGCCAAAGAACTGAGCAATCACGGCACAACCAGGGCCCTCCTGGCACAGGGCAACACAAAATAAGCAGTGCTGAACAGGATTAGGGCACATGTCAGCAGGGAGCAGGGAGACCCCGTGCCCAGGCCATGCCTCTACCCCAGGGTCCCCTCTCCCATGACCTCATGGCAGGGGGGAGGAACCCCAACACTTCCGGAGGTGTAGTCTCTCTCCTCCTCCTTGCAGCTGGCTCATGGGCCCACATTCAGGGCCCCCACCTCGGGAGAAAATTCTCCCAATGTGGTCTGATGTTGAAACAGTCAAGAAGAGAAGAAGGGAAAAAAAACCCCCAAAGTCCCAGGAAAACAAAGTTCAACTCTCCATCTCCCCCCAGAGAAAAGGAGCTGAAAAACTGGCTAAAAAGAAACAAGGTTGCTTCCTCTGCTCTTGTTGCAAGCAGGATGCAGAGGAGTGTGTATGTGTGTCCTTGAACAAACGCTCTGAGAAGTTTGTCTGGCTTTTTTTTCCTCTCCCCCCTCTCAGGCTCAGTTGAAAGGCACAGAAATGCACAAAGTTCACTTCTGGGCATAGAGCAGCAATAGGGGATACACATGATAAAGTCACCCCAAGACACAGGGACAGAGAATTCAGTGGAAAGACTCCGAGAATTCTGCTCCCAGAGATCATTCATTCCTGCTCACCCTGACCCTTGTAGAAAGGGGACATCGTTCCCGGCAGCCTGTACTGAGCATGTGGCTCCTGAGTGGGGTTTGTTGTTTGGGAAACCTGCTCCGGCTTTTCCATTCTTTCCTTCCAAACAGGAAAACTTCTCCTGGGGCTGTGTGCAGGCAGAGCCCTGAGGAGAGCAGGTGGCACATGGTGCGCTGGGCTGGGACAGCCAGCTGCAGAGCTCAAGGGAAGAAGCCCAAAGTGTCACAATGGCTCCTTGCCTTCACATGCAACACCTGGGTCACAATGGTCTCCTTGATTCCATGAGGCCCCACTGTGTCACAATGGCTCCTTGGTTCCATCGGGTTCCGCAGTGTCACCATGGTCTCCTTTGATCCGCACTGTCATCATGGACAATTGGTTCCATGAGGCCCCGCAGTGTCACAATGGTCCCTTGCTTCCATAGGTTTGATGTTGTAACAATGGACTCCTTGCTTCTATGAGCTAGCCTGCTTTTTGCAGAGGTGTCTTTGGTTCCAACAAGGCCCCGCTGTGTCTCAGTGCACCCTGGCTTCCATGTGGATCTGGAGTATCACAAAGGCTCCTTGGTTCCACCAGGTCCTGCTGTGTCACAATCGGTCCTGTGGTCCCCGAGGCCCTCCAAAGTCATCATGGAGGCTTGCTTCCATGAGGTTCCATTATGTGCCAGTGGTCATCTTGGTTCCAGGAGTTTCCTTAGTGTCACAATGCTCTCCATGCTTCCATGATTCCCCACAATGTCACAATGCTCTCCATGCTTCCATTAGGCCCTGCTTTGCCACAATGGTCCCCTTGTTTCCATGAGGCCCCGCTGTGTCACAATGGACCTATGGTTCCATGATGTTGCGTGGTGTCACCGTGCTCTTCTTGAATCCGCCAAGTAACCATGGACCATTGGTTCCATGCGGCCTGGCCGTGTCACAATGGGCTCCTTGATTCCATGATTCCCCACGGTGTCACAATGGAGCCTTGTTTCTAGGAGGTTCTGTACTGTCACAATTGCCTCCTTGATGCCATCAGCCCCTGCAGTGTCACAATGGCTCCTTGGTTCCATGAGGAACACAATAGCTTGGCATAAGCATTGAGCAACAGCTGCTGAACACACCTGGCAACATCTGCTTGCATCAAAAGAGGGCTTCAAGCTGACAATGGCACCAGCAGCTTCCATCTGCAACAGAGACCCAGGAAAGGACAGGCTGTGCCGGTTTGGAGAAATGTGGAGGAAAATTTCCTCTGATAGAAGGCAGGTTACACCCAGCCCTCCCCCACCAGCTTCGGGAAAAAAGAATTTTCCTGGGAAGAAAGTGAAAGAGATAAAAACCATTTTTTAACAAACACCCAGGAAAAGGATAACAATGCTAAATATTAAAAGCTCTCGCTGTGCAGAGAAAGCTGGGATAATTTGAGAGTCCTTCCGTGTTTCGGTGGGGTCTCCTGAAACATCCATAGACAGCGAGGCCCGTGCAAAGAAATAGGGAGCCATTCTTGAGAGAAGTTTCAGAGCTCTTTCTTCTCCAGCCACATGGGCGGGGCACTGCCAAAGAACTGAGCAATCACGGCACAACCAGGGCCCTCCTGGCACAGGGCAACACAAAATAAGCAGTGCTGAACAGGATTAGGGCACATGTCAGCAGGGAGCAGGGAGACCCCGTGCCCAGGCCATGCCTCTACCCCAGGGTCCCCTCTCCCATGACCTCATGGCAGGGGGGAGGAACCCCAACACTTCCGGAGGTGTAGTCTCTCTCCTCCTCCTTGCAGCTGGCTCATGGGCCCACATTCAGGGCCCCCACCTCGGGAGAAAATTCTCCCAATGTGGTCTGATGTTGAAAGAGTCAAGAAGAGAAGAAGGGAAAAAAAACCCCCAAAGTCCCAGGAAAACAAAGTTCAACTCTCCATCTCCCCCCAGAGAAAAGGAGCTGAAAAACTGCCTAAAAAGAAACAAGGTTGCTTCCTCTGCTCTTGTTGCAAGCAGGATGCAGAGGAGTGTGTATGTGTGTCCTTGAACAAACGCTCTGAGAAGTTTGTCTGGCTTTTTTTTCCTCTCCCCCCTCTCAGGCTCAGTTGAAAGGCACAGAAATGCACAAAGTTCACTTCTGGGCATAGAGCAGCAATAGGGGATACACATGATAAAGTCACCCCAAGACACAGGGACAGAGAATTCAGTGGAAAGACTCCGAGAATTCTGCTCCCAGAGATCATTCATTCCTGCTCACCCTGACCCTTGTAGAAAGGGGACATCGTTCCCGGCAGCCTGTACTGAGCATGTGGCTCCTGAGTGGGGTTTGTTGTTTGGGAAACCTGCTCCGGCTTTTCCATTCTTTCCTTCCAAACAGGAAAACTTCTCCTGGGGCTGTGTGCAGGCAGAGCCCTGAGGAGAGCAGGTGGCACATGGTGCGCTGGGCTGGGACAGCCAGCTGCAGAGCTCAAGGGAAGAAGCCCAAAGTGTCACAATGGCTCCTTGCCTTCACATGCAACACCTGGGTCACAATGGTCTCCTTGATTCCATGAGGCCCCACTGTGTCACAATGGCTCCTTGGTTCCATCGGGTTCCGCAGTGTCACCATGGTCTCCTTTGATCCGCACTGTCATCATGGACAATTGGTTCCATGAGGCCCCGCAGTGTCACAATGGTCCCTTGCTTCCATAGGTTTGATGTTGTAACAATGGACTCCTTGCTTCTATGAGCTAGCCTGCTTTTTGCAGAGGTGTCTTTGGTTCCAACAAGGCCCCGCTGTGTCTCAGTGCACCCTGGCTTCCATGTGGATCTGGAGTATCACAAAGGCTCCTTGGTTCCACCAGGTCCTGCTGTGTCACAATCGGTCCTGTGGTCCCCGAGGCCCTCCAAAGTCATCATGGAGGCTTGCTTCCATGAGGTTCCATTATGTGCCAGTGGTCATCTTGGTTCCAGGAGTTTCCTTAGTGTCACAATGCTCTCCATGCTTCCATGATTCCCCACAATGTCACAATGCTCTCCATGCTTCCATTAGGCCCTGCTTTGCCACAATGGTCCCCTTGTTTCCATGAGGCCCCGCTGTGTCACAATGGACCTATGGTTCCATGATGTTGCGTGGTGTCACCGTGCTCTTCTTGAATCCGCCGTGTAACCATGGACCATTGGTTCCATGCGGCCTGGCCGTGTCACAATGGGCTCCTTGATTCCATGATTCCCCACGGTGTCACAATGGAGCCTTGTTTCTAGGAGGTTCTGTACTGTCACAATTGCCTCCTTGATGCCATCAGCCCCTGCAGTGTCACAATGGCTCCTTGGTTCCATGAGGAACACAATAGCTTGGCATAAGCATTGAGCAACAGCTGCTGAACACACCTGGCAACATCTGCTTGCATCAAAAGAGGGCTTCAAGCTGACAATGGCACCAGCAGCTTCCATCTGCAACAGAGACCCAGGAAAGGACAGGCTGTGCCGGTTTGGACACATGTGGAGGAAAATATCCTCTGATAGAAGGCAGGTTACACCCAGCCCTCCCCCACCAGCTTCGGGAAAAAAGAATTTTCCTGGGAAGAAAGTGAAAGAGATAAAAACTATTTTTTTAACAAACACCCAGGAAAAGGATAACAATGCTAAATATTAAAAGCTCTCGCTGTGCAGAGAAAGCTGGGATAATTTGAGAGTCCTTCCGTGTTTCGGTGGGGTCTCCTGAAACATCCATAGACAGCGAGGCCCGTGCAAAGAAATAGGGAGCCATTCATGAGAGAAGTTTCAGAGCTCTTTCTTCTCCAGCCACATGGGCGGGGCACTGCCAAAGAACTGAGCAGTCACGGCACAACCAGGGCCCTCCTGGCACAGGGCAACACAAAATAAGCAGTGCTGAACAGGATTAGGGCACATGTGAGCAGGGAGCAGGGAGACCCCGTGCCCAGGCCATGCCTCTACCCCAGGGTCCCCTCTCCCATGACCTCATGGCAGGGGGGAGGAACCCCAACACTTCCGGAGGTGTAGTCTCTCTCCTCCTCCTTGCAGCTGGCTCATGGGCCCACATTCAGGGCCCCCACCTCGGGAGAAAATTCTCCCAATGTGGTCTGATGTTGAAACAGTCAAGAAGAGAAGAAGGGAAAAAAAACCCCAAAGTCCCAGGAAAACAAAGTTCAACTCTCCATCTCCCTCCAGAGAAAAGGAGCTGAAAAACTGGCTAAAAAGAAACAAGGTTGCTTCCTCTGCTCTTGTTGCAAGCAGGATGCAGAGGAGTGTGTATGTGTGTCCTTGAACAAACGCTCTGAGAAGTTTGTCTGGCTTTTTTTTCCTCTCCCCCCTCTCAGGCTCAGTTGAAAGGCACAGAAATGCACAAAGTTCACTTCTGGGCATAGAGCAGCAATAGGGGATACACATGATAAAGTCACCCCAAGACACAGGGACAGAGAATTCAGTGGAAAGACTCCGAGAATTCTGCTCCCAGAGATCATTCATTCCTGCTCACCCTGACCCTTGTAGAAAGGGGACATCGTTCCCGGCAGCCTGTACTGAGCATGTGGCTCCTGAGTGGGGTTTGTTGTTTGGGAAACCTGCTCCGGCTTTTCCATTCTTTCCTTCCAAACAGGAAAACTTCTCCTGGGGCTGTGTGCAGGCAGAGCCCTGAGGAGAGCAGGTGGCACATGGTGCGCTGGGCTGGGACAGCCAGCTGCAGAGCTCAAGGGAAGAAGCCCAAAGTGTCACAATGGCTCCTTGCCTTCCCATGCAACACCTGGGTCACAATGGTCTCCTTGATTCCATGAGGCCCCACTGTGTCACAATGGCTCCTTGGTTCCATCGGGTTCCGCAGTGTCACCATGGTCTCCTTTGATCCGCACTGTCATCATGGACAATTGGTTCCATGAGGCCCCGCAGTGTCACAATGGTCCCTTGCTTCCATAGGTTTGATGTTGTAACAATGGACTCCTTGCTTCTATGAGCTAGCCTGCTTTTTGCAGAGGTGTCTTTGGTTCCAACAAGGCCCCGCTGTGTCTCAGTGCACCCTGGCTTCCATGTGGATCTGGAGTATCACAAAGGCTCCTTGGTTCCACCAGGTCCTGCTGTGTCACAATGGGTCCTGTGGTCCCCGAGGCCCTCCAAAGTCATCATGGAGGCTTGCTTCCATGAGGTTCCATTATGTGCCAGTGGTCATCTTGGTTCCAGGAGTTTCCTTAGTGTCACAATGCTCTCCATGCTTCCATGATTCCCCACAATGTCACAATGCTCTCCATGCTTCCATTAGGCCCTGCTTTGCCACAATGGTCCCCTTGTTTCCATGAGGCCCCGCTGTGTCACAATGGACCTATGGTTCCAGGATGTTGCGTGGTGTCACCGTGCTCTTCTTGAATCCGCAGTGTAACCATGGACCATTGGTTCCATGCGGCCTGGCCGTGTCACAATGGGCTCCGTGATTCCATGATTCCCCACGGTGTCACAATGGAGCCTTGTTTCTAGGAGGTTCTGTACTGTCACAATGGTCTCCTTGATGCCATCAGCCCCTGCAGTGTCACAATGGCTCCTTGGTTCCATGAGGAACACAATAGCTTGGCATAAGCATTGAGCAACAGCTGCTGAACACACCTGGCAACATCTGCTTGCATCAAAAGAGGGCTTCAAGCTGACAATGGCACCAGCAGCTTCCATCTGCAACAGAGACCCAGGAAAGGACAGGCTGTGCCGGTTTGGACACATGTGGAGGAAAATATCCTCTGATAGAAGGCAGGTTACACCCAGCCCTCCCCCACCAGCTTCGGGAAAAAAGAATTTTCCTGGGAAGAAAGTGAAAGAGATAAAAACTATTTTTTTAACAAACACCCAGGAAAAGGATAACAATGCTAAATATTAAAAGCTCTCGCTGTGCAGAGAAAGCTGGGATAATTTGAGAGTCCTTCCGTGTTTCGGTGGGGTCTCCTGAAACATCCATAGACAGCGAGGCCCGTGCAAAGAAATAGGGAGCGATTCTTGAGAGAAGTTTCAGAGCTCTTTCTTCTCCAGCCACATGGGCGGGGCACTGCCAAAGAACTGAGCAGTCACGGCACAACCAGGGCCCTCCTGGCACAGGGCAACACAAAATAAGCAGTGCTGAACAGGATTAGGGCACATGTCAGCAGGGAGCAGGGAGACCCCGTGCCCAGGCCATGCCTCTACCCCAGGGTCCCCTCTCCCATGACCTCATGGCAGGGGGGAGGAACCCCAACACTTCCGGAGGTGTAGTCTCTCTCCTCCTCCTTGCAGCTGGCTCATGGGCCCACATTCAGGGCCCCCACCTCGGGAGAAAATTCTCCCAATGTGGTCTGATGTTGAAACAGTCAAGAAGAGAAGAAGGGAAAAAAAACCCCAAAGTCCCAGGAAAACAAAGTTCAACTCTCCATCTCCCTCCAGAGAAAAGGAGCTGAAAAACTGGCTAAAAAGAAACAAGGTTGCTTCCTCTGCTCTTGTTGCAAGCAGGATGCAGAGGAGTGTGTATGTGTGTCCTTGAACAAACGCTCTGAGAAGTTTGTCTGGCTTTTTTTTCCTCTCCCCCCTCTCAGGCTCAGTTGAAAGGCACAGAAATGCACAAAGTTCACTTCTGGGCATAGAGCAGCAATAGGGGATACACATGATAAAGTCACCCCAAGACACAGGGACAGAGAATTCAGTGGAAAGACTCCGAGAATTCTGCTCCCAGAGATCATTCATTCCTGCTCACCCTGACCCTTGTAGAAAGGGGACATCGTTCCCGGCAGCCTGTACTGAGCATGTGGCTCCTGAGTGGGGTTTGTTGTTTGGGAAACCTGCTCCGGCTTTTCCATTCTTTCCTTCCAAACAGGAAAACTTCTCCTGGGGCTGTGTGCAGGCAGAGCCCTGAGGAGAGCAGGTGGCACATGGTGCGCTGGGCTGGGACAGCCAGCTGCAGAGCTCAAGGGAAGAAGCCCAAAGTGTCACAATGGCTCCTTGCCTTCCCATGCAACACCTGGGTCACAATGGTCTCCTTGATTCCATGAGGCCCCACTGTGTCACAATGGCTCCTTGGTTCCATCGGGTTCCGCAGTGTCACCATGGTCTCCTTTGATCCGCACTGTCATCATGGACAATTGGTTCCATGAGGCCCCGCAGTGTCACAATGGTCCCTTGCTTCCATAGGTTTGATGTTGTAACAATGGACTCCTTGCTTCTATGAGCTAGCCTGCTTTTTGCAGAGGTGTCTTTGGTTCCAACAAGGCCCCGCTGTGTCTCAGTGCACCCTGGCTTCCATGTGGATCTGGAGTATCACAAAGGCTCCTTGGTTCCACCAGGTCCTGCTGTGTCACAATGGGTCCTGTGGTCCCCGAGGCCCTCCAAAGTCATCATGGAGGCTTGCTTCCATGAGGTTCCATTATGTGCCAGTGGTCATCTTGGTTCCAGGAGTTTCCTTAGTGTCACAATGCTCTCCATGCTTCCATGATTCCCCACAATGTCACAATGCTCTCCATGCTTCCATTAGGCCCTGCTTTGCCACAATGGTCCCCTTGTTTCCATGAGGCCCCGCTGTGTCACAATGGACCTATGGTTCCAGGATGTTGCGTGGTGTCACCGTGCTCTTCTTGAATCCGCAGTGTAACCATGGACCATTGGTTCCATGCGGCCTGGCCGTGTCACAATGGGCTCCGTGATTCCATGATTCCCCACGGTGTCACAATGGAGCCTTGTTTCTAGGAGGTTCTGTACTGTCACAATGGTCTCCTTGATGCCATCAGCCCCTGCAGTGTCACAATGGCTCCTTGGTTCCATGAGGAACACAATAGCTTGGCATAAGCATTGAGCAACAGCTGCTGAACACACCTGGCAACATCTGCTTGCATCAAAAGAGGGCTTCAAGCTGACAATGGCACCAGCAGCTTCCATCTGCAACAGAGACCCAGGAAAGGACAGGCTGTGCCGGTTTGGAGAAATGTGGAGGAAAATTTCCTCTGATAGAAGGCAGGTTACACCCAGCCCTCCGCCACCAGCTTCGGGAAAAAAGAATTTTCCTGGGAAGAAAGTGAAAGAGATAAAAACCATTTTTTAACAAACACCCAGGAAAAGGAGAACAATGCTAAATATTAAAAGCTCTCGCTGTGCAGAGAAAGCTGGGATAATTTGAGAGTCCTTCCGTGTTTCGGTGGGGTCTCCTGAAACATCCATAGACAGCGAGGCCCGTGCAAAGAAATAGGGAGCCATTCTTGAGAGAAGTTTCAGAGCTCTTTCTTCTCCAGCCACATGGGCGGGGCACTGCCAAAGAACTGAGCAATCACGGCACAACCAGGGCCCACCTGGCACAGGGCAACACAAAATAAGCAGTGCTGAACAGGATTAGGGCACATGTCAGCAGGGAGCAGGGAGACCCCGTGCCCAGGCCATGCCTCTACCCCAGGGTCCCCTCTCCCATGACCTCATGGCAGGGGGGAGGAACCCCAACACTTCCGGAGGTGTAGTCTCTCTCCTCCTCCTTGCAGCTGGCTCATGGGCCCACATTCAGGGCCCCCACCTCGGGAGAAAATTCTCCCAATGTGCTCTGATGTTGAAAGAGTCAAGAAGAGAAGAAGGGAAAAAAACCCCCAAAGTCCCAGGAAAACAAAGTTCAACTCTCCATCTCCCCCCAGAGAAAAGGAGCTGAAAACTGGCTAAAAAGAAACAAAGTTGCTTCCTCTGCTCTTGTTGCAAGCAGGATGCAGAGGAGTGTGTATGTGTGTCCTTGAACAAACGCTCTGAGAAGTTTGTCCGGTTTTTTTTCCTCTCCCCCCTCTCAGGCTCAGTTGAAAGGCACAGAAATGCACAAAGTTCACTTCTGGGCATAGAGCAGCAATAGGGGATACACATGATAAAGTCACCCCAAGACACGGGGACAGAGAATTCAGTGGAAAGACTCCGAGAATTCTGCTCCCAGAGAATTCTGCTCACCCTGACCCTTGTAGAAAGGGGACATCGTTCCCGGCAGCCTGTACTGAGCATGTGGCTCCTGAGTGGGGTTTGTTGTTTGGGAAACCTGCTCCGGCTTTTCCATTCTTTCCTTCCAAACAGGAAAACTTCTCCTGGGGCTGTGTGCAGGCAGAGCCCTGAGGAGAGCAGGTGGCACATGGTGCGCTGGGCTGGGACAGCCAGCTGCAGAGCTCAAGGGAAGAAGCCCAAAGTGTCACAATGGCTCCTTGCCTTCACATGCAACACCTGGGTCACAATGGTCTCCTTGATTCCATGAGGCCCCACTGTGTCACAATGGCTCCTTGGTTCCATCGGGTTCCGCAGTGTCACCATGGTCTCTTTTGATCCGCATTGTCATCATGGACAATTGGTTCCATGAGGCCCCGCAGTGTCACAATGGTCCCTTGCTTCCATAGGTTTGATGTTGTAACAATGGACTCCTTGCTTCTATGAGCTAGCCTGCTTTTTGCAGAGGTGTCTTTGGTTCCAACAAGGCCCCGCTGTGTCTCAGTGCACCCTGGCTTCCATGTGGATCTGGAGTATCACAAAGGCTCCTTGGTTCCACCAGGTCCTGCTGTGTCACAATGGGTCCTGTGGTCCCCGAGGCCCTCCAAAGTCATCATGGAGGCTTGCTTCCATGAGGTTCCATTATGTGCCAGTGGTCATCTTGGTTCCAGGAGTTTCCTTAGTGTCACAATGCTCTCCATGCTTCCATGATTCCCCACAATGTCACAATGCTCTCCAGGCTTCCATTAGGCCCTGCTTTGCCACAATGGTCCCCTTGTTTCCATGAGGCCCCGCTGTGTCACAATGGACCTATGGTTCCAGGATGTTGCGTGGTGTCACCGTGCTCTTCTTGAATCCGCCAAGTAACCATGGACCATTGGTTCCATGCGGCCTGGCCGTGTCACAATGGGCTCCTTGATTCCATGATTCCCCACGGTGTCACAATGGAGCCTTGTTTCTAGGAGGTTCTGTACTGTCACAATTGCCTCCTTGATGCCATCAGCCCCTGCAGTGTCACAATGGCTCCTTGGTTCCATGAGGAACACAATAGCTTGGCATAAGCATTGAGCAACAGCTGCTGAACACACCTGGCAACATCTGCTTGCATCAAAAGAGGGCTTCAAGCTGACAATGGCACCAGCAGCTTCCATCTGCAACAGAGACCCAGGAAAGGACAGGCTGTGCCGGTTTGGAGAAATGTGGAGGAAAATTTCCTCTGATAGAAGGCAGGTTACACCCAGCCCTCCCCCACCAGCTTCGGGAAAAAAGAATTTTCCTGGGAAGAAAGTGAAAGAGATAAAAACCATTTTTTAACAAACACCCAGGAAAAGGATAACAATGCTAAATATTAAAGGCTCTCGCTGTGCAGAGAAAGCTGGGATAATTTGAGAGTCCTTCCGTGTTTCGGTGGGGTCTCCTGAAACATCCATAGACAGCGAGGCCCGTGCAAAGAAATAGGGAGCCATTCTTGAGAGAAGTTTCAGAGCTCTTTCTTCTCCAGCCACATGGGCGGGGCACTGCCAAAGAACTGAGCAATCACGGCACAACCAGGGCCCTCCTGGCACAGGGCAACACAAAATAAGCAGTGCTGAACAGGATTAGGGCACATGTCAGCAGGGAGCAGGGAGACCCCGTGCCCAGGCCATGCCTCTACCCCAGGGTCCCCTCTCCCATGACCTCATGGCAGGGGGGAGGAACCCCAACACTTCCGGAGGTGTAGTCTCTCTCCTCCTCCTTGCAGCTGGCTCATGGGCCCACATTCAGGGCCCCCACCTCGGTAGAAAATTCTCCCAATGTGGTCTGATGTTGAAACAGTCAAGAAGAGAAGAAGGGAAAAAAAACCCCCAAAGTCCCAGGAAAACAAAGTTCAACTCTCCATCTCCCCCCAGAGAAAAGGAGCTGAAAAACTGGCTAAAAAGAAACAAGGTTGCTTCCTCTGCTCTTGTTGCAAGCAGGATGCAGAGGAGTGTGTATGTGTGTCCTTGAACAAACGCTCTGAGAAGTTTGTCTGGCTTTTTTTTCCTCTCCCCCCTCTCAGGCTCAGTTGAAAGGCACAGAAATGCACAAAGTTCACTTCTGGGCATAGAGCAGCAATAGGGGATACACATGATAAAGTCACCCCAAGACACAGGGACAGAGAATTCAGTGGAAAGACTCCGAGAATTCTGCTCCCAGAGATCATTCATTCCTGCTCACCCTGACCCTTGTAGAAAGGGGACATCGTTCCCGGCAGCCTGTACTGAGCATGTGGCTCCTGAGTGGGGTTTGTTGTTTGGGAAACCTGCTCCGGCTTTTCCATTCTTTCCTTCCAAACAGGAAAACTTCTCCTGGGGCTGTGTGCAGGCAGAGCCCTGAGGAGAGCAGGTGGCACATGGTGCGCTGGGCTGGGACAGCCAGCTGCAGAGCTCAAGGGAAGAAGCCCAAAGTGTCACAATGGCTCCTTGCCTTCACATGCAACACCTGGGTCACAATGGTCTCCTTGATTCCATGAGGCCCCACTGTGTCACAATGGCTCCTTGGTTCCATCGGGTTCCGCAGTGTCACCATGGTCTCTTTTGATCCGCATTGTCATCATGGACAATTGGTTCCATGAGGCCCCGCAGTGTCACAATGGTCCCTTGCTTCCATAGGTTTGATGTTGTAACAATGGACTCCTTGCTTCTATGAGCTAGCCTGCTTTTTGCAGAGGTGTCTTTGGTTCCAACAAGGCCCCGCTGTGTCTCAGTGCACCCTGGCTTCCATGTGGATCTGGAGTATCACAAAGGCTCCTTGGTTCCACCAGGTCCTGCTGTGTCACAATGGGTCCTGTGGTCCCCGAGGCCCTCCAAAGTCATCATGGAGGCTTGCTTCCATGAGGTTCCATTATGTGCCAGTGGTCATCTTGGTTCCAGGAGTTTCCTTAGTGTCACAATGCTCTCCATGCTTCCATGATTCCCCACAATGTCACAATGCTCTCCATGCTTCCATTAGGCCCTGCTTTGCCACAATGGTCCCCTTGTTTCCATGAGGCCCCGCTGTGTCACAATGGACCTATGGTTCCAGGATGTTGCGTGGTGTCACCGTGCTCTTCTTGAATCCGCCAAGTAACCATGGACCATTGGTTCCATGCGGCCTGGCCGTGTCACAATGGGCTCCTTGATTCCATGATTCCCCACGGTGTCACAATGGAGCCTTGTTTCTAGGAGGTTCTGTACTGTCACAATTGCCTCCTTGATGCCATCAGCCCCTGCAGTGTCACAATGGCTCCTTGGTTCCATGAGGAACACAATAGCTTGGCATAAGCATTGAGCAACAGCTGCTGAACACACCTGGCAACATCTGCTTGCATCAAAAGAGGGCTTCAAGCTGACAATGGCACCAGCAGCTTCCATCTGCAACAGAGACCCAGGAAAGGACAGGCTGTGCCGGTTTGGAGAAATGTGGAGGAAAATTTCCTCTGATAGAAGGCAGGTTACACCCAGCCCTCCCCCACCAGCTTCGGGAAAAAAGAATTTTCCTGGGAAGAAAGTGAAAGAGATAAAAACCATTTTTTAACAAACACCCAGGAAAAGGAGAACAATGCTAAATATTAAAAGCTCTCGCTGTGCAGAGAAAGCTGGGATAATTTGAGAGTCCTTCCGTGTTTCGGTGGGGTCTCCTGAAACATCCATAGACAGCGAGGCCCGTGCAAAGAAATAGGGAGCCATTCTTGAGAGAAGTTTCAGAGCTCTTTCTTCTCCAGCCACATGGGCGGGGCACTGCCAAGTAACTGAGCAATCACGGCACAGCCAGGGCCCTCCTGGCACAGGGCAACACAAAATAAGCAGTGCTGAACAGGATTAGGGCACATGTGAGCAGGGAGCAGGGAGACCCCGTGCCCAGGCCATGCCTCTACCCCAGGGTCCCCTCTCCCATGACCTCATGGCAGGGGGGAGGAACCCCAACACTTCCGGAGGTGTAGTCTCTCTCCTCCTCCTTGCAGCTGGCTCATGGGCCCACATTCAGGGCCCCCACCTCGGGAGAAAATTCTCCCAATGTGGTCTGATGTTGAAACAGTCAAGAAGAGAAGAAGGGAAAAAAAACCCCAAAGTCCCAGGAAAACAAAGTTCAACTCTCCATCTCCCTCCAGAGAAAAGGAGCTGAAAAACTGGCTAAAAAGAAACAAGGTTGCTTCCTCTGCTCTTGTTGCAAGCAGGATGCAGAGGAGTGTGTATGTGTGTCCTTGAACAAACGCTCTGAGAAGTTTGTCTGGCTTTTTTTTCCTCTCCCCCCTCTCAGGCTCAGTTGAAAGGCACAGAAATGCACAAAGTTCACTTCTGGGCATAGAGCAGCAATAGGGGATACACATGATAAAGTCACCCCAAGACACAGGGAGAGAGAATTCAGTGGAAAGACTCCGAGAATTCTGCTCCCAGAGATCATTCATTCCTGCTCACCCTGACCCTTGTAGAAAGGGGACCTCGTTCCAGGCAGCCTGTACTGAGCATGTGGCTCCTGAGTGGGGTTTGTTGTTTGGGAAACCTGCTCCGGCTTTTCCATTCTTTCCTTCCAAACAGGAAAACTTCTCCTGGGGCTGTGTGCAGGCAGAGCCCTGAGGAGAGCAGGTGGCACATGGTGCGCTGGGCTGGGACAGCCAGCTGCAGAGCTCAAGGGAAGAAGCCCAAAGTGTCACAATGGCTCCTTGCCTTCACATGCAACACCTGGGTCACAATGGTCTCCTTGATTCCATGAGGCCCCACTGTGTCACAATGGCTCCTTGGTTCCATGCAGTTCCGCAGTGTCACCATGGTCTCTTTTGATCCGCACTGTCATCATGGACAATTGGTTCCATGAGGCCCCGCAGTGTCACAATGGTCCCTTGCTTCCATAGGTTTGATGTTGTAACAATGGACTCCTTGCTTCTATGAGCTAGCCTGCTTTTTGCAGAGGTGTCTTTGGTTCCAACAAGGCCCCGCTGTGTCTCAGTGCACCCTGGCTTCCATGTGGATCTGGAGTATCACAAAGGCTCCTTGGTTCCACCAGGTCCTGCTGTGTCACAATGGGTCCTGTGGTCCCCGAGGCCCTCCAAAGTCATCATGGAGGCTTGCTTCCATGAGGTTCCATTATGTGCCAGTGGTCATCTTGGTTCCAGGAGTTTCCTTAGTGTCACAATGCTCTCCATGCTTCCATGATTCCCCACAATGTCACAATGCTCTCCATGCTTCCATTAGGCCCTGCTTTGCCACAATGGTCCCCTTGTTTCCATGAGGCCCCGCTGTGTCACAATGGACCTATGGTTCCAGGATGTTGCGTGGTGTCACCGTGCTCTTCTTGAATCCGCCAAGTAACCATGGACCATTGGTTCCATGCGGCCTGGCCGTGTCACAATGGGCTCCGTGATTCCATGATTCCCCACGGTGTCACAATGGAGCCTTGTTTCTAGGAGGTTCTGTACTGTCACAATGGTCTCCTTGATGCCATCAGCCCCTGCAGTGTCACAATGGCTCCTTGGTTCCATGAGGAACACAATAGCTTGGCATAAGCATTGAGCAACAGCTGCTGAACACACCTGGCAACATCTGCTTGCATCAAAAGAGGGCTTCAAGCTGACAATGGCACCAGCAGCTTCCATCTGCAACAGAGACCCAGGAAAGGACAGGCTGTGCCGGTTTGGAGAAATGTGGAGGAAAATTTCCTCTGATAGAAGGCAGGTTACACCCAGCCCTCCGCCACCAGCTTCGGGAAAAAAGAATTTTCCTGGGAAGAAAGTGAAAGAGATAAAAACCATTTTTTAACAAACACCCAGGAAAAGGAGAACAATGCTAAATATTAAAAGCTCTCGCTGTGCAGAGAAAGCTGGGATAATTTGAGAGTCCTTCCGTGTTTCGGTGGGGTCTCCTGAAACATCCATAGACAGCGAGGCCCATGCAAAGAAATAGGGAGCCATTCTTGAGAGAAGTTTCAGAGCTCTTTCTTCTCCAGCCACATGGGCGGGGCACTGCCAAAGAACTGAGCAATCACGGCACAACCAGGGCCCTCCTGGCACAGGGCAACACAAAATAAGCAGTGCTGAACAGGATTAGGGCACATGTCAGCAGGGAGCAGGGAGACCCCGTGCCCAGGCCATGCCTCTACCCCAGGGTCCCCTCTCCCATGACCTCATGGCAGGGGGGAGGAACCCCAACACTTCCGGAGGTGTAGTCTCTCTCCTCCTCCTTGCAGCTGGCTCATGGGCCCACATTCAGGGCCCCCACCTCGGGAGAAAATTCTCCCAATGTGGTCTGATGTTGAAAGAGTCAAGAAGAGAAGAAGGGAAAAAAAACCCCAAAGTCCCAGGAAAACAAAGTTCAACTCTCCATCTCCCCCCAGAGAAAAGGAGCTGAAAACTGGCTAAAAAGAAACAAAGTTGCTTCCTCTGCTCTTGTTGCAAGCAGGATGCAGAGGAGTGTGTATGTGTGTCCTTGAACAAACGCTCTGAGAAGTTTGTCCGGTTTTTTTTTCCTCTCCCCCCTCTCAGGCTCAGTTGAAAGGCACAGAAATGCACAAAGTTCACTTCTGGGCATAGAGCAGCAATAGGGGATACACATGATAAAGTCACCCCAAGACACGGGGACAGAGAATTCAGTGGAAAGACTCCGAGAATTCTGCTCCCAGAGAATTCTGCTCACCCTGACCCTTGTAGAAAGGGGACATCGTTCCCGGCAGCCTGTACTGAGCATGTGGCTCCTGAGTGGGGTTTGTTGTTTGGGAAACCTGCTCCGGCTTTTCCATTCTTTCCTTCCAAACAGGAAAACTTCTCCTGGGGCTGTGTGCAGGCAGAGCCCTGAGGAGAGCAGGTGGCACATGGTGCGCTGGGCTGGGACAGCCAGCTGCAGAGCTCAAGGGAAGAAGCCCAAAGTGTCACAATGGCTCCTTGCCTTCCCATGCAACACCTGGGTCACAATGGTCTCCTTGATTCCATGAGGCCCCACTGTGTCACAATGGCTCCTTGGTTCCATCGGGTTCCGCAGTGTCACCATGGTCTCCTTTGATCCGCACTGTCATCATGGACAATTGGTTCCATGAGGCCCCGCAGTGTCACAATGGTCCCTTGCTTCCATAGCTTTTACGTTGTAACAATGGACTCCTTGCTTCTATGAGCTAGCCTGCTTTTTGCAGAGGTGTCTTTGGTTCCAACAAGGCCCCGCTGTGTCTCAGTGCACCCTGGCTTCCATGTGGATCTGGAGTATCACAAAGGCTCCTTGGTTCCACCAGGTCCTGCTGTGTCACAATGGGTCCTGTGGTCCCCGAGGCCCTCCAAAGTCATCATGGAGGCTTGCTTCCATGAGGTTCCATTATGTGCCAGTGGTCATCTTGGTTCCAGGAGTTTCCTTAGTGTCACAATGCTCTCCATGCTTCCATGATTCCCCACAATGTCACAATGCTCTCCATGCTTCCATTAGGCCCTGCTTTGCCACAATGGTCCCCTTGTTTCCATGAGGCCCCGCTGTGTCACAATGGACCTATGGTTCCATGATGTTGCGTGGTGTCACCGTGCTCTTCTTGAATCCGCCGTGTAACCATGGACCATTGGTTCCATGCGGCCTGGCCGTGTCACAATGGGCTCCTTGATTCCATGATTCCCCACGGTGTCACAATGGAGCCTTGTTTCTAGGAGGTTCTGTACTGTCACAATTGCCTCCTTGATGCCATCAGCCCCTGCAGTGTCACAATGGCTCCTTGGTTCCATGAGGAACACAATAGCTTGGCATAAGCATTGAGCAACAGCTGCTGAACACACCTGGCAACATCTGCTTGCATCAAAAGAGGGCTTCAAGCTGACAATGGCACCAGCAGCTTCCATCTGCAACAGAGACCCAGGAAAGGACAGGCTGTGCCGGTTTGGACACATGTGGAGGAAAATATCCTCTGATAGAAGGCAGGTTACACCCAGCCCTCCGCCACCAGCTTCGGGAAAAAAGAATTTTCCTGGGAAGAAAGTGAAAGAGATAAAAACTATTTTTTTAACAAACACCCAGGAAAAGGATAACAATGCTAAATATTAAAAGCTCTCGCTGTGCAGAGAAAGCTGGGATAATTTGAGAGTCCTTCCGTGTTTCGGTGGGGTCTCCTGAAACATCCATAGACAGCGAGGCCCGTGCAAAGAAATAGGGAGCCATTCATGAGAGAAGTTTCAGAGCTCTTTCTTCTCCAGCCACATGGGCGGGGCACTGCCAAAGAACTGAGCAGTCACGGCACAACCAGGGCCCTCCTGGCACAGGGCAAAACAAAATAAGCAGTGCTGAACAGGATTAGGGCACATGTCAGCAGGGAGCAGGGAGACCCCGTGCCCAGGCCATGCCTCTACCCCAGGGTCCCCTCTCCCATGACCTCATGGCAGGGGGGAGGAACCCCAACACTTCCGGAGGTGTAGTCTCTCTCCTCCTCCTTGCAGCTGGCTCATGGGCCCACATTCAGGGCCCCCACCTCGGGAGAAAATTCTCCCAATGTGGTCTGATGTTGAAACAGTCAAGAAGAGAAGAAGGGAAAAAAAACCCCAAAGTCCCAGGAAAACAAAGTTCAACTCTCCATCTCCCTCCAGAGAAAAGGAGCTGAAAAACTGGCTAAAAAGAAACAAGGTTGCTTCCTCTGCTCTTGTTGCAAGCAGGATGCAGAGGAGTGTGTATGTGTGTCCTTGAACAAACGCTCTGAGAAGTTTGTCTGGCTTTTTTTTCCTCTCCCCCCTCTCAGGCTCAGTTGAAAGGCACAGAAATGCACAAAGTTCACTTCTGGGCATAGAGCAGCAATAGGGGATACACATGATAAAGTCACCCCAAGACACAGGGAGAGAGAATTCAGTGGAAAGACTCCGAGAATTCTGCTCCCAGAGATCATTCATTCCTGCTCACCCTGACCCTTGTAGAAAGGGGACCTCGTTCCAGGCAGCCTGTACTGAGCATGTGGCTCCTGAGTGGGGTTTGTTGTTTGGGAAACCTGCTCCGGCTTTTCCATTCTTTCCTTCCAAACAGGAAAACTTCTCCTGGGGCTGTGTGCAGGCAGAGCCCTGAGGAGAGCAGGTGGCACATGGTGCGCTGGGCTGGGACAGCCAGCTGCAGAGCTCAAGGGAAGAAGCCCAAAGTGTCACAATGGCTCCTTGCCTTCACATGCAACACCTGGGTCACAATGGTCTCCTTGATTCCATGAGGCCCCACTGTGTCACAATGGCTCCTTGGTTCCATGCAGTTCCGCAGTGTCACCATGGTCTCTTTTGATCCGCACTGTCATCATGGACAATTGGTTCCATGAGGCCCCGCAGTGTCACAATGGTCCCTTGCTTCCACAGGTTTGATGTTGTAACAATGGACTCCTTGCTTCTATGAGCTAGCCTGCTTTTTGCAGAGGTGTCTTTGGTTCCAACAAGGCCCCGCTGTGTCTCAGTGCACCCTGGCTTCCATGTGGATCTGGAGTATCACAAAGGCTCCTTGGTTCCACCAGGTCCTGCTGTGTCACAATGGGTCCTGTGGTCCCCGAGGCCCTCCAAAGTCATCATGGAGGCTTGCTTCCATGAGGTTCCATTATGTGCCAGTGGTCATCTTGGTTCCAGGAGTTTCCTTAGTGTCACAATGCTCTCCATGCTTCCATGATTCCCCACAATGTCACAATGCTCTCCATGCTTCCATTAGGCCCTGCTTTGCCACAATGGTCCCCTTGTTTCCATGAGGCCCCGCTGTGTCACAATGGACCTATGGTTCCAGGATGTTGCGTGGTGTCACCGTGCTCTTCTTGAATCCGCCAAGTAACCATGGACCATTGGTTCCATGCGGCCTGGCCGTGTCACAATGGGCTCCGTGATTCCATGATTCCCCACGGTGTCACAATGGAGCCTTGTTTCTAGGAGGTTCTGTACTGTCACAATGGTCTCCTTGATGCCATCAGCCCCTGCAGTGTCACAATGGCTCCTTGGTTCCATGAGGAACACAATAGCTTGGCATAAGCATTGAGCAACAGCTGCTGAACACACCTGGCAACATCTGCTTGCATCAAAAGAGGGCTTCAAGCTGACAATGGCACCAGCAGCTTCCATCTGCAACAGAGACCCAGGAAAGGACAGGCTGTGCCGGTTTGGAGAAATGTGGAGGAAAATTTCCTCTGATAGAAGGCAGGTTACACCCAGCCCTCCGCCACCAGCTTCGGGAAAAAAGAATTTTCCTGGGAAGAAAGTGAAAGAGATAAAAACCATTTTTTAACAAACACCCAGGAAAAGGAGAACAATGCTAAATATTAAAAGCTCTCGCTGTGCAGAGAAAGCTGGGATAATTTGAGAGTCCTTCCGTGTTTCGGTGGGGTCTCCTGAAACATCCATAGACAGCGAGGCCCGTGCAAAGAAATAGGGAGCCATTCTTGAGAGAAGTTTCAGAGCTCTTTCTTCTCCAGCCACATGGGCGGGGCACTGCCAAAGAACTGAGCAATCACGGCACAACCAGGGCCCTCCTGGCACAGGGCAACACAAAATAAGCAGTGCTGAACAGGATTAGGGCACATGTCAGCAGGGAGCAGGGAGACCCCGTGCCCAGGCCATGCCTCTACCCCAGGGTCCCCTCTCCCATGACCTCATGGCAGGGGGGAGGAACCCCAACACTTCCGGAGGTGTAGTCTCTCTCCTCCTCCTTGCAGCTGGCTCATGGGCCCACATTCAGGGCCCCCACCTCGGGAGAAAATTCTCCCAATGTGGTCTGATGTTGAAAGAGTCAAGAAGAGAAGAAGGGAAAAAAAACCCCAAAGTCCCAGGAAAACAAAGTTCAACTCTCCATCTCCCCCCAGAGAAAAGGAGCTGAAAACTGGCTAAAAAGAAACAAAGTTGCTTCCTCTGCTCTTGTTGCAAGCAGGATGCAGAGGAGTGTGTATGTGTGTCCTTGAACAAACGCTCTGAGAAGTTTGTCCGGTTTTTTTTTCCTCTCCCCCCTCTCAGGCTCAGTTGAAAGGCACAGAAATGCACAAAGTTCACTTCTGGGCATAGAGCAGCAATAGGGGATACACATGATAAAGTCACCCCAAGACACGGGGACAGAGAATTCAGTGGAAAGACTCCGAGAATTCTGCTCCCAGAGAATTCTGCTCACCCTGACCCTTGTAGAAAGGGGACCTCGTTCCAGGCAGCCTGTACTGAGCATGTGGCTCCTGAGTGGGGTTTGTTGTTTGGGAAACCTGCTCCGGCTTTTCCATTCTTTCCTTCCAAACAGGAAAACTTCTCCTGGGGCTGTGTGCAGGCAGAGCCCTGAGGAGAGCAGGTGGCACATGGTGCGCTGGGCTGGGACAGCCAGCTGCAGAGCTCAAGGGAAGAAGCCCAAAGTGTCACAATGGCTCCTTGCCTTCACATGCAACACCTGGGTCACAATGGTCTCCTTGATTCCATGAGGCCCCACTGTGTCACAATGGCTCCTTGGTTCCATCGGGTTCCGCAGTGTCACCATGGTCTCCTTTGATCCGCACTGTCATCATGGACAATTGGTTCCATGAGGCCCCGCAGTGTCACAATGGTCCCTTGCTTCCATAGGTTTGATGTTGTAACAATGGACTCCTTGCTTCTATGAGCTAGCCTGCTTTTTGCAGAGGTGTCTTTGGTTCCAACAAGGCCCCGCTGTGTCTCAGTGCACCCTGGCTTCCATGTGGATCTGGAGTATCACAAAGGCTCCTTGGTTCCACCAGGTCCTGCTGTGTCACAATGGGTCCTGTGGTCCCCGAGGCCCTCCAAAGTCATCATGGAGGCTTGCTTCCATGAGGTTCCATTATGTGCCAGTGGTCATCTTGGTTCCAGGAGTTTCCTTAGTGTCACAATGCTCTCCATGCTTCCATGATTCCCCACAATGTCACAATGCTCTCCATGCTTCCATTAGGCCCTGCTTTGCCACAATGGTCCCCTTGTTTCCATGAGGCCCCGCTGTGTCACAATGGACCTATGGTTCCAGGATGTTGCGTGGTGTCACCGTGCTCTTCTTGAATCCGCAGTGTAACCATGGACCATTGGTTCCATGCGGCCTGGCCGTGTCACAATGGGCTCCGTGATTCCATGATTCCCCACGGTGTCACAATGGAGCCTTGTTTCTAGGAGGTTCTGTACTGTCACAATGGTCTCCTTGATGCCATCAGCCCCTGCAGTGTCACAATGGCTCCTTGGTTCCATGAGGAACACAATAGCTTGGCATAAGCATTGAGCAACAGCTGCTGAACACACCTGGCAACATCTGCTTGCATCAAAAGAGGGCTTCAAGCTGACAATGGCACCAGCAGCTTCCATCTGCAACAGAGACCCAGGAAAGGACAGGCTGTGCCGGTTTGGAGAAATGTGGAGGAAAATTTCCTCTGATAGAAGGCAGGTTACACCCAGCCCTCCGCCACCAGCTTCGGGAAAAAAGAATTTTCCTGGGAAGAAAGTGAAAGAGATAAAAACCATTTTTTAACAAACACCCAGGAAAAGGAGAACAATGCTAAATATTAAAAGCTCTCGCTGTGCAGAGAAAGCTGGGATAATTTGAGAGTCCTTCCGTGTTTCGGTGGGGTCTCCTGAAACATCCATAGACAGCGAGGCCCATGCAAAGAAATAGGGAGCCATTCTTGAGAGAAGTTTCAGAGCTCTTTCTTCTCCAGCCACATGGGCGGGGCACTGCCAAAGAACTGAGCAATCACGGCACAACCAGGGCCCTCCTGGCACAGGGCAACACAAAATAAGCAGTGCTGAACAGGATTAGGGCACATGTCAGCAGGGAGCAGGGAGACCCCGTGCCCAGGCCATGCCTCTACCCCAGGGTCCCCTCTCCCATGACCTCATGGCAGGGGGGAGGAACCCCAACACTTCCGGAGGTGTAGTCTCTCTCCTCCTCCTTGCAGCTGGCTCATGGGCCCACATTCAGGGCCCCCACCTCGGGAGAAAATTCTCCCAATGTGGTCTGATGTTGAAAGAGTCAAGAAGAGAAGAAGGGAAAAAAAACCCCAAAGTCCCAGGAAAACAAAGTTCAACTCTCCATCTCCCCCCAGAGAAAAGGAGCTGAAAACTGGCTAAAAAGAAACAAAGTTGCTTCCTCTGCTCTTGTTGCAAGCAGGATGCAGAGGAGTGTGTATGTGTGTCCTTGAACAAACGCTCTGAGAAGTTTGTCCGGTTTTTTTTTCCTCTCCCCCCTCTCAGGCTCAGTTGAAAGGCACAGAAATGCACAAAGTTCACTTCTGGGCATAGAGCAGCAATAGGGGATACACATGATAAAGTCACCCCAAGACACGGGGACAGAGAATTCAGTGGAAAGACTCCGAGAATTCTGCTCCCAGAGAATTCTGCTCACCCTGACCCTTGTAGAAAGGGGACATCGTTCCCGGCAGCCTGTACTGAGCATGTGGCTCCTGAGTGGGGTTTGTTGTTTGGGAAACCTGCTCCGGCTTTTCCATTCTTTCCTTCCAAACAGGAAAACTTCTCCTGGGGCTGTGTGCAGGCAGAGCCCTGAGGAGAGCAGGTGGCACATGGTGCGCTGGGCTGGGACAGCCAGCTGCAGAGCTCAAGGGAAGAAGCCCAAAGTGTCACAATGGCTCCTTGCCTTCACATGCAACACCTGGGTCACAATGGTCTCCTTGATTCCATGAGGCCCCACTGTGTCACAATGGCTCCTTGGTTCCATCGGGTTCCGCAGTGTCACCATGGTCTCCTTTGATCCGCACTGTCATCATGGACAATTGGTTCCATGAGGCCCCGCAGTGTCACAATGGTCCCTTGCTTCCATAGGTTTGATGTTGTAACAATGGACTCCTTGCTTCTATGAGCTAGCCTGCTTTTTGCAGAGGTGTCTTTGGTTCCAACAAGGCCCCGCTGTGTCTCAGTGCACCCTGGCTTCCATGTGGATCTGGAGTATCACAAAGGCTCCTTGGTTCCACCAGGTCCTGCTGTGTCACAATCGGTCCTGTGGTCCCCGAGGCCCTCCAAAGTCATCATGGAGGCTTGCTTCCATGAGGTTCCATTATGTGCCAGTGGTCATCTTGGTTCCAGGAGTTTCCTTAGTGTCACAATGCTCTCCATGCTTCCATTAGGCCCTGCTTTGCCACAATGGTCCCCTTGTTTCCATGAGGCCCCGCTGTGTCACAATGGACCTATGGTTCCATGATGTTGCGTGGTGTCACCGTGCTCTTCTTGAATCCGCCGTGTAACCATGGACCATTGGTTCCATGCGGCCTGGCCGTGTCACAATGGGCTCCTTGATTCCATGATTCCCCACGGTGTCACAATGGAGCCTTGTTTCTAGGAGGTTCTGTACTGTCACAATTGCCTCCTTGATGCCATCAGCCCCTGCAGTGTCACAATGGCTCCTTGGTTCCATGAGGAACACAATAGCTTGGCATAAGCATTGAGCAACAGCTGCTGAACACACCTGGCAACATCTGCTTGCATCAAAAGAGGGCTTCAAGCTGACAATGGCACCAGCAGCTTCCATCTGCAACAGAGACCCAGGAAAGGACAGGCTGTGCCGGTTTGGAGAAATGTGGAGGAAAATTTCCTCTGATAGAAGGCAGGTTACACCCAGCCCTCCGCCACCAGCTTCGGGAAAAAAGAATTTTCCTGGGAAGAAAGTGAAAGAGATAAAAACTATTTTTTTAACAAACACCCAGGTAAAGGATAACAATGCTAAATATTAAAAGCTCTCGCTGTGCAGAGAAAGCTGGGATAATTTGAGAGTCCTTCCGTGTTTCGGTGGGGTCTCCTGAAACATCCATAGACAGCGAGGCCCGTGCAAAGAAATAGGGAGCCATTCATGAGAGAAGTTTCAGAGCTCTTTCTTCTCCAGCCACATGGGCGGGGCACTGCCAAAGAACTGAGCAGTCACGGCACAACCAGGGCCCTCCTGGCACAGGGCAAAACAAAATAAGCAGTGCTGAACAGGATTAGGGCACATGTCAGCAGGGAGCAGGGAGACCCCGTGCCCAGGCCATGCCTCTACCCCAGGGTCCCCTCTCCCATGACCTCATGGCAGGGGGGAGGAACCCCAACACTTCCGGAGGTGTAGTCTCTCTCCTCCTCCTTGCAGCTGGCTCATGGGCCCACATTCAGGGCCCCCACCTCGGGAGAAAATTCTCCCAATGTGGTCTGATGTTGAAACAGTCAAGAAGAGAAGAAGGGAAAAAAACCCCCAAAGTCCCAGGAAAACAAAGTTCAACTCTCCATCTCCCTCCAGAGAAAAGGAGCTGAAAAACTGGCTAAAAAGAAACAAGGTTGCTTCCTCTGCTCTTGTTGCAAGCAGGATGCAGAGGAGTGTGTATGTGTGTCCTTGAACAAACGCTCTGAGAAGTTTGTCTGGCTTTTTTTTCCTCTCCCCCCTCTCAGGCTCAGTTGAAAGGCACAGAAATGCACAAAGTTCACTTCTGGGCATAGAGCAGCAATAGGGGATACACATGATAAAGTCACCCCAAGACACAGGGACAGAGAATTCAGTGGAAAGACTCCGAGAATTCTGCTCCCAGAGATCATTCATTCCTGCTCACCCTGACCCTTGTAGAAAGGGGACATCGTTCCCGGCAGCCTGTACTGAGCATGTGGCTCCTGAGTGGGGTTTGTTGTTTGGGAAACCTGCTCCGGCTTTTCCATTCTTTCCTTCCAAACAGGAAAACTTCTCCTGGGGCTGTGTGCAGGCAGAGCCCTGAGGAGAGCAGGTGGCACATGGTGCGCTGGGCTGGGACAGCCAGCTGCAGAGCTCAAGGGAAGAAGCCCAAAGTGTCACAATGGCTCCTTGCCTTCACATGCAACACCTGGGTCACAATGGTCTCCTTGATTCCATGAGGCCCCACTGTGTCACAATGGCTCCTTGGTTCCATCGGGTTCCGCAGTGTCACCATGGTCTCCTTTGATCCGCACTGTCATCATGGACAATTGGTTCCATGAGGCCCCGCAGTGTCACAATGGTCCCTTGCTTCCATAGGTTTGATGTTGTAACAATGGACTCCTTGCTTCTATGAGCTAGCCTGCTTTTTGCAGAGGTGTCTTTGGTTCCAACAAGGCCCCGCTGTGTCTCAGTGCACCCTGGCTTCCATGTGGATCTGGAGTATCACAAAGGCTCCTTGGTTCCACCAGGTCCTGCTGTGTCACAATGGGTCCTGTGGTCCCCGAGGCCCTCCAAAGTCATCATGGAGGCTTGCTTCCATGAGGTTCCATTATGTGCCAGTGGTCATCTTGGTTCCAGGAGTTTCCTTAGTGTCACAATGCTCTCCATGCTTCCATGATTCCCCACAATGTCACAATGCTCTCCATGCTTCCATTAGGCCCTGCTTTGCCACAATGGTCCCCTTGTTTCCATGAGGCCCCGCTGTGTCACAATGGACCTATGGTTCCAGGATGTTGCGTGGTGTCACCGTGCTCTTCTTGAATCCGCAGTGTAACCATGGACCATTGGTTCCATGCGGCCTGGCCGTGTCACAATGGGCTCCGTGATTCCATGATTCCCCACGGTGTCACAATGGAGCCTTGTTTCTAGGAGGTTCTGTACTGTCACAATGGTCTCCTTGATGCCATCAGCCCCTGCAGTGTCACAATGGCTCCTTGGTTCCATGAGGAACACAATAGCTTGGCATAAGCATTGAGCAACAGCTGCTGAACACACCTGGCAACATCTGCTTGCATCAAAAGAGGGCTTCAAGCTGACAATGGCACCAGCAGCTTCCATCTGCAACAGAGACCCAGGAAAGGACAGGCTGTGCCGGTTTGGAGAAATGTGGAGGAAAATTTCCTCTGATAGAAGGCAGGTTACACCCAGCCCTCCGCCACCAGCTTCGGGAAAAAAGAATTTTCCTGGGAAGAAAGTGAAAGAGATAAAAACCATTTTTTAACAAACACCCAGGAAAAGGAGAACAATGCTAAATATTAAAAGCTCTCGCTGTGCAGAGAAAGCTGGGATAATTTGAGAGTCCTTCCGTGTTTCGGTGGGGTCTCCTGAAACATCCATAGACAGCGAGGCCCATGCAAAGAAATAGGGAGCCATTCTTGAGAGAAGTTTCAGAGCTCTTTCTTCTCCAGCCACATGGGCGGGGCACTGCCAAAGAACTGAGCAATCACGGCACAACCAGGGCCCTCCTGGCACAGGGCAACACAAAATAAGCAGTGCTGAACAGGATTAGGGCACATGTCAGCAGGGAGCAGGGAGACCCCGTGCCCAGGCCATGCCTCTACCCCAGGGTCCCCTCTCCCATGACCTCATGGCAGGGGGGAGGAACCCCAACACTTCCGGAGGTGTAGTCTCTCTCCTCCTCCTTGCAGCTGGCTCATGGGCCCACATTCAGGGCCCCCACCTCGGGAGAAAATTCTCCCAATGTGGTCTGATGTTGAAAGAGTCAAGAAGAGAAGAAGGGAAAAAAAACCCCAAAGTCCCAGGAAAACAAAGTTCAACTCTCCATCTCCCCCCAGAGAAAAGGAGCTGAAAACTGGCTAAAAAGAAACAAAGTTGCTTCCTCTGCTCTTGTTGCAAGCAGGATGCAGAGGAGTGTGTATGTGTGTCCTTGAACAAACGCTCTGAGAAGTTTGTCCGGTTTTTTTTTCCTCTCCCCCCTCTCAGGCTCAGTTGAAAGGCACAGAAATGCACAAAGTTCACTTCTGGGCATAGAGCAGCAATAGGGGATACACATGATAAAGTCACCCCAAGACACGGGGACAGAGAATTCAGTGGAAAGACTCCGAGAATTCTGCTCCCAGAGAATTCTGCTCACCCTGACCCTTGTAGAAAGGGGACATCGTTCCCGGCAGCCTGTACTGAGCATGTGGCTCCTGAGTGGGGTTTGTTGTTTGGGAAACCTGCTCCGGCTTTTCCATTCTTTCCTTCCAAACAGGAAAACTTCTCCTGGGGCTGTGTGCAGGCAGAGCCCTGAGGAGAGCAGGTGGCACATGGTGCGCTGGGCTGGGACAGCCAGCTGCAGAGCTCAAGGGAAGAAGCCCAAAGTGTCACAATGGCTCCTTGCCTTCACATGCAACACCTGGGTCACAATGGTCTCCTTGATTCCATGAGGCCCCACTGTGTCACAATGGCTCCTTGGTTCCATCGGGTTCCGCAGTGTCACCATGGTCTCCTTTGATCCGCACTGTCATCATGGACAATTGGTTCCATGAGGCCCCGCAGTGTCACAATGGTCCCTTGCTTCCATAGGTTTGATGTTGTAACAATGGACTCCTTGCTTCTATGAGCTAGCCTGCTTTTTGCAGAGGTGTCTTTGGTTCCAACAAGGCCCCGCTGTGTCTCAGTGCACCCTGGCTTCCATGTGGATCTGGAGTATCACAAAGGCTCCTTGGTTCCACCAGGTCCTGCTGTGTCACAATCGGTCCTGTGGTCCCCGAGGCCCTCCAAAGTCATCATGGAGGCTTGCTTCCATGAGGTTCCATTATGTGCCAGTGGTCATCTTGGTTCCAGGAGTTTCCTTAGTGTCACAATGCTCTCCATGCTTCCATTAGGCCCTGCTTTGCCACAATGGTCCCCTTGTTTCCATGAGGCCCCGCTGTGTCACAATGGACCTATGGTTCCATGATGTTGCGTGGTGTCACCGTGCTCTTCTTGAATCCGCCGTGTAACCATGGACCATTGGTTCCATGCGGCCTGGCCGTGTCACAATGGGCTCCTTGATTCCATGATTCCCCACGGTGTCACAATGGAGCCTTGTTTCTAGGAGGTTCTGTACTGTCACAATTGCCTCCTTGATGCCATCAGCCCCTGCAGTGTCACAATGGCTCCTTGGTTCCATGAGGAACACAATAGCTTGGCATAAGCATTGAGCAACAGCTGCTGAACACACCTGGCAACATCTGCTTGCATCAAAAGAGGGCTTCAAGCTGACAATGGCACCAGCAGCTTCCATCTGCAACAGAGACCCAGGAAAGGACAGGCTGTGCCGGTTTGGAGAAATGTGGAGGAAAATTTCCTCTGATAGAAGGCAGGTTACACCCAGCCCTCCGCCACCAGCTTCGGGAAAAAAGAATTTTCCTGGGAAGAAAGTGAAAGAGATAAAAACTATTTTTTTAACAAACACCCAGGTAAAGGATAACAATGCTAAATATTAAAAGCTCTCGCTGTGCAGAGAAAGCTGGGATAATTTGAGAGTCCTTCCGTGTTTCGGTGGGGTCTCCTGAAACATCCATAGACAGCGAGGCCCGTGCAAAGAAATAGGGAGCCATTCATGAGAGAAGTTTCAGAGCTCTTTCTTCTCCAGCCACATGGGCGGGGCACTGCCAAAGAACTGAGCAGTCACGGCACAACCAGGGCCCTCCTGGCACAGGGCAAAACAAAATAAGCAGTGCTGAACAGGATTAGGGCACATGTCAGCAGGGAGCAGGGAGACCCCGTGCCCAGGCCATGCCTCTACCCCAGGGTCCCCTCTCCCATGACCTCATGGCAGGGGGGAGGAACCCCAACACTTCCGGAGGTGTAGTCTCTCTCCTCCTCCTTGCAGCTGGCTCATGGGCCCACATTCAGGGCCCCCACCTCGGGAGAAAATTCTCCCAATGTGGTCTGATGTTGAAACAGTCAAGAAGAGAAGAAGGGAAAAAAACCCCCAAAGTCCCAGGAAAACAAAGTTCAACTCTCCATCTCCCTCCAGAGAAAAGGAGCTGAAAAACTGGCTAAAAAGAAACAAGGTTGCTTCCTCTGCTCTTGTTGCAAGCAGGATGCAGAGGAGTGTGTATGTGTGTCCTTGAACAAACGCTCTGAGAAGTTTGTCTGGCTTTTTTTTCCTCTCCCCCCTCTCAGGCTCAGTTGAAAGGCACAGAAATGCACAAAGTTCACTTCTGGGCATAGAGCAGCAATAGGGGATACACATGATAAAGTCACCCCAAGACACAGGGACAGAGAATTCAGTGGAAAGACTCCGAGAATTCTGCTCCCAGAGATCATTCATTCCTGCTCACCCTGACCCTTGTAGAAAGGGGACATCGTTCCCGGCAGCCTGTACTGAGCATGTGGCTCCTGAGTGGGGTTTGTTGTTTGGGAAACCTGCTCCGGCTTTTCCATTCTTTCCTTCCAAACAGGAAAACTTCTCCTGGGGCTGTGTGCAGGCAGAGCCCTGAGGAGAGCAGGTGGCACATGGTGCGCTGGGCTGGGACAGCCAGCTGCAGAGCTCAAGGGAAGAAGCCCAAAGTGTCACAATGGCTCCTTGCCTTCACATGCAACACCTGGGTCACAATGGTCTCCTTGATTCCATGAGGCCCCACTGTGTCACAATGGCTCCTTGGTTCCATCGGGTTCCGCAGTGTCACCATGGTCTCCTTTGATCCGCACTGTCATCATGGACAATTGGTTCCATGAGGCCCCGCAGTGTCACAATGGTCCCTTGCTTCCATAGGTTTGATGTTGTAACAATGGACTCCTTGCTTCTATGAGCTAGCCTGCTTTTTGCAGAGGTGTCTTTGGTTCCAACAAGGCCCCGCTGTGTCTCAGTGCACCCTGGCTTCCATGTGGATCTGGAGTATCACAAAGGCTCCTTGGTTCCACCAGGTCCTGCTGTGTCACAATCGGTCCTGTGGTCCCCGAGGCCCTCCAAAGTCATCATGGAGGCTTGCTTCCATGAGGTTCCATTATGTGCCAGTGGTCATCTTGGTTCCAGGAGTTTCCTTAGTGTCACAATGCTCTCCATGCTTCCATGATTCCCCACAATGTCACAATGCTCTCCATGCTTCCATTAGGCCCTGCTTTGCCACAATGGTCCCCTTGTTTCCATGAGGCCCCGCTGTGTCACAATGGACCTATGGTTCCAGGATGTTGCGTGGTGTCACCGTGCTCTTCTTGAATCCGCAGTGTAACCATGGACCATTGGTTCCATGCGGCCTGGCCGTGTCACAATGGGCTCTGTGATTCCATGATTCCCCACGGTGTCACAATGGAGCCTTGTTTCTAGGAGGTTCTGTACTGTCACAATGGTCTCCTTGATGCCATCAGCCCCTGCAGTGTCACAATGGCTCCTTGGTTCCATGAGGAACACAATAGCTTGGCATAAGCATTGAGCAACAGCTGCTGAACACACCTGGCAACATCTGCTTGCATCAAAAGAGGGCTTCAAGCTGACAATGGCACCAGCAGCTTCCATCTGCAACAGAGACCCAGGAAAGGACAGGCTGTGCCGGTTTGGAGAAATGTGGAGGAAAATTTCCTCTGATAGAAGGCAGGTTACACCCAGCCCTCCGCCACCAGCTTCGGGAAAAAAGAATTTTCCTGGGAAGAAAGTGAAAGAGATAAAAACCATTTTTTAACAAACACCCAGGAAAAGGAGAACAATGCTAAATATTAAAAGCTCTCGCTGTGCAGAGAAAGCTGGGATAATTTGAGAGTCCTTCCGTGTTTCGGTGGGGTCTCCTGAAACATCCATAGACAGCGAGGCCCGTGCAAAGAAATAGGGAGCCATTCTTGAGAGAAGTTTCAGAGCTCTTTCTTCTCCAGCCACATGGGCGGGGCACTGCCAAAGAACTGAGCAATCACGGCACAACCAGGGCCCTCCTGGCACAGGGCAACACAAAATAAGCAGTGCTGAACAGGATTAGGGCACATGTCAGCAGGGAGCAGGGAGACCCCGTGCCCAGGCCATGCCTCTACCCCAGGGTCCCCTCTCCCATGACCTCATGGCAGGGGGGAGGAACCCCAACACTTCCGGAGGTGTAGTCTCTCTCCTCCTCCTTGCAGCTGGCTCATGGGCCCACATTCAGGGCCCCCACCTCGGGAGAAAATTCTCCCAATGTGCTCTGATGTTGAAAGAGTCAAGAAGAGAAGAAGGGAAAAAAAACCCCCGAAGTCCCAGGAAAACAAAGTTCAACTCTCCATCTCCCCCCAGAGAAAAGGAGCTGAAAACTGGCTAAAAAGAAACAAAGTTGCTTCCTCTGCTCTTGCTGCAAGCAGGATGCAGAGGAGTGTGTATGTGTGTCCTTGAACAAACGCTCTGAGAAGTTTGTCCGGTTTTTTTTCCTCTCCCCCCTCTCAGGCTCAGTTGAAAGGCACAGAAATGCACAAAGTTCACTTCTGGGCATAGAGCAGCAATAGGGGATACACATGATAAAGTCACCCCAAGACACAGGGACAGAGAATTCAGTGGAAAGACTCCGAGAATTCTGCTCCCAGAGATCATTCCTGCTCACACTGACCCTTGTAGAAAGGAGACATCGTTCCAGGCAGCCTGTACTGAGCATGTGGCTCCTGAGTGGGGTTTGTTGTTTAGGAAACCTGCTCCGGCTTTTCCATTCTTTCCTTGCAAACAGGAAAACTTCTCCTGGGGCTGTGTGCAGGCAGAGCCCTGAGGAGAGCAGGTGGCACATGGTGCGCTGGGCTGGGACAGCCAGCTGCAGAGCTCAAGGGAAGAAGCCCAAAGTGTCACAATGGCTCCTTGCCTTCCCATGCAACACCTGGGTCACAATGGTCTCCTTGATTCCATGAGGCCCCACTGTGTCACAATGGCTCCTTGGTTCCATCAGGTTCCGCAGTGTCACCATGGTCTCCTTTGATCCGCACTGTCATCATGGACAATTGGTTCCATGAGGCCCCGCAGTGTCACAATGGTCCCTTGCTTCCATAGCTTTTACGTTGTAACAATGGACTCCTTGCTTCTATGAGCTAGCCTGCTTTTTGCAGAGGTGTCTTAGGTTCCAACAAGGCCCCACTGTGTCTCAGTGCACCCTGGCTTCCATGTGGATCTGGAGTATCACAAAGGCTCCTTGGTTCCACCAGGTCCTGCTGTGTCACAATGGGTCCTGTGGTCCCTGAGGCCCTCCAAAGTCATCATGGATGCTTGCTTCCATGAGGTTCCATTATGTGCCAGTGGTCATCTTGGTTCCAGGAGTTTCCTTAGTGTCACAATGCTCTCCATGTTTCCATGATTCCCCACAATGTCACAATGCTCTCCAGGCTTCCATTAGGCCCTGCTTTGCCACAATGGTCCCCTTGTTTCCATGCGGCCTTGCTGTGTCACAATGGACGTACGGTTCCATGATGTTGCGTGGTGTCACCGTGCTCTTCTTGAATCCGCCGTGTAACCATGGACCATTGGTTCCATGCAGCCGTGTCACAATGGGCTCCTTGATTCCATGATTCCCCACGGTGTCACAATGGAGCCTTGTTTCTAGGAGGTTCTGTACTGTCACAATTGCCTCCTTGATGCCATCAGCCCCTGCAGTGTCACAATGGCTCCTTGGTTCCATGAGGAACACAATAGCTTGGCATAAGCATTGAGCAACAGCTGCTGAACACACCTGGCAACATCTGCTTGCATCAAAAGAGGGCTTCAAGCTGACAATGGCACCAGCAGCTTCCATCTGCAACAGACACCCAGGGAAAGGACAGGCTGTGCCGGTTTGGACAAATGTGGAGGAAAATATCCTCTGATAGAAGGCAGGTTACACCCAGCCCTCCCCCACCAGCTTCGGGAAAAAAGAATTTTCCTGGGAAGAAAGTGAAAGAGATAAAAACTACTTTTTTAACAAACACACAGGAAAAGGATAACAATGCTAAATATTAAAACCTCTCGCTGTGCAGAGAAAGCTGGGATAATTTGAGAGTCCTTCCGTGTTTCGGTGGGGTCTCCTGAAACATCCATAGACAGCGAGGCCCGTGCAAAGAAACAGGGAGCGATTCTTGAGAGAAGTTGCAGAGCTCTTTCTTCTCCAGCCACATGGGCGGGGCACTGCCAAAGAACTGAGCAATCACGGCACAACCAGGGCCCTCCTGGCACAGGGCAACACAAAATAAGCAGTGCTGAACAGGATTAGGGCACATGTGAGCAGGGAGCAGGGAGACCCCGTGCCCAGGCCATGCCTCTACCCCAGGGTCCCCTCTCCCATGACCTCATGGCAGGGGGGAGGAACCCCAACACTTCCGGAGGTGTAGTCTCTCTCCTCCTCCTTGCAGCTGGCTCATGGGCCCACATTCAGGGCCCCCACCTCGGGAGAAAATTCTCCCAATGTGCTCTGATGTTGAAAGAGTCAAGAAGAGAAGAAGGGAAAAAAAACCCCCGAAGTCCCAGGAAAACAAAGTTCAACTCTCCATCTCCCTCCAGAGAAAAGGAGCTGAAAACTGGCTAAAAAGAAACAAAGTTGCTTCCTCTGCTCTTGCTGCAAGCAGGATGCAGAGGAGTGTGTATGTGTGTCCTTGAACAAACGCTCTGAGAAGTTTGTCTGGCTTTTTTTTCCTCTCCCCCCTCTCAGGCTCAGTTGAAAGGCACAGAAATGCACAAAGTTCACTTCTGGGCATAGAGCAGCAATAGGGGGATACACATGATAAAGTCACCCCAAGACACAGGGACAGAGAATTCAGTGGAAAGACTCCGAGAATTCTGCTCCCAGAGATCATTCATTCCTGCTCACACTGACCCTTGTAGAAAGGGGACATCGTTCCCGTCAGCCTGTACTGAGCATGTGGCTCCTGAGTGGGGTTTGTTGTTTAGGAAACCTGCTCCGGCTTTTCCATTCTTTCCTTGCAAACAGGAAAACTTCTCCTGGGGCTGTGTGCAGGCAGAGCCCTGAGGAGAGCAGGTGGCACATGGTGCGCTGGGCTGGGACAGCCAGCTGCAGAGCTCAAGGGAAGAAGCCCAAAGTGTCACAATGGCTCCTTGCCTTCCCATGCAACACCTGGGTCACAATGGTCTCCTTGATTCCATGAGGCCCCACTGTGTCACAATGGCTCCTTGGTTCCATCAGGTTCCGCAGTGTCACCATGGTCTCTTTTGATCCGCACTGTCATCATGGACAATTGGTTCCATGAGGCCCCGCAGTGTCACATTGGTCCCTTGCTTCCATAGGTTTGATGTTGTAACAAAGGACTCCTTGCTTCTATGAGCTAGCCTGCTTTTTGCAGAGGTGTCTTTGGTTCCAACAAGGCCCCGCTGTGTCTCAGTGCACCCTGGCTTCCATGTGGATGTGGAGTATCACAAAGGCTCCTTGGTTCCACCAGGTCCTGCTGTGTCACAATGGGTCCTGTGGTCCCTGAGGCCCTCCAAAACCATCGTGGAGGCTTGCTTCCATGAGGTTCCATTATGTGCCAGTGGTCATCTTGGTTCCAGGAGTTTCCTTAGTGTCACAATGCTCTCCATGCTTCCATTAGGCCCTGCTTTGCCACAATGGTCCCCTTGTTTCCATGCGGCCTTGCTGTGTCACAATGGACCTATGGTTCCGTGATGTTGCGTGGTGTCACCGTGCTCTTCTTGAATCCGCCGTGTAACCATGGACCATTGGTTCCATGCAGCCGTGTCACAATGGGCTCCTTGATTCCATGATTCCCCACGGTGTCACAATGGAGCCTTGTTTCTAGGAGGTTCTGTACTGTCACAATTGCCTCCTTGATGCCATCAGCCCCTGCAGTGTCACAATGGCTCCTTGGTTCCATGAGGAACACAAGAGCTTGGCATAAGCATTGAGCAACAGCTGCTGAACACACCTGGCAACATCTGCTTGCATCAAAAGAGGGCTTCAAGCTGACAATGGCACCAGCAGCTTCCATCTGCAACAGAGACCCAGGAAAGGACAGGCTGTGCCGGTTTGGACAAATGTGGAGGAAAATATCCTCTTATAGAAGGCAGGTTACACCCAGCCCTCCCCCACCAGGTTTTTGGAAAAAAGAACTTTCCTGGGAAGAAAGTGAAAGAGATAAAACCTATTTTTTTAACAAACACACAGGAAAAGGATAACAATGCTAAATATTAAAACCTCTCGCTGTGCAGAGAAAGCTGGGATAATTTGAGAGTCCTTCTGTGTTTCGGTGGGGTCTCCTGAAACATCCATAGACAGCGAGGCCCGTGCAAAGAAACAGGGAGCGATTCTTGAGAGAAGTTGCAGAGCTCTTTCTTCTCCAGCCACATGGGCGGGGCACTGCCAAAGAACTGAGCAATCACAGCACAACCAGGGCCCTCCTCGCACAGGGCAACACAAAATAAGCAGTGCTGAACAGGATTAGGGCACATGTGAGCAGGGAGCAGGGAGACCCCGTGCCCAGGCCATGCCTCTACCCAGGGTCCCCTCTCCCATGACCTCATGGCAGGGGGGAGGAACCCCAACACTTCCGTAGGTGCAGTCTCTCTCCTCCTCCTTGCAGCTGGCTCATGGGCCCACATTCAGGGCCCCCACCTCGGGAGAAAATTCTCCCAATGTGCTCTGATGTTGAAAGAGTCAAGAAGAGAAGAAGGGAAAAAAAACCCCCGAAGTCCCAGGAAAACAAAGTTCAACTCTCCATCTCCCCCCAGAGAAAAGGAGCTGAAAACTGGCTAAAAAGAAACAAAGTTGCTTCCCTCTGCTCTTGCTGCAAGCAGGATGCAGAGGAGTGTGTATGTGTGTCCTTGAACAAACGCTCTGAGAAGTTTGTCCGGTTTTTTTTCCTCTCCCCCCTCTCAGGCTCAGTTGAAAGGCACAGAAATGCACAAAGTTCACTTCTGGGCATAGAGCAGCAATAGGGGATACACATGATAAAGTCACCCCAAGACACAGGGACAGAGAATTCAGTGGAAAGACTCCGAGAATTCTGCTCCCAGAGATCATTCCTGCTCACACTGACCCTTGTAGAAAGGAGACATCGTTCCAGGCAGCCTGTACTGAGCATGTGGCTCCTGAGTGGGGTTTGTTGTTTAGGAAACCTGCTCCGGCTTTTCCATTCTTTCCTTGCAAACAGGAAAACTTCTCCTGGGGCTGTGTGCAGGCAGAGCCCTGAGGAGAGCAGGTGGCACATGGTGCGCTGGGCTGGGACAGCCAGCTGCAGAGCTCAAGGGAAGAAGCCCAAAGTGTCACAATGGCTCCTTGCCTTCCCATGCAACACCTGGGTCACAATGGTCTCCTTGATTCCATGAGGCCCCACTGTGTCACAATGGCTCCTTGGTTCCATCAGGTTCCGCAGTGTCACCATGGTCTCCTTTGATCCGCACTGTCATCATGGACAATTGGTTCCATGAGGCCCCGCAGTGTCACAATGGTCCCTTGCTTCCATAGCTTTTACGTTGTAACAATGGACTCCTTGCTTCTATGAGCTAGCCTGCTTTTTGCAGAGGTGTCTTAGGTTCCAACAAGGCCCCACTGTGTCTCAGTGCACCCTGGCTTCCATGTGGATCTGGAGTATCACAAAGGCTCCTTGGTTCCACCAGGTCCTGCTGTGTCACAATGGGTCCTGTGGTCCCTGAGGCCCTCCAAAGTCATCATGGATGCTTGCTTCCATGAGGTTCCATTATGTGCCAGTGGTCATCTTGGTTCCAGGAGTTTCCTTAGTGTCACAATGCTCTCCATGTTTCCATGATTCCCCACAATGTCACAATGCTCTCCAGGCTTCCATTAGGCCCTGCTTTGCCACAATGGTCCCCTTGTTTCCATGCGGCCTTGCTGTGTCACAATGGACATACGGTTCCATGATGTTGCGTGGTGTCACCGTGCTCTTCTTGAATCCGCCGTGTAACCATGGACCATTGGTTCCATGCAGCCGTGTCACAATGGGCTCCTTGATTCCATGATTCCCCACGGTGTCACAATGGAGCCTTGTTTCTAGGAGGTTCTGTACTGTCACAATTGCCTCCTTGATGCCATCAGCCCCTGCAGTGTCACAATGGCTCCTTGGTTCCATGAGGAACACAAGAGCTTGGCATAAGCATTGAGCAACAGCTGCTGAACACACCTGGCAACATCTGCTTGCATCAAAAGAGGGCTTCAAGCTGACAATGGCACCAGCAGCTTCCATCTGCAACAGAGACCCAGGAAAGGACAGGCTGTGCCGGTTTGGACAAATGTGGAGGAAAATATCCTCTTATAGAAGGCAGGTTACACCCAGCCCTCCCCCACCAGGTTTTTGGAAAAAAGAACTTTCCTGGGAAGAAAGTGAAAGAGATAAAACCTATTTTTTTAACAAACACACAGGAAAAGGATAACAATGCTAAATATTAAAACCTCTCGCTGTGCAGAGAAAGCTGGGATAATTTGAGAGTCCTTCTGTGTTTCGGTGGGGTCTCCTGAAACATCCATAGACAGCGAGGCCCGTGCAAAGAAACAGGGAGCGATTCTTGAGAGAAGTTGCAGAGCTCTTTCTTCTCCAGCCACATGGGCGGGGCACTGCCAAAGAACTGAGCAATCACAGCACAACCAGGGCCCTCCTCGCACAGGGCAACACAAAATAAGCAGTGCTGAACAGGATTAGGGCACATGTGAGCAGGGAGCAGGGAGACCCCGTGCCCAGGCCATGCCTCTACCCCAGGGTCCCCTCTCCCATGACCTCATGGCAGGGGGGAGGAACCCCAACACTTCCGTAGGTGCAGTCTCTCTCCTCCTCCTTGCAGCTGGCTCATGGGCCCACATTCAGGGCCCCCACCTCGGGAGAAAATTCTCCCAATGTGCTCTGATGTTGAAAGAGTCAAGAAGAGAAGAAGGGAAAAAAAACCCCCGAAGTCCCAGGAAAACAAAGTTCAACTCTCCATCTCCCCCCAGAGAAAAGGAGCTGAAAACTGGCTAAAAAGAAACAAAGTTGCTTCCTCTGCTCTTGCTGCAAGCAGGATGCAGAGGAGTGTGTATGTGTGTCCTTGAACAAACGCTCTGAGAAGTTTGTCCGGTTTTTTTCCTCTCCCCCCTCTCAGGCTCAGTTGAAAGGCACAGAAATGCACAAAGTTCACTTCTGGGCATAGAGCAGCAATAGGGGATACACATGATAAAGTCACCCCAAGACACAGGGACAGAGAATTCAGTGGAAAGACTCCGAGAATTCTGCTCCCAGAGATCATTCCTGCTCACACTGACCCTTGTAGAAAGGAGACATCGTTCCCGGCAGCCTGTACTGAGCATGTGGCTCCTGAGTGGGGTTTGTTGTTTAGGAAACCTGCTCCGGCTTTTCCATTCTTTCCTTGCAAACAGGAAAACTTCTCCTGGGGCTGTGTGCAGGCAGAGCCCTGAGGAGAGCAGGTGGCACATGGTGCGCTGGGCTGGGACAGCCAGCTGCAGAGCTCAAGGGAAGAAGCCCAAAGTGTCACAATGGCTCCTTGCCTTCCCATGCAACACCTGGGTCACAATGGTCTCCTTGATTCCATGAGGCCCCACTGTGTAACAATGGCTCCTTGGTTCCATCAGGTTCCGCAGTGTCACCATGGTCTCCTTTGATCCGCACTGTCATCATGGACAATTGGTTCCATGAGGCCCCGCAGTGTCACAATGGTCCCTTGGTTGCATAGCTTTTACGTTGTAACAATGGACTCCTTGCTTCTATGAGCTAGCCTGCTTTTTGCAGAGGTGTCTTAGGTTCCAACAAGGCCCCACTGTGTCTCAGTGCACCCTGGCTTCCATGTGGATCTGGAGTATCACAAAGGCTCCTTGGTTCCACCAGGTCCTGCTGTGTCACAATGGGTCCTGTGGTCCCTGAGGCCCTCCAAAGTCATCATGGATGCTTGCTTCCATGAGGTTCCATTATGTGCCAGTGGTCATCTTGGTTCCAGGAGTTTCCTTAGTGTCACAATGCTCTCCATGTTTCCATGATTCCCCACAATGTCACAATGCTCTCCAGGCTTCCATTAGGCCCTGCTTTGCCACAATGGTCCCCTTGTTTCCATGCGGCCTTGCTGTGTCACAATGGACATACGGTTCCATGATGTTGCGTGGTGTCACCGTGCTCTTCTTGAATCCGCCGTGTAACCATGGACCATTGGTTCCATGCAGCCGTGTCACAATGGGCTCCTTGATTCCATGATTCCCCACGGTGTCACAATGGAGCCTTGTTTCTAGGAGGTTCTGTACTGTCACAATTGCCTCCTTGATGCCATCAGCCCCTGCAGTGTCACAATGGCTCCTTGGTTCCATGAGGAACACAAGAGCTTGGCATAAGCATTGAGCAACAGCTGCTGAACACACCTGGCAACATCTGCTTGCATCAAAAGAGGGCTTCAAGCTGACAATGGCACCAGCAGCTTCCATCTGCAACAGACACCCAGGGAAAGGACAGGCTGTGCCGGTTTGGACAAATGTGGAGGAAAATATCCTCTGATAGAAGGCAGGTTACACCCAGCCCTCCCCCACCAGGTTTTTGGAAAAAAGAATTTTCCTGGGAAGAAAGTGAAAGAGATAAAAACTACTTTTTTAACAAACACACAGGAAAAGGATAACAATGCTAAATATTAAAACCTCTCGCTGTGCAGAGAAAGCTGGGATAATTTGAGAGTCCTTCCGTGTTTCGGTGGGGTCTCCTGAAACATCCATAGACAGCGAGGCCCGTGCAAAGAAACAGGGAGCGATTCTTGAGAGAAGTTTCAGAGCTCTTTCTTCTCCAGCCACATGGGCGGGGCACTGCCAAAGAACTGAGCAATCACGGCACAAGCAGGGCCCTCCTGGCACAGGGCAACACAAAATAAGCAGTGCTGAACAGGATTAGGGCACATGTCAGCAGGGAGCAGGGAGACCCCGTGCCCAGGCCATGCCTCTACCCCAGGGTCCCCTCTCCCATGACCTCATGGCAGGAGGGAGGAACCCCAACACTTCCGTAGGTGTAGTCTCTCTCCTCCTCCTTGCAGCTGGCTCATGGGCCCACATTCAGGGCCCCCACCTCGGGAGAAAATTCTCCCAATGTGCTCTGATGTTGAAAGAGTCAAGAAGAGTAGAAGGGAAAAAAAACCCCCGAAGTCCCAGGAAAACAAAGTTCAACTCTCCATCTCCCCCCAGAGAAAAGGAGCTGAAAACTGGCTAAAAAGAAACCAAGTTGCTTCCTCTGCTCTTGCTGCAAGCAGGATGCAGAGGAGTGTGTATGTGTGTCCTTGAACAAACGCTCTGAGAAGTTTGTCCGGTTTTTTTCCTCTGCCCCCTCTCAGGCTCAGTTGAAAGGCACAGAAATGCACAAAGTTCACTTCTGGGCATAGAGCAGCAATAGGGGATACACATGATAAAGTCACCCCAAGACACAGGGAGAGAGAATTCAGTGGAAAGACTCCGAGAATTCTGCTCCCAGAGATCATTCCTGCTCACACTGACCCTTGTAGAAAGGGGACATCGTTCCCGTCAGCCTGTACTGAGCATGTGGCTCCTGAGTGGGGTTTGTTGTTTAGGAAACCTGCTCCGGCTTTTCCATTCTTTCCTTGCAAACAGGAAAACTTCTCCTGGGGCTGTGTGCAGGCAGAGCCCTGAGGAGAGCAGGTGGCACATGGTGCGCTGGGCTGGGACAGCCAGCTGCAGAGCTCAAGGGAAGATGCCCAAAGTGTCACAATGGCTCCTTGCCTTCCCATGCAACACCTGGGTCACAATGGTCTCCTTGATTCCATGAGGCCCCACTGTGTCACAATGGCTCCTTGGTTCCATCAGGTTCCGCAGTGTCACCATGGTCTCCTTTGATCCGCACTGTCATCATGGACAATTGGTTCCATGAGGCCCCGCAGTGTCACAATGGTCCCTTGGTTCCATAGCTTTTACGTTGTAACAATGGACTCCTTGCTTCTATGAGCTAGCCTGCTTTTTGCAGAGGTGTCTTTGGTTCCAACAAGGCCCCACTGTGTCTCAGTGCACCCTGGCTTCCATGTGGATCTGGAGTATCACAAAGGCTCCTTGGTTCCACCAGGTCCTGCTGTGTCACAATGGGTCCTGTGGTCCCTGAGGCCCTCCAAAGTCATCATGGATGCTTGCTTCCATGAGGTTCCATTATGTGCCAGTGGTCATCTTGGTTCCAGGAGTTTCCTTAGTGTCACAATGCTCTCCATGTTTCCATGATTCCCCACAATGTCACAATGCTCTCCAGGCTTCCATTAGGCCCTGCTTTGCCACAATGGTCCCCTTGTTTCCATGAGGCCCCGCTGTGTCACAATGGACCTATGGTTCCGTGATGTTGCGTGGTGTCACCGTGCTCTTCTTGAATCCGCCGTGTAACCATGGACCATTGGTTCCATGCAGCCGTGTCACAATGGGCTCCTTGATTCCATGATTCCCCACGGTGTCACAATGGAGCCTTGTTTCTAGGAGGTTCTGTACTGTCACAATTGCCTCCTTGATGCCATCAGCCCCTGCAGTGTCACAATGGCTCCTTGGTTCCATGAGGAACACAAGAGCTTGGCATAAGCATTGAGCAACAGCTGCTGAACACACCTGGCAACATCTGCTTGCATCAAAAGAGGGCTTCAAGCTGACAATGGCACCAGCAGCTTCCATCTGCAACAGAGACCCAGGAAAGGACAGGCTGTGCCGGTTTGGACAAATGTGGAGGAAAATATCCTCTGATAGAAGGCAGGTTACACCCAGCCCTCCCCCACCAGGTTTTTGGAAAAAAGAACTTTCCTGGGAAGAAAGTGAAAGAGATAAAACCTATTTTTTTAACAAACACACAGGAAAAGGATAACAATGCTAAATATTAAAACCTCTCGCTGTGCAGAGAAAGCTGGGATAATTTGAGAGTCCTTCTGTGTTTCGGTGGGGTCTCCTGAAACATCCATAGACAGCGAGGCCCGTGCAAAGAAACAGGGAGCGATTCTTGAGAGAAGTTTCAGAGCTCTTTCTTCTCCAGCCACATGGGCGGGGCACTGCCAAAGAACTGAGCAATCACGGCACAACCAGGGCCCTCCTCACACAGGGCAACACAAAATAAGCAGTGCTGAACAGGATTAGGGCACATGTGAGCAGGGAGCAGGGAGACCCCGTGCCCAGGCCATGCCTCTACCCCAGGGTCCCCTCTCCCATGACCTCATGGCAGGGGGGAGGAACCCCAACACTTCCGTAGGTGTAGTCTCTCTCCTCCTCCTTGCAGCTGGCTCATGGGCCCACATTCAGGGCCCCCACCTCGGGAGAAAATTCTCCCAATGTGCTCTGATGTTGAAAGAGTCAAGAAGAGAAGAAGGGAAAAAAAACCCCCGAAGTCCCAGGAAAACAAAGTTCAACTCTCCATCTCCCCCCAGAGAAAAGGAGCTGAAAACTGGCTAAAAAGAAACAAAGTTGCTTCCCTCTGCTCTTGCTGCAAGCAGGATGCAGAGGAGTGTGTATGTGTGTCCTTGAACAAACGCTCTGAGAAGTTTGTCCGGTTTTTTTTCCTCTCCCCCCTCTCAGGCTCAGTTGAAAGGCACAGAAATGCACAAAGTTCACTTCTGGGCATAGAGCAGCAATAGGGGATACACATGATAAAGTCACCCCAAGACACAGGGACAGAGAATTCAGTGGAAAGACTCCGAGAATTCTGCTCCCAGAGATCATTCCTGCTCACACTGACCCTTGTAGAAAGGGGACATCGTTCCAGGCAGCCTGTACTGAGCATGTGGCTCCTGAGTGGGGTTTGTTGTTTAGGAAACCTGCTCCGGCTTTTCCATTCTTTCCTTGCAAACAGGAAAACTTCTCCTGGGGCTGTGTGCAGGCAGAGCCCTGAGGAAAGCAGGTGGCACATGGTGCGCTGGGCTGGGACAGCCAGCTGCAGAGCTCAAGGGAAGAAGCCCAAAGTGTCACAATGGCTCCTTGCCTTCCCATGCAACACCTGGGTCACAATGGTCTCCTTGATTCCATGAGGCCCCACTGTGTCACAATGGCTCCTTGGTTCCATCAGGTTCCGCAGTGTCACCATGGTCTCCTTTGATCCGCACTGTCATCATGGACAATTGGTTCCATGAGGCCCCGCAGTGTCACAATGGTCCCTTGGTTGCATAGCTTTTACGTTGTAACAATGGACTCCTTGCTTCTATGAGCTAGCCTGCTTTTTGCAGAGGTGTCTTTGGTTCCAACAAGGCCCCACTGTGTCTCAGTGCACCCTGGCTTCCATGTGGATCTGGAGTATCACAAAGGCTCCTTGGTTCCACCAGGTCCTGCTGTGTCACAATGGGTCCTGTGGTCCCTGAGGCCCTCCAAAGTCATCATGGATGCTTGCTTCCATGAGGTTCCATTATGTGCCAGTGGTCATCTTGGTTCCAGGAGTTTCCTTAGTGTCACAATGCTCTCCATGTTTCCATGATTCCCCACAATGTCACAATGCTCTCCAGGCTTCCATTAGGCCCTGCTTTGCCACAATGGTCCCCTTGTTTCCATGCGGCCTTGCTGTGTCACAATGGACGTACGGTTCCATGATGTTGCGTGGTGTCACCGTGCTCTTCTTGAATCCGCAGTGTAACCATGGACCATTGGTTCCATGCAGCCGTGTCACAATGGGCTCCTTGATTCCATGATTCCCCACGGTGTCACAATGGAGCCTTGTTTCTAGGAGGTTCTGTACTGTCACAATTGCCTCCTTGATGCCATCAGCCCCTGCAGTGTCACAATGGCTCCTTGGTTCCATGAGGAACACAATAGCTTGGCATAAGCATTGAGCAACAGCTGCTGAACACACCTGGCAACATCTGCTTGCATCAAAAGAGGGCTTCAAGCTGACAATGGCACCAGCAGCTTCCATCTGCAACAGAGACCCAGGAAAGGACAGGCTGTGCCGGTTTGGACAAATGTGGAGGAAAATATCCTCTGATAGAAGGCAGGTTACACCCAGCCCTCCCCCACCAGCTTCGGGAAAAAAGAATTTTCCTGGGAAGAAAGTGAAAGAGATAAAAACTACTTTTTTAACAAACACACAGGAAAAGGATAACAATGCTAAATATTAAAACCTCTCGCTGTGCAGAGAAAGCTGGGATAATTTGAGAGTCCTTCCGTGTTTCGGTGGGGTCTCCTGAAACATCCATAGACAGCGAGGCCCGTGCAAAGAAACAGGGAGCGATTCTTGAGAGAAGTTGCAGAGCTCTTTCTTCTCCAGCCACATGGGCGGGGCACTGCCAAAGAACTGAGCAATCACGGCACAAGCAGGGCCCTCCTGGCACAGGGCAACACAAAATAAGCAGTGCTGAACAGGATTAGGGCACATGTGAGCAGGGAGCAGGGAGACCCCGTGCCCAGGCCATGCCTCTACCCCAGGGTCCCCTCTCCCATGACCTCATGGCAGGGGGGAGGAACCCCAACACTTCCGTAGGTGTAGTCTCTCTCCTCCTCCTTGCAGCTGGCTCATGGGCCCACATTCAGGGCCCCCACCTCGGGAGAAAATTCTCCCAATGTGCTCTGATGTTGAAAGAGTCAAGAAGAGAAGAAGGGAAAAAAAACCCCCGAAGTCCCAGGAAAACAAAGTTCAACTCTCCATCTCCCTCCAGAGAAAAGGAGCTGAAAACTGGCTAAAAAGAAACAAAGTTGCTTCCTCTGCTCTTGCTGCAAGCAGGATGCAGAGGAGTGTGTATGTGTGTCCTTGAACAAACGCTCTGAGAAGTTTGTCTGGCTTTTTTTTCCTCTCCCCCCTCTCAGGCTCAGTTGAAAGGCACAGAAATGCACAAAGTTCACTTCTGGGCATAGAGCAGCAATAGGGGGATACACATGATAAAGTCACCCCAAGACACAGGGACAGAGAATTCAGTGGAAAGACTCCGAGAATTCTGCTCCCAGAGATCATTCATTCCTGCTCACACTGACCCTTGTAGAAAGGGGACATCGTTCCCGGCAGCCTGTACTGAGCATGTGGCTCCTGAGTGGGGTTTGTTGTTTAGGAAACCTGCTCCGGCTTTTCCATTCTTTCCTTGCAAACAGGAAAACTTCTCCTGGGGCTGTGTGCAGGCAGAGCCCTGAGGAGAGCAGGTGGCACATGGTGCGCTGGGCTGGGACAGCCAGCTGCAGAGCTCAAGGGAAGAAGCCCAAAGTGTCACAATGGCTCCTTGCCTTCCCATGCAACACCTGGGTCACAATGGTCTCCTTGATTCCATGAGGCCCCACTGTGTCACAATGGCTCCTTGGTTCCATCAGGTTCCGCAGTGTCACCATGGTCTCTTTTGATCCGCACTGTCATCATGGACAATTGGTTCCATGAGGCCCCGCAGTGTCACAATGGTCCCTTGCTTCCATAGGTTTGATGTTGTAACAAAGGACTCCTTGCTTCTATGAGCTAGCCTGCTTTTTGCAGAGGTGTCTTTGGTTCCAACAAGGCCCCGCTGTGTCTCAGTGCACCCTGGCTTCCATGTGGATGTGGAGTATCACAAAGGCTCCTTGGTTCCACCAGGTCCTGCTGTGTCACAATGGGTCCTGTGGTCCCTGAGGCCCTCCAAAACCATTGTGGAGGCTTGCTTCCATGAGGTTCCATTATGTGCCAGTGGTCATCTTGGTTCCAGGAGTTTCCTTAGTGTCACAATGCTCTCCATGCTTCCATTAGGCCCTGCTTTGCCACAATGGTCCCCTTGTTTCCATGAGGCCCCGCTGTGTCACAATGGACCTATGGTTCCGTGATGTTGCGTGGTGTCACCGTGCTCTTCTTGAATCCGCCGTGTAACCATGGACCATTGGTTCCATGCAGCCGTGTCACAATGGGCTCCTTGATTCCATGATTCCCCACGGTGTCACAATGGAGCCTTGTTTCTAGGAGGTTCTGTACTGTCACAATTGCCTCCTTGATGCCATCAGCCCCTGCAGTGTCACAATGGCTCCTTGGTTCCATGAGGAACACAAGAGCTTGGCATAAGCATTGAGCAACAGCTGCTGAACACACCTGGCAACATCTGCTTGCATCAAAAGAGGGCTTCAAGCTGACAATGGCACCAGCAGCTTCCATCTGCAACAGAGACCCAGGAAAGGACAGGCTGTGCCGGTTTGGACAAATGTGGAGGAAAATATCCTCTGATAGAAGGCAGGTTACACCCAGCCCTCCCCCACCAGGTTTTTGGAAAAAAGAACTTTCCTGGGAAGAAAGTGAAAGAGATAAAACCTATTTTTTTAACAAACACACAGGAAAAGGATAACAATGCTAAATATTAAAACCTCTCGCTGTGCAGAGAAAGCTGGGATAATTTGAGAGTCCTTCTGTGTTTCGGTGGGGTCTCCTGAAACATCCATAGACAGCGAGGCCCGTGCAAAGAAACAGGGAGCGATTCTTGAGAGAAGTTGCAGAGCTCTTTCTTCTCCAGCCACATGGGCGGGGCACTGCCAAAGAACTGAGCAATCACGGCACAACCAGGGCCCTCCTCACACAGGGCAACACAAAATAAGCAGTGCTGAACAGGATTAGGGCACATGTGAGCAGGGAGCAGGGAGACCCCGTGCCCAGGCCATGCCTCTACCCCAGGGTCCCCTCTCCCATGACCTCATGGCAGGGGGGAGGAACCCCAACACTTCCGTAGGTGTAGTCTCTCTCCTCCTCCTTGCAGCTGGCTCATGGGCCCACATTCAGGGCCCCCACCTCGGGAGAAAATTCTCCCAATGTGCTCTGATGTTGAAAGAGTCAAGAAGAGAAGAAGGGAAAAAAAACCCCCGAAGTCCCAGGAAAACAAAGTTCAACTCTCCATCTCCCCCCAGAGAAAAGGAGCTGAAAACTGGCTAAAAAGAAACAAAGTTGCTTCCCTCTGCTCTTGCTGCAAGCAGGATGCAGAGGAGTGTGTATGTGTGTCCTTGAACAAACGCTCTGAGAAGTTTGTCCGGTTTTTTTTCCTCTCCCCCCTCTCAGGCTCAGTTGAAAGGCACAGAAATGCACAAAGTTCACTTCTGGGCATAGAGCAGCAATAGGGGATACACATGATAAAGTCACCCCAAGACACAGGGACAGAGAATTCAGTGGAAAGACTCCGAGAATTCTGCTCCCAGAGATCATTCCTGCTCACACTGACCCTTGTAGAAAGGGGACATCGTTCCAGGCAGCCTGTACTGAGCATGTGGCTCCTGAGTGGGGTTTGTTGTTTAGGAAACCTGCTCCGGCTTTTCCATTCTTTCCTTGCAAACAGGAAAACTTCTCCTGGGGCTGTGTGCAGGCAGAGCCCTGAGGAAAGCAGGTGGCACATGGTGCGCTGGGCTGGGACAGCCAGCTGCAGAGCTCAAGGGAAGAAGCCCAAAGTGTCACAATGGCTCCTTGCCTTCCCATGCAACACCTGGGTCACAATGGTCTCCTTGATTCCATGAGGCCCCACTGTGTCACAATGGCTCCTTGGTTCCATCAGGTTCCGCAGTGTCACCATGGTCTCCTTTGATCCGCACTGTCATCATGGACAATTGGTTCCATGAGGCCCCGCAGTGTCACAATGGTCCCTTGGTTGCATAGCTTTTACGTTGTAACAATGGACTCCTTGCTTCTATGAGCTAGCCTGCTTTTTGCAGAGGTGTCTTTGGTTCCAACAAGGCCCCACTGTGTCTCAGTGCACCCTGGCTTCCATGTGGATCTGGAGTATCACAAAGGCTCCTTGGTTCCACCAGGTCCTGCTGTGTCACAATGGGTCCTGTGGTCCCTGAGGCCCTCCAAAGTCATCATGGATGCTTGCTTCCATGAGGTTCCATTATGTGCCAGTGGTCATCTTGGTTCCAGGAGTTTCCTTAGTGTCACAATGCTCTCCATGTTTCCATGATTCCCCACAATGTCACAATGCTCTCCAGGCTTCCATTAGGCCCTGCTTTGCCACAATGGTCCCCTTGTTTCCATGCGGCCTTGCTGTGTCACAATGGACGTACGGTTCCATGATGTTGCGTGGTGTCACCGTGCTCTTCTTGAATCCGCAGTGTAACCATGGACCATTGGTTCCATGCAGCCGTGTCACAATGGGCTCCTTGATTCCATGATTCCCCACGGTGTCACAATGGAGCCTTGTTTCTAGGAGGTTCTGTACTGTCACAATTGCCTCCTTGATGCCATCAGCCCCTGCAGTGTCACAATGGCTCCTTGGTTCCATGAGGAACACAAGAGCTTGGCATAAGCATTGAGCAACAGCTGCTGAACACACCTGGCAACATCTGCTTGCATCAAAAGAGGGCTTCAAGCTGACAATGGCACCAGCAGCTTCCATCTGCAACAGAGACCCAGGAAAGGACAGGCTGTGCCGGTTTGGACAAATGTGGAGGAAAATATCCTCTGATAGAAGGCAGGTTACACCCAGCCCTCCCCCACCAGCTTCGGGAAAAAAGAATTTTCCTGGGAAGAAAGTGAAAGAGATAAAAACTACTTTTTTAACAAACACACAGGAAAAGGATAACAATGCTAAATATTAAAACCTCTCGCTGTGCAGAGAAAGCTGGGATAATTTGAGAGTCCTTCCGTGTTTCGGTGGGGTCTCCTGAAACATCCATAGACAGCGAGGCCCGTGCAAAGAAACAGGGAGCGATTCTTGAGAGAAGTTGCAGAGCTCTTTCTTCTCCAGCCACATGGGCGGGGCACTGCCAAAGAACTGAGCAATCACGGCACAAGCAGGGCCCTCCTGGCACAGGGCAACACAAAATAAGCAGTGCTGAACAGGATTAGGGCACATGTGAGCAGGGAGCAGGGAGACCCCGTGCCCAGGCCATGCCTCTACCCCAGGGTCCCCTCTCCCATGACCTCATGGCAGGGGGGAGGAACCCCAACACTTCCGGAGGTGTAGTCTCTCTCCTCCTCCTTGCAGCTGGCTCATGGGCCCACATTCAGGGCCCCCACCTCGGGAGAAAATTCTCCCAATGTGCTCTGATGTTGAAAGAGTCAAGAAGAGAAGAAGGGAAAAAAAACCCCCGAAGTCCCAGGAAAACAAAGTTCAACTCTCCATCTCCCTCCAGAGAAAAGGAGCTGAAAACTGGCTAAAAAGAAACAAAGTTGCTTCCTCTGCTCTTGCTGCAAGCAGGATGCAGAGGAGTGTGTATGTGTGTCCTTGAACAAACGCTCTGAGAAGTTTGTCTGGCTTTTTTTTCCTCTCCCCCCTCTCAGGCTCAGTTGAAAGGCACAGAAATGCACAAAGTTCACTTCTGGGCATAGAGCAGCAATAGGGGGATACACATGATAAAGTCACCCCAAGACACAGGGACAGAGAATTCAGTGGAAAGACTCCGAGAATTCTGCTCCCAGAGATCATTCATTCCTGCTCACACTGACCCTTGTAGAAAGGGGACATCGTTCCCGGCAGCCTGTACTGAGCATGTGGCTCCTGAGTGGGGTTTGTTGTTTAGGAAACCTGCTCCGGCTTTTCCATTCTTTCCTTGCAAACAGGAAAACTTCTCCTGGGGCTGTGTGCAGGCAGAGCCCTGAGGAGAGCAGGTGGCACATGGTGCGCTGGGCTGGGACAGCCAGCTGCAGAGCTCAAGGGAAGAAGCCCAAAGTGTCACAATGGCTCCTTGCCTTCCCATGCAACACCTGGGTCACAATGGTCTCCTTGATTCCATGAGGCCCCACTGTGTCACAATGGCTCCTTGGTTCCATCAGGTTCCGCAGTGTCACCATGGTCTCTTTTGATCCGCACTGTCATCATGGACAATTGGTTCCATGAGGCCCCGCAGTGTCACAATGGTCCCTTGCTTCCATAGGTTTGATGTTGTAACAAAGGACTCCTTGCTTCTATGAGCTAGCCTGCTTTTTGCAGAGGTGTCTTTGGTTCCAACAAGGCCCCGCTGTGTCTCAGTGCACCCTGGCTTCCATGTGGATGTGGAGTATCACAAAGGCTCCTTGGTTCCACCAGGTCCTGCTGTGTCACAATGGGTCCTGTGGTCCCTGAGGCCCTCCAAAACCATTGTGGAGGCTTGCTTCCATGAGGTTCCATTATGTGCCAGTGGTCATCTTGGTTCCAGGAGTTTCCTTAGTGTCACAATGCTCTCCATGCTTCCATTAGGCCCTGCTTTGCCACAATGGTCCCCTTGTTTCCATGAGGCCCCGCTGTGTCACAATGGACCTATGGTTCCGTGATGTTGCGTGGTGTCACCGTGCTCTTCTTGAATCCGCCGTGTAACCATGGACCATTGGTTCCATGCAGCCGTGTCACAATGGGCTCCTTGATTCCATGATTCCCCACGGTGTCACAATGGAGCCTTGTTTCTAGGAGGTTCTGTACTGTCACAATTGCCTCCTTGATGCCATCAGCCCCTGCAGTGTCACAATGGCTCCTTGGTTCCATGAGGAACACAAGAGCTTGGCATAAGCATTGAGCAACAGCTGCTGAACACACCTGGCAACATCTGCTTGCATCAAAAGAGGGCTTCAAGCTGACAATGGCACCAGCAGCTTCCATCTGCAACAGACACCCAGGGAAAGGACAGGCTGTGCCGGTTTGGACAAATGTGGAGGAAAATATCCTCTGATAGAAGGCAGGTTACACCCGCCCCTCCCCCACCAGGTTTTTGGAAAAAAGAACTTTCCTGGGAAGAAAGTGAAAGAGATAAAAACTACTTTTTTAACAAACACACAGGAAAAGGATAACAATGCTAAATATTAAAACCTCTCGCTGTGCAGAGAAAGCTGGGATAATTTGAGAGTCCTTCTGTGTTTCGGTGGGGTCTCCTGAAACATCCATAGACAGCGAGGCCCATGCAAAGAAACAGGGAGCGATTCTTGAGAGAAGTTGCAGAGCTCTTTCTTCTCCAGCCACATGGGCGGGGCACTGCCAAAGAACTGAGCAATCACGGCACAACCAGGGCCCTCCTCGCACAGGGCAACACAAAATAAGCAGTGCTGAACAGGATTAGGGCACATGTGAGCAGGGAGCAGGGAGACCCCGTGCCCAGGCCATGCCTCTACCCCAGGGTCCCCTCTCCCATGACCTCATGGCAGGAGGGAGGAACCCCAACACTTCCGTAGGTGTAGTCTCTCTCCTCCTCCTTGCAGCTGGCTCATGGGCCCACATTCAGGGCCCCCACCTCGGGAGAAAATTCTCCCAATGTGCTCTGATGTTGAAAGAGTCAAGAAGAGAAGAAGGGAAAAAAAACCCCCGAAGTCCCAGGAAAACAAAGTTCAACTCTCCATCTCCCCCCAGAGAAAAGGAGCTGAAAACTGGCTAAAAAGAAACAAAGTTGCTTCCCTCTGCTCTTGCTGCAAGCAGGATGCAGAGGAGTGTGTATGTGTGTCCTTGAACAAACGCTCTGAGAAGTTTGTCCGGTTTTTTTTCCTCTCCCCCCTCTCAGGCTCAGTTGAAAGGCACAGAAATGCACAAAGTTCACTTCTGGGCATAGAGCAGCAATAGGGGATACACATGATAAAGTCACCCCAAGACACAGGGAGAGAGAATTCAGTGGAAAGACTCCGAGAATTCTGCTCCCAGAGATCATTCCTGCTCACACTGACCCTTGTAGAAAGGAGACATCGTTCCAGGCAGCCTGTACTGAGCATGTGGCTCCTGAGTGGGGTTTGTTGTTTAGGAAACCTGCTCCGGCTTTTCCATTCTTTCCTTGCAAACAGGAAAACTTCTCCTGGGGCTGTGTGCAGGCAGAGCCCTGAGGAGAGCAGGTGGCACATGGTGCGCTGGGCTGGGACAGCCAGCTGCAGAGCTCAAGGGAAGAAGCCCAAAGTGTCACAATGGCTCCTTGCCTTCCCATGCAACACCTGGGTCACAATGGTCTCCTTGATTCCATGAGGCCCCACTGTGTCACAATGGCTCCTTGGTTCCATCAGGTTCCGCAGTGTCACCATGGTCTCCTTTGATCCGCACTGTCATCATGGACAATTGGTTCCATGAGGCCCCGCAGTGTCACAATGGTCCCTTGGTTCCATAGCTTTTACGTTGTAACAATGGACTCCTTGCTTCTATGAGCTAGCCTGCTTTTTGCAGAGGTGTCTTAGGTTCCAACAAGGCCCCACTGTGTCTCAGTGCACCCTGGCTTCCATGTGGATCTGGAGTATCACAAAGGCTCCTTGGTTCCACCAGGTCCTGCTGTGTCACAATGGGTCCTGTGGTCCCTGAGGCCCTCCAAAGTCATCATGGATGCTTGCTTCCATGAGGTTCCATTATGTGCCAGTGGTCATCTTGGTTCCAGGAGTTTCCTTAGTGTCACAATGCTCTCCATGTTTCCATGATTCCCCACAATGTCACAATGCTCTCCAGGCTTCCATTAGGCCCTGCTTTGCCACAATGGTCCCCTTGTTTCCATGCGGCCTTGCTGTGTCACAATGGACATACGGTTCCATGATGTTGCGTGGTGTCACCGTGCTCTTCTTGAATCCGCCGTGTAACCATGGACCATTGGTTCCATGCAGCCGTGTCACAATGGGCTCCTTGATTCCATGATTCCCCACGGTGTCACAATGGAGCCTTGTTTCTAGGAGGTTCTGTACTGTCACAATTGCCTCCTTGATGCCATCAGCCCCTGCAGTGTCACAATGGCTCCTTGGTTCCATGAGGAACACAAGAGCTTGGCATAAGCATTGAGCAACAGCTGCTGAACACACCTGGCAACATCTGCTTGCATCAAAAGAGGGCTTCAAGCTGACAATGGCACCAGCAGCTTCCATCTGCAACAGAGACCCAGGAAAGGACAGGCTGTGCCGGTTTGGACAAATGTGGAGGAAAATATCCTCTTATAGAAGGCAGGTTACACCCAGCCCTCCCCCACCAGGTTTTTGGAAAAAAGAACTTTCCTGGGAAGAAAGTGAAAGAGATAAAACCTATTTTTTTAACAAACACACAGGAAAAGGATAACAATGCTAAATATTAAAACCTCTCGCTGTGCAGAGAAAGCTGGGATAATTTGAGAGTCCTTCTGTGTTTCGGTGGGGTCTCCTGAAACATCCATAGACAGCGAGGCCCGTGCAAAGAAACAGGGAGCGATTCTTGAGAGAAGTTGCAGAGCTCTTTCTTCTCCAGCCACATGGGCGGGGCACTGCCAAAGAACTGAGCAATCACAGCACAACCAGGGCCCTCCTCGCACAGGGCGACACAAAATAAGCAGTGCTGAACAGGATTAGGGCACATGTGAGCAGGGAGCAGGGAGACCCCGTGCCCAGGCCATGCCTCTACCCAGGGTCCCCTCTCCCATGACCTCATGGCAGGGGGGAGGAACCCCAACACTTCCGTAGGTGCAGTCTCTCTCCTCCTCCTTGCAGCTGGCTCATGGGCCCACATTCAGGGCCCCCACCTCGGGAGAAAATTCTCCCAATGTGCTCTGATGTTGAAAGAGTCAAGAAGAGAAGAAGGGAAAAAAAACCCCCGAAGTCCCAGGAAAACAAAGTTCAACTCTCCATCTCCCCCCAGAGAAAAGGAGCTGAAAACTGGCTAAAAAGAAACAAAGTTGCTTCCTCTGCTCTTGCTGCAAGCAGGATGCAGAGGAGTGTGTATGTGTGTCCTTGAACAAACGCTCTGAGAAGTTTGTCCGGTTTTTTTCCTCTCCCCCCTCTCAGGCTCAGTTGAAAGGCACAGAAATGCACAAAGTTCACTTCTGGGCATAGAGCAGCAATAGGGGATACACATGATAAAGTCACCCCAAGACACAGGGACAGAGAATTCAGTGGAAAGACTCCGAGAATTCTGCTCCCAGAGATCATTCCTGCTCACACTGACCCTTGTAGAAAGGAGACATCGTTCCCGGCAGCCTGTACTGAGCATGTGGCTCCTGAGTGGGGTTTGTTGTTTAGGAAACCTGCTCCGGCTTTTCCATTCTTTCCTTGCAAACAGGAAAACTTCTCCTGGGGCTGTGTGCAGGCAGAGCCCTGAGGAGAGCAGGTGGCACATGGTGCGCTGGGCTGGGACAGCCAGCTGCAGAGCTCAAGGGAAGAAGCCCAAAGTGTCACAATGGCTCCTTGCCTTCCCATGCAACACCTGGGTCACAATGGTCTCCTTGATTCCATGAGGCCCCACTGTGTAACAATGGCTCCTTGGTTCCATCAGGTTCCGCAGTGTCACCATGGTCTCCTTTGATCCGCACTGTCATCATGGACAATTGGTTCCATGAGGCCCCGCAGTGTCACAATGGTCCCTTGGTTGCATAGCTTTTACGTTGTAACAATGGACTCCTTGCTTCTATGAGCTAGCCTGCTTTTTGCAGAGGTGTCTTAGGTTCCAACAAGGCCCCACTGTGTCTCAGTGCACCCTGGCTTCCATGTGGATCTGGAGTATCACAAAGGCTCCTTGGTTCCACCAGGTCCTGCTGTGTCACAATGGGTCCTGTGGTCCCTGAGGCCCTCCAAAGTCATCATGGATGCTTGCTTCCATGAGGTTCCATTATGTGCCAGTGGTCATCTTGGTTCCAGGAGTTTCCTTAGTGTCACAATGCTCTCCATGTTTCCATGATTCCCCACAATGTCACAATGCTCTCCAGGCTTCCATTAGGCCCTGCTTTGCCACAATGGTCCCCTTGTTTCCATGCGGCCTTGCTGTGTCACAATGGACATACGGTTCCATGATGTTGCGTGGTGTCACCGTGCTCTTCTTGAATCCGCCGTGTAACCATGGACCATTGGTTCCATGCAGCCGTGTCACAATGGGCTCCTTGATTCCATGATTCCCCACGGTGTCACAATGGAGCCTTGTTTCTAGGAGGTTCTGTACTGTCACAATTGCCTCCTTGATGCCATCAGCCCCTGCAGTGTCACAATGGCTCCTTGGTTCCATGAGGAACACAAGAGCTTGGCATAAGCATTGAGCAACAGCTGCTGAACACACCTGGCAACATCTGCTTGCATCAAAAGAGGGCTTCAAGCTGACAATGGCACCAGCAGCTTCCATCTGCAACAGACACCCAGGGAAAGGACAGGCTGTGCCGGTTTGGACAAATGTGGAGGAAAATATCCTCTGATAGAAGGCAGGTTACACCCAGCCCTCCCCCACCAGGTTTTTGGAAAAAAGAATTTTCCTGGGAAGAAAGTGAAAGAGATAAAAACTACTTTTTTAACAAACACACAGGAAAAGGATAACAATGCTAAATATTAAAACCTCTCGCTGTGCAGAGAAAGCTGGGATAATTTGAGAGTCCTTCCGTGTTTCGGTGGGGTCTCCTGAAACATCCATAGACAGCGAGGCCCGTGCAAAGAAACAGGGAGCGATTCTTGAGAGAAGTTTCAGAGCTCTTTCTTCTCCAGCCACATGGGCGGGGCACTGCCAAAGAACTGAGCAATCACGGCACAAGCAGGGCCCTCCTGGCACAGGGCAACACAAAATAAGCAGTGCTGAACAGGATTAGGGCACATGTGAGCAGGGAGCAGGGAGACCCCGTGCCCAGGCCATGCCTCTACCCCAGGGTCCCCTCTCCCATGACCTCATGGCAGGAGGGAGGAACCCCAACACTTCCGTAGGTGTAGTCTCTCTCCTCCTCCTTGCAGCTGGCTCATGGGCCCACATTCAGGGCCCCCACCTCGGGAGAAAATTCTCCCAATGTGCTCTGATGTTGAAAGAGTCAAGAAGAGTAGAAGGGAAAAAAAACCCCCGAAGTCCCAGGAAAACAAAGTTCAACTCTCCATCTCCCCCCAGAGAAAAGGAGCTGAAAACTGGCTAAAAAGAAACCAAGTTGCTTCCTCTGCTCTTGCTGCAAGCAGGATGCAGAGGAGTGTGTATGTGTGTCCTTGAACAAACGCTCTGAGAAGTTTGTCCGGTTTTTTTCCTCTGCCCCCTCTCAGGCTCAGTTGAAAGGCACAGAAATGCACAAAGTTCACTTCTGGGCATAGAGCAGCAATAGGGGATACACATGATAAAGTCACCCCAAGACACAGGGAGAGAGAATTCAGTGGAAAGACTCCGAGAATTCTGCTCCCAGAGATCATTCCTGCTCACACTGACCCTTGTAGAAAGGGGACATCGTTCCCGTCAGCCTGTACTGAGCATGTGGCTCCTGAGTGGGGTTTGTTGTTTAGGAAACCTGCTCCGGCTTTTCCATTCTTTCCTTGCAAACAGGAAAACTTCTCCTGGGGCTGTGTGCAGGCAGAGCCCTGAGGAGAGCAGGTGGCACATGGTGCGCTGGGCTGGGACAGCCAGCTGCAGAGCTCAAGGGAAGATGCCCAAAGTGTCACAATGGCTCCTTGCCTTCCCATGCAACACCTGGGTCACAATGGTCTCCTTGATTCCATGAGGCCCCACTGTGTCACAATGGCTCCTTGGTTCCATCAGGTTCCGCAGTGTCACCATGGTCTCCTTTGATCCGCACTGTCATCATGGACAATTGGTTCCATGAGGCCCCGCAGTGTCACAATGGTCCCTTGGTTCCATAGCTTTTACGTTGTAACAATGGACTCCTTGCTTCTATGAGCTAGCCTGCTTTTTGCAGAGGTGTCTTTGGTTCCAACAAGGCCCCACTGTGTCTCAGTGCACCCTGGCTTCCATGTGGATCTGGAGTATCACAAAGGCTCCTTGGTTCCACCAGGTCCTGCTGTGTCACAATGGGTCCTGTGGTCCCTGAGGCCCTCCAAAGTCATCATGGATGCTTGCTTCCATGAGGTTCCATTATGTGCCAGTGGTCATCTTGGTTCCAGGAGTTTCCTTAGTGTCACAATGCTCTCCATGTTTCCATGATTCCCCACAATGTCACAATGCTCTCCAGGCTTCCATTAGGCCCTGCTTTGCCACAATGGTCCCCTTGTTTCCATGAGGCCCCGCTGTGTCACAATGGACCTATGGTTCCGTGATGTTGCGTGGTGTCACCGTGCTCTTCTTGAATCCGCCGTGTAACCATGGACCATTGGTTCCATGCAGCCGTGTCACAATGGGCTCCTTGATTCCATGATTCCCCACGGTGTCACAATGGAGCCTTGTTTCTAGGAGGTTCTGTACTGTCACAATTGCCTCCTTGATGCCATCAGCCCCTGCAGTGTCACAATGGCTCCTTGGTTCCATGAGGAACACAAGAGCTTGGCATAAGCATTGAGCAACAGCTGCTGAACACACCTGGCAACATCTGCTTGCATCAAAAGAGGGCTTCAAGCTGACAATGGCACCAGCAGCTTCCATCTGCAACAGAGACCCAGGAAAGGACAGGCTGTGCCGGTTTGGACAAATGTGGAGGAAAATATCCTCTGATAGAAGGCAGGTTACACCCAGCCCTCCCCCACCAGGTTTTTGGAAAAAAGAACTTTCCTGGGAAGAAAGTGAAAGAGATAAAACCTATTTTTTTAACAAACACACAGGAAAAGGATAACAATGCTAAATATTAAAACCTCTCGCTGTGCAGAGAAAGCTGGGATAATTTGAGAGTCCTTCTGTGTTTCGGTGGGGTCTCCTGAAACATCCATAGACAGCGAGGCCCGTGCAAAGAAACAGGGAGCGATTCTTGAGAGAAGTTGCAGAGCTCTTTCTTCTCCAGCCACATGGGCGGGGCACTGCCAAAGAACTGAGCAATCACGGCACAACCAGGGCCCTCCTCACACAGGGCAACACAAAATAAGCAGTGCTGAACAGGATTAGGGCACATGTGAGCAGGGAGCAGGGAGACCCCGTGCCCAGGCCATGCCTCTACCCCAGGGTCCCCTCTCCCATGACCTCATGGCAGGGGGGAGGAACCCCAACACTTCCGTAGGTGTAGTCTCTCTCCTCCTCCTTGCAGCTGGCTCATGGGCCCACATTCAGGGCCCCCACCTCGGGAGAAAATTCTCCCAATGTGCTCTGATGTTGAAAGAGTCAAGAAGAGAAGAAGGGAAAAAAAACCCCCGAAGTCCCAGGAAAACAAAGTTCAACTCTCCATCTCCCCCCAGAGAAAAGGAGCTGAAAACTGGCTAAAAAGAAACAAAGTTGCTTCCCTCTGCTCTTGCTGCAAGCAGGATGCAGAGGAGTGTGTATGTGTGTCCTTGAACAAACGCTCTGAGAAGTTTGTCCGGTTTTTTTTCCTCTCCCCCCTCTCAGGCTCAGTTGAAAGGCACAGAAATGCACAAAGTTCACTTCTGGGCATAGAGCAGCAATAGGGGATACACATGATAAAGTCACCCCAAGACACAGGGACAGAGAATTCAGTGGAAAGACTCCGAGAATTCTGCTCCCAGAGATCATTCCTGCTCACACTGACCCTTGTAGAAAGGGGACATCGTTCCAGGCAGCCTGTACTGAGCATGTGGCTCCTGAGTGGGGTTTGTTGTTTAGGAAACCTGCTCCGGCTTTTCCATTCTTTCCTTGCAAACAGGAAAACTTCTCCTGGGGCTGTGTGCAGGCAGAGCCCTGAGGAGAGCAGGTGGCACATGGTGCGCTGGGCTGGGACAGCCAGCTGCAGAGCTCAAGGGAAGAAGCCCAAAGTGTCACAATGGCTCCTTGCCTTCCCATGCAACACCTGGGTCACAATGGTCTCCTTGATTCCATGAGGCCCCACTGTGTCACAATGGCTCCTTGGTTCCATCAGGTTCCGCAGTGTCACCATGGTCTCCTTTGATCCGCACTGTCATCATGGACAATTGGTTCCATGAGGCCCCGCAGTGTCACAATGGTCCCTTGGTTGCATAGCTTTTACGTTGTAACAATGGACTCCTTGCTTCTATGAGCTAGCCTGCTTTTTGCAGAGGTGTCTTTGGTTCCAACAAGGCCCCACTGTGTCTCAGTGCACCCTGGCTTCCATGTGGATCTGGAGTATCACAAAGGCTCCTTGGTTCCACCAGGTCCTGCTGTGTCACAATGGGTCCTGTGGTCCCCGAGGCCCTCCAAAGTCATCATGGATGCTTGCTTCCATGAGGTTCCATTATGTGCCAGTGGTCATCTTGGTTCCAGGAGTTTCCTTAGTGTCACAATGCTCTCCATGTTTCCATGATTCCCCACAATGTCACAATGCTCTCCAGGCTTCCATTAGGCCATGCTTTGCCACAATGGTCCCCTTGTTTCCATGCGGCCTTGCTGTGTCACAATGGACGTACGGTTCCATGATGTTGCGTGGTGTCACCGTGCTCTTCTTGAATCCGCAGTGTAACCATGGACCATTGGTTCCATGCAGCCGTGTCACAATGGGCTCCTTGATTCCATGATTCCCCACGGTGTCACAATGGAGCCTTGTTTCTAGGAGGTTCTGTACTGTCACAATTGCCTCCTTGATGCCATCAGCCCCTGCAGTGTCACAATGGCTCCTTGGTTCCATGAGGAACACAAGAGCTTGGCATAAGCATTGAGCAACAGCTGCTGAACACACCTGGCAACATCTGCTTGCATCAAAAGAGGGCTTCAAGCTGACAATGGCACCAGCAGCTTCCATCTGCAACAGAGACCCAGGAAAGGACAGGCTGTGCCGGTTTGGACAAATGTGGAGGAAAATATCCTCTGATAGAAGGCAGGTTACACCCAGCCCTCCCCCACCAGCTTCGGGAAAAAAGAATTTTCCTGGGAAGAAAGTGAAAGAGATAAAAACTACTTTTTTAACAAACACACAGGAAAAGGATAACAATGCTAAATATTAAAACCTCTCGCTGTGCAGAGAAAGCTGGGATAATTTGAGAGTCCTTCCGTGTTTCGGTGGGGTCTCCTGAAACATCCATAGACAGCGAGGCCCGTGCAAAGAAACAGGGAGCGATTCTTGAGAGAAGTTGCAGAGCTCTTTCTTCTCCAGCCACATGGGCGGGGCACTGCCAAAGAACTGAGCAATCACGGCACAACCAGGGCCCTCCTGGCACAGGGCAACACAAAATAAGCAGTGCTGAACAGGATTAGGGCACATGTCAGCAGGGAGCAGGGAGACCCCGTGCCCAGGCCATGCCTCTACCCCAGGGTCCCCTCTCCCATGACCTCATGGCAGGGGGGAGGAACCCCAACACTTCCGTAGGTGTAGTCTCTCTCCTCCTCCTTGCAGCTGGCTCATGGGCCCACATTCAGGGCCCCCACCTCGGGAGAAAATTCTCCCAATGTGCTCTGATGTTGAAAGAGTCAAGAAGAGAAGAAGGGAAAAAAAACCCCCGAAGTCCCAGGAAAACAAAGTTCAACTCTCCATCTCCCTCCAGAGAAAAGGAGCTGAAAACTGGCTAAAAAGAAACAAAGTTGCTTCCTCTGCTCTTGCTGCAAGCAGGATGCAGAGGAGTGTGTATGTGTGTCCTTGAACAAACGCTCTGAGAAGTTTGTCTGGCTTTTTTTTCCTCTCCCCCCTCTCAGGCTCAGTTGAAAGGCACAGAAATGCACAAAGTTCACTTCTGGGCATAGAGCAGCAATAGGGGGATACACATGATAAAGTCACCCCAAGACACAGGGACAGAGAATTCAGTGGAAAGACTCCGAGAATTCTGCTCCCAGAGATCATTCATTCCTGCTCACACTGACCCTTGTAGAAAGGGGACATCGTTCCCGGCAGCCTGTACTGAGCATGTGGCTCCTGAGTGGGGTTTGTTGTTTAGGAAACCTGCTCCGGCTTTTCCATTCTTTCCTTGCAAACAGGAAAACTTCTCCTGGGGCTGTGTGCAGGCAGAGCCCTGAGGAGAGCAGGTGGCACATGGTGCGCTGGGCTGGGACAGCCAGCTGCAGAGCTCAAGGGAAGAAGCCCAAAGTGTCACAATGGCTCCTTGCCTTCCCATGCAACACCTGGGTCACAATGGTCTCCTTGATTCCATGAGGCCCCACTGTGTCACAATGGCTCCTTGGTTCCATCAGGTTCCGCAGTGTCACCATGGTCTCTTTTGATCCGCACTGTCATCATGGACAATTGGTTCCATGAGGCCCCGCAGTGTCACAATGGTCCCTTGCTTCCATAGGTTTGATGTTGTAACAAAGGACTCCTTGCTTCTATGAGCTAGCCTGCTTTTTGCAGAGGTGTCTTTGGTTCCAACAAGGCCCCGCTGTGTCTCAGTGCACCCTGGCTTCCATGTGGATGTGGAGTATCACAAAGGCTCCTTGGTTCCACCAGGTCCTGCTGTGTCACAATGGGTCCTGTGGTCCCTGAGGCCCTCCAAAACCATTGTGGAGGCTTGCTTCCATGAGGTTCCATTATGTGCCAGTGGTCATCTTGGTTCCAGGAGTTTCCTTAGTGTCACAATGCTCTCCATGCTTCCATTAGGCCCTGCTTTGCCACAATGGTCCCCTTGTTTCCATGAGGCCCCGCTGTGTCACAATGGACCTATGGTTCCGTGATGTTGCGTGGTGTCACCGTGCTCTTCTTGAATCCGCCGTGTAACCATGGACCATTGGTTCCATGCAGCCGTGTCACAATGGGCTCCTTGATTCCATGATTCCCCACGGTGTCACAATGGAGCCTTGTTTCTAGGAGGTTCTGTACTGTCACAATTGCCTCCTTGATGCCATCAGCCCCTGCAGTGTCACAATGGCTCCTTGGTTCCATGAGGAACACAAGAGCTTGGCATAAGCATTGAGCAACAGCTGCTGAACACACCTGGCAACATCTGCTTGCATCAAAAGAGGGCTTCAAGCTGACAATGGCACCAGCAGCTTCCATCTGCAACAGACACCCAGGGAAAGGACAGGCTGTGCCGGTTTGGACAAATGTGGAGGAAAATATCCTCTGATAGAAGGCAGGTTACACCCGCCCCTCCCCCACCAGGTTTTTGGAAAAAAGAACTTTCCTGGGAAGAAAGTGAAAGAGATAAAAACTACTTTTTTAACAAACACACAGGAAAAGGATAACAATGCTAAATATTAAAACCTCTCGCTGTGCAGAGAAAGCTGGGATAATTTGAGAGTCCTTCTGTGTTTCGGTGGGGTCTCCTGAAACATCCATAGACAGCGAGGCCCATGCAAAGAAACAGGGAGCGATTCTTGAGAGAAGTTGCAGAGCTCTTTCTTCTCCAGCCACATGGGCGGGGCACTGCCAAAGAACTGAGCAATCACGGCACAACCAGGGCCCTCCTGGCACAGGGCAACACAAAATAAGCAGTGCTGAACAGGATTAGGGCACATGTGAGCAGGGAGCAGGGAGACCCCGTGCCCAGGCCATGCCTCTACCCCAGGGTCCCCTCTCCCATGACCTCATGGCAGGAGGGAGGAACCCCAACACTTCCGTAGGTGTAGTCTCTCTCCTCCTCCTTGCAGCTGGCTCATGGGCCCACATTCAGGGCCCCCACCTCGGGAGAAAATTCTCCCAATGTGCTCTGATGTTGAAAGAGTCAAGAAGAGAAGAAGGGAAAAAAAACCCCCGAAGTCCCAGGAAAACAAAGTTCAACTCTCCATCTCCCCCCAGAGAAAAGGAGCTGAAAACTGGCTAAAAAGAAACAAAGTTGCTTCCTCTGCTCTTGCTGCAAGCAGGATGCAGAGGAGTGTGTATGTGTGTCCTTGAACAAACTCTCTGAGAAGTTTGTCCGGTTTTTTTTCCTCTCCCCCCTCTCAGGCTCAGTTGAAAGGCACAGAAATGCACAAAGTTCACTTCTGGGCATAGAGCAGCAATAGGGGATACACATGATAAAGTCACCCCAAGACACAGGGAGAGAGAATTCAGTGGAAAGACTCCGAGAATTCTGCTCCCAGAGATCATTCCTGCTCACACTGACCCTTGTAGAAAGGGGACATCGTTCCAGGCAGCCTGTACTGAGCATGTGGCTCCTGAGTGGGGTTTGTTGTTTAGGAAACCTGCTCCGGCTTTTCCATTCTTTCCTTGCAAACAGGAAAACTTCTCCTGGGGCTGTGTGCAGGCAGAGCCCTGAGGAGAGCAGGTGGCACATGGTGCGCTGGGCTGGGACAGCCAGCTGCAGAGCTCAAGGGAAGAAGCCCAAAGTGTCACAATGGCTCCTTGCCTTCCCATGAAACACCTGGGTCACAATGGTCTCCTTGATTCCATGAGGCCCCACTGTGTCACAATGGCTCCTTGGTTCCATCAGGTTCCGCAGTGTCACCATGGTCTCCTTTGATCCGCACTGTCATCATGGACAATTGGTTCCATGAGGCCCCGCAGTGTCACAATGGTCCCTTGGTTGCATAGCTTTTACGTTGTAACAATGGACTCCTTGCTTCTATGAGCTAGCCTGCTTTTTGCAGAGGTGTCTTTGGTTCCAACAAGGCCCCACTGTGTCTCAGTGCACCCTGGCTTCCATGTGGATCTGGAGTATCACAAAGGCTCCTTGGTTCCACCAGGTCCTGCTGTGTCACAATGGGTCCTGTGGTCCCTGAGGCCCTCCAAAGTCATCATGGATGCTTGCTTCCATGAGGTTCCATTATGTGCCAGTGGTCATCTTGGTTCCAGGAGTTTCCTTAGTGTCACAATGCTCTCCATGTTTCCATGATTCCCCACAATGTCACAATGCTCTCCAGGCTTCCATTAGGCCCTGCTTTGCCACAATGGTCCCCTTGTTTCCATGCGGCCTTGCTGTGTCACAATGGACGTACGGTTCCATGATGTTGCGTGGTGTCACCGTGCTCTTCTTGAATCCGCAGTGTAACCATGGACCATTGGTTCCATGCAGCCGTGTCACAATGGGCTCCTTGATTCCATGATTCCCCACGGTGTCACAATGGAGCCTTGTTTCTAGGAGGTTCTGTACTGTCACAATTGCCTCCTTGATGCCATCAGCCCTATGCAGTGTCACAATGGCTCCTTGGTTCCATGAGGAACACAAGAGCTTGGCATAAGCATTGAGCAACAGCTGCTGAACACACCTGGCAACATCTGCTTGCATCAAAAGAGGGCTTCAAGCTGACAATGGCACCAGCAGCTTCCATCTGCAACAGAGACCCAGGAAAGGACAGGCTGTGCCGGTTTGGACAAATGTGGAGGAAAATATCCTCTGATAGAAGGCAGGTTACACCCAGCCCTCCCCCACCAGCTTCGGGAAAAAAGAATTTTCCTGGGAAGAAAGTGAAAGAGATAAAAACTACTTTTTTAACAAACACACAAGAAAAGGATAACAATGCTAAATATTAAAACCTCTTGCTGTGCAGAGAAAGCTGGGATAATTTGAGAGTCCTTCCGTGTTTCGGTGGGGTCTCCTGAAACATCCATAGACAGCGAGGCCCGTGCAAAGAAACAGGGAGCGATTCTTGAGAGAAGTTGCAGAGCTCTTTCTTCTCCAGCCACATGGGCGGGGCACTGCCAAAGAACTGAGCAATCACAGCACAACCAGGGCCCTCCTGGCACAGGGCAACACAAAATAAGCAGTGCTGAACAGGATTAGGGCACATGTCAGCAGGGAGCAGGGAGACCCCGTGCCCAGGCCATGCCTCTACCCCAGGGTCCCCTCTCCCATGACCTCATGGCAGGGGGGAGGAACCCCAACACTTCCGTAGGTGCAGTCTCTCTCCTCCTCCTTGCAGCTGGCTCATGGGCCCACATTCAGGGCCCCCACCTCGGGAGAAAATTCTCCCAATGTGCTCTGATGTTGAAAGAGTCAAGAAGAGAAGAAGGGAAAAAAAACCCCCGAAGTCCCAGGAAAACAAAGTTCAACTCTCCATCTCCCTCCAGAGAAAAGGAGCTGAAAACTGGCTAAAAAGAAACAAAGTTGCTTCCTCTGCTCTTGCTGCAAGCAGGATGCAGAGGAGTGTGTATGTGTGTCCTTGAACAAACGCTCTGAGAAGTTTGTCTGGCTTTTTTTTCCTCTCCCCCCTCTCAGGCTCAGTTGAAAGGCACAGAAATGCACAAAGTTCACTTCTGGGCATAGAGCAGCAATAGGGGATACACATGATAAAGTCACCCCAAGACACAGGGACAGAGAATTCAGTGGAAAGACTCCGAGAATTCTGCTCCCAGAGATCATTCATTCCTGCTCACACTGACCCTTGTAGAAAGGGGACATCGTTCCCGGCAGCCTGTACTGAGCATGTGGCTCCTGAGTGGGGTTTGTTGTTTAGGAAACCTGCTCCGGCTTTTCCATTCTTTCCTTGCAAACAGGAAAACTTCTCCTGGGGCTGTGTGCAGGCAGAGCCCTGAGGAGAGCAGGTGGCACATGGTGCGTTGGGCTGGGACAGCCAGCTGCAGAGCTCAAGGGAAGAAGCCCAAAGTGTCACAATGGCTCCTTGCCTTCCCATGCAACACCTGGGTCACAATGGTCTCCTTGATTCCATGAGGCCCCACTGTGTCACAATGGCTCCTTGGTTCCATCAGGTTCTGCAGTGTCACCATGGTCTCTTTTGATCCGCACTGTCATCATGGACAATTGGTTCCATGAGGCCCCGCAGTGTCACAATGGTCCCTTGCTTCCATAGGTTTGATGTTGTAACAAAGGACTCCTTGCTTCTATGAGCTAGCCTGCTTTTTGCAGAGGTGTCTTTGGTTCCAACAAGGCCCCGCTGTGTCTCAGTGCACCCTGGCTTCCATGTGGATGTGGAGTATCACAAAGGCTCCTTGGTTCCACCAGGTCCTGCTGTGTCACAATGGGTCCTGTGGTCCCTGAGGCCCTCCAAAACCATCGTGGAGGCTTGCTTCCATGAGGTTCCATTATGTGCCAGTGGTCATCTTGGTTCCAGGAGTTTCCTTAGTGTCACAATGCTCTCCATGCTTCCATTAGGCCCTGCTTTGCCACAATGGTCCCCTTGTTTCCATGAGGCCCCGCTGTGTCACAATGGACCTATGGTTCCGTGATGTTGCGTGGTGTCACCGTGCTCTTCTTGAATCCGCCGTGTAACCATGGACCATTGGTTCCATGCAGCCGTGTCACAATGGGCTCCTTGATTCCATGATTCCCCACGGTGTCACAATGGAGCCTTGTTTCTAGGAGGTTCTGTACTGTCACAATTGCCTCCTTGATGCCATCAGCCCCTGCAGTGTCACAATGGCTCCTTGGTTCCATGAGGAACACAAGAGCTTGGCATAAGCATTGAGCAACAGCTGCTGAACACACCTGGCAACATCTGCTTGCATCAAAAGAGGGCTTCAAGCTGACAATGGCACCAGCAGCTTCCATCTGCAACAGACACCCAGGGAAAGGACAGGCTGTGCCGGTTTGGACAAATGTGGAGGAAAATATCCTCTGATAGAAGGCAGGTTACACCCGCCCCTCCCCCACCAGGTTTTTGGAAAAAAGAACTTTCCTGGGAAGAAAGTGAAAGAGATAAAAACTACTTTTTTAACAAACACACAGGAAAAGGATAACAATGCTAAATATTAAAACCTCTCGCTGTGCAGAGAAAGCTGGGATAATTTGAGAGTCCTTCCGTGTTTCGGTGGGGTCTCCTGAAACATCCATAGACAGCGAGGCCCGTGCAAAGAAACAGGGAGCGATTCTTGAGAGAAGTTGCAGAGCTCTTTCTTCTCCAGCCACATGGGCGGGGCACTGCCAAAGAACTGAGCAATCACGGCACAACCAGGGCCCTCCTCGCACAGGGCAACACAAAATAAGCAGTGCTGAACAGGATTAGGGCACATGTGAGCAGGGAGCAGGGAGACCCCGTGCCCAGGCCATGCCTCTACCCCAGGGTCCCCTCTCCCATGACCTCATGGCAGGAGGGAGGAACCCCAACACTTCCGTAGGTGTAGTCTCTCTCCTCCTCCTTGCAGCTGGCTCATGGGCCCACATTCAGGGCCCCCACCTCGGGAGAAAATTCTCCCAATGTGCTCTGATGTTGAAAGAGTCAAGAAGAGAAGAAGGGAAAAAAAACCCCCGAAGTCCCAGGAAAACAAAGTTCAACTCTCCATCTCCCCCCAGAGAAAAGGAGCTGAAAACTGGCTAAAAAGAAACAAAGTTGCTTCCTCTGCTCTTGCTGCAAGCAGGATGCAGAGGAGTGTGTATGTGTGTCCTTGAACAAACGCTCTGAGAAGTTTGTCCGGTTTTTTTTCCTCTCCCCCCTCTCAGGCTCAGTTGAAAGGCACAGAAATGCACAAAGTTCACTTCTGGGCATAGAGCAGCAATAGGGGATACACATGATAAAGTCACCCCAAGACACAGGGAGAGAGAATTCAGTGGAAAGACTCCGAGAATTCTGCTCCCAGAGATCATTCCTGCTCACACTGACCCTTGTAGAAAGGGGACATCGTTCCAGGCAGCCTGTACTGAGCATGTGGCTCCTGAGTGGGGTTTGTTGTTTAGGAAACCTGCTCCGGCTTTTCCATTCTTTCCTTGCAAACAGGAAAACTTCTCCTGGGGCTGTGTGCAGGCAGAGCCCTGAGGAGAGCAGGTGGCACATGGTGCGCTGGGCTGGGACAGCCAGCTGCAGAGCTCAAGGGAAGAAGCCCAAAGTGTCACAATGGCTCCTTGCCTTCCCATGCAACACCTGGGTCACAATGGTCTCCTTGATTCCATGAGGCCCCACTGTGTCACAATGGCTCCTTGGTTCCATCAGGTTCCGCAGTGTCACCATGGTCTCCTTTGATCCGCACTGTCATCATGGACAATTGGTTCCATGAGGCCCCGCAGTGTCACAATGGTCCCTTGGTTGCATAGCTTTTACGTTGTAACAATGGACTCCTTGCTTCTATGAGCTAGCCTGCTTTTTGCAGAGGTGTCTTTGGTTCCAACAAGGCCCCACTGTGTCTCAGTGCACCCTGGCTTCCATGTGGATGTGGAGTATCACAAAGGCTCCTTGGTTCCACCAGGTCCTGCTGTGTCACAATGGGTCCTGTGGTCCCTGAGGCCCTCCAAAGTCATCATGGATGCTTGCTTCCATGAGGTTCCATTATGTGCCAGTGGTCATCTTGGTTCCAGGAGTTTCCTTAGTGTCACAATGCTCTCCATGTTTCCATGATTCCCCACAATGTCACAATGCTCTCCATGCTTCCATTAGGCCCTGCTTTGCCACAATGGTCCCCTTGTTTCCATGCGGCCTTGCTGTGTCACAATGGACGTACGGTTCCATGATGTTGCGTGGTGTCACCGTGCTCTTCTTGAATCCGCAGTGTAACCATGGACCATTGGTTCCATGCAGCCGTGTAACAATGGGCTCCTTGATTCCATGATTCCCCACGGTGTCACAATGGAGCCTTGTTTCTAGGAGGTTCTGTACTGTCACAATTGCCTCCTTGATGCCATCAGCCCTATGCAGTGTCACAATGGCTCCTTGGTTCCATGAGGAACACAAGAGCTTGGCATAAGCATTGAGCAACAGCTGCTGAACACACCTGGCAACATCTGCTTGCATCAAAAGAGGGCTTCAAGCTGACAATGGCACCAGCAGCTTCCATCTGCAACAGAGACCCAGGAAAGGACAGGCTGTGCCGGTTTGGACAAATGTGGAGGAAAATATCCTCTGATAGAAGGCAGGTTACACCCAGCACTCCCCCACCAGGTTTTTGGAAAAAAGAACTTTCCTGGGAAGAAAGTGAAAGAGATAAAACCTATTTTTTTAACAAACACACAGGAAAAGGATAACAATGCTAAATATTAAAACCTCTCGCTGTGCAGAGAAAGCTGGGATAATTTGAGAGTCCTTCTGTGTTTCGGTGGGGTCTCCTGAAACATCCATAGACAGCGAGGCCCGTGCAAAGAAACAGGGAGCGATTCTTGAGAGAAGTTGCAGAGCTCTTTCTTCTCCAGCCACATGGGCGGGGCACTGCCAAAGAACTGAGCAATCACGGCACAACCAGGGCCCTCCTCACACAGGGCAACACAAAATAAGCAGTGCTGAACAGGATTAGGGCACATGTGAGCAGGGAGCAGGGAGACCCCGTGCCCAGGCCATGCCTCTACCCCAGGGTCCCCTCTCCCATGACCGCATGGCAGGAGGGAGGAACCCCAACACTTCCGTAGGTGTAGTCTCTCTCCTCCTCCTTGCAGCTGGCTCATGGGCCCACATTCAGGGCCCCCACCTCGGGAGAAAATTCTCCCAATGTGCTCTGATGTTGAAAGAGTCAAGAAGAGAAGAAGGGAAAAAAAACCCCCGAAGTCCCAGGAAAACAAAGTTCAACTCTCCATCTCCCCCCAGAGAAAAGGAGCTGAAAACTGGCTAAAAAGAAACAAAGTTGCTTCCTCTGCTCTTGCTGCAAGCAGGATGCAGAGGAGTGTGTATGTGTGTCCTTGAACAAACGCTCTGAGAAGTTTGTCCGGTTTTTTTTCCTCTCCCCCCTCTCAGGCTCAGTTGAAAGGCACAGAAATGCACAAAGTTCACTTCTGGGCATAGAGCAGCAATAGGGGATACACATGATAAAGTCACCCCAAGACACAGGGAGAGAGAATTCAGTGGAAAGACTCCGAGAATTCTGCTCCCAGAGATCATTCCTGCTCACACTGACCCTTGTAGAAAGGAGACATCGTTCCCGGCAGCCTGTACTGAGCATGTGGCTCCTGAGTGGGGTTTGTTGTTTAGGAAACCTGCTCCGGCTTTTCCATTCTTTCCTTGCAAACAGGAAAACTTCTCCTGGGGCTGTGTGCAGGCAGAGCCCTGAGGAGAGCAGGTGGCACATGGTGCGCTGGGCTGGGACAGCCAGCTGCAGAGCTCAAGGGAAGAAGCCCAAAGTGTCACAATGGCTCCTTGCCTTCCCATGCAACACCTGGGTCACAATGGTCTCCTTGATTCCATGAGGCCCCACTGTGTCACAATGGCTCCTTGGTTCCATCAGGTTCCGCAGTGTCACCATGGTCTCCTTTGATCCGCACTGTCATCATGGACAATTGGTTCCATGAGGCCCCGCAGTGTCACAATGGTCCCTTGGTTGCATAGCTTTTACGTTGTAACAATGGACTCCTTGCTTCTATGAGCTAGCCTGCTTTTTGCAGAGGTGTCTTAGGTTCCAACAAGGCCCCACTGTGTCTCAGTGCACCCTGGCTTCCATGTGGATCTGGAGTATCACAAAGGCTCCTTGGTTCCACCAGGTCCTGCTGTGTCACAATGGGTCCTGTGGTCCCTGAGGCCCTCCAAAGTCATCATGGATGCTTGCTTCCATGAGGTTCCATTATGTGCCAGTGGTCATCTTGGTTCCAGGAGTTTCCTTAGTGTCACAATGCTCTCCATGTTTCCATGATTCCCCACAATGTCACAATGCTCTCCAGGCTTCCATTAGGCCCTGCTTTGCCACAATGGTCCCCTTGTTTCCATGCGGCCTTGCTGTGTCACAATGGACATACGGTTCCATGATGTTGCGTGGTGTCACCGTGCTCTTCTTGAATCCGCCGTGTAACCATGGACCATTGGTTCCATGCAGCCGTGTCACAATGGGCTCCTTGATTCCATGATTCCCCACGGTGTCACAATGGAGCCTTGTTTCTAGGAGGTTCTGTACTGTCACAATTGCCTCCTTGATGCCATCAGCCCCTGCAGTGTCACAATGGCTCCTTGGTTCCATGAGGAACACAAGAGCTTGGCATAAGCATTGAGCAACAGCTGCTGAACACACCTGGCAACATCTGCTTGCATCAAAAGAGGGCTTCAAGCTGACAATGGCACCAGCAGCTTCCATCTGCAACAGACACCCAGGGAAAGGACAGGCTGTGCCGGTTTGGACAAATGTGGAGGAAAATATCCTCTGATAGAAGGCAGGTTACACCCAGCCCTCCCCCACCAGGTTTTTGGAAAAAAGAATTTTCCTGGGAAGAAAGTGAAAGAGATAAAAACTACTTTTTTAACAAACACACAGGAAAAGGATAACAATGCTAAATATTAAAACCTCTCGCTGTGCAGAGAAAGCTGGGATAATTTGAGAGTCCTTCCGTGTTTCGGTGGGGTCTCCTGAAACATCCATAGACAGCGAGGCCCGTGCAAAGAAACAGGGAGCGATTCTTGAGAGAAGTTTCAGAGCTCTTTCTTCTCCAGCCACATGGGCGGGGCACTGCCAAAGAACTGAGCAATCACGGCACAAGCAGGGCCCTCCTGGCACAGGGCAACACAAAATAAGCAGTGCTGAACAGGATTAGGGCACATGTGAGCAGGGAGCAGGGAGACCCCGTGCCCAGGCCATGCCTCTACCCCAGGGTCCCCTCTCCCATGACCTCATGGCAGGAGGGAGGAACCCCAACACTTCCGTAGGTGTAGTCTCTCTCCTCCTCCTTGCAGCTGGCTCATGGGCCCACATTCAGGGCCCCCACCTCGGGAGAAAATTCTCCCAATGTGCTCTGATGTTGAAAGAGTCAAGAAGAGTAGAAGGGAAAAAAAACCCCCGAAGTCCCAGGAAAACAAAGTTCAACTCTCCATCTCCCCCCAGAGAAAAGGAGCTGAAAACTGGCTAAAAAGAAACCAAGTTGCTTCCTCTGCTCTTGCTGCAAGCAGGATGCAGAGGAGTGTGTATGTGTGTCCTTGAACAAACGCTCTGAGAAGTTTGTCCGGTTTTTTTCCTCTGCCCCCTCTCAGGCTCAGTTGAAAGGCACAGAAATGCACAAAGTTCACTTCTGGGCATAGAGCAGCAATAGGGGATACACATGATAAAGTCACCCCAAGACACAGGGAGAGAGAATTCAGTGGAAAGACTCCGAGAATTCTGCTCCCAGAGATCATTCCTGCTCACACTGACCCTTGTAGAAAGGGGACATCGTTCCCGTCAGCCTGTACTGAGCATGTGGCTCCTGAGTGGGGTTTGTTGTTTAGGAAACCTGCTCCGGCTTTTCCATTCTTTCCTTGCAAACAGGAAAACTTCTCCTGGGGCTGTGTGCAGGCAGAGCCCTGAGGAGAGCAGGTGGCACATGGTGCGCTGGGCTGGGACAGCCAGCTGCAGAGCTCAAGGGAAGATGCCCAAAGTGTCACAATGGCTCCTTGCCTTCCCATGCAACACCTGGGTCACAATGGTCTCCTTGATTCCATGAGGCCCCACTGTGTCACAATGGCTCCTTGGTTCCATCAGGTTCCGCAGTGTCACCATGGTCTCCTTTGATCCGCACTGTCATCATGGACAATTGGTTCCATGAGGCCCCGCAGTGTCACAATGGTCCCTTGGTTGCATAGCTTTTACGTTGTAACAATGGACTCCTTGCTTCTATGAGCTAGCCTGCTTTTTGCAGAGGTGTCTTTGGTTCCAACAAGGCCCCACTGTGTCTCAGTGCACCCTGGCTTCCATGTGGATCTGGAGTATCACAAAGGCTCCTTGGTTCCACCAGGTCCTGCTGTGTCACAATGGGTCCTGTGGTCCCTGAGGCCCTCCAAAGTCATCATGGATGCTTGCTTCCATGAGGTTCCATTATGTGCCAGTGGTCATCTTGGTTCCAGGAGTTTCCTTAGTGTCACAATGCTCTCCATGTTTCCATGATTCCCCACAATGTCACAATGCTCTCCAGGCTTCCATTAGGCCCTGCTTTGCCACAATGGTCCCCTTGTTTCCATGAGGCCCCGCTGTGTCACAATGGACCTATGGTTCCGTGATGTTGCGTGGTGTCACCGTGCTCTTCTTGAATCCGCCGTGTAACCATGGACCATTGGTTCCATGCAGCCGTGTCACAATGGGCTCCTTGATTCCATGATTCCCCACGGTGTCACAATGGAGCCTTGTTTCTAGGAGGTTCTGTACTGTCACAATTGCCTCCTTGATGCCATCAGCCCCTGCAGTGTCACAATGGCTCCTTGGTTCCATGAGGAACACAAGAGCTTGGCATAAGCATTGAGCAACAGCTGCTGAACACACCTGGCAACATCTGCTTGCATCAAAAGAGGGCTTCAAGCTGACAATGGCACCAGCAGCTTCCATCTGCAACAGAGACCCAGGAAAGGACAGGCTGTGCCGGTTTGGACAAATTTGGAGGAAAATATCCTCTGATAGAAGGCAGGTTACACCCAGCCCTCCCCCACCAGGTTTTTGGAAAAAAGAACTTTCCTGGGAAGAAAGTGAAAGAGATAAAACCTATTTTTTTAACAAACACACAGGAAAAGGATAACAATGCTAAATATTAAAACCTCTCGCTGTGCAGAGAAAGCTGGGATAATTTGAGAGTCCTTCTGTGTTTCGGTGGGGTCTCCTGAAACATCCATAGACAGCGAGGCCCGTGCAAAGAAACAGGGAGCGATTCTTGAGAGAAGTTTCAGAGCTCTTTCTTCTCCAGCCACATGGGCGGGGCACTGCCAAAGAACTGAGCAATCACGGCACAACCAGGGCCCTCCTCACACAGGGCAACACAAAATAAGCAGTGCTGAACAGGATTAGGGCACATGTGAGCAGGGAGCAGGGAGACCCCGTGCCCAGGCCATGCCTCTACCCCAGGGTCCCCTCTCCCATGACCGCATGGCAGGAGGGAGGAACCCCAACACTTCCGTAGGTGTAGTCTCTCTCCTCCTCCTTGCAGCTGGCTCATGGGCCCACATTCAGGGCCCCCACCTCGGGAGAAAATTCTCCCAATGTGCTCTGATGTTGAAAGAGTCAAGAAGAGAAGAAGGGAAAAAAAACCCCCGAAGTCCCAGGAAAACAAAGTTCAACTCTCCATCTCCCCCCAGAGAAAAGGAGCTGAAAACTGGCTAAAAAGAAACAAAGTTGCTTCCCTCTGCTCTTGCTGCAAGCAGGATGCAGAGGAGTGTGTATGTGTGTCCTTGAACAAACGCTCTGAGAAGTTTGTCCGGTTTTTTTTCCTCTCCCCCCTCTCAGGCTCAGTTGAAAGGCACAGAAATGCACAAAGTTCACTTCTGGGCATAGAGCAGCAATAGGGGATACACATGATAAAGTCACCCCAAGACACAGGGACAGAGAATTCAGTGGAAAGACTCCGAGAATTCTGCTCCCAGAGATCATTCCTGCTCACACTGACCCTTGTAGAAAGGGGACATCGTTCCAGGCAGCCTGTACTGAGCATGTGGCTCCTGAGTGGGGTTTGTTGTTTAGGAAACCTGCTCCGGCTTTTCCATTCTTTCCTTGCAAACAGGAAAACTTCTCCTGGGGCTGTGTGCAGGCAGAGCCCTGAGGAGAGCAGGTGGCACATGGTGCGCTGGGCTGGGACAGCCAGCTGCAGAGCTCAAGGGAAGAAGCCCAAAGTGTCACAATGGCTCCTTGCCTTCCCATGCAACACCTGGGTCACAATGGTCTCCTTGATTCCATGAGGCCCCACTGTGTCACAATGGCTCCTTGGTTCCATCAGGTTCCGCAGTGTCACCATGGTCTCCTTTGATCCGCACTGTCATCATGGACAATTGGTTCCATGAGGCCCCGCAGTGTCACAATGGTCCCTTGGTTGCATAGCTTTTACGTTGTAACAATGGACTCCTTGCTTCTATGAGCTAGCCTGCTTTTTGCAGAGGTGTCTTTGGTTCCAACAAGGCCCCACTGTGTCTCAGTGCACCCTGGCTTCCATGTGGATCTGGAGTATCACAAAGGCTCCTTGGTTCCACCAGGTCCTGCTGTGTCACAATGGGTCCTGTGGTCCCTGAGGCCCTCCAAAGTCATCATGGATGCTTGCTTCCATGAGGTTCCATTATGTGCCAGTGGTCATCTTGGTTCCAGGAGTTTCCTTAGTGTCACAATGCTCTCCATGTTTCCATGATTCCCCACAATGTCACAATGCTCTCCAGGCTTCCATTAGGCCCTGCTTTGCCACAATGGTCCCCTTGTTTCCATGCGGCCTTGCTGTGTCACAATGGACGTACGGTTCCATGATGTTGCGTGGTGTCACCGTGCTCTTCTTGAATCCGCAGTGTAACCATGGACCATTGGTTCCATGCAGCCGTGTCACAATGGGCTCCTTGATTCCATGATTCCCCACGGTGTCACAATGGAGCCTTGTTTCTAGGAGGTTCTGTACTGTCACAATTGCCTCCTTGATGCCATCAGCCCTATGCAGTGTCACAATGGCTCCTTGGTTCCATGAGGAACACAAGAGCTTGGCATAAGCATTGAGCAACAGCTGCTGAACACACCTGGCAACATCTGCTTGCATCAAAAGAGGGCTTCAAGCTGACAATGGCACCAGCAGCTTCCATCTGCAACAGAGACCCAGGAAAGGACAGGCTGTGCCGGTTTGGACAAATGTGGAGGAAAATATCCTCTGATAGAAGGCAGGTTACACCCAGCCCTCCCCCACCAGCTTCGGGAAAAAAGAATTTTCCTGGGAAGAAAGTGAAAGAGATAAAAACTACTTTTTTAACAAACACACAAGAAAAGGATAACAATGCTAAATATTAAAACCTCTCGCTGTGCAGAGAAAGCTGGGATAATTTGAGAGTCCTTCCGTGTTTCGGTGGGGTCTCCTGAAACATCCATAGACAGCGAGGCCCGTGCAAAGAAACAGGGAGCGATTCTTGAGAGAAGTTGCAGAGCTCTTTCTTCTCCAGCCACATGGGCGGGGCACTGCCAAAGAACTGAGCAATCACGGCACAACCAGGGCCCTCCTGGCACAGGGCAACACAAAATAAGCAGTGCTGAACAGGATTAGGGCACATGTGAGCAGGGAGCAGGGAGACCCCGTGCCCAGGCCATGCCTCTACCCCAGGGTCCCCTCTCCCATGACCTCATGGCAGGGGGGAGGAACCCCAACACTTCCGTAGGTGCAGTCTCTCTCCTCCTCCTTGCAGCTGGCTCATGGGCCCACATTCAGGGCCCCCACCTCGGGAGAAAATTCTCCCAATGTGCTCTGATGTTGAAAGAGTCAAGAAGAGAAGAAGGGAAAAAAAACCCCCGAAGTCCCAGGAAAACAAAGTTCAACTCTCCATCTCCCTCCAGAGAAAAGGAGCTGAAAACTGGCTAAAAAGAAACAAAGTTGCTTCCTCTGCTCTTGCTGCAAGCAGGATGCAGAGGAGTGTGTATGTGTGTCCTTGAACAAACGCTCTGAGAAGTTTGTCTGGCTTTTTTTTCCTCTCCCCCCTCTCAGGCTCAGTTGAAAGGCACAGAAATGCACAAAGTTCACTTCTGGGCATAGAGCAGCAATAGGGGGATACACATGATAAAGTCACCCCAAGACACAGGGACAGAGAATTCAGTGGAAAGACTCCGAGAATTCTGCTCCCAGAGATCATTCATTCCTGCTCACACTGACCCTTGTAGAAAGGGGACATCGTTCCCGGCAGCCTGTACTGAGCATGTGGCTCCTGAGTGGGGTTTGTTGTTTAGGAAACCTGCTCCGGCTTTTCCATTCTTTCCTTGCAAACAGGAAAACTTCTCCTGGGGCTGTGTGCAGGCAGAGCCCTGAGGAGAGCAGGTGGCACATGGTGCGCTGGGCTGGGACAGCCAGCTGCAGAGCTCAAGGGAAGAAGCCCAAAGTGTCACAATGGCTCCTTGCCTTCCCATGCAACACCTGGGTCACAATGGTCTCCTTGATTCCATGAGGCCCCACTGTGTCACAATGGCTCCTTGGTTCCATCAGGTTCCGCAGTGTCACCATGGTCTCTTTTGATCCGCACTGTCATCATGGACAATTGGTTCCATGAGGCCCCGCAGTGTCACAATGGTCCCTTGCTTCCATAGGTTTGATGTTGTAACAAAGGACTCCTTGCTTCTATGAGCTAGCCTGCTTTTTGCAGAGGTGTCTTTGGTTCCAACAAGGCCCCGCTGTGTCTCAGTGCACCCTGGCTTCCATGTGGATGTGGAGTATCACAAAGGCTCCTTGGTTCCACCAGGTCCTGCTGTGTCACAATGGGTCCTGTGGTCCCTGAGGCCCTCCAAAACCATCGTGGAGGCTTGCTTCCATGAGGTTCCATTATGTGCCAGTGGTCATCTTGGTTCCAGGAGTTTCCTTAGTGTCACAATGCTCTCCATGCTTCCATTAGGCCCTGCTTTGCCACAATGGTCCCCTTGTTTCCATGAGGCCCCGCTGTGTCACAATGGACCTATGGTTCCGTGATGTTGCGTGGTGTCACCGTGCTCTTCTTGAATCCGCCGTGTAACCATGGACCATTGGTTCCATGCAGCCGTGTCACAATGGGCTCCTTGATTCCATGATTCCCCACGGTGTCACAATGGAGCCTTGTTTCTAGGAGGTTCTGTACTGTCACAATTGCCTCCTTGATGCCATCAGCCCCTGCAGTGTCACAATGGCTCCTTGGTTCCATGAGGAACACAAGAGCTTGGCATAAGCATTGAGCAACAGCTGCTGAACACACCTGGCAACATCTGCTTGCATCAAAAGAGGGCTTCAAGCTGACAATGGCACCAGCAGCTTCCATCTGCAACAGAGACCCAGGGAAAGGACAGGCTGTGCCGGTTTGGACAAATGTGGAGGAAAATATCCTCTGATAGAAGGCAGGTTACACCCGCCCCTCCCCCACCAGGTTTTTGGAAAAAAGAACTTTCCTGGGAAGAAAGTGAAAGAGATAAAAACTACTTTTTTAACAAACACACAGGAAAAGGATAACAATGCTAAATATTAAAACCTCTCGCTGTGCAGAGAAAGCTGGGATAATTTGAGAGTCCTTCTGTGTTTCGGTGGGGTCTCCTGAAACATCCATAGACAGCGAGGCCCATGCAAAGAAACAGGGAGCGATTCTTGAGAGAAGTTGCAGAGCTCTTTCTTCTCCAGCCACATGGGCGGGGCACTGCCAAAGAACTGAGCAATCACGGCACAACCAGGGCCCTCCTCGCACAGGGCAACACAAAATAAGCAGTGCTGAACAGGATTAGGGCACATGTCAGCAGGGAGCAGGGAGACCCCGTGCCCAGGCCATGCCTCTACCCCAGGGTCCCCTCTCCCATGACCTCATGGCAGGAGGGAGGAACCCCAACACTTCCGTAGGTGTAGTCTCTCTCCTCCTCCTTGCAGCTGGCTCATGGGCCCACATTCAGGGCCCCCACCTCGGGAGAAAATTCTCCCAATGTGCTCTGATGTTGAAAGAGTCAAGAAGAGAAGAAGGGAAAAAAAACCCCCGAAGTCCCAGGAAAACAAAGTTCAACTCTCCATCTCCCCCCAGAGAAAAGGAGCTGAAAACTGGCTAAAAAGAAACAAAGTTGCTTCCTCTGCTCTTGCTGCAAGCAGGATGCAGAGGAGTGTGTATGTGTGTCCTTGAACAAACTCTCTGAGAAGTTTGTCCGGTTTTTTTTCCTCTCCCCCCTCTCAGGCTCAGTTGAAAGGCACAGAAATGCACAAAGTTCACTTCTGGGCATAGAGCAGCAATAGGGGATACACATGATAAAGTCACCCCAAGACACAGGGAGAGAGAATTCAGTGGAAAGACTCCGAGAATTCTGCTCCCAGAGATCATTCCTGCTCACACTGACCCTTGTAGAAAGGGGACATCGTTCCAGGCAGCCTGTACTGAGCATGTGGCTCCTGAGTGGGGTTTGTTGTTTAGGAAACCTGCTCCGGCTTTTCCATTCTTTCCTTGCAAACAGGAAAACTTCTCCTGGGGCTGTGTGCAGGCAGAGCCCTGAGGAGAGCAGGTGGCACATGGTGCGCTGGGCTGGGACAGCCAGCTGCAGAGCTCAAGGGAAGAAGCCCAAAGTGTCACAATGGCTCCTTGCCTTCCCATGCAACACCTGGGTCACAATGGTCTCCTTGATTCCATGAGGCCCCACTGTGTCACAATGGCTCCTTGGTTCCATCAGGTTCCGCAGTGTCACCATGGTCTCCTTTGATCCGCACTGTCATCATGGACAATTGGTTCCATGAGGCCCCGCAGTGTCACAATGGTCCCTTGGTTGCATAGCTTTTACGTTGTAACAATGGACTCCTTGCTTCTATGAGCTAGCCTGCTTTTTGCAGAGGTGTCTTTGGTTCCAACAAGGCCCCACTGTGTCTCAGTGCACCCTGGCTTCCATGTGGATCTGGAGTATCACAAAGGCTCCTTGGTTCCACCAGGTCCTGCTGTGTCACAATGGGTCCTGTGGTCCCTGAGGCCCTCCAAAGTCATCATGGATGCTTGCTTCCATGAGGTTCCATTATGTGCCAGTGGTCATCTTGGTTCCAGGAGTTTCCTTAGTGTCACAATGCTCTCCATGTTTCCATGATTCCCCACAATGTCACAATGCTCTCCAGGCTTCCATTAGGCCCTGCTTTGCCACAATGGTCCCCTTGTTTCCATGCGGCCTTGCTGTGTCACAATGGACGTACGGTTCCATGATGTTGCGTGGTGTCACCGTGCTCTTCTTGAATCCGCAGTGTAACCATGGACCATTGGTTCCATGCAGCCGTGTCACAATGGGCTCCTTGATTCCATGATTCCCCACGGTGTCACAATGGAGCCTTGTTTCTAGGAGGTTCTGTACTGTCACAATTGCCTCCTTGATGCCATCAGCCCTATGCAGTGTCACAATGGCTCCTTGGTTCCATGAGGAACACAAGAGCTTGGCATAAGCATTGAGCAACAGCTGCTGAACACACCTGGCAACATCTGCTTGCATCAAAAGAGGGCTTCAAGCTGACAATGGCACCAGCAGCTTCCATCTGCAACAGAGACCCAGGAAAGGACAGGCTGTGCCGGTTTGGACAAATGTGGAGGAAAATATCCTCTGATAGAAGGCAGGTTACACCCAGCCCTCCCCCACCAGCTTCGGGAAAAAAGAATTTTCCTGGGAAGAAAGTGAAAGAGATAAAAACTACTTTTTTAACAAACACACAAGAAAAGGATAACAATGCTAAATATTAAAACCTCTCGCTGTGCAGAGAAAGCTGGGATAATTTGAGAGTCCTTCCGTGTTTCGGTGGGGTCTCCTGAAACATCCATAGACAGCGAGGCCCGTGCAAAGAAACAGGGAGCGATTCTTGAGAGAAGTTGCAGAGCTCTTTCTTCTCCAGCCACATGGGCGGGGCACTGCCAAAGAACTGAGCAATCACGGCACAACCAGGGCCCTCCTGGCACAGGGCAACACAAAATAAGCAGTGCTGAACAGGATTAGGGCACATGTGAGCAGGGAGCAGGGAGACCCCGTGCCCAGGCCATGCCTCTACCCCAGGGTCCCCTCTCCCATGACCTCATGGCAGGGGGGAGGAACCCCATCACTTCCGGAGGTGTAGTCTCTCTCCTCCTCCTTGCAGCTGGCTCATGGGCCCACATTCAGGGCCCCCACCTCGGGAGAAAATTCTCCCAATGTGCTCTGATGTTGAAAGAGTCAAGAAGAGAAGAAGGGAAAAAAAACCCCCGAAGTCCCAGGAAAACAAAGTTCAACTCTCCATCTCCCCCCAGAGAAAAGGAGCTGAAAACTGGCTAAAAAGAAACAAAGTTGCTTCCTCTGCTCTTGCTGCAAGCAGGATGCAGAGGAGTGTGTATGTGTGTCCTTGAACAAACTCTCTGAGAAGTTTGTCCGGTTTTTTTTCCTCTCCCCCCTCTCAGGCTCAGTTGAAAGGCACAGAAATGCACAAAGTTCACTTCTGGGCATAGAGCAGCAATAGGGGATACACATGATAAAGTCACCCCAAGACACAGGGAGAGAGAATTCAGTGGAAAGACTCCGAGAATTCTGCTCCCAGAGATCATTCCTGCTCACACTGACCCTTGTAGAAAGGGGACATCGTTCCAGGCAGCCTGTACTGAGCATGTGGCTCCTGAGTGGGGTTTGTTGTTTAGGAAACCTGCTCCGGCTTTTCCATTCTTTCCTTGCAAACAGGAAAACTTCTCCTGGGGCTGTGTGCAGGCAGAGCCCTGAGGAGAGCAGGTGGCACATGGTGCGCTGGGCTGGGACAGCCAGCTGCAGAGCTCAAGGGAAGAAGCCCAAAGTGTCACAATGGCTCCTTGCCTTCCCATGCAACACCTGGGTCACAATGGTCTCCTTGATTCCATGAGGCCCCACTGTGTCACAATGGCTCCTTGGTTCCATCAGGTTCCGCAGTGTCACCATGGTCTCCTTTGATCCGCACTGTCATCATGGACAATTGGTTCCATGAGGCCCCGCAGTGTCACAATGGTCCCTTGGTTGCATAGCTTTTACGTTGTAACAATGGACTCCTTGCTTCTATGAGCTAGCCTGCTTTTTGCAGAGGTGTCTTTGGTTCCAACAAGGCCCCACTGTGTCTCAGTGCACCCTGGCTTCCATGTGGATCTGGAGTATCACAAAGGCTCCTTGGTTCCACCAGGTCCTGCTGTGTCACAATGGGTCCTGTGGTCCCTGAGGCCCTCCAAAGTCATCATGGATGCTTGCTTCCATGAGGTTCCATTATGTGCCAGTGGTCATCTTGGTTCCAGGAGTTTCCTTAGTGTCACAATGCTCTCCATGTTTCCATGATTCCCCACAATGTCACAATGCTCTCCAGGCTTCCATTAGGCCCTGCTTTGCCACAATGGTCCCCTTGTTTCCATGCGGCCTTGCTGTGTCACAATGGACGTACGGTTCCATGATGTTGCGTGGTGTCACCGTGCTCTTCTTGAATCCGCAGTGTAACCATGGACCATTGGTTCCATGCAGCCGTGTCACAATGGGCTCCTTGATTCCATGATTCCCCACGGTGTCACAATGGAGCCTTGTTTCTAGGAGGTTCTGTACTGTCACAATTGCCTCCTTGATGCCATCAGCCCTATGCAGTGTCACAATGGCTCCTTGGTTCCATGAGGAACACAAGAGCTTGGCATAAGCATTGAGCAACAGCTGCTGAACACACCTGGCAACATCTGCTTGCATCAAAAGAGGGCTTCAAGCTGACAATGGCACCAGCAGCTTCCATCTGCAACAGAGACCCAGGAAAGGACAGGCTGTGCCGGTTTGGACAAATGTGGAGGAAAATATCCTCTGATAGAAGGCAGGTTACACCCAGCCCTCCCCCACCAGCTTCGGGAAAAAAGAATTTTCCTGGGAAGAAAGTGAAAGAGATAAAAACTACTTTTTTAACAAACACACAAGAAAAGGATAACAATGCTAAATATTAAAACCTCTCGCTGTGCAGAGAAAGCTGGGATAATTTGAGAGTCCTTCCGTGTTTCGGTGGGGTCTCCTGAAACATCCATAGACAGCGAGGCCCGTGCAAAGAAACAGGGAGCGATTCTTGAGAGAAGTTGCAGAGCTCTTTCTTCTCCAGCCACATGGGCGGGGCACTGCCAAAGAACTGAGCAATCACGGCACAACCAGGGCCCTCCTGGCACAGGGCAACACAAAATAAGCAGTGCTGAACAGGATTAGGGCACATGTGAGCAGGGAGCAGGGAGACCCCGTGCCCAGGCCATGCCTCTACCCCAGGGTCCCCTCTCCCATGACCTCATGGCAGGGGGGAGGAACCCCATCACTTCCGGAGGTGTAGTCTCTCTCCTCCTCCTTGCAGCTGGCTCATGGGCCCACATTCAGGGCCCCCACCTCGGGAGAAAATTCTCCCAATGTGCTCTGATGTTGAAAGAGTCAAGAAGAGAAGAAGGGAAAAAAAACCCCCGAAGTCCCAGGAAAACAAAGTTCAACTCTCCATCTCCCTCCAGAGAAAAGGAGCTGAAAACTGGCTAAAAAGAAACAAAGTTGCTTCCTCTGCTCTTGCTGCAAGCAGGATGCAGAGGAGTGTGTATGTGTGTCCTTGAACAAACGCTCTGAGAAGTTTGTCTGGCTTTTTTTTCCTCTCCCCCCTCTCAGGCTCAGTTGAAAGGCACAGAAATGCACAAAGTTCACTTCTGGGCATAGAGCAGCAATAGGGGGATACACATGATAAAGTCACCCCAAGACACAGGGACAGAGAATTCAGTGGAAAGACTCCGAGAATTCTGCTCCCAGAGATCATTCATTCCTGCTCACACTGACCCTTGTAGAAAGGGGACATCGTTCCCGTCAGCCTGTACTGAGCATGTGGCTCCTGAGTGGGGTTTGTTGTTTAGGAAACCTGCTCCGGCTTTTCCATTCTTTCCTTGCAAACAGGAAAACTTCTCCTGGGGCTGTGTGCAGGCAGAGCCCTGAGGAGAGCAGGTGGCACATGGTGCGCTGGGCTGGGACAGCCAGCTGCAGAGCTCAAGGGAAGAAGCCCAAAGTGTCACAATGGCTCCTTGCCTTCCCATGCAACACCTGGGTCACAATGGTCTCCTTGATTCCATGAGGCCCCACTGTGTCACAATGGCTCCTTGGTTCCATCAGGTTCCGCAGTGTCACCATGGTCTCTTTTGATCCGCACTGTCATCATGGACAATTGGTTCCATGAGGCCCCGCAGTGTCACAATGGTCCCTTGCTTCCATAGGTTTGATGTTGTAACAAAGGACTCCTTGCTTCTATGAGCTAGCCTGCTTTTTGCAGAGGTGTCTTTGGTTCCAACAAGGCCCCGCTGTGTCTCAGTGCACCCTGGCTTCCATGTGGATGTGGAGTATCACAAAGGCTCCTTGGTTCCACCAGGTCCTGCTGTGTCACAATGGGTCCTGTGGTCCCTGAGGCCCTCCAAAACCATCGTGGAGGCTTGCTTCCATGAGGTTCCATTATGTGCCAGTGGTCATCTTGGTTCCAGGAGTTTCCTTAGTGTCACAATGCTCTCCATGCTTCCATTAGGCCCTGCTTTGCCACAATGGTCCCCTTGTTTCCATGAGGCCCCGCTGTGTCACAATGGACCTATGGTTCCGTGATGTTGCGTGGTGTCACCGTGCTCTTCTTGAATCCGCCGTGTAACCATGGACCATTGGTTCCATGCAGCCGTGTCACAATGGGCTCCTTGATTCCATGATTCCCCACGGTGTCAAAATGGAGCCTTGTTTCTAGGAGGTTCTGTACTGTCACAATTGCCTCCTTGATGCCATCAGCCCCTGCAGTGTCACAATGGCTCCTTGGTTCCATGAGGAACACAAGAGCTTGGCATAAGCATTGAGCAACAGCTGCTGAACACACCTGGCAACATCTGCTTGCATCAAAAGAGGGCTTCAAGCTGACAATGGCACCAGCAGCTTCCATCTGCAACAGACACCCAGGGAAAGGACAGGCTGTGCCGGTTTGGACAAATGTGGAGGAAAATATCCTCTGATAGAAGGCAGGTTACACCCGCCCCTCCCCCACCAGGTTTTTGGAAAAAAGAACTTTCCTGGGAAGAAAGTGAAAGAGATAAAAACTACTTTTTTAACAAACACACAGGAAAAGGATAACAATGCTAAATATTAAAACCTCTCGCTGTGCAGAGAAAGCTGGGATAATTTGAGAGTCCTTCTGTGTTTCGGTGGGGTCTCCTGAAACATCCATAGACAGCGAGGCCCATGCAAAGAAACAGGGAGCGATTCTTGAGAGAAGTTGCAGAGCTCTTTCTTCTCCAGCCACATGGGCGGGGCACTGCCAAAGAACTGAGCAATCACGGCACAACCAGGGCCCTCCTCGCACAGGGCAACACAAAATAAGCAGTGCTGAACAGGATTAGGGCACATGTGAGCAGGGAGCAGGGAGACCCCGTGCCCAGGCCATGCCTCTACCCCAGGGTCCCCTCTCCCATGACCTCATGGCAGGAGGGAGGAACCCCAACACTTCCGTAGGTGTAGTCTCTCTCCTCCTCCTTGCAGCTGGCTCATGGGCCCACATTCAGGGCCCCCACCTCGGGAGAAAATTCTCCCAATGTGCTCTGATGTTGAAAGAGTCAAGAAGAGAAGAAGGGAAAAAAAACCCCCGAAGTCCCAGGAAAACAAAGTTCAACTCTCCATCTCCCCCCAGAGAAAAGGAGCTGAAAACTGGCTAAAAAGAAACAAAGTTGCTTCCTCTGCTCTTGCTGCAAGCAGGATGCAGAGGAGTGTGTATGTGTGTCCTTGAACAAACGCTCTGAGAAGTTTGTCCGGTTTTTTTTCCTCTCCCCCCTCTCAGGCTCAGTTGAAAGGCACAGAAATGCACAAAGTTCACTTCTGGGCATAGAGCAGCAATAGGGGATACACATGATAAAGTCACCCCAAGACACAGGGAGAGAGAATTCAGTGGAAAGACTCCGAGAATTCTGCTCCCAGAGATCATTCCTGCTCACACTGACCCTTGTAGAAAGGGGACATCGTTCCAGGCAGCCTGTACTGAGCATGTGGCTCCTGAGTGGGGTTTGTTGTTTAGGAAACCTGCTCCGGCTTTTCCATTCTTTCCTTGCAAACAGGAAAACTTCTCCTGGGGCTGTGTGCAGGCAGAGCCCTGAGGAGAGCAGGTGGCACATGGTGCGCTGGGCTGGGACAGCCAGCTGCAGAGCTCAAGGGAAGAAGCCCAAAGTGTCACAATGGCTCCTTGCCTTCCCATGCAACACCTGGGTCACAATGGTCTCCTTGATTCCATGAGGCCCCACTGTGTCACAATGGCTCCTTGGTTCCATCAGGTTCCGCAGTGTCACCATGGTCTCCTTTGATCCGCACTGTCATCATGGACAATTGGTTCCATGAGGCCCCGCAGTGTCACAATGGTCCCTTGGTTGCATAGCTTTTACGTTGTAACAATGGACTCCTTGCTTCTATGAGCTAGCCTGCTTTTTGCAGAGGTGTCTTTGGTTCCAACAAGGCCCCACTGTGTCTCAGTGCACCCTGGCTTCCATGTGGATCTGGAGTATCACAAAGGCTCCTTGGTTCCACCAGGTCCTGCTGTGTCACAATGGGTCCTGTGGTCCCTGAGGCCCTCCAAAGTCATCATGGATGCTTGCTTCCATGAGGTTCCATTATGTGCCAGTGGTCATCTTGGTTCCAGGAGTTTCCTTAGTGTCACAATGCTCTCCATGTTTCCATGATTCCCCACAATGTCACAATGCTCTCCATGCTTCCATTAGGCCCTGCTTTGCCACAATGGTCCCCTTGTTTCCATGCGGCCTTGCTGTGTCACAATGGACGTACGGTTCCATGATGTTGCGTGGTGTCACCGTGCTCTTCTTGAATCCGCAGTGTAACCATGGACCATTGGTTCCATGCAGCCGTGTCACAATGGGCTCCTTGATTCCATGATTCCCCACGGTGTCACAATGGAGCCTTGTTTCTAGGAGGTTCTGTACTGTCACAATTGCCTCCTTGATGCCATCAGCCCTATGCAGTGTCACAATGGCTCCTTGGTTCCATGAGGAACACAAGAGCTTGGCATAAGCATTGAGCAACAGCTGCTGAACACACCTGGCAACATCTGCTTGCATCAAAAGAGGGCTTCAAGCTGACAATGGCACCAGCAGCTTCCATCTGCAACAGAGACCCAGGAAAGGACAGGCTGTGCCGGTTTGGACAAATGTGGAGGAAAATATCCTCTGATAGAAGGCAGGTTACACCCAGCCCTCCCCCACCAGCTTCGGGAAAAAAGAATTTTCCTGGGAAGAAAGTGAAAGAGATAAAAACTACTTTTTTAACAAACACACAAGAAAAGGATAACAATGCTAAATATTAAAACCTCTCGCTGTGCAGAGAAAGCTGGGATAATTTGAGAGTCCTTCCGTGTTTCGGTGGGGTCTCCTGAAACATCCATAGACAGCGAGGCCCGTGCAAAGAAACAGGGAGCGATTCTTGAGAGAAGTTGCAGAGCTCTTTCTTCTCCAGCCACATGGGCGGGGCACTGCCAAAGAACTGAGCAATCACGGCACAACCAGGGCCCTCCTGGCACAGGGCAACACAAAATAAGCAGTGCTGAACAGGATTAGGGCACATGTGAGCAGGGAGCAGGGAGACCCCGTGCCCAGGCCATGCCTCTACCCCAGGGTCCCCTCTCCCATGACCTCATGGCAGGGGGGAGGAACCCCATCACTTCCAGAGGTGTAGTCTCTCTCCTCCTCCTTGCAGCTGGCTCATGGGCCCACATTCAGGGCCCCCACCTCGGGAGAAAATTCTCCCAATGTGCTCTGATGTTGAAAGAGTCAAGAAGAGAAGAAGGGAAAAAAAACCCCCGAAGTCCCAGGAAAACAAAGTTCAACTCTCCATCTCCCTCCAGAGAAAAGGAGCTGAAAACTGGCTAAAAAGAAACAAAGTTGCTTCCTCTGCTCTTGCTGCAAGCAGGATGCAGAGGAGTGTGTATGTGTGTCCTTGAACAAACGCTCTGAGAAGTTTGTCTGGCTTTTTTTTCCTCTCCCCCCTCTCAGGCTCAGTTGAAAGGCACAGAAATGCACAAAGTTCACTTCTGGGCATAGAGCAGCAATAGGGGGATACACATGATAAAGTCACCCCAAGACACAGGGACAGAGAATTCAGTGGAAAGACTCCGAGAATTCTGCTCCCAGAGATCATTCATTCCTGCTCACACTGACCCTTGTAGAAAGGGGACATCGTTCCCGGCAGCCTGTACTGAGCATGTGGCTCCTGAGTGGGGTTTGTTGTTTAGGAAACCTGCTCCGGCTTTTCCATTCTTTCCTTGCAAACAGGAAAACTTCTCCTGGGGCTGTGTGCAGGCAGAGCCCTGAGGAGAGCAGGTGGCACATGGTGCGCTGGGCTGGGACAGCCAGCTGCAGAGCTCAAGGGAAGAAGCCCAAAGTGTCACAATGGCTCCTTGCCTTCCCATGCAACACCTGGGTCACAATGGTCTCCTTGATTCCATGAGGCCCCACTGTGTCACAATGGCTCCTTGGTTCCATCGGGTTCCGCAGTGTCACCATGGTCTCCTTTGATCCGCACTGTCATCATGGACAATTGGTTCCATGAGGCCCCGCAGTGTCACAATGGTCCCTTGCTTCCATAGGTTTGATGTTGTAACAAAGGACTCCTTGCTTCTATGAGCTAGCCTGCTTTTTGCAGAGGTGTCTTTGGTTCCAACAAGGCCCCGCTGTGTCTCAGTGCACCCTGGCTTCCATGTGGATCTGGAGTATCACAAAGGCTCCTTGGTTCCACCAGGTCCTGCTGTGTCACAATGGGTCCTGTGGTCCCTGAGGCCCTCCAAAACCATTGTGGAGGCTTGCTTCCATGAGGTTCCATTATGTGCCAGTGGTCATCTTGGTTCCAGGAGTTTCCTTAGTGTCACAATGCTCTCCATGCTTCCATTAGGCCCTGCTTTGCCACAATGGTCCCCTTGTTTCCATGCGGCCTTGCTGTGTCACAATGGACGTACGGTTCCATGATGTTGCGTGGTGTCACCGTGCTCTTCTTGAATCCGCCGTGTAACCATGGACCATTGGTTCCATGCAGCCGTGTCACAATGGGCTCCTTGATTCCATGATTCCCCACGGTGTCACAATGGAGCCTTGTTTCTAGGAGGTTCTGTACTGTCACAATTGCCTCCTTGATGCCATCAGCCCCTGCAGTGTCACAATGGCTCCTTGGTTCCATGAGGAACACAAGAGCTTGGCATAAGCATTGAGCAACAGCTGCTGAACACACCTGGCAACATCTGCTTGCATCAAAAGAGGGCTTCAAGCTGACAATGGCACCAGCAGCTTCCATCTGCAACAGAGACCCAGGAAAGGACAGGCTGTGCCGGTTTGGACAAATGTGGAGGAAAATATCCTCTGATAGAAGGCAGGTTACACCCAGCCCTCCCCCACCAGCTTCGGGAAAAAAGAATTTTCCTGGGAAGAAAGTGAAAGAGATAAAAACTACTTTTTTAACAAACACACAAGAAAAGGATAACAATGCTAAATATTAAAACCTCTCGCTGTGCAGAGAAAGCTGGGATAATTTGAGAGTCCTTCCGTGTTTCGGTGGGGTCTCCTGAAACATCCATAGACAGCGAGGCCCGTGCAAAGAAACAGGGAGCGATTCTTGAGAGAAGTTGCAGAGCTCTTTCTTCTCCAGCCACATGGGCGGGGCACTGCCAAAGAACTGAGCAATCACGGCACAACCAGGGCCCTCCTGGCACAGGGCAACACAAAATAAGCAGTGCTGAACAGGATTAGGGCACATGTGAGCAGGGAGCAGGGAGACCCCGTGCCCAGGCCATGCCTCTACCCCAGGGTCCCCTCTCCCATGACCTCATGGCAGGGGGGAGGAACCCCATCACTTCCGGAGGTGTAGTCTCTCTCCTCCTCCTTGCAGCTGGCTCATGGGCCCACATTCAGGGCCCCCACCTCGGGAGAAAATTCTCCCAATGTGCTCTGATGTTGAAAGAGTCAAGAAGAGAAGAAGGGAAAAAAAACCCCCGAAGTCCCAGGAAAACAAAGTTCAACTCTCCATCTCCCTCCAGAGAAAAGGAGCTGAAAACTGGCTAAAAAGAAACAAAGTTGCTTCCTCTGCTCTTGCTGCAAGCAGGATGCAGAGGAGTGTGTATGTGTGTCCTTGAACAAACGCTCTGAGAAGTTTGTCTGGCTTTTTTTTCCTCTCCCCCCTCTCAGGCTCAGTTGAAAGGCACAGAAATGCACAAAGTTCACTTCTGGGCATAGAGCAGCAATAGGGGGATACACATGATAAAGTCACCCCAAGACACAGGGACAGAGAATTCAGTGGAAAGACTCCGAGAATTCTGCTCCCAGAGATCATTCATTCCTGCTCACACTGACCCTTGTAGAAAGGGGACATCGTTCCCGTCAGCCTGTACTGAGCATGTGGCTCCTGAGTGGGGTTTGTTGTTTAGGAAACCTGCTCCGGCTTTTCCATTCTTTCCTTGCAAACAGGAAAACTTCTCCTGGGGCTGTGTGCAGGCAGAGCCCTGAGGAGAGCAGGTGGCACATGGTGCGCTGGGCTGGGACAGCCAGCTGCAGAGCTCAAGGGAAGAAGCCCAAAGTGTCACAATGGCTCCTTGCCTTCCCATGCAACACCTGGGTCACAATGGTCTCCTTGATTCCATGAGGCCCCACTGTGTCACAATGGCTCCTTGGTTCCATCAGGTTCTGCAGTGTCACCATGGTCTCTTTTGATCCGCACTGTCATCATGGACAATTGGTTCCATGAGGCCCCGCAGTGTCACAATGGTCCCTTGCTTCCATAGGTTTGATGTTGTAACAAAGGACTCCTTGCTTCTATGAGCTAGCCTGCTTTTTGCAGAGGTGTCTTTGGTTCCAACAAGGCCCCGCTGTGTCTCAGTGCACCCTGGCTTCCATGTGGATGTGGAGTATCACAAAGGCTCCTTGGTTCCACCAGGTCCTGCTGTGTCACAATGGGTCCTGTGGTCCCTGAGGCCCTCCAAAACCATCGTGGAGGCTTGCTTCCATGAGGTTCCATTATGTGCCAGTGGTCATCTTGGTTCCAGGAGTTTCCTTAGTGTCACAATGCTCTCCATGCTTCCATTAGGCCCTGCTTTGCCACAATGGTCCCCTTGTTTCCATGAGGCCCCGCTGTGTCACAATGGACCTATGGTTCCGTGATGTTGCGTGGTGTCACCGTGCTCTTCTTGAATCCGCCGTGTAACCATGGACCATTGGTTCCATGCAGCCGTGTCACAATGGGCTCCTTGATTCCATGATTCCCCACGGTGTCACAATGGAGCCTTGTTTCTAGGAGGTTCTGTACTGTCACAATTGCCTCCTTGATGCCATCAGCCCCTGCAGTGTCACAATGGCTCCTTGGTTCCATGAGGAACACAAGAGCTTGGCATAAGCATTGAGCAACAGCTGCTGAACACACCTGGCAACATCTGCTTGCATCAAAAGAGGGCTTCAAGCTGACAATGGCACCAGCAGCTTCCATCTGCAACAGACACCCAGGGAAAGGACAGGCTGTGCCGGTTTGGACAAATGTGGAGGAAAATATCCTCTGATAGAAGGCAGGTTACACCCGCCCCTCCCCCACCAGGTTTTTGGAAAAAAGAACTTTCCTGGGAAGAAAGTGAAAGAGATAAAAACTACTTTTTTAACAAACACACAGGAAAAGGATAACAATGCTAAATATTAAAACCTCTCGCTGTGCAGAGAAAGCTGGGATAATTTGAGAGTCCTTCTGTGTTTCGGTGGGGTCTCCTGTAACATCAATAGACAGCGAGGCCCATGCAAAGAAACAGGGAGCGATTCTTGAGAGAAGTTGCAGAGCTCTTTCTTCTCCAGCCACATGGGCGGGGCACTGCCAAAGAACTGAGCAATCACGGCACAACCAGGGCCCTCCTCGCACAGGGCAACACAAAATAAGCAGTGCTGAACAGGATTAGGGCACATGTGAGCAGGGAGCAGGGAGACCCCGTGCCCAGGCCATGCCTCTACCCCAGGGTCCCCTCTCCCATGACCTCATGGCAGGAGGGAGGAACCCCAACACTTCCGTAGGTGTAGTCTCTCTCCTCCTCCTTGCAGCTGGCTCATGGGCCCACATTCAGGGCCCCCACCTCGGGAGAAAATTCTCCCAATGTGCTCTGATGTTGAAAGAGTCAAGAAGAGAAGAAGGGAAAAAAAACCCCCGAAGTCCCAGGAAAACAAAGTTCAACTCTCCATCTCCCCCCAGAGAAAAGGAGCTGAAAACTGGCTAAAAAGAAACAAAGTTGCTTCCTCTGCTCTTGCTGCAAGCAGGATGCAGAGGAGTGTGTATGTGTGTCCTTGAACAAACGCTCTGAGAAGTTTGTCCGGTTTTTTTTCCTCTCCCCCCTCTCAGGCTCAGTTGAAAGGCACAGAAATGCACAAAGTTCACTTCTGGGCATAGAGCAGCAATAGGGGATACACATGATAAAGTCACCCCAAGACACAGGGAGAGAGAATTCAGTGGAAAGACTCCGAGAATTCTGCTCCCAGAGATCATTCCTGCTCACACTGACCCTTGTAGAAAGGGGACATCGTTCCAGGCAGCCTGTACTGAGCATGTGGCTCCTGAGTGGGGTTTGTTGTTTAGGAAACCTGCTCCGGCTTTTCCATTCTTTCCTTGCAAACAGGAAAACTTCTCCTGGGGCTGTGTGCAGGCAGAGCCCTGAGGAGAGCAGGTGGCACATGGTGCGCTGGGCTGGGACAGCCAGCTGCAGAGCTCAAGGGAAGAAGCCCAAAGTGTCACAATGGCTCCTTGCCTTCCCATGCAACACCTGGGTCACAATGGTCTCCTTGATTCCATGAGGCCCCACTGTGTCACAATGGCTCCTTGGTTCCATCAGGTTCCGCAGTGTCACCATGGTCTCCTTTGATCCGCACTGTCATCATGGACAATTGGTTCCATGAGGCCCCGCAGTGTCACAATGGTCCCTTGGTTGCATAGCTTTTACGTTGTAACAATGGACTCCTTGCTTCTATGAGCTAGCCTGCTTTTTGCAGAGGTGTCTTTGGTTCCAACAAGGCCCCACTGTGTCTCAGTGCACCCTGGCTTCCATGTGGATCTGGAGTATCACAAAGGCTCCTTGGTTCCACCAGGTCCTGCTGTGTCACAATGGGTCCTGTGGTCCCTGAGGCCCTCCAAAGTCATCATGGATGCTTGCTTCCATGAGGTTCCATTATGTGCCAGTGGTCATCTTGGTTCCAGGAGTTTCCTTAGTGTCACAATGCTCTCCATGTTTCCATGATTCCCCACAATGTCACAATGCTCTCCATGCTTCCATTAGGCCCTGCTTTGCCACAATGGTCCCCTTGTTTCCATGCGGCCTTGCTGTGTCACAATGGACGTACGGTTCCATGATGTTGCGTGGTGTCACCGTGCTCTTCTTGAATCCGCAGTGTAACCATGGACCATTGGTTCCATGCAGCCGTGTCACAATGGGCTCCTTGATTCCATGATTCCCCACGGTGTCACAATGGAGCCTTGTTTCTAGGAGGTTCTGTACTGTCACAATTGCCTCCTTGATGCCATCAGCCCTATGCAGTGTCACAATGGCTCCTTGGTTCCATGAGGAACACAAGAGCTTGGCATAAGCATTGAGCAACAGCTGCTGAACACACCTGGCAACATCTGCTTGCATCAAAAGAGGGCTTCAAGCTGACAATGGCACCAGCAGCTTCCATCTGCAACAGAGACCCAGGAAAGGACAGGCTGTGCCGGTTTGGACAAATGTGGAGGAAAATATCCTCTGATAGAAGGCAGGTTACACCCAGCCCTCCCCCACCAGCTTCGGGAAAAAAGAATTTTCCTGGGAAGAAAGTGAAAGAGATAAAAACTACTTTTTTAACAAACACACAAGAAAAGGATAACAATGCTAAATATTAAAACCTCTCGCTGTGCAGAGAAAGCTGGGATAATTTGAGAGTCCTTCCGTGTTTCGGTGGGGTCTCCTGAAACATCCATAGACAGCGAGGCCCGTGCAAAGAAACAGGGAGCGATTCTTGAGAGAAGTTGCAGAGCTCTTTCTTCTCCAGCCACATGGGCGGGGCACTGCCAAAGAACTGAGCAATCACGGCACAACCAGGGCCCTCCTGGCACAGGGCAACACAAAATAAGCAGTGCTGAACAGGATTAGGGCACATGTGAGCAGGGAGCAGGGAGACCCCGTGCCCAGGCCATGCCTCTACCCCAGGGTCCCCTCTCCCATGACCTCATGGCAGGGGGGAGGAACCCCATCACTTCCAGAGGTGTAGTCTCTCTCCTCCTCCTTGCAGCTGGCTCATGGGCCCACATTCAGGGCCCCCACCTCGGGAGAAAATTCTCCCAATGTGCTCTGATGTTGAAAGAGTCAAGAAGAGAAGAAGGGAAAAAAAACCCCCGAAGTCCCAGGAAAACAAAGTTCAACTCTCCATCTCCCTCCAGAGAAAAGGAGCTGAAAACTGGCTAAAAAGAAACAAAGTTGCTTCCTCTGCTCTTGCTGCAAGCAGGATGCAGAGGAGTGTGTATGTGTGTCCTTGAACAAACGCTCTGAGAAGTTTGTCTGGCTTTTTTTTCCTCTCCCCCCTCTCAGGCTCAGTTGAAAGGCACAGAAATGCACAAAGTTCACTTCTGGGCATAGAGCAGCAATAGGGGGATACACATGATAAAGTCACCCCAAGACACAGGGACAGAGAATTCAGTGGAAAGACTCCGAGAATTCTGCTCCCAGAGATCATTCATTCCTGCTCACACTGACCCTTGTAGAAAGGGGACATCGTTCCCGGCAGCCTGTACTGAGCATGTGGCTCCTGAGTGGGGTTTGTTGTTTAGGAAACCTGCTCCGGCTTTTCCATTCTTTCCTTGCAAACAGGAAAACTTCTCCTGGGGCTGTGTGCAGGCAGAGCCCTGAGGAGAGCAGGTGGCACATGGTGCGCTGGGCTGGGACAGCCAGCTGCAGAGCTCAAGGGAAGAAGCCCAAAGTGTCACAATGGCTCCTTGCCTTCCCATGCAACACCTGGGTCACAATGGTCTCCTTGATTCCATGAGGCCCCACTGTGTCACAATGGCTCCTTGGTTCCATCGGGTTCCGCAGTGTCACCATGGTCTCCTTTGATCCGCACTGTCATCATGGACAATTGGTTCCATGAGGCCCCGCAGTGTCACAATGGTCCCTTGCTTCCATAGGTTTGATGTTGTAACAAAGGACTCCTTGCTTCTATGAGCTAGCCTGCTTTTTGCAGAGGTGTCTTTGGTTCCAACAAGGCCCCGCTGTGTCTCAGTGCACCCTGGCTTCCATGTGGATGTGGAGTATCACAAAGGCTCCTTGGTTCCACCAGGTCCTGCTGTGTCACAATGGGTCCTGTGGTCCCTGAGGCCCTCCAAAACCATCGTGGAGGCTTGCTTCCATGAGGTTCCATTATGTGCCAGTGGTCATCTTGGTTCCAGGAGTTTCCTTAGTGTCACAATGCTCTCCATGTTTCCATTAGGCCCTGCTTTGCCACAATGGTCCCCTTGTTTCCATGCGGCCTTGCTGTGTCACAATGGACGTACGGTTCCATGATGTTGCGTGGTGTCACCGTGCTCTTCTTGAATCCGCCGTGTAACCATGGACCATTGGTTCCATGCAGCCGTGTCACAATGGGCTCCTTGATTCCATGATTCCCCACGGTGTCACAATGGAGCCTTGTTTCTAGGAGGTTCTGTACTGTCACAATTGCCTCCTTGATGCCATCAGCCCCTGCAGTGTCACAATGGCTCCTTGGTTCCATGAGGAACACAAGAGCTTGGCATAAGCATTGAGCAACAGCTGCTGAACACACCTGGCAACATCTGCTTGCATCAAAAGAGGGCTTCAAGCTGACAATGGCACCAGCAGCTTCCATCTGCAACAGACACCCAGGGAAAGGACAGGCTGTGCCGGTTTGGACAAATGTGGAGGAAAATATCCTCTGATAGAAGGCAGGTTACACCCGCCCCTCCCCCACCAGGTTTTTGGAAAAAAGAACTTTCCTGGGAAGAAAGTGAAAGAGATAAAAACTACTTTTTTAACAAACACACAGGAAAAGGATAACAATGCTAAATATTAAAACCTCTCGCTGTGCAGAGAAAGCTGGGATAATTTGAGAGTCCTTCTGTGTTTCGGTGGGGTCTCCTGAAACATCCATAGACAGCGAGGCCCATGCAAAGAAACAGGGAGCGATTCTTGAGAGAAGTTGCAGAGCTCTTTCTTCTCCAGCCACATGGGCGGGGCACTGCCAAAGAACTGAGCAATCACGGCACAACCAGGGCCCTCCTGGCACAGGGCAACACAAAATAAGCAGTGCTGAACAGGATTAGGGCACATGTGAGCAGGGAGCAGGGAGACCCCGTGCCCAGGCCATGCCTCTACCCCAGGGTCCCCTCTCCCATGACCTCATGGCAGGAGGGAGGAACCCCAACACTTCCGTAGGTGTAGTCTCTCTCCTCCTCCTTGCAGCTGGCTCATGGGCCCACATTCAGGGCCCCCACCTCGGGAGAAAATTCTCCCAATGTGCTCTGATGTTGAAAGAGTCAAGAAGAGAAGAAGGGAAAAAAAACCCCCGAAGTCCCAGGAAAACAAAGTTCAACTCTCCATCTCCCCCCAGAGAAAAGGAGCTGAAAACTGGCTAAAAAGAAACAAAGTTGCTTCCTCTGCTCTTGCTGCAAGCAGGATGCAGAGGAGTGTGTATGTGTGTCCTTGAACAAACGCTCTGAGAAGTTTGTCCGGTTTTTTTTCCTCTCCCCCCTCTCAGGCTCAGTTGAAAGGCACAGAAATGCACAAAGTTCACTTCTGGGCATAGAGCAGCAATAGGGGATACACATGATAAAGTCACCCCAAGACACAGGGAGAGAGAATTCAGTGGAAAGACTCCGAGAATTCTGCTCCCAGAGATCATTCCTGCTCACACTGACCCTTGTAGAAAGGGGACATCGTTCCAGGCAGCCTGTACTGAGCATGTGGCTCCTGAGTGGGGTTTGTTGTTTAGGAAACCTGCTCCGGCTTTTCCATTCTTTCCTTGCAAACAGGAAAACTTCTCCTGGGGCTGTGTGCAGGCAGAGCCCTGAGGAGAGCAGGTGGCACATGGTGCGCTGGGCTGGGACAGCCAGCTGCAGAGCTCAAGGGAAGAAGCCCAAAGTGTCACAATGGCTCCTTGCCTTCCCATGCAACACCTGGGTCACAATGGTCTCCTTGATTCCATGAGGCCCCACTGTGTCACAATGGCTCCTTGGTTCCATCAGGTTCCGCAGTGTCACCATGGTCTCCTTTGATCCGCACTGTCATCATGGACAATTGGTTCCATGAGGCCCCGCAGTGTCACAATGGTCCCTTGGTTGCATAGCTTTTACGTTGTAACAATGGACTCCTTGCTTCTATGAGCTAGCCTGCTTTTTGCAGAGGTGTCTTTGGTTCCAACAAGGCCCCACTGTGTCTCAGTGCACCCTGGCTTCCATGTGGATCTGGAGTATCACAAAGGCTCCTTGGTTCCACCAGGTCCTGCTGTGTCACAATGGGTCCTGTGGTCCCTGAGGCCCTCCAAAGTCATCATGGATGCTTGCTTCCATGAGGTTCCATTATGTGCCAGTGGTCATCTTGGTTCCAGGAGTTTCCTTAGTGTCACAATGCTCTCCATGTTTCCATGATTCCCCACAATGTCACAATGCTCTCCATGCTTCCATTAGGCCCTGCTTTGCCACAATGGTCCCCTTGTTTCCATGCGGCCTTGCTGTGTCACAATGGACGTACGGTTCCATGATGTTGCGTGGTGTCACCGTGCTCTTCTTGAATCCGCAGTGTAACCATGGACCATTGGTTCCATGCAGCCGTGTCACAATGGGCTCCTTGATTCCATGATTCCCCACGGTGTCACAATGGAGCCTTGTTTCTAGGAGGTTCTGTACTGTCACAATTGCCTCCTTGATGCCATCAGCCCTATGCAGTGTCACAATGGCTCCTTGGTTCCATGAGGAACACAAGAGCTTGGCATAAGCATTGAGCAACAGCTGCTGAACACACCTGGCAACATCTGCTTGCATCAAAAGAGGGCTTCAAGCTGACAATGGCACCAGCAGCTTCCATCTGCAACAGAGACCCAGGAAAGGACAGGCTGTGCCGGTTTGGACAAATGTGGAGGAAAATATCCTCTGATAGAAGGCAGGTTACACCCAGCCCTCCCCCACCAGCTTCGGGAAAAAAGAATTTTCCTGGGAAGAAAGTGAAAGAGATAAAAACTACTTTTTTAACAAACACACAAGAAAAGGATAACAATGCTAAATATTAAAACCTCTCGCTGTGCAGAGAAAGCTGGGATAATTTGAGAGTCCTTCCGTGTTTCGGTGGGGTCTCCTGAAACATCCATAGACAGCGAGGCCCGTGCAAAGAAACAGGGAGCGATTCTTGAGAGAAGTTGCAGAGCTCTTTCTTCTCCAGCCACATGGGCGGGGCACTGCCAAAGAACTGAGCAATCACGGCACAACCAGGGCCCTCCTGGCACAGGGCAACACAAAATAAGCAGTGCTGAACAGGATTAGGGCACATGTGAGCAGGGAGCAGGGAGACCCCGTGCCCAGGCCATGCCTCTACCCCAGGGTCCCCTCTCCCATGACCTCATGGCAGGGGGGAGGAACCCCATCACTTCCAGAGGTGTAGTCTCTCTCCTCCTCCTTGCAGCTGGCTCATGGGCCCACATTCAGGGCCCCCACCTCGGGAGAAAATTCTCCCAATGTGCTCTGATGTTGAAAGAGTCAAGAAGAGAAGAAGGGAAAAAAAACCCCCGAAGTCCCAGGAAAACAAAGTTCAACTCTCCATCTCCCTCCAGAGAAAAGGAGCTGAAAACTGGCTAAAAAGAAACAAAGTTGCTTCCTCTGCTCTTGCTGCAAGCAGGATGCAGAGGAGTGTGTATGTGTGTCCTTGAACAAACGCTCTGAGAAGTTTGTCTGGCTTTTTTTTCCTCTCCCCCCTCTCAGGCTCAGTTGAAAGGCACAGAAATGCACAAAGTTCACTTCTGGGCATAGAGCAGCAATAGGGGGATACACATGATAAAGTCACCCCAAGACACAGGGACAGAGAATTCAGTGGAAAGACTCCGAGAATTCTGCTCCCAGAGATCATTCATTCCTGCTCACACTGACCCTTGTAGAAAGGGGACATCGTTCCCGGCAGCCTGTACTGAGCATGTGGCTCCTGAGTGGGGTTTGTTGTTTAGGAAACCTGCTCCGGCTTTTCCATTCTTTCCTTGCAAACAGGAAAACTTCTCCTGGGGCTGTGTGCAGGCAGAGCCCTGAGGAGAGCAGGTGGCACATGGTGCGCTGGGCTGGGACAGCCAGCTGCAGAGCTCAAGGGAAGAAGCCCAAAGTGTCACAATGGCTCCTTGCCTTCCCATGCAACACCTGGGTCACAATGGTCTCCTTGATTCCATGAGGCCCCACTGTGTCACAATGGCTCCTTGGTTCCATCGGGTTCCGCAGTGTCACCATGGTCTCCTTTGATCCGCACTGTCATCATGGACAATTGGTTCCATGAGGCCCCGCAGTGTCACAATGGTCCCTTGCTTCCATAGGTTTGATGTTGTAACAAAGGACTCCTTGCTTCTATGAGCTAGCCTGCTTTTTGCAGAGGTGTCTTTGGTTCCAACAAGGCCCCGCTGTGTCTCAGTGCACCCTGGCTTCCATGTGGATCTGGAGTATCACAAAGGCTCCTTGGTTCCACCAGGTCCTGCTGTGTCACAATGGGTCCTGTGGTCCCTGAGGCCCTCCAAAACCATTGTGGAGGCTTGCTTCCATGAGGTTCCATTATGTGCCAGTGGTCATCTTGGTTCCAGGAGTTTCCTTAGTGTCACAATGCTCTCCATGCTTCCATTAGGCCCTGCTTTGCCACAATGGTCCCCTTGTTTCCATGCGGCCTTGCTGTGTCACAATGGACGTACGGTTCCGTGATGTTGCGTGGTGTCACCGTGCTCTTCTTGAATCCGCCGTGTAACCATGGACCATTGGTTCCATGCAGCCGTGTCACAATGGGCTCCTTGATTCCATGATTCCCCACGGTGTCACAATGGAGCCTTGTTTCTAGGAGGTTCTGTACTGTCACAATTGCCTCCTTGATGCCATCAGCCCCTGCAGTGTCACAATGGCTCCTTGGTTCCATGAGGAACACAAGAGCTTGGCATAAGCATTGAGCAACAGCTGCTGAACACACCTGGCAACATCTGCTTGCATCAAAAGAGGGCTTCAAGCTGACAATGGCACCAGCAGCTTCCATCTGCAACAGAGACCCAGGAAAGGACAGGCTGTGCCGGTTTGGACAAATGTGGAGGAAAATATCCTCTGATAGAAGGCAGGTTACACCCAGCCCTCCCCCACCAGCTTCGGGAAAAAAGAATTTTCCTGGGAAGAAAGTGAAAGAGATAAAAACTACTTTTTTAACAAACACACAAGAAAAGGATAACAATGCTAAATATTAAAACCTCTCGCTGTGCAGAGAAAGCTGGGATAATTTGAGAGTCCTTCCGTGTTTCGGTGGGGTCTCCTGAAACATCCATAGACAGCGAGGCCCGTGCAAAGAAACAGGGAGCGATTCTTGAGAGAAGTTGCAGAGCTCTTTCTTCTCCAGCCACATGGGCGGGGCACTGCCAAAGAACTGAGCAATCACGGCACAACCAGGGCCCTCCTGGCACAGGGCAACACAAAATAAGCAGTGCTGAACAGGATTAGGGCACATGTGAGCAGGGAGCAGGGAGACCCCGTGCCCAGGCCATGCCTCTACCCCAGGGTCCCCTCTCCCATGACCTCATGGCAGGGGGGAGGAACCCCATCACTTCCGGAGGTGTAGTCTCTCTCCTCCTCCTTGCAGCTGGCTCATGGGCCCACATTCAGGGCCCCCACCTCGGGAGAAAATTCTCCCAATGTGCTCTGATGTTGAAAGAGTCAAGAAGAGAAGAAGGGAAAAAAAACCCCCGAAGTCCCAGGAAAACAAAGTTCAACTCTCCATCTCCCTCCAGAGAAAAGGAGCTGAAAACTGGCTAAAAAGAAACAAAGTTGCTTCCTCTGCTCTTGCTGCAAGCAGGATGCAGAGGAGTGTGTATGTGTGTCCTTGAACAAACGCTCTGAGAAGTTTGTCTGGCTTTTTTTTCCTCTCCCCCCTCTCAGGCTCAGTTGAAAGGCACAGAAATGCACAAAGTTCACTTCTGGGCATAGAGCAGCAATAGGGGGATACACATGATAAAGTCACCCCAAGACACAGGGACAGAGAATTCAGTGGAAAGACTCCGAGAATTCTGCTCCCAGAGATCATTCATTCCTGCTCACACTGACCCTTGTAGAAAGGGGACATCGTTCCCGGCAGCCTGTACTGAGCATGTGGCTCCTGAGTGGGGTTTGTTGTTTAGGAAACCTGCTCCGGCTTTTCCATTCTTTCCTTGCAAACAGGAAAACTTCTCCTGGGGCTGTGTGCAGGCAGAGCCCTGAGGAGAGCAGGTGGCACATGGTGCGCTGGGCTGGGACAGCCAGCTGCAGAGCTCAAGGGAAGAAGCCCAAAGTGTCACAATGGCTCCTTGCCTTCCCATGCAACACCTGGGTCACAATGGTCTCCTTGATTCCATGAGGCCCCACTGTGTCACAATGGCTCCTTGGTTCCATCAGGTTCTGCAGTGTCACCATGGTCTCTTTTGATCCGCACTGTCATCATGGACAATTGGTTCCATGAGGCCCCGCAGTGTCACAATGGTCCCTTGCTTCCATAGGTTTGATGTTGTAACAAAGGACTCCTTGCTTCTATGAGCTAGCCTGCTTTTTGCAGAGGTGTCTTTGGTTCCAACAAGGCCCCGCTGTGTCTCAGTGCACCCTGGCTTCCATGTGGATGTGGAGTATCACAAAGGCTCCTTGGTTCCACCAGGTCCTGCTGTGTCACAATGGGTCCTGTGGTCCCTGAGGCCCTCCAAAACCATCGTGGAGGCTTGCTTCCATGAGGTTCCATTATGTGCCAGTGGTCATCTTGGTTCCAGGAGTTTCCTTAGTGTCACAATGCTCTCCATGCTTCCATTAGGCCCTGCTTTGCCACAATGGTCCCCTTGTTTCCATGAGGCCCCGCTGTGTCACAATGGACCTATGGTTCCGTGATGTTGCGTGGTGTCACCGTGCTCTTCTTGAATCCGCCGTGTAACCATGGACCATTGGTTCCATGCAGCCGTGTCACAATGGGCTCCTTGATTCCATGATTCCCCACGGTGTCAAAATGGAGCCTTGTTTCTAGGAGGTTCTGTACTGTCACAATTGCCTCCTTGATGCCATCAGCCCCTGCAGTGTCACAATGGCTCCTTGGTTCCATGAGGAACACAAGAGCTTGGCATAAGCATTGAGCAACAGCTGCTGAACACACCTGGCAACATCTGCTTGCATCAAAAGAGGGCTTCAAGCTGACAATGGCACCAGCAGCTTCCATCTGCAACAGACACCCAGGGAAAGGACAGGCTGTGCCGGTTTGGACAAATGTGGAGGAAAATATCCTCTGATAGAAGGCAGGTTACACCCGCCCCTCCCCCACCAGGTTTTTGGAAAAAAGAACTTTCCTGGGAAGAAAGTGAAAGAGATAAAAACTACTTTTTTAACAAACACACAGGAAAAGGATAACAATGCTAAATATTAAAACCTCTCGCTGTGCAGAGAAAGCTGGGATAATTTGAGAGTCCTTCTGTGTTTCGGTGGGGTCTCCTGTAACATCAATAGACAGCGAGGCCCATGCAAAGAAACAGGGAGCGATTCTTGAGAGAAGTTGCAGAGCTCTTTCTTCTCCAGCCACATGGGCGGGGCACTGCCAAAGAACTGAGCAATCACGGCACAACCAGGGCCCTCCTCGCACAGGGCAACACAAAATAAGCAGTGCTGAACAGGATTAGGGCACATGTGAGCAGGGAGCAGGGAGACCCCGTGCCCAGGCCATGCCTCTACCCCAGGGTCCCCTCTCCCATGACCTCATGGCAGGAGGGAGGAACCCCAACACTTCCGTAGGTGTAGTCTCTCTCCTCCTCCTTGCAGCTGGCTCATGGGCCCACATTCAGGGCCCCCACCTCGGGAGAAAATTCTCCCAATGTGCTCTGATGTTGAAAGAGTCAAGAAGAGAAGAAGGGAAAAAAAACCCCCGAAGTCCCAGGAAAACAAAGTTCAACTCTCCATCTCCCCCCAGAGAAAAGGAGCTGAAAACTGGCTAAAAAGAAACAAAGTTGCTTCCTCTGCTCTTGCTGCAAGCAGGATGCAGAGGAGTGTGTATGTGTGTCCTTGAACAAACGCTCTGAGAAGTTTGTCCGGTTTTTTTTCCTCTCCCCCCTCTCAGGCTCAGTTGAAAGGCACAGAAATGCACAAAGTTCACTTCTGGGCATAGAGCAGCAATAGGGGATACACATGATAAAGTCACCCCAAGACACAGGGAGAGAGAATTCAGTGGAAAGACTCCGAGAATTCTGCTCCCAGAGATCATTCCTGCTCACACTGACCCTTGTAGAAAGGGGACATCGTTCCAGGCAGCCTGTACTGAGCATGTGGCTCCTGAGTGGGGTTTGTTGTTTAGGAAACCTGCTCCGGCTTTTCCATTCTTTCCTTGCAAACAGGAAAACTTCTCCTGGGGCTGTGTGCAGGCAGAGCCCTGAGGAGAGCAGGTGGCACATGGTGCGCTGGGCTGGGACAGCCAGCTGCAGAGCTCAAGGGAAGAAGCCCAAAGTGTCACAATGGCTCCTTGCCTTCCCATGCAACACCTGGGTCACAATGGTCTCCTTGATTCCATGAGGCCCCACTGTGTCACAATGGCTCCTTGGTTCCATCAGGTTCCGCAGTGTCACCATGGTCTCCTTTGATCCGCACTGTCATCATGGACAATTGGTTCCATGAGGCCCCGCAGTGTCACAATGGTCCCTTGGTTGCATAGCTTTTACGTTGTAACAATGGACTCCTTGCTTCTATGAGCTAGCCTGCTTTTTGCAGAGGTGTCTTTGGTTCCAACAAGGCCCCACTGTGTCTCAGTGCACCCTGGCTTCCATGTGGATCTGGAGTATCACAAAGGCTCCTTGGTTCCACCAGGTCCTGCTGTGTCACAATGGGTCCTGTGGTCCCTGAGGCCCTCCAAAGTCATCATGGATGCTTGCTTCCATGAGGTTCCATTATGTGCCAGTGGTCATCTTGGTTCCAGGAGTTTCCTTAGTGTCACAATGCTCTCCATGTTTCCATGATTCCCCACAATGTCACAATGCTCTCCATGCTTCCATTAGGCCCTGCTTTGCCACAATGGTCCCCTTGTTTCCATGCGGCCTTGCTGTGTCACAATGGACGTACGGTTCCATGATGTTGCGTGGTGTCACCGTGCTCTTCTTGAATCCGCAGTGTAACCATGGACCATTGGTTCCATGCAGCCGTGTCACAATGGGCTCCTTGATTCCATGATTCCCCACGGTGTCACAATGGAGCCTTGTTTCTAGGAGGTTCTGTACTGTCACAATTGCCTCCTTGATGCCATCAGCCCTATGCAGTGTCACAATGGCTCCTTGGTTCCATGAGGAACACAAGAGCTTGGCATAAGCATTGAGCAACAGCTGCTGAACACACCTGGCAACATCTGCTTGCATCAAAAGAGGGCTTCAAGCTGACAATGGCACCAGCAGCTTCCATCTGCAACAGAGACCCAGGAAAGGACAGGCTGTGCCGGTTTGGACAAATGTGGAGGAAAATATCCTCTGATAGAAGGCAGGTTACACCCAGCCCTCCCCCACCAGCTTCGGGAAAAAAGAATTTTCCTGGGAAGAAAGTGAAAGAGATAAAAACTACTTTTTTAACAAACACACAAGAAAAGGATAACAATGCTAAATATTAAAACCTCTCGCTGTGCAGAGAAAGCTGGGATAATTTGAGAGTCCTTCCGTGTTTCGGTGGGGTCTCCTGAAACATCCATAGACAGCGAGGCCCGTGCAAAGAAACAGGGAGTGATTCTTGAGAGAAGTTGCAGAGCTCTTTCTTCTCCAGCCACATGGGCGGGGCACTGCCAAAGAACTGAGCAATCACGGCACAACCAGGGCCCTCCTGGCACAGGGCAACACAAAATAAGCAGTGCTGAACAGGATTAGGGCACATGTGAGCAGGGAGCAGGGAGACCCCGTGCCCAGGCCATGCCTCTACCCCAGGGTCCCCTCTCCCATGACCTCATGGCAGGGGGGAGGAACCCCATCACTTCCAGAGGTGTAGTCTCTCTCCTCCTCCTTGCAGCTGGCTCATGGGCCCACATTCAGGGCCCCCACCTCGGGAGAAAATTCTCCCAATGTGCTCTGATGTTGAAAGAGTCAAGAAGAGAAGAAGGGAAAAAAAACCCCCGAAGTCCCAGGAAAACAAAGTTCAACTCTCCATCTCCCTCCAGAGAAAAGGAGCTGAAAACTGGCTAAAAAGAAACAAAGTTGCTTCCTCTGCTCTTGCTGCAAGCAGGATGCAGAGGAGTGTGTATGTGTGTCCTTGAACAAACGCTCTGAGAAGTTTGTCTGGCTTTTTTTTCCTCTCCCCCCTCTCAGGCTCAGTTGAAAGGCACAGAAATGCACAAAGTTCACTTCTGGGCATAGAGCAGCAATAGGGGGATACACATGATAAAGTCACCCCAAGACACAGGGACAGAGAATTCAGTGGAAAGACTCCGAGAATTCTGCTCCCAGAGATCATTCATTCCTGCTCACACTGACCCTTGTAGAAAGGGGACATCGTTCCCGGCAGCCTGTACTGAGCATGTGGCTCCTGAGTGGGGTTTGTTGTTTAGGAAACCTGCTCCGGCTTTTCCATTCTTTCCTTGCAAACAGGAAAACTTCTCCTGGGGCTGTGTGCAGGCAGAGCCCTGAGGAGAGCAGGTGGCACATGGTGCGCTGGGCTGGGACAGCCAGCTGCAGAGCTCAAGGGAAGAAGCCCAAAGTGTCACAATGGCTCCTTGCCTTCCCATGCAACACCTGGGTCACAATGGTCTCCTTGATTCCATGAGGCCCCACTGTGTCACAATGGCTCCTTGGTTCCATCGGGTTCCGCAGTGTCACCATGGTCTCCTTTGATCCGCACTGTCATCATGGACAATTGGTTCCATGAGGCCCCGCAGTGTCACAATGGTCCCTTGCTTCCATAGGTTTGATGTTGTAACAAAGGACTCCTTGCTTCTATGAGCTAGCCTGCTTTTTGCAGAGGTGTCTTTGGTTCCAACAAGGCCCCGCTGTGTCTCAGTGCACCCTGGCTTCCATGTGGATGTGGAGTATCACAAAGGCTCCTTGGTTCCACCAGGTCCTGCTGTGTCACAATGGGTCCTGTGGTCCCTGAGGCCCTCCAAAACCATCGTGGAGGCTTGCTTCCATGAGGTTCCATTATGTGCCAGTGGTCATCTTGGTTCCAGGAGTTTCCTTAGTGTCACAATGCTCTCCATGTTTCCATTAGGCCCTGCTTTGCCACAATGGTCCCCTTGTTTCCATGCGGCCTTGCTGTGTCACAATGGACGTACGGTTCCATGATGTTGCGTGGTGTCACCGTGCTCTTCTTGAATCCGCCGTGTAACCATGGACCATTGGTTCCATGCAGCCGTGTCACAATGGGCTCCTTGATTCCATGATTCCCCACGGTGTCACAATGGAGCCTTGTTTCTAGGAGGTTCTGTACTGTCACAATTGCCTCCTTGATGCCATCAGCCCCTGCAGTGTCACAATGGCTCCTTGGTTCCATGAGGAACACAAGAGCTTGGCATAAGCATTGAGCAACAGCTGCTGAACACACCTGGCAACATCTGCTTGCATCAAAAGAGGGCTTCAAGCTGACAATGGCACCAGCAGCTTCCATCTGCAACAGAGACCCAGGAAAGGACAGGCTGTGCCGGTTTGGACAAATGTGGAGGAAAATATCCTCTTATAGAAGGCAGGTTACACCCAGCCCTCCCCCACCAGGTTTTTGGAAAAAAGAACTTTCCTGGGAAGAAAGTGAAAGAGATAAAACCTATTTTTTTAACAAACACACAGGAAAAGGATAACAATGCTAAATATTAAAACCTCTCGCTGTGCAGAGAAAGCTGGGATAATTTGAGAGTCCTTCTGTGTTTCGGTGGGGTCTCCTGAAACATCCATAGACAGCGAGGCCCGTGCAAAGAAACAGGGAGCGATTCTTGAGAGAAGTTTCAGAGCTCTTTCTTCTCCAGCCACATGGGCGGGGCACTGCCAAAGAACTGAGCAATCACAGCACAACCAGGGCCCTCCTCGCACAGGGCAACACAAAATAAGCAGTGCTGAACAGGGTTAGGGCACATGTGAGCAGGGAGCAGGGAGACCCCGTGCCCAGGCCATGCCTCTACCCCAGGGTCCCCTCTCCCATGACCTCATGGCAGGGGGGAGGAACCCCAACACTTCCGTAGGTGCAGTCTCTCTCCTCCTCCTTGCAGCTGGCTCATGGGCCCACATTCAGGGCCCCCACCTCGGGAGAAAATTCTCCCAATGTGCTCTGATGTTGAAAGAGTCAAGAAGAGAAGAAGGGAAAAAAAACCCCCGAAGTCCCAGGAAAACAAAGTTCAACTCTCCATCTCCCCCCAGAGAAAAGGAGCTGAAAACTGGCTAAAAAGAAACCAAGTTGCTTCCCTCTGCTCTTGCTGCAAGCAGGATGCAGAGGAGTGTGTATGTGTGTCCTTGAACAAACGCTCTGAGAAGTTTGTCCGGTTTTTTTTCCTCTCCCCCCTCTCAGGCTCAGTTGAAAGGCACAGAAATGCACAAAGTTCACTTCTGGGCATAGAGCAGCAATAGGGGATACACATGATAAAGTCACCCCAAGACACAGGGAGAGAGAATTCAGTGGAAAGACTCCGAGAATTCTGCTCCCAGAGATCATTCCTGCTCACACTGACCCTTGTAGAAAGGGGACATCGTTCCAGGCAGCCTGTACTGAGCATGTGGCTCCTGAGTGGGGTTTGTTGTTTAGGAAACCTGCTCCGGCTTTTCCATTCTTTCCTTGCAAACAGGAAAACTTCTCCTGGGGCTGTGTGCAGGCAGAGCCCTGAGGAGAGCAGGTGGCACATGGTGCGCTGGGCTGGGACAGCCAGCTGCAGAGCTCAAGGGAAGAAGCCCAAAGTGTCACAATGGCTCCTTGCCTTCCCATGCAACACCTGGGTCACAATGGTCTCCTTGATTCCATGAGGCCCCACTGTGTCACAATGGCTCCTTGGTTCCATCAGGTTCCGCAGTGTCACCATGGTCTCCTTTGATCCGCACTGTCATCATGGACAATTGGTTCCATGAGGCCCCGCAGTGTCACAATGGTCCCTTGGTTGCATAGCTTTTACGTTGTAACAATGGACTCCTTGCTTCTATGAGCTAGCCTGCTTTTTGCAGAGGTGTCTTTGGTTCCAACAAGGCCCCACTGTGTCTCAGTGCACCCTGGCTTCCATGTGGATCTGGAGTATCACAAAGGCTCCTTGGTTCCACCAGGTCCTGCTGTGTCACAATGGGTCCTGTGGTCCCTGAGGCCCTCCAAAGTCATCATGGATGCTTGCTTCCATGAGGTTCCATTATGTGCCAGTGGTCATCTTGGTTCCAGGAGTTTCCTTAGTGTCACAATGCTCTCCATGTTTCCATGATTCCCCACAATGTCACAATGCTCTCCAGGCTTCCATTAGGCCCTGCTTTGCCACAATGGTCCCCTTGTTTCCATGCGGCCTTGCTGTGTCACAATGGACGTACGGTTCCATGATGTTGCGTGGTGTCACCGTGCTCTTCTTGAATCCGCCGTGTAACCATGGACCATTGGTTCCATGCAGCCGTGTCACAATGGGCTCCTTGATTCCATGATTCCCCACGGTGTCACAATGGAGCCTTGTTTCTAGGAGGTTCTGTACTGTCACAATTGCCTCCTTGATGCCATCAGCCCCTGCAGTGTCACAATGGCTCCTTGGTTCCATGAGGAACACAAGAGCTTGGCATAAGCATTGAGCAACAGCTGCTGAACACACCTGGCAACATCTGCTTGCATCAAAAGAGGGCTTCAAGCTGACAATGGCACCAGCAGCTTCCATCTGCAACAGACACCCAGGGAAAGGACAGGCTGTGCCGGTTTGGACAAATGTGGAGGAAAATATCCTCTGATAGAAGGCAGGTTACACCCAGCCCTCCGCCACCAGCTTCGGGAAAAAAGAATTTTCCTGGGAAGAAAGTGAAAGAGATAAAAACTACTTTTTTAACAAACACACAGGAAAAGGATAACAATGCTAAATATTAAAACCTCTCGCTGTGCAGAGAAAGCTGGGATAATTTGAGAGTCCTTCCGTGTTTCGGTGGGGTCTCCTGAAACATCCATAGACAGCGAGGCCCGTGCAAAGAAACAGGGAGCGATTCTTGAGAGAAGTTGCAGAGCTCTTTCTTCTCCAGCCACATGGGCGGGGCACTGCCAAAGAACTGAGCAATCACGGCACAACCAGGGCCCTCCTGGCACAGGGCAACACAAAATAAGCAGTGCTGAACAGGATTAGGGCACATGTGAGCAGGGAGCAGGGAGACCCCGTGCCCAGGCCATGCCTCTACCCCAGGGTCCCCTCTCCCATGACCTCATGGCAGGGGGGAGGAACCCCAACACTTCCGTAGGTGCAGTCTCTCTCCTCCTCCTTGCAGCTGGCTCATGGGCCCACATTCAGGGCCCCCACCTCGGGAGAAAATTCTCCCAATGTGCTCTGATGTTGAAAGAGTCAAGAAGAGAAGAAGGGAAAAAAAACCCCCGAAGTCCCAGGAAAACAAAGTTCAACTCTCCATCTCCCTCCAGAGAAAAGGAGCTGAAAACTGGCTAAAAAGAAACAAAGTTGCTTCCTCTGCTCTTGCTGCAAGCAGGATGCAGAGGAGTGTGTATGTGTGTCCTTGAACAAACGCTCTGAGAAGTTTGTCCGGTTTTTTTTTCCTCTCCCCCCTCTCAGGCTCAGTTGAAAGGCACAGAAATGCACAAAGTTCACTTCTGGGCATAGAGCAGCAATAGGGGGATACACATGATAAAGTCACCCCAAGACACAGGGACAGAGAATTCAGTGGAAAGACTCCGAGAATTCTGCTCCCAGAGATCATTCATTCCTGCTCACACTGACCCTTGTAGAAAGGGGACATCGTTCCAGGCAGCCTGTACTGAGCATGTGGCTCCTGAGTGGGGTTTGTTGTTTAGGAAACCTGCTCCGGCTTTTCCATTCTTTCCTTGCAAACAGGAAAACTTCTCCTGGGGCTGTGTGCAGGCAGAGCCCTGAGGAGAGCAGGTGGCACATGGTGCGCTGGGCTGGGACAGCCAGCTGCAGAGCTCAAGGGAAGAAGCCCAAAGTGTCACAATGGCTCCTTGCCTTCCCATGCAACACCTGGGTCACAATGGTCTCCTTGATTCCATGAGGCCCCACTGTGTCACAATGGCTCCTTGGTTCCATCAGGTTCCGCAGTGTCACCATGGTCTCTTTTGATCCACACTGTCATCATGGACAATTGGTTCCATGAGGCCCCGCAGTGTCACAATGGTCCCTTGCTTCCATAGGTTTGATGTTGTAACAATGGACTCCTTGCTTCTATGAGCTAGCCTGCTTTTTGCAGAGGTGTCTTTGGTTCCAACAAGGCCCCGCTGTGTCTCAGTGCACCCTGGCTTCCATGTGGATCTGGAGTATCACAAAGGCTCCTTGGTTCCACCAGGTCCTGCTGTGTCACAATGGGTCCTGTGGTCCCTGAGGCCCTCCAAAACCATTGTGGAGGCTTGCTTCCATGAGGTTCCATTATGTGCCAGTGGTCATCTTGGTTCCAGGAGTTTCCTTAGTGTCACAATGCTCTCCATGCTTCCATTAGGCCCTGCTTTGCCACAATGGTCCCCTTGTTTCCATGAGGCCCCGCTGTGTCACAATGGACCTATGGTTCCGTGATGTTGCGTGGTGTCACCGTGCTCTTCTTGAATCCGCCGTGTAACCATGGACCATTGGTTCCATGCAGCCGTGTCACAATGGGCTCCTTGATTCCATGATTCCCCACGGTGTCACAATGGAGCCTTGTTTCTAGGAGGTTCTGTACTGTCACAATTGCCTCCTTGATGCCATCAGCCCCTGCAGTGTCACAATGGCTCCTTGGTTCCATGAGGAACACAAGAGCTTGGCATAAGCATTGAGCAACAGCTGCTGAACACACCTGGCAACATCTGCTTGCATCAAAAGAGGGCTTCAAGCTGACAATGGCACCAGCAGCTTCCATCTGCAACAGAGACCCAGGAAAGGACAGGCTGTGCCGGTTTGGACAAATGTGGAGGAAAATATCCTCTGATAGAAGGCAGGTTACACCCAGCCCTCCCCCACCAGCTTCGGGAAAAAAGAATTTTCCTGGGAAGAAAGTGAAAGAGATAAAAACTACTTTTTTAACAAACACACAAGAAAAGGATAACAATGCTAAATATTAAAACCTCTCGCTGTGCAGAGAAAGCTGGGATAATTTGAGAGTCCTTCCGTGTTTCGGTGGGGTCTCCTGAAACATCCATAGACAGCGAGGCCCGTGCAAAGAAACAGGGAGCGATTCTTGAGAGAAGTTGCAGAGCTCTTTCTTCTCCAGCCACATGGGCGGGGCACTGCCAAAGAACTGAGCAATCACGGCACAACCAGGGCCCTCCTCGCACAGGGCAACACAAAATAAGCAGTGCTGAACAGGATTAGGGCACATGTGAGCAGGGAGCAGGGAGACCCCGTGCCCAGGCCATGCCTCTACCCCAGGGTCCCCTCTCCCATGACCTCATGGCAGGGGGGAGGAACCCCATCACTTCCAGAGGTGTAGTCTCTCTCCTCCTCCTTGCAGCTGGCTCATGGGCCCACATTCAGGGCCCCCACCTCGGGAGAAAATTCTCCCAATGTGCTCTGATGTTGAAAGAGTCAAGAAGAGAAGAAGGGAAAAAAAACCCCCGAAGTCCCAGGAAAACAAAGTTCAACTCTCCATCTCCCTCCAGAGAAAAGGAGCTGAAAACTGGCTAAAAAGAAACAAAGTTGCTTCCTCTGCTCTTGCTGCAAGCAGGATGCAGAGGAGTGTGTATGTGTGTCCTTGAACAAACGCTCTGAGAAGTTTGTCTGGCTTTTTTTTCCTCTCCCCCCTCTCAGGCTCAGTTGAAAGGCACAGAAATGCACAAAGTTCACTTCTGGGCATAGAGCAGCAATAGGGGGATACACATGATAAAGTCACCCCAAGACACAGGGACAGAGAATTCAGTGGAAAGACTCCGAGAATTCTGCTCCCAGAGATCATTCATTCCTGCTCACACTGACCCTTGTAGAAAGGGGACATCGTTCCCGGCAGCCTGTACTGAGCATGTGGCTCCTGAGTGGGGTTTGTTGTTTAGGAAACCTGCTCCGGCTTTTCCATTCTTTCCTTGCAAACAGGAAAACTTCTCCTGGGGCTGTGTGCAGGCAGAGCCCTGAGGAGAGCAGGTGGCACATGGTGCGCTGGGCTGGGACAGCCAGCTGCAGAGCTCAAGGGAAGAAGCCCAAAGTGTCACAATGGCTCCTTGCCTTCCCATGCAACACCTGGGTCACAATGGTCTCCTTGATTCCATGAGGCCCCACTGTGTCACAATGGCTCCTTGGTTCCATCGGGTTCCGCAGTGTCACCATGGTCTCCTTTGATCCGCACTGTCATCATGGACAATTGGTTCCATGAGGCCCCGCAGTGTCACAATGGTCCCTTGCTTCCATAGGTTTGATGTTGTAACAAAGGACTCCTTGCTTCTATGAGCTAGCCTGCTTTTTGCAGAGGTGTCTTTGGTTCCAACAAGGCCCCGCTGTGTCTCAGTGCACCCTGGCTTCCATGTGGATGTGGAGTATCACAAAGGCTCCTTGGTTCCACCAGGTCCTGCTGTGTCACAATGGGTCCTGTGGTCCCTGAGGCCCTCCAAAACCATCGTGGAGGCTTGCTTCCATGAGGTTCCATTATGTGCCAGTGGTCATCTTGGTTCCAGGAGTTTCCTTAGTGTCACAATGCTCTCCATGTTTCCATTAGGCCCTGCTTTGCCACAATGGTCCCCTTGTTTCCATGCGGCCTTGCTGTGTCACAATGGACGTACGGTTCCATGATGTTGCGTGGTGTCACCGTGCTCTTCTTGAATCCGCCGTGTAACCATGGACCATTGGTTCCATGCAGCCGTGTCACAATGGGCTCCTTGATTCCATGATTCCCCACGGTGTCACAATGGAGCCTTGTTTCTAGGAGGTTCTGTACTGTCACAATTGCCTCCTTGATGCCATCAGCCCCTGCAGTGTCACAATGGCTCCTTGGTTCCATGAGGAACACAAGAGCTTGGCATAAGCATTGAGCAACAGCTGCTGAACACACCTGGCAACATCTGCTTGCATCAAAAGAGGGCTTCAAGCTGACAATGGCACCAGCAGCTTCCATCTGCAACAGAGACCCAGGAAAGGACAGGCTGTGCCGGTTTGGACAAATGTGGAGGAAAATATCCTCTTATAGAAGGCAGGTTACACCCAGCCCTCCCCCACCAGGTTTTTGGAAAAAAGAACTTTCCTGGGAAGAAAGTGAAAGAGATAAAACCTATTTTTTTAACAAACACACAGGAAAAGGATAACAATGCTAAATATTAAAACCTCTCGCTGTGCAGAGAAAGCTGGGATAATTTGAGAGTCCTTCTGTGTTTCGGTGGGGTCTCCTGAAACATCCATAGACAGCGAGGCCCGTGCAAAGAAACAGGGAGCGATTCTTGAGAGAAGTTTCAGAGCTCTTTCTTCTCCAGCCACATGGGCGGGGCACTGCCAAAGAACTGAGCAATCACAGCACAACCAGGGCCCTCCTCGCACAGGGCAACACAAAATAAGCAGTGCTGAACAGGGTTAGGGCACATGTGAGCAGGGAGCAGGGAGACCCCGTGCCCAGGCCATGCCTCTACCCCAGGGTCCCCTCTCCCATGACCTCATGGCAGGGGGGAGGAACCCCAACACTTCCGTAGGTGCAGTCTCTCTCCTCCTCCTTGCAGCTGGCTCATGGGCCCACATTCAGGGCCCCCACCTCGGGAGAAAATTCTCCCAATGTGCTCTGATGTTGAAAGAGTCAAGAAGAGAAGAAGGGAAAAAAAACCCCCGAAGTCCCAGGAAAACAAAGTTCAACTCTCCATCTCCCCCCAGAGAAAAGGAGCTGAAAACTGGCTAAAAAGAAACAAAGTTGCTTCCCTCTGCTCTTGCTGCAAGCAGGATGCAGAGGAGTGTGTATGTGTGTCCTTGAACAAACGCTCTGAGAAGTTTGTCTGGCTTTTTTTTCCTCTCCCCCCTCTCAGGCTCAGTTGAAAGGCACAGAAATGCACAAAGTTCACTTCTGGGCATAGAGCAGCAATAGGGGGATACACATGATAAAGTCACCCCAAGACACAGGGACAGAGAATTCAGTGGAAAGACTCCGAGAATTCTGCTCCCAGAGATCATTCATTCCTGCTCACACTGACCCTTGTAGAAAGGGGACATCGTTCCCGGCAGCCTGTACTGAGCATGTGGCTCCTGAGTGGGGTTTGTTGTTTAGGAAACCTGCTCCGGCTTTTCCATTCTTTCCTTGCAAACAGGAAAACTTCTCCTGGGGCTGTGTGCAGGCAGAGCCCTGAGGAGAGCAGGTGGCACATGGTGCGCTGGGCTGGGACAGCCAGCTGCAGAGCTCAAGGGAAGAAGCCCAAAGTGTCACAATGGCTCCTTGCCTTCCCATGCAACACCTGGGTCACAATGGTCTCCTTGATTCCATGAGGCCCCACTGTGTCACAATGGCTCCTTGGTTCCATCAGGTTCCGCAGTGTCACCATGGTCTCCTTTGATCCGCACTGTCATCATGGACAATTGGTTCCATGAGGCCCCGCAGTGTCACAATGGTCCCTTGCTTCCATAGGTTTGATGTTGTAACAATGGACTCCTTGCTTCTATGAGCTAGCCTGCTTTTTGCAGAGGTGTCTTTGGTTCCAACAAGGCCCCACTGTGTCTCAGTGCACCCTGGCTTCCATGTGGATCTGGAGTATCACAAAGGCTCCTTGGTTCCACCAGGTCCTGCTGTGTCACAATGGGTCCTGTGGTCCCTGAGGCCCTCCAAAGTCATCATGGATGCTTGCTTCCATGAGGTTCCATTATGTGCCAGTGGTCATCTTGGTTCCAGGAGTTTCCTTAGTGTCACAATGCTCTCCATGTTTCCATGATTCCCCACAATGTCACAATGCTCTCCAGGCTTCCATTAGGCCCTGCTTTGCCACAATGGTCCCCTTGTTTCCATGCGGCCTTGCTGTGTCACAATGGACGTACGGTTCCATGATGTTGCGTGGTGTCACCGTGCTCTTCTTGAATCCGCAGTGTAACCATGGACCATTGGTTCCATGCAGCCGTGTCACAATGGGCTCCTTGATTCCATGATTCCCCACGGTGTCACAATGGAGCCTTGTTTCTAGGAGGTTCTGTACTGTCACAATTGCCTCCTTGATGCCATCAGCCCCTGCAGTGTCACAATGGCTCCTTGGTTCCATGAGGAACACAAGAGCTTGGCATAAGCATTGAGCAACAGCTGCTGAACACACCTGGCAACATCTGCTTGCATCAAAAGAGGGCTTCAAGCTGACAATGGCACCAGCAGCTTCCATCTGCAACAGAGACCCAGGGAAAGGACAGGCTGTGCCGGTTTGGACAAATGTGGAGGAAAATATCCTCTGATAGAAGGCAGGTTACACCCAGCCCTCCCCCACCAGCTTCGGGAAAAAAGAATTTTCCTGGGAAGAAAGTGAAAGAGATAAAAACTACTTTTTTAACAAACACACAGGAAAAGGATAACAATGCTAAATATTAAAACCTCTCGCTGTGCAGAGAAAGCTGGGATAATTTGAGAGTCCTTCCGTGTTTCGGTGGGGTCTCCTGAAACATCCATAGACAGCGAGGCCCGTGCAAAGAAACAGGGAGCGATTCTTGAGAGAAGTTGCAGAGCTCTTTCTTCTCCAGCCACATGGGCGGGGCACTGCCAAAGAACTGAGCAATCACGGCACAACCAGGGCCCTCCTGGCACAGGGCAACACAAAATAAGCAGTGCTGAACAGGATTAGGGCACATGTGAGCAGGGAGCAGGGAGACCCCGTGCCCAGGCCATGCCTCTACCCCAGGGTCCCCTCTCCCATGACCTCATGGCAGGGGGGAGGAACCCCAACACTTCCGTAGGTGCAGTCTCTCTCCTCCTCCTTGCAGCTGGCTCATGGGCCCACATTCAGGGCCCCCACCTCGGGAGAAAATTCTCCCAATGTGCTCTGATGTTGAAAGAGTCAAGAAGAGAAGAAGGGAAAAAAAACCCCCGAAGTCCCAGGAAAACAAAGTTCAACCCTCCATCTCCCTCCAGAGAAAAGGAGCTGAAAACTGGCTAAAAAGAAACAAAGTTGCTTCCTCTGCTCTTGCTGCAAGCAGGATGCAGAGGAGTGTGTATGTGTGTCCTTGAACAAACGCTCTGAGAAGTTTGTCTGGCTTTTTTTTCCTCTCCCCCCTCTCAGGCTCAGTTGAAAGGCACAGAAATGCACAAAGTTCACTTCTGGGCATAGAGCAGCAATAGGGGGATACACATGATAAAGTCACCCCAAGACACAGGGACAGAGAATTCAGTGGAAAGACTCCGAGAATTCTGCTCCCAGAGATCATTCATTCCTGCTCACACTGACCCTTGTAGAAAGGGGACATCGTTCCCGGCAGCCTGTACTGAGCATGTGGCTCCTGAGTGGGGTTTGTTGTTTAGGAAACCTGCTCCGGCTTTTCCATTCTTTCCTTGCAAACAGGAAAACTTCTCCTGGGGCTGTGTGCAGGCAGAGCCCTGAGGAGAGCAGGTGGCACATGGTGCGCTGGGCTGGGACAGCCAGCTGCAGAGCTCAAGGGAAGAAGCCCAAAGTGTCACAATGGCTCCTTGCCTTCCCATGCAACACCTGGGTCACAATGGTCTCCTTGATTCCATGAGGCCCCACTGTGTCACAATGGCTCCTTGGTTCCATCAGGTTCCGCAGTGTCACCATGGTCTCTTTTGATCCACACTGTCATCATGGACAATTGGTTCCATGAGGCCCCGCAGTGTCACAATGGTCCCTTGCTTCCATAGGTTTGATGTTGTAACAAAGGACTCCTTGCTTCTATGAGCTAGCCTGCTTTTTGCAGAGGTGTCTTTGGTTCCAACAAGGCCCCGCTGTGTCTCAGTGCACCCTGGCTTCCATGTGGATCTGGAGTATCACAAAGGCTCCTTGGTTCCACCAGGTCCTGCTGTGTCACAATGGGTCCTGTGGTCCCTGAGGCCCTCCAAAACCATTGTGGAGGCTTGCTTCCATGAGGTTCCATTATGTGCCAGTGGTCATCTTGGTTCCAGGAGTTTCCTTAGTGTCACAATGCTCTCCATGCTTCCATTAGGCCCTGCTTTGCCACAATGGTCCCCTTGTTTCCATGAGGCCCCGCTGTGTCACAATGGACCTATGGTTCCGTGATGTTGCGTGGTGTCACCGTGCTCTTCTTGAATCCGCCGTGTAACCATGGACCATTGGTTCCATGCAGCCGTGTCACAATGGGCTCCTTGATTCCATGATTCCCCACGGTGTCACAATGGAGCCTTGTTTCTAGGAGGTTCTGTACTGTCACAATTGCCTCCTTGATGCCATCAGCCCCTGCAGTGTCACAATGGCTCCTTGGTTCCATGAGGAACACAAGAGCTTGGCATAAGCATTGAGCAACAGCTGCTGAACACACCTGGCAACATCTGCTTGCATCAAAAGAGGGCTTCAAGCTGACAATGGCACCAGCAGCTTCCATCTGCAACAGAGACCCAGGAAAGGACAGGCTGTGCCGGTTTGGACAAATGTGGAGGAAAATATCCTCTTATAGAAGGCAGGTTACACCCAGCCCTCCCCCACCAGGTTTTTGGAAAAAAGAACTTTCCTGGGAAGAAAGTGAAAGAGATAAAAACTACTTTTTTAACAAACACACAGGAAAAGGATAACAATGCTAAATATTAAAACCTCTCGCTGTGCAGAGAAAGCTGGGATAATTTGAGAGTCCTTCTGTGTTTCGGTGGGGTCTCCTGAAACATCCATAGACAGCGAGGCCCGTGCAAAGAAACAGGGAGCGATTCTTGAGAGAAGTTTCAGAGCTCTTTCTTCTCCAGCCACATGGGCGGGGCACTGCCAAAGAACTGAGCAATCACAGCACAACCAGGGCCCTCCTGGCACAGGGCAACACAAAATAAGCAGTGCTGAACAGGATTAGGGCACATGTGAGCAGGGAGCAGGGAGACCCCGTGCCCAGGCCATGCCTCTACCCCAGGGTCCCCTCTCCCATGACCGCATGGCGGGAGGGAGGAACCCCAACACTTCCGTAGGTGTAGTCTCTCTCCTCCTCCTTGCAGCTGGCTCGTGGGCCCACATTCAGGGCCCCCACCTCGGGAGAAAATTCTCCCAATGTGCTCTGATGTTGAAAGAGTCAAGAAGAGAAGAAGGGAAAAAAAACCCCCGAAGTCCCAGGAAAACAAAGTTCAACTCTCCATCTCCCCCCAGAGAAAAGGAGCTGAAAACTGGCTAAAAAGAAACAAAGTTGCTTCCCTCTGCTCTTGCTGCAAGCAGGATGCAGAGGAGTGTGTATGTGTGTCCTTGAACAAACGCTCTGAGAAGTTTGTCCGGTTTTTTTTCCTCTCCCCCCTCTCAGGCTCAGTTGAAAGGCACAGAAATGCACAAAGTTCACTTCTGGGCATAGAGCAGCAATAGGGGATACACATGATAAAGTCACCCCAAGACACAGGGACAGAGAATTCAGTGGAAAGACTCCGAGAATTCTGCTCCCAGAGATCATTCCTGCTCACACTGACCCTTGTAGAAAGGGGACATCATTCCAGGCAGCCTGTACTGAGCATGTGGCTTCTGAGTGGGGTTTGTTGTTTAGGAAACCTGCTCCGGCTTTTCCATTCTTTCCTTGCAAACAGGAAAACTTCTCCTGGGGCTGTGTGCAGGCAGAGCCCTGAGGAGAGCAGGTGGCACATGGTGCGCTGGGCTGGGACAGCCAGCTGCAGAGCTCAAGGGAAGAAGCCCAAAGTGTCACAATGGCTCCTTGCCTTCCCATGCAACACCTGGGTCACAATGGTCTCCTTGATTCCATGAGGCCCCACTGTGTCACAATGGCTCCTTGGTTCCATCAGGTTCCGCAGTGTCACCATGGTCTCCTTTGATCCGCACTGTGATCATGGACAATTGGTTCCATGAGGCCCCGCAGTGTCACAATGGTCCCTTGCTTCCATAGGTTTGATGTTGTAACAATGGACTCCTTGCTTCTATGAGCTAGCCTGCTTTTTGCAGAGGTGTCTTTGGTTCCAACAAGGCCCCGCTGTGTCTCAGTGCACCCTGGCTTCCATGTGGATCTGGAGTATCACAAAGGCTCCTTGGTTCCACCAGGTCCTGCTGTGTCACAATGGGTCCTGTGGTCCCTGAGGCCCTCCAAAGTCATCATGGATGCTTGCTTCCATGAGGTTCCATTATGTGCCAGTGGTCATCTTGGTTCCAGGAGTTTCCTTAGTGTCACAATGCTCTCCATGTTTCCATGATTCCCCACAATGTCACAATGCTCTCCAGGCTTCCATTAGGCCCTGCTTTGCCACAATGGTCCCCTTGTTTCCATGCGGCCTTGCTGTGTCACAATGGACGTACGGTTCCATGATGTTGCGTGGTGTCACCGTGCTCTTCTTGAATCCGCCGTGTAACCATGGACCATTGGTTCCATGCAGCCGTGTCACAATGGGCTCCTTGATTCCATGATTCCCCACAGTGTCACAATGGAGCCTTGTTTCTAGGAGGTTCTGTACTGTCACAATTGCCTCCTTGATGCCATCAGCCCCTGCAGTGTCACAATGGCTCCTTGGTTCCATGAGGAACACAATAGCTTGGCATAAGCATTGAGCAACAGCTGCTGAACACACCTGGCAACATCTGCTTGCATCAAAAGAGGGCTTCAAGCTGACAATGGCACCAGCAGCTTCCATCTGCAACAGACACCCAGGGAAAGGACAGGCTGTGCCGGTTTGGACAAATGTGGAGGAAAATATCCTCTGATAGAAGGCAGGTTACACCCAGCCCTCCCCCACCAGCTTCGGGAAAAAAGAATTTTCCTGGGAAGAAAGTGAAAGAGATAAAAACTACTTTTTTAACAAACACACAGGAAAAGGATAACAATGCTAAATATTAAAACCTCTCGCTGTGCAGAGAAAGCTGGGATAATTTGAGAGTCCTTCTGTGTTTCGGTGGGGTCTCCTGAAACATCCATAGACAGCGAGGCCCGTGCAAAGAAATAGGGAGCGATTCTTGAGAGAAGTTTCAGAGCTCTTTCTTCTCCAGCCACATGGGCGGGGCACTGCCAAAGAACTGAGCAATCACGGCACAACCAGGGCCCTCCTGGCACAGGGCAACACAAAATAAGCAGTGCTGAACAGGATTAGGGCACATGTGAGCAGGGAGCAGGGAGACCCCGTGCCCAGGCCATGCCTCTACCCCAGGGTCCCCTCTCCCATGACCTCATGGCAGGGGGGAGGAACCCCAACACTTCCGTAGGTGTAGTCTCTCTCCTCCTCCTTGCAGCTGGCTCATGGGCCCACATTCAGGGCCCCCACCTCGGGAGAAAATTCTCCCAATGTGCTCTGATGTTGAAAGAGTCAAGAAGAGAAGAAGGGAAAAAAAACCCCCGAAGTCCCAGGAAAACAAAGTTCAACTCTCCATCTCCCCCCAGAGAAAAGGAGCTGAAAACTGGCTAAAAAGAAACAAAGTTGCTTCCTCTGCTCTTGCTGCAAGCAGGATGCAGAGGAGTGTGTATGTGTGTCCTTGAACAAACGCTCTGAGAAGTTTGTCTGGCTTTTTTTTCCTCTCCCCCCTCTCAGGCTCAGTTGAAAGGCACAGAAATGCACAAAGTTCACTTCTGGGCATAGAGCAGCAATAGGGGGATACACATGATAAAGTCACCCCAAGACACAGGGACAGAGAATTCAGTGGAAAGACTCCGAGAATTCTGCTCCCAGAGATCATTCATTCCTGCTCACACTGACCCTTGTAGAAAGGGGACATCGTTCCAGGCAGCCTGTACTGAGCATGTGGCTCCTGAGTGGGGTTTGTTGTTTAGGAAACCTGCTCCGGCTTTTCCATTCTTTCCTTGCAAACAGGAAAACTTCTCCTGGGGCTGTGTGCAGGCAGAGCCCTGAGGAGAGCAGGTGGCACATGGTGCGCTGGGCTGGGACAGCCAGCTGCAGAGCTCAAGGGAAGAAGCCCAAAGTGTCACAATGGCTCCTTGCCTTCCCATGCAACACCTGGGTCACAATGGTCTCCTTGATTCCATGAGGCCCCACTGTGTCACAATGGCTCCTTGGTTCCATCAGGTTCCGCAGTGTCACCATGGTCTCTTTTGATCCGCACTGTCATCATGGACAATTGGTTCCATGAGGCCCCGCAGTGTCACATTGGTCTATTGCTTCCATAGGTTTGATGTTGTAACAAAGGACTCCTTGCTTCTATGAGCTAGCCTGCTTTTTGCAGAGGTGTCTTTGGTTCCAACAAGGCCCCGCTGTGTCTCAGTGCACCCTGGCTTCCATGTGGATGTGGAGTATCACAAAGGCTCCTTGGTTCCACCAGGTCCTGCTGTGTCACAATGGGTCCTGTGGTCCCTGAGGCCCTCCAAAACCATCGTGGAGGCTTGCTTCCATGAGGTTCCATTATGTGCCAGTGGTCATCTTGGTTCCAGGAGTTTCCTTAGTGTCACAATGCTCTCCATGTTTCCATGATTCCCCACAATGTCACAATGCTCTCCAGGCTTCCATTAGGCCCTGCTTTGCCACAATGGTCCCCTTGTTTCCATGCGGCCTTGCTGTGTCACAATGGACGTACGGTTCCATGATGTTGCGTGGTGTCACCGTGCTCTTCTTGAATCCGCCGTGTAACCATGGACCATTGGTTCCATGCAGCCGTGTCACAATGTGCTCCTTGATTCCATGATTCCCCACGGTGTCACAATGGAGCCTTGTTTCTAGGAGGTTCTGTACTGTCACAATTGCCTCATTGATGCCATCAGCCCCTGCAGTGTCACAATGGCTCCTTGGTTCCATGAGGAACACAATAGCTTGGCATAAGCATTGAGCAACAGCTGCTGAACACACCTGGCAACATCTGCTTGCATCAAAAGAGGGCTTCAAGCTGACAATGGCACCAGCAGCTTCCATCTGCAACAGACACCCAGGGAAAGGACAGGCTGTGCCGGTTTGGACAAATGTGGAGGAAAATATCCTCTGATAGAAGGCAGGTTACACCCAGCCCTCCCCCACCAGCTTCGGGAAAAAAGAATTTTCCTGGGAAGAAAGTGAAAGAGATAAAAACTACTTTTTTAACAAACACACAGGAAAAGGATAACAATGCTAAATATTAAAAGCTCTCGCTGTGCAGAGAAAGCTGGGATAATTTGAGAGTCCTTCCGTGTTTCGGTGGGGTCTCCTGAAACATCCATAGACAGCGAGGCCCGTGCAAAGAAACAGGGAGCGATTCTTGAGAGAAGTTTCAGAGCTCTTTCTTCTCCAGCCACATGGGCGGGGCACTGCCAAAGAACTGAGCAATCACGGCACAACCAGGGCCCTCCTGGCACAGGGCAACACAAAATAAGCAGTGCTGAACAGGATTAGGGCACATGTGAGCAGGGAGCAGGGAGACCCCGTGCCCTGGCCATGCCTCTACCCCAGGGTCCCCTCTCCCATGACCTCATGGCAGGGGGGAGGAACCCCAACACTTCCGTAGGTGTAGTCTCTCTCCTCCTCCTTGCAGCTGGCTCATGGGCCCACATTCAGGGCCCCCACCTCGGGAGAAAATTCTCCCAATGTGCTCTGATGTTGAAAGAGTCAAGAAGAGAAGAAGGGAAAAAAAACCCCCGAAGTCCCAGGAAAACAAAGTTCAACTCTCCATCTCCCTCCAGAGAAAAGGAGCTGAAAACTGGCTAAAAAGAAACAAAGTTGCTTCCTCTGCTCTTGCTGCAAGCAGGATGCAGAGGAGTGTGTATGTGTGTCCTTGAACAAACGCTCTGAGAAGTTTGTCTGGCTTTTTTTTCCTCTCCCCCCTCTCAGGCTCAGTTGAAAGGCACAGAAATGCACAAAGTTCACTTCTGGGCATAGAGCAGCAATAGGGGGATACACATGATAAAGTCACCCCAAGACACAGGGACAGAGAATTCAGTGGAAAGACTCCGAGAATTCTGCTCCCAGAGATCATTCATTCCTGCTCACACTGACCCTTGTAGAAAGGGGACATCGTTCCCGGCAGCCTGTACTGAGCATGTGGCTCCTGAGTGGGGTTTGTTGTTTAGGAAACCTGCTCCGGCTTTTCCATTCTTTCCTTGCAAACAGGAAAACTTCTCCTGGGGCTGTGTGCAGGCAGAGCCCTGAGGAGAGCAGGTGGCACATGGTGCGCTGGGCTGGGACAGCCAGCTGCAGAGCTCAAGGGAAGAAGCCCAAAGTGTCACAATGGCTCCTTGCCTTCCCATGCAACACCTGGGTCACAATGGTCTCCTTGATTCCATGAGGCCCCACTGTGTCACAATGGCTCCTTGGTTCCATCAGGTTCCGCAGTGTCACCATGGTCTCCTTTGATCCGCACTGTCATCATGGACAATTGGTTCCATGAGGCCCCGCAGTGTCACAATGGTCCCTTGGTTCCATAGCTTTTACGTTGTAACAATGGACTCCTTGCTTCTATGAGCTAGCCTGCTTTTTGCAGAGGTGTCTTTGGTTCCAACAAGGCCCCACTGTGTCTCAGTGCACCCTGGCTTCCATGTGGATCTGGAGTATCACAAAGGCTCCTTGGTTCCACCAGGTCCTGCTGTGTCACAATGGGTCCTGTGGTCCCTGAGGCCCTCCAAAGTCATCATGGATGCTTGCTTCCATGAGGTTCCATTATGTGCCAGTGGTCATCTTGGTTCCAGGAGTTTCCTTAGTGTCACAATGCTCTCCATGTTTCCATGATTCCCCACAATGTCACAATGCTCTCCAGGCTTCCATTAGGCCCTGCTTTGCCACAATGGTCCCCTTGTTTCCATGCGGCCTTGCTGTGTCACAATGGACGTACGGTTCCATGATGTTGCGTGGTGTCACCGTGCTCTTCTTGAATCCGCAGTGTAACCATGGACCATTGGTTCCATGCAGCCGTGTCACAATGGGCTCCTTGATTCCATGATTCCCCACGGTGTCACAATGGAGCCTTGTTTCTAGGAGGTTCTGTACTGTCACAATTGCCTCCTTGATGCCATCAGCCCCTGCAGTGTCACAATGGCTCCTTGGTTCCATGAGGAACACAAGAGCTTGGCATAAGCATTGAGCAACAGCTGCTGAACACACCTGGCAACATCTGCTTGCATCAAAAGAGGGCTTCAAGCTGACAATGGCACCAGCAGCTTCCATCTGCAACAGAGACCCAGGGAAAGGACAGGCTGTGCCGGTTTGGACAAATGTGGAGGAAAATATCCTCTGATAGAAGGCAGGTTACACCCAGCCCTCCCCCACCAGCTTCGGGAAAAAAGAATTTTCCTGGGAAGAAAGTGAAAGAGATAAAAACTACTTTTTTAACAAACACACAGGAAAAGGATAACAATGCTAAATATTAAAACCTCTCGCTGTGCAGAGAAAGCTGGGATAATTTGAGAGTCCTTCCGTGTTTCGGTGGGGTCTCCTGAAACATCCATAGACAGCGAGGCCCGTGCAAAGAAACAGGGAGCGATTCTTGAGAGAAGTTGCAGAGCTCTTTCTTCTCCAGCCACATGGGCGGGGCACTGCCAAAGAACTGAGCAATCACGGCACAACCAGGGCCCTCCTGGCACAGGGCAACACAAAATAAGCAGTGCTGAACAGGATTAGGGCACATGTGAGCAGGGAGCAGGGAGACCCCGTGCCCAGGCCATGCCTCTACCCCAGGGTCCCCTCTCCCATGACCTCATGGCAGGGGGGAGGAACCCCAACACTTCCGTAGGTGCAGTCTCTCTCCTCCTCCTTGCAGCTGGCTCATGGGCCCACATTCAGGGCCCCCACCTCGGGAGAAAATTCTCCCAATGTGCTCTGATGTTGAAAGAGTCAAGAAGAGAAGAAGGGAAAAAAAACCCCCGAAGTCCCAGGAAAACAAAGTTCAACCCTCCATCTCCCTCCAGAGAAAAGGAGCTGAAAACTGGCTAAAAAGAAACAAAGTTGCTTCCTCTGCTCTTGCTGCAAGCAGGATGCAGAGGAGTGTGTATGTGTGTCCTTGAACAAACGCTCTGAGAAGTTTGTCTGGCTTTTTTTTCCTCTCCCCCCTCTCAGGCTCAGTTGAAAGGCACAGAAATGCACAAAGTTCACTTCTGGGCATAGAGCAGCAATAGGGGGATACACATGATAAAGTCACCCCAAGACACAGGGACAGAGAATTCAGTGGAAAGACTCCGAGAATTCTGCTCCCAGAGATCATTCATTCCTGCTCACACTGACCCTTGTAGAAAGGGGACATCGTTCCCGGCAGCCTGTACTGAGCATGTGGCTCCTGAGTGGGGTTTGTTGTTTAGGAAACCTGCTCCGGCTTTTCCATTCTTTCCTTGCAAACAGGAAAACTTCTCCTGGGGCTGTGTGCAGGCAGAGCCCTGAGGAGAGCAGGTGGCACATGGTGCGCTGGGCTGGGACAGCCAGCTGCAGAGCTCAAGGGAAGAAGCCCAAAGTGTCACAATGGCTCCTTGCCTTCCCATGCAACACCTGGGTCACAATGGTCTCCTTGATTCCATGAGGCCCCACTGTGTCACAATGGCTCCTTGGTTCCATCAGGTTCCGCAGTGTCACCATGGTCTCTTTTGATCCACACTGTCATCATGGACAATTGGTTCCATGAGGCCCCGCAGTGTCACAATGGTCCCTTGCTTCCATAGGTTTGATGTTGTAACAAAGGACTCCTTGCTTCTATGAGCTAGCCTGCTTTTTGCAGAGGTGTCTTTGGTTCCAACAAGGCCCCGCTGTGTCTCAGTGCACCCTGGCTTCCATGTGGATCTGGAGTATCACAAAGGCTCCTTGGTTCCACCAGGTCCTGCTGTGTCACAATGGGTCCTGTGGTCCCTGAGGCCCTCCAAAACCATTGTGGAGGCTTGCTTCCATGAGGTTCCATTATGTGCCAGTGGTCATCTTGGTTCCAGGAGTTTCCTTAGTGTCACAATGCTCTCCATGCTTCCATTAGGCCCTGCTTTGCCACAATGGTCCCCTTGTTTCCATGAGGCCCCGCTGTGTCACAATGGACCTATGGTTCCGTGATGTTGCGTGGTGTCACCGTGCTCTTCTTGAATCCGCCGTGTAACCATGGACCATTGGTTCCATGCAGCCGTGTCACAATGGGCTCCTTGATTCCATGATTCCCCACGGTGTCACAATGGAGCCTTGTTTCTAGGAGGTTCTGTACTGTCACAATTGCCTCCTTGATGCCATCAGCCCCTGCAGTGTCACAATGGCTCCTTGGTTCCATGAGGAACACAAGAGCTTGGCATAAGCATTGAGCAACAGCTGCTGAACACACCTGGCAACATCTGCTTGCATCAAAAGAGGGCTTCAAGCTGACAATGGCACCAGCAGCTTCCATCTGCAACAGAGACCCAGGAAAGGACAGGCTGTGCCGGTTTGGACAAATGTGGAGGAAAATATCCTCTTATAGAAGGCAGGTTACACCCAGCCCTCCCCCACCAGGTTTTTGGAAAAAAGAACTTTCCTGGGAAGAAAGTGAAAGAGATAAAAACTACTTTTTTAACAAACACACAGGAAAAGGATAACAATGCTAAATATTAAAACCTCTCGCTGTGCAGAGAAAGCTGGGATAATTTGAGAGTCCTTCTGTGTTTCGGTGGGGTCTCCTGAAACATCCATAGACAGCGAGGCCCGTGCAAAGAAACAGGGAGCGATTCTTGAGAGAAGTTTCAGAGCTCTTTCTTCTCCAGCCACATGGGCGGGGCACTGCCAAAGAACTGAGCAATCACAGCACAACCAGGGCCCTCCTGGCACAGGGCAACACAAAATAAGCAGTGCTGAACAGGATTAGGGCACATGTGAGCAGGGAGCAGGGAGACCCCGTGCCCAGGCCATGCCTCTACCCCAGGGTCCCCTCTCCCATGACCGCATGGCGGGAGGGAGGAACCCCAACACTTCCGGAGGTGTAGTCTCTCTCCTCCTCCTTGCAGCTGGCTCGTGGGCCCACATTCAGGGCCCCCACCTCGGGAGAAAATTCTCCCAATGTGCTCTGATGTTGAAAGAGTCAAGAAGAGAAGAAGGGAAAAAAAACCCCCGAAGTCCCAGGAAAACAAAGTTCAACTCTCCATCTCCCCCCAGAGAAAAGGAGCTGAAAACTGGCTAAAAAGAAACAAAGTTGCTTCCCTCTGCTCTTGCTGCAAGCAGGATGCAGAGGAGTGTGTATGTGTGTCCTTGAACAAACGCTCTGAGAAGTTTGTCCGGTTTTTTTTCCTCTCCCCCCTCTCAGGCTCAGTTGAAAGGCACAGAAATGCACAAAGTTCACTTCTGGGCATAGAGCAGCAATAGGGGATACACATGATAAAGTCACCCCAAGACACAGGGACAGAGAATTCAGTGGAAAGACTCCGAGAATTCTGCTCCCAGAGATCATTCCTGCTCACACTGACCCTTGTAGAAAGGGGACATCATTCCAGGCAGCCTGTACTGAGCATGTGGCTTCTGAGTGGGGTTTGTTGTTTAGGAAACCTGCTCCGGCTTTTCCATTCTTTCCTTGCAAACAGGAAAACTTCTCCTGGGGCTGTGTGCAGGCAGAGCCCTGAGGAGAGCAGGTGGCACATGGTGCGCTGGGCTGGGACAGCCAGCTGCAGAGCTCAAGGGAAGAAGCCCAAAGTGTCACAATGGCTCCTTGCCTTCCCATGCAACACCTGGGTCACAATGGTCTCCTTGATTCCATGAGGCCCCACTGTGTCACAATGGCTCCTTGGTTCCATCAGGTTCCGCAGTGTCACCATGGTCTCCTTTGATCCGCACTGTCATCATGGACAATTGGTTCCATGAGGCCCCGCAGTGTCACAATGGTCCCTTGCTTCCATAGGTTTGATGTTGTAACAATGGACTCCTTGCTTCTATGAGCTAGCCTGCTTTTTGCAGAGGTGTCTTTGGTTCCAACAAGGCCCCGCTGTGTCTCAGTGCACCCTGGCTTCCATGTGGATCTGGAGTATCACAAAGGCTCCTTGGTTCCACCAGGTCCTGCTGTGTCACAATGGGTCCTGTGGTCCCTGAGGCCCTCCAAAGTCATCATGGATGCTTGCTTCCATGAGGTTCCATTATGTGCCAGTGGTCATCTTGGTTCCAGGAGTTTCCTTAGTGTCACAATGCTCTCCATGTTTCCATGATTCCCCACAATGTCACAATGCTCTCCAGGCTTCCATTAGGCCCTGCTTTGCCACAATGGTCCCCTTGTTTCCATGCGGCCTTGCTGTGTCACAATGGACGTACGGTTCCATGATGTTGCGTGGTGTCACCGTGCTCTTCTTGAATCCGCCGTGTAACCATGGACCATTGGTTCCATGCAGCCGTGTCACAATGGGCTCCTTGATTCCATGATTCCCCACAGTGTCACAATGGAGCCTTGTTTCTAGGAGGTTCTGTACTGTCACAATTGCCTCCTTGATGCCATCAGCCCCTGCAGTGTCACAATGGCTCCTTGGTTCCATGAGGAACACAATAGCTTGGCATAAGCATTGAGCAACAGCTGCTGAACACACCTGGCAACATCTGCTTGCATCAAAAGAGGGCTTCAAGCTGACAATGGCACCAGCAGCTTCCATCTGCAACAGACACCCAGGGAAAGGACAGGCTGTGCCGGTTTGGACAAATGTGGAGGAAAATATCCTCTGATAGAAGGCAGGTTACACCCAGCCCTCCCCCACCAGCTTCGGGAAAAAAGAATTTTCCTGGGAAGAAAGTGAAAGAGATAAAAACTACTTTTTTAACAAACACACAGGAAAAGGATAACAATGCTAAATATTAAAACCTCTCGCTGTGCAGAGAAAGCTGGGATAATTTGAGAGTCCTTCTGTGTTTCGGTGGGGTCTCCTGAAACATCCATAGACAGCGAGGCCCGTGCAAAGAAATAGGGAGCGATTCTTGAGAGAAGTTTCAGAGCTCTTTCTTCTCCAGCCACATGGGCGGGGCACTGCCAAAGAACTGAGCAATCACGGCACAACCAGGGCCCTCCTGGCACAGGGCAACACAAAATAAGCAGTGCTGAACAGGATTAGGGCACATGTGAGCAGGGAGCAGGGAGACCCCGTGCCCAGGCCATGCCTCTACCCCAGGGTCCCCTCTCCCATGACCTCATGGCAGGGGGGAGGAACCCCAACACTTCCGTAGGTGTAGTCTCTCTCCTCCTCCTTGCAGCTGGCTCATGGGCCCACATTCAGGGCCCCCACCTCGGGAGAAAATTCTCCCAATGTGCTCTGATGTTGAAAGAGTCAAGAAGAGAAGAAGGGAAAAAAAACCCCCGAAGTCCCAGGAAAACAAAGTTCAACTCTCCATCTCCCCCCAGAGAAAAGGAGCTGAAAACTGGCTAAAAAGAAACAAAGTTGCTTCCTCTGCTCTTGCTGCAAGCAGGATGCAGAGGAGTGTGTATGTGTGTCCTTGAACAAACGCTCTGAGAAGTTTGTCTGGCTTTTTTTTCCTCTCCCCCCTCTCAGGCTCAGTTGAAAGGCACAGAAATGCACAAAGTTCACTTCTGGGCATAGAGCAGCAATAGGGGGATACACATGATAAAGTCACCCCAAGACACAGGGACAGAGAATTCAGTGGAAAGACTCCGAGAATTCTGCTCCCAGAGATCATTCATTCCTGCTCACACTGACCCTTGTAGAAAGGGGACATCGTTCCAGGCAGCCTGTACTGAGCATGTGGCTCCTGAGTGGGGTTTGTTGTTTAGGAAACCTGCTCCGGCTTTTCCATTCTTTCCTTGCAAACAGGAAAACTTCTCCTGGGGCTGTGTGCAGGCAGAGCCCTGAGGAGAGCAGGTGGCACATGGTGCGCTGGGCTGGGACAGCCAGCTGCAGAGCTCAAGGGAAGAAGCCCAAAGTGTCACAATGGCTCCTTGCCTTCCCATGCAACACCTGGGTCACAATGGTCTCCTTGATTCCATGAGGCCCCACTGTGTCACAATGGCTCCTTGGTTCCATCAGGTTCCGCAGTGTCACCATGGTCTCCTTTGATCCGCACTGTCATCATGGACAATTGGTTCCATGAGGCCCCGCAGTGTCACATTGGTCTATTGCTTCCATAGGTTTGATGTTGTAACAAAGGACTCCTTGCTTCTATGAGCTAGCCTGCTTTTTGCAGAGGTGTCTTTGGTTCCAACAAGGCCCCGCTGTGTCTCAGTGCACCCTGGCTTCCATGTGGATGTGGAGTATCACAAAGGCTCCTTGGTTCCACCAGGTCCTGCTGTGTCACAATGGGTCCTGTGGTCCCTGAGGCCCTCCAAAACCATCGTGGAGGCTTGCTTCCATGAGGTTCCATTATGTGCCAGTGGTCATCTTGGTTCCAGGAGTTTCCTTAGTGTCACAATGCTCTCCATGTTTCCATGATTCCCCACAATGTCACAATGCTCTCCAGGCTTCCATTAGGCCCTGCTTTGCCACAATGGTCCCCTTGTTTCCATGCGGCCTTGCTGTGTCACAATGGACGTACGGTTCCATGATGTTGCGTGGTGTCACCGTGCTCTTCTTGAATCCGCCGTGTAACCATGGACCATTGGTTCCATGCAGCCGTGTCACAATGGGCTCCTTGATTCCATGATTCCCCACGGTGTCACAATGGAGCCTTGTTTCTAGGAGGTTCTGTACTGTCACAATTGCCTCATTGATGCCATCAGCCCCTGCAGTGTCACAATGGCTCCTTGGTTCCATGAGGAACACAATAGCTTGGCATAAGCATTGAGCAACAGCTGCTGAACACACCTGGCAACATCTGCTTGCATCAAAAGAGGGCTTCAAGCTGACAATGGCACCAGCAGCTTCCATCTGCAACAGACACCCAGGGAAAGGACAGGCTGTGCCGGTTTGGACAAATGTGGAGGAAAATATCCTCTGATAGAAGGCAGGTTACACCCAGCCCTCCCCCACCAGCTTCGGGAAAAAAGAATTTTCCTGGGAAGAAAGTGAAAGAGATAAAAACTACTTTTTTAACAAACACACAGGAAAAGGATAACAATGCTAAATATTAAAAGCTCTCGCTGTGCAGAGAAAGCTGGGATAATTTGAGAGTCCTTCCGTGTTTCGGTGGGGTCTCCTGAAACATCCATAGACAGCGAGGCCCGTGCAAAGAAACAGGGAGCGATTCTTGAGAGAAGTTTCAGAGCTCTTTCTTCTCCAGCCACATGGGCGGGGCACTGCCAAAGAACTGAGCAATCACAGCACAACCAGGGCCCTCCTGGCACAGGGCAACACAAAATAAGCAGTGCTGAACAGGATTAGGGCACATGTGAGCAGGGAGCAGGGAGACCCCGTGCCCAGGCCATGCCTCTACCCAGGGTCCCCTCTCCCATGACCTCATGGCAGGGGGGAGGAACCCCAACACTTCCGTAGGTGCAGTCTCTCTCCTCCTCCTTGCAGCTGGCTCATGGGCCCACATTCAGGGCCCCCACCTCGGGAGAAAATTCTCCCAATGTGCTCTGATGTTGAAAGAGTCAAGAAGAGAAGAAGGGAAAAAAAACCCCCGAAGTCCCAGGAAAACAAAGTTCAACTCTCCATCTCCCCCCAGAGAAAAGGAGCTGAAAACTGGCTAAAAAGAAACAAAGTTGCTTCCTCTGCTCTTGCTGCAAGCAGGATGCAGAGGAGTGTGTATGTGTGTCCTTGAACAAACGCTCTGAGAAGTTTGTCCGGTTTTTTTTCCTCTCCCCCCTCTCAGGCTCAGTTGAAAGGCACAGAAATGCACAAAGTTCACTTCTGGGCATAGAGCAGCAATAGGGGATACACATGATAAAGTCACCCCAAGACACAGGGAGAGAGAATTCAGTGGAAAGACTCCGAGAATTCTGCTCCCAGAGATCATTCCTGCTCACACTGACCCTTGTAGAAAGGGGACATCGTTCCAGGCAGCCTGTACTGAGCATGTGGCTCCTGAGTGGGGTTTGTTGTTTAGGAAACCTGCTCCGGCTTTTCCATTCTTTCCTTGCAAACAGGAAAACTTCTCCTGGGGCTGTGTGCAGGCAGAGCCCTGAGGAGAGCAGGTGGCACATGGTGCGCTGGGCTGGGACAGCCAGCTGCAGAGCTCAAGGGAAGAAGCCCAAAGTGTCACAATGGCTCCTTGCCTTCCCATGCAACACCTGGGTCACAATGGTCTCCTTGATTCCATGAGGCCCCACTGTGTCACAATGGCTCCTTGGTTCCATCAGGTTCCGCAGTGTCACCATGGTCTCCTTTGATCCGCACTGTCATCATGGACAATTGGTTCCATGAGGCCCCGCAGTGTCACAATGGTCCCTTGGTTCCATAGCTTTTACGTTGTAACAATGGACTCCTTGCTTCTATGAGCTAGCCTGCTTTTTGCAGAGGTGTCTTTGGTTCCAACAAGGCCCCACTGTGTCTCAGTGCACCCTGGCTTCCATGTGGATGTGGAGTATCACAAAGGCTCCTTGGTTCCACCAGGTCCTGCTGTGTCACAATGGGTCCTGTGGTCCCTGAGGCCCTCCAAAACCATCATGGATGCTTGCTTCCATGAGGTTCCATTATGTGCCAGTGGTCATCTTGGTTCCAGGAGTTTCCTTAGTGTCACAATGCTCTCCATGTTTCCATGATTCCCCACAATGTCACAATGCTCTCCAGGCTTCCATTAGGCCCTGCTTTGCCACAATGGTCCCCTTGTTTCCATGCGGCCTTGCTGTGTCACAATGGACGTACGGTTCCATGATGTTGCGTGGTGTCACCGTGCTCTTCTTGAATCCGCCGTGTAACCATGGACCATTGGTTCCATGCAGCCGTGTCACAATGGGCTCCTTGATTCCATGATTCCCCACGGTGTCACAATGGAGCCTTGTTTCTAGGAGGTTCTGTACTGTCACAATTGCCTCCTTGATGCCATCAGCCCCTGCAGTGTCACAATGGCTCCTTGGTTCCATGAGGAACACAATAGCTTGGCATAAGCATTGAGCAACAGCTGCTGAACACACCTGGCAACATCTGCTTGCATCAAAAGAGGGCTTCAAGCTGACAATGGCACCAGCAGCTTCCATCTGCAACAGACACCCAGGGAAAGGACAGGCTGTGCCGGTTTGGACAAATGTGGAGGAAAATATCCTCTGATAGAAGGCAGGTTACACCCAGCCCTCCCCCACCAGCTTCGGGAAAAAAGAATTTTCCTGGGAAGAAAGTGAAAGAGATAAAAACTACTTTTTTAACAAACACACAGGAAAAGGATAACAATGCTAAATATTAAAACCTCTCGCTGTGCAGAGAAAGCTGGGATAATTTGAGAGTCCTTCCGTGTTTCGGTGGGGTCTCCTGAAACATCCATAGACAGCGAGGCCCGTGCAAAGAAACAGGGAGCGATTCTTGAGAGAAGTTGCAGAGCTCTTTCTTCTCCAGCCACATGGGCGGGGCACTGCCAAAGAACTGAGCAATCACGGCACAACCAGGGCCCTCCTGGCACAGGGCAACACAAAATAAGCAGTGCTGAACAGGATTAGGGCACATGTGAGCAGGGAGCAGGGAGACCCCGTGCCCAGGCCATGCCTCTACCCCAGGGTCCCCTCTCCCATGACCTCATGGCAGGGGGGAGGAACCCCAACACTTCCGTAGGTGCAGTCTCTCTCCTCCTCCTTGCAGCTGGCTCATGGGCCCACATTCAGGGCCCCCACCTCGGGAGAAAATTCTCCCAATGTGCTCTGATGTTGAAAGAGTCAAGAAGAGAAGAAGGGAAAAAAAACCCCCGAAGTCCCAGGAAAACAAAGTTCAACTCTCCATCTCCCTCCAGAGAAAAGGAGCTGAAAACTGGCTAAAAAGAAACAAAGTTGCTTCCTCTGCTCTTGCTGCAAGCAGGATGCAGAGGAGTGTGTATGTGTGTCCTTGAACAAACGCTCTGAGAAGTTTGTCTGGCTTTTTTTTCCTCTCCCCCCTCTCAGGCTCAGTTGAAAGGCACAGAAATGCACAAAGTTCACTTCTGGGCATAGAGCAGCAATAGGGGGATACACATGATAAAGTCACCCCAAGACACAGGGAGAGAGAATTCAGTGGAAAGACTCCGAGAATTCTGCTCCCAGAGATCATTCATTCCTGCTCACACTGACCCTTGTAGAAAGGGGACATCGTTCCAGGCAGCCTGTACTGAGCATGTGGCTCCTGAGTGGGGTTTGTTGTTTAGGAAACCTGCTCCGGCTTTTCCATTCTTTCCTTGCAAACAGGAAAACTTCTCCTGGGGCTGTGTGCAGGCAGAGCCCTGAGGAGAGCAGGTGGCACATGGTGCGCTGGGCTGGGACAGCCAGCTGCAGAGCTCAAGGGAAGAAGCCCAAAGTGTCACAATGGCTCCTTGCCTTCCCATGCAACACCTGGGTCACAATGGTCTCCTTGATTCCATGAGGCCCCACTGTGTCACAATGGCTCCTTGGTTCCATCAGGTTCCGCAGTGTCACCATGGTCTCCTTTGATCCGCACTGTCATCATGGACAATTGGTTCCATGAGGCCCCGCAGTGTCACAATGGTCCCTTGCTTCCATAGGTTTGATGTTGTAACAAAGGACTCCTTGCTTCTATGAGCTAGCCTGCTTTTTGCAGAGGTGTCTTTGGTTCCAACAAGGCCCCACTGTGTCTCAGTGCACCCTGGCTTCCATGTGGATCTGGAGTATCACAAAGGCTCCTTGGTTCCACCAGGTCCTGCTGTGTCACAATGGGTCCTGTGGTCCCTGAGGCCCTCCAAAGTCATCATGGATGCTTGCTTCCATGAGGTTCCATTATGTGCCAGTGGTCATCTTGGTTCCAGGAGTTTCCTTAGTGTCACAATGCTCTCCATGTTTCCATGATTCCCCACAATGTCACAATGCTCTCCAGGCTTCCATTAGGCCCTGCTTTGCCACAATGGTCCCCTTGTTTCCATGCGGCCTTGCTGTGTCACAATGGACGTACGGTTCCATGATGTTGCGTGGTGTCACCGTGCTCTTCTTGAATCCGCCGTGTAACCATGGACCATTGGTTCCATGCAGCCGTGTCACAATGGGCTCCTTGATTCCATGATTCCCCACGGTGTCACAATGGAGCCTTGTTTCTAGGAGGTTCTGTACTGTCACAATTGCCTCCTTGATGCCATCAGCCCCTGCAGTGTCACAATGGCTCCTTGGTTCCATGAGGAACACAAGAGCTTGGCATAAGCATTGAGCAACAGCTGCTGAACACACCTGGCAACATCTGCTTGCATCAAAAGAGGGCTTCAAGCTGACAATGGCACCAGCAGCTTCCATCTGCAACAGACACCCAGGGAAAGGACAGGCTGTGCCGGTTTGGACAAATGTGGAGGAAAATATCCTCTGATAGAAGGCAGGTTACACCCAGCCCTCCCCCACCAGCTTCGGGAAAAAAGAATTTTCCTGGGAAGAAAGTGAAAGAGATAAAAACTACTTTTTTAACAAACACACAGGAAAAGGATAACAATGCTAAATATTAAAACCTCTCGCTGTGCAGAGAAAGCTGGGATAATTTGAGAGTCCTTCCGTGTTTCGGTGGGGTCTCCTGAAACATCCATAGACAGCGAGGCCCGTGCAAAGAAACAGGGAGCGATTCTTGAGAGAAGTTTCAGAGCTCTTTCTTCTCCAGCCACATGGGCGGGGCACTGCCAAAGAACTGAGCAATCACGGCACAACCAGGGCCCTCCTGGCACAGGGCAACACAAAATAAGCAGTGCTGAACAGGATTAGGGCACATGTGAGCAGGGAGCAGGGAGACCCCGTGCCCAGGCCATGCCTCTACCCCAGGGTCCCCTCTCCCATGACCTCATGGCAGGGGGGAGGAACCCCAACACTTCCGTAGGTGCAGTCTCTCTCCTCCTCCTTGCAGCTGGCTCATGGGCCCACATTCAGGGCCCCCACCTCGGGAGAAAATTCTCCCAATGTGCTCTGATGTTGAAAGAGTCAAGAAGAGAAGAAGGGAAAAAAAACCCCCGAAGTCCCAGGAAAACAAAGTTCAACTCTCCATCTCCCTCCAGAGAAAAGGAGCTGAAAACTGGCTAAAAAGAAACAAAGTTGCTTCCTCTGCTCTTGCTGCAAGCAGGATGCAGAGGAGTGTGTATGTGTGTCCTTGAACAAACGCTCTGAGAAGTTTGTCTGGCTTTTTTTTCCTCTCCCCCCTCTCAGGCTCAGTTGAAAGGCACAGAAATGCACAAAGTTCACTTCTGGGCATAGAGCAGCAATAGGGGGATACACATGATAAAGTCACCCCAAGACACAGGGAGAGAGAATTCAGTGGAAAGACTCCGAGAATTCTGCTCCCAGAGATCATTCATTCCTGCTCACACTGACCCTTGTAGAAAGGGGACATCGTTCCAGGCAGCCTGTACTGAGCATGTGGCTCCTGAGTGGGGTTTGTTGTTTAGGAAACCTGCTCCGGCTTTTCCATTCTTTCCTTGCAAACAGGAAAACTTCTCCTGGGGCTGTGTGCAGGCAGAGCCCTGAGGAGAGCAGGTGGCACATGGTGCGCTGGGCTGGGACAGCCAGCTGCAGAGCTCAAGGGAAGAAGCCCAAAGTGTCACAATGGCTCCTTGCCTTCCCATGCAACACCTGGGTCACAATGGTCTCCTTGATTCCATGAGGCCCCACTGTGTCACAATGGCTCCTTGGTTCCATCAGGTTCCGCAGTGTCACCATGGTCTCCTTTGATCCGCACTGTCATCATGGACAATTGGTTCCATGAGGCCCCGCAGTGTCACAATGGTCCCTTGCTTCCATAGGTTTGATGTTGTAACAAAGGACTCCTTGCTTCTATGAGCTAGCCTGCTTTTTGCAGAGGTGTCTTTGGTTCCAACAAGGCCCCACTGTGTCTCAGTGCACCCTGGCTTCCATGTGGATCTGGAGTATCACAAAGGCTCCTTGGTTCCACCAGGTCCTGCTGTGTCACAATGGGTCCTGTGGTCCCTGAGGCCCTCCAAAGTCATCATGGATGCTTGCTTCCATGAGGTTCCATTATGTGCCAGTGGTCATCTTGGTTCCAGGAGTTTCCTTAGTGTCACAATGCTCTCCATGTTTCCATGATTCCCCACAATGTCACAATGCTCTCCAGGCTTCCATTAGGCCCTGCTTTGCCACAATGGTCCCCTTGTTTCCATGCGGCCTTGCTGTGTCACAATGGACGTACGGTTCCATGATGTTGCGTGGTGTCACCGTGCTCTTCTTGAATCCGCCGTGTAACCATGGACCATTGGTTCCATGCAGCCGTGTCACAATGGGCTCCTTGATTCCATGATTCCCCACGGTGTCACAATGGAGCCTTGTTTCTAGGAGGTTCTGTACTGTCACAATTGCCTCCTTGATGCCATCAGCCCCTGCAGTGTCACAATGGCTCCTTGGTTCCATGAGGAACACAAGAGCTTGGCATAAGCATTGAGCAACAGCTGCTGAACACACCTGGCAACATCTGCTTGCATCAAAAGAGGGCTTCAAGCTGACAATGGCACCAGCAGCTTCCATCTGCAACAGACACCCAGGGAAAGGACAGGCTGTGCCGGTTTGGACAAATGTGGAGGAAAATATCCTCTGATAGAAGGCAGGTTACACCCAGCCCTCCCCCACCAGCTTCGGGAAAAAAGAATTTTCCTGGGAAGAAAGTGAAAGAGATAAAAACTACTTTTTTAACAAACACACAGGAAAAGGATAACAATGCTAAATATTAAAACCTCTCGCTGTGCAGAGAAAGCTGGGATAATTTGAGAGTCCTTCCGTGTTTCGGTGGGGTCTCCTGAAACATCCATAGACAGCGAGGCCCGTGCAAAGAAACAGGGAGCGATTCTTGAGAGAAGTTTCAGAGCTCTTTCTTCTCCAGCCACATGGGCGGGGCACTGCCAAAGAACTGAGCAATCACGGCACAACCAGGGCCCTCCTGGCACAGGGCAACACAAAATAAGCAGTGCTGAACAGGATTAGGGCACATGTGAGCAGGGAGCAGGGAGACCCCGTGCCCAGGCCATGCCTCTACCCCAGGGTCCCCTCTCCCATGACCTCATGGCAGGGGGGAGGAACCCCAACACTTCCGTAGGTGCAGTCTCTCTCCTCCTCCTTGCAGCTGGCTCATGGGCCCACATTCAGGGCCCCCACCTCGGGAGAAAATTCTCCCAATGTGCTCTGATGTTGAAAGAGTCAAGAAGAGAAGAAGGGAAAAAAAACCCCCGATGTCCCAGGAAAACAAAGTTCAACTCTCCATCTCCCTCCAGAGAAAAGGAGCTGAAAACTGGCTAAAAAGAAACAAAGTTGCTTCCTCTGCTCTTGCTGCAAGCAGGATGCAGAGGAGTGTGTATGTGTGTCCTTGAACAAACGCTCTGAGAAGTTTGTCTGGCTTTTTTTTCCTCTCCCCCCTCTCAGGCTCAGTTGAAAGGCACAGAAATGCACAAAGTTCACTTCTGGGCATAGAGCAGCAATAGGGGGATACACATGATAAAGTCACCCCAAGACACAGGGAGAGAGAATTCAGTGGAAAGACTCCGAGAATTCTGCTCCCAGAGATCATTCATTCCTGCTCACACTGACCCTTGTAGAAAGGGGACATCGTTCCAGGCAGCCTGTACTGAGCATGTGGCTCCTGAGTGGGGTTTGTTGTTTAGGAAACCTGCTCCGGCTTTTCCATTCTTTCCTTGCAAACAGGAAAACTTCTCCTGGGGCTGTGTGCAGGCAGAGCCCTGAGGAGAGCAGGTGGCACATGGTGCGCTGGGCTGGGACAGCCAGCTGCAGAGCTCAAGGGAAGAAGCCCAAAGTGTCACAATGGCTCCTTGCCTTCCCATGCAACACCTGGGTCACAATGGTCTCCTTGATTCCATGAGGCCCCACTGTGTCACAATGGCTCCTTGGTTCCATCAGGTTCCGCAGTGTCACCATGGTCTCTTTTGATCCGCACTGTCATCATGGACAATTGGTTCCATGAGGCCCCGCAGTGTCACATTGGTCCCTTGCTTCCATAGGTTTGATGTTGTAACAAAGGACTCCTTGCTTCTATGAGCTAGCCTGCTTTTTGCAGAGGTGTCTTTGGTTCCAACAAGGCCCCGCTGTGTCTCAGTGCACCCTGGCTTCCATGTGGATGTGGAGTATCACAAAGGCTCCTTGGTTCCACCAGGTCCTGCTGTGTCACAATGGGTCCTGTGGTCCCTGAGGCCCTCCAAAGTCATCATGGATGCTTGCTTCCATGAGGTTCCATTATGTGCCAGTGGTCATCTTGGTTCCAGGAGTTTCCTTAGTGTCACAATGCTCTCCATGTTTCCATGATTCCCCACAATGTCACAATGCTCTCCAGGCTTCCATTAGGCCCTGCTTTGCCACAATGGTCCCCTTGTTTCCATGCGGCCTTGCTGTGTCACAATGGACGTACGGTTCCATGATGTTGCGTGGTGTCACCGTGCTCTTCTTGAATCCGCCGTGTAACCATGGACCATTGGTTCCATGCAGCCGTGTCACAATGGGCTCCTTGATTCCATGATTCCCCACGGTGTCACAATGGAGCCTTGTTTCTAGGAGGTTCTGTACTGTCACAATTGCCTCCTTGATGCCATCAGCCCCTGCAGTGTCACAATGGCTCCTTGGTTCCATGAGGAACACAATAGCTTGGCATAAGCATTGAGCAACAGCTGCTGAACACACCTGGCAACATCTGCTTGCATCAAAAGAGGGCTTCAAGCTGACAATGGCACCAGCAGCTTCCATCTGCAACAGACACCCAGGGAAAGGACAGGCTGTGCCGGTTTGGACAAATGTGGAGGAAAATATCCTCTGATAGAAGGCAGGTTACACCCAGCCCTCCCCCACCAGCTTCGGGAAAAAAGAATTTTCCTGGGAAGAAAGTGAAAGAGATAAAAACTACTTTTTTAACAAACACACAGGAAAAGGATAACAATGCTAAATATTAAAACCTCTCGCTGTGCAGAGAAAGCTGGGATAATTTGAGAGTCCTTCCGTGTTTCGGTGGGGTCTCCTGAAACATCCATAGACAGCGAGGCCCGTGCAAAGAAACAGGGAGCGATTCTTGAGAGAAGTTTCAGAGCTCTTTCTTCTCCAGCCACATGGGCGGGGCACTGCCAAAGAACTGAGCAATCACGGCACAACCAGGGCCCTCCTGGCACAGGGCAACACAAAATAAGCAGTGCTGAACAGGATTAGGGCACATGTGAGCAGGGAGCAGGGAGACCCCGTGCCCAGGCCATGCCTCTACCCCAGGGTCCCCTCTCCCATGACCTCATGGCAGGGGGGAGGAACCCCAACACTTCCGTAGGTGCAGTCTCTCTCCTCCTCCTTGCAGCTGGCTCATGGGCCCACATTCAGGGCCCCCACCTCGGGAGAAAATTCTCCCAATGTGCTCTGATGTTGAAAGAGTCAAGAAGAGAAGAAGGGAAAAAAAACCCCCGAAGTCCCAGGAAAACAAAGTTCAACTCTCCATCTCCCTCCAGAGAAAAGGAGCTGAAAACTGGCTAAAAAGAAACAAAGTTGCTTCCTCTGCTCTTGCTGCAAGCAGGATGCAGAGGAGTGTGTATGTGTGTCCTTGAACAAACGCTCTGAGAAGTTTGTCTGGCTTTTTTTTCCTCTCCCCCCTCTCAGGCTCAGTTGAAAGGCACAGAAATGCACAAAGTTCACTTCTGGGCATAGAGCAGCAATAGGGGGATACACATGATAAAGTCACCCCAAGACACAGGGAGAGAGAATTCAGTGGAAAGACTCCGAGAATTCTGCTCCCAGAGATCATTCATTCCTGCTCACACTGACCCTTGTAGAAAGGGGACATCGTTCCAGGCAGCCTGTACTGAGCATGTGGCTCCTGAGTGGGGTTTGTTGTTTAGGAAACCTGCTCCGGCTTTTCCATTCTTTCCTTGCAAACAGGAAAACTTCTCCTGGGGCTGTGTGCAGGCAGAGCCCTGAGGAGAGCAGGTGGCACATGGTGCGCTGGGCTGGGACAGCCAGCTGCAGAGCTCAAGGGAAGAAGCCCAAAGTGTCACAATGGCTCCTTGCCTTCCCATGCAACACCTGGGTCACAATGGTCTCCTTGATTCCATGAGGCCCCACTGTGTCACAATGGCTCCTTGGTTCCATCAGGTTCCGCAGTGTCACCATGGTCTCCTTTGATCCGCACTGTCATCATGGACAATTGGTTCCATGAGGCCCCGCAGTGTCACAATGGTCCCTTGGTTGCATAGCTTTTACGTTGTAACAAAGGACTCCTTGCTTCTATGAGCTAGCCTGCTTTTTGCAGAGGTGTCTTTGGTTCCAACAAGGCCCCACTGTGTCTCAGTGCACCCTGGCTTCCATGTGGATCTGGAGTATCACAAAGGCTCCTTGGTTCCACCAGGTCCTGCTGTGTCACAATGGGTCCTGTGGTCCCTGAGGCCCTCCAAAGTCATCATGGATGCTTGCTTCCATGAGGTTCCATTATGTGCCAGTGGTCATCTTGGTTCCAGGAGTTTCCTTAGTGTCACAATGCTCTCCATGTTTCCATGATTCCCCACAATGTCACAATGCTCTCCAGGCTTCCATTAGGCCCTGCTTTGCCACAATGGTCCCCTTGTTTCCATGCGGCCTTGCTGTGTCACAATGGACGTACGGTTCTATGATGTTGCGTGGTGTCACCGTGCTCTTCTTGAATCCGCCGTGTAACCATGGACCATTGGTTCCATGCAGCCGTGTCACAATGGGCTCCTTGATTCCATGATTCCCCACGGTGTCACAATGGAGCCTTGTTTCTAGGAGGTTCTGTACTGTCACAATTGCCTCCTTGATGCCATCAGCCCCTGCAGTGTCACAATGGCTCCTTGGTTCCATGAGGAACACAATAGCTTGGCATAAGCATTGAGCAACAGCTGCTGAACACACCTGGCAACATCTGCTTGCATCAAAAGAGGGCTTCAAGCTGACAATGGCACCAGCAGCTTCCATCTGCAACAGACACCCAGGGAAAGGACAGGCTGTGCCGGTTTGGACAAATGTGGAGGAAAATATCCTCTGATAGAAGGCAGGTTACACCCAGCCCTCCCCCACCAGCTTCGGGAAAAAAGAATTTTCCTGGGAAGAAAGTGAAAGAGATAAAAACTACTTTTTTAACAAACACACAGGAAAAGGATAACAATGCTAAATATTAAAAGCTCTCGCTGTGCAGAGAAAGCTGGGATAATTTGAGAGTCCTTCCGTGTTTCGGTGGGGTCTCCTGAAACATCCATAGACAGCGAGGCCCGTGCAAAGAAACAGGGAGCGATTCTTGAGAGAAGTTTCAGAGCTCTTTCTTCTCCAGCCACATGGGCGGGGCACTGCCAAAGAACTGAGCAATCACGGCACAACCAGGGCCCTCCTGGCACAGGGCAACACAAAATAAGCAGTGCTGAACAGGATTAGGGCACATGTGAGCAGGGAGCAGGGAGACCCCGTGCCCAGGCCATGCCTCTACCCCAGGGTCCCCTCTCCCATGACCTCATGGCAGGGGGGAGGAACCCCAACACTTCCGTAGGTGCAGTCTCTCTCCTCCTCCTTGCAGCTGGCTCATGGGCCCACATTCAGGGCCCCCACCTCGGGAGAAAATTCTCCCAATGTGCTCTGATGTTGAAAGAGTCAAGAAGAGAAGAAGGGAAAAAAAACCCCCGAAGTCCCAGGAAAACAAAGTTCAACTCTCCATCTCCCTCCAGAGAAAAGGAGCTGAAAACTGGCTAAAAAGAAACAAAGTTGCTTCCTCTGCTCTTGCTGCAAGCAGGATGCAGAGGAGTGTGTATGTGTGTCCTTGAACAAACGCTCTGAGAAGTTTGTCTGGCTTTTTTTTCCTCTCCCCCCTCTCAGGCTCAGTTGAAAGGCACAGAAATGCACAAAGTTCACTTCTGGGCATAGAGCAGCAATAGGGGGATACACATGATAAAGTCACCCCAAGACACAGGGACAGAGAATTCAGTGGAAAGACTCCGAGAATTCTGCTCCCAGAGATCATTCATTCCTGCTCACACTGACCCTTGTAGAAAGGGGACATCGTTCCCGGCAGCCTGTACTGAGCATGTGGCTCCTGAGTGGGGTTTGTTGTTTAGGAAACCTGCTCCGGCTTTTCCATTCTTTCCTTGCAAACAGGAAAACTTCTCCTGGGGCTGTGTGCAGGCAGAGCCCTGAGGAGAGCAGGTGGCACATGGTGCGCTGGGCTGGGACAGCCAGCTGCAGAGCTCAAGGGAAGAAGCCCAAAGTGTCACAATGGCTCCTTGCCTTCCCATGCAACACCTGGGTCACAATGGTCTCCTTGATTCCATGAGGCCCCACTGTGTCACAATGGCTCCTTGGTTCCATCAGGTTCCGCAGTGTCACCATGGTCTCTTTTGATCCACACTGTCATCATGGACAATTGGTTCCATGAGGCCCCGCAGTGTCACAATGGTCCCTTGCTTCCATAGGTTTGATGTTGTAACAAAGGACTCCTTGCTTCTATGAGCTAGCCTGCTTTTTGCAGAGGTGTCTTTGGTTCCAACAAGGCCCCGCTGTGTCTCAGTGCACCCTGGCTTCCATGTGGATGTGGAGTATCACAAAGGCTCCTTGGTTCCACCAGGTCCTGCTGTGTCACAATGGGTCCTGTGGTCCCTGAGGCCCTCCAAAACCATCGTGGAGGCTTGCTTCCATGAGGTTCCATTATGTGCCAGTGGTCATCTTGGTTCCAGGAGTTTCCTTAGTGTCACAATGCTCTCCATGCTTCCATTAGGCCCTGCTTTGCCACAATGGTCCCCTTGTTTCCATGAGGCCCCGCTGTGTCACAATGGACCTATGGTTCCGTGATGTTGCGTGGTGTCACCGTGCTCTTCTTGAATCCGCCGTGTAACCATGGACCATTGGTTCCATGCAGCCGTGTCACAATGGGCTCCTTGATTCCATGATTCCCCACGGTGTCACAATGGAGCCTTGTTTCTAGGAGGTTCTGTACTGTCACAATTGCCTCCTTGATGCCATCAGCCCCTGCAGTGTCACAATGGCTCCTTGGTTCCATGAGGAACACAAGAGCTTGGCATAAGCATTGAGCAACAGCTGCTGAACACACCTGGCAACATCTGCTTGCATCAAAAGAGGGCTTCAAGCTGACAATGGCACCAGCAGCTTCCATCTGCAACAGAGACCCAGGAAAGGACAGGCTGTGCCGGTTTGGACAAATGTGGAGGAAAATATCCTCTTATAGAAGGCAGGTTACACCCAGCCCTCCCCCACCAGGTTTTTGGAAAAAAGAACTTTCCTGGGAAGAAAGTGAAAGAGATAAAACCTATTTTTTTAACAAACACACAGGAAAAGGATAACAATGCTAAATATTAAAACCTCTCGCTGTGCAGAGAAAGCTGGGATAATTTGAGAGTCCTTCTGTGTTTCGGTGGGGTCTCCTGAAACATCCATAGACAGCGAGGCCCGTGCAAAGAAACAGGGAGCGATTCTTGAGAGAAGTTTCAGAGCTCTTTCTTCTCCAGCCACATGGGCGGGGCACTGCCAAAGAACTGAGCAATCACAGCACAACCAGGGCCCTCCTGGCACAGGGCAACACAAAATAAGCAGTGCTGAACAGGATTAGGGCACATGTGAGCAGGGAGCAGGGAGACCCCGTGCCCAGGCCATGCCTCTACCCCAGGGTCCCCTCTCCCATGACCGCATGGCAGGAGGGAGGAACCCCAACACTTCCGTAGGTGCAGTCTCTCTCCTCCTCCTTGCAGCTGGCTCATGGGCCCACATTCAGGGCCCCCACCTCGGGAGAAAATTCTCCCAATGTGCTCTGATGTTGAAAGAGTCAAGAAGAGAAGAAGGGAAAAAAAACCCCCGAAGTCCCAGGAAAACAAAGTTCAACTCTCCATCTCCCTCCAGAGAAAAGGAGCTGAAAACCGGCTAAAAAGAAACAAAGTTGCTTCCCTCTGCTCTTGCTGCAAGCAGGATGCAGAGGAGTGTGTATGTGTGTCCTTGAACAAACGCTCTGAGAAGTTTGTCCGGTTTTTTTTCCTCTCCCCCCTCTCAGGCTCAGTTGAAAGGCACAGAAATGCACAAAGTTCACTTCTGGGCATAGAGCAGCAATAGGGGATACACATGATAAAGTCACCCCAAGACACAGGGACAGAGAATTCAGTGGAAAGACTCCGAGAATTCTGCTCCCAGAGATCATTCCTGCTCACACTGACCCTTGTAGAAAGGGGACATCGTTCCAGGCAGCCTGTACTGAGCATGTGGCTCCTGAGTGGGGTTTGTTGTTTAGGAAACCTGCTCCGGCTTTTCCATTCTTTCCTTGCAAACAGGAAAACTTCTCCTGGGGCTGTGTGCAGGCAGAGCCCTGAGGAGAGCAGGTGGCACATGGTGCGCTGGGCTGGGACAGCCAGCTGCAGAGCTCAAGGGAAGAAGCCCAAAGTGTCACAATGGCTCCTTGCCTTCCCATGCAACACCTGGGTCACAATGGTCTCCTTGATTCCATGAGGCCCCACTGTGTCACAATGGCTCCTTGGTTCCATCAGGTTCCGCAGTGTCACCATGGTCTCCTTTGATCCGCACTGTCATCATGGACAATTGGTTCCATGAGGCCCCGCAGTGTCACAATGGTCCCTTGGTTGCATAGCTTTTACGTTGTAACAATGGACTCCTTGCTTCTATGAGCTAGCCTGCTTTTTGCAGAGGTGTCTTTGGTTCCAACAAGGCCCCACTGTGTCTCAGTGCACCCTGGCTTCCATGTGGATCTGGAGTATCACAAAGGCTCCTTGGTTCCACCAGGTCCTGCTGTGTCACAATGGGTCCTGTGGTCCCTGAGGCCCTCCAAAGTCATCATGGATGCTTGCTTCCATGAGGTTCCATTATGTGCCAGTGGTCATCTTGGTTCCAGGAGTTTCCTTAGTGTCACAATGCTCTCCATGTTTCCATGATTCCCCACAATGTCACAATGCTCTCCAGGCTTCCATTAGGCCCTGCTTTGCCACAATGGTCCCCTTGTTTCCATGCGGCCTTGCTGTGTCACAATGGACGTACGGTTCCATGATGTTGCGTGGTGTCACCGTGCTCTTCTTGAATCCGCCGTGTAACCATGGACCATTGGTTCCATGCAGCCGTGTCACAATGGGCTCCTTGATTCCATGATTCCCCACGGTGTCACAATGGAGCCTTGTTTCTAGGAGGTTCTGTACTGTCACAATTGCCTCCTTGATGCCATCAGCCCCTGCAGTGTCACAATGGCTCCTTGGTTCCATGAGGAACACAAGAGCTTGGCATAAGCATTGAGCAACAGCTGCTGAACACACCTGGCAACATCTGCTTGCATCAAAAGAGGGCTTCAAGCTGACAATGGCACCAGCAGCTTCCATCTGCAACAGACACCCAGGGAAAGAACAGGCTGTGCCGGTTTGGACAAATGTGGAGGAAAATATCCTCTGATAGAAGGCAGGTTACACCCAGCCCTCCCCCACCAGCTTCGGGAAAAAAGAATTTTCCTGGGAAGAAAGTGAAAGAGATAAAAACTACTTTTTTAACAAACACACAGGAAAAGGATAACAATGCTAAATATTAAAACCTCTCGCTGTGCAGAGAAAGCTGGGATAATTTGAGAGTCCTTCCGTGTTTCGGTGGGGTCTCCTGAAACATCCATAGACAGCGAGGCCCGTGCAAAGAAACAGGGAGCGATTCTTGAGAGAAGTTTCAGAGCTCTTTCTTCTCCAGCCACATGGGCGGGGCACTGCCAAAGAACTGAGCAATCACGGCACAACCAGGGCCCTCCTGGCACAGGGCAACACAAAATAAGCAGTGCTGAACAGGATTAGGGCACATGTGAGCAGGGAGCAGGGAGACCCCGTGCCCAGGCCATGCCTCTACCCCAGGGTCCCCTCTCCCATGACCTCATGGCAGGGGGGAGGAACCCCAACACTTCCGTAGGTGTAGTCTCTCTCCTCCTCCTTGCAGCTGGCTCATGGGCCCACATTCAGGGCCCCCACCTCGGGAGAAAATTCTCCCAATGTGCTCTGATGTTGAAAGAGTCAAGAAGAGAAGAAGGGAAAAAAAACCCCCGAAGTCCCAGGAAAACAAAGTTCAACTCTCCATCTCCCTCCAGAGAAAAGGAGCTGAAAACTGGCTAAAAAGAAACCAAGTTGCTTCCTCTGCTCTTGCTGCAAGCAGGATGCAGAGGAGTGTGTATGTGTGCCCTTGAACAAACGCTCTGAGAAGTTTGTCTGGCTTTTTTTTCCTCTCCCCCCTCTCAGGCTCAGTTGAAAGGCACAGAAATGCACAAAGTTCACTTCTGGGCATAGAGCAGCAATAGGGGGATACACATGATAAAGTCACCCCAAGACACAGGGACAGAGAATTCAGTGGAAAGACTCCGAGAATTCTGCTCCCAGAGATCATTCATTCCTGCTCACACTGACCCTTGTAGAAAGGGGACATCGTTCCCGGCAGCCTGTACTGAGCATGTGGCTCCTGAGTGGGGTTTGTTGTTTAGGAAACCTGCTCCGGCTTTTCCATTCTTTCCTTGCAAACAGGAAAACTTCTCCTGGGGCTGTGTGCAGGCAGAGCCCTGAGGAGAGCAGGTGGCACATGGTGCGCTGGGCTGGGACAGCCAGCTGCAGAGCTCAAGGGAAGAAGCCCAAAGTGTCACAATGGCTCCTTGCCTTCCCATGCAACACCTGGGTCACAATGGTCTCCTTGATTCCATGAGGCCCCACTGTGTCACAATGGCTCCTTGGTTCCATCAGGTTCCGCAGTGTCACCATGGTCTCTTTTGATCCGCACTGTCATCATGGACAATTGGTTCCATGAGGTCCCGCAGTGTCACAATGGTCCCTTGCTTCCATAGGTTTGATGTTGTAACAAAGGACTCCTTGCTTCTATGAGCTAGCCTGCTTTTTGCAGAGGTGTCTTTGGTTCCAACAAGGCCCCGCTGTGTCTCAGTGCACCCTGGCTTCCATGTGGATGTGGAGTATCACAAAGGCTCCTTGGTTCCACCAGGTCCTGCTGTGTCACAATGGGTCCTGTGGTCCCTGAGGCCCTCCAAAACCATCGTGGAGGCTTGCTTCCATGAGGTTCCATTATGTGCCAGTGGTCATCTTGGTTCCAGGAGTTTCCTTAGTGTCACAATGCTCTCCATGCTTCCATTAGGCCCTGCTTTGCCACAATGGTCCCCTTGTTTCCATGAGGCCCCGCTGTGTCACAATGGACCTATGGTTCCGTGATGTTGCGTGGTGTCACCGTGCTCTTCTTGAATCCGCCGTGTAACCATGGACCATTGGTTCCATGCAGCCGTGTCACAATGGGCTCCTTGATTCCATGATTCCCCACGGTGTCACAATGGAGCCTTGTTTCTAGGAGGTTCTGTACTGTCACAATTGCCTCCTTGATGCCATCAGCCCCTGCAGTGTCACAATGGCTCCTTGGTTCCATGAGGAACACAAGAGCTTGGCATAAGCATTGAGCAACAGCTGCTGAACACACCTGGCAACATCTGCTTGCATCAAAAGAGGGCTTCAAGCTGACAATGGCACCAGCAGCTTCCATCTGCAACAGAGACCCAGGAAAGGACAGGCTGTGCCGGTTTGGACAAATGTGGAGGAAAATATCCTCTTATAGAAGGCAGGTTACACCCAGCCCTCCCCCACCAGGTTTTTGGAAAAAAGAACTTTCCTGGGAAGAAAGTGAAAGAGATAAAACCTATTTTTTTAACAAACACACAGGAAAAGGATAACAATGCTAAATATTAAAACCTCTCGCTGTGCAGAGAAAGCTGGGATAATTTGAGAGTCCTTCTGTGTTTCGGTGGTGTCTCCTGAAACATCCATAGACAGCGAGGCCCGTGCAAAGAAACAGGGAGCGATTCTTGAGAGAAGTTTCAGAGCTCTTTCTTCTCCAGCCACATGGGCGGGGCACTGCCAAAGAACTGAGCAATCACAGCACAACCAGGGCCCTCCTGGCACAGGGCAACACAAAATAAGCAGTGCTGAACAGGATTAGGGCACATGTGAGCAGGGAGCAGGGAGACCCCGTGCCCAGGCCATGCCTCTACCCCAGGGTCCCCTCTCCCATGACCGCATGGCAGGAGGGAGGAACCCCAACACTTCCGTAGGTGCAGTCTCTCTCCTCCTCCTTGCAGCTGGCTCATGGGCCCACATTCAGGGCCCCCACCTCGGGAGAAAATTCTCCCAATGTGCTCTGATGTTGAAAGAGTCAAGAAGAGAAGAAGGGAAAAAAAACCCCCGAAGTCCCAGGAAAACAAAGTTCAACTCTCCATCTCCCTCCAGAGAAAAGGAGCTGAAAACCGGCTAAAAAGAAACAAAGTTGCTTCCCTCTGCTCTTGCTGCAAGCAGGATGCAGAGGAGTGTGTATGTGTGTCCTTGAACAAACGCTCTGAGAAGTTTGTCCGGTTTTTTTTCCTCTCCCCCCTCTCAGGCTCAGTTGAAAGGCACAGAAATGCACAAAGTTCACTTCTGGGCATAGAGCAGCAATAGGGGATACACATGATAAAGTCACCCCAAGACACAGGGACAGAGAATTCAGTGGAAAGACTCCGAGAATTCTGCTCCCAGAGATCATTCCTGCTCACACTGACCCTTGTAGAAAGGGGACATCGTTCCAGGCAGCCTGTACTGAGCATGTGGCTCCTGAGTGGGGTTTGTTGTTTAGGAAACCTGCTCCGGCTTTTCCATTCTTTCCTTGCAAACAGGAAAACTTCTCCTGGGGCTGTGTGCAGGCAGAGCCCTGAGGAGAGCAGGTGGCACATGGTGCGCTGGGCTGGGACAGCCAGCTGCAGAGCTCAAGGGAAGAAGCCCAAAGTGTCACAATGGCTCCTTGCCTTCACATGCAACACCTGGGTCACAATGGTCTCCTTGATTCCATGAGGCCCCACTGTGTCACAATGGCTCCTTGGTTCCATCAGGTTCCGCAGTGTCACCATGGTCTCCTTTGATCCGCACTGTCATCATGGACAATTGGTTCCATGAGGCCCCGCAGTGTCACAATGGTCCCTTGGTTGCATAGCTTTTACGTTGTAACAATGGACTCCTTGCTTCTATGAGCTAGCCTGCTTTTTGCAGAGGTGTCTTTGGTTCCAACAAGGCCCCACTGTGTCTCAGTGCACCCTGGCTTCCATGTGGATCTGGAGTATCACAAAGGCTCCTTGGTTCCACCAGGTCCTGCTGTGTCACAATGGGTCCTGTGGTCCCTGAGGCCCTCCAAAGTCATCATGGATGCTTGCTTCCATGAGGTTCCATTATGTGCCAGTGGTCATCTTGGTTCCAGGAGTTTCCTTAGTGTCACAATGCTCTCCATGTTTCCATGATTCCCCACAATGTCACAATGCTCTCCAGGCTTCCATTAGGCCCTGCTTTGCCACAATGGTCCCCTTGTTTCCATGCGGCCTTGCTGTGTCACAATGGACGTACGGTTCCATGATGTTGCGTGGTGTCACCGTGCTCTTCTTGAATCCGCCGTGTAACCATGGACCATTGGTTCCATGCAGCCGTGTCACAATGGGCTCCTTGATTCCATGATTCCCCACGGTGTCACAATGGAGCCTTGTTTCTAGGAGGTTCTGTACTGTCACAATTGCCTCCTTGATGCCATCAGCCCCTGCAGTGTCACAATGGCTCCTTGGTTCCATGAGGAACACAAGAGCTTGGCATAAGCATTGAGCAACAGCTGCTGAACACACCTGGCAACATCTGCTTGCATCAAAAGAGGGCTTCAAGCTGACAATGGCACCAGCAGCTTCCATCTGCAACAGACACCCAGGGAAAGGACAGGCTGTGCCGGTTTGGACAAATGTGGAGGAAAATATCCTCTGATAGAAGGCAGGTTACACCCAGCCCTCCCCCACCAGCTTCGGGAAAAAAGAATTTTCCTGGGAAGAAAGTGAAAGAGATAAAAACTACTTTTTTAACAAACACACAGGAAAAGGATAACAATGCTAAATATTAAAACCTCTCGCTGTGCAGAGAAAGCTGGGATAATTTGAGAGTCCTTCCGTGTTTCGGTGGGGTCTCCTGAAACATCCATAGACAGCGAGGCCCGTGCAAAGAAACAGGGAGCGATTCTTGAGAGAAGTTTCAGAGCTCTTTCTTCTCCAGCCACATGGGCGGGGCACTGCCAAAGAACTGAGCAATCACGGCACAACCAGGGCCCTCCTGGCACAGGGCAACACAAAATAAGCAGTGCTGAACAGGATTAGGGCACATGTGAGCAGGGAGCAGGGAGACCCCGTGCCCAGGCCATGCCTCTACCCCAGGGTCCCCTCTCCCATGACCTCATGGCAGGGGGGAGGAACCCCAACACTTCCGTAGGTGTAGTCTCTCTCCTCCTCCTTGCAGCTGGCTCATGGGCCCACATTCAGGGCCCCCACCTCGGGAGAAAATTCTCCCAATGTGCTCTGATGTTGAAAGAGTCAAGAAGAGAAGAAGGGAAAAAAAACCCCCGAAGTCCCAGGAAAACAAAGTTCAACTCTCCATCTCCCTCCAGAGAAAAGGAGCTGAAAACTGGCTAAAAAGAAACCAAGTTGCTTCCTCTGCTCTTGCTGCAAGCAGGATGCAGAGGAGTGTGTATGTGTGTCCTTGAACAAACGCTCTGAGAAGTTTGTCTGGCTTTTTTTTCCTCTCCCCCCTCTCAGGCTCAGTTGAAAGGCACAGAAATGCACAAAGTTCACTTCTGGGCATAGAGCAGCAATAGGGGGATACACATGATAAAGTCACCCCAAGACACAGGGACAGAGAATTCAGTGGAAAGACTCCGAGAATTCTGCTCCCAGAGATCATTCATTCCTGCTCACACTGACCCTTGTAGAAAGGGGACATCGTTCCCGGCAGCCTGTACTGAGCATGTGGCTCCTGAGTGGGGTTTGTTGTTTAGGAAACCTGCTCCGGCTTTTCCATTCTTTCCTTGCAAACAGGAAAACTTCTCCTGGGGCTGTGTGCAGGCAGAGCCCTGAGGAGAGCAGGTGGCACATGGTGCGCTGGGCTGGGACAGCCAGCTGCAGAGCTCAAGGGAAGAAGCCCAAAGTGTCACAATGGCTCCTTGCCTTCCCATGCAACACCTGGGTCACAATGGTCTCCTTGATTCCATGAGGCCCCACTGTGTCACAATGGCTCCTTGGTTCCATCAGGTTCCGCAGTGTCACCATGGTCTCTTTTGATCCGCACTGTCATCATGGACAATTGGTTCCATGAGGCCCCGCAGTGTCACAATGGTCCCTTGGTTGCATAGCTTTTACGTTGTAACAATGGACTCCTTGCTTCTATGAGCTAGCCTGCTTTTTGCAGAGGTGTCTTTGGTTCCAACAAGGCCCCACTGTGTCTCAGTGCACCCTGGCTTCCATGTGGATCTGGAGTATCACAAAGGCTCCTTGGTTCCACCAGGTCCTGCTGTGTTACAATGGGTCCTGTGGTCCCTGAGGCCCTCCAAAGTCATCATGGATGCTTGCTTCCATGAGGTTCCATTATGTGCCAGTGGTCATCTTGGTTCCAGGAGTTTCCTTAGTGTCACAATGCTCTCCATGTTTCCATGATTCCCCACAATGTCACAATGCTCTCCAGGCTTCCATTAGGCCCTGCTTTGCCACAATGGTCCCCTTGTTTCCATGCGGCCTTGCTGTGTCACAATGGACGTACGGTTCCATGATGTTGTGTGGTGTCACCGTGCTCTTCTTGAATCCGCCGTGTAACCATGGACCATTGGTTCCATGCAGCCGTGTCACAATGGGCTCCTTGATTCCATGATTCCCCACGGTGTCACAATGGAGCCTTGTTTCTAGGAGGTTCTGTACTGTCACAATTGCCTCCTTGATGCCATCAGCCCCTGCAGTGTCACAATGGCTCCTTGGTTCCATGAGGAACACAAGAGCTTGGCATAAGCATTGAGCAACAGCTGCTGAACACACCTGGCAACATCTGCTTGCATCAAAAGAGGGCTTCAAGCTGACAATGGCACCAGCAGCTTCCATCTGCAACAGACACCCAGGGAAAGGACAGGCTGTGCCGGTTTGGACAAATGTGGAGGAAAATATCCTCTGATAGAAAGCAGGTTACACCCAGCCCTCCCCCACCAGCTTCGGGAAAAAAGAATTTTCCTGGGAAGAAAGTGAAAGAGATAAAAACTACTTTTTTAACAAACACACAGGAAAAGGATAACAATGCTAAATATTAAAACCTCTCGCTGTGCAGAGAAAGCTGGGATAATTTGAGAGTCCTTCCGTGTTTCGGTGGGGTCTCCTGAAACATCCATAGACAGCGAGGCCCGTGCAAAGAAACAGGGAGCGATTCTTGAGAGAAGTTGCAGAGCTCTTTCTTCTCCAGCCACATGGGCGGGGCACTGCCAAAGAACTGAGCAATCACAGCACAACCAGGGCCCTCCTCGCACAGGGCAACACAAAATAAGCAGTGCTGAACAGGGTTAGGGCACATGTGAGCAGGGAGCAGGGAGACCCCGTGCCCAGGCCATGCCTCTACCCCAGGGTCCCCTCTCCCATGACCTCATGGCAGGGGGGAGGAACCCCAACACTTCCGTAGGTGTAGTCTCTCTCCTCCTCCTTGCAGCTGGCTCATGGGCCCACATTCAGGGCCCCCACCTCGGGAGAAAATTCTCCCAATGTGCTCTGATGTTGAAAGAGTCAAGAAGAGAAGAAGGGAAAAAAAACCCCCGAAGTCCCAGGAAAACAAAGTTCAACTCTCCATCTCCCCCCAGAGAAAAGGAGCTGAAAACTGGCTAAAAAGAAACAAAGTTGCTTCCTCTGCTCTTGCTGCAAGCAGGATGCAGAGGAGTGTGTATGTGTGTCCTTGAACAAACGCTCTGAGAAGTTTGTCTGGCTTTTTTTTCCTCTCCCCCCTCTCAGGCTCAGTTGAAAGGCACAGAAATGCACAAAGTTCACTTCTGGGCATAGAGCAGCAATAGGGGGATACACATGATAACGTCACCCCAAGACACAGGGACAGAGAATTCAGTGGAAAGACTCCGAGAATTCTGCTCCCAGAGATCATTCATTCCTGCTCACACTGACCCTTGTAGAAAGGGGACATCGTTCCAGGCAGCCTGTACTGAGCATGTGGCTCCTGAGTGGGGTTTGTTGTTTAGGAAACCTGCTCCGGCTTTTCCATTCTTTCCTTGCAAACAGGAAAACTTCTCCTGGGGCTGTGTGCAGGCAGAGCCCTGAGGAGAGCAGGTGGCACATGGTGCGCTGGGCTGGGACAGCCAGCTGCAGAGCTCAAGGGAAGAAGCCCAAAGTGTCACAATGGCTCCTTGCCTTCCCATGCAACACCTGGGTCACAATGGTCTCCTTGATTCCATGAGGCCCCACTGTGTCACAATGGCTCCTTGGTTCCATCAGGTTCTGCAGTGTCACCATGGTCTCTTTTGATCCGCACTGTCATCATGGACAATTGGTTCCATGAGGCCCCGCAGTGTCACAATGGTCCCTTGCTTCCATAGGTTTGATGTTGTAACAAAGGACTCCTTGCTTCTATGAGCTAGCCTGCTTTTTGCAGAGGTGTCTTTGGTTCCAACAAGGCCCCGCTGTGTCTCAGTGCACCCTGGCTTCCATGTGGATGTGGAGTATCACAAAGGCTCCTTGGTTCCACCAGGTCCTGCTGTGTCACAATGGGTCCTGTGGTCCCTGAGGCCCTCCAAAACCATCATGGAGGCTTGCTTCCATGAGGTTCCATTATGTGCCAGTGGTCATCTTGGTTCCAGGAGTTTCCTTAGTGTCACAATGCTCTCCATGCTTCCATTAGGCCCTGCTTTGCCACAATGGTCCCCTTGTTTCCATGAGGCCCCGCTGTGTCACAATGGACCTATGGTTCCGTGATGTTGCGTGGTGTCACCGTGCTCTTCTTGAATCCGCCGTGTAACCATGGACCATTGGTTCCATGCAGCCGTGTCACAATGGGCTCCTTGATTCCATGATTCCCCACGGTGTCACAATGGAGCCTTGTTTCTAGGAGGTTCTGTACTGTCACAATTGCCTCCTTGATGCCATCAGCCCCTGCAGTGTCACAATGGCTCCTTGGTTCCATGAGGAACACAAGAGCTTGGCATAAGCATTGAGCAACAGCTGCTGAACACACCTGGCAACATCTGCTTGCATCAAAAGAGGGCTTCAAGCTGACAATGGCACCAGCAGCTTCCATCTGCAACAGAGACCCAGGAAAGGACAGGCTGTGCCGGTTTGGACAAATGTGGAGGAAAATATCCTCTTATAGAAGGCAGGTTACACCCAGCCCTCCCCCACCAGGTTTTTGGAAAAAAGAACTTTCCTGGGAAGAAAGTGAAAGAGATAAAACCTATTTTTTTAACAAACACACAGGAAAAGGATAACAATGCTAAATATTAAAACCTCTCGCTGTGCAGAGAAAGCTGGGATAATTTGAGAGTCCTTCCGTGTTTCGGTGGGGTCTCCTGAAACATCCATAGACAGCGAGGCCCGTGCAAAGAAACAGGGAGCGATTCTTGAGAGAAGTTGCAGAGCTCTTTCTTCTCCAGCCACATGGGCGGGGCACTGCCAAAGAACTGAGCAATCACGGCACAACCAGGGCCCTCCTGGCACAGGGCAACACAAAATAAGCAGTGCTGAACAGGATTAGGGCACATGTGAGCAGGGAGCAGGGAGACCCCATGCCCAGGCCATGCCTCTACCCCAGGGTCCCCTCTCCCATGACCTCATGGCAGGGGGGAGGAACCCCAACACTTCCGTAGGTGTAGTCTCTCTCCTCCTCCTTGCAGCTGGCTCATGGGCCCACATTCAGGGCCCCCACCTCGGGAGAAAATTCTCCCAATGTGCTCTGATGTTGAAAGAGTCAAGAAGAGAAGAAGGGAAAAAAAGTCCCCGAAGTCCCAGGAAAACAAAGTTCAACTCTCCATCTCCCCCCAGAGAAAAGGAGCTGAAAACTGGCTAAAAAGAAACAAGGTTGCTTCCTCTGCTCTTGCTGCAAGCAGGATGCAGAGGAGTGTGTATGTGTGTCCTTGAACAAACGCTCTGAGAAGTTTGTCCGGTTTTTTTTCCTCTCCCCCCTCTCAGGCTCAGTTGAAAGGCACAGAAATGCACAAAGTTCACTTCTGGGCATAGAGCAGCAATAGGGGATACACATGATAAAGTCACCCCAAGACACAGGGACAGAGAATTCAGTGGAAAGACTCCGAGAATTCTGCTCCCAGAGATCATTCCTGCTCACACTGACCCTTGTAGAAAGGGGACATCGTTCCAGGCAGCCTGTACTGAGCATGTGGCTCCTGAGTGGGGTTTGTTGTTTAGGAAACCTGCTCCGGCTTTTCCATTCTTTCCTTGCAAACAGGAAAACTTCTCCTGGGGCTGTGTGCAGGCAGAGCCCTGAGGAGAGCAGGTGGCACATGGTGCGCTGGGCTGGGACAGCCAGCTGCAGAGCTCAAGGGAAGAAGCCCAAAGTGTCACAATGGCTCCTTGCCTTCCCATGCAACACCTGGGTCACAATGGTCTCCTTGATTCCATGAGGCCCCACTGTGTCACAATGGCTCCTTGGTTCCATCAGGTTCCGCAGTGTCACCATGGTCTCCTTTGATCCGCATTGTCATCATGGACAATTGGTTCCATGAGGCCCCGCAGTGTCACAATGGTCCCTTGGTTGCATAGCTTTTACGTTGTAACAATGGACTCCTTGCTTCTATGAGCTAGCCTGCTTTTTGCAGAGGTGTCTTTGGTTCCAACAAGGCCCCACTGTGTCTCAGTGCACCCTGGCTTCCATGTGGATCTGGAGTATCACAAAGGCTCCTTGGTTCCACCAGGTCCTGCTGTGTCACAATGGGTCCTGTGGTCCCTGAGGCCCTCCAAAGTCATCATGGATGCTTGCTTCCATGAGGTTCCATTATGTGCCAGTGGTCATCTTGGTTCCAGGAGTTTCCTTAGTGTCACAATGCTCTCCATGTTTCCATGATTCCCCACAATGTCACAATGCTCTCCAGGCTTCCATTAGGCCCTGCTTTGCCACAATGGTCCCCTTGTTTCCATGCGGCCTTGCTGTGTCACAATGGACGTACGGTTCCATGATGTTGCGTGGTGTCACCGTGCTCTTCTTGAATCCGCCGTGTAACCATGGACCATTGGTTCCATGCAGCCGTGTCACAATGGGCTCCTTGATTCCATGATTCCCCACGGTGTCACAATGGAGCCTTGTTTCTAGGAGGTTCTGTACTGTCACAATTGCCTCCTTGATGCCATCAGCCCCTGCAGTGTCACAATGGCTCCTTGGTTCCATGAGGAACACAAGAGCTTGGCATAAGCATTGAGCAACAGCTGCTGAACACACCTGGCAACATCTGCTTGCATCAAAAGAGGGCTTCAAGCTGACAATGGCACCAGCAGCTTCCATCTGCAACAGACACCCAGGGAAAGGACAGGCTGTGCCGGTTTGGACAAATGTGGAGGAAAATATCCTCTGATAGAAGGCAGGTTACACCCAGCCCTCCCCCACCAGCTTCGGGAAAAAAGAATTTTCCTGGGAAGAAAGTGAAAGAGATAAAAACTACTTTTTTAACAAACACACAGGAAAAGGATAACAATGCTAAATATTAAAAGCTCTCGCTGTGCAGAGAAAGCTGGGATAATTTGAGAGTCCTTCCGTGTTTCGGTGGGGTCTCCTGAAACATCCATAGACAGCGAGGCCCGTGCAAAGAAACAGGGAGCGATTCTTGAGAGAAGTTGCAGAGCTCTTTCTTCTCCAGCCACATGGGCGGGGCACTGCCAAAGAACTGAGCAATCATGGCACAACCAGGGCCCTCCTGGCACAGGGCAACACAAAATAAGCAGTGCTGAACAGGATTAGGGCACATGTGAGCAGGGAGCAGGGAGACCCCGTGCCCAGGCCATGCCTCTACCCCAGGGTCCCCTCTCCCATGACCTCATGGCAGGGGGGAGGAACCCCAACACTTCCGTAGGTGCAGTCTCTCTCCTCCTCCTTGCAGCTGGCTCATGGGCCCACATTCAGGGCCCCCACCTCGGGAGAAAATTCTCCCAATGTGCTCTGATGTTGAAAGAGTCAAGAAGAGAAGAAGGGAAAAAAAACCCCCGAAGTCCCAGGAAAACAAAGTTCAACTCTCCATCTCCCTCCAGAGAAAAGGAGCTGAAAACTGGCTAAAAAGAAACAAAGTTGCTTCCTCTGCTCTTGCTGCAAGCAGGATGCAGAGGAGTGTGTATGTGTGTCCTTGAACAAACGCTCTGAGAAGTTTGTCTGGCTTTTTTTTCCTCTCCCCCCTCTCAGGCTCAGTTGAAAGGCACAGAAATGCACAAAGTTCACTTCTGGGCATAGAGCAGCAATAGGGGGATACACATGATAAAGTCACCCCAAGACACAGGGACAGAGAATTCAGTGGAAAGACTCCGAGAATTCTGCTCCCAGAGATCATTCATTCCTGCTCACACTGACCCTTGTAGAAAGGGGACATCGTTCCCGGCAGCCTGTACTGAGCATGTGGCTCCTGAGTGGGGTTTGTTGTTTAGGAAACCTGCTCCGGCTTTTCCATTCTTTCCTTGCAAACAGGAAAACTTCTCCTGGGGCTGTGTGCAGGCAGAGCCCTGAGGAGAGCAGGTGGCACATGGTGCGCTGGGCTGGGACAGCCAGCTGCAGAGCTCAAGGGAAGAAGCCCAAAGTGTCACAATGGCTCCTTGCCTTCCCATGCAACACCTGGGTCACAATGGTCTCCTTGATTCCATGAGGCCCCACTGTGTCACAATGGCTCCTTGGTTCCATCAGGTTCCGCAGTGTCACCATGGTCTCTTTTGATCCGCACTGTCATCATGGACAATTGGTTCCATGAGGCCCCGCAGTGTCACAATGGTCCCTTGCTTCCATAGGTTTGATGTTGTAACAAAGGACTCCTTGCTTCTATGAGCTAGCCTGCTTTTTGCAGAGGTGTCTTTGGTTCCAACAAGGCCCCGCTGTGTCTCAGTGCACCCTGGCTTCCATGTGGATCTGGAGCATCACAAAGGCTCCTTGGTTCCACCAGGTCCTGCTGTGTCACAATGGGTCCTGTGGTCCCTGAGGCCCTCCAAAACCATCGTGGAGGCTTGCTTCCATGAGGTTCCATTATGTGCCAGTGGTCATCTTGGTTCCAGGAGTTTCCTTAGTGTCACAATGCTCTCCATGCTTCCATTAGGCCCTGCTTTGCCACAAAGGTCCCCTTGTTTCCATGAGGCCCCGCTGTGTCACAATGGACCTATGGTTCCGTGATGTTGCGTGGTGTCACCGTGCTCTTCTTGAATCCGCCGTGTAACCATGGACCATTGGTTCCATGCAGCCGTGTCACAATGGGCTCCTTGATTCCATGATTCCCCACGGTGTCACAATGGAGCCTTGTTTCTAGGAGGTTCTGTACTGTCACAATTGCCTCCTTGATGCCATCAGCCCCTGCAGTGTCACAATGGCTCCTTGGTTCCATGAGGAACACAAGAGCTTGGCATAAGCATTGAGCAACAGCTGCTGAACACACCTGGCAACATCTGCTTGCATCAAAAGAGGGCTTCAAGCTGACAATGGCACCAGCAGCTTCCATCTGCAACAGAGACCCAGGAAAGGACAGGCTGTGCCGGTTTGGACAAATGTGGAGGAAAATATCCTCTTATAGAAGGCAGGTTACACCCAGCCCTCCCCCACCAGGTTTTTGGAAAAAAGAACTTTCCTGGGAAGAAAGTGAAAGAGATAAAACCTATTTTTTTAACAAACACACAGGAAAAGGATAACAATGCTAAATATTAAAACCTCTCGCTGTGCAGAGAAAGCTGGGATAATTTGAGAGTCCTTCTGTGTTTCGGTGGGGTCTCCTGAAACATCCATAGACAGCGAGGCCCGTGCAAAGAAACAGGGAGCGATTCTTGAGAGAAGTTGCAGAGCTCTTTCTTCTCCAGCCACATGGGCGGGGCACTGCCAAAGAACTGAGCAATCACAGCACAACCAGGGCCCTCCTGGCACAGGGCAACACAAAATAAGCAGTGCTGAACAGGATTAGGGCACATGTCAGCAGGGAGCAGGGAGACCCCGTGCCCAGGCCATGCCTCTACCCCAGGGTCCCCTCTCCCATGACCTCATGGCAGGGGGGAGGAACCCCAACACTTCCGTAGGTGTAGTCTCTCTCCTCCTCCTTGCAGCTGGCTCATGGGCCCACATTCAGGGCCCCCACCTCGGGAGAAAATTCTTCCAATGTGCTCTGATGTTGAAAGAGTCAAGAAGAGAAGAAGGGAAAAAAAACCCCCGAAGTCCCAGGAAAACAAAGTTCAACTCTCCATCTCCCCCCAGAGAAAAGGAGCTGAAAACTGGCTAAAAAGAAACAAAGTTGCTTCCCTCTGCTCTTGCTGCAAGCAGGATGCAGAGGAGTGTGTATGTGTGTCCTTGAACAAACGCTCTGAGAAGTTTGTCCGGTTTTTTTTCCTCTCCCCCCTCTCAGGCTCAGTTGAAAGGCACAGAAATGCACAAAGTTCACTTCTGGGCATAGAGCAGCAATAGGGGATACACATGATAAAGTCACCCCAAGACACAGGGACAGAGAATTCAGTGGAAAGACTCCGAGAATTCTGCTCCCAGAGATCATTCCTGCTCACACTGACCCTTGTAGAAAGGGGACATCGTTCCAGGCAGCCTGTACTGAGCATGTGGCTCCTGAGTGGGGTTTGTTGTTTAGGAAACCTGCTCCGGCTTTTCCATTCTTTCCTTGCAAACAGGAAAACTTCTCCTGGGGCTGTGTGCAGGCAGAGCCCTGAGGAGAGCAGGTGACACATGGTGCGCTGGGCTGGGACAGCCAGCTGCAGAGCTCAAGGGAAGAAGCCCAAAGTGTCACAATGGCTCCTTGCCTTCCCATGCAACACCTGGGTCACAATGGTCTCCTTGATTCCATGAGGCCCCACTGTGTCACAATGGCTCCTTGGTTCCATCAGGTTCCGCAGTGTCACCATGGTCTCCTTTGATCCGCACTGTCATCATGGACAATTGGTTCCATGAGGCCCCGCAGTGTCACAATGGTCCCTTGGTTGCATAGCTTTTACGTTGTAACAATGGACTCCTTGCTTCTATGAGCTAGCCTGCTTTTTGCAGAGGTGTCTTTGGTTCCAACAAGGCCCCACTGTGTCTCAGTGCACCCTGGCTTCCATGTGGATGTGGAGTATCACAAAGGCTCCTTGGTTCCACCAGGTCCTGCTGTGTCACAATGGGTCCTGTGGTCCCTGAGGCCCTCCAAAGTCATCATGGATGCTTGCTTCCATGAGGTTCCATTATGTGCCAGTGGTCATCTTGGTTCCAGGAGTTTCCTTAGTGTCACAATGCTCTCCATGCTTCCATTAGGCCCTGCTTTGCCACAATGGTCCCCTTGTTTCCATGAGGCCCCGCTGTGTCACAATGGACGTACGGTTCCATGATGTTGCGTGGTGTCACCGTGCTCTTCTTGAATCCGCCGTGTAACCATGGACCATTGGTTCCATGCAGCCGTGTCACAATGGGCTCCTTGATTCCATGATTCCCCACGGTGTCACAATGGAGCCTTGTTTCTAGGAGGTTCTGTACTGTCACAATTGCCTCCTTGATGCCATCAGCCCCTGCAGTGTCACAATGGCTCCTTGGTTCCATGAGGAACACAAGAGCTTGGCATAAGCATTGAGCAACAGCTGCTGAACACACCTGGCAACATCTGCTTGCATCAAAAGAGGGCTTCAAGCTGACAATGGCACCAGCAGCTTCCATCTGCAACAGAGACCCAGGAAAGGACAGGCTGTGCCGGTTTGGACAAATGTGGAGGAAAATATCCTCTGATAGAAGGCAGGTTACACCCAGCCCTCCCCCACCAGGTTTTTGGAAAAAAGAACTTTCCTGGGAAGAAAGTGAAAGAGATAAAACCTATTTTTTTAACAAACACACAGGAAAAGGATAACAATGCTAAATATTAAAAGCTCTCGCTGTGCAGAGAAAGCTGGGATAATTTGAGAGTCCTTCTGTGTTTCGGTGGGGTCTCCTGAAACATCCATAGACAGCGAGGCCCGTGCAAAGAAACAGGGAGCGATTCTTGAGAGAAGTTGCAGAGCTCTTTCTTCTCCAGCCACATGGGCGGGGCACTGCCAAAGAACTGAGCAATCACAGCACAACCAGGGCCCTCCTCGCACAGGGCAACACAAAATAAGCAGTGCTGAACAGGGTTAGGGCACATGTGAGCAGGGAGCAGGGAGACCCCGTGCCCAGGCCATGCCTCTACCCCAGGGTCCCCTCTCCCATGACCTCATGGCAGGGGGGAGGAACCCCAACACTTCCGTAGGTGTAGTCTCTCTCCTCCTCCTTGCAGCTGGCTCATGGGCCCACATTCAGGGCCCCCACCTCGGGAGAAAATTCTCCCAATGTGCTCTGATGTTGAAAGAGTCAAGAAGAGAAGAAGGGAAAAAAAACCCCCGAAGTCCCAGGAAAACAAAGTTCAACTCTCCATCTCCCCCCAGAGAAAAGGAGCTGAAAACTGGCTAAAAAGAAACAAAGTTGCTTCCCTCTGCTCTTGCTGCAAGCAGGATGCAGAGGAGTGTGTATGTGTGTCCTTGAACAAACGCTCTGAGAAGTTTGTCCGGTTTTTTTTCCTCTCCCCCCTCTCAGGCTCAGTTGAAAGGCACAGAAATGCACAAAGTTCACTTCTGGGCATAGAGCAGCAATAGGGGATACACATGATAAAGTCACCCCAAGACACAGGGACAGAGAATTCAGTGGAAAGACTCCGAGAATTCTGCTCCCAGAGATCATTCCTGCTCACACTGACCCTTGTAGAAAGGGGACATCGTTCCAGGCAGCCTGTACTGAGCATGTGGCTCCTGAGTGGGGTTTGTTGTTTAGGAAACCTGCTCCGGCTTTTCCATTCTTTCCTTCCAAACAGGAAAACTTCTCCTGGGGCTGTGTGCAGGCAGAGCCCTGAGGAGAGCAGGTGGCACATGGTGCGCTGGGCTGGGACAGCCAGCTGCAGAGCTCAAGGGAAGAAGCCCAAAGTGTCACAATGGCTCCTTGCCTTCCCATGCAACACCTGGGTCACAATGGTCTCCTTGATTCCATGAGGCCCCACTGTGTCACAATGGCTCCTTGGTTCCATCAGGTTCCGCAGTGTCACCATGGTCTCCTTTGATCCGCACTGTCATCATGGACAATTGGTTCCATGAGGCCCCGCAGTGTCACAATGGTCCCTTGGTTGCATAGCTTTTACGTTGTAACAATGGACTCCTTGCTTCTATGAGCTAGCCTGCTTTTTGCAGAGGTGTCTTTGGTTCCAACAAGGCCCCACTGTGTCTCAGTGCACCCTGGCTTCCATGTGGATCTGGAGTATCACAAAGGCTCCTTGGTTCCACCAGGTCCTGCTGTGTCACAATGGGTCCTGTGGTCCCTGAGGCCCTCCAAAGTCATCATGGATGCTTGCTTCCATGAGGTTCCATTATGTGCCAGTGGTCATCTTGGTTCCAGGAGTTTCCTTAGTGTCACAATGCTCTCCATGTTTCCATGATTCCCCACAATGTCACAATGCTCTCCATGCTTCCATTAGGCCCTGCTTTGCCACAATGGTCCCCTTGTTTCCATGCGGCCTTGCTGTGTCACAATGGACGTACGGTTCCATGATGTTGCGTGGTGTCACCGTGCTCTTCTTGAATCCGCCGTGTAACCATGGACCATTGGTTCCATGCAGCCGTGTCACAATGGGCTCCTTGATTCCATGATTCCCCACGGTGTCACAATGGAGCCTTGTTTCTAGGAGGTTCTGTACTGTCACAATTGCCTCCTTGATGCCATCAGCCCCTGCAGTGTCACAATGGCTCCTTGGTTCCATGAGGAACACAAGAGCTTGGCATAAGCATTGAGCAACAGCTGCTGAACACACCTGGCAACATCTGCTTGCATCAAAAGAGGGCTTCAAGCTGACAATGGCACCAGCAGCTTCCATCTGCAACAGAGACCCAGGGAAAGGACAGGCTGTGCCGGTTTGGACAAATGTGGAGGAAAATATCCTCTGATAGAAGGCAGGTTACACCCAGCCCTCCCCCACCAGCTTCGGGAAAAAAGAATTTTCCTGGGAAGAAAGTGAAAGAGATAAAAACTACTTTTTTAACAAACACACAGGAAAAGGATAACAATGCTAAATATTAAAAGCTCTCGCTGTGCAGAGAAAGCTGGGATAATTTGAGAGTCCTTCCGTGTTTCGGTGGGGTCTCCTGAAACATCCATAGACAGCGAGGCCCGTGCAAAGAAACAGGGAGCGATTCTTGAGAGAAGTTGCAGAGCTCTTTCTTCTCCAGCCACATGGGCGGGGCACTGCCAAAGAACTGAGCAATCACGGCACAACCAGGGCCCTCCTGGCACAGGGCAACACAAAATAAGCAGTGCTGAACAGGATTAGGGCACATGTGAGCAGGGAGCAGGGAGACCCCGTGCCCAGGCCATGCCTCTACCCCAGGGTCCCCTCTCCCATGACCTCATGGCAGGGGGGAGGAACCCCAACACTTCCGTAGGTGTAGTCTCTCTCCTCCTCCTTGCAGCTGGCTCATGGGCCCACATTCAGGGCCCCCACCTCGGGAGAAAATTCTCCCAATGTGCTCTGATGTTGAAAGAGTCAAGAAGAGAAGAAGGGAAAAAAAACCCCCGAAGTCCCAGGAAAACAAAGTTCAACTCTCCATCTCCCTCCAGAGAAAAGGAGCTGAAAACTGGCTAAAAAGAAACAAAGTTGCTTCCTCTGCTCTTGCTGCAAGCAGGATGCAGAGGAGTGTGTATGTGTGTCCTTGAACAAACGCTCTGAGAAGTTTGTCTGGCTTTTTTTTCCTCTCCCCCCTCTCAGGCTCAGTTGAAAGGCACAGAAATGCACAAAGTTCACTTCTGGGCATAGAGCAGCAATAGGGGGATACACATGATAAAGTCACCCCAAGACACAGGGACAGAGAATTCAGTGGAAAGACTCCGAGAATTCTGCTCCCAGAGATCATTCATTCCTGCTCACACTGACCCTTGTAGAAAGGGGACATCGTTCCCGGCAGCCTGTACTGAGCATGTGGCTCCTGAGTGGGGTTTGTTGTTTAGGAAACCTGCTCCGGCTTTTCCATTCTTTCCTTGCAAACAGGAAAACTTCTCCTGGGGCTGTGTGCAGGCAGAGCCCTGAGGAGAGCAGGTGGCACATGGTGCGCTGGGCTGGGACAGCCAGCTGCAGAGCTCAAGGGAAGAAGCCCAAAGTGTCACAATGGCTCCTTGCCTTCCCATGCAACACCTGGGTCACAATGGTCTCCTTGATTCCATGAGGCCCCACTGTGTCACAATGGCTCCTTGGTTCCATCAGGTTCCGCAGTGTCACCATGGTCTCTTTTGATCCGCACTGTCATCATGGACAATTGGTTCCATGAGGCCCCGCAGTGTCACAATGGTCCCTTGCTTCCATAGGTTTGATGTTGTAACAAAGGACTCCTTGCTTCTATGAGCTAGCCTGCTTTTTGCAGAGGTGTCTTTGGTTCCAACAAGGCCCCGCTGTGTCTCAGTGCACCCTGGCTTCCATGTGGATGTGGAGTATCACAAAGGCTCCTTGGTTCCACCAGGTCCTGCTGTGTCACAATGGGTCCTGTGGTCCCTGAGGCCCTCCAAAACCATCGTGGAGGCTTGCTTCCATGAGGTTCCATTATGTGCCAGTGGTCATCTTGGTTCCAGGAGTTTCCTTAGTGTCACAATGCTCTCCATGCTTCCATTAGGCCCTGCTTTGCCACAATGGTCCCCTTGTTTCCATGCGGCCTTGCTGTGTCACAATGGACGTACGGTTCCATGATGTTGCGTGGTGTCACCGTGCTCTTCTTGAATCCGCCGTGTAACCATGGACCATTGGTTCCATGCAGCCGTGTCACAATGGGCTCCTTGATTCCATGATTCCCCACGGTGTCACAATGGAGCCTTGTTTCTAGGAGGTTCTGTACTGTCACAATTGCCTCCTTGATGCCATCAGCCCCTGCAGTGTCACAATGGCTCCTTGGTTCCATGAGGAACACAAGAGCTTGGCATAAGCATTGAGCAACAGCTGCTGAACACACCTGGCAACATCTGCTTGCATCAAAAGAGGGCTTCAAGCTGACAATGGCACCAGCAGCTTCCATCTGCAACAGAGACCCAGGAAAGGACAGGCTGTGCCGGTTTGGACAAATGTGGAGGAAAATATCCTCTTATAGAAGGCAGGTTACACCCAGCCCTCCCCCACCAGGTTTTTGGAAAAAAGAACTTTCCTGGGAAGAAAGTGAAAGAGATAAAACCTATTTTTTTAACAAACACACAGGAAAAGGATAACAATGCTAAATATTAAAACCTCTCGCTGTGCAGAGAAAGCTGGGATAATTTGAGAGTCCTTCTGTGTTTCGGTGGGGTCTCCTGAAACATCCATAGACAGCGAGGCCCGTGCAAAGAAACAGGGAGCGATTCTTGAGAGAAGTTTCAGAGCTCTTTCTTCTCCAGCCACATGGGCGGGGCACTGCCAAAGAACTGAGCAATCACGGCACAACCAGGGCCCTCCTCGCACAGGGCAACACAAAATAAGCAGTGCTGAACAGGGTTAGGGCACATGTGAGCAGGGAGCAGGGAGACCCCGTGCCCAGGCCATGCCTCTACCCCAGGGTCCCCTCTCCCATGACCTCATGGCAGGGGGGAGGAACCCCAACACTTCGGTAGGTGCAGTCTCTCTCCTCCTCCTTGCAGCTGGCTCATGGGCCCACATTCAGGGCCCCCACCTCGGGAGAAAATTCTCCCAATGTGCTCTGATGTTGAAAGAGTCAAGAAGAGAAGAAGGGAAAAAAAACCCCCGAAGTCCCAGGAAAACAAAGTTCAACTCTCCATCTCCCCCCAGAGAAAAGGAGCTGAAAACTGGCTAAAAAGAAACAAAGTTGCTTCCCTCTGCTCTTGCTGCAAGCAGGATGCAGAGGAGTGTGTATGTGTGTCCTTGAACAAACGCTCTGAGAAGTTTGTCCGGTTTTTTTCCCTCTCCCCCCTCTCAGGCTCAGTTGAAAGGCACAGAAATGCACAAAGTTCACTTCTGGGCATAGAGCAGCAATAGGGGATACACATGATAAAGTCACCCCAAGACACAGGGACAGAGAATTCAGTGGAAAGACTCCGAGAATTCTGCTCCCAGAGATCATTCCTGCTCACACTGACCCTTGTAGAAAGGGGACATCGTTCCAGGCAGCCTGTACTGAGCATGTGGCTCCTGAGTGGGGTTTGTTGTTTAGGAAACCTGCTCCGGCTTTTCCATTCTTTCCTTGCAAACAGGAAAACTTCTCCTGGGGCTGTGTGCAGGCAGAGCCCTGAGGAGAGCAGGTGGCACATGGTGCGCTGGGCTGGGACAGCCAGCTGCAGAGCTCAAGGGAAGAAGCCCAAAGTGTCACAATGGCTCCTTGCCTTCCCATGCAACACCTGGGTCACAATGGTCTCCTTGATTCCATGAGGCCCCACTGTGTCACAATGGCTCCTTGGTTCCATCAGGTTCCGCAGTGTCACCATGGTCTCCTTTGATCCGCACTGTCATCATGGACAATTGGTTCCATGAGGCCCCGCAGTGTCACAATGGTCCCTTGGTTGCATAGCTTTTACGTTGTAACAATGGACTCCTTGCTTCTATGAGCTAGCCTGCTTTTTGCAGAGGTGTCTTTGGTTCCAACAAGGCCCCACTGTGTCTCAGTGCACCCTGGCTTCCATGTGGATCTGGAGTATCACAAAGGCTCCTTGGTTCCACCAGGTCCTGCTGTGTCACAATGGGTCCTGTGGTCCCTGAGGCCCTCCAAAGTCATCATGGATGCTTGCTTCCATGAGGTTCCATTATGTGCCAGTGGTCATCTTGGTTCCAGGAGTTTCCTTAGTGTCACAATGCTCTCCATGTTTCCATGATTCCCCACAATGTCACAATGCTCTCCAGGCTTCCATTAGGCCCTGCTTTGCCACAATGGTCCCCTTGTTTCCATGCGGCCTTGCTGTGTCACAATGGACGTACGGTTCCATGATGTTGCGTGGTGTCACCGTGCTCTTCTTGAATCCGCCGTGTAACCATGGACCATTGGTTCCATGCAGCCGTGTCACAATGGGCTCCTTGATTCCATGATTCCCCACGGTGTCACAATGGAGCCTTGTTTCTAGGAGGTTCTGTACTGTCACAATTGCCTCCTTGATGCCATCAGCCCCTGCAGTGTCACAATGGCTCCTTGGTTCCATGAGGAACACAAGAGCTTGGCATAAGCATTGAGCAACAGCTGCTGAACACACCTGGCAACATCTGCTTGCATCAAAAGAGGGCTTCAAGCTGACAATGGCACCAGCAGCTTCCATCTGCAACAGACACCCAGGGAAAGGACAGGCTGTGCCGGTTTGGACAAATGTGGAGGAAAATATCCTCTGATAGAAGGCAGGTTACACCCAGCCCTCCCCCACCAGCTTCGGGAAAAAAGAATTTTCCTGGGAAGAAAGTGAAAGAGATAAAAACTACTTTTTTAACAAACACACAGGAAAAGGATAACAATGCTAAATATTAAAAGCTCTCGCTGTGCAGAGAAAGCTGGGATAATTTGAGAGTCCTTCCGTGTTTCGGTGGGGTCTCCTGAAACATCCATAGACAGCGAGGCCCGTGCAAAGAAACAGGGAGCCATTCTTGAGAGAAGTTGCAGAGCTCTTTCTTCTCCAGCCACATGGGCGGGGCACTGCCAAAGAACTGAGCAATCACGGCACAACCAGGGCCCTCCTGGCACAGGGCAACACAAAATAAGCAGTGCTGAACAGGATTAGGGCACATGTCAGCAGGGAGCAGGGAGACCCCGTGCCCAGGCCATGCCTCTACCCCAGGGTCCCCTCTCCCATGACCTCATGGCAGGGGGGAGGAACCCCAACACTTCCGTAGGTGTAGTCTCTCTCCTCCTCCTTGCAGCTGGCTCATGGGCCCACATTCAGGGCCCCCACCTCGGGAGAAAATTCTCCCAATGTGCTCTGATGTTGAAAGAGTCAAGAAGAGAAGAAGGGAAAAAAAACCCCCGAAGTCCCAGGAAAACAAAGTTCAATTCTCCATCTCCCTCCAGAGAAAAGGAGCTGAAAACTGGCTAAAAAGAAACAAAGTTGCTTCCTCTGCTCTTGCTGCAAGCAGGATGCAGAGGAGTGTGTATGTGTGTCCTTGAACAAACGCTCTGAGAAGTTTGTCTGGCTTTTTTTTCCTCTCCCCCCTCTCAGGCTCAGTTGAAAGGCACAGAAATGCACAAAGTTCACTTCTGGGCATAGAGCAGCAATAGGGGGATACACATGATAAAGTCACCCCAAGACACAGGGAGAGAGAATTCAGTGGAAAGACTCCGAGAATTCTGCTCCCAGAGATCATTCATTCCTGCTCACACTGACCCTTGTAGAAAGGGGACATCGTTCCCGGCAGCCTGTACTGAGCATGTGGCTCCTGAGTGGGGTTTGTTGTTTAGGAAACCTGCTCCGGCTTTTCCATTCTTTCCTTGCAAACAGGAAAACTTCTCCCGGGGCTGTGTGCAGGCAGAGCCCTGAGGAGAGCAGGTGGCACATGGTGCGCTGGGCTGGGACAGCCAGCTGCAGAGCTCAAGGGAAGAAGCCCAAAGTGTCACAATGGCTCCTTGCCTTCCCATGCAACACCTGGGTCACAATGGTCTCCTTGATTCCATGAGGCCCCACTGTGTCACAATGGCTCCTTGGTTCCATCAGGTTCTGCAGTGTCACCATGGTCTCTTTTGATCCGCACTGTCATCATGGACAATTGGTTCCATGAGGCCCCGCAGTGTCACAATGGTCCCTTGCTTCCATAGGTTTGATGTTGTAACAAAGGACTCCTTGCTTCTATGAGCTAGCCTGCTTTTTGCAGAGGTGACTTTGGTTCCAACAAGGCCCCGCTGTGTCTCAGTGCACCCTGGCTTCCATGTGGATGTGGAGTATCACAAAGGCTCCTTGGTTCCACCAGGTCCTGCTGTGTCACAATGGGTCCTGTGGTCCCTGAGGCCCTCCAAAACCATCGTGGAGGCTTGCTTCCATGAGGTTCCATTATGTGCCAGTGGTCATCTTGGTTCCAGGAGTTTCCTTAGTGTCACAATGCTCTCCATGCTTCCATTAGGCCCTGCTTTGCCACAATGGTCCCCTTGTTTCCATGAGGCCCCGCTGTGTCACAATGGACCTATGGTTCCGTGATGTTGCGTGGTGTCACCGTGCTCTTCTTGAATCCGCCGTGTAACCATGGACCATTGGTTCCATGCAGCCGTGTCACAATGGGCTCCTTGATTCCATGATTCCCCACGGTGTCACAATGGAGCCTTGTTTCTAGGAGGTTCTGTACTGTCACAATTGCCTCCTTGATGCCATCAGCCCCTGCAGTGTCACAATGGCTCCTTGGTTCCATGAGGAACACAAGAGCTTGGCATAAGCATTGAGCAACAGCTGCTGAACACACCTGGCAACATCTGCTTGCATCAAAAGAGGGCTTCAAGCTGACAATGGCACCAGCAGCTTCCATCTGCAACAGAGACCCAGGAAAGGACAGGCTGTGCCGGTTTGGACAAATGTGGAGGAAAATATCCTCTTATAGAAGGCAGGTTACACCCAGCCCTCCCCCACCAGGTTTTTGGAAAAAAGAACTTTCCTGGGAAGAAAGTGAAAGAGATAAAACCTATTTTTTTAACAAACACACAGGAAAAGGATAACAATGCTAAATATTAAAAGCTCTCGCTGTGCAGAGAAAGCTGGGATAATTTGAGAGTCCTTCTGTGTTTCGGTGGGGTCTCCTGAAACATCCATAGACAGCGAGGCCCGTGCAAAGAAACAGGGAGCGATTCTTGAGAGAAGTTGCAGAGCTTTTTCTTCTCCAGCCACATGGGCGGGGCACTGCCAAAGAACTGAGCAATCACAGCACAACCAGGGCCCTCCTGGCACAGGGCAACACAAAATAAGCAGTGCTGAACAGGATTAGGGCACATGTGAGCAGGGAGCAGGGAGACCCCGTGCCCAGGCCATGCCTCTACCCCAGGGTCCCCTCTCCCATGACCTCATGGCAGGGGGGAGGAACCCCAACACTTCCGTAGGTGTAGTCTCTCTCCTCCTCCTTGCAGCTGGCTCATGGGCCCACATTCAGGGCCCCCACCTCGGGAGAAAATTCTCCCAATGTGCTCTGATGTTGAAAGAGTCAAGAAGAGTAGAAGGGAAAAAAAACCCCCGAAGTCCCAGGAAAACAAAGTTCAACTCTCCATCTCCCCCCAGAGAAAAGGAGCTGAAAACTGGCTAAAAAGAAACAAAGTTGCTTCCCTCTGCTCTTGCTGCAAGCAGGATGCAGAGGAGTGTGTATGTGTGTCCTTGAACAAACGCTCTGAGAAGTTTGTCCGGTTTTTTTTCCTCTCCCCCCTCTCAGGCTCAGTTGAAAGGCACAGAAATGCACAAAGTTCACTTCTGGGCATAGAGCAGCAATAGGGGATACACATGATAAAGTCACCCCAAGACACAGGGAGAGAGAATTCAGTGGAAAGACTCCGAGAATTCTGCTCCCAGAGATCATTCCTGCTCACACTGACCCTTGTAGAAAGGGGACATCGTTCCAGGCAGCCTGTACTGAGCATGTGGCTCCTGAGTGGGGTTTGTTGTTTAGGAAACCTGCTCCGGCTTTTCCATTCTTTCCTTGCAAACAGGAAAACTTCTCCTGGGGCTGTGTGCAGGCAGAGCCCTGAGGAGAGCAGGTGGCACATGGTGCGCTGGGCTGGGACAGCCAGCTGCAGAGCTCAAGGGAAGAAGCCCAAAGTGTCACAATGGCTCCTTGCCTTCCCATGCAACACCTGGGTCACAATGGTCTCCTTGATTCCATGAGGCCCCACTGTGTCACAATGGCTCCTTGGTTCCATCAGGTTCCGCAGTGTCACCATGGTCTCTTTTGATCCGCACTGTCATCATGGACAATTGGTTCCATGAGGCCCCGCAGTGTCACATTGGTCCCTTGCTTCCATAGGTTTGATGTTGTAACAAAGGACTCCTTGCTTCTATGAGCTAGCCTGCTTTTTGCAGAGGTGTCTTTGGTTCCAACAAGGCCCCGCTGTGTCTCAGTGCACCCTGGCTTCCATGTGGATGTGGAGTATCACAAAGGCTCCTTGGTTCCACCAGGTCCTGCTGTGTCACAATGGGTCCTGTGGTCCCTGAGGCCCTCCAAAGTCATCATGGATGCTTGCTTCCATGAGGTTCCATTATGTGCCAGTGGTCATCTTGGTTCCAGGAGTTTCCTTAGTGTCACAATGCTCTCCATGCTTCCATTAGGCCCTGCTTTGCCACAATGGTCCCCTTGTTTCCATGAGGCCCCGCTGTGTCACAATGGACCTATGGTTCCGTGATGTTGCGTGGTGTCACCGTGCTCTTCTTGAATCCGCCGTGTAACCATGGACCATTGGTTCCATGCAGCCGTGTCACAATGGGCTCCTTGATTCCATGATTCCCCACGGTGTCACAATGGAGCCTTGTTTCTAGGAGGTTCTGTACTGTCACAATTGCCTCATTGATGCCATCAGCCCCTGCAGTGTCACAATGGCTCCTTGGTTCCATGAGGAACACAAGAGCTTGGCATAAGCATTGAGCAACAGCTGCTGAACACACCTGGCAACATCTGCTTGCATCAAAAGAGGGCTTCAAGCTGACAATGGCACCAGCAGCTTCCATCTGCAACAGAGACCCAGGAAAGGACAGGCTGTGCCGGTTTGGACAAATGTGGAGGAAAATATCCTCTGATAGAAGGCAGGTTACACCCAGCCCTCCCCCACCAGGTTTTTGGAAAAAAGAACTTTCCTGGGAAGAAAGTGAAAGAGATAAAACCTATTTTTTTAACAAACACACAGGAAAAGGATAACAATGCTAAATATTAAAACCTCTCGCTGTGCAGAGAAAGCTGGGATAATTTGAGAGTCCTTCTGTGTTTCGGTGGGGTCTCCTGAAACATCCATAGAAAGCGAGGCCCGTGCAAAGAAACAGGGAGCGATTCTTGAGAGAAGTTGCAGAGCTCTTTCTTCTCCAGCCACATGGGCGGGGCACTGCCAAAGAACTGAGCAATCACAGCACAACCAGGGCCCTCCTGGCACAGGGCAACACAAAATAAGCAGTGCTGAACAGGATTAGGGCACATGTGAGCAGGGAGCAGGGAGACCCCGTGCCCAGGCCATGCCTCTACCCCAGGGTCCCCTCTCCCATGACCTCATGGCAGGGGGGAGGAACCCCAACACTTCCGTAGGTGTAGTCTCTCTCCTCCTCCTTGCAGCTGGCTCATGGGCCCACATTCAGGGCCCCCACCTCGGGAGAAAATTCTCCCAATGTGCTCTGATGTTGAAAGAGTCAAGAAGAGAAGAAGGGAAAAAAAACCCCCGAAGTCCCAGGAAAACAAAGTTCAACTCTCCATCTCCCCCCAGAGAAAAGGAGCTGAAAACCGGCTAAAAAGAAACAAAGTTGCTTCCCTCTGCTCTTGCTGCAAGCAGGATGCAGAGGAGTGTGTATGTGTGTCCTTGAACAAACGCTCTGAGAAGTTTGTCCGTTTTTTTTTCCTCTCCCCCCTCTCAGGCTCAGTTGAAAGGCACAGAAATGCACAAAGTTCACTTCTGGGCATAGAGCAGCAATAGGGGATACACATGATAAAGTCACCCCAAGACACAGGGACAGAGAATTCAGTGGAAAGACTCCGAGAATTCTGCTCCCAGAGATCATTCATTCCTGCTCACACTGACCCCTGTAGAAAGGGGACATCGTTCCCGGCAGCCTGTACTGAGCATGTGGCTCCTGAGTGGGGTTTGTTGTTTAGGAAACCTGCTCCGGCTTTTCCATTCTTTCCTTGCAAACAGGAAAACTTCTCCTGGGGCTGTGTGCAGGCAGAGCCCTGAGGAGAGCAGGTGGCACATGGTGCGCTGGGCTGGGACAGCCAGCTGCAGAGCTCAAGGGAAGAAGCCCAAAGTGTCACAATGGCTCCTTGCCTTCCCATGCAACACCTGGGTCACAATGGTCTCCTTGATTCCATGAGGCCCCACTGTGTCACAATGGCTCCTTGGTTCCATCAGGTTCCGCAGTGTCACCATGGTCTCCTTTGATCCGCACTGTCATCATGGACAATTGGTTCCATGAGGCCCCGCAGTGTCACAATGGTCCCTTGGTTCCATAGCTTTTACGTTGTAACAATGGACTCCTTGCTTCTATGAGCTAGCCTGCTTTTTGCAGAGGTGTCTTTGGTTCCAACAAGGCCCCACTGTGTCTCAGTGCACCCTGGCTTCCATGTGGATCTGGAGTATCACAAAGGCTCCTTGGTTCCACCAGGTCCTGCTGTGTCACAATGGGTCCTGTGGTCCCTGAGGCCCTCCAAAGTCATCATGGAGGCTTGCTTCCATGAGGTTCCATTATGTGCCAGTGGTCATCTTGGTTCCAGGAGTTTCCTTAGTGTCACAATGCTCTCCATGTTTCCATGATTCCCCACAATGTCACAATGCTCTCCAGGCTTCCATTAGGCCCTGCTTTGCCACAATGGTCCCCTTGTTTCCATGAGGCCCCGCTGTGTCACAATGGACGTACGGTTCCATGATGTTGCGTGGTGTCACCGTGCTCTTCTTGAATCCGCCGTGTAACCATGGACCATTGGTTCCATGCAGCCGTGTCACAATGGGCTCCTTGATTCCATGATTCCCCACGGTGTCACAATGGAGCCTTGTTTCTAGGAGGTTCTGTACTGTCACAATTGCCTCCTTGATGCCATCAGCCCCTGCAGTGTCACAATGGCTCCTTGGTTCCATGAGGAACACAAGAGCTTGGCATAAGCATTGAGCAACAGCTGCTGAACACACCTGGCAACATCTGCTTGCATCAAAAGAGGGCTTCAAGCTGACAATGGCACCAGCAGCTTCCATCTGCAACAGACACCCAGGGAAAGGACAGGCTGTGCCGGTTTGGACAAATGTGGAGGAAAATATCCTCTGATAGAAGGCAGGTTACACCCAGCCCTCCCCCACCAGCTTCGGGAAAAAAGAATTTTCCTGGGAAGAAAGTGAAAGAGATAAAAACTACTTTTTTAACAAACACACAGGAAAAGGATAACAATGCTAAATATTAAAACCTCTCGCTGTGCAGAGAAAGCTGGGATAATTTGAGAGTCCTTCCGTGTTTCGGTGGGGTCTCCTGAAACATCCATAGACAGCGAGGCCCGTGCAAAGAAACAGGGAGCGATTCTTGAGAGAAGTTGCAGAGCTCTTTCTTCTCCAGCCACATGGGCGGGGCACTGCCAAAGAACTGAGCAATCACAGCACAACCAGGGCCCTCCTGGCACAGGGCAACACAAAATAAGCAGTGCTGAACAGGATTAGGGCACATGTGAGCAGGGAGCAGGGAGACCCCGTGCCCAGGCCATGCCTCTACCCCAGGGTCCCCTCTCCCATGACCTCATGGCAGGGGGGAGGAACCCCAACACTTCCGTAGGTGTAGTCTCTCTCCTCCTCCTTGCAGCTGGCTCATGGGCCCACATTCAGGGCCCCCACCTCGGGAGAAAATTCTCCCAATGTGCTCTGATGTTGAAAGAGTCAAGAAGAGAAGAAGGGAAAAAAAACCCCCGAAGTCCCAGGAAAACAAAGTTCAACTCTCCATCTCCCCCCAGAGAAAAGGAGCTGAAAACTGGCTAAAAAGAAACAAAGTTGCTTCCTCTGCTCTTGCTGCAAGCAGGATGCAGAGGAGTGTGTATGTGTGTCCTTGAACAAACGCTCTGAGAAGTTTGTCTGGCTTTTTTTTCCTCTCCCCCCTCTCAGGCTCAGTTGAAAGGCACAGAAATGCACAAAGTTCACTTCTGGGCATAGAGCAGCAATAGGGGGATACACATGATAACGTCACCCCAAGACACAGGGACAGAGAATTCAGTGGAAAGACTCCGAGAATTCTGCTCCCAGAGATCATTCATTCCTGCTCACACTGACCCTTGTAGAAAGGGGACATCGTTCCAGGCAGCCTGTACTGAGCATGTGGCTCCTGAGTGGGGTTTGTTGTTTAGGAAACCTGCTCCGGCTTTTCCATTCTTTCCTTGCAAACAGGAAAACTTCTCCTGGGGCTGTGTGCAGGCAGAGCCCTGAGGAGAGCAGGTGGCACATGGTGCGCTGGGCTGGGACAGCCAGCTGCAGAGCTCAAGGGAAGAAGCCCAAAGTGTCACAATGGCTCCTTGCCTTCCCATGCAACACCTGGGTCACAATGGTCTCCTTGATTCCATGAGGCCCCACTGTGTCACAATGGCTCCTTGGTTCCATCAGGTTCTGCAGTGTCACCATGGTCTCTTTTGATCCGCACTGTCATCATGGACAATTGGTTCCATGAGGCCCCGCAGTGTCACAATGGTCCCTTGCTTCCATAGGTTTGATGTTGTAACAAAGGACTCCTTGCTTCTATGAGCTAGCCTGCTTTTTGCAGAGGTGTCTTTGGTTCCAACAAGGCCCCGCTGTGTCTCAGTGCACCCTGGCTTCCATGTGGATGTGGAGTATCACAAAGGCTCCTTGGTTCCACCAGGTCCTGCTGTGTCACAATGGGTCCTGTGGTCCCTGAGGCCCTCCAAAACCATCATGGAGGCTTGCTTCCATGAGGTTCCATTATGTGCCAGTGGTCATCTTGGTTCCAGGAGTTTCCTTAGTGTCACAATGCTCTCCATGCTTCCATTAGGCCCTGCTTTGCCACAATGGTCCCCTTGTTTCCATGAGGCCCCGCTGTGTCACAATGGACCTATGGTTCCGTGATGTTGCGTGGTGTCACCGTGCTCTTCTTGAATCCGCCGTGTAACCATGGACCATTGGTTCCATGCAGCCGTGTCACAATGGGCTCCTTGATTCCATGATTCCCCACGGTGTCACAATGGAGCCTTGTTTCTAGGAGGTTCTGTACTGTCACAATTGCCTCCTTGATGCCATCAGCCCCTGCAGTGTCACAATGGCTCCTTGGTTCCATGAGGAACACAAGAGCTTGGCATAAGCATTGAGCAACAGCTGCTGAACACACCTGGCAACATCTGCTTGCATCAAAAGAGGGCTTCAAGCTGACAATGGCACCAGCAGCTTCCATCTGCAACAGAGACCCAGGAAAGGACAGGCTGTGCCGGTTTGGACAAATGTGGAGGAAAATATCCTCTTATAGAAGGCAGGTTACACCCAGCCCTCCCCCACCAGGTTTTTGGAAAAAAGAACTTTCCTGGGAAGAAAGTGAAAGAGATAAAACCTATTTTTTTAACAAACACACAGGAAAAGGATAACAATGCTAAATATTAAAACCTCTCGCTGTGCAGAGAAAGCTGGGATAATTTGAGAGTCCTTCCGTGTTTCGGTGGGGTCTCCTGAAACATCCATAGACAGCGAGGCCCGTGCAAAGAAACAGGGAGCGATTCTTGAGAGAAGTTGCAGAGCTCTTTCTTCTCCAGCCACATGGGCGGGGCACTGCCAAAGAACTGAGCAATCACGGCACAACCAGGGCCCTCCTGGCACAGGGCAACACAAAATAAGCAGTGCTGAACAGGATTAGGGCACATGTGAGCAGGGAGCAGGGAGACCCCATGCCCAGGCCATGCCTCTACCCCAGGGTCCCCTCTCCCATGACCTCATGGCAGGGGGGAGGAACCCCAACACTTCCGTAGGTGTAGTCTCTCTCCTCCTCCTTGCAGCTGGCTCATGGGCCCACATTCAGGGCCCCCACCTCGGGAGAAAATTCTCCCAATGTGCTCTGATGTTGAAAGAGTCAAGAAGAGAAGAAGGGAAAAAAAGTCCCCGAAGTCCCAGGAAAACAAAGTTCAACTCTCCATCTCCCCCCAGAGAAAAGGAGCTGAAAACTGGCTAAAAAGAAACAAGGTTGCTTCCTCTGCTCTTGCTGCAAGCAGGATGCAGAGGAGTGTGTATGTGTGTCCTTGAACAAACGCTCTGAGAAGTTTGTCCGGTTTTTTTTCCTCTCCCCCCTCTCAGGCTCAGTTGAAAGGCACAGAAATGCACAAAGTTCACTTCTGGGCATAGAGCAGCAATAGGGGATACACATGATAAAGTCACCCCAAGACACAGGGACAGAGAATTCAGTGGAAAGACTCCGAGAATTCTGCTCCCAGAGATCATTCCTGCTCACACTGACCCTTGTAGAAAGGGGACATCGTTCCAGGCAGCCTGTACTGAGCATGTGGCTCCTGAGTGGGGTTTGTTGTTTAGGAAACCTGCTCCGGCTTTTCCATTCTTTCCTTGCAAACAGGAAAACTTCTCCTGGGGCTGTGTGCAGGCAGAGCCCTGAGGAGAGCAGGTGGCACATGGTGCGCTGGGCTGGGACAGCCAGCTGCAGAGCTCAAGGGAAGAAGCCCAAAGTGTCACAATGGCTCCTTGCCTTCCCATGCAACACCTGGGTCACAATGGTCTCCTTGATTCCATGAGGCCCCACTGTGTCACAATGGCTCCTTGGTTCCATCAGGTTCCGCAGTGTCACCATGGTCTCCTTTGATCCGCATTGTCATCATGGACAATTGGTTCCATGAGGCCCCGCAGTGTCACAATGGTCCCTTGGTTGCATAGCTTTTACGTTGTAACAATGGACTCCTTGCTTCTATGAGCTAGCCTGCTTTTTGCAGAGGTGTCTTTGGTTCCAACAAGGCCCCACTGTGTCTCAGTGCACCCTGGCTTCCATGTGGATCTGGAGTATCACAAAGGCTCCTTGGTTCCACCAGGTCCTGCTGTGTCACAATGGGTCCTGTGGTCCCTGAGGCCCTCCAAAGTCATCATGGATGCTTGCTTCCATGAGGTTCCATTATGTGCCAGTGGTCATCTTGGTTCCAGGAGTTTCCTTAGTGTCACAATGCTCTCCATGTTTCCATGATTCCCCACAATGTCACAATGCTCTCCAGGCTTCCATTAGGCCCTGCTTTGCCACAATGGTCCCCTTGTTTCCATGCGGCCTTGCTGTGTCACAATGGACGTACGGTTCCATGATGTTGCGTGGTGTCACCGTGCTCTTCTTGAATCCGCCGTGTAACCATGGACCATTGGTTCCATGCAGCCGTGTCACAATGGGCTCCTTGATTCCATGATTCCCCACGGTGTCACAATGGAGCCTTGTTTCTAGGAGGTTCTGTACTGTCACAATTGCCTCCTTGATGCCATCAGCCCCTGCAGTGTCACAATGGCTCCTTGGTTCCATGAGGAACACAAGAGCTTGGCATAAGCATTGAGCAACAGCTGCTGAACACACCTGGCAACATCTGCTTGCATCAAAAGAGGGCTTCAAGCTGACAATGGCACCAGCAGCTTCCATCTGCAACAGACACCCAGGGAAAGGACAGGCTGTGCCGGTTTGGACAAATGTGGAGGAAAATATCCTCTGATAGAAGGCAGGTTACACCCAGCCCTCCCCCACCAGCTTCGGGAAAAAAGAATTTTCCTGGGAAGAAAGTGAAAGAGATAAAAACTACTTTTTTAACAAACACACAGGAAAAGGATAACAATGCTAAATATTAAAACCTCTCGCTGTGCAGAGAAAGCTGGGATAATTTGAGAGTCCTTCCGTGTTTCGGTGGGGTCTCCTGAAACATCCATAGACAGCGAGGCCCGTGCAAAGAAACAGGGAGCGATTCTTGAGAGAAGTTGCAGAGCTCTTTCTTCTCCAGCCACATGGGCGGGGCACTGCCAAAGAACTGAGCAATCATGGCACAACCAGGGCCCTCCTGGCACAGGGCAACACAAAATAAGCAGTGCTGAACAGGATTAGGGCACATGTGAGCAGGGAGCAGGGAGACCCCGTGCCCAGGCCATGCCTCTACCCCAGGGTCCCCTCTCCCATGACCTCATGGCAGGGGGGAGGAACCCCAACACTTCCGTAGGTGCAGTCTCTCTCCTCCTCCTTGCAGCTGGCTCATGGGCCCACATTCAGGGCCCCCACCTCGGGAGAAAATTCTCCCAATGTGCTCTGATGTTGAAAGAGTCAAGAAGAGAAGAAGGGAAAAAAAACCCCCGAAGTCCCAGGAAAACAAAGTTCAACTCTCCATCTCCCTCCAGAGAAAAGGAGCTGAAAACTGGCTAAAAAGAAACAAAGTTGCTTCCTCTGCTCTTGCTGCAAGCAGGATGCAGAGGAGTGTGTATGTGTGTCCTTGAACAAACGCTCTGAGAAGTTTGTCTGGCTTTTTTTTCCTCTCCCCCCTCTCAGGCTCAGTTGAAAGGCACAGAAATGCACAAAGTTCACTTCTGGGCATAGAGCAGCAATAGGGGGATACACATGATAAAGTCACCCCAAGACACAGGGACAGAGAATTCAGTGGAAAGACTCCGAGAATTCTGCTCCCAGAGATCATTCATTCCTGCTCACACTGACCCTTGTAGAAAGGGGACATCGTTCCCGGCAGCCTGTACTGAGCATGTGGCTCCTGAGTGGGGTTTGTTGTTTAGGAAACCTGCTCCGGCTTTTCCATTCTTTCCTTGCAAACAGGAAAACTTCTCCTGGGGCTGTGTGCAGGCAGAGCCCTGAGGAGAGCAGGTGGCACATGGTGCGCTGGGCTGGGACAGCCAGCTGCAGAGCTCAAGGGAAGAAGCCCAAAGTGTCACAATGGCTCCTTGCCTTCCCATGCAACACCTGGGTCACAATGGTCTCCTTGATTCCATGAGGCCCCACTGTGTCACAATGGCTCCTTGGTTCCATCAGGTTCCGCAGTGTCACCATGGTCTCTTTTGATCCGCACTGTCATCATGGACAATTGGTTCCATGAGGCCCCGCAGTGTCACAATGGTCCCTTGCTTCCATAGGTTTGATGTTGTAACAAAGGACTCCTTGCTTCTATGAGCTAGCCTGCTTTTTGCAGAGGTGTCTTTGGTTCCAACAAGGCCCCGCTGTGTCTCAGTGCACCCTGGCTTCCATGTGGATCTGGAGCATCACAAAGGCTCCTTGGTTCCACCAGGTCCTGCTGTGTCACAATGGGTCCTGTGGTCCCTGAGGCCCTCCAAAACCATCGTGGAGGCTTGCTTCCATGAGGTTCCATTATGTGCCAGTGGTCATCTTGGTTCCAGGAGTTTCCTTAGTGTCACAATGCTCTCCATGCTTCCATTAGGCCCTGCTTTGCCACAATGGTCCCCTTGTTTCCATGAGGCCCCGCTGTGTCACAATGGACCTATGGTTCCGTGATGTTGCGTGGTGTCACCGTGCTCTTCTTGAATCCGCCGTGTAACCATGGACCATTGGTTCCATGCAGCCGTGTCACAATGGGCTCCTTGATTCCATGATTCCCCACGGTGTCACAATGGAGCCTTGTTTCTAGGAGGTTCTGTACTGTCACAATTGCCTCCTTGATGCCATCAGCCCCTGCAGTGTCACAATGGCTCCTTGGTTCCATGAGGAACACAAGAGCTTGGCATAAGCATTGAGCAACAGCTGCTGAACACACCTGGCAACATCTGCTTGCATCAAAAGAGGGCTTCAAGCTGACAATGGCACCAGCAGCTTCCATCTGCAACAGAGACCCAGGAAAGGACAGGCTGTGCCGGTTTGGACAAATGTGGAGGAAAATATCCTCTTATAGAAGGCAGGTTACACCCAGCCCTCCCCCACCAGGTTTTTGGAAAAAAGAACTTTCCTGGGAAGAAAGTGAAAGAGATAAAACCTATTTTTTTAACAAACACACAGGAAAAGGATAACAATGCTAAATATTAAAACCTCTCGCTGTGCAGAGAAAGCTGGGATAATTTGAGAGTCCTTCTGTGTTTCGGTGGGGTCTCCTGAAACATCCATAGACAGCGAGGCCCGTGCAAAGAAACAGGGAGCGATTCTTGAGAGAAGTTGCAGAGCTCTTTCTTCTCCAGCCACATGGGCGGGGCACTGCCAAAGAACTGAGCAATCACAGCACAACCAGGGCCCTCCTGGCACAGGGCAACACAAAATAAGCAGTGCTGAACAGGATTAGGGCACATGTCAGCAGGGAGCAGGGAGACCCCGTGCCCAGGCCATGCCTCTACCCCAGGGTCCCCTCTCCCATGACCTCATGGCAGGGGGGAGGAACCCCAACACTTCCGTAGGTGTAGTCTCTCTCCTCCTCCTTGCAGCTGGCTCATGGGCCCACATTCAGGGCCCCCACCTCGGGAGAAAATTCTTCCAATGTGCTCTGATGTTGAAAGAGTCAAGAAGAGAAGAAGGGAAAAAAAACCCCCGAAGTCCCAGGAAAACAAAGTTCAACTCTCCATCTCCCCCCAGAGAAAAGGAGCTGAAAACTGGCTAAAAAGAAACAAAGTTGCTTCCCTCTGCTCTTGCTGCAAGCAGGATGCAGAGGAGTGTGTATGTGTGTCCTTGAACAAACGCTCTGAGAAGTTTGTCCGGTTTTTTTTCCTCTCCCCCCTCTCAGGCTCAGTTGAAAGGCACAGAAATGCACAAAGTTCACTTCTGGGCATAGAGCAGCAATAGGGGATACACATGATAAAGTCACCCCAAGACACAGGGACAGAGAATTCAGTGGAAAGACTCCGAGAATTCTGCTCCCAGAGATCATTCCTGCTCACACTGACCCTTGTAGAAAGGGGACATCGTTCCAGGCAGCCTGTACTGAGCATGTGGCTCCTGAGTGGGGTTTGTTGTTTAGGAAACCTGCTCCGGCTTTTCCATTCTTTCCTTGCAAACAGGAAAACTTCTCCTGGGGCTGTGTGCAGGCAGAGCCCTGAGGAGAGCAGGTGACACATGGTGCGCTGGGCTGGGACAGCCAGCTGCAGAGCTCAAGGGAAGAAGCCCAAAGTGTCACAATGGCTCCTTGCCTTCCCATGCAACACCTGGGTCACAATGGTCTCCTTGATTCCATGAGGCCCCACTGTGTCACAATGGCTCCTTGGTTCCATCAGGTTCCGCAGTGTCACCATGGTCTCCTTTGATCCGCACTGTCATCATGGACAATTGGTTCCATGAGGCCCCGCAGTGTCACAATGGTCCCTTGGTTGCATAGCTTTTACGTTGTAACAATGGACTCCTTGCTTCTATGAGCTAGCCTGCTTTTTGCAGAGGTGTCTTTGGTTCCAACAAGGCCCCACTGTGTCTCAGTGCACCCTGGCTTCCATGTGGATGTGGAGTATCACAAAGGCTCCTTGGTTCCACCAGGTCCTGCTGTGTCACAATGGGTCCTGTGGTCCCTGAGGCCCTCCAAAGTCATCATGGATGCTTGCTTCCATGAGGTTCCATTATGTGCCAGTGGTCATCTTGGTTCCAGGAGTTTCCTTAGTGTCACAATGCTCTCCATGCTTCCATTAGGCCCTGCTTTGCCACAATGGTCCCCTTGTTTCCATGAGGCCCCGCTGTGTCACAATGGACGTACGGTTCCATGATGTTGCGTGGTGTCACCGTGCTCTTCTTGAATCCGCCGTGTAACCATGGACCATTGGTTCCATGCAGCCGTGTCACAATGGGCTCCTTGATTCCATGATTCCCCACGGTGTCACAATGGAGCCTTGTTTCTAGGAGGTTCTGTACTGTCACAATTGCCTCCTTGATGCCATCAGCCCCTGCAGTGTCACAATGGCTCCTTGGTTCCATGAGGAACACAAGAGCTTGGCATAAGCATTGAGCAACAGCTGCTGAACACACCTGGCAACATCTGCTTGCATCAAAAGAGGGCTTCAAGCTGACAATGGCACCAGCAGCTTCCATCTGCAACAGAGACCCAGGAAAGGACAGGCTGTGCCGGTTTGGACAAATGTGGAGGAAAATATCCTCTGATAGAAGGCAGGTTACACCCAGCCCTCCCCCACCAGGTTTTTGGAAAAAAGAACTTTCCTGGGAAGAAAGTGAAAGAGATAAAACCTATTTTTTTAACAAACACACAGGAAAAGGATAACAATGCTAAATATTAAAAGCTCTCGCTGTGCAGAGAAAGCTGGGATAATTTGAGAGTCCTTCTGTGTTTCGGTGGGGTCTCCTGAAACATCCATAGACAGCGAGGCCCGTGCAAAGAAACAGGGAGCGATTCTTGAGAGAAGTTGCAGAGCTCTTTCTTCTCCAGCCACATGGGCGGGGCACTGCCAAAGAACTGAGCAATCACAGCACAACCAGGGCCCTCCTCGCACAGGGCAACACAAAATAAGCAGTGCTGAACAGGGTTAGGGCACATGTGAGCAGGGAGCAGGGAGACCCCGTGCCCAGGCCATGCCTCTACCCCAGGGTCCCCTCTCCCATGACCTCATGGCAGGGGGGAGGAACCCCAACACTTCCGTAGGTGTAGTCTCTCTCCTCCTCCTTGCAGCTGGCTCATGGGCCCACATTCAGGGCCCCCACCTCGGGAGAAAATTCTCCCAATGTGCTCTGATGTTGAAAGAGTCAAGAAGAGAAGAAGGGAAAAAAAACCCCCGAAGTCCCAGGAAAACAAAGTTCAACTCTCCATCTCCCCCCAGAGAAAAGGAGCTGAAAACTGGCTAAAAAGAAACAAAGTTGCTTCCCTCTGCTCTTGCTGCAAGCAGGATGCAGAGGAGTGTGTATGTGTGTCCTTGAACAAACGCTCTGAGAAGTTTGTCCGGTTTTTTTTCCTCTCCCCCCTCTCAGGCTCAGTTGAAAGGCACAGAAATGCACAAAGTTCACTTCTGGGCATAGAGCAGCAATAGGGGATACACATGATAAAGTCACCCCAAGACACAGGGACAGAGAATTCAGTGGAAAGACTCCGAGAATTCTGCTCCCAGAGATCATTCCTGCTCACACTGACCCTTGTAGAAAGGGGACATCGTTCCAGGCAGCCTGTACTGAGCATGTGGCTCCTGAGTGGGGTTTGTTGTTTAGGAAACCTGCTCCGGCTTTTCCATTCTTTCCTTCCAAACAGGAAAACTTCTCCTGGGGCTGTGTGCAGGCAGAGCCCTGAGGAGAGCAGGTGGCACATGGTGCGCTGGGCTGGGACAGCCAGCTGCAGAGCTCAAGGGAAGAAGCCCAAAGTGTCACAATGGCTCCTTGCCTTCCCATGCAACACCTGGGTCACAATGGTCTCCTTGATTCCATGAGGCCCCACTGTGTCACAATGGCTCCTTGGTTCCATCAGGTTCCGCAGTGTCACCATGGTCTCCTTTGATCCGCACTGTCATCATGGACAATTGGTTCCATGAGGCCCCGCAGTGTCACAATGGTCCCTTGGTTGCATAGCTTTTACGTTGTAACAATGGACTCCTTGCTTCTATGAGCTAGCCTGCTTTTTGCAGAGGTGTCTTTGGTTCCAACAAGGCCCCACTGTGTCTCAGTGCACCCTGGCTTCCATGTGGATCTGGAGTATCACAAAGGCTCCTTGGTTCCACCAGGTCCTGCTGTGTCACAATGGGTCCTGTGGTCCCTGAGGCCCTCCAAAGTCATCATGGATGCTTGCTTCCATGAGGTTCCATTATGTGCCAGTGGTCATCTTGGTTCCAGGAGTTTCCTTAGTGTCACAATGCTCTCCATGTTTCCATGATTCCCCACAATGTCACAATGCTCTCCATGCTTCCATTAGGCCCTGCTTTGCCACAATGGTCCCCTTGTTTCCATGCGGCCTTGCTGTGTCACAATGGACGTACGGTTCCATGATGTTGCGTGGTGTCACCGTGCTCTTCTTGAATCCGCCGTGTAACCATGGACCATTGGTTCCATGCAGCCGTGTCACAATGGGCTCCTTGATTCCATGATTCCCCACGGTGTCACAATGGAGCCTTGTTTCTAGGAGGTTCTGTACTGTCACAATTGCCTCCTTGATGCCATCAGCCCCTGCAGTGTCACAATGGCTCCTTGGTTCCATGAGGAACACAAGAGCTTGGCATAAGCATTGAGCAACAGCTGCTGAACACACCTGGCAACATCTGCTTGCATCAAAAGAGGGCTTCAAGCTGACAATGGCACCAGCAGCTTCCATCTGCAACAGAGACCCAGGGAAAGGACAGGCTGTGCCGGTTTGGACAAATGTGGAGGAAAATATCCTCTGATAGAAGGCAGGTTACACCCAGCCCTCCCCCACCAGCTTCGGGAAAAAAGAATTTTCCTGGGAAGAAAGTGAAAGAGATAAAAACTACTTTTTTAACAAACACACAGGAAAAGGATAACAATGCTAAATATTAAAAGCTCTCGCTGTGCAGAGAAAGCTGGGATAATTTGAGAGTCCTTCCGTGTTTCGGTGGGGTCTCCTGAAACATCCATAGACAGCGAGGCCCGTGCAAAGAAACAGGGAGCGATTCTTGAGAGAAGTTGCAGAGCTCTTTCTTCTCCAGCCACATGGGCGGGGCACTGCCAAAGAACTGAGCAATCACGGCACAACCAGGGCCCTCCTGGCACAGGGCAACACAAAATAAGCAGTGCTGAACAGGATTAGGGCACATGTGAGCAGGGAGCAGGGAGACCCCGTGCCCAGGCCATGCCTCTACCCCAGGGTCCCCTCTCCCATGACCTCATGGCAGGGGGGAGGAACCCCAACACTTCCGTAGGTGTAGTCTCTCTCCTCCTCCTTGCAGCTGGCTCATGGGCCCACATTCAGGGCCCCCACCTCGGGAGAAAATTCTCCCAATGTGCTCTGATGTTGAAAGAGTCAAGAAGAGAAGAAGGGAAAAAAAACCCCCGAAGTCCCAGGAAAACAAAGTTCAACTCTCCATCTCCCTCCAGAGAAAAGGAGCTGAAAACTGGCTAAAAAGAAACAAAGTTGCTTCCTCTGCTCTTGCTGCAAGCAGGATGCAGAGGAGTGTGTATGTGTGTCCTTGAACAAACGCTCTGAGAAGTTTGTCTGGCTTTTTTTTCCTCTCCCCCCTCTCAGGCTCAGTTGAAAGGCACAGAAATGCACAAAGTTCACTTCTGGGCATAGAGCAGCAATAGGGGGATACACATGATAAAGTCACCCCAAGACACAGGGACAGAGAATTCAGTGGAAAGACTCCGAGAATTCTGCTCCCAGAGATCATTCATTCCTGCTCACACTGACCCTTGTAGAAAGGGGACATCGTTCCCGGCAGCCTGTACTGAGCATGTGGCTCCTGAGTGGGGTTTGTTGTTTAGGAAACCTGCTCCGGCTTTTCCATTCTTTCCTTGCAAACAGGAAAACTTCTCCTGGGGCTGTGTGCAGGCAGAGCCCTGAGGAGAGCAGGTGGCACATGGTGCGCTGGGCTGGGACAGCCAGCTGCAGAGCTCAAGGGAAGAAGCCCAAAGTGTCACAATGGCTCCTTGCCTTCCCATGCAACACCTGGGTCACAATGGTCTCCTTGATTCCATGAGGCCCCACTGTGTCACAATGGCTCCTTGGTTCCATCAGGTTCCGCAGTGTCACCATGGTCTCTTTTGATCCGCACTGTCATCATGGACAATTGGTTCCATGAGGCCCCGCAGTGTCACAATGGTCCCTTGCTTCCATAGGTTTGATGTTGTAACAAAGGACTCCTTGCTTCTATGAGCTAGCCTGCTTTTTGCAGAGGTGTCTTTGGTTCCAACAAGGCCCCGCTGTGTCTCAGTGCACCCTGGCTTCCATGTGGATGTGGAGTATCACAAAGGCTCCTTGGTTCCACCAGGTCCTGCTGTGTCACAATGGGTCCTGTGGTCCCTGAGGCCCTCCAAAACCATCGTGGAGGCTTGCTTCCATGAGGTTCCATTATGTGCCAGTGGTCATCTTGGTTCCAGGAGTTTCCTTAGTGTCACAATGCTCTCCATGCTTCCATTAGGCCCTGCTTTGCCACAATGGTCCCCTTGTTTCCATGCGGCCTTGCTGTGTCACAATGGACGTACGGTTCCATGATGTTGCGTGGTGTCACCGTGCTCTTCTTGAATCCGCCGTGTAACCATGGACCATTGGTTCCATGCAGCCGTGTCACAATGGGCTCCTTGATTCCATGATTCCCCACGGTGTCACAATGGAGCCTTGTTTCTAGGAGGTTCTGTACTGTCACAATTGCCTCCTTGATGCCATCAGCCCCTGCAGTGTCACAATGGCTCCTTGGTTCCATGAGGAACACAAGAGCTTGGCATAAGCATTGAGCAACAGCTGCTGAACACACCTGGCAACATCTGCTTGCATCAAAAGAGGGCTTCAAGCTGACAATGGCACCAGCAGCTTCCATCTGCAACAGAGACCCAGGAAAGGACAGGCTGTGCCGGTTTGGACAAATGTGGAGGAAAATATCCTCTTATAGAAGGCAGGTTACACCCAGCCCTCCCCCACCAGGTTTTTGGAAAAAAGAACTTTCCTGGGAAGAAAGTGAAAGAGATAAAACCTATTTTTTTAACAAACACACAGGAAAAGGATAACAATGCTAAATATTAAAACCTCTCGCTGTGCAGAGAAAGCTGGGATAATTTGAGAGTCCTTCTGTGTTTCGGTGGGGTCTCCTGAAACATCCATAGACAGCGAGGCCCGTGCAAAGAAACAGGGAGCGATTCTTGAGAGAAGTTTCAGAGCTCTTTCTTCTCCAGCCACATGGGCGGGGCACTGCCAAAGAACTGAGCAATCACGGCACAACCAGGGCCCTCCTCGCACAGGGCAACACAAAATAAGCAGTGCTGAACAGGGTTAGGGCACATGTGAGCAGGGAGCAGGGAGACCCCGTGCCCAGGCCATGCCTCTACCCCAGGGTCCCCTCTCCCATGACCTCATGGCAGGGGGGAGGAACCCCAACACTTCCGTAGGTGTAGTCTCTCTCCTCCTCCTTGCAGCTGGCTCATGGGCCCACATTCAGGGCCCCCACCTCGGGAGAAAATTCTCCCAATGTGCTCTGATGTTGAAAGAGTCAAGAAGAGAAGAAGGGAAAAAAAACCCCCGAAGTCCCAGGAAAACAAAGTTCAACTCTCCATCTCCCCCCAGAGAAAAGGAGCTGAAAACTGGCTAAAAAGAAACAAAGTTGCTTCCCTCTGCTCTTGCTGCAAGCAGGATGCAGAGGAGTGTGTATGTGTGTCCTTGAACAAACGCTCTGAGAAGTTTGTCCGGTTTTTTTTCCTCTCCCCCCTCTCAGGCTCAGTTGAAAGGCACAGAAATGCACAAAGTTCACTTCTGGGCATAGAGCAGCAATAGGGGATACACATGATAAAGTCACCCCAAGACACAGGGACAGAGAATTCAGTGGAAAGACTCCGAGAATTCTGCTCCCAGAGATCATTCCTGCTCACACTGACCCTTGTAGAAAGGGGACATCGTTCCAGGCAGCCTGTACTGAGCATGTGGCTCCTGAGTGGGGTTTGTTGTTTAGGAAACCTGCTCCGGCTTTTCCATTCTTTCCTTCCAAACAGGAAAACTTCTCCTGGGGCTGTGTGCAGGCAGAGCCCTGAGGAGAGCAGGTGGCACATGGTGCGCTGGGCTGGGACAGCCAGCTGCAGAGCTCAAGGGAAGAAGCCCAAAGTGTCACAATGGCTCCTTGCCTTCCCATGCAACACCTGGGTCACAATGGTCTCCTTGATTCCATGAGGCCCCACTGTGTCACAATGGCTCCTTGGTTCCATCAGGTTCCGCAGTGTCACCATGGTCTCCTTTGATCCGCACTGTCATCATGGACAATTGGTTCCATGAGGCCCCGCAGTGTCACAATGGTCCCTTGGTTGCATAGCTTTTACGTTGTAACAATGGACTCCTTGCTTCTATGAGCTAGCCTGCTTTTTGCAGAGGTGTCTTTGGTTCCAACAAGGCCCCACTGTGTCTCAGTGCACCCTGGCTTCCATGTGGATCTGGAGTATCACAAAGGCTCCTTGGTTCCACCAGGTCCTGCTGTGTCACAATGGGTCCTGTGGTCCCTGAGGCCCTCCAAAGTCATCATGGATGCTTGCTTCCATGAGGTTCCATTATGTGCCAGTGGTCATCTTGGTTCCAGGAGTTTCCTTAGTGTCACAATGCTCTCCATGTTTCCATGATTCCCCACAATGTCACAATGCTCTCCATGCTTCCATTAGGCCCTGCTTTGCCACAATGGTCCCCTTGTTTCCATGCGGCCTTGCTGTGTCACAATGGACGTACGGTTCCATGATGTTGCGTGGTGTCACCGTGCTCTTCTTGAATCCGCCGTGTAACCATGGACCATTGGTTCCATGCAGCCGTGTCACAATGGGCTCCTTGATTCCATGATTCCCCACGGTGTCACAATGGAGCCTTGTTTCTAGGAGGTTCTGTACTGTCACAATTGCCTCCTTGATGCCATCAGCCCCTGCAGTGTCACAATGGCTCCTTGGTTCCATGAGGAACACAAGAGCTTGGCATAAGCATTGAGCAACAGCTGCTGAACACACCTGGCAACATCTGCTTGCATCAAAAGAGGGCTTCAAGCTGACAATGGCACCAGCAGCTTCCATCTGCAACAGAGACCCAGGGAAAGGACAGGCTGTGCCGGTTTGGACAAATGTGGAGGAAAATATCCTCTGATAGAAGGCAGGTTACACCCAGCCCTCCCCCACCAGCTTCGGGAAAAAAGAATTTTCCTGGGAAGAAAGTGAAAGAGATAAAAACTACTTTTTTAACAAACACACAGGAAAAGGATAACAATGCTAAATATTAAAAGCTCTCGCTGTGCAGAGAAAGCTGGGATAATTTGAGAGTCCTTCCGTGTTTCGGTGGGGTCTCCTGAAACATCCATAGACAGCGAGGCCCGTGCAAAGAAACAGGGAGCGATTCTTGAGAGAAGTTGCAGAGCTCTTTCTTCTCCAGCCACATGGGCGGGGCACTGCCAAAGAACTGAGCAATCACGGCACAACCAGGGCCCTCCTGGCACAGGGCAACACAAAATAAGCAGTGCTGAACAGGATTAGGGCACATGTGAGCAGGGAGCAGGGAGACCCCGTGCCCAGGCCATGCCTCTACCCCAGGGTCCCCTCTCCCATGACCTCATGGCAGGGGGGAGGAACCCCAACACTTCCGTAGGTGTAGTCTCTCTCCTCCTCCTTGCAGCTGGCTCATGGGCCCACATTCAGGGCCCCCACCTCGGGAGAAAATTCTCCCAATGTGCTCTGATGTTGAAAGAGTCAAGAAGAGAAGAAGGGAAAAAAAACCCCCGAAGTCCCAGGAAAACAAAGTTCAACTCTCCATCTCCCTCCAGAGAAAAGGAGCTGAAAACTGGCTAAAAAGAAACAAAGTTGCTTCCTCTGCTCTTGCTGCAAGCAGGATGCAGAGGAGTGTGTATGTGTGTCCTTGAACAAACGCTCTGAGAAGTTTGTCTGGCTTTTTTTTCCTCTCCCCCCTCTCAGGCTCAGTTGAAAGGCACAGAAATGCACAAAGTTCACTTCTGGGCATAGAGCAGCAATAGGGGGATACACATGATAAAGTCACCCCAAGACACAGGGACAGAGAATTCAGTGGAAAGACTCCGAGAATTCTGCTCCCAGAGATCATTCATTCCTGCTCACACTGACCCTTGTAGAAAGGGGACATCGTTCCCGGCAGCCTGTACTGAGCATGTGGCTCCTGAGTGGGGTTTGTTGTTTAGGAAACCTGCTCCGGCTTTTCCATTCTTTCCTTGCAAACAGGAAAACTTCTCCTGGGGCTGTGTGCAGGCAGAGCCCTGAGGAGAGCAGGTGGCACATGGTGCGCTGGGCTGGGACAGCCAGCTGCAGAGCTCAAGGGAAGAAGCCCAAAGTGTCACAATGGCTCCTTGCCTTCCCATGCAACACCTGGGTCACAATGGTCTCCTTGATTCCATGAGGCCCCACTGTGTCACAATGGCTCCTTGGTTCCATCAGGTTCCGCAGTGTCACCATGGTCTCTTTTGATCCGCACTGTCATCATGGACAATTGGTTCCATGAGGCCCCGCAGTGTCACAATGGTCCCTTGCTTCCATAGGTTTGATGTTGTAACAAAGGACTCCTTGCTTCTATGAGCTAGCCTGCTTTTTGCAGAGGTGTCTTTGGTTCCAACAAGGCCCCGCTGTGTCTCAGTGCACCCTGGCTTCCATGTGGATGTGGAGTATCACAAAGGCTCCTTGGTTCCACCAGGTCCTGCTGTGTCACAATGGGTCCTGTGGTCCCTGAGGCCCTCCAAAACCATCGTGGAGGCTTGCTTCCATGAGGTTCCATTATGTGCCAGTGGTCATCTTGGTTCCAGGAGTTTCCTTAGTGTCACAATGCTCTCCATGCTTCCATTAGGCCCTGCTTTGCCACAATGGTCCCCTTGTTTCCATGCGGCCTTGCTGTGTCACAATGGACGTACGGTTCCATGATGTTGCGTGGTGTCACCGTGCTCTTCTTGAATCCGCCGTGTAACCATGGACCATTGGTTCCATGCAGCCGTGTCACAATGGGCTCCTTGATTCCATGATTCCCCACGGTGTCACAATGGAGCCTTGTTTCTAGGAGGTTCTGTACTGTCACAATTGCCTCCTTGATGCCATCAGCCCCTGCAGTGTCACAATGGCTCCTTGGTTCCATGAGGAACACAAGAGCTTGGCATAAGCATTGAGCAACAGCTGCTGAACACACCTGGCAACATCTGCTTGCATCAAAAGAGGGCTTCAAGCTGACAATGGCACCAGCAGCTTCCATCTGCAACAGAGACCCAGGAAAGGACAGGCTGTGCCGGTTTGGACAAATGTGGAGGAAAATATCCTCTTATAGAAGGCAGGTTACACCCAGCCCTCCCCCACCAGGTTTTTGGAAAAAAGAACTTTCCTGGGAAGAAAGTGAAAGAGATAAAACCTATTTTTTTAACAAACACACAGGAAAAGGATAACAATGCTAAATATTAAAACCTCTCGCTGTGCAGAGAAAGCTGGGATAATTTGAGAGTCCTTCTGTGTTTCGGTGGGGTCTCCTGAAACATCCATAGACAGCGAGGCCCGTGCAAAGAAACAGGGAGCGATTCTTGAGAGAAGTTTCAGAGCTCTTTCTTCTCCAGCCACATGGGCGGGGCACTGCCAAAGAACTGAGCAATCACGGCACAACCAGGGCCCTCCTCGCACAGGGCAACACAAAATAAGCAGTGCTGAACAGGGTTAGGGCACATGTGAGCAGGGAGCAGGGAGACCCCGTGCCCAGGCCATGCCTCTACCCCAGGGTCCCCTCTCCCATGACCTCATGGCAGGGGGGAGGAACCCCAACACTTCGGTAGGTGCAGTCTCTCTCCTCCTCCTTGCAGCTGGCTCATGGGCCCACATTCAGGGCCCCCACCTCGGGAGAAAATTCTCCCAATGTGCTCTGATGTTGAAAGAGTCAAGAAGAGAAGAAGGGAAAAAAAACCCCCGAAGTCCCAGGAAAACAAAGTTCAACTCTCCATCTCCCCCCAGAGAAAAGGAGCTGAAAACTGGCTAAAAAGAAACAAAGTTGCTTCCCTCTGCTCTTGCTGCAAGCAGGATGCAGAGGAGTGTGTATGTGTGTCCTTGAACAAACGCTCTGAGAAGTTTGTCCGGTTTTTTTCCCTCTCCCCCCTCTCAGGCTCAGTTGAAAGGCACAGAAATGCACAAAGTTCACTTCTGGGCATAGAGCAGCAATAGGGGATACACATGATAAAGTCACCCCAAGACACAGGGACAGAGAATTCAGTGGAAAGACTCCGAGAATTCTGCTCCCAGAGATCATTCCTGCTCACACTGACCCTTGTAGAAAGGGGACATCGTTCCAGGCAGCCTGTACTGAGCATGTGGCTCCTGAGTGGGGTTTGTTGTTTAGGAAACCTGCTCCGGCTTTTCCATTCTTTCCTTGCAAACAGGAAAACTTCTCCTGGGGCTGTGTGCAGGCAGAGCCCTGAGGAGAGCAGGTGGCACATGGTGCGCTGGGCTGGGACAGCCAGCTGCAGAGCTCAAGGGAAGAAGCCCAAAGTGTCACAATGGCTCCTTGCCTTCCCATGCAACACCTGGGTCACAATGGTCTCCTTGATTCCATGAGGCCCCACTGTGTCACAATGGCTCCTTGGTTCCATCAGGTTCCGCAGTGTCACCATGGTCTCCTTTGATCCGCACTGTCATCATGGACAATTGGTTCCATGAGGCCCCGCAGTGTCACAATGGTCCCTTGGTTGCATAGCTTTTACGTTGTAACAATGGACTCCTTGCTTCTATGAGCTAGCCTGCTTTTTGCAGAGGTGTCTTTGGTTCCAACAAGGCCCCACTGTGTCTCAGTGCACCCTGGCTTCCATGTGGATCTGGAGTATCACAAAGGCTCCTTGGTTCCACCAGGTCCTGCTGTGTCACAATGGGTCCTGTGGTCCCTGAGGCCCTCCAAAGTCATCATGGATGCTTGCTTCCATGAGGTTCCATTATGTGCCAGTGGTCATCTTGGTTCCAGGAGTTTCCTTAGTGTCACAATGCTCTCCATGTTTCCATGATTCCCCACAATGTCACAATGCTCTCCAGGCTTCCATTAGGCCCTGCTTTGCCACAATGGTCCCCTTGTTTCCATGCGGCCTTGCTGTGTCACAATGGACGTACGGTTCCATGATGTTGCGTGGTGTCACCGTGCTCTTCTTGAATCCGCCGTGTAACCATGGACCATTGGTTCCATGCAGCCGTGTCACAATGGGCTCCTTGATTCCATGATTCCCCACGGTGTCACAATGGAGCCTTGTTTCTAGGAGGTTCTGTACTGTCACAATTGCCTCCTTGATGCCATCAGCCCCTGCAGTGTCACAATGGCTCCTTGGTTCCATGAGGAACACAAGAGCTTGGCATAAGCATTGAGCAACAGCTGCTGAACACACCTGGCAACATCTGCTTGCATCAAAAGAGGGCTTCAAGCTGACAATGGCACCAGCAGCTTCCATCTGCAACAGACACCCAGGGAAAGGACAGGCTGTGCCGGTTTGGACAAATGTGGAGGAAAATATCCTCTGATAGAAGGCAGGTTACACCCAGCCCTCCCCCACCAGCTTCGGGAAAAAAGAATTTTCCTGGGAAGAAAGTGAAAGAGATAAAAACTACTTTTTTAACAAACACACAGGAAAAGGATAACAATGCTAAATATTAAAAGCTCTCGCTGTGCAGAGAAAGCTGGGATAATTTGAGAGTCCTTCCGTGTTTCGGTGGGGTCTCCTGAAACATCCATAGACAGCGAGGCCCGTGCAAAGAAACAGGGAGCGATTCTTGAGAGAAGTTGCAGAGCTCTTTCTTCTCCAGCCACATGGGCGGGGCACTGCCAAAGAACTGAGCAATCACGGCACAACCAGGGCCCTCCTGGCACAGGGCAACACAAAATAAGCAGTGCTGAACAGGATTAGGGCACATGTGAGCAGGGAGCAGGGAGACCCCGTGCCCAGGCCATGCCTCTACCCCAGGGTCCCCTCTCCCATGACCTCATGGCAGGGGGGAGGAACCCCAACACTTCCGTAGGTGTAGTCTCTCTCCTCCTCCTTGCAGCTGGCTCATGGGCCCACATTCAGGGCCCCCACCTCGGGAGAAAATTCTCCCAATGTGCTCTGATGTTGAAAGAGTCAAGAAGAGAAGAAGGGAAAAAAAACCCCCGAAGTCCCAGGAAAACAAAGTTCAACTCTCCATCTCCCTCCAGAGAAAAGGAGCTGAAAACTGGCTAAAAAGAAACAAAGTTGCTTCCTCTGCTCTTGCTGCAAGCAGGATGCAGAGGAGTGTGTATGTGTGTCCTTGAACAAACGCTCTGAGAAGTTTGTCTGGCTTTTTTTTCCTCTCCCCCCTCTCAGGCTCAGTTGAAAGGCACAGAAATGCACAAAGTTCACTTCTGGGCATAGAGCAGCAATAGGGGGATACACATGATAAAGTCACCCCAAGACACAGGGACAGAGAATTCAGTGGAAAGACTCCGAGAATTCTGCTCCCAGAGATCATTCATTCCTGCTCACACTGACCCTTGTAGAAAGGGGACATCGTTCCCGGCAGCCTGTACTGAGCATGTGGCTCCTGAGTGGGGTTTGTTGTTTAGGAAACCTGCTCCGGCTTTTCCATTCTTTCCTTGCAAACAGGAAAACTTCTCCTGGGGCTGTGTGCAGGCAGAGCCCTGAGGAGAGCAGGTGGCACATGGTGCGCTGGGCTGGGACAGCCAGCTGCAGAGCTCAAGGGAAGAAGCCCAAAGTGTCACAATGGCTCCTTGCCTTCCCATGCAACACCTGGGTCACAATGGTCTCCTTGATTCCATGAGGCCCCACTGTGTCACAATGGCTCCTTGGTTCCATCAGGTTCCGCAGTGTCACCATGGTCTCTTTTGATCCGCACTGTCATCATGGACAATTGGTTCCATGAGGCCCCGCAGTGTCACAATGGTCCCTTGCTTCCATAGGTTTGATGTTGTAACAAAGGACTCCTTGCTTCTATGAGCTAGCCTGCTTTTTGCAGAGGTGTCTTTGGTTCCAACAAGGCCCCGCTGTGTCTCAGTGCACCCTGGCTTCCATGTGGATGTGGAGTATCACAAAGGCTCCTTGGTTCCACCAGGTCCTGCTGTGTCACAATGGGTCCTGTGGTCCCTGAGGCCCTCCAAAACCATCGTGGAGGCTTGCTTCCATGAGGTTCCATTATGTGCCAGTGGTCATCTTGGTTCCAGGAGTTTCCTTAGTGTCACAATGCTCTCCATGCTTCCATTAGGCCCTGCTTTGCCACAATGGTCCCCTTGTTTCCATGCGGCCTTGCTGTGTCACAATGGACGTACGGTTCCATGATGTTGCGTGGTGTCACCGTGCTCTTCTTGAATCCGCCGTGTAACCATGGACCATTGGTTCCATGCAGCCGTGTCACAATGGGCTCCTTGATTCCATGATTCCCCACGGTGTCACAATGGAGCCTTGTTTCTAGGAGGTTCTGTACTGTCACAATTGCCTCCTTGATGCCATCAGCCCCTGCAGTGTCACAATGGCTCCTTGGTTCCATGAGGAACACAAGAGCTTGGCATAAGCATTGAGCAACAGCTGCTGAACACACCTGGCAACATCTGCTTGCATCAAAAGAGGGCTTCAAGCTGACAATGGCACCAGCAGCTTCCATCTGCAACAGAGACCCAGGAAAGGACAGGCTGTGCCGGTTTGGACAAATGTGGAGGAAAATATCCTCTTATAGAAGGCAGGTTACACCCAGCCCTCCCCCACCAGGTTTTTGGAAAAAAGAACTTTCCTGGGAAGAAAGTGAAAGAGATAAAACCTATTTTTTTAACAAACACACAGGAAAAGGATAACAATGCTAAATATTAAAACCTCTCGCTGTGCAGAGAAAGCTGGGATAATTTGAGAGTCCTTCTGTGTTTCGGTGGGGTCTCCTGAAACATCCATAGACAGCGAGGCCCGTGCAAAGAAACAGGGAGCGATTCTTGAGAGAAGTTTCAGAGCTCTTTCTTCTCCAGCCACATGGGCGGGGCACTGCCAAAGAACTGAGCAATCACGGCACAACCAGGGCCCTCCTCGCACAGGGCAACACAAAATAAGCAGTGCTGAACAGGGTTAGGGCACATGTGAGCAGGGAGCAGGGAGACCCCGTGCCCAGGCCATGCCTCTACCCCAGGGTCCCCTCTCCCATGACCTCATGGCAGGGGGGAGGAACCCCAACACTTCGGTAGGTGCAGTCTCTCTCCTCCTCCTTGCAGCTGGCTCATGGGCCCACATTCAGGGCCCCCACCTCGGGAGAAAATTCTCCCAATGTGCTCTGATGTTGAAAGAGTCAAGAAGAGAAGAAGGGAAAAAAAACCCCCGAAGTCCCAGGAAAACAAAGTTCAACTCTCCATCTCCCCCCAGAGAAAAGGAGCTGAAAACTGGCTAAAAAGAAACAAAGTTGCTTCCCTCTGCTCTTGCTGCAAGCAGGATGCAGAGGAGTGTGTATGTGTGTCCTTGAACAAACGCTCTGAGAAGTTTGTCCGGTTTTTTTCCCTCTCCCCCCTCTCAGGCTCAGTTGAAAGGCACAGAAATGCACAAAGTTCACTTCTGGGCATAGAGCAGCAATAGGGGATACACATGATAAAGTCACCCCAAGACACAGGGACAGAGAATTCAGTGGAAAGACTCCGAGAATTCTGCTCCCAGAGATCATTCCTGCTCACACTGACCCTTGTAGAAAGGGGACATCGTTCCAGGCAGCCTGTACTGAGCATGTGGCTCCTGAGTGGGGTTTGTTGTTTAGGAAACCTGCTCCGGCTTTTCCATTCTTTCCTTGCAAACAGGAAAACTTCTCCTGGGGCTGTGTGCAGGCAGAGCCCTGAGGAGAGCAGGTGGCACATGGTGCGCTGGGCTGGGACAGCCAGCTGCAGAGCTCAAGGGAAGAAGCCCAAAGTGTCACAATGGCTCCTTGCCTTCCCATGCAACACCTGGGTCACAATGGTCTCCTTGATTCCATGAGGCCCCACTGTGTCACAATGGCTCCTTGGTTCCATCAGGTTCCGCAGTGTCACCATGGTCTCCTTTGATCCGCACTGTCATCATGGACAATTGGTTCCATGAGGCCCCGCAGTGTCACAATGGTCCCTTGGTTGCATAGCTTTTACGTTGTAACAATGGACTCCTTGCTTCTATGAGCTAGCCTGCTTTTTGCAGAGGTGTCTTTGGTTCCAACAAGGCCCCACTGTGTCTCAGTGCACCCTGGCTTCCATGTGGATCTGGAGTATCACAAAGGCTCCTTGGTTCCACCAGGTCCTGCTGTGTCACAATGGGTCCTGTGGTCCCTGAGGCCCTCCAAAGTCATCATGGATGCTTGCTTCCATGAGGTTCCATTATGTGCCAGTGGTCATCTTGGTTCCAGGAGTTTCCTTAGTGTCACAATGCTCTCCATGTTTCCATGATTCCCCACAATGTCACAATGCTCTCCAGGCTTCCATTAGGCCCTGCTTTGCCACAATGGTCCCCTTGTTTCCATGCGGCCTTGCTGTGTCACAATGGACGTACGGTTCCATGATGTTGCGTGGTGTCACCGTGCTCTTCTTGAATCCGCCGTGTAACCATGGACCATTGGTTCCATGCAGCCGTGTCACAATGGGCTCCTTGATTCCATGATTCCCCACGGTGTCACAATGGAGCCTTGTTTCTAGGAGGTTCTGTACTGTCACAATTGCCTCCTTGATGCCATCAGCCCCTGCAGTGTCACAATGGCTCCTTGGTTCCATGAGGAACACAAGAGCTTGGCATAAGCATTGAGCAACAGCTGCTGAACACACCTGGCAACATCTGCTTGCATCAAAAGAGGGCTTCAAGCTGACAATGGCACCAGCAGCTTCCATCTGCAACAGACACCCAGGGAAAGGACAGGCTGTGCCGGTTTGGACAAATGTGGAGGAAAATATCCTCTGATAGAAGGCAGGTTACACCCAGCCCTCCCCCACCAGCTTCGGGAAAAAAGAATTTTCCTGGGAAGAAAGTGAAAGAGATAAAAACTACTTTTTTAACAAACACACAGGAAAAGGATAACAATGCTAAATATTAAAAGCTCTCGCTGTGCAGAGAAAGCTGGGATAATTTGAGAGTCCTTCCGTGTTTCGGTGGGGTCTCCTGAAACATCCATAGACAGCGAGGCCCGTGCAAAGAAACAGGGAGCGATTCTTGAGAGAAGTTTCAGAGCTCTTTCTTCTCCAGCCACATGGGCGGGGCACTGCCAAAGAACTGAGCAATCACGGCACAACCAGGGCCCTCCTGGCACAGGGCAACACAAAATAAGCAGTGCTGAACAGGATTAGGGCACATGTCAGCAGGGAGCAGGGAGACCCCGTGCCCAGGCCATGCCTCTACCCCAGGGTCCCCTCTCCCATGACCTCATGGCAGGGGGGAGGAACCCCAACACTTCCGTAGGTGTAGTCTCTCTCCTCCTCCTTGCAGCTGGCTCATGGGCCCACATTCAGGGCCCCCACCTCGGGAGAAAATTCTCCCAATGTGCTCTGATGTTGAAAGAGTCAAGAAGAGAAGAAGGGAAAAAAAACCCCCGAAGTCCCAGGAAAACAAAGTTCAATTCTCCATCTCCCTCCAGAGAAAAGGAGCTGAAAACTGGCTAAAAAGAAACAAAGTTGCTTCCTCTGCTCTTGCTGCAAGCAGGATGCAGAGGAGTGTGTATGTGTGTCCTTGAACAAACGCTCTGAGAAGTTTGTCTGGCTTTTTTTTCCTCTCCCCCCTCTCAGGCTCAGTTGAAAGGCACAGAAATGCACAAAGTTCACTTCTGGGCATAGAGCAGCAATAGGGGGATACACATGATAAAGTCACCCCAAGACACAGGGAGAGAGAATTCAGTGGAAAGACTCCGAGAATTCTGCTCCCAGAGATCATTCATTCCTGCTCACACTGACCCTTGTAGAAAGGGGACATCGTTCCCGGCAGCCTGTACTGAGCATGTGGCTCCTGAGTGGGGTTTGTTGTTTAGGAAACCTGCTCCGGCTTTTCCATTCTTTCCTTGCAAACAGGAAAACTTCTCCCGGGGCTGTGTGCAGGCAGAGCCCTGAGGAGAGCAGGTGGCACATGGTGCGCTGGGCTGGGACAGCCAGCTGCAGAGCTCAAGGGAAGAAGCCCAAAGTGTCACAATGGCTCCTTGCCTTCCCATGCAACACCTGGGTCACAATGGTCTCCTTGATTCCATGAGGCCCCACTGTGTCACAATGGCTCCTTGGTTCCATCAGGTTCTGCAGTGTCACCATGGTCTCTTTTGATCCGCACTGTCATCATGGACAATTGGTTCCATGAGGCCCCGCAGTGTCACAATGGTCCCTTGCTTCCATAGGTTTGATGTTGTAACAAAGGACTCCTTGCTTCTATGAGCTAGCCTGCTTTTTGCAGAGGTGACTTTGGTTCCAACAAGGCCCCGCTGTGTCTCAGTGCACCCTGGCTTCCATGTGGATGTGGAGTATCACAAAGGCTCCTTGGTTCCACCAGGTCCTGCTGTGTCACAATGGGTCCTGTGGTCCCTGAGGCCCTCCAAAACCATCGTGGAGGCTTGCTTCCATGAGGTTCCATTATGTGCCAGTGGTCATCTTGGTTCCAGGAGTTTCCTTAGTGTCACAATGCTCTCCATGCTTCCATTAGGCCCTGCTTTGCCACAATGGTCCCCTTGTTTCCATGAGGCCCCGCTGTGTCACAATGGACCTATGGTTCCGTGATGTTGCGTGGTGTCACCGTGCTCTTCTTGAATCCGCCGTGTAACCATGGACCATTGGTTCCATGCAGCCGTGTCACAATGGGCTCCTTGATTCCATGATTCCCCACGGTGTCACAATGGAGCCTTGTTTCTAGGAGGTTCTGTACTGTCACAATTGCCTCCTTGATGCCATCAGCCCCTGCAGTGTCACAATGGCTCCTTGGTTCCATGAGGAACACAAGAGCTTGGCATAAGCATTGAGCAACAGCTGCTGAACACACCTGGCAACATCTGCTTGCATCAAAAGAGGGCTTCAAGCTGACAATGGCACCAGCAGCTTCCATCTGCAACAGAGACCCAGGAAAGGACAGGCTGTGCCGGTTTGGACAAATGTGGAGGAAAATATCCTCTTATAGAAGGCAGGTTACACCCAGCCCTCCCCCACCAGGTTTTTGGAAAAAAGAACTTTCCTGGGAAGAAAGTGAAAGAGATAAAACCTATTTTTTTAACAAACACACAGGAAAAGGATAACAATGCTAAATATTAAAAGCTCTCGCTGTGCAGAGAAAGCTGGGATAATTTGAGAGTCCTTCTGTGTTTCGGTGGGGTCTCCTGAAACATCCATAGACAGCGAGGCCCGTGCAAAGAAACAGGGAGCGATTCTTGAGAGAAGTTGCAGAGCTTTTTCTTCTCCAGCCACATGGGCGGGGCACTGCCAAAGAACTGAGCAATCACAGCACAACCAGGGCCCTCCTGGCACAGGGCAACACAAAATAAGCAGTGCTGAACAGGATTAGGGCACATGTGAGCAGGGAGCAGGGAGACCCCGTGCCCAGGCCATGCCTCTACCCCAGGGTCCCCTCTCCCATGACCTCATGGCAGGGGGGAGGAACCCCAACACTTCCGTAGGTGTAGTCTCTCTCCTCCTCCTTGCAGCTGGCTCATGGGCCCACATTCAGGGCCCCCACCTCGGGAGAAAATTCTCCCAATGTGCTCTGATGTTGAAAGAGTCAAGAAGAGTAGAAGGGAAAAAAAACCCCCGAAGTCCCAGGAAAACAAAGTTCAACTCTCCATCTCCCCCCAGAGAAAAGGAGCTGAAAACTGGCTAAAAAGAAACAAAGTTGCTTCCCTCTGCTCTTGCTGCAAGCAGGATGCAGAGGAGTGTGTATGTGTGTCCTTGAACAAACGCTCTGAGAAGTTTGTCCGGTTTTTTTTCCTCTCCCCCCTCTCAGGCTCAGTTGAAAGGCACAGAAATGCACAAAGTTCACTTCTGGGCATAGAGCAGCAATAGGGGATACACATGATAAAGTCACCCCAAGACACAGGGACAGAGAATTCAGTGGAAAGACTCCGAGAATTCTGCTCCCAGAGATCATTCCTGCTCACACTGACCCTTGTAGAAAGGGGACATCGTTCCAGGCAGCCTGTACTGAGCATGTGGCTCCTGAGTGGGGTTTGTTGTTTAGGAAACCTGCTCCGGCTTTTCCATTCTTTCCTTGCAAACAGGAAAACTTCTCCTGGGGCTGTGTGCAGGCAGAGCCCTGAGGAGAGCAGGTGGCACATGGTGCGCTGGGCTGGGACAGCCAGCTGCAGAGCTCAAGGGAAGAAGCCCAAAGTGTCACAATGGCTCCTTGCCTTCCCATGCAACACCTGGGTCACAATGGTCTCCTTGATTCCATGAGGCCCCACTGTGTCACAATGGCTCCTTGGTTCCATCAGGTTCCGCAGTGTCACCATGGTCTCTTTTGATCCGCACTGTCATCATGGACAATTGGTTCCATGAGGCCCCGCAGTGTCACATTGGTCCCTTGCTTCCATAGGTTTGATGTTGTAACAAAGGACTCCTTGCTTCTATGAGCTAGCCTGCTTTTTGCAGAGGTGTCTTTGGTTCCAACAAGGCCCCGCTGTGTCTCAGTGCACCCTGGCTTCCATGTGGATGTGGAGTATCACAAAGGCTCCTTGGTTCCACCAGGTCCTGCTGTGTCACAATGGGTCCTGTGGTCCCTGAGGCCCTCCAAAGTCATCATGGATGCTTGCTTCCATGAGGTTCCATTATGTGCCAGTGGTCATCTTGGTTCCAGGAGTTTCCTTAGTGTCACAATGCTCTCCATGCTTCCATTAGGCCCTGCTTTGCCACAATGGTCCCCTTGTTTCCATGAGGCCCCGCTGTGTCACAATGGACCTATGGTTCCGTGATGTTGCGTGGTGTCACCGTGCTCTTCTTGAATCCGCCGTGTAACCATGGACCATTGGTTCCATGCAGCCGTGTCACAATGGGCTCCTTGATTCCATGATTCCCCACGGTGTCACAATGGAGCCTTGTTTCTAGGAGGTTCTGTACTGTCACAATTGCCTCATTGATGCCATCAGCCCCTGCAGTGTCACAATGGCTCCTTGGTTCCATGAGGAACACAAGAGCTTGGCATAAGCATTGAGCAACAGCTGCTGAACACACCTGGCAACATCTGCTTGCATCAAAAGAGGGCTTCAAGCTGACAATGGCACCAGCAGCTTCCATCTGCAACAGAGACCCAGGAAAGGACAGGCTGTGCCGGTTTGGACAAATGTGGAGGAAAATATCCTCTGATAGAAGGCAGGTTACACCCAGCCCTCCCCCACCAGGTTTTTGGAAAAAAGAACTTTCCTGGGAAGAAAGTGAAAGAGATAAAACCTATTTTTTTAACAAACACACAGGAAAAGGATAACAATGCTAAATATTAAAACCTCTCGCTGTGCAGAGAAAGCTGGGATAATTTGAGAGTCCTTCTGTGTTTCGGTGGGGTCTCCTGAAACATCCATAGAAAGCGAGGCCCGTGCAAAGAAACAGGGAGCGATTCTTGAGAGAAGTTGCAGAGCTCTTTCTTCTCCAGCCACATGGGCGGGGCACTGCCAAAGAACTGAGCAATCACAGCACAACCAGGGCCCTCCTGGCACAGGGCAACACAAAATAAGCAGTGCTGAACAGGATTAGGGCACATGTGAGCAGGGAGCAGGGAGACCCCGTGCCCAGGCCATGCCTCTACCCCAGGGTCCCCTCTCCCATGACCTCATGGCAGGGGGGAGGAACCCCAACACTTCCGTAGGTGTAGTCTCTCTCCTCCTCCTTGCAGCTGGCTCATGGGCCCACATTCAGGGCCCCCACCTCGGGAGAAAATTCTCCCAATGTGCTCTGATGTTGAAAGAGTCAAGAAGAGAAGAAGGGAAAAAAAACCCCCGAAGTCCCAGGAAAACAAAGTTCAACTCTCCATCTCCCCCCAGAGAAAAGGAGCTGAAAACCGGCTAAAAAGAAACAAAGTTGCTTCCCTCTGCTCTTGCTGCAAGCAGGATGCAGAGGAGTGTGTATGTGTGTCCTTGAACAAACGCTCTGAGAAGTTTGTCCGTTTTTTTTTCCTCTCCCCCCTCTCAGGCTCAGTTGAAAGGCACAGAAATGCACAAAGTTCACTTCTGGGCATAGAGCAGCAATAGGGGATACACATGATAAAGTCACCCCAAGACACAGGGACAGAGAATTCAGTGGAAAGACTCCGAGAATTCTGCTCCCAGAGATCATTCATTCCTGCTCACACTGACCCCTGTAGAAAGGGGACATCGTTCCCGGCAGCCTGTACTGAGCATGTGGCTCCTGAGTGGGGTTTGTTGTTTAGGAAACCTGCTCCGGCTTTTCCATTCTTTCCTTGCAAACAGGAAAACTTCTCCTGGGGCTGTGTGCAGGCAGAGCCCTGAGGAGAGCAGGTGGCACATGGTGCGCTGGGCTGGGACAGCCAGCTGCAGAGCTCAAGGGAAGAAGCCCAAAGTGTCACAATGGCTCCTTGCCTTCCCATGCAACACCTGGGTCACAATGGTCTCCTTGATTCCATGAGGCCCCACTGTGTCACAATGGCTCCTTGGTTCCATCAGGTTCCGCAGTGTCACCATGGTCTCCTTTGATCCGCACTGTCATCATGGACAATTGGTTCCATGAGGCCCCGCAGTGTCACAATGGTCCCTTGGTTCCATAGCTTTTACGTTGTAACAATGGACTCCTTGCTTCTATGAGCTAGCCTGCTTTTTGCAGAGGTGTCTTTGGTTCCAACAAGGCCCCACTGTGTCTCAGTGCACCCTGGCTTCCATGTGGATCTGGAGTATCACAAAGGCTCCTTGGTTCCACCAGGTCCTGCTGTGTCACAATGGGTCCTGTGGTCCCTGAGGCCCTCCAAAGTCATCATGGAGGCTTGCTTCCATGAGGTTCCATTATGTGCCAGTGGTCATCTTGGTTCCAGGAGTTTCCTTAGTGTCACAATGCTCTCCATGTTTCCATGATTCCCCACAATGTCACAATGCTCTCCAGGCTTCCATTAGGCCCTGCTTTGCCACAATGGTCCCCTTGTTTCCATGAGGCCCCGCTGTGTCACAATGGACGTACGGTTCCATGATGTTGCGTGGTGTCACCGTGCTCTTCTTGAATCCGCCGTGTAACCATGGACCATTGGTTCCATGCAGCCGTGTCACAATGGGCTCCTTGATTCCATGATTCCCCACGGTGTCACAATGGAGCCTTGTTTCTAGGAGGTTCTGTACTGTCACAATTGCCTCCTTGATGCCATCAGCCCCTGCAGTGTCACAATGGCTCCTTGGTTCCATGAGGAACACAAGAGCTTGGCATAAGCATTGAGCAACAGCTGCTGAACACACCTGGCAACATCTGCTTGCATCAAAAGAGGGCTTCAAGCTGACAATGGCACCAGCAGCTTCCATCTGCAACAGACACCCAGGGAAAGGACAGGCTGTGCCGGTTTGGACAAATGTGGAGGAAAATATCCTCTGATAGAAGGCAGGTTACACCCAGCCCTCCCCCACCAGCTTCGGGAAAAAAGAATTTTCCTGGGAAGAAAGTGAAAGAGATAAAAACTACTTTTTTAACAAACACACAGGAAAAGGATAACAATGCTAAATATTAAAACCTCTCGCTGTGCAGAGAAAGCTGGGATAATTTGAGAGTCCTTCCGTGTTTCGGTGGGGTCTCCTGAAACATCCATAGACAGCGAGGCCCGTGCAAAGAAACAGGGAGCGATTCTTGAGAGAAGTTGCAGAGCTCTTTCTTCTCCAGCCACATGGGCGGGGCACTGCCAAAGAACTGAGCAATCACAGCACAACCAGGGCCCTCCTGGCACAGGGCAACACAAAATAAGCAGTGCTGAACAGGATTAGGGCACATGTGAGCAGGGAGCAGGGAGACCCCGTGCCCAGGCCATGCCTCTACCCCAGGGTCCCCTCTCCCATGACCTCATGGCAGGGGGGAGGAACCCCAACACTTCCGTAGGTGCAGTCTCTCTCCTCCTCCTTGCAGCTGGCTCATGGGCCCACATTCAGGGCCCCCACCTCGGGAGAAAATTCTCCCAATGTGCTCTGATGTTGAAAGAGTCAAGAAGAGAAGAAGGGAAAAAAAACCCCCGAAGTCCCAGGAAAACAAAGTTCAACTCTCCATCTCCCTCCAGAGAAAAGGAGCTGAAAACTGGCTAAAAAGAAACAAAGTTGCTTCCTCTGCTCTTGCTGCAAGCAGGATGCAGAGGAGTGTGTATGTGTGTCCTTGAACAAACGCTCTGAGAAGTTTGTCTGGCTTTTTTTTCCTCTCCCCCCTCTCAGGCTCAGTTGAAAGGCACAGAAATGCACAAAGTTCACTTCTGGGCATAGAGCAGCAATAGGGGGATACACATGATAAAGTCACCCCAAGACACAGGGACAGAGAATTCAGTGGAAAGACTCCGAGAATTCTGCTCCCAGAGATCATTCATTCCTGCTCACCCTGACCCTTGTAGAAAGGGGACATCGTTCCCGGCAGCCTGTACTGAGCATGTGGCTCCTGAGTGGGGTTTGTTGTTTAGGAAACCTGCTCCGGCTTTTCCATTCTTTCCTTGCAAACAGGAAAACTTCTCCCGGGGCTGTGTGCAGGCAGAGCCCTGAGGAGAGCAGGTGGCACATGGTGCGCTGGGCTGGGACAGCCAGCTGCAGAGCTCAAGGGAAGAAGCCCAAAGTGTCACAATGGCTCCTTGCCTTCCCATGCAACACCTGGGTCACAATGGTCTCCTTGATTCCATGAGGCCCCACTGTGTCACAATGGCTCCTTGGTTCCATCAGGTTCCGCAGTGTCACCATGGTCTCTTTTGATCCACACTGTCATCATGGACAATTGGTTCCATGAGGCCCCGCAGTGTCACAATGGTCCCTTGCTTCCATAGGTTTGATGTTGTAACAAAGGACTCCTTGCTTCTATGAGCTAGCCTGCTTTTTGCAGAGGTGTCTTTGGTTCCAACAAGGCCCCGCTGTGTCTCAGTGCACCCTGGCTTCCATGTGGATGTGGAGTATCACAAAGGCTCCTTGGTTCCACCAGGTCCTGCTGTGTCACAATGGGTCCTGTGGTCCCTGAGGCCCTCCAAAACCATCGTGGAGGCTTGCTTCCATGAGGTTCCATTATGTGCCAGTGGTCATCTTGGTTCCAGGAGTTTCCTTAGTGTCACAATGCTCTCCATGCTTCCATTAGGCCCTGCTTTGCCACAATGGTCCCCTTGTTTCCATGAGGCCCCGCTGTGTCACAATGGACCTATGGTTCCGTGATGTTGCGTGGTGTCACCGTGCTCTTCTTGAATCCGCCGTGTAACCATGGACCATTGGTTCCATGCAGCCGTGTCACAATGGGCTCCTTGATTCCATGATTCCCCACGGTGTCACAATGGAGCCTTGTTTCTAGGAGGTTCTGTACTGTCACAATTGCCTCATTGATGCCATCAGCCCCTGCAGTGTCACAATGGCTCCTTGGTTCCATGAGGAACACAAGAGCTTGGCATAAGCATTGAGCAACAGCTGCTGAACACACCTGGCAACATCTGCTTGCATCAAAAGAGGGCTTCAAGCTGACAATGGCACCAGCAGCTTCCATCTGCAACAGAGACCAAGAAAAAGGACAGGCTGTGCCGGTTTGGACAAATGTGGAGGAAAATATCCTCTGATAGAAGGCAGGTTACACCCAGCCCTCCCCCACCAGGTTTTTGGAAAAAAGAACTTTCCTGGGAAGAAAGTGAAAGAGATAAAACCTATTTTTTTAACAAACACACAGGAAAAGGATAACAATGCTAAATATTAAAACCTCTCGCTGTGCAGAGAAAGCTGGGATAATTTGAGAGTCCTTCTGTGTTTCGGTGGGGTCTCCTGAAACATCCATAGACAGCGAGGCCCGTGCAAAGAAACAGGGAGCGATTCTTGAGAGAAGTTGCAGAGCTCTTTCTTCTCCAGCCACATGGGCGGGGCACTGCCAAAGAACTGAGCAATCACAGCACAACCAGGGCCCTCCTGGCACAGGGCAACACAAAATAAGCAGTGCTGAACAGGATTAGGGCACATGTGAGCAGGGAGCAGGGAGACCCCGTGCCCAGGCCATGCCTCTACCCCAGGGTCCCCTCTCCCATGACCGCATGGCAGGAGGGAGGAACCCCAACACTTCCGTAGGTGTAGTCTCTCTCCTCCTCCTTGCAGCTGGCTCGTGGGCCCACATTCAGGGCCCCCACCTCGGGAGAAAATTCTCCCAATGTGCTCTGATGTTGAAAGAGTCAAGAAGAGAAGAAGGGAAAAAAAACCCCCGAAGTCCCAGGAAAACAAAGTTCAACTCTCCATCTCCCTCCAGAGAAAAGGAGCTGAAAACTGGCTAAAAAGAAACAAAGTTGCTTCCTCTGCTCTTGCTGCAAGCAGGATGCAGAGGAGTGTGTATGTGTGTCCTTGAACAAACGCTCTGAGAAGTTTGTCCGGTTTTTTTTCCTCTCCCCCCTCTCAGGCTCAGTTGAAAGGCACAGAAATGCACAAAGTTCACTTCTGGGCATAGAGTAGCAATAGGGGATACACATGATAAAGTCACCCCAAGACACAGGGACAGAGAATTCAGTGGAAAGACTCCGAGAATTCTGCTCCCAGAGATCATTCCTGCTCACACTGACCCTTGTAGAAAGGGGACATCGTTCCAGGCAGCCTGTACTGAGCATGTGGCTCCTGAGTGGGGTTTGTTGTTTAGGAAACCTGCTCCGGCTTTTCCATTCTTTCCTTGCAAACAGGAAAACTTCTCCTGGGGCTGTGTGCAGGCAGAGCCCTGAGGAGAGCAGGTGGCACATGGTGCGCTGGGCTGGGACAGCCAGCTGCAGAGCTCAAGGGAAGAAGCCCAAAGTGTCACAATGGCTCCTTGCCTTCCCATGCAACACCTGGGTCACAATGGTCTCCTTGATTCCATGAGGCCCCACTGTGTCACAATGGCTCCTTGGTTCCATCAGGTTCCGCAGTGTCACCATGGTCTCCTTTGATCCGCACTGTCATCATGGACAATTGGTTCCATGAGGCCCCGCAGTGTCACAATGGTCCCTTGGTTGCATAGCTTTTACGTTGTAACAATGGACTCCTTGCTTCTATGAGCTAGCCTGCTTTTTGCAGAGGTGTCTTTGGTTCCAACAAGGCCCCACTGTGTCTCAGTGCACCCTGGCTTCCATGTGGATCTGGAGTATCACAAAGGCTCCTTGGTTCCACCAGGTCCTGCTGTGTCACAATGGGTCCTGTGGTCCCTGAGGCCCTCCAAAGTCATCATGGAGGCTTGCTTCCATGAGGTTCCATTATGTGCCAGTGGTCATCTTGGTTCCAGGAGTTTCCTTAGTGTCACAATGCTCTCCATGTTTCCATGATTCCCCACAATGTCACAATGCTCTCCAGGCTTCCATTAGGCCCTGCTTTGCCACAATGGTCCCCTTGTTTCCATGAGGCCCCGCTGTGTCACAATGGACGTACGGTTCCATGATGTTGCGTGGTGTCACCGTGCTCTTCTTGAATCCGCCGTGTAACCATGGACCATTGGTTCCATGCAGCCGTGTCACAATGGGCTCCTTGATTCCATGATTCCCCACGGTGTCACAATGGAGCCTTGTTTCTAGGAGGTTCTGTACTGTCACAATTGCCTCCTTGATGCCATCAGCCCCTGCAGTGTCACAATGGCTCCTTGGTTCCATGAGGAACACAAGAGCTTGGCATAAGCATTGAGCAACAGCTGCTGAACACACCTGGCAACATCTGCTTGCATCAAAAGAGGGCTTCAAGCTGACAATGGCACCAGCAGCTTCCATCTGCAACAGACACCCAGGGAAAGGACAGGCTGTGCCGGTTTGGACAAATGTGGAGGAAAATATCCTCTTATAGAAGGCAGGTTACACCCAGCCCTCCCCCACCAGCTTCGGGAAAAAAGAATTTTCCTGGGAAGAAAGTGAAAGAGATAAAAACTACTTTTTTAACAAACACACAGGAAAAGGATAACAATGCTAAATATTAAAAGCTCTCGCTGTGCAGAGAAAGCTGGGATAATTTGAGAGTCCTTCCGTGTTTCGGTGGGGTCTCCTGAAACATCCATAGACAGCGAGGCCCGTGCAAAGAAACAGGGAGCGATTCTTGAGAGAAGTTGCAGAGCTCTTTCTTCTCCAGCCACATGGGCGGGGCACTGCCAAAGAACTGAGCAATCACAGCACAACCAGGGCCCTCCTGGCACAGGGCAACACAAAATAAGCAGTGCTGAACAGGATTAGGGCACATGTGAGCAGGGAGCAGGGAGACCCCGTGCCCAGGCCATGCCTCTACCCCAGGGTCCCCTCTCCCATGACCTCATGGCAGGGGGGAGGAACCCCAACACTTCCGTAGGTGTAGTCTCTCTCCTCCTCCTTGCAGCTGGCTCATGGGCCCACATTCAGGGCCCCCACCTCGGGAGAAAATTCTCCCAATGTGCTCTGATGTTGAAAGAGTCAAGAAGAGAAGAAGGGAAAAAAAACCCCCGAAGTCCCAGGAAAACAAAGTTCAACTCTCCATCTCCCTCCAGAGAAAAGGAGCTGAAAACTGGCTAAAAAGAAACAAAGTTGCTTCCTCTGCTCTTGCTGCAAGCAGGATGCAGAGGAGTGTGTATGTGTGTCCTTGAACAAACGCTCTGAGAAGTTTGTCTGGCTTTTTTTTCCTCTCCCCCCTCTCAGGCTCAGTTGAAAGGCACAGAAATGCACAAAGTTCACTTCTGGGCATAGAGCAGCAATAGGGGGATACACATGATAAAGTCACCCCAAGACACAGGGACAGAGAATTCAGTGGAAAGACTCCGAGAATTCTGCTCCCAGAGATCATTCATTCCTGCTCACACTGACCCTTGTAGAAAGGGGACATCGTTCCCGGCAGCCTGTACTGAGCATGTGGCTCCTGAGTGGGGTTTGTTGTTTAGGAAACCTGCTCCGGCTTTTCCATTCTTTCCTTGCAAACAGGAAAACTTCTCCTGGGGCTGTGTGCAGGCAGAGCCCTGAGGAGAGCAGGTGGCACATGGTGCGCTGGGCTGGGACAGCCAGCTGCAGAGCTCAAGGGAAGAAGCCCAAAGTGTCACAATGGCTCCTTGCCTTCCCATGCAACACCTGGGTCACAATGGTCTCCTTGATTCCATGAGGCCCCACTGTGTCACAATGGCTCCTTGGTTCCATCAGGTTCCGCAGTGTCACCATGGTCTCTTTTGATCCACACTGTCATCATGGACAATTGGTTCCATGAGGCCCCGCAGTGTCACAATGGTCCCTTGCTTCCATAGGTTTGATGTTGTAACAAAGGACTCCTTGCTTCTATGAGCTAGCCTGCTTTTTGCAGAGGTGTCTTTGGTTCCAACAAGGCCCCGCTGTGTCTCAGTGCACCCTGGCTTCCATGTGGATGTGGAGTATCACAAAGGCTCCTTGGTTCCACCAGGTCCTGCTGTGTCACAATGGGTCCTGTGGTCCCTGAGGCCCTCCAAAACCATCGTGGAGGCTTGCTTCCATGAGGTTCCATTATGTGCCAGTGGTCATCTTGGTTCCAGGAGTTTCCTTAGTGTCACAATGCTCTCCATGCTTCCATTAGGCCCTGCTTTGCCACAATGGTCCCCTTGTTTCCATGAGGCCCCGCTGTGTCACAATGGACCTATGGTTCCATGATGTTGCGTGGTGTCACCGTGCTCTTCTTGAATCCGCCGTGTAACCATGGACCATTGGTTCCATGCAGCCGTGTCACAATGGGCTCCTTGATTCCATGATTCCCCACGGTGTCACAACGGAGCCTTGTTTCTAGGAGGTTCTGTACTGTCACAATTGCCTCATTGATGCCATCAGCCCCTGCAGTGTCACAATGGCTCCTTGGTTCCATGAGGAACACAAGAGCTTGGCATAAGCATTGAGCAACAGCTGCTGAACACACCTGGCAACATCTGCTTGCATCAAAAGAGGGCTTCAAGCTGACAATGGCACCAGCAGCTTCCATCTGCAACAGAGACCAAGGAAAGGACAGGCTGTGCCGGTTTGGACAAATGTGGAGGAAAATATCCTCTTATAGAAGGCAGGTTACACCCAGCCCTCCCCCACCAGCTTCGGGAAAAAAGAATTTTCCTGGGAAGAAAGTGAAAGAGATAAAAACTACTTTTTTAACAAACACACAGGAAAAGGATAACAATGCTAAATATTAAAACCTCTCGCTGTGCAGAGAAAGCTGGGATAATTTGAGAGTCCTTCCGTGTTTCGATGGGGTCTCCTGAAACATCCATAGACAGCGAGGCCCGTGCAAAGAAACAGGGAGCGATTCTTGAGAGAAGTTTCAGAGCTCTTTCTTCTCCAGCCACATGGGCGGGGCACTGCCAAAGAACTGAGCAATCACAGCACAACCAGGGCCCTCCTGGCACAGGGCAACACAAAATAAGCAGTGCTGAACAGGATTAGGGCACATGTGAGCAGGGAGCAGGGAGACCCCGTGCCCAGGCCATGCCTCTACCCCAGGGTCCCCTCTCCCATGACCTCATGGCAGGGGGGAGGAACCCCAACACTTCCGTAGGTGCAGTCTCTCTCCTCCTCCTTGCAGCTGGCTCATGGGCCCACATTCAGGGCCCCCACCTCGGGAGAAAATTCTCCCAATGTGCTCTGATGTTGAAAGAGTCAAGAAGAGAAGAAGGGAAAAAAAACCCCCGAAGTCCCAGGAAAACAAAGTTCAACTCTCCATCTCCCTCCAGAGAAAAGGAGCTGAAAACTGGCTAAAAAGAAACAAAGTTGCTTCCTCTGCTCTTGCTGCAAGCAGGATGCAGAGGAGTGTGTATGTGTGTCCTTGAACAAACGCTCTGAGAAGTTTGTCTGGCTTTTTTTTCCTCTCCCCCCTCTCAGGCTCAGTTGAAAGGCACAGAAATGCACAAAGTTCACTTCTGGGCATAGAGCAGCAATAGGGGATACACATGATAAAGTCACCCCAAGACACAGGGACAGAGAATTCAGTGGAAAGACTCCGAGAATTCTGCTCCCAGAGATCATTCATTCCTGCTCACACTGACCCTTGTAGAAAGGGGACATCGTTCCCGGCAGCCTGTACTGAGCATGTGGCTCCTGAGTGGGGTTTGTTGTTTAGGAAACCTGCTCCGGCTTTTCCATTCTTTCCTTGCAAACAGGAAAACTTCTCCTGGGGCTGTGTGCAGGCAGAGCCCTGAGGAGAGCAGGTGGCACATGGTGCGCTGGGCTGGGACAGCCAGCTGCAGAGCTCAAGGGAAGAAGCCCAAAGTGTCACAATGGCTCCTTGCCTTCCCATGCAACACCTGGGTCACAATGGTCTCCTTGATTCCATGAGGCCCCACTGTGTCACAATGGCTCCTTGGTTCCATCAGGTTCCGCAGTGTCACCATGGTCTCTTTTGATCCGCACTGTCATCATGGACAATTGGTTCCATGAGGCCCCGCAGTGTCACATTGGTCCCTTGCTTCCATAGGTTTGATGTTGTAACAAAGGACTCCTTGCTTCTATGAGCTAGCCTGCTTTTTGCAGAGGTGTCTTTGGTTCCAACAAGGCCCCGCTGTGTCTCAGTGCACCCTGGCTTCCATGTGGATGTGGAGTATCACAAAGGCTCCTTGGTTCCACCAGGTCCTGCTGTGTCACAATGGGTCCTGTGGTCCCTGAGGCCCTCCAAAACCATCGTGGAGGCTTGCTTCCATGAGGTTCCATTATGTGCCAGTGGTCATCTTGGTTCCAGGAGTTTCCTTAGTGTCACAATGCTCTCCATGCTTCCATTAGGCCCTGCTTTGCCACAATGGTCCCCTTGTTTCCATGAGGCCCCGCTGTGTCACAATGGACCTATGGTTCCGTGATGTTGCGTGGTGTCACCGTGCTCTTCTTGAATCCGCCGTGTAACCATGGACCATTGGTTCCATGCAGCCGTGTCACAATGGGCTCCTTGATTCCATGATTCCCCACGGTGTCACAATGGAGCCTTGTTTCTAGGAGGTTCTGTACTGTCACAATTGCCTCCTTGATGCCATCAGCCCCTGCAGTGTCACAATGGCTCCTTGGTTCCATGAGGAACACAATAGCTTGGCATAAGCATTGAGCAACAGCTGCTGAACACACCTGGCAACATCTGCTTGCATCAAAAGAGGGCTTCAAGCTGACAATGGCACCAGCAGCTTCCATCTGCAACAGAGACCCAGGAAAGGACAGGCTGTGCCGGTTTGGACAAATGTGGAGGAAAATATCCTCTTATAGAAGGCAGGTTACACCCAGCCCTCCCCCACCAGGTTTTTGGAAAAAAGAATTTTCCTGGGAAGAAAGTGAAAGAGATAAAACCTATTTTTTTAACAAACACACAGGAAAAGGATAACAATGCTAAATATTAAAACCTCTCGCTGTGCAGAGAAAGCTGGGATAATTTGAGAGTCCTTCTGTGTTTCGGTGGGGTCTCCTGAAACATCCATAGACAGCGAGGCCCGTGCAAAGAAACAGGGAGCGATTCTTGAGAGAAGTTTCAGAGCTCTTTCTTCTCCAGCCACATGGGCGGGGCACTGCCAAAGAACTGAGCAATCACAGCACAACCAGGGCCCTCCTGGCACAGGGCAACACAAAATAAGCAGTGCTGAACAGGATTAGGGCACATGTGAGCAGGGAGCAGGGAGACCCCGTGCCCAGGCCATGCCTCTACCCCAGGGTCCCCTCTCCCATGACCTCATGGCAGGGGGGAGGAACCCCAACACTTCCGTAGGTGCAGTCTCTCTCCTCCTCCTTGCAGCTGGCTCATGGGCCCACATTCAGGGCCCCCACCTCGGGAGAAAATTCTCCCAATGTGCTCTGATGTTGAAAGAGTCAAGAAGAGAAGAAGGGAAAAAAAACCCCCGAAGTCCCAGGAAAACAAAGTTCAACTCTCCATCTCCCCCCAGAGAAAAGGAGCTGAAAACCGGCTAAAAAGAAACAAAGTTGCTTCCCTCTGCTCTTGCTGCAAGCAGGATGCAGAGGAGTGTGTATGTGTGTCCTTGAACAAACGCTCTGAGAAGTTTGTCCGGTTTCTTTTCCTCTCCCCCCTCTCAGGCTCAGTTGAAAGGCACAGAAATGCACAAAGTTCACTTCTGGGCATAGAGCAGCAATAGGGGATACACATGATAAAGTCACCCCAAGACACAGGGACAGAGAATTCAGTGGAAAGACTCCGAGAATTCTGCTCCCAGAGATCATTCCTGCTCACACTGACCCTTGTAGAAAGGGGACATCGTTCCAGGCAGCCTGTACTGAGCATGTGGCTCCTGAGTGGGGTTTGTTGTTTAGGAAACCTGCTCCGGCTTTTCCATTCTTTCCTTGCAAACAGGAAAACTTCTCCTGGGGCTGTGTGCAGGCAGAGCCCTGAGGAGAGCAGGTGGCACATGGTGCGCTGGGCTGGGACAGCCAGCTGCAGAGCTCAAGGGAAGAAGCCCAAAGTGTCACAATGGCTCCTTGCCTTCCCATGCAACACCTGGGTCACAATGGTCTCCTTGATTCCATGAGGCCCCACTGTGTCACAATGGCTCCTTGGTTCCATCAGGTTCCGCAGTGTCACCATGGTCTCCTTTGATCCGCACTGTCATCATGGACAATTGGTTCCATGAGGCCCCGCAGTGTCACAATGGTCCCTTGGTTGCATAGCTTTTACGTTGTAACAATGGACTCCTTGCTTCTATGAGCTAGCCTGCTTTTTGCAGAGGTGTCTTTGGTTCCAACAAGGCCCCACTGTGTCTCAGTGCACCCTGGCTTCCATGTGGATCTGGAGTATCACAAAGGCTCCTTGGTTCCACCAGGTCCTGCTGTGTCACAATGGGTCCTGTGGTCCCTGAGGCCCTCCAAAGTCATCATGGATGCTTGCTTCCATGAGGTTCCATTATGTGCCAGTGGTCATCTTGGTTCCAGGAGTTTCCTTAGTGTCACAATGCTCTCCATGTTTCCATGATTCCCCACAATGTCACAATGCTCTCCAGGCTTCCATTAGGCCCTGCTTTGCCACAATGGTCCCCTTGTTTCCATGAGGCCCCGCTGTGTCACAATGGACCTATGGTTCCGTGATGTTGCGTGGTGTCACCGTGCTCTTCTTGAATCCGCCGTGTAACCATGGACCATTGGTTCCATGCAGCCGTGTCACAATGGGCTCCTTGATTCCATGATTCCCCACGGTGTCACAATGGAGCCTTGTTTCTAGGAGGTTCTGTACTGTCACAATTGCCTCCTTGATGCCATCAGCCCCTGCAGTGTCACAATGGCTCCTTGGTTCCATGAGGAACACAATAGCTTGGCATAAGCATTGAGCAACAGCTGCTGAACACACCTGGCAACATCTGCTTGCATCAAAAGAGGGCTTCAAGCTGACAATGGCACCAGCAGCTTCCATCTGCAACAGAGACCCAGGAAAGGACAGGCTGTGCCGGTTTGGACAAATGTGGAGGAAAATATCCTCTTATAGAAGGCAGGTTACACCCAGCCCTCCCCCACCAGGTTTTTGGAAAAAAGAACTTTCCTGGGAAGAAAGTGAAAGAGATAAAACCTATTTTTTTAACAAACACACAGGAAAAGGATAACAATGCTAAATATTAAAACCTCTCGCTGTGCAGAGAAAGCTGGGATAATTTGAGAGTCCTTCTGTGTTTCGGTGGGGTCTCCTGAAACATCCATAGACAGCGAGGCCCGTGCAAAGAAACAGGGAGCGATTCTTGAGAGAAGTTTCAGAGCTCTTTCTTCTCCAGCCACATGGGCGGGGCACTGCCAAAGAACTGAGCAATCACAGCACAACCAGGGCCCTCCTGGCACAGGGCAACACAAAATAAGCAGTGCTGAACAGGATTAGGGCACATGTGAGCAGGGAGCAGGGAGACCCCGTGCCCAGGCCATGCCTCTACCCCAGGGTCCCCTCTCCCATGACCTCATGGCAGGGGGGAGGAACCCCAACACTTCCGTAGGTGCAGTCTCTCTCCTCCTCCTTGCAGCTGGCTCATGGGCCCACATTCAGGGCCCCCACCTCGGGAGAAAATTCTCCCAATGTGCTCTGATGTTGAAAGAGTCAAGAAGAGAAGAAGGGAAAAAAAACCCCCGAAGTCCCAGGAAAACAAAGTTCAACTCTCCATCTCCCCCCAGAGAAAAGGAGCTGAAAACCGGCTAAAAAGAAACAAAGTTGCTTCCCTCTGCTCTTGCTGCAAGCAGGATGCAGAGGAGTGTGTATGTGTGTCCTTGAACAAACGCTCTGAGAAGTTTGTCCGGTTTTTTTTCCTCTCCCCCCTCTCAGGCTCAGTTGAAAGGCACAGAAATGCACAAAGTTCACTTCTGGGCATAGAGCAGCAATAGGGGATACACATGATAAAGTCACCCCAAGACACAGGGACAGAGAATTCAGTGGAAAGACTCCGAGAATTCTGCTCCCAGAGATCATTCCTGCTCACACTGACCCTTGTAGAAAGGGGACATCGTTCCAGGCAGCCTGTACTGAGCATGTGGCTCCTGAGTGGGGTTTGTTGTTTAGGAAACCTGCTCCGGCTTTTCCATTCTTTCCTTGCAAACAGGAAAACTTCTCCTGGGGCTGTGTGCAGGCAGAGCCCTGAGGAGAGCAGGTGGCACATGGTGCGCTGGGCTGGGACAGCCAGCTGCAGAGCTCAAGGGAAGAAGCCCAAAGTGTCACAATGGCTCCTTGCCTTCCCATGCAACACCTGGGTCACAATGGTCTCCTTGATTCCATGAGGCCCCACTGTGTCACAATGGCTCCTTGGTTCCATCAGGTTCCGCAGTGTCACCATGGTCTCCTTTGATCCGCACTGTCATCATGGACAATTGGTTCCATGAGGCCCCGCAGTGTCACAATGGTCCCTTGGTTGCATAGCTTTTACGTTGTAACAATGGACTCCTTGCTTCTATGAGCTAGCCTGCTTTTTGCAGAGGTGTCTTTGGTTCCAACAAGGCCCCACTGTGTCTCAGTGCACCCTGGCTTCCATGTGGATCTGGAGTATCACAAAGGCTCCTTGGTTCCACCAGGTCCTGCTGTGTCACAATGGGTCCTGTGGTCCCTGAGGCCCTCCAAAGTCATCATGGATGCTTGCTTCCATGAGGTTCCATTATGTGCCAGTGGTCATCTTGGTTCCAGGAGTTTCCTTAGTGTCACAATGCTCTCCATGTTTCCATGATTCCCCACAATGTCACAATGCTCTCCAGGCTTCCATTAGGCCCTGCTTTGCCACAATGGTCCCCTTGTTTCCATGCGGCCTTGCTGTGTCACAATGGACGTACGGTTCCATGATGTTGCGTGGTGTCACCGTGCTCTTCTTGAATCCGCCGTGTAACCATGGACCATTGGTTCCATGCAGCCGTGTCACAATGGGCTCCTTGATTCCATGATTCCCCACGGTGTCACAATGGAGCCTTGTTTCTAGGAGGTTCTGTACTGTCACAATTGCCTCCTTGATGCCATCAGCCCCTGCAGTGTCACAATGGCTCCTTGGTTCCATGAGGAACACAAGAGCTTGGCATAAGCATTGAGCAACAGCTGCTGAACACACCTGGCAACATCTGCTTGCATCAAAAGAGGGCTTCAAGCTGACAATGGCACCAGCAGCTTCCATCTGCAACAGACACCCAGGGAAAGGACAGGCTGTGCCGGTTTGGACAAATGTGGAGGAAAATATCCTCTTATAGAAGGCAGGTTACACCCAGCCCTCCCCCACCAGCTTCGGGAAAAAAGAATTTTCCTGGGAAGAAAGTGAAAGAGATAAAAACTACTTTTTTAACAAACACACAGGAAAAGGATAACAATGCTAAATATTAAAACCTCTCGCTGTGCAGAGAAAGCTGGGATAATTTGAGAGTCCTTCCGTGTTTCGATGGGGTCTCCTGAAACATCCATAGACAGCGAGGCCCGTGCAAAGAAACAGGGAGCGATTCTTGAGAGAAGTTTCAGAGCTCTTTCTTCTCCAGCCACATGGGCGGGGCACTGCCAAAGAACTGAGCAATCACAGCACAACCAGGGCCCTCCTGGCACAGGGCAACACAAAATAAGCAGTGCTGAACAGGATTAGGGCACATGTGAGCAGGGAGCAGGGAGACCCCGTGCCCAGGCCATGCCTCTACCCCAGGGTCCCCTCTCCCATGACCTCATGGCAGGGGGGAGGAACCCCAACACTTCCGTAGGTGCAGTCTCTCTCCTCCTCCTTGCAGCTGGCTCATGGGCCCACATTCAGGGCCCCCACCTCGGGAGAAAATTCTCCCAATGTGCTCTGATGTTGAAAGAGTCAAGAAGAGAAGAAGGGAAAAAAAACCCCCGAAGTCCCAGGAAAACAAAGTTCAACTCTCCATCTCCCTCCAGAGAAAAGGAGCTGAAAACTGGCTAAAAAGAAACAAAGTTGCTTCCTCTGCTCTTGCTGCAAGCAGGATGCAGAGGAGTGTGTATGTGTGTCCTTGAACAAACGCTCTGAGAAGTTTGTCTGGCTTTTTTTTCCTCTCCCCCCTCTCAGGCTCAGTTGAAAGGCACAGAAATGCACAAAGTTCACTTCTGGGCATAGAGCAGCAATAGGGGATACACATGATAAAGTCACCCCAAGACACAGGGACAGAGAATTCAGTGGAAAGACTCCGAGAATTCTGCTCCCAGAGATCATTCATTCCTGCTCACACTGACCCTTGTAGAAAGGGGACATCGTTCCCGGCAGCCTGTACTGAGCATGTGGCTCCTGAGTGGGGTTTGTTGTTTAGGAAACCTGCTCCGGCTTTTCCATTCTTTCCTTGCAAACAGGAAAACTTCTCCTGGGGCTGTGTGCAGGCAGAGCCCTGAGGAGAGCAGGTGGCACATGGTGCGCTGGGCTGGGACAGCCAGCTGCAGAGCTCAAGGGAAGAAGCCCAAAGTGTCACAATGGCTCCTTGCCTTCCCATGCAACACCTGGGTCACAATGGTCTCCTTGATTCCATGAGGCCCCACTGTGTCACAATGGCTCCTTGGTTCCATCAGGTTCCGCAGTGTCACCATGGTCTCTTTTGATCCGCACTGTCATCATGGACAATTGGTTCCATGAGGCCCCGCAGTGTCACATTGGTCCCTTGCTTCCATAGGTTTGATGTTGTAACAAAGGACTCCTTGCTTCTATGAGCTAGCCTGCTTTTTGCAGAGGTGTCTTTGGTTCCAACAAGGCCCCGCTGTGTCTCAGTGCACCCTGGCTTCCATGTGGATGTGGAGTATCACAAAGGCTCCTTGGTTCCACCAGGTCCTGCTGTGTCACAATGGGTCCTGTGGTCCCTGAGGCCCTCCAAAACCATCGTGGAGGCTTGCTTCCATGAGGTTCCATTATGTGCCAGTGGTCATCTTGGTTCCAGGAGTTTCCTTAGTGTCACAATGCTCTCCATGCTTCCATTAGGCCCTGCTTTGCCACAATGGTCCCCTTGTTTCCATGAGGCCCCGCTGTGTCACAATGGACCTATGGTTCCATGATGTTGCGTGGTGTCACCGTGCTCTTCTTGAATCCGCCGTGTAACCATGGACCATTGGTTCCATGCAGCCGTGTCACAATGGGCTCCTTGATTCCATGATTCCCCACGGTGTCACAATGGAGCCTTGTTTCTAGGAGGTTCTGTACTGTCACAATTGCCTCATTGATGCCATCAGCCCCTGCAGTGTCACAATGGCTCCTTGGTTCCATGAGGAACACAAGAGCTTGGCATAAGCATTGAGCAACAGCTGCTGAACACACCTGGCAACATCTGCTTGCATCAAAAGAGGGCTTCAAGCTGACAATGGCACCAGCAGCTTCCATCTGCAACAGAGACCAAGGAAAGGACAGGCTGTGCCGGTTTGGACAAATGTGGAGGAAAATATCCTCTGATAGAAGGCAGGTTACACCCAGCCCTCCCCCACCAGGTTTTTGGAAAAAAGAACTTTCCTGGGAAGAAAGTGAAAGAGATAAAACCTATTTTTTTAACAAACACACAGGAAAAGGATAACAATGCTAAATATTAAAACCTCTCGCTGTGCAGAGAAAGCTGGGATAATTTGAGAGTCCTTCTGTGTTTCGGTGGGGTCTCCTGAAACATCCATAGACAGCGAGGCCCGTGCAAAGAAACAGGGAGCGATTCTTGAGAGAAGTTGCAGAGCTCTTTCTTCTCCAGCCACATGGGCGGGGCACTGCCAAAGAACTGAGCAATCACGGCACAACCAGGGCCCTCCTGGCACAGGGCAACACAAAATAAGCAGTGCTGAACAGGATTAGGGCACATGTGAGCAGGGAGCAGGGAGACCCCGTGCCCAGGCCATGCCTCTACCCCAGGGTCCCCTCTCCCATGACCGCATGGCAGGAGGGAGGAACCCCAACACTTCCGTAGGTGTAGTCTCTCTCCTCCTCCTTGCAGCTGGCTCGTGGGCCCACATTCAGGGCCCCCACCTCGGGAGAAAATTCTCCCAATGTGCTCTGATGTTGAAAGAGTCAAGAAGAGAAGAAGGGAAAAAAAACCCCCGAAGTCCCAGGAAAACAAAGTTCAACTCTCCATCTCCCTCCAGAGAAAAGGAGCTGAAAACTGGCTAAAAAGAAACAAAGTTGCTTCCTCTGCTCTTGCTGCAAGCAGGATGCAGAGGAGTGTGTATGTGTGTCCTTGAACAAACGCTCTGAGAAGTTTGTCCGGTTTTTTTTCCTCTCCCCCCTCTCAGGCTCAGTTGAAAGGCACAGAAATGCACAAAGTTCACTTCTGGGCATAGAGCAGCAATAGGGGATACACATGATAAAGTCACCCCAAGACACAGGGACAGAGAATTCAGTGGAAAGACTCCGAGAATTCTGCTCCCAGAGATCATTCCTGCTCACACTGACCCTTGTAGAAAGGGGACATCGTTCCAGGCAGCCTGTACTGAGCATGTGGCTCCTGAGTGGGGTTTGTTGTTTAGGAAACCTGCTCCGGCTTTTCCATTCTTTCCTTGCAAACAGGAAAACTTCTCCTGGGGCTGTGTGCAGGCAGAGCCCTGAGGAGAGCAGGTGGCACATGGTGCGCTGGGCTGGGACAGCCAGCTGCAGAGCTCAAGGGAAGAAGCCCAAAGTGTCACAATGGCTCCTTGCCTTCCCATGCAACACCTGGGTCACAATGGTCTCCTTGATTCCATGAGGCCCCACTGTGTCACAATGGCTCCTTGGTTCCATCAGGTTCCGCAGTGTCACCATGGTCTCCTTTGATCCGCACTGTCATCATGGACAATTGGTTCCATGAGGCCCCGCAGTGTCACAATGGTCCCTTGGTTGCATAGCTTTTACGTTGTAACAATGGACTCCTTGCTTCTATGAGCTAGCCTGCTTTTTGCAGAGGTGTCTTTGGTTCCAACAAGGCCCCACTGTGTCTCAGTGCACCCTGGCTTCCATGTGGATGTGGAGTATCACAAAGGCTCCTTGGTTCCACCAGGTCCTGCTGTGTCACAATGGGTCCTGTGGTCCCTGAGGCCCTCCAAAGTCATCATGGATGCTTGCTTCCATGAGGTTCCATTATGTGCCAGTGGTCATCTTGGTTCCAGGAGTTTCCTTAGTGTCACAATGCTCTCCATGTTTCCATGATTCCCCACAATGTCACAATGCTCTCCAGGCTTCCATTAGGCCCTGCTTTGCCACAATGGTCCCCTTGTTTCCATGCGGCCTTGCTGTGTCACAATGGACGTACGGTTCCATGATGTTGCGTGGTGTCACCGTGCTCTTCTTGAATCCGCCGTGTAACCATGGACCATTGGTTCCATGCAGCCGTGTCACAATGGGCTCCTTGATTCCATGATTCCCCACGGTGTCACAATGGAGCCTTGTTTCTAGGAGGTTCTGTACTGTCACAATTGCCTCCTTGATGCCATCAGCCCCTGCAGTGTCACAATGGCTCCTTGGTTCCATGAGGAACACAAGAGCTTGGCATAAGCATTGAGCAACAGCTGCTGAACACACCTGGCAACATCTGCTTGCATCAAAAGAGGGCTTCAAGCTGACAATGGCACCAGCAGCTTCCATCTGCAACAGAGACCCAGGAAAGGACAGGCTGTGCCGGTTTGGACAAATGTGGAGGAAAATATCCTCTGATAGAAGGCAGGTTACACCCAGCCCTCCCCCACCAGCTTCGGGAAAAAAGAATTTTCCTGGGAAGAAAGTGAAAGAGATAAAAACTACTTTTTTAACAAACACACAGGAAAAGGATAACAATGCTAAATATTAAAACCTCTCGCTGTGCAGAGAAAGCTGGGATAATTTGAGAGTCCTTCCGTGTTTCGGTGGGGTCTCCTGAAACATCCATAGACAGCGAGGCCCGTGCAAAGAAACAGGGAGCGATTCTTGAGAGAAGTTGCAGAGCTCTTTCTTCTCCAGCCACATGGGCGGGGCACTGCCAAAGAACTGAGCAATCACGGCACAACCAGGGCCCTCCTGGCACAGGGCAACACAAAATAAGCAGTGCTGAACAGGATTAGGGCACATGTGAGCAGGGAGCAGGGAGACCCCGTGCCCAGGCCATGCCTCTACCCCAGGGTCCCCTCTCCCATGACCTCATGGCAGGGGGGAGGAACCCCAACACTTCCGTAGGTGTAGTCTCTCTCCTCCTCCTTGCAGCTGGCTCATGGGCCCACATTCAGGGCCCCCACCTCGGGAGAAAATTCTCCCAATGTGCTCTGATGTTGAAAGAGTCAAGAAGAGAAGAAGGGAAAAAAAACCCCCGAAGTCCCAGGAAAACAAAGTTCAACTCTCCATCTCCCTCCAGAGAAAAGGAGCTGAAAACTGGCTAAAAAGAAACAAAGTTGCTTCCTCTGCTCTTGCTGCAAGCAGGATGCAGAGGAGTGTGTATGTGTGTCCTTGAACAAACGCTCTGAGAAGTTTGTCTGGCTTTTTTTTCCTCTCCCCCCTCTCAGGCTCAGTTGAAAGGCACAGAAATGCACAAAGTTCACTTCTGGGCATAGAGCAGCAATAGGGGATACACATGATAAAGTCACCCCAAGACACAGGGACAGAGAATTCAGTGGAAAGACTCCGAGAATTCTGCTCCCAGAGATCATTCATTCCTGCTCACACTGACCCTTGTAGAAAGGGGACATCGTTCCCGGCAGCCTGTACTGAGCATGTGGCTCCTGAGTGGGGTTTGTTGTTTAGGAAACCTGCTCCGGCTTTTCCATTCTTTCCTTGCAAACAGGAAAACTTCTCCTGGGGCTGTGTGCAGGCAGAGCCCTGAGGAGAGCAGGTGGCACATGGTGCGCTGGGCTGGGACAGCCAGCTGCAGAGCTCAAGGGAAGAAGCCCAAAGTGTCACAATGGCTCCTTGCCTTCCCATGCAACACCTGGGTCACAATGGTCTCCTTGATTCCATGAGGCCCCACTGTGTCACAATGGCTCCTTGGTTCCATCAGGTTCCGCAGTGTCACCATGGTCTCTTTTGATCCGCACTGTCATCATGGACAATTGGTTCCATGAGGCCCCGCAGTGTCACATTGGTCCCTTGCTTCCATAGGTTTGATGTTGTAACAAAGGACTCCTTGCTTCTATGAGCTAGCCTGCTTTTTGCAGAGGTGTCTTTGGTTCCAACAAGGCCCCGCTGTGTCTCAGTGCACCCTGGCTTCCATGTGGATGTGGAGTATCACAAAGGCTCCTTGGTTCCACCAGGTCCTGCTGTGTCACAATGGGTCCTGTGGTCCCTGAGGCCCTCCAAAACCATCGTGGAGGCTTGCTTCCATGAGGTTCCATTATGTGCCAGTGGTCATCTTGGTTCCAGGAGTTTCCTTAGTGTCACAATGCTCTCCATGCTTCCATTAGGCCCTGCTTTGCCACAAAGGTCCCCTTGTTTCCATGCGGCCTTGCTGTGTCACAATGGACCTATGGTTCCGTGATGTTGCGTGGTGTCACCGTGCTCTTCTTGAATCCGCCGTGTAACCATGGACCATTGGTTCCATGCAGCCGTGTCACAATGGGCTCCTTGATTCCATGATTCCCCACGGTGTCACAATGGAGCCTTGTTTCTAGGAGGTTCTGTACTGTCACAATTGCCTCCTTGATGCCATCAGCCCCTGCAGTGTCACAATGGCTCCTTGGTTCCATGAGGAACACAATAGCTTGGCATAAGCATTGAGCAACAGCTGCTGAACACACCTGGCAACATCTGCTTGCATCAAAAGAGGGCTTCAAGCTGACAATGGCACCAGCAGCTTCCATCTGCAACAGAGACCCAGGAAAGGACAGGCTGTGCCGGTTTGGACAAATGTGGAGGAAAATATCCTCTGATAGAAGGCAGGTTACACCCAGCCCTCCCCCACCAGGTTTTTGGAAAAAAGAACTTTCCTGGGAAGAAAGTGAAAGAGATAAAACCTATTTTTTTAACAAACACACAGGAAAAGGATAACAATGCTAAATATTAAAACCTCTCGCTGTGCAGAGAAAGCTGGGATAATTTGAGAGTCCTTCTGTGTTTCGGTGGGGTCTCCTGAAACATCCATAGACAGCGAGGCCCGTGCAAAGAAACAGGGAGCGATTCTTGAGAGAAGTTTCAGAGCTCTTTCTTCTCCAGCCACATGGGCAGGGCACTGCCAAAGAACTGAGCAATCACAGCACAACCAGGGCCCTCCTGGCACAGGGCAACACAAAATAAGCAGTGCTGAACAGGATTAGGGCACATGTGAGCAGGGAGCAGGGAGACCCCGTGCCCAGGCCATGCCTCTACCCCAGGGTCCCCTCTCCCATGACCTCATGGCAGGGGGGAGGAACCCCAACACTTCCGTAGGTGCAGTCTCTCTCCTCCTCCTTGCAGCTGGCTCATGGGCCCACATTCAGGGCCCCCACCTCGGGAGAAAATTCTCCCAATGTGCTCTGATGTTGAAAGAGTCAAGAAGAGAAGAAGGGAAAAAAAACCCCCGAAGTCCCAGGAAAACAAAGTTCAACTCTCCATCTCCCCCCAGAGAAAAGGAGCTGAAAACCGGCTAAAAAGAAACAAAGTTGCTTCCCTCTGCTCTTGCTGCAAGCAGGATGCAGAGGAGTGTGTATGTGTGTCCTTGAACAAACGCTCTGAGAAGTTTGTCCGGTTTTTTTTCCTCTCCCCCCTCTCAGGCTCAGTTGAAAGGCACAGAAATGCACAAAGTTCACTTCTGGGCATAGAGCAGCAATAGGGGATACACATGATAAAGTCACCCCAAGACACAGGGACAGAGAATTCAGTGGAAAGACTCCGAGAATTCTGCTCCCAGAGATCATTCCTGCTCACACTGACCCTTGTAGAAAGGGGACATCGTTCCAGGCAGCCTGTACTGAGCATGTGGCTCCTGAGTGGGGTTTGTTGTTTAGGAAACCTGCTCCGGCTTTTCCATTCTTTCCTTGCAAACAGGAAAACTTCTCCTGGGGCTGTGTGCAGGCAGAGCCCTGAGGAGAGCAGGTGGCACATGGTGCGCTGGGCTGGGACAGCCAGCTGCAGAGCTCAAGGGAAGAAGCCCAAAGTGTCACAATGGCTCCTTGCCTTCCCATGCAACACCTGGGTCACAATGGTCTCCTTGATTCCATGAGGCCCCACTGTGTCACAATGGCTCCTTGGTTCCATCAGGTTCCGCAGTGTCACCATGGTCTCCTTTGATCCGCACTGTCATCATGGACAATTGGTTCCATGAGGCCCCGCAGTGTCACAATGGTCCCTTGGTTGCATAGCTTTTACGTTGTAACAATGGACTCCTTGCTTCTATGAGCTAGCCTGCTTTTTGCAGAGGTGTCTTTGGTTCCAACAAGGCCCCACTGTGTCTCAGTGCACCCTGGCTTCCATGTGGATCTGGAGTATCACAAAGGCTCCTTGGTTCCACCAGGTCCTGCTGTGTCACAATGGGTCCTGTGGTCCCTGAGGCCCTCCAAAGTCATCATGGATGCTTGCTTCCATGAGGTTCCATTATGTGCCAGTGGTCATCTTGGTTCCAGGAGTTTCCTTAGTGTCACAATGCTCTCCATGTTTCCATGATTCCCCACAATGTCACAATGCTCTCCAGGCTTCCATTAGGCCCTGCTTTGCCACAATGGTCCCCTTGTTTCCATGCGGCCTTGCTGTGTCACAATGGACGTACGGTTCCATGATGTTGCGTGGTGTCACCGTGCTCTTCTTGAATCCGCCGTGTAACCATGGACCATTGGTTCCATGCAGCCGTGTCACAATGGGCTCCTTGATTCCATGATTCCCCACGGTGTCACAATGGAGCCTTGTTTCTAGGAGGTTCTGTACTGTCACAATTGCCTCCTTGATGCCATCAGCCCCTGCAGTGTCACAATGGCTCCTTGGTTCCATGAGGAACACAAGAGCTTGGCATAAGCATCGAGCAACAGCTGCTGAACACACCTGGCAACATCTGCTTGCATCAAAAGAGGGCTTCAAGCTGACAATGGCACCAGCAGCTTCCATCTGCAACAGACACCCAGGGAAAGGACAGGCTGTGCCGGTTTGGACAAATGTGGAGGAAAATATCCTCTTATAGAAGGCAGGTTACACCCAGCCCTCCCCCACCAGCTTCGGGAAAAAAGAATTTTCCTGGGAAGAAAGTGAAAGAGATAAAAACTACTTTTTTAACAAACACACAGGAAAAGGATAACAATGCTAAATATTAAAACCTCTCGCTGTGCAGAGAAAGCTGGGATAATTTGAGAGTCCTTCCGTGTTTCGATGGGGTCTCCTGAAACATCCATAGACAGCGAGGCCCGTGCAAAGAAACAGGGAGCGATTCTTGAGAGAAGTTTCAGAGCTCTTTCTTCTCCAGCCACATGGGCGGGGCACTGCCAAAGAACTGAGCAATCACAGCACAACCAGGGCCCTCCTGGCACAGGGCAACACAAAATAAGCAGTGCTGAACAGGATTAGGGCACATGTGAGCAGGGAGCAGGGAGACCCCGTGCCCAGGCCATGCCTCTACCCCAGGGTCCCCTCTCCCATGACCTCATGGCAGGGGGGAGGAACCCCAACACTTCCGTAGGTGCAGTCTCTCTCCTCCTCCTTGCAGCTGGCTCATGGGCCCACATTCAGGGCCCCCACCTCGGGAGAAAATTCTCCCAATGTGCTCTGATGTTGAAAGAGTCAAGAAGAGAAGAAGGGAAAAAAAACCCCCGAAGTCCCAGGAAAACAAAGTTCAACTCTCCATCTCCCTCCAGAGAAAAGGAGCTGAAAACTGGCTAAAAAGAAACAAAGTTGCTTCCTCTGCTCTTGCTGCAAGCAGGATGCAGAGGAGTGTGTATGTGTGTCCTTGAACAAACGCTCTGAGAAGTTTGTCTGGCTTTTTTTTCCTCTCCCCCCTCTCAGGCTCAGTTGAAAGGCACAGAAATGCACAAAGTTCACTTCTGGGCATAGAGCAGCAATAGGGGGATACACATGATAAAGTCACCCCAAGACACAGGGACAGAGAATTCAGTGGAAAGACTCCGAGAATTCTGCTCCCAGAGATCATTCATTCCTGCTCACACTGAGCCTTGTAGAAAGGGGACATCGTTCCCGGCAGCCTGTACTGAGCATGTGGCTCCTGAGTGGGGTTTGTTGTTTAGGAAACCTGCTCCGGCTTTTCCATTCTTTCCTTGCAAACAGGAAAACTTCTCCCGGGGCTGTGTGCAGGCAGAGCCCTGAGGAGAGCAGGTGGCACATGGTGCGCTGGGCTGGGACAGCCAGCTGCAGAGCTCAAGGGAAGAAGCCCAAAGTGTCACAATGGCTCCTTGCCTTCCCATGCAACACCTGGGTCACAATGGTCTCCTTGATTCCATGAGGCCCCACTGTGTCACAATGGCTCCTTGGTTCCATCAGGTTCCGCAGTGTCACCATGGTCTCTTTTGATCCACACTGTCATCATGGACAATTGGTTCCATGAGGCCCCGCAGTGTCACAATGGTCCCTTGCTTCCATAGGTTTGATGTTGTAACAAAGGACTCCTTGCTTCTATGAGCTAGCCTGCTTTTTGCAGAGGTGTCTTTGGTTCCAACAAGGCCCCACTGTGTCTCAGTGCACCCTGGCTTCCATGTGGATCTGGAGTATCACAAAGGCTCCTTGGTTCCACCAGGTCCTGCTGTGTCACAATGGGTCCTGTGGTCCCTGAGGCCCTCCAAAACCATCGTGGAGGCTTGCTTCCATGAGGTTCCATTATGTGCCAGTGGTCATCTTGGTTCCAGGAGTTTCCTTAGTGTCACAATGCTCTCCAAGCTTCCATTAGGCCCTGCTTTGCCACAATGGTCCCCTTGTTTCCATGCGGCCTTGCTGTGTCACAATGGACCTATGGTTCCGTGATGTTGCGTGGTGTCACCGTGCTCTTCTTGAATCCGCCGTGTAACCATGGACCATTGGTTCCATGCAGCCGTGTCACAATGGGCTCCTTGATTCCATGATTCCCCACGGTGTCACAATGGAGCCTTGTTTCTAGGAGGTTCTGTACTGTCACAATTGCCTCATTGATGCCATCAGCCCCTGCAGTGTCACAATGGCTCCTTGGTTCCATGAGGAACACAAGAGCTTGGCATAAGCATTGAGCAACAGCTGCTGAACACACCTGGCAACATCTGCTTGCATCAAAAGAGGGCTTCAAGCTGACAATGGCACCAGCAGCTTCCATCTGCAACAGAGACCAAGGAAAGGACAGGCTGTGCCGGTTTGGACAAATGTGGAGGAAAATATCCTCTTATAGAAGGCAGGTTACACCCAGCCCTCCCCCACCAGGTTTTTGGAAAAAAGAACTTTCCTGGGAAGAAAGTGAAAGAGATAAAACCTATTTTTTTAACAAACACACAGGAAAAGGATAACAATGCTAAATATTAAAACCTCTCGCTGTGCAGAGAAAGCTGGGATAATTTGAGAGTCCTTCTGTGTTTCGGTGGGGTCTCCTGAAACATCCATAGACAGCGAGGCCCGTGCAAAGAAACAGGGAGCGATTCTTGAGAGAAGTTTCAGAGCTCTTTCTTCTCCAGCCACATGGGCGGGGCACTGCCAAAGAACTGAGCAATCACGGCACAACCAGGGCCCTCCTGGCACAGGGCAACACAAAATAAGCAGTGCTGAACAGGATTAGGGCACATGTGAGCAGGGAGCAGGGAGACCCCGTGCCCAGGCCATGCCTCTACCCCAGGGTCCCCTCTCCCATGACCGCATGGCAGGAGGGAGGAACCCCAACACTTCCGTAGGTGTAGTCTCTCTCCTCCTCCTTGCAGCTGGCTCGTGGGCCCACATTCAGGGCCCCCACCTCGGGAGAAAATTCTCCCAATGTGCTCTGATGTTGAAAGAGTCAAGAAGAGAAGAAGGGAAAAAAAACCCCCGAAGTCCCAGGAAAACAAAGTTCAACTCTCCATCTCCCTCCAGAGAAAAGGAGCTGAAAACTGGCTAAAAAGAAACAAAGTTGCTTCCTCTGCTCTTGCTGCAAGCAGGATGCAGAGGAGTGTGTATGTGTGTCCTTGAACAAACGCTCTGAGAAGTTTGTCCGGTTTCTTTTCCTCTCCCCCCTCTCAGGCTCAGTTGAAAGGCACAGAAATGCACAAAGTTCACTTCTGGGCATAGAGCAGCAATAGGGGATACACATGATAAAGTCACCCCAAGACACAGGGACAGAGAATTCAGTGGAAAGACTCCGAGAATTCTGCTCCCAGAGATCATTCCTGCTCACACTGACCCTTGTAGAAAGGGGACATCGTTCCAGGCAGCCTGTACTGAGCATGTGGCTCCTGAGTGGGGTTTGTTGTTTAGGAAACCTGCTCCGGCTTTTCCATTCTTTCCTTGCAAACAGGAAAACTTCTCCTGGGGCTGTGTGCAGGCAGAGCCCTGAGGAGAGCAGGTGGCACATGGTGCGCTGGGCTGGGACAGCCAGCTGCAGAGCTCAAGGGAAGAAGCCCAAAGTGTCACAATGGCTCCTTGCCTTCCCATGCAACACCTGGGTCACAATGGTCTCCTTGATTCCATGAGGCCCCACTGTGTCACAATGGCTCCTTGGTTCCATCAGGTTCCGCAGTGTCACCATGGTCTCCTTTGATCCGCACTGTCATCATGGACAATTGGTTCCATGAGGCCCCGCAGTGTCACAATGGTCCCTTGGTTGCATAGCTTTTACGTTGTAACAATGGACTCCTTGCTTCTATGAGCTAGCCTGCTTTTTGCAGAGGTGTCTTTGGTTCCAACAAGGCCCCACTGTGTCTCAGTGCACCCTGGCTTCCATGTGGATCTGGAGTATCACAAAGGCTCCTTGGTTCCACCAGGTCCTGCTGTGTCACAATGGGTCCTGTGGTCCCTGAGGCCCTCCAAAGTCATCATGGATGCTTGCTTCCATGAGGTTCCATTATGTGCCAGTGGTCATCTTGGTTCCAGGAGTTTCCTTAGTGTCACAATGCTCTCCATGTTTCCATGATTCCCCACAATGTCACAATGCTCTCCAGGCTTCCATTAGGCCCTGCTTTGCCACAATGGTCCCCTTGTTTCCATGCGGCCTTGCTGTGTCACAATGGACGTACGGTTCCATGATGTTGCGTGGTGTCACCGTGCTCTTCTTGAATCCGCCGTGTAACCATGGACCATTGGTTCCATGCAGCCGTGTCACAATGGGCTCCTTGATTCCATGATTCCCCACGGTGTCACAATGGAGCCTTGTTTCTAGGAGGTTCTGTACTGTCACAATTGCCTCCTTGATGCCATCAGCCCCTGCAGTGTCACAATGGCTCCTTGGTTCCATGAGGAACACAAGAGCTTGGCATAAGCATTGAGCAACAGCTGCTGAACACACCTGGCAACATCTGCTTGCATCAAAAGAGGGCTTCAAGCTGACAATGGCACCAGCAGCTTCCATCTGCAACAGACACCCAGGGAAAGGACAGGCTGTGCCGGTTTGGACAAATGTGGAGGAAAATATCCTCTTATAGAAGGCAGGTTACACCCAGCCCTCCCCCACCAGCTTCGGGAAAAAAGAATTTTCCTGGGAAGAAAGTGAAAGAGATAAAAACTACTTTTTTAACAAACACACAGGAAAAGGATAACAATGCTAAATATTAAAACCTCTCGCTGTGCAGAGAAAGCTGGGATAATTTGAGAGTCCTTCCGTGTTTCGGTGGGGTCTCCTGAAACATCCATAGACAGCGAGGCCCGTGCAAAGAAACAGGGAGCGATTCTTGAGAGAAGTTTCAGAGCTCTTTCTTCTCCAGCCACATGGGCGGGGCACTGCCAAAGAACTGAGCAATCACGGCACAACCAGGGCCCTCCTGGCACAGGGCAACACAAAATAAGCAGTGCTGAACAGGATTAGGGCACATGTGAGCAGGGAGCAGGGAGACCCCGTGCCCAGGCCATGCCTCTACCCCAGGGTCCCCTCTCCCATGACCTCATGGCAGGGGGGAGGAACCCCAACACTTCCGTAGGTGTAGTCTCTCTCCTCCTCCTTGCAGCTGGCTCATGGGCCCACATTCAGGGCCCCCACCTCGGGAGAAAATTCTCCCAATGTGCTCTGATGTTGAAAGAGTCAAGAAGAGAAGAAGGGAAAAAAAACCCCCGAAGTCCCAGGAAAACAAAGTTCAACTCTCCATCTCCCTCCAGAGAAAAGGAGCTGAAAACTGGCTAAAAAGAAACAAAGTTGCTTCCTCTGCTCTTGCTGCAAGCAGGATGCAGAGGAGTGTGTATGTGTGTCCTTGAACAAACGCTCTGAGAAGTTTGTCTGGCTTTTTTTTCCTCTCCCCCCTCTCAGGCTCAGTTGAAAGGCACAGAAATGCACAAAGTTCACTTCTGGGCATAGAGCAGCAATAGGGGGATACACATGATAAAGTCACCCCAAGACACAGGGACAGAGAATTCAGTGGAAAGACTCCGAGAATTCTGCTCCCAGAGATCATTCCTGCTCACACTGACCCTTGTAGAAAGGGGACATCGTTCCCGGCAGCCTGTACTGAGCATGTGGCTCCTGAGTGGGGTTTGTTGTTTAGGAAACCTGCTCCGGCTTTTCCATTCTTTCCTTCCAAACAGGAAAACTTCTCCTGGGGCTGTGTGCAGGCAGAGCCCTGAGGAGAGCAGGTGGCACATGGTGCGCTGGGCTGGGACAGCCAGCTGCAGAGCTCAAGGGAAGAAGCCCAAAGTGTCACAATGGCTCCTTGCCTTCCCATGCAACACCTGGGTCACAATGGTCTCCTTGATTCCATGAGGCCCCACTGTGTCACAATGGCTCCTTGGTTCCATCAGGTTCCACAGTGTCACCATGGTCTCTTTTGATCCGCACTGTCATCATGGACAATTGGTTCCATGAGGCCCCGCAGTGTCACAATGGTCCCTTGCTTCCATAGGTTTGATGTTGTAACAAAGGACTCCTTGCTTCTATGAGCTAGCCTGCTTTTTGCAGAGGTGTCTTTGGTTCCAACAAGGCCCCGCTGTGTCTCAGTGCACCCTGGCTTCCATGTGGATGTGGAGTATCACAAAGGCTCCTTGGTTCCACCAGGTCCTGCTGTGTCACAATGGGTCCTGTGGTCCCTGAGGCCCTCCAAAACCATCGTGGAGGCTTGCTTCCATGAGGTTCCATTATGTGCCAGTGGTCATCTTGGTTCCAGGAGTTTCCTTAGTGTCACAATGCTCTCCATGCTTCCATTAGGCCCTGCTTTGCCACAATGGTCCCCTTGTTTCCATGAGGCCCCGCTGTGTCACAATGGACCTATGGTTCCGTGATGTTGCGTGGTGTCACCGTGCTCTTCTTGAATCCGCCGTGTAACCATGGACCATTGGTTCCATGCAGCCGTGTCACAATGGGCTCCTTGATTCCATGATTCCCCACGGTGTCACAATGGAGCCTTGTTTCTAGGAGGTTCTGTACTGTCACAATTGCCTCCTTGATGCCATCAGCCCCTGCAGTGTCACAATGGCTCCTTGGTTCCATGAGGAACACAAGAGCTTGGCATAAGCATTGAGCAACAGCTGCTGAACACACCTGGCAACATCTGCTTGCATCAAAAGAGGGCTTCAAGCTGACAATGGCACCAGCAGCTTCCATCTGCAACAGAGACCCAGGAAAGGACAGGCTGTGCCGGTTTGGACAAATGTGGAGGAAAATATCCTCTGATAGAAGGCAGGTTACACCCAGCCCTCCCCCACCAGGTTTTTGGAAAAAAGAACTTTCCTGGGAAGAAAGTGAAAGAGATAAAACCTATTTTTTTAACAAACACACAGGAAAAGGATAACAATGCTAAATATTAAAACCTCTCGCTGTGCAGAGAAAGCTGGGATAATTTGAGAGTCCTTCCGTGTTTCGGTGGGGTCTCCTGAAACATCCATAGAAAGCGAGGCCCGTGCAAAGAAACAGGGAGCGATTCTTGAGAGAAGTTGCAGAGCTCTTTCTTCTCCAGCCACATGGGCGGGGCACTGCCAAAGAACTGAGCAATCACGGCACAACCAGGGCCCTCCTGGCACAGGGCAACACAAAATAAGCAGTGCTGAACAGGATTAGGGCACATGTGAGCAGGGAGCAGGGAGACCCCGTGCCCAGGCCATGCCTCTACCCCAGGGTCCCCTCTCCCATGACCGCATGGCAGGAGGGAGGAACCCCAACACTTCCGTAGGTGTAGTCTCTCTCCTCCTCCTTGCAGCTGGCTCGTGGGCCCACATTCAGGGCCCCCACCTCGGGAGAAAATTCTCCCAATGTGCTCTGATGTTGAAAGAGTCAAGAAGAGAAGAAGGGAAAAAAAACCCCCGAAGTCCCAGGAAAACAAAGTTCAACTCTCCATCTCCCCCCAGAGAAAAGGAGCTGAAAACTGGCTAAAAAGAAACAAAGTTGCTTCCCTCTGCTCTTGCTGCAAGCAGGATGCAGAGGAGTGTGTATGTGTGTCCTTGAACAAAAGCTCTGAGAAGTTTGTCCGGTTTTTTTTCCTCTCCCCCCTCTCAGGCTCAGTTGAAAGGCATAGAAATGCACAAAGTTCACTTCTGGGCATAGAGCAGCAATAGGGGAGACACATGATAAAGTCACCCCAAGACACAGGGAGAGAGAATTCAGTGGAAAGACTCCGAGAATTCTGCTCCCAGAGATCATTCCTGCTCACACTGACCCTTGTAGAAAGGGGACATCGTTCCCGGCAGCCTGTACTGAGCATGTGGCTCCTGAGTGGGGTTTGTTGTTTAGGAAACCTGCTCCGGCTTTTCCATTCTTTCCTTGCAAACAGGAAAACTTCTCCTGGGGCTGTGTGCAGGCAGAGCCCTGAGGAGAGCAGGTGGCACATGGTGCGCTGGGCTGGGACAGCCAGCTGCAGAGCTCAAGGGAAGAAGCCCAAAGTGTCACAATGGCTCCTTGCCTTCCCATGCAACACCTGGGTCACAATGGTCTCCTTGATTCCATGAGGCCCCACTGTGTCACAATGGCTCCTTGGTTCCATCAGGTTCCGCAGTGTCACCATGGTCTCCTTTGATCCGCACTGTCATCATGGACAATTGGTTCCATGAGGCCCCGCAGTGTCACAATGGTCCCTTGGTTGCATAGCTTTTACGTTGTAACAATGGACTCCTTGCTTCTATGAGCTAGCCTGCTTTTTGCAGAGGTGTCTTTGGTTCCAACAAGGCCCCACTGTGTCTCAGTGCACCCTGGCTTCCATGTGGATCTGGAGTATCACACAGGCTCCTTGGTTCCACCAGGTCCTGCTGTGTCACAATGGGTCCTGTGGTCCCTGAGGCCCTCCAAAGTCATCATGGATGCTTGCTTCCATGAGGTTCCATTATGTGCCAGTGGTCATCTTGGTTCCAGGAGTTTCCTTAGTGTCACAATGCTCTCCATGTTTCCATGATTCCCCACAATGTCACAATGCTCTCCAGGCTTCCATTAGGCCCTGCTTTGCCACAATGGTCCCCTTGTTTCCATGAGGCCCCGCTGTGTCACAATGGACGTACGGTTCCATGATGTTGCGTGGTGTCACCGTGCTCTTCTTGAATCCGCCGTGTAACCATGGACCATTGGTTCCATGCAGCCGTGTCACAATGGGCTCCTTGATTCCATGATTCCCCACGGTGTCACAATGGAGCCTTGTTTCTAGGAGGTTCTGTACTGTCACAATTGCCTCCTTGATGCCATCAGCCCCTGCAGTGTCACAATGGCTCCTTGGTTCCATGAGGAACACAAGAGCTTGGCATAAGCATTGAGCAACAGCTGCTGAACACACCTGGCAACATCTGCTTGCATCAAAAGAGGGCTTCAAGCTGACAATGGCACCAGCAGCTTCCATCTGCAACAGACACCCAGGGAAAGGACAGGCTGTGCCGGTTTGGACAAATGTGGAGGAAAATATCCTCTGATAGAAGGCAGGTTACACCCAGCCCTCCCCCACCAGCTTCGGGAAAAAAGAATTTTCCTGGGAAGAAAGTGAAAGAGATAAAAACTACTTTTTTAACAAACACACAGGAAAAGGATAACAATGCTAAATATTAAAACCTCTCGCTGTGCAGAGAAAGCTGGGATAATTTGAGAGTCCTTCCGTGTTTCGGTGGGGTCTCCTGAAACATCCATAGACAGCGAGGCCCGTGCAAAGAAACAGGGAGCGATTCTTGAGAGAAGTTTCAGAGCTCTTTCTTCTCCAGCCACATGGGCGGGGCACTGCCAAAGAACTGAGCAATCACGGCACAACCAGGGCCCTCCTGGCACAGGGCAACACAAAATAAGCAGTGCTGAACAGGATTAGGGCACATGTGAGCAGGGAGCAGGGAGACCCCGTGCCCAGGCCATGCCTCTACCCCAGGGTCCCCTCTCCCATGACCTCATGGCAGGGGGGAGGAACCCCAACACTTCCGTAGGTGTAGTCTCTCTCCTCCTCCTTGCAGCTGGCTCATGGGCCCACATTCAGGGCCCCCACCTCGGGAGAAAATTCTCCCAATGTGCTCTGATGTTGAAAGAGTCAAGAAGAGAAGAAGGGAAAAAAAACCCCCGAAGTCCCAGGAAAACAAAGTTCAACTCTCCATCTCCCTCCAGAGAAAAGGAGCTGAAAACTGGCTAAAAAGAAACAAAGTTGCTTCCTCTGCTCTTGCTGCAAGCAGGATGCAGAGGAGTGTGTATGTGTGTCCTTGAACAAACGCTCTGAGAAGTTTGTCTGGCTTTTTTTTCCTCTCCCCCCTCTCAGGCTCAGTTGAAAGGCACAGAAATGCACAAAGTTCACTTCTGGGCATAGAGCAGCAATAGGGGATACACATGATAAAGTCACCCCAAGACACAGGGACAGAGAATTCAGTGGAAAGACTCCGAGAATTCTGCTCCCAGAGATCATTCCTGCTCACACTGACCCTTGTAGAAAGGGGACATCGTTCCAGGCAGCCTGTACTGAGCATGTGGCTCCTGAGTGGGGTTTGTTGTTTAGGAAACCTGCTCCGGCTTTTCCATTCTTTCCTTGCAAACAGGAAAACTTCTCCTGGGGCTGTGTGCAGGCAGAGCCCTGAGGAGAGCAGGTGGCACATGGTGCGCTGGGCTGGGACAGCCAGCTGCAGAGCTCAAGGGAAGAAGCCCAAAGTGTCACAATGGCTCCTTGCCTTCCCATGCAACACCTGGGTCACAATGGTCTCCTTGATTCCATGAGGCCCCACTGTGTCACAATGGCTCCTTGGTTCCATCAGGTTCCGCAGTGTCACCATGGTCTCCTTTGATCCGCACTGTCATCATGGACAATTGGTTCCATGAGGCCCCGCAGTGTCACAATGGTCCCTTGGTTGCATAGCTTTTACGTTGTAACAATGGACTCCTTGCTTCTATGAGCTAGCCTGCTTTTTGCAGAGGTGTCTTTGGTTCCAACAAGGCCCCACTGTGTCTCAGTGCACCCTGGCTTCCATGTGGATGTGGAGTATCACAAAGGCTCCTTGGTTCCACCAGGTCCTGCTGTGTCACAATGGGTCCTGTGGTCCCTGAGGCCCTCCAAAGTCATCATGGATGCTTGCTTCCATGAGGTTCCATTATGTGCCAGTGGTCATCTTGGTTCCAGGAGTTTCCTTAGTGTCACAATGCTCTCCATGTTTCCATGATTCCCCACAATGTCACAATGCTCTCCAGGCTTCCATTAGGCCCTGCTTTGCCACAATGGTCCCCTTGTTTCCATGCGGCCTTGCTGTGTCACAATGGACGTACGGTTCCATGATGTTGCGTGGTGTCACCGTGCTCTTCTTGAATCCGCCGTGTAACCATGGACCATTGGTTCCATGCAGCCGTGTCACAATGGGCTCCTTGATTCCATGATTCCCCACGGTGTCACAATGGAGCCTTGTTTCTAGGAGGTTCTGTACTGTCACAATTGCCTCCTTGATGCCATCAGCCCCTGCAGTGTCACAATGGCTCCTTGGTTCCATGAGGAACACAAGAGCTTGGCATAAGCATTGAGCAACAGCTGCTGAACACACCTGGCAACATCTGCTTGCATCAAAAGAGGGCTTCAAGCTGACAATGGCACCAGCAGCTTCCATCTGCAACAGAGACCCAGGAAAGGACAGGCTGTGCCGGTTTGGACAAATGTGGAGGAAAATATCCTCTGATAGAAGGCAGGTTACACCCAGCCCTCCCCCACCAGCTTCGGGAAAAAAGAATTTTCCTGGGAAGAAAGTGAAAGAGATAAAAACTACTTTTTTAACAAACACACAGGAAAAGGATAACAATGCTAAATATTAAAACCTCTCGCTGTGCAGAGAAAGCTGGGATAATTTGAGAGTCCTTCCGTGTTTCGGTGGGGTCTCCTGAAACATCCATAGACAGCGAGGCCCGTGCAAAGAAACAGGGAGCGATTCTTGAGAGAAGTTGCAGAGCTCTTTCTTCTCCAGCCACATGGGCGGGGCACTGCCAAAGAACTGAGCAATCACGGCACAACCAGGGCCCTCCTGGCACAGGGCAACACAAAATAAGCAGTGCTGAACAGGATTAGGGCACATGTGAGCAGGGAGCAGGGAGACCCCGTGCCCAGGCCATGCCTCTACCCCAGGGTCCCCTCTCCCATGACCTCATGGCAGGGGGGAGGAACCCCAACACTTCCGTAGGTGTAGTCTCTCTCCTCCTCCTTGCAGCTGGCTCATGGGCCCACATTCAGGGCCCCCACCTCGGGAGAAAATTCTCCCAATGTGCTCTGATGTTGAAAGAGTCAAGAAGAGAAGAAGGGAAAAAAAACCCCCGAAGTCCCAGGAAAACAAAGTTCAACTCTCCATCTCCCTCCAGAGAAAAGGAGCTGAAAACTGGCTAAAAAGAAACAAAGTTGCTTCCTCTGCTCTTGCTGCAAGCAGGATGCAGAGGAGTGTGTATGTGTGTCCTTGAACAAACGCTCTGAGAAGTTTGTCTGGCTTTTTTTTCCTCTCCCCCCTCTCAGGCTCAGTTGAAAGGCACAGAAATGCACAAAGTTCACTTCTGGGCATAGAGCAGCAATAGGGGATACACATGATAAAGTCACCCCAAGACACAGGGACAGAGAATTCAGTGGAAAGACTCCGAGAATTCTGCTCCCAGAGATCATTCATTCCTGCTCACACTGACCCTTGTAGAAAGGGGACATCGTTCCCGGCAGCCTGTACTGAGCATGTGGCTCCTGAGTGGGGTTTGTTGTTTAGGAAACCTGCTCCGGCTTTTCCATTCTTTCCTTGCAAACAGGAAAACTTCTCCTGGGGCTGTGTGCAGGCAGAGCCCTGAGGAGAGCAGGTGGCACATGGTGCGCTGGGCTGGGACAGCCAGCTGCAGAGCTCAAGGGAAGAAGCCCAAAGTGTCACAATGGCTCCTTGCCTTCCCATGCAACACCTGGGTCACAATGGTCTCCTTGATTCCATGAGGCCCCACTGTGTCACAATGGCTCCTTGGTTCCATCAGGTTCCGCAGTGTCACCATGGTCTCTTTTGATCCGCACTGTCATCATGGACAATTGGTTCCATGAGGCCCCGCAGTGTCACATTGGTCCCTTGCTTCCATAGGTTTGATGTTGTAACAAAGGACTCCTTGCTTCTATGAGCTAGCCTGCTTTTTGCAGAGGTGTCTTTGGTTCCAACAAGGCCCCGCTGTGTCTCAGTGCACCCTGGCTTCCATGTGGATGTGGAGTATCACAAAGGCTCCTTGGTTCCACCAGGTCCTGCTGTGTCACAATGGGTCCTGTGGTCCCTGAGGCCCTCCAAAACCATCGTGGAGGCTTGCTTCCATGAGGTTCCATTATGTGCCAGTGGTCATCTTGGTTCCAGGAGTTTCCTTAGTGTCACAATGCTCTCCATGCTTCCATTAGGCCCTGCTTTGCCACAAAGGTCCCCTTGTTTCCATGCGGCCTTGCTGTGTCACAATGGACCTATGGTTCCGTGATGTTGCGTGGTGTCACCGTGCTCTTCTTGAATCCGCCGTGTAACCATGGACCATTGGTTCCATGCAGCCGTGTCACAATGGGCTCCTTGATTCCATGATTCCCCACGGTGTCACAATGGAGCCTTGTTTCTAGGAGGTTCTGTACTGTCACAATTGCCTCCTTGATGCCATCAGCCCCTGCAGTGTCACAATGGCTCCTTGGTTCCATGAGGAACACAATAGCTTGGCATAAGCATTGAGCAACAGCTGCTGAACACACCTGGCAACATCTGCTTGCATCAAAAGAGGGCTTCAAGCTGACAATGGCACCAGCAGCTTCCATCTGCAACAGAGACCCAGGAAAGGACAGGCTGTGCCGGTTTGGACAAATGTGGAGGAAAATATCCTCTGATAGAAGGCAGGTTACACCCAGCCCTCCCCCACCAGGTTTTTGGAAAAAAGAACTTTCCTGGGAAGAAAGTGAAAGAGATAAAACCTATTTTTTTAACAAACACACAGGAAAAGGATAACAATGCTAAATATTAAAACCTCTCGCTGTGCAGAGAAAGCTGGGATAATTTGAGAGTCCTTCTGTGTTTCGGTGGGGTCTCCTGAAACATCCATAGACAGCGAGGCCCGTGCAAAGAAACAGGGAGCGATTCTTGAGAGAAGTTTCAGAGCTCTTTCTTCTCCAGCCACATGGGCAGGGCACTGCCAAAGAACTGAGCAATCACAGCACAACCAGGGCCCTCCTGGCACAGGGCAACACAAAATAAGCAGTGCTGAACAGGATTAGGGCACATGTGAGCAGGGAGCAGGGAGACCCCGTGCCCAGGCCATGCCTCTACCCCAGGGTCCCCTCTCCCATGACCTCATGGCAGGGGGGAGGAACCCCAACACTTCCGTAGGTGCAGTCTCTCTCCTCCTCCTTGCAGCTGGCTCATGGGCCCACATTCAGGGCCCCCACCTCGGGAGAAAATTCTCCCAATGTGCTCTGATGTTGAAAGAGTCAAGAAGAGAAGAAGGGAAAAAAAACCCCCGAAGTCCCAGGAAAACAAAGTTCAACTCTCCATCTCCCCCCAGAGAAAAGGAGCTGAAAACCGGCTAAAAAGAAACAAAGTTGCTTCCCTCTGCTCTTGCTGCAAGCAGGATGCAGAGGAGTGTGTATGTGTGTCCTTGAACAAACGCTCTGAGAAGTTTGTCCGGTTTTTTTTCCTCTCCCCCCTCTCAGGCTCAGTTGAAAGGCACAGAAATGCACAAAGTTCACTTCTGGGCATAGAGCAGCAATAGGGGATACACATGATAAAGTCACCCCAAGACACAGGGACAGAGAATTCAGTGGAAAGACTCCGAGAATTCTGCTCCCAGAGATCATTCCTGCTCACACTGACCCTTGTAGAAAGGGGACATCGTTCCAGGCAGCCTGTACTGAGCATGTGGCTCCTGAGTGGGGTTTGTTGTTTAGGAAACCTGCTCCGGCTTTTCCATTCTTTCCTTGCAAACAGGAAAACTTCTCCTGGGGCTGTGTGCAGGCAGAGCCCTGAGGAGAGCAGGTGGCACATGGTGCGCTGGGCTGGGACAGCCAGCTGCAGAGCTCAAGGGAAGAAGCCCAAAGTGTCACAATGGCTCCTTGCCTTCCCATGCAACACCTGGGTCACAATGGTCTCCTTGATTCCATGAGGCCCCACTGTGTCACAATGGCTCCTTGGTTCCATCAGGTTCCGCAGTGTCACCATGGTCTCCTTTGATCCGCACTGTCATCATGGACAATTGGTTCCATGAGGCCCCGCAGTGTCACAATGGTCCCTTGGTTGCATAGCTTTTACGTTGTAACAATGGACTCCTTGCTTCTATGAGCTAGCCTGCTTTTTGCAGAGGTGTCTTTGGTTCCAACAAGGCCCCACTGTGTCTCAGTGCACCCTGGCTTCCATGTGGATCTGGAGTATCACAAAGGCTCCTTGGTTCCACCAGGTCCTGCTGTGTCACAATGGGTCCTGTGGTCCCTGAGGCCCTCCAAAGTCATCATGGATGCTTGCTTCCATGAGGTTCCATTATGTGCCAGTGGTCATCTTGGTTCCAGGAGTTTCCTTAGTGTCACAATGCTCTCCATGTTTCCATGATTCCCCACAATGTCACAATGCTCTCCAGGCTTCCATTAGGCCCTGCTTTGCCACAATGGTCCCCTTGTTTCCATGCGGCCTTGCTGTGTCACAATGGACGTACGGTTCCATGATGTTGCGTGGTGTCACCGTGCTCTTCTTGAATCCGCCGTGTAACCATGGACCATTGGTTCCATGCAGCCGTGTCACAATGGGCTCCTTGATTCCATGATTCCCCACGGTGTCACAATGGAGCCTTGTTTCTAGGAGGTTCTGTACTGTCACAATTGCCTCCTTGATGCCATCAGCCCCTGCAGTGTCACAATGGCTCCTTGGTTCCATGAGGAACACAAGAGCTTGGCATAAGCATCGAGCAACAGCTGCTGAACACACCTGGCAACATCTGCTTGCATCAAAAGAGGGCTTCAAGCTGACAATGGCACCAGCAGCTTCCATCTGCAACAGACACCCAGGGAAAGGACAGGCTGTGCCGGTTTGGACAAATGTGGAGGAAAATATCCTCTTATAGAAGGCAGGTTACACCCAGCCCTCCCCCACCAGCTTCGGGAAAAAAGAATTTTCCTGGGAAGAAAGTGAAAGAGATAAAAACTACTTTTTTAACAAACACACAGGAAAAGGATAACAATGCTAAATATTAAAACCTCTCGCTGTGCAGAGAAAGCTGGGATAATTTGAGAGTCCTTCCGTGTTTCGATGGGGTCTCCTGAAACATCCATAGACAGCGAGGCCCGTGCAAAGAAACAGGGAGCGATTCTTGAGAGAAGTTTCAGAGCTCTTTCTTCTCCAGCCACATGGGCGGGGCACTGCCAAAGAACTGAGCAATCACAGCACAACCAGGGCCCTCCTGGCACAGGGCAACACAAAATAAGCAGTGCTGAACAGGATTAGGGCACATGTGAGCAGGGAGCAGGGAGACCCCGTGCCCAGGCCATGCCTCTACCCCAGGGTCCCCTCTCCCATGACCTCATGGCAGGGGGGAGGAACCCCAACACTTCCGTAGGTGCAGTCTCTCTCCTCCTCCTTGCAGCTGGCTCATGGGCCCACATTCAGGGCCCCCACCTCGGGAGAAAATTCTCCCAATGTGCTCTGATGTTGAAAGAGTCAAGAAGAGAAGAAGGGAAAAAAAACCCCCGAAGTCCCAGGAAAACAAAGTTCAACTCTCCATCTCCCTCCAGAGAAAAGGAGCTGAAAACTGGCTAAAAAGAAACAAAGTTGCTTCCTCTGCTCTTGCTGCAAGCAGGATGCAGAGGAGTGTGTATGTGTGTCCTTGAACAAACGCTCTGAGAAGTTTGTCTGGCTTTTTTTTCCTCTCCCCCCTCTCAGGCTCAGTTGAAAGGCACAGAAATGCACAAAGTTCACTTCTGGGCATAGAGCAGCAATAGGGGGATACACATGATAAAGTCACCCCAAGACACAGGGACAGAGAATTCAGTGGAAAGACTCCGAGAATTCTGCTCCCAGAGATCATTCATTCCTGCTCACACTGACCCTTGTAGAAAGGGGACATCGTTCCCGGCAGCCTGTACTGAGCATGTGGCTCCTGAGTGGGGTTTGTTGTTTAGGAAACCTGCTCCGGCTTTTCCATTCTTTCCTTGCAAACAGGAAAACTTCTCCCGGGGCTGTGTGCAGGCAGAGCCCTGAGGAGAGCAGGTGGCACATGGTGCGCTGGGCTGGGACAGCCAGCTGCAGAGCTCAAGGGAAGAAGCCCAAAGTGTCACAATGGCTCCTTGCCTTCCCATGCAACACCTGGGTCACAATGGTCTCCTTGATTCCATGAGGCCCCACTGTGTCACAATGGCTCCTTGGTTCCATCAGGTTCCGCAGTGTCACCATGGTCTCTTTTGATCCACACTGTCATCATGGACAATTGGTTCCATGAGGCCCCGCAGTGTCACAATGGTCCCTTGCTTCCATAGGTTTGATGTTGTAACAAAGGACTCCTTGCTTCTATGAGCTAGCCTGCTTTTTGCAGAGGTGTCTTTGGTTCCAACAAGGCCCCACTGTGTCTCAGTGCACCCTGGCTTCCATGTGGATCTGGAGTATCACAAAGGCTCCTTGGTTCCACCAGGTCCTGCTGTGTCACAATGGGTCCTGTGGTCCCTGAGGCCCTCCAAAACCATCGTGGAGGCTTGCTTCCATGAGGTTCCATTATGTGCCAGTGGTCATCTTGGTTCCAGGAGTTTCCTTAGTGTCACAATGCTCTCCAAGCTTCCATTAGGCCCTGCTTTGCCACAATGGTCCCCTTGTTTCCATGCGGCCTTGCTGTGTCACAATGGACCTATGGTTCCGTGATGTTGCGTGGTGTCACCGTGCTCTTCTTGAATCCGCCGTGTAACCATGGACCATTGGTTCCATGCAGCCGTGTCACAATGGGCTCCTTGATTCCATGATTCCCCACGGTGTCACAATGGAGCCTTGTTTCTAGGAGGTTCTGTACTGTCACAATTGCCTCCTTGATGCCATCAGCCCCTGCAGTGTCACAATGGCTCCTTGGTTCCATGAGGAACACAATAGCTTGGCATAAGCATTGAGCAACAGCTGCTGAACACACCTGGCAACATCTGCTTGCATCAAAAGAGGGCTTCAAGCTGACAATGGCACCAGCAGCTTCCATCTGCAACAGAGACCAAGGAAAGGACAGGCTGTGCCGGTTTGGACAAATGTGGAGGAAAATATCCTCTTATAGAAGGCAGGTTACACCCAGCCCTCCCCCACCAGGTTTTTGGAAAAAAGAACTTTCCTGGGAAGAAAGTGAAAGAGATAAAACCTATTTTTTTAACAAACACACAGGAAAAGGATAACAATGCTAAATATTAAAACCTCTCGCTGTGCAGAGAAAGCTGGGATAATTTGAGAGTCCTTCTGTGTTTCGGTGGGGTCTCCTGAAACATCCATAGACAGCGAGGCCCGTGCAAAGAAACAGGGAGCGATTCTTGAGAGAAGTTGCAGAGCTCTTTCTTCTCCAGCCACATGGGCGGGGCACTGCCAAAGAACTGAGCAATCACGGCACAACCAGGGCCCTCCTGGCACAGGGCAACACAAAATAAGCAGTGCTGAACAGGATTAGGGCACATGTGAGCAGGGAGCAGGGAGACCCCGTGCCCAGGCCATGCCTCTACCCCAGGGTCCCCTCTCCCATGACCGCATGGCAGGAGGGAGGAACCCCAACACTTCCGTAGGTGTAGTCTCTCTCCTCCTCCTTGCAGCTGGCTCGTGGGCCCACATTCAGGGCCCCCACCTCGGGAGAAAATTCTCCCAATGTGCTCTGATGTTGAAAGAGTCAAGAAGAGAAGAAGGGAAAAAAAACCCCCGAAGTCCCAGGAAAACAAAGTTCAACTCTCCATCTCCCTCCAGAGAAAAGGAGCTGAAAACTGGCTAAAAAGAAACAAAGTTGCTTCCTCTGCTCTTGCTGCAAGCAGGATGCAGAGGAGTGTGTATGTGTGTCCTTGAACAAACGCTCTGAGAAGTTTGTCCGGTTTCTTTTCCTCTCCCCCCTCTCAGGCTCAGTTGAAAGGCACAGAAATGCACAAAGTTCACTTCTGGGCATAGAGCAGCAATAGGGGATACACATGATAAAGTCACCCCAAGACACAGGGACAGAGAATTCAGTGGAAAGACTCCGAGAATTCTGCTCCCAGAGATCATTCCTGCTCACACTGACCCTTGTAGAAAGGGGACATCGTTCCAGGCAGCCTGTACTGAGCATGTGGCTCCTGAGTGGGGTTTGTTGTTTAGGAAACCTGCTCCGGCTTTTCCATTCTTTCCTTGCAAACAGGAAAACTTCTCCTGGGGCTGTGTGCAGGCAGAGCCCTGAGGAGAGCAGGTGGCACATGGTGCGCTGGGCTGGGACAGCCAGCTGCAGAGCTCAAGGGAAGAAGCCCAAAGTGTCACAATGGCTCCTTGCCTTCCCATGCAACACCTGGGTCACAATGGTCTCCTTGATTCCATGAGGCCCCACTGTGTCACAATGGCTCCTTGGTTCCATCAGGTTCCGCAGTGTCACCATGGTCTCCTTTGATCCGCACTGTCATCATGGACAATTGGTTCCATGAGGCCCCGCAGTGTCACAATGGTCCCTTGGTTGCATAGCTTTTACGTTGTAACAATGGACTCCTTGCTTCTATGAGCTAGCCTGCTTTTTGCAGAGGTGTCTTTGGTTCCAACAAGGCCCCACTGTGTCTCAGTGCACCCTGGCTTCCATGTGGATCTGGAGTATCACAAAGGCTCCTTGGTTCCACCAGGTCCTGCTGTGTCACAATGGGTCCTGTGGTCCCTGAGGCCCTCCAAAGTCATCATGGATGCTTGCTTCCATGAGGTTCCATTATGTGCCAGTGGTCATCTTGGTTCCAGGAGTTTCCTTAGTGTCACAATGCTCTCCATGTTTCCATGATTCCCCACAATGTCACAATGCTCTCCAGGCTTCCATTAGGCCCTGCTTTGCCACAATGGTCCCCTTGTTTCCATGCGGCCTTGCTGTGTCACAATGGACGTACGGTTCCATGATGTTGCGTGGTGTCACCGTGCTCTTCTTGAATCCGCCGTGTAACCATGGACCATTGGTTCCATGCAGCCGTGTCACAATGGGCTCCTTGATTCCATGATTCCCCACGGTGTCACAATGGAGCCTTGTTTCTAGGAGGTTCTGTACTGTCACAATTGCCTCCTTGATGCCATCAGCCCCTGCAGTGTCACAATGGCTCCTTGGTTCCATGAGGAACACAAGAGCTTGGCATAAGCATTGAGCAACAGCTGCTGAACACACCTGGCAACATCTGCTTGCATCAAAAGAGGGCTTCAAGCTGACAATGGCACCAGCAGCTTCCATCTGCAACAGACACCCAGGGAAAGGACAGGCTGTGCCGGTTTGGACAAATGTGGAGGAAAATATCCTCTGATAGAAGGCAGGTTACACCCAGCCCTCCCCCACCAGCTTCGGGAAAAAAGAATTTTCCTGGGAAGAAAGTGAAAGAGATAAAAACTACTTTTTTAACAAACACACAGGAAAAGGATAACAATGCTAAATATTAAAACCTCTCGCTGTGCAGAGAAAGCTGGGATAATTTGAGAGTCCTTCCGTGTTTCGGTGGGGTCTCCTGAAACATCCATAGACAGCGAGGCCCGTGCAAAGAAACAGGGAGCGATTCTTGAGAGAAGTTTCAGAGCTCTTTCTTCTCCAGCCACATGGGCGGGGCACTGCCAAAGAACTGAGCAATCACGGCACAACCAGGGCCCTCCTGGCACAGGGCAACACAAAATAAGCAGTGCTGAACAGGATTAGGGCACATGTGAGCAGGGAGCAGGGAGACCCCGTGCCCAGGCCATGCCTCTACCCCAGGGTCCCCTCTCCCATGACCTCATGGCAGGGGGGAGGAACCCCAACACTTCCGTAGGTGTAGTCTCTCTCCTCCTCCTTGCAGCTGGCTCATGGGCCCACATTCAGGGCCCCCACCTCGGGAGAAAATTCTCCCAATGTGCTCTGATGTTGAAAGAGTCAAGAAGAGAAGAAGGGAAAAAAAACCCCCGAAGTCCCAGGAAAACAAAGTTCAACTCTCCATCTCCCTCCAGAGAAAAGGAGCTGAAAACTGGCTAAAAAGAAACAAAGTTGCTTCCTCTGCTCTTGCTGCAAGCAGGATGCAGAGGAGTGTGTATGTGTGTCCTTGAACAAACGCTCTGAGAAGTTTGTCTGGCTTTTTTTTCCTCTCCCCCCTCTCAGGCTCAGTTGAAAGGCACAGAAATGCACAAAGTTCACTTCTGGGCATAGAGCAGCAATAGGGGGATACACATGATAAAGTCACCCCAAGACACAGGGACAGAGAATTCAGTGGAAAGACTCCGAGAATTCTGCTCCCAGAGATCATTCCTGCTCACACTGACCCTTGTAGAAAGGGGACATCGTTCCCGGCAGCCTGTACTGAGCATGTGGCTCCTGAGTGGGGTTTGTTGTTTAGGAAACCTGCTCCGGCTTTTCCATTCTTTCCTTCCAAACAGGAAAACTTCTCCTGGGGCTGTGTGCAGGCAGAGCCCTGAGGAGAGCAGGTGGCACATGGTGCGCTGGGCTGGGACAGCCAGCTGCAGAGCTCAAGGGAAGAAGCCCAAAGTGTCACAATGGCTCCTTGCCTTCCCATGCAACACCTGGGTCACAATGGTCTCCTTGATTCCATGAGGCCCCACTGTGTCACAATGGCTCCTTGGTTCCATCAGGTTCCACAGTGTCACCATGGTCTCTTTTGATCCGCACTGTCATCATGGACAATTGGTTCCATGAGGCCCCGCAGTGTCACAATGGTCCCTTGCTTCCATAGGTTTGATGTTGTAACAAAGGACTCCTTGCTTCTATGAGCTAGCCTGCTTTTTGCAGAGGTGTCTTTGGTTCCAACAAGGCCCCGCTGTGTCTCAGTGCACCCTGGCTTCCATGTGGATGTGGAGTATCACAAAGGCTCCTTGGTTCCACCAGGTCCTGCTGTGTCACAATGGGTCCTGTGGTCCCTGAGGCCCTCCAAAACCATCGTGGAGGCTTGCTTCCATGAGGTTCCATTATGTGCCAGTGGTCATCTTGGTTCCAGGAGTTTCCTTAGTGTCACAATGCTCTCCATGCTTCCATTAGGCCCTGCTTTGCCACAATGGTCCCCTTGTTTCCATGAGGCCCCGCTGTGTCACAATGGACCTATGGTTCCGTGATGTTGCGTGGTGTCACCGTGCTCTTCTTGAATCCGCCGTGTAACCATGGACCATTGGTTCCATGCAGCCGTGTCACAATGGGCTCCTTGATTCCATGATTCCCCACGGTGTCACAATGGAGCCTTGTTTCTAGGAGGTTCTGTACTGTCACAATTGCCTCCTTGATGCCATCAGCCCCTGCAGTGTCACAATGGCTCCTTGGTTCCATGAGGAACACAAGAGCTTGGCATAAGCATTGAGCAACAGCTGCTGAACACACCTGGCAACATCTGCTTGCATCAAAAGAGGGCTTCAAGCTGACAATGGCACCAGCAGCTTCCATCTGCAACAGAGACCCAGGAAAGGACAGGCTGTGCCGGTTTGGACAAATGTGGAGGAAAATATCCTCTGATAGAAGGCAGGTTACACCCAGCCCTCCCCCACCAGGTTTTTGGAAAAAAGAACTTTCCTGGGAAGAAAGTGAAAGAGATAAAACCTATTTTTTTAACAAACACACAGGAAAAGGATAACAATGCTAAATATTAAAACCTCTCGCTGTGCAGAGAAAGCTGGGATAATTTGAGAGTCCTTCCGTGTTTCGGTGGGGTCTCCTGAAACATCCATAGAAAGCGAGGCCCGTGCAAAGAAACAGGGAGCGATTCTTGAGAGAAGTTGCAGAGCTCTTTCTTCTCCAGCCACATGGGCGGGGCACTGCCAAAGAACTGAGCAATCACGGCACAACCAGGGCCCTCCTGGCACAGGGCAACACAAAATAAGCAGTGCTGAACAGGATTAGGGCACATGTGAGCAGGGAGCAGGGAGACCCCGTGCCCAGGCCATGCCTCTACCCCAGGGTCCCCTCTCCCATGACCGCATGGCAGGAGGGAGGAACCCCAACACTTCCGTAGGTGTAGTCTCTCTCCTCCTCCTTGCAGCTGGCTCGTGGGCCCACATTCAGGGCCCCCACCTCGGGAGAAAATTCTCCCAATGTGCTCTGATGTTGAAAGAGTCAAGAAGAGAAGAAGGGAAAAAAAACCCCCGAAGTCCCAGGAAAACAAAGTTCAACTCTCCATCTCCCCCCAGAGAAAAGGAGCTGAAAACTGGCTAAAAAGAAACAAAGTTGCTTCCCTCTGCTCTTGCTGCAAGCAGGATGCAGAGGAGTGTGTATGTGTGTCCTTGAACAAAAGCTCTGAGAAGTTTGTCCGGTTTTTTTTCCTCTCCCCCCTCTCAGGCTCAGTTGAAAGGCATAGAAATGCACAAAGTTCACTTCTGGGCATAGAGCAGCAATAGGGGAGACACATGATAAAGTCACCCCAAGACACAGGGAGAGAGAATTCAGTGGAAAGACTCCGAGAATTCTGCTCCCAGAGATCATTCCTGCTCACACTGACCCTTGTAGAAAGGGGACATCGTTCCCGGCAGCCTGTACTGAGCATGTGGCTCCTGAGTGGGGTTTGTTGTTTAGGAAACCTGCTCCGGCTTTTCCATTCTTTCCTTGCAAACAGGAAAACTTCTCCTGGGGCTGTGTGCAGGCAGAGCCCTGAGGAGAGCAGGTGGCACATGGTGCGCTGGGCTGGGACAGCCAGCTGCAGAGCTCAAGGGAAGAAGCCCAAAGTGTCACAATGGCTCCTTGCCTTCCCATGCAACACCTGGGTCACAATGGTCTCCTTGATTCCATGAGGCCCCACTGTGTCACAATGGCTCCTTGGTTCCATCAGGTTCCGCAGTGTCACCATGGTCTCCTTTGATCCGCACTGTCATCATGGACAATTGGTTCCATGAGGCCCCGCAGTGTCACAATGGTCCCTTGGTTGCATAGCTTTTACGTTGTAACAATGGACTCCTTGCTTCTATGAGCTAGCCTGCTTTTTGCAGAGGTGTCTTTGGTTCCAACAAGGCCCCACTGTGTCTCAGTGCACCCTGGCTTCCATGTGGATCTGGAGTATCACACAGGCTCCTTGGTTCCACCAGGTCCTGCTGTGTCACAATGGGTCCTGTGGTCCCTGAGGCCCTCCAAAGTCATCATGGATGCTTGCTTCCATGAGGTTCCATTATGTGCCAGTGGTCATCTTGGTTCCAGGAGTTTCCTTAGTGTCACAATGCTCTCCATGTTTCCATGATTCCCCACAATGTCACAATGCTCTCCAGGCTTCCATTAGGCCCTGCTTTGCCACAATGGTCCCCTTGTTTCCATGAGGCCCCGCTGTGTCACAATGGACGTACGGTTCCATGATGTTGCGTGGTGTCACCGTGCTCTTCTTGAATCCGCCGTGTAACCATGGACCATTGGTTCCATGCAGCCGTGTCACAATGGGCTCCTTGATTCCATGATTCCCCACGGTGTCACAATGGAGCCTTGTTTCTAGGAGGTTCTGTACTGTCACAATTGCCTCCTTGATGCCATCAGCCCCTGCAGTGTCACAATGGCTCCTTGGTTCCATGAGGAACACAAGAGCTTGGCATAAGCATTGAGCAACAGCTGCTGAACACACCTGGCAACATCTGCTTGCATCAAAAGAGGGCTTCAAGCTGACAATGGCACCAGCAGCTTCCATCTGCAACAGACACCCAGGGAAAGGACAGGCTGTGCCGGTTTGGACAAATGTGGAGGAAAATATCCTCTGATAGAAGGCAGGTTACACCCAGCCCTCCCCCACCAGCTTCGGGAAAAAAGAATTTTCCTGGGAAGAAAGTGAAAGAGATAAAAACTACTTTTTTAACAAACACACAGGAAAAGGATAACAATGCTAAATATTAAAACCTCTCGCTGTGCAGAGAAAGCTGGGATAATTTGAGAGTCCTTCCGTGTTTCGGTGGGGTCTCCTGAAACATCCATAGACAGCGAGGCCCGTGCAAAGAAACAGGGAGCGATTCTTGAGAGAAGTTTCAGAGCTCTTTCTTCTCCAGCCACATGGGCGGGGCACTGCCAAAGAACTGAGCAATCACGGCACAACCAGGGCCCTCCTGGCACAGGGCAACACAAAATAAGCAGTGCTGAACAGGATTAGGGCACATGTGAGCAGGGAGCAGGGAGACCCCGTGCCCAGGCCATGCCTCTACCCCAGGGTCCCCTCTCCCATGACCTCATGGCAGGGGGGAGGAACCCCAACACTTCCGTAGGTGTAGTCTCTCTCCTCCTCCTTGCAGCTGGCTCATGGGCCCACATTCAGGGCCCCCACCTCGGGAGAAAATTCTCCCAATGTGCTCTGATGTTGAAAGAGTCAAGAAGAGAAGAAGGGAAAAAAAACCCCCGAAGTCCCAGGAAAACAAAGTTCAACTCTCCATCTCCCTCCAGAGAAAAGGAGCTGAAAACTGGCTAAAAAGAAACAAAGTTGCTTCCTCTGCTCTTGCTGCAAGCAGGATGCAGAGGAGTGTGTATGTGTGTCCTTGAACAAACGCTCTGAGAAGTTTGTCTGGCTTTTTTTTCCTCTCCCCCCTCTCAGGCTCAGTTGAAAGGCACAGAAATGCACAAAGTTCACTTCTGGGCATAGAGCAGCAATAGGGGATACACATGATAAAGTCACCCCAAGACACAGGGACAGAGAATTCAGTGGAAAGACTCCGAGAATTCTGCTCCCAGAGATCATTCATTCCTGCTCACACTGACCCTTGTAGAAAGGGGACATCGTTCCCGGCAGCCTGTACTGAGCATGTGGCTCCTGAGTGGGGTTTGTTGTTTAGGAAACCTGCTCCGGCTTTTCCATTCTTTCCTTGCAAACAGGAAAACTTCTCCTGGGGCTGTGTGCAGGCAGAGCCCTGAGGAGAGCAGGTGGCACATGGTGCGCTGGGCTGGGACAGCCAGCTGCAGAGCTCAAGGGAAGAAGCCCAAAGTGTCACAATGGCTCCTTGCCTTCCCATGCAACACCTGGGTCACAATGGTCTCCTTGATTCCATGAGGCCCCACTGTGTCACAATGGCTCCTTGGTTCCATCAGGTTCCGCAGTGTCACCATGGTCTCTTTTGATCCGCACTGTCATCATGGACAATTGGTTCCATGAGGCCCCGCAGTGTCACATTGGTCCCTTGCTTCCATAGGTTTGATGTTGTAACAAAGGACTCCTTGCTTCTATGAGCTAGCCTGCTTTTTGCAGAGGTGTCTTTGGTTCCAACAAGGCCCCGCTGTGTCTCAGTGCACCCTGGCTTCCATGTGGATGTGGAGTATCACAAAGGCTCCTTGGTTCCACCAGGTCCTGCTGTGTCACAATGGGTCCTGTGGTCCCTGAGGCCCTCCAAAACCATCGTGGAGGCTTGCTTCCATGAGGTTCCATTATGTGCCAGTGGTCATCTTGGTTCCAGGAGTTTCCTTAGTGTCACAATGCTCTCCATGCTTCCATTAGGCCCTGCTTTGCCACAATGGTCCCCTTGTTTCCATGCGGCCTTGCTGTGTCACAATGGACCTATGGTTCCGTGATGTTGCGTGGTGTCACCGTGCTCTTCTTGAATCCGCCGTGTAACCATGGACCATTGGTTCCATGCAGCCGTGTCACAATGGGCTCCTTGATTCCATGATTCCCCACGGTGTCACAATGGAGCCTTGTTTCTAGGAGGTTCTGTACTGTCACAATTGCCTCCTTGATGCCATCAGCCCCTGCAGTGTCACAATGGCTCCTTGGTTCCATGAGGAACACAAGAGCTTGGCATAAGCATTGAGCAACAGCTGCTGAACACACCTGGCAACATCTGCTTGCATCAAAAGAGGGCTTCAAGCTGACAATGGCACCAGCAGCTTCCATCTGCAACAGAGACCCAGGAAAGGACAGGCTGTGCCGGTTTGGACAAATGTGGAGGAAAATATCCTCTTATAGAAGGCAGGTTACACCCAGCCCTCCCCCACCAGGTTTTTGGAAAAAAGAACTTTCCTGGGAAGAAAGTGAAAGAGATAAAACCTATTTTTTTAACAAACACACAGGAAAAGGATAACAATGCTAAATATTAAAACCTCTCGCTGTGCAGAGAAAGCTGGGATAATTTGAGAGTCCTTCTGTGTTTCGGTGGGGTCTCCTGAAACATCCATAGACAGCGAGGCCCGTGCAAAGAAACAGGGAGCGATTCTTGAGAGAAGTTGCAGAGCTCTTTCTTCTCCAGCCACATGGGCGGGGCACTGCCAAAGAACTGAGCAATCACGGCACAACCAGGGCCCTCCTGGCACAGGGCAACACAAAATAAGCAGTGCTGAACAGGATTAGGGCACATGTGAGCAGGGAGCAGGGAGACCCCGTGCCCAGGCCATGCCTCTACCCCAGGGTCCCCTCTCCCATGACCGCATGGCAGGAGGGAGGAACCCCAACACTTCCGTAGGTGTAGTCTCTCTCCTCCTCCTTGCAGCTGGCTCGTGGGCCCACATTCAGGGCCCCCACCTCGGGAGAAAATTCTCCCAATGTGCTCTGATGTTGAAAGAGTCAAGAAGAGAAGAAGGGAAAAAAAACCCCCGAAGTCCCAGGAAAACAAAGTTCAACTCTCCATCTCCCTCCAGAGAAAAGGAGCTGAAAACTGGCTAAAAAGAAACAAAGTTGCTTCCTCTGCTCTTGCTGCAAGCAGGATGCAGAGGAGTGTGTATGTGTGTCCTTGAACAAACGCTCTGAGAAGTTTGTCCGGTTTCTTTTCCTCTCCCCCCTCTCAGGCTCAGTTGAAAGGCACAGAAATGCACAAAGTTCACTTCTGGGCATAGAGCAGCAATAGGGGATACACATGATAAAGTCACCCCAAGACACAGGGACAGAGAATTCAGTGGAAAGACTCCGAGAATTCTGCTCCCAGAGATCATTCCTGCTCACACTGACCCTTGTAGAAAGGGGACATCGTTCCAGGCAGCCTGTACTGAGCATGTGGCTCCTGAGTGGGGTTTGTTGTTTAGGAAACCTGCTCCGGCTTTTCCATTCTTTCCTTGCAAACAGGAAAACTTCTCCTGGGGCTGTGTGCAGGCAGAGCCCTGAGGAGAGCAGGTGGCACATGGTGCGCTGGGCTGGGACAGCCAGCTGCAGAGCTCAAGGGAAGAAGCCCAAAGTGTCACAATGGCTCCTTGCCTTCCCATGCAACACCTGGGTCACAATGGTCTCCTTGATTCCATGAGGCCCCACTGTGTCACAATGGCTCCTTGGTTCCATCAGGTTCCGCAGTGTCACCATGGTCTCCTTTGATCCGCACTGTCATCATGGACAATTGGTTCCATGAGGCCCCGCAGTGTCACAATGGTCCCTTGGTTGCATAGCTTTTACGTTGTAACAATGGACTCCTTGCTTCTATGAGCTAGCCTGCTTTTTGCAGAGGTGTCTTTGGTTCCAACAAGGCCCCACTGTGTCTCAGTGCACCCTGGCTTCCATGTGGATCTGGAGTATCACAAAGGCTCCTTGGTTCCACCAGGTCCTGCTGTGTCACAATGGGTCCTGTGGTCCCTGAGGCCCTCCAAAGTCATCATGGATGCTTGCTTCCATGAGGTTCCATTATGTGCCAGTGGTCATCTTGGTTCCAGGAGTTTCCTTAGTGTCACAATGCTCTCCATGTTTCCATGATTCCCCACAATGTCACAATGCTCTCCAGGCTTCCATTAGGCCCTGCTTTGCCACAATGGTCCCCTTGTTTCCATGCGGCCTTGCTGTGTCACAATGGACGTACGGTTCCATGATGTTGCGTGGTGTCACCGTGCTCTTCTTGAATCCGCCGTGTAACCATGGACCATTGGTTCCATGCAGCCGTGTCACAATGGGCTCCTTGATTCCATGATTCCCCACGGTGTCACAATGGAGCCTTGTTTCTAGGAGGTTCTGTACTGTCACAATTGCCTCCTTGATGCCATCAGCCCCTGCAGTGTCACAATGGCTCCTTGGTTCCATGAGGAACACAAGAGCTTGGCATAAGCATTGAGCAACAGCTGCTGAACACACCTGGCAACATCTGCTTGCATCAAAAGAGGGCTTCAAGCTGACAATGGCACCAGCAGCTTCCATCTGCAACAGAGACCCAGGAAAGGACAGGCTGTGCCGGTTTGGACAAATGTGGAGGAAAATATCCTCTGATAGAAGGCAGGTTACACCCAGCCCTCCCCCACCAGCTTCGGGAAAAAAGAATTTTCCTGGGAAGAAAGTGAAAGAGATAAAAACTACTTTTTTAACAAACACACAGGAAAAGGATAACAATGCTAAATATTAAAACCTCTCGCTGTGCAGAGAAAGCTGGGATAATTTGAGAGTCCTTCCGTGTTTCGGTGGGGTCTCCTGAAACATCCATAGACAGCGAGGCCCGTGCAAAGAAACAGGGAGCGATTCTTGAGAGAAGTTGCAGAGCTCTTTCTTCTCCAGCCACATGGGCGGGGCACTGCCAAAGAACTGAGCAATCACGGCACAACCAGGGCCCTCCTGGCACAGGGCAACACAAAATAAGCAGTGCTGAACAGGATTAGGGCACATGTGAGCAGGGAGCAGGGAGACCCCGTGCCCAGGCCATGCCTCTACCCCAGGGTCCCCTCTCCCATGACCTCATGGCAGGGGGGAGGAACCCCAACACTTCCGTAGGTGTAGTCTCTCTCCTCCTCCTTGCAGCTGGCTCATGGGCCCACATTCAGGGCCCCCACCTCGGGAGAAAATTCTCCCAATGTGCTCTGATGTTGAAAGAGTCAAGAAGAGAAGAAGGGAAAAAAAACCCCCGAAGTCCCAGGAAAACAAAGTTCAACTCTCCATCTCCCTCCAGAGAAAAGGAGCTGAAAACTGGCTAAAAAGAAACAAAGTTGCTTCCTCTGCTCTTGCTGCAAGCAGGATGCAGAGGAGTGTGTATGTGTGTCCTTGAACAAACGCTCTGAGAAGTTTGTCTGGCTTTTTTTTCCTCTCCCCCCTCTCAGGCTCAGTTGAAAGGCACAGAAATGCACAAAGTTCACTTCTGGGCATAGAGCAGCAATAGGGGATACACATGATAAAGTCACCCCAAGACACAGGGACAGAGAATTCAGTGGAAAGACTCCGAGAATTCTGCTCCCAGAGATCATTCATTCCTGCTCACACTGACCCTTGTAGAAAGGGGACATCGTTCCCGGCAGCCTGTACTGAGCATGTGGCTCCTGAGTGGGGTTTGTTGTTTAGGAAACCTGCTCCGGCTTTTCCATTCTTTCCTTGCAAACAGGAAAACTTCTCCTGGGGCTGTGTGCAGGCAGAGCCCTGAGGAGAGCAGGTGGCACATGGTGCGCTGGGCTGGGACAGCCAGCTGCAGAGCTCAAGGGAAGAAGCCCAAAGTGTCACAATGGCTCCTTGCCTTCACATGCAACACCTGGGTCACAATGGTCTCCTTGATTCCATGAGGCCCCACTGTGTCACAATGGCTCCTTGGTTCCATCAGGTTCCGCAGTGTCACCATGGTCTCTTTTGATCCGCACTGTCATCATGGACAATTGGTTCCATGAGGCCCCGCAGTGTCACATTGGTCCCTTGCTTCCATAGGTTTGATGTTGTAACAAAGGACTCCTTGCTTCTATGAGCTAGCCTGCTTTTTGCAGAGGTGTCTTTGGTTCCAACAAGGCCCCGCTGTGTCTCAGTGCACCCTGGCTTCCATGTGGATGTGGAGTATCACAAAGGCTCCTTGGTTCCACCAGGTCCTGCTGTGTCACAATGGGTCCTGTGGTCCCTGAGGCCCTCCAAAACCATCGTGGAGGCTTGCTTCCATGAGGTTCCATTATGTGCCAGTGGTCATCTTGGTTCCAGGAGTTTCCTTAGTGTCACAATGCTCTCCATGCTTCCATTAGGCCCTGCTTTGCCACAATGGTCCCCTTGTTTCCATGCGGCCTTGCTGTGTCACAATGGACCTATGGTTCCGTGATGTTGCGTGGTGTCACCGTGCTCTTCTTGAATCCGCCGTGTAACCATGGACCATTGGTTCCATGCAGCCGTGTCACAATGGGCTCCTTGATTCCATGATTCCCCACGGTGTCACAATGGAGCCTTGTTTCTAGGAGGTTCTGTACTGTCACAATTGCCTCCTTGATGCCATCAGCCCCTGCAGTGTCACAATGGCTCCTTGGTTCCATGAGGAACACAATAGCTTGGCATAAGCATTGAGCAACAGCTGCTGAACACACCTGGCAACATCTGCTTGCATCAAAAGAGGGCTTCAAGCTGACAATGGCACCAGCAGCTTCCATCTGCAACAGAGACCCAGGAAAGGACAGGCTGTGCCGGTTTGGACAAATGTGGAGGAAAATATCCTCTGATAGAAGGCAGGTTACACCCAGCCCTCCCCCACCAGGTTTTTGGAAAAAAGAACTTTCCTGGGAAGAAAGTGAAAGAGATAAAACCTATTTTTTTAACAAACACACAGGAAAAGGATAACAATGCTAAATATTAAAACCTCTCGCTGTGCAGAGAAAGCTGGGATAATTTGAGAGTCCTTCTGTGTTTCGGTGGGGTCTCCTGAAACATCCATAGACAGCGAGGCCCGTGCAAAGAAACAGGGAGCGATTCTTGAGAGAAGTTGCAGAGCTCTTTCTTCTCCAGCCACATGGGCGGGGCACTGCCAAAGAACTGAGCAATCACAGCACAACCAGGGCCCTCCTGGCACAGGGCAACACAAAATAAGCAGTGCTGAACAGGATTAGGGCACATGTGAGCAGGGAGCAGGGAGACCCCGTGCCCAGGCCATGCCTCTACCCCAGGGTCCCCTCTCCCATGACCTCATGGCAGGGGGGAGGAACCCCAACACTTCCGTAGGTGCAGTCTCTCTCCTCCTCCTTGCAGCTGGCTCATGGGCCCACATTCAGGGCCCCCACCTCGGGAGAAAATTCTCCCAATGTGCTCTGATGTTGAAAGAGTCAAGAAGAGAAGAAGGGAAAAAAAACCCCCGAAGTCCCAGGAAAACAAAGTTCAACTCTCCATCTCCCCCCAGAGAAAAGGAGCTGAAAACCGGCTAAAAAGAAACAAAGTTGCTTCCCTCTGCTCTTGCTGCAAGCAGGATGCAGAGGAGTGTGTATGTGTGTCCTTGAACAAACGCTCTGAGAAGTTTGTCCGGTTTTTTTTCCTCTCCCCCCTCTCAGGCTCAGTTGAAAGGCACAGAAATGCACAAAGTTCACTTCTGGGCATAGAGCAGCAATAGGGGATACACATGATAAAGTCACCCCAAGACACAGGGACAGAGAATTCAGTGGAAAGACTCCGAGAATTCTGCTCCCAGAGATCATTCCTGCTCACACTGACCCTTGTAGAAAGGGGACATCGTTCCAGGCAGCCTGTACTGAGCATGTGGCTCCTGAGTGGGGTTTGTTGTTTAGGAAACCTGCTCCGGCTTTTCCATTCTTTCCTTGCAAACAGGAAAACTTCTCCTGGGGCTGTGTGCAGGCAGAGCCCTGAGGAGAGCAGGTGGCACATGGTGCGCTGGGCTGGGACAGCCAGCTGCAGAGCTCAAGGGAAGAAGCCCAAAGTGTCACAATGGCTCCTTGCCTTCCCATGCAACACCTGGGTCACAATGGTCTCCTTGATTCCATGAGGCCCCACTGTGTCACAATGGCTCCTTGGTTCCATCAGGTTCCGCAGTGTCACCATGGTCTCCTTTGATCCGCACTGTCATCATGGACAATTGGTTCCATGAGGCCCCGCAGTGTCACAATGGTCCCTTGGTTGCATAGCTTTTACGTTGTAACAATGGACTCCTTGCTTCTATGAGCTAGCCTGCTTTTTGCAGAGGTGTCTTTGGTTCCAACAAGGCCCCACTGTGTCTCAGTGCACCCTGGCTTCCATGTGGATCTGGAGTATCACAAAGGCTCCTTGGTTCCACCAGGTCCTGCTGTGTCACAATGGGTCCTGTGGTCCCTGAGGCCCTCCAAAGTCATCATGGATGCTTGCTTCCATGAGGTTCCATTATGTGCCAGTGGTCATCTTGGTTCCAGGAGTTTCCTTAGTGTCACAATGCTCTCCATGTTTCCATGATTCCCCACAATGTCACAATGCTCTCCAGGCTTCCATTAGGCCCTGCTTTGCCACAATGGTCCCCTTGTTTCCATGCGGCCTTGCTGTGTCACAATGGACGTACGGTTCCATGATGTTGCGTGGTGTCACCGTGCTCTTCTTGAATCCGCCGTGTAACCATGGACCATTGGTTCCATGCAGCCGTGTCACAATGGGCTCCTTGATTCCATGATTCCCCACGGTGTCACAATGGAGCCTTGTTTCTAGGAGGTTCTGTACTGTCACAATTGCCTCCTTGATGCCATCAGCCCCTGCAGTGTCACAATGGCTCCTTGGTTCCATGAGGAACACAAGAGCTTGGCATAAGCATTGAGCAACAGCTGCTGAACACACCTGGCAACATCTGCTTGCATCAAAAGAGGGCTTCAAGCTGACAATGGCACCAGCAGCTTCCATCTGCAACAGACACCCAGGGAAAGGACAGGCTGTGCCGGTTTGGACAAATGTGGAGGAAAATATCCTCTGATAGAAGGCAGGTTACACCCAGCCCTCCCCCACCAGCTTCGGGAAAAAAGAATTTTCCTGGGAAGAAAGTGAAAGAGATAAAAACTACTTTTTTAACAAACACACAGGAAAAGGATAACAATGCTAAATATTAAAACCTCTCGCTGTGCAGAGAAAGCTGGGATAATTTGAGAGTCCTTCCGTGTTTCGGTGGGGTCTCCTGAAACATCCATAGACAGCGAGGCCCGTGCAAAGAAACAGGGAGCGATTCTTGAGAGAAGTTTCAGAGCTCTTTCTTCTCCAGCCACATGGGCGGGGCACTGCCAAAGAACTGAGCAATCACGGCACAACCAGGGCCCTCCTGGCACAGGGCAACACAAAATAAGCAGTGCTGAACAGGATTAGGGCACATGTGAGCAGGGAGCAGGGAGACCCCGTGCCCAGGCCATGCCTCTACCCCAGGGTCCCCTCTCCCATGACCTCATGGCAGGGGGGAGGAACCCCAACACTTCCGTAGGTGTAGTCTCTCTCCTCCTCCTTGCAGCTGGCTCATGGGCCCACATTCAGGGCCCCCACCTCGGGAGAAAATTCTCCCAATGTGCTCTGATGTTGAAAGAGTCAAGAAGAGAAGAAGGGAAAAAAAACCCCCGAAGTCCCAGGAAAACAAAGTTCAACTCTCCATCTCCCTCCAGAGAAAAGGAGCTGAAAACTGGCTAAAAAGAAACAAAGTTGCTTCCTCTGCTCTTGCTGCAAGCAGGATGCAGAGGAGTGTGTATGTGTGTCCTTGAACAAACGCTCTGAGAAGTTTGTCTGGCTTTTTTTTCCTCTCCCCCCTCTCAGGCTCAGTTGAAAGGCACAGAAATGCACAAAGTTCACTTCTGGGCATAGAGCAGCAATAGGGGGATACACATGATAAAGTCACCCCAAGACACAGGGACAGAGAATTCAGTGGAAAGACTCCGAGAATTCTGCTCCCAGAGATCATTCCTGCTCACACTGACCCTTGTAGAAAGGGGACATCGTTCCCGGCAGCCTGTACTGAGCATGTGGCTCCTGAGTGGGGTTTGTTGTTTAGGAAACCTGCTCCGGCTTTTCCATTCTTTCCTTCCAAACAGGAAAACTTCTCCTGGGGCTGTGTGCAGGCAGAGCCCTGAGGAGAGCAGGTGGCACATGGTGCGCTGGGCTGGGACAGCCAGCTGCAGAGCTCAAGGGAAGAAGCCCAAAGTGTCACAATGGCTCCTTGCCTTCCCATGCAACACCTGGGTCACAATGGTCTCCTTGATTCCATGAGGCCCCACTGTGTCACAATGGCTCCTTGGTTCCATCAGGTTCCACAGTGTCACCATGGTCTCTTTTGATCCGCACTGTCATCATGGACAATTGGTTCCATGAGGCCCCGCAGTGTCACAATGGTCCCTTGCTTCCATAGGTTTGATGTTGTAACAAAGGACTCCTTGCTTCTATGAGCTAGCCTGCTTTTTGCAGAGGTGTCTTTGGTTCCAACAAGGCCCCGCTGTGTCTCAGTGCACCCTGGCTTCCATGTGGATGTGGAGTATCACAAAGGCTCCTTGGTTCCACCAGGTCCTGCTGTGTCACAATGGGTCCTGTGGTCCCTGAGGCCCTCCAAAACCATCGTGGAGGCTTGCTTCCATGAGGTTCCATTATGTGCCAGTGGTCATCTTGGTTCCAGGAGTTTCCTTAGTGTCACAATGCTCTCCATGCTTCCATTAGGCCCTGCTTTGCCACAATGGTCCCCTTGTTTCCATGAGGCCCCGCTGTGTCACAATGGACCTATGGTTCCGTGATGTTGCGTGGTGTCACCGTGCTCTTCTTGAATCCGCCGTGTAACCATGGACCATTGGTTCCATGCAGCCGTGTCACAATGGGCTCCTTGATTCCATGATTCCCCACGGTGTCACAATGGAGCCTTGTTTCTAGGAGGTTCTGTACTGTCACAATTGCCTCCTTGATGCCATCAGCCCCTGCAGTGTCACAATGGCTCCTTGGTTCCATGAGGAACACAAGAGCTTGGCATAAGCATTGAGCAACAGCTGCTGAACACACCTGGCAACATCTGCTTGCATCAAAAGAGGGCTTCAAGCTGACAATGGCACCAGCAGCTTCCATCTGCAACAGAGACCCAGGAAAGGACAGGCTGTGCCGGTTTGGACAAATGTGGAGGAAAATATCCTCTGATAGAAGGCAGGTTACACCCAGCCCTCCCCCACCAGGTTTTTGGAAAAAAGAACTTTCCTGGGAAGAAAGTGAAAGAGATAAAACCTATTTTTTTAACAAACACACAGGAAAAGGATAACAATGCTAAATATTAAAACCTCTCGCTGTGCAGAGAAAGCTGGGATAATTTGAGAGTCCTTCCGTGTTTCGGTGGGGTCTCCTGAAACATCCATAGAAAGCGAGGCCCGTGCAAAGAAACAGGGAGCGATTCTTGAGAGAAGTTGCAGAGCTCTTTCTTCTCCAGCCACATGGGCGGGGCACTGCCAAAGAACTGAGCAATCACGGCACAACCAGGGCCCTCCTGGCACAGGGCAACACAAAATAAGCAGTGCTGAACAGGATTAGGGCACATGTGAGCAGGGAGCAGGGAGACCCCGTGCCCAGGCCATGCCTCTACCCCAGGGTCCCCTCTCCCATGACCTCATGGCAGGGGGGAGGAACCCCAACACTTCCGTAGGTGTAGTCTCTCTCCTCCTCCTTGCAGCTGGCTCATGGGCCCACATTCAGGGCCCCCACCTCGGGAGAAAATTCTCCCAATGTGCTCTGATGTTGAAAGAGTCAAGAAGAGAAGAAGGGAAAAAAAACCCCCGAAGTCCCAGGAAAACAAAGTTCAACTCTCCATCTCCCTCCAGAGAAAAGGAGCTGAAAACTGGCTAAAAAGAAACAAAGTTGCTTCCTCTGCTCTTGCTGCAAGCAGGATGCAGAGGAGTGTGTATGTGTGTCCTTGAACAAACGCTCTGAGAAGTTTGTCTGGCTTTTTTTTCCTCTCCCCCCTCTCAGGCTCAGTTGAAAGGCACAGAAATGCACAAAGTTCACTTCTGGGCATAGAGCAGCAATAGGGGGATACACATGATAAAGTCACCCCAAGACACAGGGACAGAGAATTCAGTGGAAAGACTCCGAGAATTCTGCTCCCAGAGATCATTCCTGCTCACACTGACCCTTGTAGAAAGGGGACATCGTTCCCGGCAGCCTGTACTGAGCATGTGGCTCCTGAGTGGGGTTTGTTTTTTAGGAAACCTGCTCCGGCTTTTCCATTCTTTCCTTGCAAACAGGAAAACTTCTCCTGGGGCTGTGTGCAGGCAGAGCCCTGAGGAGAGCAGGTGGCACATGGTGCGCTGGGCTGGGACAGCCAGCTGCAGAGCTCAAGGGAAGAAGCCCAAAGTGTCACAATGGCTCCTTGCCTTCCCATGCAACACCTGGGTCACAATGGTCTCCTTGATTCCATGAGGCCCCACTGTGTCACAATGGCTCCTTGGTTCCATCAGGTTCCACAGTGTCACCATGGTCTCTTTTGATCCGCACTGTCATCATGGACAATTGGTTCCATGAGGCCCCGCAGTGTCACAATGGTCCCTTGCTTCCATAGGTTTGATGTTGTAACAAAGGACTCCTTGCTTCTATGAGCTAGCCTGCTTTTTGCAGAGGTGTCTTTGGTTCCAACAAGGCCCCGCTGTGTCTCAGTGCACCCTGGCTTCCATGTGGATGTGGAGTATCACAAAGGCTCCTTGGTTCCACCAGGTCCTGCTGTGTCACAGTGGGTCCTGTGGTCCCTGAGGCCCTCCAAAACCATCGTGGAGGCTTGCTTCCATGAGGTTCCATTATGTGCCAGTGGTCATCTTGGTTCCAGGAGTTTCCTTAGTGTCACAATGCTCTCCATGCTTCCATTAGGCCCTGCTTTGCCACAATGGTCCCCTTGTTTCCATGAGGCCCCGCTGTGTCACAATGGACCTATGGTTCCGTGATGTTGCGTGGTGTCACCGTGCTCTTCTTGAATCCGCCGTGTAACCATGGACCATTGGTTCCATGCAGCCGTGTCACAATGGGCTCCTTGATTCCATGATTCCCCACGGTGTCACAATGGAGCCTTGTTTCTAGGAGGTTCTGTACTGTCACAATTGCCTCCTTGATGCCATCAGCCCCTGCAGTGTCACAATGGCTCCTTGGTTCCATGAGGAACACAAGAGCTTGGCATAAGCATTGAGCAACAGCTGCTGAACACACCTGGCAACATCTGCTTGCATCAAAAGAGGGCTTCAAGCTGACAATGGCACCAGCAGCTTCCATCTGCAACAGAGACCCAGGAAAGGACAGGCTGTGCCGGTTTGGACAAATGTGGAGGAAAATATCCTCTGATAGAAGGCAGGTTACACCCAGCCCTCCCCCACCAGGTTTTTGGAAAAAAGAACTTTCCTGGGAAGAAAGTGAAAGAGATAAAACCTATTTTTTTAACAAACACACAGGAAAAGGATAACAATGCTAAATATTAAAACCTCTCGCTGTGCAGAGAAAGCTGGGATAATTTGAGAGTCCTTCCGTGTTTCGGTGGGGTCTCCTGAAACATCCATAGAAAGCGAGGCCCGTGCAAAGAAACAGGGAGCGATTCTTGAGAGAAGTTGCAGAGCTCTTTCTTCTCCAGCCACATGGGCGGGGCACTGCCAAAGAACTGAGCAATCACGGCACAACCAGGGCCCTCCTGGCACAGGGCAACACAAAATAAGCAGTGCTGAACAGGATTAGGGCACATGTGAGCAGGGAGCAGGGAGACCCCGTGCCCAGGCCATGCCTCTACCCCAGGGTCCCCTCTCCCATGACCGCATGGCAGGAGGGAGGAACCCCAACACTTCCGTAGGTGTAGTCTCTCTCCTCCTCCTTGCAGCTGGCTCGTGGGCCCACATTCAGGGCCCCCACCTCGGGAGAAAATTCTCCCAATGTGCTCTGATGTTGAAAGAGTCAAGAAGAGAAGAAGGGAAAAAAAACCCCCGAAGTCCCAGGAAAACAAAGTTCAACTCTCCATCTCCCCCCAGAGAAAAGGAGCTGAAAACTGGCTAAAAAGAAACAAAGTTGCTTCCCTCTGCTCTTGCTGCAAGCAGGATGCAGAGGAGTGTGTATGTGTGTCCTTGAACAAAAGCTCTGAGAAGTTTGTCCGGTTTTTTTTCCTCTCCCCCCTCTCAGGCTCAGTTGAAAGGCATAGAAATGCACAAAGTTCACTTCTGGGCATAGAGCAGCAATAGGGGAGACACATGATAAAGTCACCCCAAGACACAGGGAGAGAGAATTCAGTGGAAAGACTCCGAGAATTCTGCTCCCAGAGATCATTCCTGCTCACACTGACCCTTGTAGAAAGGGGACATCGTTCCCGGCAGCCTGTACTGAGCATGTGGCTCCTGAGTGGGGTTTGTTGTTTAGGAAACCTGCTCCGGCTTTTCCATTCTTTCCTTGCAAACAGGAAAACTTCTCCTGGGGCTGTGTGCAGGCAGAGCCCTGAGGAGAGCAGGTGGCACATGGTGCGCTGGGCTGGGACAGCCAGCTGCAGAGCTCAAGGGAAGAAGCCCAAAGTGTCACAATGGCTCCTTGCCTTCCCATGCAACACCTGGGTCACAATGGTCTCCTTGATTCCATGAGGCCCCACTGTGTCACAATGGCTCCTTGGTTCCATCAGGTTCCGCAGTGTCACCATGGTCTCCTTTGATCCGCACTGTCATCATGGACAATTGGTTCCATGAGGCCCCGCAGTGTCACAATGGTCCCTTGGTTGCATAGCTTTTACGTTGTAACAATGGACTCCTTGCTTCTATGAGCTAGCCTGCTTTTTGCAGAGGTGTCTTTGGTTCCAACAAGGCCCCACTGTGTCTCAGTGCACCCTGGCTTCCATGTGGATCTGGAGTATCACACAGGCTCCTTGGTTCCACCAGGTCCTGCTGTGTCACAATGGGTCCTGTGGTCCCTGAGGCCCTCCAAAGTCATCATGGATGCTTGCTTCCATGAGGTTCCATTATGTGCCAGTGGTCATCTTGGTTCCAGGAGTTTCCTTAGTGTCACAATGCTCTCCATGTTTCCATGATTCCCCACAATGTCACAATGCTCTCCAGGCTTCCATTAGGCCCTGCTTTGCCACAATGGTCCCCTTGTTTCCATGAGGCCCCGCTGTGTCACAATGGACGTACGGTTCCATGATGTTGCGTGGTGTCACCGTGCTCTTCTTGAATCCGCCGTGTAACCATGGACCATTGGTTCCATGCAGCCGTGTCACAATGGGCTCCTTGATTCCATGATTCCCCACGGTGTCACAATGGAGCCTTGTTTCTAGGAGGTTCTGTACTGTCACAATTGCCTCCTTGATGCCATCAGCCCCTGCAGTGTCACAATGGCTCCTTGGTTCCATGAGGAACACAAGAGCTTGGCATAAGCATTGAGCAACAGCTGCTGAACACACCTGGCAACATCTGCTTGCATCAAAAGAGGGCTTCAAGCTGACAATGGCACCAGCAGCTTCCATCTGCAACAGACACCCAGGGAAAGGACAGGCTGTGCCGGTTTGGACAAATGTGGAGGAAAATATCCTCTGATAGAAGGCAGGTTACACCCAGCCCTCCCCCACCAGCTTCGGGAAAAAAGAATTTTCCTGGGAAGAAAGTGAAAGAGATAAAAACTACTTTTTTAACAAACACACAGGAAAAGGATAACAATGCTAAATATTAAAACCTCTCGCTGTGCAGAGAAAGCTGGGATAATTTGAGAGTCCTTCCGTGTTTCGGTGGGGTCTCCTGAAACATCCATAGACAGCGAGGCCCGTGCAAAGAAACAGGGAGCGATTCTTGAGAGAAGTTTCAGAGCTCTTTCTTCTCCAGCCACATGGGCGGGGCACTGCCAAAGAACTGAGCAATCACGGCACAACCAGGGCCCTCCTGGCACAGGGCAACACAAAATAAGCAGTGCTGAACAGGATTAGGGCACATGTGAGCAGGGAGCAGGGAGACCCCGTGCCCAGGCCATGCCTCTACCCCAGGGTCCCCTCTCCCATGACCTCATGGCAGGGGGGAGGAACCCCAACACTTCCGTAGGTGTAGTCTCTCTCCTCCTCCTTGCAGCTGGCTCATGGGCCCACATTCAGGGCCCCCACCTCGGGAGAAAATTCTCCCAATGTGCTCTGATGTTGAAAGAGTCAAGAAGAGAAGAAGGGAAAAAAAACCCCCGAAGTCCCAGGAAAACAAAGTTCAACTCTCCATCTCCCTCCAGAGAAAAGGAGCTGAAAACTGGCTAAAAAGAAACAAAGTTGCTTCCTCTGCTCTTGCTGCAAGCAGGATGCAGAGGAGTGTGTATGTGTGTCCTTGAACAAACGCTCTGAGAAGTTTGTCTGGCTTTTTTTTCCTCTCCCCCCTCTCAGGCTCAGTTGAAAGGCACAGAAATGCACAAAGTTCACTTCTGGGCATAGAGCAGCAATAGGGGATACACATGATAAAGTCACCCCAAGACACAGGGACAGAGAATTCAGTGGAAAGACTCCGAGAATTCTGCTCCCAGAGATCATTCATTCCTGCTCACACTGACCCTTGTAGAAAGGGGACATCGTTCCCGGCAGCCTGTACTGAGCATGTGGCTCCTGAGTGGGGTTTGTTGTTTAGGAAACCTGCTCCGGCTTTTCCATTCTTTCCTTGCAAACAGGAAAACTTCTCCTGGGGCTGTGTGCAGGCAGAGCCCTGAGGAGAGCAGGTGGCACATGGTGCGCTGGGCTGGGACAGCCAGCTGCAGAGCTCAAGGGAAGAAGCCCAAAGTGTCACAATGGCTCCTTGCCTTCCCATGCAACACCTGGGTCACAATGGTCTCCTTGATTCCATGAGGCCCCACTGTGTCACAATGGCTCCTTGGTTCCATCAGGTTCCGCAGTGTCACCATGGTCTCTTTTGATCCGCACTGTCATCATGGACAATTGGTTCCATGAGGCCCCGCAGTGTCACATTGGTCCCTTGCTTCCATAGGTTTGATGTTGTAACAAAGGACTCCTTGCTTCTATGAGCTAGCCTGCTTTTTGCAGAGGTGTCTTTGGTTCCAACAAGGCCCCGCTGTGTCTCAGTGCACCCTGGCTTCCATGTGGATGTGGAGTATCACAAAGGCTCCTTGGTTCCACCAGGTCCTGCTGTGTCACAATGGGTCCTGTGGTCCCTGAGGCCCTCCAAAACCATCGTGGAGGCTTGCTTCCATGAGGTTCCATTATGTGCCAGTGGTCATCTTGGTTCCAGGAGTTTCCTTAGTGTCACAATGCTCTCCATGCTTCCATTAGGCCCTGCTTTGCCACAATGGTCCCCTTGTTTCCATGCGGCCTTGCTGTGTCACAATGGACCTATGGTTCCGTGATGTTGCGTGGTGTCACCGTGCTCTTCTTGAATCCGCCGTGTAACCATGGACCATTGGTTCCATGCAGCCGTGTCACAATGGGCTCCTTGATTCCATGATTCCCCACGGTGTCACAATGGAGCCTTGTTTCTAGGAGGTTCTGTACTGTCACAATTGCCTCCTTGATGCCATCAGCCCCTGCAGTGTCACAATGGCTCCTTGGTTCCATGAGGAACACAAGAGCTTGGCATAAGCATTGAGCAACAGCTGCTGAACACACCTGGCAACATCTGCTTGCATCAAAAGAGGGCTTCAAGCTGACAATGGCACCAGCAGCTTCCATCTGCAACAGAGACCCAGGAAAGGACAGGCTGTGCCGGTTTGGACAAATGTGGAGGAAAATATCCTCTTATAGAAGGCAGGTTACACCCAGCCCTCCCCCACCAGGTTTTTGGAAAAAAGAACTTTCCTGGGAAGAAAGTGAAAGAGATAAAACCTATTTTTTTAACAAACACACAGGAAAAGGATAACAATGCTAAATATTAAAACCTCTCGCTGTGCAGAGAAAGCTGGGATAATTTGAGAGTCCTTCTGTGTTTCGGTGGGGTCTCCTGAAACATCCATAGACAGCGAGGCCCGTGCAAAGAAACAGGGAGCGATTCTTGAGAGAAGTTGCAGAGCTCTTTCTTCTCCAGCCACATGGGCGGGGCACTGCCAAAGAACTGAGCAATCACAGCACAACCAGGGCCCTCCTGGCACAGGGCAACACAAAATAAGCAGTGCTGAACAGGATTAGGGCACATGTGAGCAGGGAGCAGGGAGACCCCGTGCCCAGGCCATGCCTCTACCCCAGGGTCCCCTCTCCCATGACCTCATGGCAGGGGGGAGGAACCCCAACACTTCCGTAGGTGTAGTCTCTCTCCTCCTCCTTGCAGCTGGCTCATGGGCCCACATTCAGGGCCCCCACCTCGGGAGAAAATTCTCCCAATGTGCTCTGATGTTGAAAGAGTCAAGAAGAGAAGAAGGGAAAAAAAACCCCCGAAGTCCCAGGAAAACAAAGTTCAACTCTCCATCTCCCCCCAGAGAAAAGGAGCTGAAAACCGGCTAAAAAGAAACAAAGTTGCTTCCCTCTGCTCTTGCTGCAAGCAGGATGCAGAGGAGTGTGTATGTGTGTCCTTGAACAAACGCTCTGAGAAGTTTGTCCGGTTTTTTTTCCTCTCCCCCCTCTCAGGCTCAGTTGAAAGGCACAGAAATGCACAAAGTTCACTTCTGGGCATAGAGCAGCAATAGGGGGATACACATGATAAAGTCACCCCAAGACACAGGGACAGAGAATTCAGTGGAAAGACTCCGAGAATTCTGCTCCCAGAGATCATTCATTCCTGCTCACACTGACCCTTGTAGAAAGGGGACATCGTTCCAGGCAGCCTGTACTGAGCATGTGGCTCCTGAGTGGGGTTTGTTGTTTAGGAAACCTGCTCCGGCTTTTCCATTCTTTCCTTGCAAACAGGAAAACTTCTCCTGGGGCTGTGTGCAGGCAGAGCCCTGAGGAGAGCAGGTGGCACATGGTGCGCTGGGCTGGGACAGCCAGCTGCAGAGCTCAAGGGAAGAAGCCCAAAGTGTCACAATGGCTCCTTGCCTTCACATGCAACACCTGGGTCACAATGGTCTCCTTGATTCCATGAGGCCCCACTGTGTCACAATGGCTCCTTGGTTCCATCAGGTTCCGCAGTGTCACCATGGTCTCCTTTGATCCGCACTGTCATCATGGACAATTGGTTCCATGAGGCCCCGCAGTGTCACAATGGTCCCTTGGTTGCATAGCTTTTACGTTGTAACAATGGACTCCTTGCTTCTATGAGCTAGCCTGCTTTTTGCAGAGGTGTCTTTGGTTCCAACAAGGCCCCACTGTGTCTCAGTGCACCCTGGCTTCCATGTGGATGTGGAGTATCACAAAGGCTCCTTGGTTCCACCAGGTCCTGCTGTGTCACAATGGGTCCTGTGGTCCCTGAGGCCCTCCAAAGTCATCATGGATGCTTGCTTCCATGAGGTTCCATTATGTGCCAGTGGTCATCTTGGTTCCAGGAGTTTCCTTAGTGTCACAATGCTCTCCATGTTTCCATGATTCCCCACAATGTCACAATGCTCTCCAGGCTTCCATTAGGCCCTGCTTTGCCACAATGGTCCCCTTGTTTCCATGCGGCCTTGCTGTGTCACAATGGACGTACGGTTCCATGATGTTGCGTGGTGTCACCGTGCTCTTCTTGAATCCGCCGTGTAACCATGGACCATTGGTTCCATGCAGCCGTGTCACAATGGGCTCCTTGATTCCATGATTCCCCACGGTGTCACAATGGAGCCTTGTTTCTAGGAGGTTCTGTACTGTCACAATTGCCTCCTTGATGCCATCAGCCCCTGCAGTGTCACAATGGCTCCTTGGTTCCATGAGGAACACAAGAGCTTGGCATAAGCATTGAGCAACAGCTGCTGAACACACCTGGCAACATCTGCTTGCATCAAAAGAGGGCTTCAAGCTGACAATGGCACCAGCAGCTTCCATCTGCAACAGACACCCAGGGAAAGGACAGGCTGTGCCGGTTTGGACAAATGTGGAGGAAAATATCCTCTGATAGAAGGCAGGTTACACCCAGCCCTCCCCCACCAGCTTCGGGAAAAAAGAATTTTCCTGGGAAGAAAGTGAAAGAGATAAAAACTACTTTTTTAACAAACACACAGGAAAAGGATAACAATGCTAAATATTAAAACCTCTCGCTGTGCAGAGAAAGCTGGGATAATTTGAGAGTCCTTCCGTGTTTCGGTGGGGTCTCCTGAAACATCCATAGACAGCGAGGCCCGTGCAAAGAAACAGGGAGCGATTCTTGAGAGAAGTTTCAGAGCTCTTTCTTCTCCAGCCACATGGGCGGGGCACTGCCAAAGAACTGAGCAATCACGGCACAACCAGGGCCCTCCTGGCACAGGGCAACACAAAATAAGCAGTGCTGAACAGGATTAGGGCACATGTGAGCAGGGAGCAGGGAGACCCCGTGCCCAGGCCATGCCTCTACCCCAGGGTCCCCTCTCCCATGACCTCATGGCAGGGGGGAGGAACCCCAACACTTCCGTAGGTGCAGTCTCTCTCCTCCTCCTTGCAGCTGGCTCATGGGCCCACATTCAGGGCCCCCACCTCGGGAGAAAATTCTCCCAATGTGCTCTGATGTTGAAAGAGTCAAGAAGAGAAGAAGGGAAAAAAAACCCCCGAAGTCCCAGGAAAACAAAGTTCAACTCTCCATCTCCCTCCAGAGAAAAGGAGCTGAAAACTGGCTAAAAAGAAACAAAGTTGCTTCCTCTGCTCTTGCTGCAAGCAGGATGCAGAGGAGTGTGTATGTGTGTCCTTGAACAAACGCTCTGAGAAGTTTGTCTGGCTTTTTTTTCCTCTCCCCCCTCTCAGGCTCAGTTGAAAGGCACAGAAATGCACAAAGTTCACTTCTGGGCATAGAGCAGCAATAGGGGGATACACATGATAAAGTCACCCCAAGACACAGGGACAGAGAATTCAGTGGAAAGACTCCGAGAATTCTGCTCCCAGAGATCATTCCTGCTCACACTGACCCTTGTAGAAAGGGGACATCGTTCCCGGCAGCCTGTACTGAGCATGTGGCTCCTGAGTGGGGTTTGTTGTTTAGGAAACCTGCTCCGGCTTTTCCATTCTTTCCTTGCAAACAGGAAAACTTCTCCTGGGGCTGTGTGCAGGCAGAGCCCTGAGGAGAGCAGGTGGCACATGGTGCGCTGGGCTGGGACAGCCAGCTGCAGAGCTCAAGGGAAGAAGCCCAAAGTGTCACAATGGCTCCTTGCCTTCCCATGCAACACCTGGGTCACAATGGTCTCCTTGATTCCATGAGGCCCCACTGTGTCACAATGGCTCCTTGGTTCCATCAGGTTCCACAGTGTCACCATGGTCTCTTTTGATCCACACTGTCATCATGGACAATTGGCTCCATGAGGCCCCGCAGTGTCACATTGGTCCCTTGCTTCCATAGGTTTGATGTTGTAACAAACGACTCCTTGCTTCTATGAGCTAGCCTGCTTTTTGCAGAGGTGTCTTTGGTTCCAACAAGGCCCCGCTGTGTCTCAGTGCACCCTGGCTTCCATGTGGATGTGGAGTATCACAAAGGCTCCTTGGTTCCACCAGGTCCTGCTGTGTCACAATGGGTCCTGTGGTCCCTGAGGCCCTCCAAAACCATCGTGGAGGCTTGCTTCCATGAGGTTCCATTATGTGCCAGTGGTCATCTTGGTTCCAGGAGTTTCCTTAGTGTCACAATGCTCTCCATGCTTCCATTAGGCCCTGCTTTGCCACAATGGTCCCCTTGTTTCCATGCGGCCTTGCTGTGTCACAATGGACCTATGGTTCCGTGATGTTGCGTGGTGTCACCGTGCTCTTCTTGAATCCGCCGTGTAACCATGGACCATTGGTTCCATGCAGCCGTGTCACAATGGGCTCCTTGATTCCATGATTCCCCACGGTGTCACAATGGAGCCTTGTTTCTAGGAGGTTCTGTACTGTCACAATTGCCTCCTTGATGCCATCAGCCCCTGCAGTGTCACAATGGCTCCTTGGTTCCATGAGGAACACAAGAGCTTGGCATAAGCATTGAGCAACAGCTGCTGAACACACCTGGCAACATCTGCTTGCATCAAAAGAGGGCTTCAAGCTGACAATGGCACCAGCAGCTTCCATCTGCAACAGAGACCCAGGAAAGGACAGGCTGTGCCGGTTTGGACAAATGTGGAGGAAAATATCCTCTTATAGAAGGCAGGTTACACCCAGCCCTCCCCCACCAGGTTTTTGGAAAAAAGAACTTTCCTGGGAAGAAAGTGAAAGAGATAAAACCTATTTTTTTAACAAACACACAGGAAAAGGATAACAATGCTAAATATTAAAACCTCTCGCTGTGCAGAGAAAGCTGGGATAATTTGAGAGTCCTTCCGTGTTTCGGTGGGGTCTCCTGAAACATCCATAGACAGCGAGGCCCGTGCAAAGAAACAGGGAGCGATTCTTGAGAGAAGTTTCAGAGCTCTTTCTTCTCCAGCCACATGGGCGGGGCACTGCCAAAGAACTGAGCAATCACAGCACAACCAGGGCCCTCCTGGCACAGGGCAACACAAAATAAGCAGTGCTGAACAGGATTAGGGCACATGTGAGCAGGGAGCAGGGAGACCCCGTGCCCAGGCCATGCCTCTACCCCAGGGTCCCCTCTCCCATGACCTCATGGCAGGGGGGAGGAACCCCAACACTTCCGTAGGTGCAGTCTCTCTCCTCCTCCTTGCAGCTGGCTCATGGGCCCACATTCAGGGCCCCCACCTCGGGAGAAAATTCTCCCAATGTGCTCTGATGTTGAAAGAGTCAAGAAGAGAAGAAGGGAAAAAAAACCCCCGAAGTCCCAGGAAAACGAAGTTCAACTCTCCATCTCCCCCCAGAGAAAAGGAGCTGAAAACTGGCTAAAAAGAAACAAAGTTGCTTCCCTCTGCTCTTGCTGCAAGCAGGATGCAGAGGAGTGTGTATGTGTGTCCTTGAACAAACGCTCTGAGAAGTTTGTCCGGTTTTTTTTCCTCTCCCCCCTCTCAGGCTCAGTTGAAAGGCACAGAAATGCACAAAGTTCACTTCTGGGCATAGAGCAGCAATAGGGGATACACACGATAAAGTCACCCCAAGACACAGGGACAGAGAATTCAGTGGAAAGACTCCGAGAATTCTGCTCCCAGAGATCATTCCTGCTCACACTGACCCTTGTAGAAAGGGGACATCGTTCCAGGCAGCCTGTACTGAGCATGTGGCTCCTGAGTGGGGTTTGTTGTTTAGGAAACCTGCTCCGGCTTTTCCATTCTTTCCTTGCAAACAGGAAAACTTCTCCTGGGGCTGTGTGCAGGCAGAGCCCTGAGGAGAGCAGGTGGCACATGGTGCGCTGGGCTGGGACAGCCAGCTGCAGAGCTCAAGGGAAGAAGCCCAAAGTGTCACAATGGCTCCTTGCCTTCCCATGCAACACCTGGGTCACAATGGTCTCCTTGATTCCATGAGGCCCCACTGTGTCACAATGGCTCCTTGGTTCCATCAGGTTCCGCAGTGTCACCATGGTCTCCTTTGATCCGCACTGTCATCATGGACAATTGGTTCCATGAGGCCCCGCAGTGTCACAATGGTCCCTTGGTTGCATAGCTTTTACGTTGTAACAATGGACTCCTTGCTTCTATGAGCTAGCCTGCTTTTTGCAGAGGTGTCTTTGGTTCCAACAAGGCCCCACTGTGTCTCAGTGCACCCTGGCTTCCATGTGGATCTGGAGTATCACAAAGGCTCCTTGGTTCCACCAGGTCCTGCTGTGTCACAATGGGTCCTGTGGTCCCTGAGGCCCTCCAAAGTCATCATGGATGCTTGCTTCCATGAGGTTCCATTATGTGCCAGTGGTCATCTTGGTTCCAGGAGTTTCCTTAGTGTCACAATGCTCTCCATGTTTCCATGATTCCCCACAATGTCACAATGCTCTCCAGGCTTCCATTAGGCCCTGCTTTGCCACAATGGTCCCCTTGTTTCCATGCGGCCTTGCTGTGTCACAATGGACGTACGGTTCCATGATGTTGCGTGGTGTCACCGTGCTCTTCTTGAATCCGCCGTGTAACCATGGACCATTGGTTCCATGCAGCCGTGTCACAATGGGCTCCTTGATTCCATGATTCCCCACGGTGTCACAATGGAGCCTTGTTTCTAGGAGGTTCTGTACTGTCACAATTGCCTCCTTGATGCCATCAGCCCCTGCAGTGTCACAATGGCTCCTTGGTTCCATGAGGAACACAAGAGCTTGGCATAAGCATTGAGCAACAGCTGCTGAACACACCTGGCAACATCTGCTTGCATCAAAAGAGGGCTTCAAGCTGACAATGGCACCAGCAGCTTCCATCTGCAACAGAGACCCAGGAAAGGACAGGCTGTGCCGGTTTGGACAAATGTGGAGGAAAATATCCTCTGATAGAAGGCAGGTTACACCCAGCCCTCCCCCACCAGCTTCGGGAAAAAAGAATTTTCCTGGGAAGAAAGTGAAAGAGATAAAAACTACTTTTTTAACAAACACACAGGAAAAGGATAACAATGCTAAATATTAAAAGCTCTCGCTGTGCAGAGAAAGCTGGGATAATTTGAGAGTCCTTCCGTGTTTCGGTGGGGTCTCCTGAAACATCCATAGACAGCGAGGCCCGTGCAAAGAAACAGGGAGCGATTCTTGAGAGAAGTTTCAGAGCTCTTTCTTCTCCAGCCACATGGGCGGGGCACTGCCAAAGAACTGAGCAATCACGGCACAACCAGGGCCCTCCTGGCACAGGGCAACACAAAATAAGCAGTGCTGAACAGGATTAGGGCACATGTGAGCAGGGAGCAGGGAGACCCCGTGCCCAGGCCATGCCTCTACCCCAGGGTCCCCTCTCCCATGACCTCATGGCAGGGGGGAGGAACCCCAACACTTCCGTAGGTGTAGTCTCTCTCCTCCTCCTTGCAGCTGGCTCATGGGCCCACATTCAGGGCCCCCACCTCGGGAGAAAATTCTCCCAATGTGCTCTGATGTTGAAAGAGTCAAGAAGAGAAGAAGGGAAAAAAAACCCCCGAAGTCCCAGGAAAACAAAGTTCAACTCTCCATCTCCCTCCAGAGAAAAGGAGCTGAAAACTGGCTAAAAAGAAACAAAGTTGCTTCCTCTGCTCTTGCTGCAAGCAGGATGCAGAGGAGTGTGTATGTGTGTCCTTGAACAAACGCTCTGAGAAGTTTGTCTGGCTTTTTTTTCCTCTCCCCCCTCTCAGGCTCAGTTGAAAGGCACAGAAATGCACAAAGTTCACTTCTGGGCATAGAGCAGCAATAGGGGATACACATGATAAAGTCACCCCAAGACACAGGGACAGAGAATTCAGTGGAAAGACTCCGAGAATTCTGCTCCCAGAGATCATTCATTCCTGCTCACACTGACCCTTGTAGAAAGGGGACATCGTTCCCGGCAGCCTGTACTGAGCATGTGGCTCCTGAGTGGGGTTTGTTGTTTAGGAAACCTGCTCCGGCTTTTCCATTCTTTCCTTGCAAACAGGAAAACTTCTCCTGGGGCTGTGTGCAGGCAGAGCCCTGAGGAGAGCAGGTGGCACATGGTGCGCTGGGCTGGGACAGCCAGCTGCAGAGCTCAAGGGAAGAAGCCCAAAGTGTCACAATGGCTCCTTGCCTTCCCATGCAACACCTGGGTCACAATGGTCTCCTTGATTCCATGAGGCCCCACTGTGTCACAATGGCTCCTTGGTTCCATCAGGTTCCGCAGTGTCACCATGGTCTCTTTTGATCCACACTGTCATCATGGACAATTGGTTCCATGAGGCCCCGCAGTGTCACAATGGTCCCTTGCTTCCATAGGTTTGATGTTGTAACAAAGGACTCCTTGCTTCTATGAGCTAGCCTGCTTTTTGCAGAGGTGTCTTTGGTTCCAACAAGGCCCCGCTGTGTCTCAGTGCACCCTGGCTTCCATGTGGATGTGGAGTATCACAAAGGCTCCTTGGTTCCACCAGGTCCTGCTGTGTCACAATGGGTCCTGTGGTCCCTGAGGCCCTCCAAAACCATCGTGGAGGCTTGCTTCCATGAGGTTCCATTATGTGCCAGTGGTCATCTTGGTTCCAGGAGTTTCCTTAGTGTCACAATGCTCTCCATGCTTCCATTAGGCCCTGCTTTGCCACAATGGTCCCCTTGTTTCCATGAGGCCCCGCTGTGTCACAATGGACCTATGGTTCCGTGATGTTGCGTGGTGTCACCGTGCTCTTCTTGAATCCGCCGTGTAACCATGGACCATTGGTTCCATGCAGCCGTGTCACAATGGGCTCCTTGATTCCATGATTCCCCACGGTGTCACAATGGAGCCTTGTTTCTAGGAGGTTCTGTACTGTCACAATTGCCTCCTTGATGCCATCAGCCCCTGCAGTGTCACAATGGCTCCTTGGTTCCATGAGGAACACAAGAGCTTGGCATAAGCATTGAGCAACAGCTGCTGAACACACCTGGCAACATCTGCTTGCATCAAAAGAGGGCTTCAAGCTGACAATGGGACCAGCAGCTTCCATCTGCAACAGAGACCCAGGAAAGGACAGGCTGTGCCAGTTTGGACAAATGTGGAGGAAAATATCCTCTGATAGAAGGCAGGTTACACCCAGCCCTCCCCCACCAGGTTTTTGGAAAAAAGAACTTTCCTGGGAAGAAAGTGAAAGAGATAAAACCTATTTTTTTAACAAACACACAGGAAAAGGATAACAATGCTAAATATTAAAACCTCTCGCTGTGCAGAGAAAGCTGGGATAATTTGAGAGTCCTTCTGTGTTTCGGTGGGGTCTCCTGAAACATCCATAGAAAGCGAGGCCCGTGCAAAGAAACAGGGAGCGATTCTTGAGAGAAGTTGCAGAGCTCTTTCTTCTCCAGCCACATGGGCGGGGCACTGCCAAAGAACTGAGCAATCACGGCACAACCAGGGCCCTCCTGGCACAGGGCAACACAAAATAAGCAGTGCTGAACAGGATTAGGGCACATGTGAGCAGGGAGCAGGGAGACCCCGTGCCCAGGCCATGCCTCTACCCCAGGGTCCCCTCTCCCATGACCGCATGGCAGGAGGGAGGAACCCCAACACTTCCGTAGGTGTAGTCTCTCTCCTCCTCCTTGCAGCTGGCTCGTGGGCCCACATTCAGGGCCCCCACCTCGGGAGAAAATTCTCCCAATGTGCTCTGATGTTGAAAGAGTCAAGAAGAGAAGAAGGGAAAAAAAACCCCCGAAGTCCCAGGAAAACAAAGTTCAACTCTCCATCTCCCCCCAGAGAAAAGGAGCTGAAAACTGGCTAAAAAGAAACAAAGTTGCTTCCCTCTGCTCTTGCTGCAAGCAGGATGCAGAGGAGTGTGTATGTGTGTCCTTGAACAAAAGCTCTGAGAAGTTTGTCCGGTTTTTTTTCCTCTCCCCCCTCTCAGGCTCAGTTGAAAGGCATAGAAATGCACAAAGTTCACTTCTGGGCATAGAGCAGCAATAGGGGATACACATGATAAAGTCACCCCAAGACACAGGGACAGAGAATTCAGTGGAAAGACTCCGAGAATTCTGCTCCCAGAGATCATTCCTGCTCACACTGACCCTTGTAGAAAGGGGACATCGTTCCCGGCAGCCTGTACTGAGCATGTGGCTCCTGAGTGGGGTTTGTTGTTTAGGAAACCTGCTCCGGCTTTTCCATTCTTTCCTTGCAAACAGGAAAACTTCTCCTGGGGCTGTGTGCAGGCAGAGCCCTGAGGAGAGCAGGTGGCACATGGTGCGCTGGGCTGGGACAGCCAGCTGCAGAGCTCAAGGGAAGAAGCCCAAAGTGTCACAATGGCTCCTTGCCTTCCCATGCAACACCTGGGTCACAATGGTCTCCTTGATTCCATGAGGCCCCACTGTGTCACAATGGCTCCTTGGTTCCATCAGGTTCCGCAGTGTCACCATGGTCTCCTTTGATCCGCACTGTCATCATGGACAATTGGTTCCATGAGGCCCCGCAGTGTCACAATGGTCCCTTGGTTGCATAGCTTTTACGTTGTAACAATGGACTCCTTGCTTCTATGAGCTAGCCTGCTTTTTGCAGAGGTGTCTTTGGTTCCAACAAGGCCCCACTGTGTCTCAGTGCACCCTGGCTTCCATGTGGATCTGGAGTATCACACAGGCTCCTTGGTTCCACCAGGTCCTGCTGTGTCACAATGGGTCCTGTGGTCCCTGAGGCCCTCCAAAGTCATCATGGATGCTTGCTTCCATGAGGTTCCATTATGTGCCAGTGGTCATCTTGGTTCCAGGAGTTTCCTTAGTGTCACAATGCTCTCCATGTTTCCATGATTCCCCACAATGTCACAATGCTCTCCAGGCTTCCATTAGGCCCTGCTTTGCCACAATGGTCCCCTTGTTTCCATGCGGCCTTGCTGTGTCACAATGGACGTACGGTTCCATGATGTTGCGTGGTGTCACCGTGCTCTTCTTGAATCCGCCATGTAACCATGGACCATTGGTTCCATGCAGCCGTGTCACAATGGGCTCCTTGATTCCATGATTCCCCACGGTGTCACAATGGAGCCTTGTTTCTAGGAGGTTCTGTACTGTCACAATTGCCTCCTTGATGCCATCAGCCCCTGCAGTGTCACAATGGCTCCTTGGTTCCATGAGGAACACAAGAGCTTGGCATAAGCATTGAGCAACAGCTGCTGAACACACCTGGCAACATCTGCTTGCATCAAAAGAGGGCTTCAAGCTGACAATGGCACCAGCAGCTTCCATCTGCAACAGACACCCAGGGAAAGGACAGGCTGTGCCGGTTTGGACAAATGTGGAGGAAAATATCCTCTGATAGAAGGCAGGTTACACCCAGCCCTCCCCCACCAGCTTCGGGAAAAAAGAATTTTCCTGGGAAGAAAGTGAAAGAGATAAAAACTACTTTTTTAACAAACACACAGGAAAAGGATAACAATGCTAAATATTAAAACCTCTCGCTGTGCAGAGAAAGCTGGGATAATTTGAGAGTCCTTCCGTGTTTCGGTGGGGTCTCCTGAAACATCCATAGACAGCGAGGCCCGTGCAAAGAAACAGGGAGCGATTCTTGAGAGAAGTTGCAGAGCTCTTTCTTCTCCAGCCACATGGGCGGGGCACTGCCAAAGAACTGAGCAATCACGGCACAACCAGGGCCCTCCTGGCACAGGGCAACACAAAATAAGCAGTGCTGAACAGGATTAGGGCACATGTGAGCAGGGAGCAGGGAGACCCCGTGCCCAGGCCATGCCTCTACCCCAGGGTCCCCTCTCCCATGACCTCATGGCAGGGGGGAGGAACCCCAACACTTCCGTAGGTGTAGTCTCTCTCCTCCTCCTTGCAGCTGGCTCATGGGCCCACATTCAGGGCCCCCACCTCGGGAGAAAATTCTCCCAATGTGCTCTGATGTTGAAAGAGTCAAGAAGAGAAGAAGGGAAAAAAAACCCCCGAAGTCCCAGGAAAACAAAGTTCAACTCTCCATCTCCCTCCAGAGAAAAGGAGCTGAAAAACTGGCTAAAAAGAAACAAGGTTGCTTCCTCTGCTCTTGCTGCAAGCAGGATGCAGAGGAGTGTGTATGTGTGTCCTTGAACAAACGCTCTGAGAAGTTTGTCTGGCTTTTTTTTCCTCTCCCCCCTCTCAGGCTCAGTTGAAAGGCACAGAAATGCACAAAGTTCACTTCTGGGCATAGAGCAGCAATAGGGGATACACATGATAAAGTCACCCCAAGACACAGGGACAGAGAATTCAGTGGAAAGACTCCGAGAATTCTGCTCCCAGAGATCATTCATTCCTGCTCACACTGACCCTTGTAGAAAGGGGACATCGTTCCCGGCAGCCTGTACTGAGCATGTGGCTCCTGAGTGGGGTTTGTTGTTTAGGAAACCTGCTCCGGCTTTTCCATTCTTTCCTTGCAAACAGGAAAACTTCTCTGGGGCTGTGTGCAGGCAGAGCCCTGAGGAGAGCAGGTGGCACATGGTGCGCTGGGCTGGGACAGCCAGCTGCAGAGCTCAAGGGAAGAAGCCCAAAGTGTCACAATGGCTCCTTGCCTTCCCATGCAACACCTGGGTCACAATGGTCTCCTTGATTCCATGAGGCCCCACTGTGTCACAATGGCTCCTTGGTTCCATCAGGTTCCGCAGTGTCACCATGGTCTCTTTTGATCCGCACTGTCATCATGGACAATTGGTTCCATGAGGCCCCGCAGTGTCACATTGGTCCCTTGCTTCCATAGGTTTGATGTTGTAACAAAGGACTCCTTGCTTCTATGAGCTAGCCTGCTTTTTGCAGAGGTGTCTTTGGTTCCAACAAGGCCCCGCTGTGTCTCAGTGCACCCTGGCTTCCATGTGGATGTGGAGTATCACAAAGGCTCCTTGGTTCCACCAGGTCCTGCTGTGTCACAATGGGTCCTGTGGTCCCTGAGGCCCTCCAAAACCATCGTGGAGGCTTGCTTCCATGAGGTTCCATTATGTGCCAGTGGTCATCTTGGTTCCAGGAGTTTCCTTAGTGTCACAATGCTCTCCATGCTTCCATTAGGCCCTGCTTTGCCACAATGGTCCCCTTGTTTCCATGCGGCCTTGCTGTGTCACAATGGACCTATGGTTCCGTGATGTTGCGTGGTGTCACCGTGCTCTTCTTGAATCCGCCGTGTAACCATGGACCATTGGTTCCATGCAGCCGTGTCACAATGGGCTCCTTGATTCCATGATTCCCCACGGTGTCACAATGGAGCCTTGTTTCTAGGAGGTTCTGTACTGTCACAATTGCCTCCTTGATGCCATCAGCCCCTGCAGTGTCACAATGGCTCCTTGGTTCCATGAGGAACACAAGAGCTTGGCATAAGCATTGAGCAACAGCTGCTGAACACACCTGGCAACATCTGCTTGCATCAAAAGAGGGCTTCAAGCTGACAATGGCACCAGCAGCTTCCATCTGCAACAGAGACCCAGGAAAGGACAGGCTGTGCCGGTTTGGACAAATGTGGAGGAAAATATCCTCTTATAGAAGGCAGGTTACACCCAGCCCTCCCCCACCAGGTTTTTGGAAAAAAGAACTTTCCTGGGAAGAAAGTGAAAGAGATAAAACCTATTTTTTTAACAAACACACAGGAAAAGGATAACAATGCTAAATATTAAAACCTCTCGCTGTGCAGAGAAAGCTGGGATAATTTGAGAGTCCTTCTGTGTTTCGGTGGGGTCTCCTGAAACATCCATAGACAGCGAGGCCCGTGCAAAGAAACAGGGAGCGATTCTTGAGAGAAGTTGCAGAGCTCTTTCTTCTCCAGCCACATGGGCGGGGCACTGCCAAAGAACTGAGCAATCACAGCACAACCAGGGCCCTCCTGGCACAGGGCAACACAAAATAAGCAGTGCTGAACAGGATTAGGGCACATGTGAGCAGGGAGCAGGGAGACCCCGTGCCCAGGCCATGCCTCTACCCCAGGGTCCCCTCTCCCATGACCTCATGGCAGGGGGGAGGAACCCCAACACTTCCGTAGGTGTAGTCTCTCTCCTCCTCCTTGCAGCTGGCTCATGGGCCCACATTCAGGGCCCCCACCTCGGGAGAAAATTCTCCCAATGTGCTCTGATGTTGAAAGAGTCAAGAAGAGAAGAAGGGAAAAAAAACCCCCGAAGTCCCAGGAAAACAAAGTTCAACTCTCCATCTCCCCCCAGAGAAAAGGAGCTGAAAACTGGCTAAAAAGAAACAAAGTTGCTTCCCTCTGCTCTTGCTGCAAGCAGGATGCAGAGGAGTGTGTATGTGTGTCCTTGAACAAACGCTCTGAGAAGTTTGTCCGGTTTTTTTTCCTCTCCCCCCTCTCAGGCTCAGTTGAAAGGCACAGAAATGCACAAAGTTCACTTCTGGGCATAGAGCAGCAATAGGGGATACACATGATAAAGTCACCCCAAGACACAGGGACAGAGAATTCAGTGGAAAGACTCCGAGAATTCTGCTCCCAGAGATCATTCATTCCTGCTCACACTGACCCTTGTAGAAAGGGGACATCGTTCCCGGCAGCCTGTACTGAGCATGTGGCTCCTGAGTGGGGTTTGTTGTTTAGGAAACCTGCTCCGGCTTTTCCATTCTTTCCTTGCAAACAGGAAAACTTCTCCTGGGGCTGTGTGCAGGCAGAGCCCTGAGGAGAGCAGGTGGCACATGGTGCGCTGGGCTGGGACAGCCAGCTGCAGAGCTCAAGGGAAGAAGCCCAAAGTGTCACAATGGCTCCTTGCCTTCCCATGCAACACCTGGGTCACAATGGTCTCCTTGATTCCATGAGGCCCCACTGTGTCACAATGGCTCCTTGGTTCCATCAGGTTCCGCAGTGTCACCATGGTCTCCTTTGATCCGCACTGTCATCATGGACAATTGGTTCCATGAGGCCCCGCAGTGTCACAATGGTCCCTTGGTTGCATAGCTTTTACGTTGTAACAATGGACTCCTTGCTTCTATGAGCTAGCCTGCTTTTTGCAGAGGTGTCTTTGGTTCCAACAAGGCCCCACTGTGTCTCAGTGCACCCTGGCTTCCATGTGGATGTGGAGTATCACAAAGGCTCCTTGGTTCCACCAGGTCCTGCTGTGTCACAATGGGTCCTGTGGTCCCTGAGGCCCTCCAAAGTCATCATGGATGCTTGCTTCCATGAGGTTCCATTATGTGCCAGTGGTCATCTTGGTTCCAGGAGTTTCCTTAGTGTCACAATGCTCTCCATGTTTCCATGATTCCCCACAATGTCACAATGCTCTCCAGGCTTCCATTAGGCCCTGCTTTGCCACAATGGTCCCCTTGTTTCCATGAGGCCCCGCTGTGTCACAATGGACCTATGGTTCCGTGATGTTGCGTGGTGTCACCGTGCTCTTCTTGAATCCGCCGTGTAACCATGGACCATTGGTTCCATGCAGCCGTGTCACAATGGGCTCCTTGATTCCATGATTCCCCACGGTGTCACAATGGAGCCTTGTTTCTAGGAGGTTCTGTACTGTCACAATTGCCTCCTTGATGCCATCAGCCCCTGCAGTGTCACAATGGCTCCTTGGTTCCATGAGGATTACAATAGCTTGGCATAAGCATTGAGCAACAGCTGCTGAACACACCTGGCAACATCTGCTTGCATCAAAAGAGGGCTTCAAGCTGACAATGGCACCAGCAGCTTCCATCTGCAACAGACACCCAGGGAAAGGACAGGCTGTGCCGGTTTGGACAAATGTGGAGGAAAATATCCTCTGATAGAAGGCAGGTTACACCCAGCCCTCCCCCACCAGCTTCGGGAAAAAAGAATTTTCCTGGGAAGAAAGTGAAAGAGATAAAAACTACTTTTTTAACAAACACACAGGAAAAGGATAACAATGCTAAATATTAAAACCTCTCGCTGTGCAGAGAAAGCTGGGATAATTTGAGAGTCCTTCCGTGTTTCGGTGGGGTCTCCTGAAACATCCATAGACAGCGAGGCCTGTGCAAAGAAACAGGGAGCGATTCTTGAGAGAAGTTTCAGAGCTCTTTCTTCTCCAGCCACATGGGCGGGGCACTGCCAAAGAACTGAGCAATCACGGCACAACCAGGGCCCTCCTGGCACAGGGCAACACAAAATAAGCAGTGCTGAACAGGATTAGGGCACATGTGAGCAGGGAGCAGGGAGACCCCGTGCCCAGGCCATGCCTCTACCCCAGGGTCCCCTCTCCCATGACCTCATGGCAGGGGGGAGGAACCCCAACACTTCCGTAGGTGTAGTCTCTCTCCTCCTCCTTGCAGCTGGCTCATGGGCCCACATTCAGGGCCCCCACCTCGGGAGAAAATTCTCCCAATGTGCTCTGATGTTGAAAGAGTCAAGAAGAGAAGAAGGGAAAAAAAACCCCCGAAGTCCCAGGAAAACAAAGTTCAACTCTCCATCTCCCTCCAGAGAAAAGGAGCTGAAAACTGGCTAAAAAGGAACAAAGTTGCTTCCTCTGCTCTTGCTGCAAGCAGGATGCAGAGGAGTGTGTATGTGTGTCCTTGAACAAACGCTCTGAGAAGTTTGTCTGGCTTTTTTTTCCTCTCCCCCCTCTCAGGCTCAGTTGAAAGGCACAGAAATGCACAAAGTTCACTTCTGGGCATAGAGCAGCAATAGGGGATACACATGATAAAGTCACCCCAAGACACAGGGACAGAGAATTCAGTGGAAAGACTCCGAGAATTCTGCTCCCAGAGATCATTCATTCCTGCTCACACTGACCCTTGTAGAAAGGGGACATCGTTCCCGGCAGCCTGTACTGAGCATGTGGCTCCTGAGTGGGGTTTGTTGTTTAGGAAACCTGCTCCGGCTTTTCCATTCTTTCCTTGCAAACAGGAAAACTTCTCCTGGGGCTGTGTGCAGGCAGAGCCCTGAGGAGAGCAGGTGGCACATGGTGCGCTGGGCTGGGACAGCCAGCTGCAGAGCTCAAGGGAAGAAGCCCAAAGTGTCACAATGGCTCCTTGCCTTCCCATGCAACACCTGGGTCACAATGGTCTCCTTGATTCCATGAGGCCCCACTGTGTCACAATGGCTCCTTGGTTCCATCAGGTTCCGCAGTGTCACCATGGTCTCTTTTGATCCGCACTGTCATCATGGACAATTGGTTCCATGAGGCCCCGCAGTGTCACATTGGTCCCTTGCTTCCATAGGTTTGATGTTGTAACAAAGGACTCCTTGCTTCTATGAGCTAGCCTGCTTTTTGCAGAGGTGTCTTTGGTTCCAACAAGGCCCCGCTGTGTCTCAGTGCACCCTGGCTTCCATGTGGATGTGGAGTATCACAAAGGCTCCTTGGTTCCACCAGGTCCTGCTGTGTCACAATGGGTCCTGTGGTCCCTGAGGCCCTCCAAAACCATCGTGGAGGCTTGCTTCCATGAGGTTCCATTATGTGCCAGTGGTCATCTTGGTTCCAGGAGTTTCCTTAGTGTCACAATGCTCTCCATGCTTCCATTAGGCCCTGCTTTGCCACAATGGTCCCCTTGTTTCCATGAGGCCCCGCTGTGTCACAATGGACCTATGGTTCCGTGATGTTGCGTGGTGTCACCGTGCTCTTCTTGAATCCGCCGTGTAACCATGGACCATTGGTTCCATGCAGCCGTGTCACAATGGGCTCCTTGATTCCATGATTCCCCACGGTGTCACAATGGAGCCTTGTTTCTAGGAGGTTCTGTACTGTCACAATTGCCTCATTGATGCCATCAGCCCCTGCAGTGTCACAATGGCTCCTTGGTTCCATGAGGAACACAAGAGCTTGGCATAAGCATTGAGCAACAGCTGCTGAACACACCTGGCAACATCTGCTTGCATCAAAAGAGTGCTTCAAGCTGACAATGGCACCAGCAGCTTCCATCTGCAACAGAGACCCAGGAAAGGACAGGCTGTGCCGGTTTGGACAAATGTGGAGGAAAATATCCTCTTATAGAAGGCAGGTTACACCCAGCCCTCCCCCACCAGGTTTTTGGAAAAAAGAACTTTCCTGGGAAGAAAGTGAAAGAGATAAAAACTATTTTTTTAACAAACACACAGGAAAAGGATAACAATGCTAAATATTAAAAGCTCTCGCTGTGCAGAGAAAGCTGGGATAATTTGAGAGTCCTTCTGTGTTTCGGTGGGGTCTCCTGAAACATCCATAGACAGCGAGGCCCGTGCAAAGAAACAGGGAGCGATTCTTGAGAGAAGTTTCAGAGCTCTTTCTTCTCCAGCCACATGGGCGGGGCACTGCCAAAGAACTGAGCAATCACAGCACAACCAGGGCCCACCTCACACAGGGCAACACAAAATAAGCAGTGCTGAACAGGGTTAGGGCACATGTGAGCAGGGAGCAGGGAGACCCCGTGCCCAGGCCATGCCTCTACCCCAGGGTCCCCTCTCCCATGACCGCATGGCAGGAGGGAGGAACCCCAACACTTCCGTAGGTGTAGTCTCTCTCCTCCTCCTTGCAGCTGGCTCATGGGCCCACATTCAGGGCCCCCACCTCGGGAGAAAATTCTCCCAATGTGCTCTGATGTTGAAAGAGTCAAGAAGAGAAGAAGGGAAAAAAAACCCCCGAAGTCCCAGGAAAACAAAGTTCAACTCTCCATCTCCCCCCAGAGAAAAGGAGCTGAAAACTGGCTAAAAAGAAACAAAGTTGCTTCCCTCTGCTCTTGCTGCAAGCAGGATGCAGAGGAGTGTGTATGTGTGTCCTTGAACAAACGCTCTGAGAAGTTTGTCCGGTTTTTTTTCCTCTCCCCCCTCTCAGGCTCAGTTGAAAGGCACAGAAATGCACAAAGTTCACTTCTGGGCATAGAGCAGCAATAGGGGATACACATGATAAAGTCACCCCAAGACACAGGGACAGAGAATTCAGTGGAAAGACTCCGAGAATTCTGCTCCCAGAGATCATTCATTCCTGCTCACACTGACCCTTGTAGAAAGGGGACATCGTTCCAGGCAGCCTGTACTGAGCATGTGGCTCCTGAGTGGGGTTTGTTGTTTAGGAAACCTGCTCCGGCTTTTCCATTCTTTCCTTGCAAACAGGAAAACTTCTCCTGGGGCTGTGTGCAGGCAGAGCCCTGAGGAGAGCAGGTGGCACATGGTGCGCTGGGCTGGGACAGCCAGCTGCAGAGCTCAAAGGAAGAAGCCCAAAGTGTCACAATGGCTCCTTGCCTTCCCATGCAACACCTGGGTCACAATGGTCTCCTTGATTCCATGAGGCCCCACTGTGTCACAATGGCTCCTTGGTTCCATCAGGTTCCGCAGTGTCACCATGGTCTCCTTTGATCCGCACTGTCATCATGGACAATTGGTTCCATGAGGCCCCGCAGTGTCACAATGGTCCCTTGGTTCCATAGCTTTTACGTTGTAACAATGGACTCCTTGCTTCTATGAGCTAGCCTGCTTTTTGCAGAGGTGTCTTTGGTTCCAACAAGGCCCCACTGTGTCTCAGTGCACCCTGGCTTCCATGTGGATCTGGAGTATCACAAAGGCTCCTTGGTTCCACCAGGTCCTGCTGTGTCACAATGGGTCCTGTGGTCCCTGAGGCCCTCCAAAGTCATCATGGATGCTTGCTTCCATGAGGTTCCATTATGTGCCAGTGGTCATCTTGGTTCCAGGAGTTTCCTTAGTGTCACAATGCTCTCCATGTTTCCATGATTCCCCACAATGTCACAATGCTCTCCAGGCTTCCATTAGGCCCTGCTTTGCCACAATGGTCCCCTTGTTTCCATGAGGCCCCGCTGTGTCACAATGGACGTACGGTTCCATGATGTTGCGTGGTGTCACCGTGCTCTTCTTGAATCCGCCGTGTAACCATGGACCATTGGTTCCATGCAGCCGTGTCACAATGGGCTCCTTGATTCCATGATTCCCCACGGTGTCACAATGGAGCCTTGTTTCTAGGAGGTTCTGTACTGTCACAATTGCCTCCTTGATGCCATCAGCCCCTGCAGTGTCACAATGGCTCCTTGGTTCCATGAGGAACACAAGAGCTTGGCATAAGCATTGAGCAACAGCTGCTGAACACACCTGGCAACATCTGCTTGCATCAAAAGAGGGCTTCAAGCTGACAATGGCACCAGCAGCTTCCATCTGCAACAGACACCCAGGGAAAGGACAGGCTGTGCCGGTTTGGACAAATGTGGAGGAAAATATCCTCTGATAGAAGGCAGGTTACACCCAGCCCTCCCCCACCAGCTTCGGGAAAAAAGAATTTTCCTGGGAAGAAAGTGAAAGAGATAAAAACTACTTTTTTAACAAACACACAGGAAAAGGATAACAATGCTAAATATTAAAACCTCTCGCTGTGCAGAGAAAGCTGGGATAATTTGAGAGTCCTTCCGTGTTTCGGTGGGGTCTCCTGAAACATCCATAGACAGCGAGGCCCGTGCAAAGAAACAGGGAGCGATTCTTGAGAGAAGTTTCAGAGCTCTTTCTTCTCCAGCCACATGGGCGGGGCACTGCCAAAGAACTGAGCAATCACGGCACAACCAGGGCCCTCCTGGCACAGGGCAACACAAAATAAGCAGTGCTGAACAGGATTAGGGCACATGTGAGCAGGGAGCAGGGAGACCCCGTGCCCAGGCCATGCCTCTACCCCAGGGTCCCCTCTCCCATGACCTCATGGCAGGGGGGAGGAACCCCAACACTTCCGTAGGTGTAGTCTCTCTCCTCCTCCTTGCAGCTGGCTCATGGGCCCACATTCAGGGCCCCCACCTCGGGAGAAAATTCTCCCAATGTGCTCTGATGTTGAAAGAGTCAAGAAGAGAAGAAGGGAAAAAAAACCCCCGAAGTCCCAGGAAAACAAAGTTCAACTCTCCATCTCCCTCCAGAGAAAAGGAGCTGAAAACTGGCTAAAAAGAAACAAAGTTGCTTCCTCTGCTCTTGCTGCAAGCAGGATGCAGAGGAGTGTGTATGTGTGTCCTTGAACAAACGCTCTGAGAAGTTTGTCTGGCTTTTTTTTCCTCTCCCCCCTCTCAGGCTCAGTTGAAAGGCACAGAAATGCACAAAGTTCACTTCTGGGCATAGAGCAGCAATAGGGGATACACATGATAAAGTCACCCCAAGACACAGGGACAGAGAATTCAGTGGAAAGACTCCGAGAATTCTGCTCCCAGAGATCATTCATTCCTGCTCACACTGACCCTTGTAGAAAGGGGACATCGTTCCCGGCAGCCTGTACTGAGCATGTGGCTCCTGAGTGGGGTTTGTTGTTTAGGAAACCTGCTCCGGCTTTTCCATTCTTTCCTTGCAAACAGGAAAACTTCTCCTGGGGCTGTGTGCAGGCAGAGCCCTGAGGAGAGCAGGTGGCACATGGTGCGCTGGGCTGGGACAGCCAGCTGCAGAGCTCAAGGGAAGAAGCCCAAAGTGTCACAATGGCTCCTTGCCTTCCCATGCAACACCTGGGTCACAATGGTCTCCTTGATTCCATGAGGCCCCACTGTGTCACAATGGCTCCTTGGTTCCATCAGGTTCCGCAGTGTCACCATGGTCTCTTTTGATCCGCACTGTCATCATGGACAATTGGTTCCATGAGGCCCCGCAGTGTCACATTGGTCCCTTGCTTCCATAGGTTTGATGTTGTAACAAAGGACTCCTTGCTTCTATGAGCTAGCCTGCTTTTTGCAGAGGTGTCTTTGGTTCCAACAAGGCCCCGCTGTGTCTCAGTGCACCCTGGCTTCCATGTGGATGTGGAGTATCACAAAGGCTCCTTGGTTCCACCAGGTCCTGCTGTGTCACAATGGGTCCTGTGGTCCCTGAGGCCCTCCAAAACCATCGTGGAGGCTTGCTTCCATGAGGTTCCATTATGTGCCAGTGGTCATCTTGGTTCCAGGAGTTTCCTTAGTGTCACAATGCTCTCCATGCTTCCATTAGGCCCTGCTTTGCCACAATGGTCCCCTTGTTTCCATGAGGCCCCGCTGTGTCACAATGGACCTATGGTTCCGTGATGTTGCGTGGTGTCACCGTGCTCTTCTTGAATCCGCCGTGTAACCATGGACCATTGGTTCCATGCAGCCGTGTCACAATGGGCTCCTTGATTCCATGATTCCCCACGGTGTCACAATGGAGCCTTGTTTCTAGGAGGTTCTGTACTGTCACAATTGCCTCATTGATGCCATCAGCCCCTGCAGTGTCACAATGGCTCCTTGGTTCCATGAGGAACACAAGAGCTTGGCATAAGCATTGAGCAACAGCTGCTGAACACACCTGGCAACATCTGCTTGCATCAAAAGAGTGCTTCAAGCTGACAATGGCACCAGCAGCTTCCATCTGCAACAGAGACCCAGGAAAGGACAGGCTGTGCCGGTTTGGACAAATGTGGAGGAAAATATCCTCTTATAGAAGGCAGGTTACACCCAGCCCTCCCCCACCAGGTTTTTGGAAAAAAGAACTTTCCTGGGAAGAAAGTGAAAGAGATAAAAACTATTTTTTTAACAAACACACAGGAAAAGGATAACAATGCTAAATATTAAAAGCTCTCGCTGTGCAGAGAAAGCTGGGATAATTTGAGAGTCCTTCTGTGTTTCGGTGGGGTCTCCTGAAACATCCATAGACAGCGAGGCCCGTGCAAAGAAACAGGGAGCGATTCTTGAGAGAAGTTTCAGAGCTCTTTCTTCTCCAGCCACATGGGCGGGGCACTGCCAAAGAACTGAGCAATCACAGCACAACCAGGGCCCACCTCACACAGGGCAACACAAAATAAGCAGTGCTGAACAGGGTTAGGGCACATGTGAGCAGGGAGCAGGGAGACCCCCCGTGCCCAGGCCATGCCTCTACCCCAGGGTCCCCTCTCCCATGACCGCATGGCAGGAGGGAGGAACCCCAACACTTCCGTAGGTGTAGTCTCTCTCCTCCTCCTTGCAGCTGGCTCATGGGCCCACATTCAGGGCCCCCACCTCGGGAGAAAATTCTCCCAATGTGCTCTGATGTTGAAAGAGTCAAGAAGAGAAGAAGGGAAAAAAAACCCCCGAAGTCCCAGGAAAACAAAGTTCAACTCTCCATCTCCCCCCAGAGAAAAGGAGCTGAAAACTGGCTAAAAAGAAACAAAGTTGCTTCCCTCTGCTCTTGCTGCAAGCAGGATGCAGAGGAGTGTGTATGTGTGTCCTTGAACAAACGCTCTGAGAAGTTTGTCCGGTTTTTTTTCCTCTCCCCCCTCTCAGGCTCAGTTGAAAGGCACAGAAATGCACAAAGTTCACTTCTGGGCATAGAGCAGCAATAGGGGATACACATGATAAAGTCACCCCAAGACACAGGGACAGAGAATTCAGTGGAAAGACTCCGAGAATTCTGCTCCCAGAGATCATTCATTCCTGCTCACACTGACCCTTGTAGAAAGGGGACATCGTTCCAGGCAGCCTGTACTGAGCATGTGGCTCCTGAGTGGGGTTTGTTGTTTAGGAAACCTGCTCCGGCTTTTCCATTCTTTCCTTGCAAACAGGAAAACTTCTCCTGGGGCTGTGTGCAGGCAGAGCCCTGAGGAGAGCAGGTGGCACATGGTGCGCTGGGCTGGGACAGCCAGCTGCAGAGCTCAAAGGAAGAAGCCCAAAGTGTCACAATGGCTCCTTGCCTTCCCATGCAACACCTGGGTCACAATGGTCTCCTTGATTCCATGAGGCCCCACTGTGTCACAATGGCTCCTTGGTTCCATCAGGTTCCGCAGTGTCACCATGGTCTCCTTTGATCCGCACTGTCATCATGGACAATTGGTTCCATGAGGCCCCGCAGTGTCACAATGGTCCCTTGGTTCCATAGCTTTTACGTTGTAACAATGGACTCCTTGCTTCTATGAGCTAGCCTGCTTTTTGCAGAGGTGTCTTTGGTTCCAACAAGGCCCCACTGTGTCTCAGTGCACCCTGGCTTCCATGTGGATCTGGAGTATCACAAAGGCTCCTTGGTTCCACCAGGTCCTGCTGTGTCACAATGGGTCCTGTGGTCCCTGAGGCCCTCCAAAGTCATCATGGATGCTTGCTTCCATGAGGTTCCATTATGTGCCAGTGGTCATCTTGGTTCCAGGAGTTTCCTTAGTGTCACAATGCTCTCCATGTTTCCATGATTCCCCACAATGTCACAATGCTCTCCAGGCTTCCATTAGGCCCTGCTTTGCCACAATGGTCCCCTTGTTTCCATGAGGCCCCGCTGTGTCACAATGGACGTACGGTTCCATGATGTTGCGTGGTGTCACCGTGCTCTTCTTGAATCCGCCGTGTAACCATGGACCATTGGTTCCATGCAGCCGTGTCACAATGGGCTCCTTGATTCCATGATTCCCCACGGTGTCACAATGGAGCCTTGTTTCTAGGAGGTTCTGTACTGTCACAATTGCCTCCTTGATGCCATCAGCCCCTGCAGTGTCACAATGGCTCCTTGGTTCCATGAGGAACACAAGAGCTTGGCATAAGCATTGAGCAACAGCTGCTGAACACACCTGGCAACATCTGCTTGCATCAAAAGAGGGCTTCAAGCTGACAATGGCACCAGCAGCTTCCATCTGCAACAGACACCCAGGGAAAGGACAGGCTGTGCCGGTTTGGACAAATGTGGAGGAAAATATCCTCTGATAGAAGGCAGGTTACACCCAGCCCTCCCCCACCAGCTTCGGGAAAAAAGAATTTTCCTGGGAAGAAAGTGAAAGAGATAAAAACTACTTTTTTAACAAACACACAGGAAAAGGATAACAATGCTAAATATTAAAACCTCTCGCTGTGCAGAGAAAGCTGGGATAATTTGAGAGTCCTTCCGTGTTTCGGTGGGGTCTCCTGAAACATCCATAGACAGCGAGGCCCGTGCAAAGAAACAGGGAGCGATTCTTGAGAGAAGTTTCAGAGCTCTTTCTTCTCCAGCCACATGGGCGGGGCACTGCCAAAGAACTGAGCAATCACGGCACAACCAGGGCCCTCCTGGCACAGGGCAACACAAAATAAGCAGTGCTGAACAGGATTAGGGCACATGTGAGCAGGGAGCAGGGAGACCCCGTGCCCAGGCCATGCCTCTACCCCAGGGTCCCCTCTCCCATGACCTCATGGCAGGGGGGAGGAACCCCAACACTTCCGTAGGTGTAGTCTCTCTCCTCCTCCTTGCAGCTGGCTCATGGGCCCACATTCAGGGCCCCCACCTCGGGAGAAAATTCTCCCAATGTGCTCTGATGTTGAAAGAGTCAAGAAGAGAAGAAGGGAAAAAAAACCCCCGAAGTCCCAGGAAAACAAAGTTCAACTCTCCATCTCCCTCCAGAGAAAAGGAGCTGAAAACTGGCTAAAAAGAAACAAAGTTGCTTCCTCTGCTCTTGCTGCAAGCAGGATGCAGAGGAGTGTGTATGTGTGTCCTTGAACAAACGCTCTGAGAAGTTTGTCTGGCTTTTTTTTCCTCTCCCCCCTCTCAGGCTCAGTTGAAAGGCACAGAAATGCACAAAGTTCACTTCTGGGCATAGAGCAGCAATAGGGGGATACACATGATAAAGTCACCCCAAGACACAGGGACAGAGAATTCAGTGGAAAGACTCCGAGAATTCTGCTCCCAGAGATCATTCCTGCTCACACTGACCCTTGTAGAAAGGGGACATCGTTCCCGGCAGCCTGTACTGAGCATGTGGCTCCTGAGTGGGGTTTGTTGTTTAGGAAACCTGCTCCGGCTTTTCCATTCTTTCCTTCCAAACAGGAAAACTTCTCCTGGGGCTGTGTGCAGGCAGAGCCCTGAGGAGAGCAGGTGGCACATGGTGCGCTGGGCTGGGACAGCCAGCTGCAGAGCTCAAGGGAAGAAGCCCAAAGTGTCACAATGGCTCCTTGCCTTCCCATGCAACACCTGGGTCACAATGGTCTCCTTGATTCCATGAGGCCCCACTGTGTCACAATGGCTCCTTGGTTCCATCAGGTTCCGCAGTGTCACCATGGTCTCTTTTGATCCGCACTGTCATCATGGACAATTGGTTCCATGAGGCCCCGCAGTGTCACATTGGTCCCTTGGTTCCATAGCTTTGATGTTGTAACAAAGGACTCCTTGCTTCTATGAGCTAGCCTGCTTTTTGCAGAGGTGTCTTTGGTTCCAACAAGGCCCCGCTGTGTCTCAGTGCACCCTGGCTTCCATGTGGATGTGGAGTATCACAAAGGCTCCTTGGTTCCACCAGGTCCTGCTGTGTCACAATGGGTCCTGTGGTCCCTGAGGCCCTCCAAAACCATCGTGGAGGCTTGCTTCCATGAGGTTCCATTATGTGCCAGTGGTCATCTTGGTTCCAGGAGTTTCCTTAGTGTCACAATGCTCTCCATGCTTCCATTAGGCCCTGCTTTGCCACAATGGTCCCCTTGTTTCCATGCGGCCTTGCTGTGTCACAATGGACCTATGGTTCCGTGATGTTGCGTGGTGTCACCGTGCTCTTCTTGAATCCGCCGTGTAACCATGGACCATTGGTTCCATGCAGCCGTGTCACAATGGGCTCCTTGATTCCATGATTCCCCACGGTGTCACAATGGAGCCTTGTTTCTAGGAGGTTCTGTACTGTCACAATTGCCTCCTTGATGCCATCAGCCCCTGCAGTGTCACAATGGCTCCTTGGTTCCATGAGGAACACAAGAGCTTGGCATAAGCATTGAGCAACAGCTGCTGAACACACCTGGCAACATCTGCTTGCATCAAAAGAGTGCTTCAAGCTGACAATGGCACCAGCAGCTTCCATCTGCAACAGAGACCCAGGAAAGGACAGGCTGTGCCGGTTTGGACAAATGTGGAGGAAAATATCCTCTGATAGAAGGCAGGTTACACCCAGCCCTCCCCCACCAGGTTTTTGGAAAAAAGAACTTTCCTGGGAAGAAAGTGAAAGAGATAAAACCTATTTTTTTAACAAACACACAGGAAAAGGATAACAATGCTAAATATTAAAACCTCTCGCTGTGCAGAGAAAGCTGGGATAATTTGAGAGTCCTTCTGTGTTTCGGTGGGGTCTCCTGAAACATCCATAGACAGCGAGGCCCGTGCAAAGAAACAGGGAGCGATTCTTGAGAGAAGTTTCAGAGCTCTTTCTTCTCCAGCCACATGGGCGGGGCACTGCCAAAGAACTGAGCAGTCACGGCACAACCAGGGCCCTCCTCGCACAGGGCAACACAAAATAAGCAGTGCTGAACAGGATTAGGGCACATGTGAGCAGGGAGCAGGGAGACCCCGTGCCCAGGCCATGCCTCTACCCCAGGGTCCCCTCTCCCATGACCTCATGGCAGGGGGGAGGAACCCCAACACTTCCGTAGGTGCAGTCTCTCTCCTCCTCCTTGCAGCTGGCTCATGGGCCCACATTCAGGGCCCCCACCTCGGGAGAAAATTCTCCCAATGTGCTCTGATGTTGAAAGAGTCAAGAAGAGAAGAAGGGAAAAAAAACCCCCGAAGTCCCAGGAAAACAAAGTTCAACTCTCCATCTCCCCCCAGAGAAAAGGAGCTGAAAACTGGCTAAAAAGAAACAAAGTTGCTTCCCTCTGCTCTTGCTGCAAGCAGGATGCAGAGGAGTGTGTATGTGTGTCCTTGAACAAACGCTCTGAGAAGTTTGTCCGGTTTTTTTTCCTCTCCCCCCTCTCAGGCTCAGTTGAAAGGCACAGAAATGCACAAAGTTCACTTCTGGGCATAGAGCAGCAATAGGGGATACACATGATAAAGTCACCCCAAGACACAGGGACAGAGAATTCAGTGGAAAGACTCCGAGAATTCTGCTCCCAGAGATCATTCCTGCTCACACTGACCCTTGTAGAAAGGGGACATCGTTCCCGGCAGCCTGTACTGAGCATGTGGCTCCTGAGTGGGGTTTGTTGTTTAGGAAACCTGCTCCGGCTTTTCCATTCTTTCCTTGCAAACAGGAAAACTTCTCCTGGGGCTGTGTGCAGGCAGAGCCCTGAGGAGAGCAGGTGGCACATGGTGCGCTGGGCTGGGACAGCCAGCTGCAGAGCTCAAGGGAAGAAGCCCAAAGTGTCACAATGGCTCCTTGCCTTCCCATGCAACACCTGGGTCACAATGGTCTCCTTGATTCCATGAGGCCCCACTGTGTCACAATGGCTCCTTGGTTCCATCAGGTTCCGCAGTGTCACCATGGTCTCCTTTGATCCGCACTGTCATCATGGACAATTGGTTCCATGAGGCCCCGCAGTGTCACAATGGTCCCTTGGTTGCATAGCTTTTACGTTGTAACAATGGACTCCTTGCTTCTATGAGCTAGCCTGCTTTTTGCAGAGGTGTCTTTGGTTCCAACAAGGCCCCACTGTGTCTCAGTGCACCCTGGCTTCCATGTGGATCTGGAGTATCACAAAGGCTCCTTGGTTCCACCAGGTCCTGCTGTGTCACAATGGGTCCTGTGGTCCCTGAGGCCCTCCAAAGTCATCATGGATGCTTGCTTCCATGAGGTTCCATTATGTGCCAGTGGTCATCTTGGTTCCAGGAGTTTCCTTAGTGTCACAATGCTCTCCATGTTTCCATGATTCCCCACAATGTCACAATGCTCTCCAGGCTTCCATTAGGCCCTGCTTTGCCACAATGGTCCCCTTGTTTCCATGCGGCCTTGCTGTGTCACAATGGACGTACGGTTCCATGATGTTGCGTGGTGTCACCGTGCTCTTCTTGAATCCGCCGTGTAACCATGGACCATTGGTTCCATGCAGCCGTGTCACAATGGGCTCCTTGATTCCATGATTCCCCACGGTGTCACAATGGAGCCTTGTTTCTAGGAGGTTCTGTACTGTCACAATTGCCTCCTTGATGCCATCAGCCCCTGCAGTGTCACAATGGCTCCTTGGTTCCATGAGGAACACAATAGCTTGGCATAAGCATTGAGCAACAGCTGCTGAACACACCTGGCAACATCTGCTTGCATCAAAAGAGGGCTTCAAGCTGACAATGGCACCAGCAGCTTCCATCTGCAACAGACACCCAGGAAAGGACAGGCTGTGCCGGTTTGGACAAATGTGGAGGAAAATATCCTCTGATAGAAGGCAGGTTACACCCAGCCCTCCCCCACCAGGTTTTTGGAAAAAAGAACTTTCCTGGGAAGAAAGTGAAAGAGATAAAACCTATTTTTTTAACAAACACACAGGAAAAGGATAACAATGCTAAATATTAAAACCTCTCGCTGTGCAGAGAAAGCTGGGATAATTTGAGAGTCCTTCTGTGTTTCGGTGGGGTCTCCTGAAACATCCATAGACAGCGAGGCCCGTGCAAAGAAACAGGGAGCGATTCTTGAGAGAAGTTGCAGAGCTCTTTCTTCTCCAGCCACATGGGCGGGGCACTGCCAAAGAACTGAGCAATCACGGCACAACCAGGGCCCTCCTCACACAGGGCAACACAAAATAAGCAGTGCTGAACAGGGTTAGGGCACATGTGAGCAGGGAGCAGGGAGACCCCCCGTGCCCAGGCCATGCCTCTACCCCAGGGTCCCCTCTCCCATGACCGCATGGCAGGAGGGAGGAACCCCAACACTTCGGTAGGTGCAGTCTCTCTCCTCCTCCTTGCAGCTGGCTCATGGGCCCACATTCAGGGCCCCCACCTCGGGAGAAAATTCTCCCAATGTGCTCTGATGTTGAAAGAGTCAAGAAGAGAAGAAGGGAAAAAAACCCCCCGAAGTCCCAGGAAAACAAAGTTCAACTCTCCATCTCCCCCCAGAGAAAAGGAGCTGAAAACTGGCTAAAAAGAAACAAAGTTGCTTCCCTCTGCTCTTGCTGCAAGCAGGATGCAGAGGAGTGTGTATGTGTGTCCTTGAACAAACGCTCTGAGAAGTTTGTCTGGTTTTTTTTCCTCTCCCCCCTCTCAGGCTCAGTTGAAAGGCACAGAAATGCACAAAGTTCACTTCTGGGCATAGAGCAGCAATAGGGGATACACATGATAAAGTCACCCCAAGACACAGGGACAGAGAATTCAGTGGAAAGACTCCGAGAATTCTGCTCCCAGAGATCATTCATTCCTGCTCACACTGACCCTTGTAGAAAGGGGACATCGTTCCAGGCAGCCTGTACTGAGCATGTGGCTCCTGAGTGGGGTTTGTTGTTTAGGAAACCTGCTCCGGCTTTTCCATTCTTTCCTTGCAAACAGGAAAACTTCTCCTGGGGCTGTGTGCAGGCAGAGCCCTGAGGAGAGCAGGTGGCACATGGTGCGCTGGGCTGGGACAGCCAGCTGCAGAGCTCAAGGGAAGAAGCCCAAAGTGTCACAATGGCTCCTTGCCTTCACATGCAACACCTGGGTCACAATGGTCTCCTTGATTCCATGAGGCCCCACTGTGTCACAATGGCTCCTTGGTTCCATCAGGTTCCGCAGTGTCACCATGGTCTCTTTTGATCCGCACTGTCATCATGGACAATTGGTTCCATGAGGCCCCGCAGTGTCACAATGGTCCCTTGCTTCCATAGGTTTGATGTTGTAACAAAGGACTCCTTGCTTCTATGAGCTAGCCTGCTTTTTGCAGAGGTGTCTTTGGTTCCAACAAGGCCCCGCTGTGTCTCAGTGCACCCTGGCTTCCATGTGGATGTGGAGTATCACAAAGGCTCCTTGGTTCCACCAGGTCCTGCTGTGTCACAATGGGTCCTGTGGTCCCTGAGGCCCTCCAAAACCATCGTGGAGGCTTGCTTCCATGAGGTTCCATTATGTGCCAGTGGTCATCTTGGTTCCAGGAGTTTCCTTAGTGTCACAATGCTCTCCATGCTTCCATTAGGCCCTGCTTTGCCACAATGGTCCCCTTGTTTCCATGAGGCCCCGCTGTGTCACAATGGACCTATGGTTCCGTGATGTTGCGTGGTGTCACCGTGCTCTTCTTGAATCCGCCGTGTAACCATGGACCATTGGTTCCATGCAGCCGTGTCACAATGGGCTCCTTGATTCCATGATTCCCCACGGTGTCACAATGGAGCCTTGTTTCTAGGAGGTTCTGTACTGTCACAATTGCCTCATTGATGCCATCAGCCCCTGCAGTGTCACAATGGCTCCTTGGTTCCATGAGGAACACAATAGCTTGGCATAAGCATTGAGCAACAGCTGCTGAACACACCTGGCAACATCTGCTTGCATCAAAAGAGGGCTTCAAGCTGACAATGGCACCAGCAGCTTCCATCTGCAACAGAGACCCAGGAAAGGACAGGCTGTGCCGGTTTGGACAAATGTGGAGGAAAATATCCTCTGATAGAAGGCAGGTTACACCCAGCCCTCCCCCACCAGGTTTTTGGAAAAAAGAACTTTCCTGGGAAGAAAGTGAAAGAGATAAAACCTATTTTTTTAACAAACACACAGGAAAAGGATAACAATGCTAAATATTAAAACCTCTCGCTGTGCAGAGAAAGCTGGGATAATTTGAGAGTCCTTCTGTGTTTCGGTGGGGTCTCCTGAAACATCCATAGACAGCGAGGCCCGTGCAAAGAAACAGGGAGCGATTCTTGAGAGAAGTTGCAGAGCTCTTTCTTCTCCAGCCACATGGGCGGGGCACTGCCAAAGAACTGAGCAATCACGGCACAACCAGGGCCCTCCACACACAGGGCAACACAAAATAAGCAGTGCTGAACAGGATTAGGGCACATGTGAGCAGGGAGCAGGGAGACCCCCCGTGCCCAGGCCATGCCTCTACCCCAGGGTCCCCTCTCCCATGACCGCATGGCAGGAGGGAGGAACCCCAACACTTCCGTAGGTGTAGTCTCTCTCCTCCTCCTTGCAGCTGGCTCATGGGCCCACATTCAGGGCCCCCACCTCGGGAGAAAATTCTCCCAATGTGCTCTGATGTTGAAAGAGTCAAGAAGAGAAGAAGGGAAAAAAAACCCCCGAAGTCCCAGGAAAACAAAGTTCAACTCTCCATCTCCCCCCAGAGAAAAGGAGCTGAAAACTGGCTAAAAAGAAACAAAGTTGCTTCCCTCTGCTCTTGCTGCAAGCAGGATGCAGAGGAGTGTGTATGTGTGTCCTTGAACAAACGCTCTGAGAAGTTTGTCCGGTTTTTTTTCCTCTCCCCCCTCTCAGGCTCAGTTGAAAGGCACAGAAATGCACAAAGTTCACTTCTGGGCATAGAGCAGCAATAGGGGATACACATGATAAAGTCACCCCAAGACACAGGGACAGAGAATTCAGTGGAAAGACTCCGAGAATTCTGCTCCCAGAGATCATTCCTGCTCACACTGACCCTTGTAGAAAGGGGACATCGTTCCAGGCAGCCTGTACTGAGCATGTGGCTCCTGAGTGGGGTTTGTTGTTTAGGAAACCTGCTCCGGCTTTTCCATTCTTTCCTTCCAAACAGGAAAACTTCTCCTGGGGCTGTGTGCAGGCAGAGCCCTGAGGAGAGCAGGTGGCACATGGTGCGCTGGGCTGGGACAGCCAGCTGCAGAGCTCAAGGGAAGAAGCCCAAAGTGTCACAATGGCTCCTTGCCTTCCCATGCAACACCTGGGTCACAATGGTCTCCTTGATTCCATGAGGCCCCACTGTGTCACAATGGCTCCTTGGTTCCATCAGGTTCCGCAGTGTCACCATGGTCTCCTTTGATCCGCACTGTCATCATGGACAATTGGTTCCATGAGGCCCCGCAGTGTCACAATGGTCCCTTGGTTGCATAGCTTTTACGTTGTAACAATGGACTCCTTGCTTCTATGAGCTAGCCTGCTTTTTGCAGAGGTGTCTTTGGTTCCAACAAGGCCCCACTGTGTCTCAGTGCACCCTGGCTTCCATGTGGATCTGGAGTATCACAAAGGCTCCTTGGTTCCACCAGGTCCTGCTGTGTCACAATGGGTCCTGTGGTCCCTGAGGCCCTCCAAAGTCATCATGGATGCTTGCTTCCATGAGGTTCCATTATGTGCCAGTGGTCATCTTGGTTCCAGGAGTTTCCTTAGTGTCACAATGCTCTCCATGTTTCCATGATTCCCCACAATGTCACAATGCTCTCCAGGCTTCCATTAGGCCCTGCTTTGCCACAATGGTCCCCTTGTTTCCATGAGGCCCCGCTGTGTCACAATGGACCTATGGTTCCATGATGTTGCGTGGTGTCACCGTGCTCTTCTTGAATCCGCCGTGTAACCATGGACCATTGGTTCCATGCAGCCGTGTCACAATGGGCTCCTTGATTCCATGATTCCCCACGGTGTCACAATGGAGCCTTGTTTCTAGGAGGTTCTGTACTGTCACAATTGCCTCCTTGATGCCATCAGCCCCTGCAGTGTCACAATGGCTCCTTGGTTCCATGAGGAACACAATAGCTTGGCATAAGCATTGAGCAACAGCTGCTGAACACACCTGGCAACATCTGCTTGCATCAAAAGAGGGCTTCAAGCTGACAATGGCACCAGCAGCTTCCATCTGCAACAGACACCCAGGGAAAGGACAGGCTGTGCCGGTTTGGACAAATGTGGAGGAAAATATCCTCTGATAGAAGGCAGGTTACACCCAGCCCTCCCCCACCAGCTTCGGGAAAAAAGAATTTTCCTGGGAAGAAAGTGAAAGAGATAAAAACTACTTTTTTAACAAACACACAGGAAAAGGATAACAATGCTAAATATTAAAAGCTCTCGCTGTGCAGAGAAAGCTGGGATAATTTGAGAGTCCTTCCGTGTTTCGGTGGGGTCTCCTGAAACATCCATAGACAGCGAGGCCCGTGCAAAGAAACAGGGAGCGATTCTTGAGAGAAGTTGCAGAGCTCTTTCTTCTCCAGCCACATGGGCGGGGCACTGCCAAAGAACTGAGCAATCACGGCACAACCAGGGCCCTCCTGGCACAGGGCAACACAAAATAAGCAGTGCTGAACAGGATTAGGGCACATGTGAGCAGGGAGCAGGGAGACCCCGTGCCCAGGCCATGCCTCTACCCAGGGTCCCCTCTCCCATGACCTCATGGCAGGGGGGAGGAACCCCAACACTTCCGTAGGTGCAGTCTCTCTCCTCCTCCTTGCAGCTGGCTCATGGGCCCACATTCAGGGCCCCCACCTCGGGAGAAAATTCTCCCAATGTGCTCTGATGTTGAAAGAGTCAAGAAGAGAAGAAGGGAAAAAAAACCCCCGAAGTCCCAGGAAAACAAAGTTCAACTCTCCATCTCCCTCCAGAGAAAAGGAGCTGAAAACTGGCTAAAAAGAAACAAAGTTGCTTCCTCTGCTCTTGCTGCAAGCAGGATGCAGAGGAGTGTGTATGTGTGTCCTTGAACAAACGCTCTGAGAAGTTTGTCTGGCTTTTTTTTCCTCTCCCCCCTCTCAGGCTCAGTTGAAAGGCACAGAAATGCACAAAGTTCACTTCTGGGCATAGAGCAGCAATAGGGGATACACATGATAAAGTCACCCCAAGACACAGGGACAGAGAATTCAGTGGAAAGACTCCGAGAATTCTGCTCCCAGAGATCATTCCTGCTCACACTGACCCTTGTAGAAAGGGGACATCGTTCCAGGCAGCCTGTACTGAGCATGTGGCTCCTGAGTGGGGTTTGTTGTTTAGGAAACCTGCTCCGGCTTTTCCATTCTTTCCTTGCAAACAGGAAAACTTCTCCTGGGGCTGTGTGCAGGCAGAGCCCTGAGGAGAGCAGGTGGCACATGGTGCGCTGGGCTGGGACAGCCAGCTGCAGAGCTCAAGGGAAGAAGCCCAAAGTGTCACAATGGCTCCTTGCCTTCCCATGCAACACCTGGGTCACAATGGTCTCCTTGATTCCATGAGGCCCCACTGTGTCACAATGGCTCCTTGGTTCCATCAGGTTCCGCAGTGTCACCATGGTCTCCTTTGATCCGCATTGTCATCATGGACAATTGGTTCCATGAGGCCCCGCAGTGTCACAATGGTCCCTTGGTTGCATAGCTTTTACGTTGTAACAATGGACTCCTTGCTTCTATGAGCTAGCCTGCTTTTTGCAGAGGTGTCTTTGGTTCCAACAAGGCCCCACTGTGTCTCAGTGCACCCTGGCTTCCATGTGGATCTGGAGTATCACAAAGGCTCCTTGGTTCCACCAGGTCCTGCTGTGTCACAATGGGTCCTGTGGTCCCTGAGGCCCTCTAAAGTCATCATGGATGCTTGCTTCCATGAGGTTCCATTATGTGCCAGTGGTCATCTTGGTTCCAGGAGTTTCCTTAGTGTCACAATGCTCTCCATGTTTCCATGATTCCCCACAATGTCACAATGCTCTCCAGGCTTCCATTAGGCCCTGCTTTGCCACAATGGTCCCCTTGTTTCCATGAGGCCCCGCTGTGTCACAATGGACCTATGGTTCCATGATGTTGCGTGGTGTCACCGTGCTCTTCTTGAATCCGCCGTGTAACCATGGACCATTGGTTCCATGCAGCCGTGTCACAATGGGCTCCTTGATTCCATGATTCCCCACGGTGTCACAATGGAGCCTTGTTTCTAGGAGGTTCTGTACTGTCACAATTGCCTCCTTGATGCCATCAGCCCCTGCAGTGTCACAATGGCTCCTTGGTTCCATGAGGAACACAATAGCTTGGCATAAGCATTGAGCAACAGCTGCTGAACACACCTGGCAACATCTGCTTGCATCAAAAGAGGGCTTCAAGCTGACAATGGCACCAGCAGCTTCCATCTGCAACAGAGACCCAGGAAAGGACAGGCTGTGCCGGTTTGGACAAATGTGGAGGAAAATATCCTCTGATAGAAGGCAGGTTACACCCAGCCCTCCCCCACCAGGTTTTTGGAAAAAAGAACTTTCCTGGGAAGAAAGTGAAAGAGATAAAACCTATTTTTTTAACAAACACACAGGAAAAGGATAACAATGCTAAATATTAAAACCTCTCGCTGTGCAGAGAAAGCTGGGATAATTTGAGAGTCCTTCTGTGTTTCGGTGGGGTCTCCTGAAACATCCATAGACAGCGAGGCCTGTGCAAAGAAACAGGGAGCGATTCTTGAGAGAAGTTTCAGAGCTCTTTCTTCTCCAGCCACATGGGCGGGGCACTGCCAAAGAACTGAGCAATCACAGCACAACCAGGGCCCTCCTGGCACAGGGCAACACAAAATAAGCAGTGCTGAACAGGATTAGGGCACATGTGAGCAGGGAGCAGGGAGACCCCGTGCCCAGGCCATGCCTCTACCCCAGGGTCCCCTCTCCCATGACCTCATGGCAGGGGGGAGGAACCCCAACACTTCCGTAGGTGTAGTCTCTCTCCTCCTCCTTGCAGCTGGCTCATGGGCCCACATTCAGGGCCCCCACCTCGGGAGAAAATTCTCCCAATGTGCTCTGATGTTGAAAGAGTCAAGAAGAGAAGAAGGGAAAAAAAACCCCCGAAGTCCCAGGAAAACAAAGTTCAACTCTCCATCTCCCTCCAGAGAAAAGGAGCTGAAAACTGGCTAAAAAGAAACAAAGTTGCTTCCTCTGCTCTTGCTGCAAGCAGGATGCAGAGGAGTGTGTATGTGTGTCCTTGAACAAACGCTCTGAGAAGTTTGTCTGGCTTTTTTTTCCTCTCCCCCCTCTCAGGCTCAGTTGAAAGGCACAGAAATGCACAAAGTTCACTTCTGGGCATAGAGCAGCAATAGGGGATACACATGATAAAGTCACCCCAAGACACAGGGACAGAGAATTCAGTGGAAAGACTCCGAGAATTCTGCTCCCAGAGATCATTCCTGCTCACACTGACCCTTGTAGAAAGGGGACATCGTTCCAGGCAGCCTGTACTGAGCATGTGGCTCCTGAGTGGGGTTTGTTGTTTAGGAAACCTGCTCCGGCTTTTCCATTCTTTCCTTGCAAACAGGAAAACTTCTCCTGGGGCTGTGTGCAGGCAGAGCCCTGAGGAGAGCAGGTGGCACATGGTGCGCTGGGCTGGGACAGCCAGCTGCAGAGCTCAAGGGAAGAAGCCCAAAGTGTCACAATGGCTCCTTGCCTTCCCATGCAACACCTGGGTCACAATGGTCTCCTTGATTCCATGAGGCCCCACTGTGTCACAATGGCTCCTTGGTTCCATCAGGTTCCGCAGTGTCACCATGGTCTCCTTTGATCCGCATTGTCATCATGGACAATTGGTTCCATGAGGCCCCGCAGTGTCACAATGGTCCCTTGGTTGCATAGCTTTTACGTTGTAACAATGGACTCCTTGCTTCTATGAGCTAGCCTGCTTTTTGCAGAGGTGTCTTTGGTTCCAACAAGGCCCCACTGTGTCTCAGTGCACCCTGGCTTCCATGTGGATCTGGAGTATCACAAAGGCTCCTTGGTTCCACCAGGTCCTGCTGTGTCACAATGGGTCCTGTGGTCCCTGAGGCCCTCCAAAGTCATCATGGATGCTTGCTTCCATGAGGTTCCATTATGTGCCAGTGGTCATCTTGGTTCCAGGAGTTTCCTTAGTGTCACAATGCTCTCCATGTTTCCATGATTCCCCACAATGTCACAATGCTCTCCAGGCTTCCATTAGGCCCTGCTTTGCCACAATGGTCCCCTTGTTTCCATGCGGCCTTGCTGTGTCACAATGGACGTACGGTTCCATGATGTTGCGTGGTGTCACCGTGCTCTTCTTGAATCCGCCGTGTAACCATGGACCATTGGTTCCATGCAGCCGTGTCACAATGGGCTCCTTGATTCCATGATTCCCCACGGTGTCACAATGGAGCCTTGTTTCTAGGAGGTTCTGTACTGTCACAATTGCCTCCTTGATGCCATCAGCCCCTGCAGTGTCACAATGGCTCCTTGGTTCCATGAGGAACACAAGAGCTTGGCATAAGCATTGAGCAACAGCTGCTGAACACACCTGGCAACATCTGCTTGCATCAAAAGAGGGCTTCAAGCTGACAATGGCACCAGCAGCTTCCATCTGCAACAGAGACCCAGGAAAGGACAGGCTGTGCCGGTTTGGACAAATGTGGAGGAAAATATCCTCTGATAGAAGGCAGGTTACACCCAGCCCTCCCCCACCAGGTTTTTGGAAAAAAGAACTTTCCTGGGAAGAAAGTGAAAGAGATAAAACCTATTTTTTTAACAAACACACAGGAAAAGGATAACAATGCTAAATATTAAAAGCTCTCGCTGTGCAGAGAAAGCTGGGATAATTTGAGAGTCCTTCTGTGTTTCGGTGGGGTCTCCTGAAACATCCATAGACAGCGAGGCCCGTGCAAAGAAACAGGGAGCGATTCTTGAGAGAAGTTGCAGAGCTCTTTCTTCTCCAGCCACATGGGCGGGGCACTGCCAAAGAACTGAGCAATCACAGCACAACCAGGGCCCTCCTCGCACAGGGCAACACAAAATAAGCAGTGCTGAACAGGGTTAGGGCACATGTGAGCAGGGAGCAGGGAGACCCCGTGCCCAGGCCATGCCTCTACCCCAGGGTCCCCTCTCCCATGACCTCATGGCAGGGGGGAGGAACCCCAACACTTCCGTAGGTGCAGTCTCTCTCCTCCTCCTTGCAGCTGGCTCATGGGCCCACATTCAGGGCCCCCACCTCGGGAGAAAATTCTCCCAATGTGGTCTGATGTTGAAAGAGTCAAGAAGAGAAGAAGGGAAAAAAAACCCCCGAAGTCCCAGGAAAACAAAGTTCAACTCTCCATCTCCCCCCAGAGAAAAGGAGCTGAAAACTGGCTAAAAAGAAACAAAGTTGCTTCCCTCTGCTCTTGCTGCAAGCAGGATGCAGAGGAGTGTGTATGTGTGTCCTTGAACAAACGCTCTGAGAAGTTTGTCCGGTTTTTTTTCCTCTCCCCCCTCTCAGGCTCAGTTGAAAGGCACAGAAATGCACAAAGTTCACTTCTGGGCATAGAGCAGCAATAGGGGATACACATGATAAAGTCACCCCAAGACACAGGGAGAGAGAATTCAGTGGAAAGACTCCGAGAATTCTGCTCCCAGAGATCATTCCTGCTCACACTGACCCTTGTAGAAAGGGGACATCGTTCCAGGCAGCCTGTACTGAGCATGTGGCTCCTGAGTGGGGTTTGTTGTTTAGGAAACCTGCTCCGGCTTTTCCATTCTTTCCTTGCAAACAGGAAAACTTCTCCTGGGGCTGTGTGCAGGCAGAGCCCTGAGGAGAGCAGGTGGCACATGGTGCGCTGGGCTGGGACAGCCAGCTGCAGAGCTCAAGGGAAGAAGCCCAAAGTGTCACAATGGCTCCTTGCCTTCCCATGCAACACCTGGGTCACAATGGTCTCCTTGATTCCATGAGGCCCCACTGTGTCACAATGGCTCCTTGGTTCCATCAGGTTCCGCAGTGTCACCATGGTCTCCTTTGATCCGCACTGTCATCATGGACAATTGGTTCCATGAGGCCCCGCAGTGTCACAATGGTCCCTTGGTTGCATAGCTTTTACGTTGTAACAATGGACTCCTTGCTTCTATGAGCTAGCCTGCTTTTTGCAGAGGTGTCTTTGGTTCCAACAAGGCCCCACTGTGTCTCAGTGCACCCTGGCTTCCATGTGGATGTGGAGTATCACAAAGGCTCCTTGGTTCCACCAGGTCCTGCTGTGTCACAATGGGTCCTGTGGTCCCTGAGGCCCTCCAAAGTCATCATGGATGCTTGCTTCCATGAGGTTCCATTATGTGCCAGTGGTCATCTTGGTTCCAGGAGTTTCCTTAGTGTCACAATGCTCTCCATGTTTCCATGATTCCCCACAATGTCACAATGCTCTCCAGGCTTCCATTAGGCCCTGCTTTGCCACAATGGTCCCCTTGTTTCCATGCGGCCTTGCTGTGTCACAATGGACGTACGGTTCCATGATGTTGCGTGGTGTCACCGTGCTCTTCTTGAATCCGCCGTGTAACCATGGACCATTGGTTCCATGCAGCCGTGTCACAATGGGCTCCTTGATTCCATGATTCCCCACGGTGTCACAATGGAGCCTTGTTTCTAGGAGGTTCTGTACTGTCACAATTGCCTCCTTGATGCCATCAGCCCCTGCAGTGTCACAATGGCTCCTTGGTTCCATGAGGAACACAATAGCTTGGCATAAGCATTGAGCAACAGCTGCTGAACACACCTGGCAACATCTGCTTGCATCAAAAGAGGGCTTCAAGCTGACAATGGCACCAGCAGCTTCCATCTGCAACAGACACCCAGGGAAAGGACAGGCTGTGCCGGTTTGGACAAATGTGGAGGAAAATATCCTCTGATAGAAGGCAGGTTACACCCAGCCCTCCCCCACCAGCTTCGGGAAAAAAGAATTTTCCTGGGAAGAAAGTGAAAGAGATAAAAACTACTTTTTTAACAAACACACAGGAAAAGGATAACAATGCTAAATATTAAAACCTCTCGCTGTGCAGAGAAAGCTGGGATAATTTGAGAGTCCTTCCGTGTTTCGGTGGGGTCTCCTGAAACATCCATAGACAGCGAGGCCCGTGCAAAGAAACAGGGAGCGATTCTTGAGAGAAGTTGCAGAGCTCTTTCTTCTCCAGCCACATGGGCGGGGCACTGCCAAAGAACTGAGCAATCACAGCACAACCAGGGCCCTCCTGGCACAGGGCAACACAAAATAAGCAGTGCTGAACAGGATTAGGGCACATGTGAGCAGGGAGCAGGGAGACCCCGTGCCCAGGCCATGCCTCTACCCCAGGGTCCCCTCTCCCATGACCTCATGGCAGGGGGGAGGAACCCCAACACTTCCGTAGGTGCAGTCTCTCTCCTCCTCCTTGCAGCTGGCTCATGGGCCCACATTCAGGGCCCCCACCTCGGGAGAAAATTCTCCCAATGTGCTCTGATGTTGAAAGAGTCAAGAAGAGAAGAAGGGAAAAAAAACCCCCGAAGTCCCAGGAAAACAAAGTTCAACTCTCCATCTCCCTCCAGAGAAAAGGAGCTGAAAACTGGCTAAAAAGAAACAAAGTTGCTTCCTCTGCTCTTGCTGCAAGCAGGATGCAGAGGAGTGTGTATGTGTGTCCTTGAACAAACGCTCTGAGAAGTTTGTCTGGCTTTTTTTTCCTCTCCCCCCTCTCAGGCTCAGTTGAAAGGCACAGAAATGCACAAAGTTCACTTCTGGGCATAGAGCAGCAATAGGGGGATACACATGATAAAGTCACCCCAAGACACAGGGACAGAGAATTCAGTGGAAAGACTCCGAGAATTCTGCTCCCAGAGATCATTCATTCCTGCTCACACTGACCCTTGTAGAAAGGGGACATCGTTCCCGGCAGCCTGTACTGAGCATGTGGCTCCTGAGTGGGGTTTGTTGTTTAGGAAACCTGCTCCGGCTTTTCCATTCTTTCCTTGCAAACAGGAAAACTTCTCCTGGGGCTGTGTGCAGGCAGAGCCCTGAGGAGAGCAGGTGGCACATGGTGCGCTGGGCTGGGACAGCCAGCTGCAGAGCTCAAGGGAAGAAGCCCAAAGTGTCACAATGGCTCCTTGCCTTCCCATGCAACACCTGGGTCACAATGGTCTCCTTGATTCCATGAGGCCCCACTGTGTCACAATGGCTCCTTGGTTCCATCAGGTTCCGCAGTGTCACCATGGTCTCTTTTGATCCGCACTGTCATCATGGACAATTGGTTCCATGAGGCCCCGCAGTGTCACAATGGTCCCTTGCTTCCATAGGTTTGATGTTGTAACAAAGGACTCCTTGCTTCTATGAGCTAGCCTGCTTTTTGCAGAGGTGTCTTTGGTTCCAACAAGGCCCCACTGTGTCTCAGTGCACCCTGGCTTCCATGTGGATCTGGAGTATCACAAAGGCTCCTTGGTTCCACCAGGTCCTGCTGTGTCACAATGGGTCCTGTGGTCCCTGAGGCCCTCCAAAGTCATCATGGATGCTTGCTTCCATGAGGTTCCATTATGTGCCAGTGGTCATCTTGGTTCCAGGAGTTTCCTTAGTGTCACAATGCTCTCCATGTTTCCATGATTCCCCACAATGTCACAATGCTCTCCAGGCTTCCATTAGGCCCTGCTTTGCCACAATGGTCCCCTTGTTTCCATGCGGCCTTGCTGTGTCACAATGGACGTACGGTTCCATGATGTTGCGTGGTGTCACCGTGCTCTTCTTGAATCCGCCGTGTAACCATGGACCATTGGTTCCATGCAGCCGTGTCACAATGGGCTCCTTGATTCCATGATTCCCCACGGTGTCACAATGGAGCCTTGTTTCTAGGAGGTTCTGTACTGTCACAATTGCCTCCTTGATGCCATCAGCCCCTGCAGTGTCACAATGGCTCCTTGGTTCCATGAGGAACACAATAGCTTGGCATAAGCATTGAGCAACAGCTGCTGAACACACCTGGCAACATCTGCTTGCATCAAAAGAGGGCTTCAAGCTGACAATGGCACCAGCAGCTTCCATCTGCAACAGACACCCAGGGAAAGGACAGGCTGTGCCGGTTTGGACAAATGTGGAGGAAAATATCCTCTGATAGAAGGCAGGTTACACCCAGCCCTCCCCCACCAGCTTCGGGAAAAAAGAATTTTCCTGGGAAGAAAGTGAAAGAGATAAAAACTACTTTTTTAACAAACACACAGGAAAAGGATAACAATGCTAAATATTAAAACCTCTCGCTGTGCAGAGAAAGCTGGGATAATTTGAGAGTCCTTCCGTGTTTCGGTGGGGTCTCCTGAAACATCCATAGACAGCGAGGCCCGTGCAAAGAAACAGGGAGCGATTCTTGAGAGAAGTTGCAGAGCTCTTTCTTCTCCAGCCACATGGGCGGGGCACTGCCAAAGAACTGAGCAATCACAGCACAACCAGGGCCCTCCTGGCACAGGGCAACACAAAATAAGCAGTGCTGAACAGGATTAGGGCACATGTGAGCAGGGAGCAGGGAGACCCCGTGCCCAGGCCATGCCTCTACCCCAGGGTCCCCTCTCCCATGACCTCATGGCAGGGGGGAGGAACCCCAACACTTCCGTAGGTGCAGTCTCTCTCCTCCTCCTTGCAGCTGGCTCATGGGCCCACATTCAGGGCCCCCACCTCGGGAGAAAATTCTCCCAATGTGCTCTGATGTTGAAAGAGTCAAGAAGAGAAGAAGGGAAAAAAAACCCCCGAAGTCCCAGGAAAACAAAGTTCAACTCTCCATCTCCCTCCAGAGAAAAGGAGCTGAAAACTGGCTAAAAAGAAACAAAGTTGCTTCCTCTGCTCTTGCTGCAAGCAGGATGCAGAGGAGTGTGTATGTGTGTCCTTGAACAAACGCTCTGAGAAGTTTGTCTGGCTTTTTTTTCCTCTCCCCCCTCTCAGGCTCAGTTGAAAGGCACAGAAATGCACAAAGTTCACTTCTGGGCATAGAGCAGCAATAGGGGGATACACATGATAAAGTCACCCCAAGACACAGGGACAGAGAATTCAGTGGAAAGACTCCGAGAATTCTGCTCCCAGAGATCATTCATTCCTGCTCACACTGACCCTTGTAGAAAGGGGACATCGTTCCCGGCAGCCTGTACTGAGCATGTGGCTCCTGAGTGGGGTTTGTTGTTTAGGAAACCTGCTCCGGCTTTTCCATTCTTTCCTTGCAAACAGGAAAACTTCTCCTGGGGCTGTGTGCAGGCAGAGCCCTGAGGAGAGCAGGTGGCACATGGTGCGCTGGGCTGGGACAGCCAGCTGCAGAGCTCAAGGGAAGAAGCCCAAAGTGTCACAATGGCTCCTTGCCTTCCCATGCAACACCTGGGTCACAATGGTCTCCTTGATTCCATGAGGCCCCACTGTGTCACAATGGCTCCTTGGTTCCATCAGGTTCCGCAGTGTCACCATGGTCTCTTTTGATCCGCACTGTCATCATGGACAATTGGTTCCATGAGGCCCCGCAGTGTCACAATGGTCCCTTGCTTCCATAGGTTTGATGTTGTAACAAAGGACTCCTTGCTTCTATGAGCTAGCCTGCTTTTTGCAGAGGTGTCTTTGGTTCCAACAAGGCCCCGCTGTGTCTCAGTGCACCCTGGCTTCCATGTGGATCTGGAGTATCACAAAGGCTCCTTGGTTCCACCAGGTCCTGCTGTGTCACAATGGGTCCTGTGGTCCCTGAGGCCCTCCAAAGTCATCATGGATGCTTGCTTCCATGAGGTTCCATTATGTGCCAGTGGTCATCTTGGTTCCAGGAGTTTCCTTAGTGTCACAATGCTCTCCATGTTTCCATGATTCCCCACAATGTCACAATGCTCTCCAGGCTTCCATTAGGCCCTGCTTTGCCACAATGGTCCCCTTGTTTCCATGAGGCCCCGCTGTGTCACAATGGACGTACGGTTCCATGATGTTGCGTGGTGTCACCGTGCTCTTCTTGAATCCGCCGTGTAACCATGGACCATTGGTTCCATGCAGCCGTGTCACAATGGGCTCCTTGATTCCATGATTCCCCACGGTGTCACAATGGAGCCTTGTTTCTAGGAGGTTCTGTACTGTCACAATTGCCTCCTTGATGCCATCAGCCCCTGCAGTGTCACAATGGCTCCTTGGTTCCATGAGGAACACAAGAGCTTGGCATAAGCATTGAGCAACAGCTGCTGAACACACCTGGCAACATCTGCTTGCATCAAAAGAGGGCTTCAAGCTGACAATGGCACCAGCAGCTTCCATCTGCAACAGACACCCAGGGAAAGGACAGGCTGTGCCGGTTTGGACAAATGTGGAGGAAAATATCCTCTGATAGAAGGCAGGTTACACCCAGCCCTCCCCCACCAGCTTCGGGAAAAAAGAATTTTCCTGGGAAGAAAGTGAAAGAGATAAAAACTACTTTTTTAACAAACACACAGGAAAAGGATAACAATGCTAAATATTAAAACCTCTCGCTGTGCAGAGAAAGCTGGGATAATTTGAGAGTCCTTCCGTGTTTCGGTGGGGTCTCCTGAAACATCCATAGACAGCGAGGCCCGTGCAAAGAAACAGGGAGCGATTCTTGAGAGAAGTTGCAGAGCTCTTTCTTCTCCAGCCACATGGGCGGGGCACTGCCAAAGAACTGAGCAATCACGGCACAACCAGGGCCCTCCTGGCACAGGGCAACACAAAATAAGCAGTGCTGAACAGGATTAGGGCACATGTGAGCAGGGAGCAGGGAGACCCCGTGCCCAGGCCATGCCTCTACCCCAGGGTCCCCTCTCCCATGACCTCATGGCAGGGGGGAGGAACCCCAACACTTCCGTAGGTGCAGTCTCTCTCCTCCTCCTTGCAGCTGGCTCATGGGCCCACATTCAGGGCCCCCACCTCGGGAGAAAATTCTCCCAATGTGCTCTGATGTTGAAAGAGTCAAGAAGAGAAGAAGGGAAAAAAAACCCCCGAAGTCCCAGGAAAACAAAGTTCAACTCTCCATCTCCCTCCAGAGAAAAGGAGCTGAAAACTGGCTAAAAAGAAACAAAGTTGCTTCCTCTGCTCTTGCTGCAAGCAGGATGCAGAGGAGTGTGTATGTGTGTCCTTGAACAAACGCTCTGAGAAGTTTGTCTGGCTTTTTTTTCCTCTCCCCCCTCTCAGGCTCAGTTGAAAGGCACAGAAATGCACAAAGTTCACTTCTGGGCATAGAGCAGCAATAGGGGGATACACATGATAAAGTCACCCCAAGACACAGGGACAGAGAATTCAGTGGAAAGACTCCGAGAATTCTGCTCCCAGAGATCATTCATTCCTGCTCACACTGACCCTTGTAGAAAGGGGACATCGTTCCCGGCAGCCTGTACTGAGCATGTGGCTCCTGAGTGGGGTTTGTTGTTTAGGAAACCTGCTCCGGCTTTTCCATTCTTTCCTTGCAAACAGGAAAACTTCTCCTGGGGCTGTGTGCAGGCAGAGCCCTGAGGAGAGCAGGTGGCACATGGTGCGCTGGGCTGGGACAGCCAGCTGCAGAGCTCAAGGGAAGAAGCCCAAAGTGTCACAATGGCTCCTTGCCTTCCCATGCAACACCTGGGTCACAATGGTCTCCTTGATTCCATGAGGCCCCACTGTGTCACAATGGCTCCTTGGTTCCATCAGGTTCCGCAGTGTCACCATGGTCTCTTTTGATCCGCACTGTCATCATGGACAATTGGTTCCATGAGGCCCCGCAGTGTCACAATGGTCCCTTGCTTCCATAGGTTTGATGTTGTAACAAAGGACTCCTTGCTTCTATGAGCTAGCCTGCTTTTTGCAGAGGTGTCTTTGGTTCCAACAAGGCCCCACTGTGTCTCAGTGCACCCTGGCTTCCATGTGGATCTGGAGTATCACAAAGGCTCCTTGGTTCCACCAGGTCCTGCTGTGTCACAATGGGTCCTGTGGTCCCTGAGGCCCTCCAAAGTCATCATGGATGCTTGCTTCCATGAGGTTCCATTATGTGCCAGTGGTCATCTTGGTTCCAGGAGTTTCCTTAGTGTCACAATGCTCTCCATGTTTCCATGATTCCCCACAATGTCACAATGCTCTCCAGGCTTCCATTAGGCCCTGCTTTGCCACAATGGTCCCCTTGTTTCCATGAGGCCCCGCTGTGTCACAATGGACGTACGGTTCCATGATGTTGCGTGGTGTCACCGTGCTCTTCTTGAATCCGCCGTGTAACCATGGACCATTGGTTCCATGCGGCCTGGCCGTGTCACAATGGGCTCCTTGATTCCATGATTCCCCACGGTGTCACAATGGAGCCTTGTTTCTAGGAGGTTCTGTACTGTCACAATTGCCTCCTTGATGCCATCAGCCCCTGCAGTGTCACAATGGCTCCTTGGTTCCATGAGGAACACAAGAGCTTGGCATAAGCATTGAGCAACAGCTGCTGAACACACCTGGCAACATCTGCTTGCATCAAAAGAGGGCTTCAAGCTGACAATGGCACCAGCAGCTTCCATCTGCAACAGACACCCAGGGAAAGGACAGGCTGTGCCGGTTTGGACAAATGTGGAGGAAAATATCCTCTGATAGAAGGCAGGTTACACCCAGCCCTCCCCCACCAGCTTCGGGAAAAAAGAATTTTCCTGGGAAGAAAGTGAAAGAGATAAAAACTACTTTTTTAACAAACACACAGGAAAAGGATAACAATGCTAAATATTAAAACCTCTCGCTGTGCAGAGAAAGCTGGGATAATTTGAGAGTCCTTCCGTGTTTCGGTGGGGTCTCCTGAAACATCCATAGACAGCGAGGCCCGTGCAAAGAAACAGGGAGCGATTCTTGAGAGAAGTTTCAGAGCTCTTTCTTCTCCAGCCACATGGGCGGGGCACTGCCAAAGAACTGAGCAATCACGGCACAACCAGGGCCCTCCTGGCACAGGGCAACACAAAATAAGCAGTGCTGAACAGGATTAGGGCACATGTGAGCAGGGAGCAGGGAGACCCCGTGCCCAGGCCATGCCTCTACCCAGGGTCCCCTCTCCCATGACCTCATGGCAGGGGGGAGGAACCCCAACACTTCCGTAGGTGCAGTCTCTCTCCTCCTCCTTGCAGCTGGCTCATGGGCCCACATTCAGGGCCCCCACCTCGGGAGAAAATTCTCCCAATGTGCTCTGATGTTGAAAGAGTCAAGAAGAGAAGAAGGGAAAAAAAACCCCCGAAGTCCCAGGAAAACGAAGTTCAACTCTCCATCTCCCTCCAGAGAAAAGGAGCTGAAAACTGGCTAAAAAGAAACAAAGTTGCTTCCTCTGCTCTTGCTGCAAGCAGGATGCAGAGGAGTGTGTATGTGTGTCCTTGAACAAACGCTCTGAGAAGTTTGTCTGGCTTTTTTTTCCTCTCCCCCCTCTCAGGCTCAGTTGAAAGGCACAGAAATGCACAAAGTTCACTTCTGGGCATAGAGCAGCAATAGGGGATACACATGATAAAGTCACCCCAAGACACAGGGACAGAGAATTCAGTGGAAAGACTCCGAGAATTCTGCTCCCAGAGATCATTCCTGCTCACACTGACCCTTGTAGAAAGGGGACATCGTTCCAGGCAGCCTGTACTGAGCATGTGGCTCCTGAGTGGGGTTTGTTGTTTAGGAAACCTGCTCCGGCTTTTCCATTCTTTCCTTGCAAACAGGAAAACTTCTCCTGGGGCTGTGTGCAGGCAGAGCCCTGAGGAGAGCAGGTGGCACATGGTGCGCTGGGCTGGGACAGCCAGCTGCAGAGCTCAAGGGAAGAAGCCCAAAGTGTCACAATGGCTCCTTGCCTTCCCATGCAACACCTGGGTCACAATGGTCTCCTTGATTCCATGAGGCCCCACTGTGTCACAATGGCTCCTTGGTTCCATCAGGTTCCGCAGTGTCACCATGGTCTCCTTTGATCCGCACTGTCATCATGGACAATTGGTTCCATGAGGCCCCGCAGTGTCACAATGGTCCCTTGGTTGCATAGCTTTTACGTTGTAACAATGGACTCCTTGCTTCTATGAGCTAGCCTGCTTTTTGCAGAGGTGTCTTTGGTTCCAACAAGGCCCCACTGTGTCTCAGTGCACCCTGGCTTCCATGTGGATCTGGAGTATCACAAAGGCTCCTTGGTTCCACCAGGTCCTGCTGTGTCACAATGGGTCCTGTGGTCCCTGAGGCCCTCTAAAGTCATCATGGATGCTTGCTTCCATGAGGTTCCATTATGTGCCAGTGGTCATCTTGGTTCCAGGAGTTTCCTTAGTGTCACAATGCTCTCCATGTTTCCATGATTCCCCACAATGTCACAATGCTCTCCAGGCTTCCATTAGGCCCTGCTTTGCCACAATGGTCCCCTTGTTTCCATGCGGCCTTGCTGTGTCACAATGGACGTACGGTTCCATGATGTTGCGTGGTGTCACCGTGCTCTTCTTGAATCCGCCGTGTAACCATGGACCATTGGTTCCATGCAGCCGTGTCACAATGGGCTCCTTGATTCCATGATTCCCCACGGTGTCACAATGGAGCCTTGTTTCTAGGAGGTTCTGTACTGTCACAATTGCCTCCTTGATGCCATCAGCCCCTGCAGTGTCACAATGGCTCCTTGGTTCCATGAGGAACACAAGAGCTTGGCATAAGCATTGAGCAACAGCTGCTGAACACACCTGGCAACATCTGCTTGCATCAAAAGAGGGCTTCAAGCTGACAATGGCACCAGCAGCTTCCATCTGCAACAGAGACCCAGGAAAGGACAGGCTGTGCCGGTTTGGACAAATGTGGAGGAAAATATCCTCTGATAGAAGGCAGGTTACACCCAGCCCTCCCCCACCAGGTTTTTGGAAAAAAGAACTTTCCTGGGAAGAAAGTGAAAGAGATAAAACCTATTTTTTTAACAAACACACAGGAAAAGGATAACAATGCTAAATATTAAAAGCTCTCGCTGTGCAGAGAAAGCTGGGATAATTTGAGAGTCCTTCTGTGTTTCGGTGGGGTCTCCTGAAACATCCATAGACAGCGAGGCCCGTGCAAAGAAACAGGGAGCGATTCTTGAGAGAAGTTGCAGAGCTCTTTCTTCTCCAGCCACATGGGCGGGGCACTGCCAAAGAACTGAGCAATCACAGCACAACCAGGGCCCTCCTCGCACAGGGCAACACAAAATAAGCAGTGCTGAACAGGGTTAGGGCACATGTGAGCAGGGAGCAGGGAGACCCCGTGCCCAGGCCATGCCTCTACCCCAGGGTCCCCTCTCCCATGACCTCATGGCAGGGGGGAGGAACCCCAACACTTCCGTAGGTGCAGTCTCTCTCCTCCTCCTTGCAGCTGGCTCATGGGCCCACATTCAGGGCCCCCACCTCGGGAGAAAATTCTCCCAATGTGCTCTGATGTTGAAAGAGTCAAGAAGAGAAGAAGGGAAAAAAAACCCCCGAAGTCCCAGGAAAACAAAGTTCAACTCTCCATCTCCCCCCAGAGAAAAGGAGCTGAAAACTGGCTAAAAAGAAACAAAGTTGCTTCCCTCTGCTCTTGCTGCAAGCAGGATGCAGAGGAGTGTGTATGTGTGTCCTTGAACAAACGCTCTGAGAAGTTTGTCCGGTTTTTTTTCCTCTCCCCCCTCTCAGGCTCAGTTGAAAGGCACAGAAATGCACAAAGTTCACTTCTGGGCATAGAGCAGCAATAGGGGATACACATGATAAAGTCACCCCAAGACACAGGGAGAGAGAATTCAGTGGAAAGACTCCGAGAATTCTGCTCCCAGAGATCATTCCTGCTCACACTGACCCTTGTAGAAAGGGGACATCGTTCCAGGCAGCCTGTACTGAGCATGTGGCTCCTGAGTGGGGTTTGTTGTTTAGGAAACCTGCTCCGGCTTTTCCATTCTTTCCTTGCAAACAGGAAAACTTCTCCTGGGGCTGTGTGCAGGCAGAGCCCTGAGGAGAGCAGGTGGCACATGGTGCGCTGGGCTGGGACAGCCAGCTGCAGAGCTCAAGGGAAGAAGCCCAAAGTGTCACAATGGCTCCTTGCCTTCCCATGCAACACCTGGGTCACAATGGTCTCCTTGATTCCATGAGGCCCCACTGTGTCACAATGGCTCCTTGGTTCCATCAGGTTCCGCAGTGTCACCATGGTCTCCTTTGATCCGCACTGTCATCATGGACAATTGGTTCCATGAGGCCCCGCAGTGTCACAATGGTCCCTTGGTTCCATAGCTTTTACGTTGTAACAATGGACTCCTTGCTTCTATGAGCTAGCCTGCTTTTTGCAGAGGTGTCTTTGGTTCCAACAAGGCCCCACTGTGTCTCAGTGCACCCTGGCTTCCATGTGGATCTGGAGTATCACAAAGGCTCCTTGGTTCCACCAGGTCCTGCTGTGTCACAATGGGTCCTGTGGTCCCTGAGGCCCTCCAAAGTCATCATGGATGCTTGCTTCCATGAGGTTCCATTATGTGCCAGTGGTCATCTTGGTTCCAGGAGTTTCCTTAGTGTCACAATGCTCTCCATGTTTCCATGATTCCCCACAATGTCACAATGCTCTCCAGGCTTCCATTAGGCCCTGCTTTGCCACAATGGTCCCCTTGTTTCCATGCGGCCTTGCTGTGTCACAATGGACGTACGGTTCCATGATGTTGCGTGGTGTCACCGTGCTCTTCTTGAATCCGCCGTGTAACCATGGACCATTGGTTCCATGCAGCCGTGTCACAATGGGCTCCTTGATTCCATGATTCCCCACGGTGTCACAATGGAGCCTTGTTTCTAGGAGGTTCTGTACTGTCACAATTGCCTCCTTGATGCCATCAGCCCCTGCAGTGTCACGATGGCTCCTTGGTTCCATGAGGAACACAATAGCTTGGCATAAGCATTGAGCAACAGCTGCTGAACACACCTGGCAACATCTGCTTGCATCAAAAGAGGGCTTCAAGCTGACAATGGCACCAGCAGCTTCCATCTGCAACAGACACCCAGGGAAAGGACAGGCTGTGCCGGTTTGGACAAATGTGGAGGAAAATATCCTCTTATAGAAGGCAGGTTACACCCAGCCCTCCCCCACCAGGTTTTTGGAAA